>NC_088347.1:35602500-36918750 GCF_036884655.1 Musa acuminata AAA Group
TCCAGGCATGCAAGCTTTTTTGCTACATGTGACTTTTGATTAGCTGGACCAACTATTGTCTGAATTGCAGCAATTGGAGGCAAAGTTATTGTGCACTCATAGTACCCGCCATCCAAAGTGAACCTGAAAATTGGTTTGGGAGTGAAGTACCTAGATCAATGATACGACACAACAGTTAAGAGCTCATGGAAAGGCTCATAAACTATATATATTTATTCTTTTGCGCAGAAGAAAATTTACATAGACGTCACTGGGTAGAAAACATACTTGTCTCTTGGAAGGTTTTGACAATATGTATTTATGAGACTGACACTAGAGTCAGCAGTAACACTTGCTACAGTTGAATCAACATAATAAGCACCTAAATCTTCATTAATAAACACTATAGATACAAGGGAGTCTTGGTCTCTGTTTAATGCGATGTCAACCGTTGAATGCTTATTCTTGATGATATCAAATAACAAATCTCTTTGTTGCAAATTCCCACTGCAAAAGATTAAAGCTTATCAAACACTAAGAATAAATTATACAAAAAACCTATTTGAAAGTAAGGCTGAAAATTTAACAAATAGTTGAGACAGTTGAGAGTCTAAAAGCCATCTTCTTAGGTCCAAATGATTCCACTAAACCCAAGCAACAGCAAATCCCACTAATGGAGTCCAAAAATAGTCATTTTTGTAGACTAAATTGAAACACCGAAACTAACATCTGTTTATATTTCAGAAGCACAAAAAATACTTTTTTGTGCTTCTGAAATCTTTTATTAAGCCCTCAAAAAATTGAAAATGCCTTTCATATATGTATTGGGTCCTGTCATGATCTGAGAATATTGTAACTGGAACCTTGGCTTACAAAAAAAAATCACAGGAAAAATGCATGCAAAAGATGCTTGCGAAGAATACTTTGCAATAAAACTATATGAAAGATTATATGTTTGCTCAGATTTATTTTGGAAATTTCATCAACCAAAATAAAATAAAGTGTTAGTAATGAAAAAAAAAAGAACCAACTGCCACCATAAAAAGGGATGAGCATATGAAGACCAAGATCTGAATACTGCACGAACCGGTCCATACTGCTATTTGCAGGTCTGATGGCAAAACAGCATGTGGTCCAACCCTTTTCTGCCAGTTCAGTCTGGTTCAATCCTTTTCAGGCAGTTTGGCTTGACCCTTTCCTATCTCTTTTATTTAGGGTTATCGCATGGGGTCTCGCCTCATGATGCACCCTCTAATATTTAGAGGCTGCATATTTTTTAATATTGGAAGTAAGTTATAGACAAAATAAAGCTGCGATATGTGCTGATAGGCATCAAAAGAGTTACATAAGCTTATATACAAGAAAAGGTGCAGGACGACACACAGAAGATAAATTATATTATAAGCAGCAGGATCATTGTACCGTTCAAGCATGATAACGTAATGAGAACCAGCTTGTCGAGCTCGGCCATGAGACTGAATGTAACTACGAGCTGTTTTCGGCAAATCAAAACGGATTACACATGAACAATCTGGCACATCGATGGTAAATAGTAAATTTGCCTACAAAAACAAATTATGTATAGTTGCGTTTATTATCCAGAGTAGTCACTGAAACATTGATAAAAAATATAATATACATTTCAGATACCTTCCCTGAACGAAAGGAGTCCAGAATATCCTTTTGCGTTTTTGGGGTTAGTGCGTCAACTGAAGAAGACCCTCCAGCCAAGTATGACACAGTGAATTGTGATAAAAAACAAACTTTCTTAATAAACCTTTCCAAAACTTTAGCAGTAATATTTCTTTCAACAAAGATGAGGCAGACTACTTGGCTGGGTATCCTGCAGAAAAAATAAAGAGTTGATTGCAGTCGACATTACAAGAAGCAGATTAAAGTAGGAAAAGTTCTCCCTTACCCAAGAGACCGAATGATTTGAATAAGTTCATATAGCTTTGAAGAGATGTAACCCTTTTGTACAGCCGCTGCACAGTCATTTTCAGTCTTCAAAAGTAGTTCAAAATCTGAAAATTTCCCAGATGCAAACAGTCAGATCAATGTTGAACATGCTTCAGTGTAGTCATTAGACCTTGGCTTTGTTTCCTATCTACTATCAATGTTTGCCACTTCATATATGATATAATACAGATTCTTGGATGGATGATATATAACAATACGTGGTATGGCCACCAATGTGGCTTAATACCAGTATCCAGGTGTACCAGTATAGTGCAGTCAGTAAAAATTGATAACTGCCTTCATTGAACCAGTTAATGATCCCAGGTCAAAGGTAATCTAATAATCTGATAAGGTGCAGCACTGACGCAAGCAATATATAAAATGCACCAGTATGTGACAGATTGAAACTGATCGACCATTGTTTTACATCAATGTACTAATTAAGATTTAGAAAATTAAACCAATACAGAAACTTGCAATGTATATTCATGATAAAATTCAGCATAATTTCTGATCTCCATTTACTTCATTAGGCTTGTCCATCTTCGCCAGATGAACATGGCATAGTTAACATATGATTTTTTTAGTTGCAAGATACAAAGAAAAGCATCATAAAATTGTTCAGTCTTCACTCTTTGTATGGTTCAACACATGGTTTGCTGTCTCCCACCAACACTGGGTACCGGTCCCTGGTCAGATGGGTGTGTACCAATCAATACTGGTGTACCATGTGTGGGTACACTGGTACATACTGGTGATTTAAAAAATCAGTTGAAAAATCCAAAAATAAAAAATAAACCATTTGTGGTTTTTTTTCCTAATTTCTTTGTATATAAATTAAAATTAAATAAGAATAAAGTATATATAAGTCATAAATCCATAGAAATTCTAAGCTATAAGGATCGAAAATAGAAACTCTTTATTGGATTCGTCGAGGAAGAATTATGTCACATGGTCCTAAATTATCCCTAATGACCCCTAAGTGACTATAAGGAACAATAAGCATACTATAATTATCCCTAATTTGGTCTAAAAGTAAGAAAAACCTTAATTATCTCTAATTAGCCTTTAATCACATTAAATGCAAGAAGGAGCCCTTAATCCACCAATAATTTCATAATCAAACGACAATAATCATGTTGTAATTTGCACTAAATTACCCCTAGTTACCCCATAATCCGGTGTAAATGTAAAAAAATTCCTAATTTTGCCTTAATTGTGATTATTATTCTTAATCATACAATAATAAGCCTCTAAAGAGCTGTAATACATGGTAGAATGAGCTATAAAATCATGTAAGAAGTAAAAACATGGTGCAATATGCTTAAATTCCTTAATTCCCACCCGTTAGACCTTAACTACGCTCAATCTACGTAACCATGAACTGAAAGCCTCTAATTACCCATTAAACATCTCGTAAATCATGCAAGAAGTCAATGCATAGTCAATATAAGTTAATTTTTCTTAGATACCTCTTATTAGATCTTGATTAATCATTAGACCATAATCAATCAAGATTTACTAATATTCTTTACTCCAATTACATGAAATGATAAAGAAAACATAAAGAGAAGGTACATACTTTCAAATGAATACAAGTTCCACTAGACCTCATGTTTAAATCCATCTTTTATCCAAATCAACCTTCCAATCGCCGACTAGACATGTTTAAGAGTCTAGGTTAACAAAAAGAGTGGGAATGAGAATGAAGTGAACGAGAGTGAGTGAAGGAGGAGAATAACAGTCAAATTTTGACCTTACTGGGTGGTAAGGCATATCAACTGGTACACCTCACAAATCTAGTGTATCAAAAGGTACAATCTAGTCTGGGTTATGGTCAGCACTCAGACCCGCACGTATCGCATGTTTCACTCAGTTTCGGGCGTTATGGCATATTGCATGTTTCTCACACACACACACACACCAATTGCATTCAAATATTAGCATGACATATTAGCTTGCTAGCTAATATTAAAGACAGGTACATACTAATATTCTTTACTCCAATTACATGAAATGATGAAGAAAACATAAAGAGAAGGTACATACTTTCAAATGAATACAAGTTCCACTAGACCTCATGTTTAAATCCAACTTTTATCCAAATCAACCTTCCAATCGCCAACTTGGGATAATAGACAAGTTTAAGAGCCTAAGTTAACAGAAAGAGTGATAATGAGACTGAGAATGAGAAGTGAGCAAGAGAGAGTAAAAGAGGTGATAGGGAGGGGCTTTTTTAAGCCCAAAAGAGCTTCCAATAGTCAAATCAACCATTAGGGACTAAAATGATAAATTCAGCCTGGTATCAGTTGAAATCCGACCATTACCAACTAGTATCAATCGATAACGATCGAATTTCGACTTTACCGGGTGGTGAGGCATATCAACTGATAAACCTCACAAATCCAGTGTATAATATGGTACAAGCTAGTCTGGGTTTCGGTCAACACTCAAACCCAAACATAGCATGTCTAACTATTATCCCCCCCCCCCCCCCCCCTAAATCAATAAATGGAATGCATTATTCATGGCAACATGGAAGTTGTACACCTGCATTGTCATATTCAAGGAAAATTATAGAACCACATAATCAAGTTACCAATAACCAGAGAACCACATAATCATTTATAGAACAAAATGATTAAAAGAATAATACAACAAAATCATTACAAAAATCAAGTATGAAACTGTGTTATAATCAAGGTTCGCAATACCGTACCATATCGGTATTTCGACCTGAGCTCGGTACCAGTACGGTACGGTATACCGAGCGGTACACCCAGGTGTACCAAGCGGTACACCTGGGTGTACCGAGTACTGTAGCATACACTGCTACGTGCTACAGTACTCTCGGACCGGTAACAGTCGGTCCACGTACCGACAACCTATCGGACCGGTATGTACCGCCCGTACCGAGCGGTATGGCTCGGTACGACAGACCCTGGTTATAATACCTGCTGGCAATCTTTCTGCAGGTTTTTGAAATACTTCCTCAAGAAAAGATTTGCACTGAGCTACATTCACCATGACAAAGTTGCGACGATCAGTAGAAATTGAAGACCTTACAGCATCTATACAGATCTTAGTAGCCTGTTACAATTAGAATGGTGAAATTTTATAGGATCAGAAAAGAATGATACGATACAGTGAATAACAGAATCCTAGACACACACAAGAAAACGGATGCCTGTTCTATACGAGGGGTGTGGCAATTAGGATACCTCAATAGCACAGACCAGGCCTAGCTCATCCATGCAGTGGCAGATCTTATCGTAATAACTAGACAGATCCTTTTTTGGAGCCTTGATGATGTCATCAGTGTCGTTGTAATTATCCAGTGATGATTTTCCCAACTGAACAAGTGATGCATCATACTGAATAAATAGATAAGGCATTATGTTGATACTCCTAAATTAAAGTTAAAGGAAAATAATGACAGAAAAAATAGAGGATTAAAAGAGAAAGATATGGATAGACCTTATCCAACAATAACCTCAACTTTGATTTCAATTCTTCATGGATGAACAGCTTGGCATCATAATATCTGTTTACTTCTTTAGCTGAAGGAACAAACATGTTTATCTCACTTCTATCTGCCACTGTACAAATCTGTAAAGAATCATATGGTAACAATATTATAAATAAGTCTGAACAATCATATAAAAGTAGCATTATGCATCAAAAGTAAGACAAGTTGCAAGACCAAAAACTTTTCACCTTGGAATCTAGTATAGCCTCAAGCTCCGATAGTTGGCCTTCACAATCAGCAGTTGATGATATGCCTAGCACGAAGATGCATTTCATAAGTAGATGTGAGATGAGTATTTCATTTCTTGCTTCATCATGAATGAGCTTAGAAATTTAAAAGAAGGATTGAAATTCCAAAATAATCAGGATACAACGATTCTATTACATTAGGAATAATACAACTACACATGTAAATCCTAGACAATTATCCTATTTAATCATAAATACAACTATATAGAAATATAACAATTTAGGAATAAAGCTATATTCTAATTAGGTTTACAGACACATAAGAATACAACTTTCATATTTTAGGAATACAACTTCAATATTATATGAGATTCTCCAACACTTCCCCTCAAGTGATTGCAAATATGTTTTGCAATCCAAGCCTCTCAAGTAATTTATGGAACATTGGACTTAGTTAAGCTTTCATCAAAGCATGAGCCAGCTAATTTGTGGATATCATGGTGAACTAGGTTATGGGAAATATTTATTGTTGTTTTGTTGTCATAGTACAACATAGGATCTTCAAGTCTCTAAGTATCATCTTTAACCAATTTAGTTCACAAATCCCAAATGCCATGGTCCTAAGTTTAGCTTCTGCACTTGATGGTAATAGTAATATAAATTAAATAAATTGTGTATGCATAAAAATCAAAGGTAATAGTAATATAAATTAAATAAATTCTTAAGAGAATAAACCACATAAAATATAATCAAGTTATTTACTAAATAATGAAGTACAAAAAAAATCAATGCGGGAAATCAGGCTATCAAGGTCTTAGTTTTTCTTCTTTTTTTTCAAGCAAATCTTATTCACTAGTACATGTACTCATCTATTGCATCCTAAGTAAAAGGCCTCAACTTTTTATAATTCATAAAAGCCATAGAGCAGGGGTTATCAAAATTGGACAAATATCCTAGCAAACAAACTTACCTTTCCTTAAGATAGGCGATGCAGTCATTCCAAATATATGTGGTTTCAGCACAGACTTGTGATAAAACTCCTGCATCAAAACCCAGAAGTGATTACAAGATCAAAGGAAGCAACTAGAATTTAGTAGTTCTTTTATTTTTCTCATTTAGTAATACCTTCATCAATCTATTGTAGGGATGGTTGCCCAATGCATGATGACACTCATCAATTACCATCAGGTGGACCATATCAAGATTGAGGAAACCTTTCCTCAGAACATCTAACAAAATTTGTGGAGTCATGACCATTACCTGCAAATCACAGTTGAAGTTCACATTACTTGCGAAAATTGATAAAGAACAAGAACCAAAGCATGGCCTAGCCAAATTGCAAATGTTCTAGTGAAGCGCCACTAATCAAGAGAATTATTACTAAATTTCTTCGAAATATGGACAGATATTAACATCTTAAGCAAATGATCAAAAGTGCGATAAAATAGCAAACTAAATGAAAATCGGTAAAATACACAGACCTAAAGATACAGCACGTTTGGCACTTAATAGGTTGATCCCAGAATGAATACTAGAAACAATATATTTGAGGAAGATCGAAAGAGCAAAGAGAACCTCTGTGATCCCAATTTGTATTGCATACAAAGACAAGTAGAAAATTTTACTTGGTAAGTGGAGACTTCCTTCTGCCAGGAGGCAATGTTCCACGCATCCACCGCCTTGGCTCCACAGCAATATTGTACGTCAACATCGGTGTGAACCTTTATTGTTTCATATTGCTGCCAAAGAAGCACGTCAAAATACAGAATAAAAGAAAAAAAGAAGACAATCCTTCAATAGAAACACAAGCTCTCATCCTTTTAATTCACTACAATGTCAGAACACTCTGTAAGCAGGACACGGAATACAACCTGAACGACGAGGTGAAGAAGAGGACGGGGGAGACGGGGATTTATAGTATCTGGTGGGGTGACGTGTGTTGGGTTGCAGTGGTGTGTGTGTTTTCATCGACGATTAAAAAGAGCGTAATAAATCCCCATGCGTTGGGTTGCAGTGGATTCATTACGTTACGTTCTTTTTCATCGACGAAGAAAACCACTGCAACCCAACACACGGGGATTTATTACGCTCTTTTTCATCGACGGTGAAAAAGAGCGTAACGAAAACTGGATTCCGTGTCGGGCTACAGACACTCTTTTTTTGAGCCAGTCTAGAATGGACCGATTGGTTACCTCCGCTAGCCCGTTCATCTGAGGGTAAGCCACCGAGCTGAACCTCAACTGGATTCCGTGGCTTGCGCAGAACTCCCGGAACCTTCTACCGGCGAACTGAGGCCCATTGTCTGTAATGATGGTTTTGGGCAAGCCAAACCGAGTCACCAGGCTCCTCCACACGAACTTTTCAATTTGTCGCTCCGTGATGGTCGCCAGTGGTTCGATCTCAACCCACTTTGTGAAATAGTCCACTCCCACGACGATGTATTTTCGCTGTCCCGAGGCTGGAGGGAAAGGTCCGAGCAGGTCCAAACCCCACTGTGCGAACGACCATGCGCAATCGATGGGGGTGAGCGGGACCGCGGGCTGCCGGGGCGCGCAGGCGTGCTCTTGGCACGAACTGCACCGTTGCACGTAGACCTTCGCGTCCCGGCACATGGTTGGCCAGTAGTACCCTTGGCGAAGTATTTTGTGCGCCAGGGTTCGCCCGCAAATGTGTTCCCCGCAGACTCCTTCGTGGACCTCGGCCAGAACCGTCCGAGCTTCGTCGGGCTCCAAGCACCGTAGGAGGGGGTATGTGAAGGACCGCTTATAGAGCCGTCTGCCCACCTCGGAGTACCACGCATGCATACGGCGTAGGCACCGAGCCGTAGCCTCGTCGGGGGGAAGGGTCCCGTCCCGCTTGAAGCGTAGCAACTCTTGTACCCACATGATTGGCGCGCCGCCCAAGGCCGCAGCTGCGGTTTCAATGGCACGGGCAGGGAGCTCCTCGACCTCGGGCCGAGCTTCGGGGGATGACTTCGACACCATCTTAGCTAGCGCGTTGGATCGCTCGTTCTCTCCCCTCGGGACATTAGATAATGTAAAATGAGGGAACTTGGCGATCAGGTTCTTTACCTGTGCCAGGTACTTCGCCATGATCGGGTCCCGAGCCTCGTACCCGTCGCTGAGTTGCTCGACTACTAGCTGCGAGTCGGTGAGGACGTGTATGGCAACCACTTGCATTTCGAGAGCCAACCTGAGTCCTGCTAGGAGCGCCTCGTATTCCGCCTCGTTGTTAGTGGCTTGGAACCCGAAGCGGAGGGAACGCTCGAACAAACGCCCGTCGGGAGCTAGTAGCACCAGCCCCGCGCCGGCGCCCTTTGAGTTGGCCGATCCGTCCACGTGCAGGACCAATGCTTCAGAAGGTTGCTCGAGATTCACGTCCTCGATCTGAGTTAATTCCGCGATGAAGTCGGCCACAGATTGGGCTTTGATAGCGGTTTTTGGTATGTATCGTGCGTCATGCTCGCTGAGCTCCACCGCCCATTTGAGAAGACGTCCTGCAACATCAAATTTAGACAAGATCTGCCGAAGCGGTTGGTCGGTGATGACCTCCACTGGGTGAGCATGGAAGTAGGGGCGCAGCTTCCGGGCTGATAGCACAAGCGCCAGTGCCAATTTCTCAATCGGTGGGTATCGTTCCTCGACCCCGTTCAGGACGTGGCTGACGTAGTAGACCGGTAGCTGTTCGCCGAAGTTTTCTTTGATCAGAACGGAACTGACTGCGTGCCGGGAGGCAGCCAGGTAAAGGCCGAGCTTCTCCCCGGGAGACACTGAGGCAAGTCGGGGGAGGCTGGCCAAGCGTTGCTTTACTTGTTTGAAGGCTTCCTCTCATTCTGCCGTCCATTGAAAATTCTTCGGGTTCTTCAATGCCCTGAAGAAGGGGAGGCAACGATCACCCGATCGGGCAAGAAAACGGGACATGGCGGCGAGCCTTCCGTTAAGGCGCTGCAGGTCCTTGATCATCCGAGGTGATTGCATATTGATGACTGCCTGGACCTTCTCCGGGTTGGCGTCAATTCCTCTTTCGTGTATGATAAACCCGAGGAACTTTCCTGAGGTGACACCGAAGGCACACTTCGCGGGGTTGAGTCGCATGCCGAACTTGCGCAGCGTGGCGAATGTCTCGGCCAGATCGGCAAGGTGAGCTCCTACCTCTTGGCTTTTTACAATCATATCGTCGACGTAAACTTCCATGTTCCGCCCGATTTGGTGGGCGAACATCTTGTTCACTGTTCTCTGATACGTAGCTCCAGCGTTCTTTAGTCCGAATGGCATGACCTTATAAAAGTAAACCCCTTGATCGGTGAGAAAGGCCGTAAGTTCTTGGTCTTCGGGCGCCATTCTGATCTGGTTGTATCCTGAGAAGGCATCCATAAATGAGAGGCGAGCGTGTCCGGCTGTTGCATCGACCAGCTGGTCGACCTTTGGGAGGGGGTAACAATCCTTTGGGCATGCATTGTTGAGACTAGTGTAATCAACACACATCCTCCAGCTCCCATTGGGTTTCTTTACGAGGACTACATTGGATAGCCATCGTGGGTATCTGACTTCTTCTATGAAACATGCTGTCAGAAGTCGTTCCACCTCTTCTCGTACGACAAGTTGCCGATCAGGGGCCTGCCGTCTGGGTTTTTGCTTCACCGGGCGGGCGTCGGGCGAAATGTTGAGGTGGTGTTGCGCGACCTCCGGATCGACGCCCGTTATGTCGGATGGCGACCAGGCGAAGACATCAGTATTTTCCTGTAGGAAGCCGACGAGCCGCTTTCGTTCCTGTTCTGGCAGTTCCGACCCGATTTTGATCGTCCGGTCTGGCCGACCCTCTAGTAGCGGCAAGTCGATGGTGGATCCCCTCGGCTTAGGATGGGGGGTTGGTTTCTTCGTCTCCCGAGGATCTCCCAGCGGCGGCTCGACCCTTGCTTTCTTGTGTAACGAAACTGCGGTCAAGTAGCAGCGCCTGGATTCTCGGGGGCTTCCCATGACTTCCCCGACCCCAGCGTGGGTCGAGAACTTTACGGTTTGGTAGTAAGTCGAGACGACGGCTTTGACTTTGTTGAGGGTTGGACGGTCGAGAATGGCGTTGTATACAGAGGGGAGGTCAACCACTAAGAAGGTGGCCATCACCGTTTTCAACCTCGGCGGGACCCCAAGGGTCAAGGGCAAAGTGATTGCCCCCAGCGGTGAGATTGAATCACCGGTGAACCCGGTGAGCGCCGAGCACATCGGCTTCATGCTCTCTCGAGACAAGCCGAGTTTTTGGAAGGCATCGAAGTAGAGCACGTTGGCCGAGCTCCCGGTGTCGACCATGATTCTTCTTACTTGCGCGTTGGTGATCCTGGCCGATATTACGAGCGCATCGTCGTGCTCGGGTTGTTCGGATGCCTTGGCCGGGAAAGTGACCGCGGGCTCAGGCCCGCCCGCGCCCAGGAGCTTCGGCCGGGGCGACTCGGGCGTACGCCTTTCTTCCGGTCATAGAGTTTCCGCCAGATGCGGGTCCGCCCGCTATCACGTCGATGTGCTGTTCGACGGGGCCCTCCGGGCACGGCGAAAGTTCTTTGTCCTGCCGAAGGTACTGGCCGAGGTGCCCTCTACGAATAAGCTCCTCGATCTGCCTTTCCAACTTGCGACACTGCTCAGTGTCATGCCCATTCTGCCGGTGGAAACGATGGTACTTCATCGGGTGGGGATCTTTAAGTAGTCCCTTCTCCCTTGTGTGGAGAAATATCTCTGTTTGGGCCGAACCCAAGGTGGGGAGAGGGGGCCTCGGTGTCGGTGGGTCAGATCTGTCCAACCTGGGCCGTGGTGCAGCGGATTGTTGCTGCCGGGGTGGCTCTGGCCTGGCCCTCTTGTGCTCCTCACGCCTCCCGGCCATTATAGACATAAGAAAAAACAAAAGAAAAATAGAAAAAGACTCCGCTCAAACCCTGCTTCGACGGCCTCGCAAACCCTACCAAAACCCTACCCGTCTCCGCCGCCAATCTATAAAACGGAGACGAGTACGCCTCGCTTCGTCTCCTCCCCTCATTTCCTTGTGGGTTTCTCTGTCTTTCTTCTACCATCTCTAAAACACTCGGGGGTCGCTCGCGAAGGTCACAGCGGGGGAAGAGAAGATGCTTGGCGCTTCGAGGCGATCGGTCGCTTCCGCAGTGCGATCTGCCGGCGCTCGCTGCCGCGTGGTGGTGCCCTTCGTCTCCGCCTCCACTCCTTCGGTGAGAATTGTTGCATGATGTTGCGCCGTCTTTCCTTCTCTTTGTTCGTTTCCTAGGTTATGGTGGTGGACTTTGCCTCTTGATGTTGAGTACCTCAACCGTGCTGACGTGTTATTTGTTCATTTGTTCCGTGCATAAACCCCTCGGTATGCTGCGGAGTTTGCCCGTCGGAACGGTGATCTGATTGGCGGCATCCCTTGTTAATCTCGACTCCGGTCATTTCAACACTTGTAGTAGATATTTTCCATCGTCATGATTTCTATCTACTCAAATAACTCAAGTTGCTCTATCCATATTGTTAATCTCGACTCCAGTCATTTCAATCCTCTGTACTAGATATTTTCTATCGTCAATGACGATTTCTATCTACTCAAATAACTCAAGTTGCTCTATCCATATTGTTAATCTCGACTCCAGTCATTTCAATCCTCTGTACTAGATATTTTCCATCGTCAATCACGATTTCTATCTACTCAAATAACTCAAGTTGCTCTATCCATATTGTTAATCTCGACTCCAGTCATTTCAATCCTCTGTACTAGATATTTTCCATCGTCAATCACGATTTCTATCTACTCAAATAACTCAAGTTGCTCTATCCATATTGTTAATCTCGACTCCAGTCATTTCAATCCTCTGTACTAGATATTTTCCATCGTCAATCACGATTTCTATCTACTCAAATAACTCAAGTTGCTCTATCCATATTGTTAATCTCGACTCCAGTCATTTCAATCCTCTATACTAGATATTTTCCATCGTCAATGACGATTTCTATCTACTAAAATAACTCAAGTTGCTCTATCCATATTGTTAATCTCGACTCCAGTCATTTCAATCCTCTGTACTAGATATTTTCCATCGTCAATGACGATTTCTATCTACTCAAATAACTATATTGTTAATCTCGACTCCAGTCATTTCAATCCTCTGTACTAGATATTTTCCATCGTCAATCACGATTTCTATCTACTCAAATAACTCAAGTTGCTCTATCCATATTGTTAATCTCGACTCCAGTCATTTCAATCCTCTGTACTAGATATTTTCCATCGTCAATGACGATTTCTATCTACTAAAATAACTCAAGTTGCTCTATCCATATTGTTAATCTCGACTCCAGTCATTTCAATCCTCTGTACTAGATATTTTCCATCGTCAATGACGATTTCTATCTACTAAAATAACTCAAGTTGCTCTATCCATATTGTTAATCTCGACTCCAGTCATTTCAATCCTCTGTACTAGATATTTTCCATCGTCAATCACGATTTCTATCTACTCAAATAACTCAAGTTGCTCTATCCATATTGTTAATCTCGACTCCAGTCATTTCAATCCTCTGTACTAGATATTTTCCATCGTCAATCACGATTTCTATCTACTCAAATAACTCAAGTTGCTCTATCCATATTGTTAATCTCGACTCCAGTCATTTCAATCCTCTGTACTAGATATTTTCCATCGTCAATGACGATTTCTATCTACTCAAATAACTCAAGTTGCTCTATCCATATTGTTAATCTCGACTCCAGTCATTTCAATCCTCTGTACTAGATATTTTCCATCGTCAATGACGATTTCTATCTACTCAAATAACTCAAGTTGCTCTATCCATATTGTTAATCTCGACTCCAGTCATTTCAATCCTCTGTACTAGATATTTTCCATCGTCAATCACGATTTCTATCTACTCAAATAACTCAAGTTGCTCTATCCATATTGTTAATCTCGACTCCAGTCATTTCAATCCTCTGTACTAGATATTTTCCATCGTCAATGACGATTTCTATCTACTAAAATAACTCAAGTTGCTCTATCCATATTGTTAATCTCGACTCCAGTCATTTCAATCCTCTGTACTAGATATTTTCCATCGTCAATCACGATTTCTATCTACTCAAATAACTCAAGTTTCTCTATCCATATTGTTAATCTCGACTCCAGTCATTTCAATCCTCTGTACTAGATATTTTCCATCGTCAATCACGATTTCTATCTACTCAAATAACTCAAGTTGCTCTATCCATATTGTTAATCTCGACTCCAGTCATTTCAATCCTCTGTACTAGATATTTTCCATCGTCAATCACGATTTCTATCTACTCAAATAACTCTAGTTGCTCTATCCATATTGTTAATCTCGACTCCAGTCATTTCAATCCTCTGTACTAGATATTTTCCATCGTCAATCACGATTTCTATCTACTCAAATAACTCAAGTTGCTCTATCCATATTGTTAATCTCGACTCCAGTCATTTCAATCCTCTGTACTAGATATTTTCCATCATCAATCACGATTTCTATCTACTCAAATAACTCAAGTTGCTCTATCCATATTGTTAATCTCGACTCCAGTCATTTTAATCCTCTGTACTAGATATTTTCCATCGTCAATGACGATTTCTATCTACTCAAATAACTCAAGTTGCTCTATCCATATTGTTAATCTCGACTCCAGTCATTTCAATCCTCTGTAGTAGATATTTTCCATCGTCAATCACGATTTCTATCTACTCAAATAACTCAAGTTGCTCTATCCATATTGTTAATCTCGACTCCAGTCATTTCAATCCTCTGTAGTAGATATTTTTCATCGTCAATCACGATTTCTATCTACTCAAATAACTCTAGTTGCTCTATGATCTATGTCCAATTCTACAAGTTTCTCTTAAATTTTCCTCTGAAACGTCATCGGATGACTGATAAATGAAAATTGATGGTTTGTTGCAGTGTGATATTAATGAATTTATAGAAGAAACAGTTTTTATAAATCATATGCTAATAGTAGATTTTTTTTTTGTCTCTCCTAATTTTCTCTTAAAATTATATAGCTTTTGAGTAGAATAGAATATATATATACACACACAAATGTGCAAGTTAGAAATGATTTTACATTCATCATAATTAATTAATTTTCATACAAAGCCCTCAAACCAAATTCAGATCAGATCATAGGGTCAAATATATGGTGATTTATATCTTGGATAATAGTAAACAAATATTATTTTATATTATTTTTAAATTTTCAATTGAAACTTCAGATAAATAAAAATAAGTTTTAATTTAATTTATAAAAAAAGAATAAAAAATATATCTATTAGTAAGGTGATGGAAGAACCGATGATCCATCCTCTTTGATCATCATAGTTCATCGAATTAAAAAAACGAGTAGAGTTTTAGAGACAACTAACATGCTGGTCCTACCATCAGACGAACAGCAATTACCGAAAAAACTGCCAATCATTTTCTGGCACGTCGACTGGCTCCGTGCGCTCGCATAACATGCGTTCGCGAGCTTCTTCAGATTGCGAAATCTCTCCCATCCGATGGCTCTGATAGCTTCTTCGACCGCTACCTGTCGCATGTGATTCCTCCCACACGCCCCAAACCTGCACCGTAAATAAAAGTGACCTGTACTTACTGCGTTCGAGGCTTTCTTGTGCTCGCATTATATGCGATCGCAGGCTTTTCCAGATCGCAAAATTGTTCCCATCCGACGGCTACGACAGCATCTCTTATCGCTAATCGTCGCAGGTAGTTCCTCCCAGCTATCCAAAACCCGAACCATAAATGAGTCACTGACTCTTGCTTAGCTTTCATTTACTGCGGTGAAAAAGATCCCGGTGGTTCTCTTGGACCATCGACGGGATGCCGTAGAAGATCCCGGTGGCCGGAGCCAAAAGCTCCGTCGAGCTCCTGGAGCTGCTCCTGATATCGTCCACGACAGTGGCCTTTGAGCTGGAAGGGCTCGCGGGAGCGTGTGCTGCAGGGCTCAGCAGGCAGATCACCCTTGGGGGCACCTCCGGCGACATGTGAGGGCTCTCCTCGATATCAGGTGGTGGTGGGGTGCCGACTACTCCGGTCGAACCAAAGGACGAGAGGCTCTTGAAGAAAGAGATGGAAAAGAGGCGGAGGATCAGTGAAGAAAGATGCATCAGGGTTGCCACGAGGGTTTTTTTTGGTGAAGAAGAAGAAGGGGAGGGGAGACGGGGATTCATAACATATGGTGGGGTGACGTGTGTTGGGCTGCAGTGGTGTGTGCGTTATTTCATTGTGCTCTTTTTCATCGACGAAAAAGAGGAAGGGAGGGAGACGGGGATTTGAAACATTTGGTGGGGTGACGTGTATTGGGTTGCAATTGTGTGTGCTTTTTTTCCATCACGGCTGGTTTTCATCGATGAAAAAAGAAGCAGGGGAGAGACATGTTCTTACAACATCAGGGTGGGGGTGACGTGTGTTGGGTTGCAGTGGTGTATGTGTGTTTTCGTTACGCTCTTTTTCACCGTCGATGAAAAAGAGCGTAATAAATCCCCGTGTGTTGGGTTACAGTGGTTTTCTTCGTCGATGAAAAAGAACGTAACGTAATAAATCCACTGCAACCCAACGCATGCATGGGGATTTATTACGCTCTTTTTAATCGTCGATGAAAACACACACCACTGCAACCCAACACACGTCACCCCACCAGATACTATAAATCCCCGTCTCCCCCCGTCCTCTTCTTCATCACAAAAAACACCTCTTTTCCATCTCTTTCTTTACTGATCCTACGCCTCTTTTCCATCTCTTTCTTCATGAGCCTCTCGTCCTTTGGTTCGACCGGAGTAGTCGGCACCCCACCACCACCTGATATCGAGGAGAGCCCTCACATGTCGCCGGAGGTGCCCCCAAGGGTGATCTGCCTGCTGAGCCCTGCAGCACACGCTCCCGCGAGCCCTTCCAGCTCAAAGGCCACTGTCGTGGACGACATCAGGAGCAGCTCTAGGAGCTTGATGGAGCTTTTGGCTCTGGCCACCTTCTGCACCGGGATCTTCTACAGCATCCCGCCGATGGTTCAACAGAACCACCACGGCTACTGGTGCTACGAGCTCCTCCTCGCCTTCGTCTTCCTGGGGGTGCTGTCGAGCGCGGTGGCCATCTTCTGCGCCCGCAGGAAGAGCCACCATCGCGAGGCTGCTGCGGGTGTTAACGACAAGGAATCGAAGCTGCTCGACGTCCGGGCTCGTCTACTCGGTAGTCGCCTTTGTGCTCCGGATTCTGCTCCACCTCACTGCCGACACGTTGTTGCGTGTCGGCATGTTCGTCTGCATCGGCTGCTTCGCAGGCGGCCGCCTGTACATCTTTTATGTGATGCTATTGGGCTATATGTTTTAATATGATACCTAATCAGACCGGTAAACATATGTTATAGGCTTTTTAAATGAACTTCTCGTTTTTAGCCCTTTTCATTATGTTTCATGTACATTTCTGTTGAAAGATTTGATTTTTTTTTTTTTGTGCTTTTCTCTCCTTTTTAATATTATTTATTTATTATTTGATAACATGAACAAATGAATAATGTTCATTGATATAGAGTACGAACAAGTTTGTGGAAGGAAAAACACAATGGTTGTCACCCGGCAAGATCATCTCTCAATAGATTTGTCACTATTTGTATCCAAAATTATATTTGGCACTTCAGTGTCATTCGATCCACATTTACAAGGAACACAGTGCATTGAAATATGTCCAGGAGCAACCCATCATCTACGAGGTTCAAATGCAGCATCACATTGAAGTACATTAGTAAATTTTTGACAAGTATGGCAATCTGTCCTACTAAAAAATAATCAACACGGATAATAATCTTAGACTGGACATTTCAGATTTCACAAGCACAAGAAACATTTTCTTGTGATGCCTCGTAATGACACAATGCTGATATCTTAAATTTGGACTCGTAAACAAATAGCACATTAGTGGTGCAAGGAAGACAACACTTGGATTCGCTGTTTTCCTTAACAAAATATACATACTTTAATTCTAAGATAAAATCAGCAAATATCTTAGCTGACAACCACTTAGATATGTCAATTTCCTACTTTAAAAGTTCACTATTATACAAACCAGGCATATAATCTAGTTACTAAGATAGTCTACACTTTTCTTAAACTGGTGCCTGAAACCTAAATGTAATTTTTATCAGTATGAATACTGATTATATGTAATCATAGCTCTTGGGGGCACCTCCTGTGTCAGTACTGTCACTGTAAAATTCTCCTACTATATGTAATCATAGCTGTCTGTTCTAATTTTACACCTCATCGTTGATAAATGAAACTTATCATGAACTTCGACTAGTATTTCCTTGAATCAATTTATGCATGAGGATAACATCTAGGAAGAAGACCCTATCACTTTGATTCTTTCTACAGCTTTAGACCTACTAGGAAAATATATCTTGTCTGAGTAACTGAATGGTTTTATTCGCTAAGCCTCACTCGCTTTGGTAATATATGGTCGGCATGTAACATGCAATAGACATAAGAGGCAAGTCTTCTCGGTGTTTGCTCTAGACTGTCACCAAAGGAACTCCACAAGAACCTTTCTTGTCGAAAGGTTCCTGCTCTAGTATGTTACTGCTAGAGTTATGGAAAGGAAAGAAAGGTTCTTTAGCGGTAACATACAACGAATTGGTACCTGAACGGATTCACATGAACAATCGAGCGTTATGGCATGGTTTCTCACACGCATACGCACACACCCCACCCCATCCACCAAGATGCCACCGCCACCATCACTTGATATCGAGGAGTGCCCTGACAGACCGTCGGAGGTGCCCCCGAGAGCGGTCGATCAGCTGAGCCCAACAGCACATGCTCCTGCAGACCCTTCGAGCTTAAAGACCACCGTCGAGGATGAGATCAAAAGTAGCTCCAGGAGCTTTCGGCTCCGGCCACCTTCTGCACCGAGATCTTCTACAGCATCCCGCCGATGGTCCAAGAGAACCACCATGGCTATCGGCTCTACGAGCCCCTCCTCGCTTTCGTCCTCCTGGGGGTGTGGTCGAGCGTGGTGGCCCATCTTCTGTGGCCGTAGAAAGAGCCACCGTGAGCCTGATGCGGGTGGTAATGATAGGGAGTCGAAGCTGCTCGAGGTCGGACTTATATACTACCATAAAAGATGCAGTTTTATTCTTCTGGTAACTTTTTCACTGTAAGAAATAAAGATTAAATTCAATGTATTTATTTACGATTTGGGTTTTGGATAGAGGGGAGGAACCACCTTTGTGCTCCAGATTCAATGAACCGTGATGACCAAAGAGGATGGATCATTAATATATAAAGAGAAAATTAGGAGAGACAAAAAATAATCTGCTAATAGTATATGATTTATAAAAAAATAAAACATCATAGTTTCAGTTGCAAATTCTTTAAAGAACTCTTCTTTTTGGATTTTTTTTTTCTCTCATTCATTTTTAGAATTTTCAAATAATCTTTTTTTTACATAATACCTTAAAGTCCTTTAATCATCTATTTTTTTTCCGTTCCTTTCTTCTTCTTTTTTTTTTATGACCCGATCTATTGGGTAAACAATTCTTTATAATATTTTTATACTATGTTATAATATTTTCAACAATATCGAAAAAAAAAACTATAACGTAATGTGAAAATAGCTTATATTTATTGGATACTAAATAGTTATTAAGTTTGTTTAAAATCTTAGATACCTAAAATCCTTTATAAGAAACTTAAATCTATGAATTGCATTATAGACAAATAGCAGTTGAAACATAAGTTGTAAATAAATATAGCCTAACAACGCAGTTTCCTAAACAATAGTAATGATAGGAGAACAAATCAATACTTCATTAAATAAAATATCATCAATGCATTCTTCTTCTGTCAAGTTACTAATAACTTCTTCATGCCTTTCGTAGTGTTTATGTTGTACATGCTATTGCAGAGAGAGATTGTTGAAATAAACAATTTTGGTCTTTGAGTAGTCTTCTATTTCTTGTATGCTGTATAAGAGTCTCCCTCTGTACTTGAGGCATGATTTTTTCCTTTCTTCTTCCCGAATTTCTGATCTTCCACAAGCACAAGGCCTGTCTCATTCCTGCTGTTGAAGTTGAGCCACCTGGGTGTTCATTCAATCCTCCTTTGGAGGCTCATCAAGTACTATTCTGGCTTCTACTTGTACATTTAGAATAAGTGGTCTGCTTGATTCTATTATTTAGAATCTTAGTGTGTGTACTTTACTATGCTGTCGTTAATATAGGATTCATTGGCTCAAGTTGTTGCTGATGAGATGCAAAAAATCTACAAAAAAGAGTTGGGACCTCAACCAGTGCCCATTACAGTTCCTGGTGAAGTAGTAGCAGAAGATGATGTGAACAAAAGTATCTCCTTTTGTCTTAATGGTTATTTTGTGAGAATGAAGCTTTCATCAGCATAATAGATAAACAAGTCATCTGATTACACAGAAGGGGAGGATCCTAGAATTCATGGGAATGTAAATTAATACCAGATGAGGTGTTTCTCACTAAGGTGAATTAACTGATGAATCCAAATAAGAAGAAAATTACAAAGCATCATACAGTTGGAGATATATATCAATCATCTATACATATTTAAGTGATCTTGATATGAAGTCATTGTATCAACAGAGAAGCTATCTCATGCAAGCCTAGCAGGTTTTCTGTGGAAAATTCATCGGAGTTGCATGCACCCATTTGTCCTGATACACAAGGCTATATGATGTGTGTAATTTATCTTACAGTTAAAATCCTCAGGAAAACTTCATGAAGTAGTACCAAACTGCGACATGTTTAAGGTGGACCATGGTGTGAATATGTAGCGGTTATATGCATAAACCCTTTTATCTCGGTATGCAGGCCTAAATGTGAATATGTATGTCATCTCGCTTCAACAACATTCATACTAAATTTGCAAGGTCTGATGAAAATGTACCTCAGAGACTGAGACTGAACTCCCATCCGTTGAATACACAATGCTTCGAATCTCACCAGACCATTCTACACAACATAACAAAAGCAAATGAATATTTGAAATTTCCATCATTTGCAATGATATCTGAAGTTCGACAGGGTTAGCTAAAAGAAATTAGATACCAGGAGCATGTACATTCAGAATTCGATTGATGAAGTGCCTGCAAGCAGTGGATGTGAGAAATGGTGAATGAAAGCTTGCAATATGTGTCGAAGATATGAACATATTTGTAAAACAACATCCTTACCATAAGACAAGCAAAGGTTCATCTTTGATCCAAAGAAATGAGCACTGAAACTACACATAGTAGGAATCATACTAGGAAGCCTCAAAACTCCATTTTCTCAACCTATGTATAGATAGGGATTAGATGTTTATATGCAGCTTCAGCTTCTTGCATTGTTGGACCTTAAATGGGTTTGAGGATGTCGATACAGTTGCTAAGAATGTTCTGTGCGGATCTGTAGTCACGATTTAAAAACGTGCTGTGCGGAACTGTAGTAACGTTGATGATCTTAGGTTCCGATGCAGTTTCACTGAGCAAGAGGTTGGCAAGTAGGTTAAATTAAAGTTTTCAATCCAAAGTTCTTGCTCTTTCAATTTCTAGGCCTTGTGCTGACATTGAATTGTAAAAAGGCCATACCTGATGCACAAGGCTCTTGCCAATGTGGGGTCTAGGGAGGGTCACTATATGCGACCTTACATCTCTAAACATAGATTAAGTTATCTTCGTGACTTCAACTCTGGTCTCCCAGGTCACAAAGGAGCGTACAAAGGTAGATGGAAATGTCCTACTTGCAAATTCAAATAATGCTCAACTCAACAAATATGCACATAAAGAATGACTACTGACTCCTGGAATAAAATGGGATCAGGTAGTAAATATATGATTAAGGATGCCCATACATCTTGTACTATTCAGGCAACCGAAAAAGTCTAAAGTACATGCTAACCTCAGTTTTTGTCATATTGGAACTTCATTTGAGAATTTGCAGGAGAAAACAAAACATACCAAACAATGTCAGAACTGATATGTGTCTCAATAAACATCTTACTTCTGATCGTGATCAATGAACTTGCATGCTGCATAGAGCAAATACAACAGCCAACCAAATAATAATGATGATAACATGAACACACATGCAACAATCAAAGTTAAATATAGACCGATCAACATGAGGAAGATAATAAAACATTACAAAGATCTCAATCACAACAGAGCGACAGATACCCAAATGTCTAACAAGTCAAAACAAGGAACCTCCCAAAGTACAAGACATTCAAAATTTCTATCAAAAAACAACATAGATGCTTAAAACTACATGTCATCCCTTTAAGCTTTCAAGAAACCTACATGTCATCCTTTTTTACTTTAGGGTAGAACACAAAAGGAAACACACATCTTTGCTTAAGGACTAACAAGACCGAGATTCCACTCAAAATTTTAAGCTACCACAATTTTCCCTTTCATTCCACAGGTAGAATGAAACCCTATTTTAACAAATTCAAGATCCAGTGAATTGTTCTTCAGAAAATACATCATACATCACCAAGTAAACTGAAAATTCTGTAAAACGACACCAATTTAAGCTAAAATGATGAAAGCTATATATACAGCAGGCCCAGCAAGACACGAAGCTTGTTAGCTTCCCAACCTAAGTTAGGCACCAAAGATTTCGTCTTTGATACCAAACATAGCACCACGACTCTGCATCACCACTCCAACCATGACATCAAGGTCAAAAGAGAAGTTACGTTCGAACCGCAACAGTTAGGGCAAGCTGGATGAAAGCAGGAGAGGAAGGAAGACGAGAAGATAGGAAGGTGGAAAGAGGCGAGGCGAACCAAGGGATGTGTCTGGTGGCCACGCCGTTTTCTACGCGGGTCCTGATGAGCAAATCCGGGACCTTCTTGTTAAGCTCCCTGAGGATCTCCGAAAGGGGGCGGCAGATGCCCGACGTGGGGACCTCCTCTTCATCCACCGTCGCCGGCTTCAGCGCGGCAGGTCTCTCGTTCGCCGAGTTGGGCGAGGCGGAAGAAGGTCTGGCGTCGGCCGCAACGGCGTAGGAGCGAGAGACCGCGGACGCGCGGCGGTCGCAGAGGCGGGTTCGGACAAAGCTCGCCATGGGACGGGACGACGCCGCCGTCTCGGAGGAGGGCGGAAGGGTTTTAGTCGGGTTCAAGACCCTGCCGTGGGCTTCGGGTGACGGGTCCGTCCATCTTGATTTGGTCCATCCGATCGTGCGTCGGATGCATCTGCGAAACTCGTCGACAACTCACGAGTCAACATGCGATACGGCATGCTCGCATAGTGTCATGATGATGATGATAATATCTTGATCACTTTGGAGTTACGTGGTGAGCATGCAATAAACATGCTATGGGGCATGCGCGCATATTATCACGTGGCAATTCCATATATTTTTATTTATTTTTCTAAGATTAATTACATATAAGGAATGAAGAAGAAATCCTTCGTTATATACACGAATTACAATTACATAAACACTCGTCGTAACTTTTCCTAAAAGTAATATGATGGAAAGAATAGAAGATAAGAACAATTATTGAAGAAACTTTATTGAAGAAATAAAAAATACTTCGATACATTAACATGTTCTCTCTCCTATTTATACATATTGAAGAAAAAATTTTCCAAAACGGAATCGACCTCAATCGAATAGAAAGATTTCCTCGGAAAAATCTTATCTATATAAATCCTACAACTGCAGCAGCTGCAATTGTCAGGAAGAATTAAGTTCTCATGAAGCATTAAAGTGAGGAGGTGAAAATAAAGTTGGATATGGACCAATATATCCTACCTGTTCTAATAATTACATCGACCCATCCAAAGGGGATATTGATGAACTGATGCGCTGTGGCTGATGAGTCAACATGGCCTGATCCACGGAACGATGTCGGGAGTCTTCGATTGACTAAGCTGAATGCCAGAATCGATCGAGCCCTCCAATCGGTGTGTTGGCACTGTAATATTGATTAACGTCTTTGTCGGGATGCTAATTGGCGCATCGGGAGGAAGGACACCTCTATCGATCGGGATGGCCTCGCTTCGGACGTTGCTACTTTCCTGCACAGAAGACCCCGTCGGGTCGTTACCGACTGTGACCCCTCGACAAGTAAGTCAATGTGGGGTTCTGCTTTCTGCCTATTTTTTTTCTCCCCCCGGCCGGATGCCGACCAGAGGCTTTTATACTACTGTACGAGGGTCGATCGTACGTGAGTTTGGCGCGACGACTGATCCTTGAGGGATGAGATGGTACCTTTGTGCGACCGTAGTCCCGGGACGTGCGAAACGGCGTCATGCGACGCCGTCCCGGGCTTACCGAGACGGGACATATCGAGTGACGTCTTTGTACTGTTGCTGGCTCAGCGCGTGGGGATGCTTCTCTTGCTGACTTGGTTGTGACGTGCCGTGGGGCCCTTGAAGGGGCGAGAGGCGTGCCTGGGTTGGAATGCCACGATTGTGTTGATTGCTTGCGGGGGAAGCTGGATTGGCTTGTCGTGAGGCAGTTCAAGGGCAGCACCCCGTGCTTTGGGAATGATTTTGCGTTGTCGGTCGGGTGGCTGGGCTCGTGCAGGATGATGTTGGTGAGCCGCTGGTCGGGAGACCGAACTGTGTGAGTTGGGAGGAGATGGCCTTTTGGTCGAGTAACTGATCTCGGATTTATGTTTGGTGCAGACGAGTCGTAAGTCGGGAACCGATCTGGAGCGACCCGAGCAAGGATTGGACCTGTGGGCCAAGTGACTGATCTTGGGCTTAGGTTTGGTGCCGACGAGTCGCATGTCGAAAACCGAACTAGAGCGACTCTTAGATCATAGATAAGAGTAAATCATTAATATTTAGTTCAAATAAACAATATAATCATGAGCATATTTAAGAAATGCATCATCCTCGTTGTAAAACTTTGAACCTATAAGGATATATGCTTGTATGAAGTAGCTCGTGAATCGCTCATATGTGACACCTGAAAATGCTCATAAGTGAAGGAAAATCATGATTTATGTATCCGACAAAAATGGTGAAATAAAACTCAAACATGTAGGCCCAGGATTAGTGTACTTTACTATGCTGTCGTTAATATAGGATTCATTGGCTCAAGCTGTTGCTGATGAGATGCAAAAAATCTACAAAAAAGAGTTGGGACCTCAACCAGTGCCCATTACAGTTCCTGGTGAAGTAGTAGCAGAAGATGATGCGAGCAAGAGTAACTCCTTTCGTCTTCTTAATGGTTATTTTTGTGAGAATGAGATGTTTTGACAATATATCTATTGATCTCATGCACTAAACTGATTATTATTATTTTTTTAATTTATTCTTTGCCCTTCTTGCTGGCATTTGAAGAGTTGAAATAATAATTAGCAGCAGTATCTTTTATTTTGCGCTCATGCCACAAAAGAAAAACACTTCATTTCTGTTTTGTTAACATCTAGAACCCGTACGTAATATTCAATTTGAATGTGCTTTCACAATAATTACTGCTGCTGATTACATATTTAAAATGTAAATGTAATACTTTAATTTTATCACCTTTTTCAGAAATATTTTCTAGAGGCAGATAGATGATGGAAATGAAAGTGAGATAGAAGAAGAAACAGACAGCGTCACCAATGAGTTTGCTTTCTCGAATCCTTTCTTTTTCTTGTAGCAAGTCATCTGTATAGAGGTTTTTCCCATAGTAGATGTAAAGTTGGGAAGTTTTAATCTATTGCAACCCAACCTATGAAGCACAGATGGACACGGGATACGACATGATGCTGGAGCTCATTAATGTTGTAGTCATGATGCTGCTATCTCTGTGTTACTAATGAACATCTAATTTGCATGTTGGCCTTAAACCAAATGGATTTTTTTGTAACGAAGAACACTGCAAGTTGCTGTTAGTCCATACAAACAACTAGTAGAATAATATGTTAGCAATTTAACTACTAAAAAAATACATTAATTTACCTACTAGAATAATCAGCAATAAAAAAACCTAGATTAGCAGTAAAAAAAAATTCAGATTAAAAACATAGACTAAAAGACAAAAAATAAAAATAGGTAAATTAATTTACCTTCGTTGGACGTCGGGCACCACTAAGGAAGATGTTTCGTCGGACGCTGGTGAAATCGTCGAGGGCTCGAGGGGTGCTGCATGCGAAGGGCTCCAGAGCACGAGAGCGCATGACGGCAAAGGGTGGCTCAAGGCTCAGGGCTCGAGAGTGTGACAACGCGTGACAACAGAGAGGGGGACTCGAGGTGGAGGGCAAAGGCTTCATCGGTGAGGAAGAATGGTTTGGTCGGGCCCTAAGGTATTTAACGCTAACGATTTGTTTGTAAATCCTTGCTAAATTCATGAGGAAGAAGGATTTCAGATGTTGCATGATGCCTTCCTAGTCCGCCCAGTGGTGAGGAATCCCAATGTTATGATACCTCAGCAGTTGACTCACGATGAGGAAGCTGAAATCCCACACGCCATGTCGTATCCAACATAATTTAAAAAAAAAAGGCACTGTTGGACGCATGTCCGACGACATGTGTCCAGCTGTGTCAGTGATGAATCCGTGTCCAGACATTGTCTGTGTCCAGCTATGTCGGTGATGAATCCGTGTCCAACACGTATGTGCCCTTCAATCCAGCGTGTCCGTGCTTCATAGATTACACATAGATTGCAACTGGAGGACACTACACTTTTTAGCATACTTGTAAATGTTGGTTTTGGACATGGAAAGAAGTCGAGTTGCATCATTTTCATGTCTCTTTAATTTGCACAATTCATGTATTTGGATGTAATTGCAATTCATGATACATTTATTGTGCCTTTTACTTTTGTCATTCATTTACCTTTATATAATGAAGGGTTATTACTTCTCGGGGGGGGGGGGGGGGGGGGGGGGGGGGGCTTATGTCTTCTTCTTTCTACTATGTAAGCAATAAATTTTTTTCTTAAATCTCATTGACACTATGCCAATTGAAGATAATACATTTCTTCTAGAAACCTCTATAATCCTATTTAATATCTCATATAATACACATATCGACCGCGGTGCCCGTCTTCTACGCCCGTATCGTCTACTCGGCGGTCGCCTTTGTGCTCCGGATTCTGCTCCACCTCACCGCCGACATGCTGTTGCGTGTAGTCATGTTCGTCTTCATCGACTGCTTCGCAGGCGGCCTCTACATCTATCTACCTATCAATCGATCATAAGGTTTGAAGATATCTCAAAATATGAACTGTTATGTTTTAATATGATACCTAATCAGACCGGTAAACATTATATGATCATAACCGCAAAACCCTTTCTTGGTCCTAAAAGAAAATACAGAAACTTTGAGGTTCTTTAGCGGTCCTATGATCCATCCTCTTTGGTCATCATGGTTCATTGAATCCAGAGCACAAAGGTGGTTCCTTCCATCTGTCCACAACCCCAACTTTACACTGAATTTAACTTAGCCTTTATTTACTGTAGTGACAAAGTTGTTAGAAAATAAAGCTACATCCTTTTTGGATCGAGCAGCTTCGACTCCTATATGGCGGAATCAGCCTCGCGGTGGCTCTTCCTTCCTGTGAGCGCAGAGCAGATGATGGCCACCACTATAACGATAATTTCTTTCATTAATATAAATTAATTACTATAAATAATATTTTTTTTTTATTATTAATTTATATATTTGTGTATTATAATTAAGAAAATGATTCGATTTGATTTTCTTAATCATGTTGATAAGTTACAAATTTTATTAATCAATTAAATTATTAATTAATCTATTTCTTAATAAGTGATTTGATTTTTAGGAAGTAAATAATTGACATTCCAATTTCATGTGATCATAAGAAATAAATATTATATTTCTCTTATGAAAATAAATTAAAAATTAAAAATTAAATTATTACCAATTCTCCTATATATATGAATAATCCACATTTTGTAATCAATTGCAAATGCATATCATCTGACTAGTAAATGATACCTAAAAAAGCCTCCAAAAATGATAAAATAGGGTACCTTAGACTCAATTTCTATCTGAAGAACATAAAATCAGCATATGTCCAGAGTGGATTTGTAGAATGGATATGCAAATACTAGACATGTAATGCAGTGCTTCAAATAGTGAACAAAAAGGACGAAACAAAACAATGCTATCCCGCTTTTAAGCCTCACCGTTTCCACCACCTTTCCAACTAATTACCGTTACCTCAAGAAACCCAAATCAATCAAAGGATTCCAGTTTACCATAAGAAGACCACAAGAACACGGAAGGAGTTGGGGAGCAGAGTCGAGGCATCTTTCGATCTACTTGTTAGAAATACTTGTCAAAAATCAGAACTGAGGAACACCACAATCTATGAAAACCACTAAACAAACAGAAAACATGAATCGGAAACAAAGACCAACAAGACAGATGCTACACGCCAAAGGGATCGGAAAGGGAAAACGAGGAGAGTGGAACAAGGGATGAGACGATCTTTCACCTTCGAGGGGATGCATCCGACGTTAAGGCAGGTGCCACCGAGCGTCCCCCGCTTCTCGATGCAGGTCGTCTTGAGCCCCAACTGCGCGGCCTTGATAGCCGCCACGTACCCACCGGGCCCGCCGCCGATCACTACCACGTCGTTCTCGTCCGCCGCCGCCGCGAATCCCCGGCAGAACACGGCAGCTCGGCGCACCGCCTCCGGCCGGAAAACATCTCCAGCCCTCCGCCTCGCCAAGCTCGCCATCGCCGCCGGCTTCTCCCCCTTTCTTCTTCTTCTCGCGCAGGCAGTTGGAGACAGCAGAAATAGGGCAAAGAGTCAGTGACCTAATTTTAATATTATAGATATTAACAATTTGATTCAAACGGATATGAACATTCCTGGTAAGTTTCCAGACAGGTTCCGAATGTTGATGCTTATCTCTACGTCATCGCTTCAGTTGCACGGTGTCTCGTCTCCGATGAGCTTGGACCGGTCCTGGAGACAGTCAACTGGCCACATCAACGTTCCTTGGTCAACAAGACAGATGCTGAGAGCGAGGTAGTAGGTCTCTGGGCAGATCCCACTTCTATCTCGATGCGTTTGTCCTCGTCCTCCTTCCTTGGGAACGAAGGAAATGGCTTTTGAGTCGGTCCCGTCACGGATAGGTTGATAGCGTTTGACTCTTGTCGTCACGTCTATTTTGACAACGAAATCGCGTGTGACTGTGACAAACGATTTCTCCTACTCGGTCGATTGCAGGCCACGCTTCGCTTCCGATCGACGCATCATACAGAATGAGAGCAAGTGGATGACATCAGATGGTTGGTCTGTATGCATCAACCATCGTCCGCCCGGGGCTCATCATCTCATGGAAGGAGCCGGAGGCACCGAGCTCAGTCACCACCATTACGATAGGAGACCAGCAGCACCGCCGGACGGCGATGTCTGCTCCAGTTTGCTCTGCAGCCTTCTCAACAAATCTGCCACCGAGCGTCCCCCGCTTCTCGATGCAGGTCCTCTCCCCCTTTCTTCGTCTTCTTCTCGGGCAGGCAGTTGGAGACAGCAGAAATAGGGCTAAGAGTCAGTGCATATATATATATATAACGGGAAGACACTTGGGACTGAGGGAGAAGCAGGACCGTTGGATAAACGGATGTAAGACATTTATAGAAAAGACATCGGCCGTCCGATGGAGAATGTAGGGTCTGGATGCATAATAAGATGGAGGGCCAGCGGCAACGCGTATTGGATTACGGTTGATCAGCGGGTGGTGTGAGAGAGAGAGCGAGAGAGAGATAAGAAAGAAGCGGAAGATGGCTTATCTTTTGGGGAGATGTCTTATCTTCTCCTATATTAAGGGGGCTCTTCTTTAATCATTCCTCGTCGAGCCGAGGATTAAGAAGATGATGTTGGGATAATCGACGAGTGATAGAATTTTTTTTTAATTAATTTTGATTTATATTTTAAAATATTGATGTTGAGATATAAGTCCCTATTCGACTACTTGTCATTACCACCCGTCTCAGCCTCACAATGGTGGCTCTTTCTGCGATCGCAGAAGATGACCACCATGCACAACAATACCCTCAGGAGGACGAAGGCGAAAAAGAGCGTAACGAAAACACACACACACACCACTGCAACCCAACACACGTCACCTCACCCAGATGTTGTAAGAACCTGTCTCTCCCCTTCCTTTTTTTCATCGATGAAAACCAGCGTGATGAAAAAACGCACACACCACTGCAACCCAATACACATCACCCCACCAGATGTTTTAAATCCCCGCTCCTCCTCATTTTCGTCGATGAAAAAGAGCACAATGAATACACACACGCCACTGTAACCCAACAAACGTCACCCCACCAGATGTTAGGAATCCCCATCTCCCCCCTTCCTCTTCTTCACCTAAAAAAAAAACCCTCGTGGCAACCATGATGTATCTTTCTTCACTGATCCTACGCCTCTTATCTCGGTACATCCAAAATGACATTTGCGTTGTCTTGTACATATAGATATTATTCTTTACATTCAAATATTATATAGCATTAGATGATTATGATGAATTCAGACTCTTATCCTCTTAACTGTGTACAGAGGGTTGAATTATACTCGTGAAATCTTAAATTATTTTTGGTTCTGTTGTGAGTTTATCCATTTCTTCATGCACGCCCACTTTGACATGCGGATGTAAATTTTTGGACAGCAAATGAAGGATCGAAATTATATATTAAAAAAAATCCTCTAAAACCAATGAGGCTGCGTTTACAAATATATTTATATTTTTAATGTGTAATTTAAGAAAGAGATTGAATGAATACATCATTGTAAAATATTTTGAGTATTTGATAAATAATTAATGAAAAATGTAAGTGTTGCTTGATAAATTCGTATTTCAAAAGTTCATTAAATAATTTATGACAATTTTATCCTTATAATATTTTTAATATGTATTTAAAAATGAATATATATTTTATTTAAATAAATAATTAATTAAATAAATAAAAATGAATGTAATCTTATAAAAAAAATTTGTATGGTCTAAATATATAATAAATAATAAATAGACTCATATAAAATAAATAAATAAAATTTCATAGATCATATTGATTTCTCAACAAATCATTTTGATAATGTAATAACTTTAGATAATGTTATAGCATATTTTAAAAATTACATGAATATCCCGTCAATATTGAAATGCTAATGCTACTCTAAGATAATATCAGTATTTGAATATTTGCACTACGGCATCAAAAAAAGATAATCAATTTACTTTGAAATATGCATTGGATTGTCAATGCATATTCGAAACACATTTTCAAATTCACTCTTGAAAAAAATAAAAAAAGATACAAAATAATTAAATAAAATCTTAATCATGGATTGATGAAATCAATCAGAATTTTGGTATGAGGATGAATTCTTGCCCTAATTTCTTCCAACCGGTCGATGCCCTACGGTTTTAAATTGTTTTCTTTTTTTGCAAAGAGTAAATAAACGATGACTTGTGATTCATTGGCTGACAGAACCTCCACGGAGCATACTATTTGCAACATCAGAGATCTCCTCCCACGACTAATCTCTTATACAGTTTTCGCTAGATTTTTAAAGTTTTAATATTTTTTTTGAAAAAAAATAGAAAGCATATAATAATTTTATTATAATAGTAATAACGACGATGATGAATTCCTAAGTCAATCTAATTATAATATTTGTATACTATACTATATTATTTTCAATAATACCAAAAATACACACTAACACAACAAAATATATTATACAATAATATTTTTGAATTACATTGTAATGTTTTCAAGAATAGTAGGAAAATATTGTAATTATTGTATTAACATTGTTTTCTTAGTCTCGATCCGTAAGAAAATAGAAGGAAAAGGAATAGTTTAAAACCTTGTGATCAATTGATCGCTTTAAACCTTGTAGATGTAGAGGCCACCTGCGAAGCAATCGATGAAGACGAACGCACCGACACGCAGCAACGTGGCGATGGTGAGCTGGAGTGGAATCTGGAGCACAAAGGTGGCCACTGAGTAGACGAACCCAACGTCGAGCAGCTTTGACTCCATATCATTAACATCTGCCTCGACCTCGCGATGATGGGTCTTCCTGCGAGCGTAGAAGACGACCATCACACTTGACAGCACCCCTGAGAGGACGAAGGCGAGGAGAGGCTCGTAGAGCCGATAATCGTAGTGATTCTCTCGAATCATTGATGGGATGTCATACAAGATTCCGGTGTAGAATGTGGTTGGAGCCAAAAGCTCCATCAAGCACCTGAAGGTGCTTTTGATCTCATTCTCGATAATGGCCTTGAAACTCGAGGGCTCCGTGGGAGCATGTGTTGTTGGGCTCAACCAATCGATCGCCTAGCTATGAGGGGGTGATGATGGTGGCATTTAACAGGTGGGATGGAGTTGCAAACCTGAAACACACCGGGGAGCAGAGGTGCCTATAAACAGAAGTTTCAAAATGTCAATGTCGAGGGGTTGAAAGATGGGATGAAGTTATGAAATTGAAACACACCGGGCGGGTGCAGAGGAGCCAACGCTCGCTCTCTGAAACACAAATTTCAGAATGTCAATGTTGAGGGGAACATGAGATTTATTAACGTTGAAATGTGGTGGGGGGTAGTTCTGGTGGGGCTCGCCACACATATGTGAAACAAAGTGCAGTGCCATTGCCATGCAACACCCCGCAGTTCCCCCCCTCCCCATGTAACGCGTTGGGGAGGAATGTGGCGGGGCTCTCGTGAAACAGAGTGCAGTGCCATGCAACGCCCCACGGTTCCTCCATCCTCCCTCCTCATGTAACGTGTTGCATGACACTGCACTCTTCATGAGAGCCCCGCCACATCCTCCCTTAACGCGTTGCATGGCAATGCCATGCAGCAAGGGGTAGGGGGTGCGGGGTGGACCGGGGATGTCGTCGACCCGTGCTATGCAAAACAGAAAGTTGCCCCTATCTCTGGTGGACTTGGACTAGCCATGGTTGATCTGATGTAACATTTAGATTGTCATTTTTTCGGAGAGATGATCATATACAGTTTCACAAGTTCAAATATAATTAAACTCATTTTTATCCAAAACATAAAATAAAACATTCATAGCTTTTACATTTAACAAAAATATTTTTTTCTCAAAATCATTTCATTATATCACAACCATTATCTTTTTCCTTCCACAAAGTGTGGGTCATATGATGATCAATGGAAACTTGTTAATACTCCATATCAATGAACATTATTCATTTGTTCATGTTATCAAATAATAAATAAATAATATTAAAAAAAAAAAATTTCTTTCTTATCAGTCAACAGGAACGTACATGAAACGAAAAAAAAAAAAAAAAGGCTAAAAACGAGAAGTTCATATCAAAGTTTTAAAAGCCTATATAGCTCATGTTTACCAGTCTGATTAGGTACCATATTTAAAACATATAGCCCAATAGCAGCACATAACACTTCATTTTGAATTTTTAATTATTTTATATTGCTGTCCTGCCCTAAACACCAGCAGTATGTATACCAGACTACCGAAAAACTACCAAAACCAATATTGGACCAATATTTAAATCCTTTTTTTTTTTTTTTTCCAAGTACCAAATACTAAATTTGCTCTTAAACCAATATTGGATCAATATTTAAACCAGTAAGGATCGATCTTCGTTCACTGTTCCTACGCCTCTTCTTCGTCTCTTTCTTCAGGAGCTTCTCGTCCTTTGGTTCAATCGGCGTCTTCGGCACCCCACCACCACCACCTGATATCGAGGAGAAACCCCACAGGCCGCTGGAGGTGCGCCCAAGGGCCGTCTGCCAGCTCAGCCCAACAGCAAACGCTCTCGTGAGCCCATCGAGCTCAAAGGCCACAGTCGAGGACGAGAACAAGAGCAGCTCCAGGAGCTTGACGGAGCTTTTGGCTCTGACCATATTTCGCACCGGTATCTTCTACAGCATCCCGTCGATCCGAAAGGCTTAATGTTGTATCATTAAGGGTTGTATCTTCTACAGCATCCTCGACTGTGGCCTTTGAGCTTGAATGACACTGAAGTGCCAAATATACTTTTGGATACAAATAGTGACAAGTCTATTGTGACAGGAAATGCATGCGATAGAGGACGCAGGTGGCGCTGATTAAAAACAATATCAGATTAAAAACAACCCTTATATTAAAAACAACCCTCAGATTAAAAGCTACCTGCTGCTAAGTGGCTAGGAATTGATATTGAGTTTGAGCCTGATGTGGTTGAGGAAGTTATGAGAACTCTTATATTACGTGGTTTTATTTTAATTATGTAAAATAATATATATATATATATATATATATATATATATAATTATATCTAATTATGGTTATTGATTAATAAAAAATATAATGTAAGATTCATTAGGAGACATATTTGATGAGAGAATTTTTTTTAAATTATTTATCGGTAAATTTTTTAAAAGGTCATGAACTTAGAATCTCTTCTTCATCACTTTATATATATATATATATATATATATATTCATTCTTAAATGGTATAAAAATGGAGTGAGGGGTGTGTGTTTTTATTAAGTCTATTTTCGTCAATGAAAACTCCTCCTTTGACTCTTGGGTTGGAGTCAATCCGATTTTAGTCAATGAAAACTCCTCCTTTGACTCTTGGGTTGGAGTCAATCTGATTTTCATCGATGAAAGCTCTCCTTTGACTCTTTGGGTTGGAGTCGATCATTGCAATCCAACCAGGTTATAAATTTGGAAGTATCTCAAAACTTTAATAAAGGTTTAGAGGTATCTTAAAACCTTGACGGAAGTTTTGTTAGTAAACATAAAATTTGTAAACATATAGTATACTATATGCAGAAATAATCTTTTATGTTATGATTAAAATTAAATAACATTAGATCGATTTTACGATACGTACCTTTTGAAGTCATCTGAAAAGAGATTTTTATGTGATCTTTTGATGTTATCTGAAAATAGATCTTTGTATGATCCGTAAAAGTACCATCTTTAGATTCAAAATCTTATATTCATCCGAGAGCTAAAGTGGGGAGCTTTCATCGATGAAAACCTCATTGTCATCACAATCGTTCAATTATATCCATTCTACGTGATTTTTTTTCACATTAGGTTTTTCATTAAAAATTTGATGCCTCTCTCACAATGATGAGAGACGGAGGTGATGAAGCATGGTTGCCTCATCTTAACGATACTTGAATTCCACATAAAAAATGAGAGAGAAACCAAACAAAAATCTTAGGTGCAAGCAAAGGAACACGAACAAACAAGTGGTGTAAGACACGGCGGGTTCACACACAACTCTCTCTCTCTCTCTCTCTCTCTCTATAATTTTCATACATAGAAATCAAGAAAAGATCGTGAAAGTGGTAATTGAAAGAGAGCAAAAGCTAGTTCAAGACGAAACTTTTGAGATAGCTTCAAACCTTGTGATCGATCGATAGCTTCAAACCTTGTACATGTAGAGACCGCCTGCGAAGCAGCCGATGACGACGAACATGACGACACGCAACAACGTGGCGAAGGTGAGCTGGAGCAGAATCCGGAGCACAAAGGCGACCACCGAGTGGACGAACCCGACGTCTAACATCTTCGACTCCTTGTCATTACCACCCGCCTCAGCCTCGCGGCGGTGGCTCTTCCTGCGTGCGCAGAAGACGGCCACCACGCTCGACAACACCCCCAGGAAGACGAAGGCGAGGAGGAGCTCGTAGAGCGGGTAGCCGTGGTGGTTCTGTTGGACCATCGGCGGGATGCTGTAGAAGATCCCGGAGCAGAAGGTGGCCGGAGCCAAAAGCTCCGTCAAGCTCGTGGAGCTGCTCTTGATCTCGTCCTCGACAGTGGCCTTTGAGCTCGAAGGGCTCGCGGGAGCGTGTGCTGTTGGGCTCAGCAGGCGGACCGCCCTTGGGGGCACCTCCGACGACATGTGAGGGCTCTCCTCGATATCAGATAGTGGTGATGGTGGTGGGGTGCCGACTACTCCGGTCGAACCAAAGGACGAGAGGCTCTTGAAGAAAGAGATGGAGAAGAGGCGTAGGATCAGTGAAGAAAGATACATGAGGATTGCCATGAGGGTGAAGAGGAGGAAGCGGGGACGGGGACGTGTGTTGGGTTGGAGCGGTGTGTGCGTGTGTGTGTTTTTATTAAGCTGGTTTTCGTCGATGAAAGAATGCAGCGCACTTGCAATTTCTGATCGTGGTTGACTGAACTTCGTTTGTCGCTTGGAATTTCTGATCATTTTGACCAATCCAATGTGGAGGGGAGAGTATCGATTGGAAGTTCTGATCGTTTTGACCAATCCAATGTGGAAACGATAAGAAATCCAATTGATACCTCCAAACCTTGTGGAGGTACCAATTGATCACAAGGTTCGGAGGTATCTCAAAAGTTTTCGTCATGAAATAACTTTTGCTCTCTCTCTCTCTCTCTTTCAATTACCACTTTCATGATCTATGTATGTAATGTGTTTCCAGCCATGGTTGAACCAAGAAATGCGAATCCCTACTATCATATGATAGCGGGGAAGCACACCACTCCAAACCACACCCTTCATTGTGTGGTTCCTATCATTGTTCGGTCCCTAAAAACCAAATTCCCCTATCTATTTCTTGGTCCAACCATGGCTGGCACACAAGAAGATGCACATTACACCATCCGCATTTCTTGGTTCAACATGCCCATTTCTTTTCTTCGTTCAACCTTCGCTGGCCCACCACAAGATAAAATAAAAAAGAAATATTATGGTTTTGGAGGATAGTGGCCCAAGTCAGCCACGTTCATCTCTCTCTCTCTCTCTCTCTCTCTCCCTCGCTAATTTTCTAGGTATACCTAGAAATCAAGAAAAGATAATGAAAGTTAAGATTTTGAGAGTTGCGTGTGAAACCATGACGCATACAAAAGTAACTGAGAGAGAAAGAGAAATTTATGATTTTGAGATTTTTACTAAATGATCAAACTACTAACAATTTTAGTTCAAATTTCATATAAAAAATTCTTACAATAAACTCTATCATCTTAATTATAATAATGATGATATATTATTATTGAGCCAAGATATATGTTCTTTATGTTATTATGATCCTCTAGTTATTTATTCTGAATAAGACTTATTATAAATATATTATTATTATTGATAATAGTAAAAGTTTAAAGTGAATTATGACATCTTTTTTTTTTCACATTGAGTTTTTTAAAGTAAAAATTCGATGTCTCATTTTATGATTGATTTATTATTCTATTGTTTATGTTGTTCTGATTAATATTTATTATAAATTGATATTTTGATGTATCTTTTATAAGTCTGCTTTAACACCAAAAAAAAAAAACAGACTTGTGCAAGAAATAAAAAGGATTTTGATATATTTTCCAATTATATCTGACATTAAAAGTTGAAATACCATCAGAAATAAAAAGGATTTGTACAAGAAAAGATGCAATCATAACAGAAGAGAGAAGGAAGCTGGCCACTGGACAAATGTAACTCAACTGCTACAAACAAATTTGTCAATCAATAATGCCACAGAGGTGTAAATAAATGGAGGTTGGTATTTTGGACCATTCATAAGCCTTTCATAGGTTTTTTTCACTCAAGAAGAGGTGATGGCGGTTTCGTCTTCATCGGCTGCTTTGCATGTTAAGTAGGACGATGGATCTATTACTCTACCTTATTGACCTTCCAATTATAGAACTTCAAACCCAAAAAAAAATAAATATCACTGGCATTTGTTAAAATGAGCGATATAATACTATAGCAGTTGTCATACGTATGGTACGATATTAATTGATCTGTAACTGTCCTGATTCACCAGACGACAAAAAGTTGAAACTTGTTTTATTGATATACTGATAGAGCTACATCGTTTCAAACACACATTGTTGCCAAAGAGTTAGTTCTACTTACGTGTTGCCAACAAGAGGGATCTGATATCAAAGCGATGGGTGCAACTTGTTGTCTGCAAGCTCCTTCACAATGTCTCCAAGCGACTGCTCGCTCCCGATGCTCTTAACCCACTTTGCATTGTTTCTGACTCGCTCAATGCTTTGCTTCACCGTTCTGGTGATGGAAGGTTTAGTCCGGCTTGCAAAAAATTCTTCTATTTCATTGGCTTTCTCATCCGAGTTGAACTGAAAAGACAGCAGCCAGACAAATGGCCATTTTAGTATTTTTATTGTGAGAATGCTTATCTGCCTCAGAAAGCAGCAATTAGAATAACTAGAAAAGAAATCGATATAGACCGGTGACACGATGGAACTGATAAAGCGGGTGATCAGAAATCCAGAGCCCCATGTCTTTGAAATGTGATCCCAGTTTTCCTGCAGCCCAAGAGCACACGATCCTTATAAACCATTTATAAGAAACAAAATCTACATACTAACATTTCGTAACAAAAGAAGAAAAGCATAGCAATTATTTTGGTATCACAAATTCCTATGTGCTAGCTGCAGTGTGCTTTGTCAACCACAACATGAACAACATCTACTTTCTTATTAACCGTTTCAGTACTAGGTTTTGCCTCACTTAGGACATACAATGCTTGCCACTGCTCTGTTGAACATAACATAAATGACATTTGAACTGCAACTGTTGGTTTGCCCTATATATTTGCAGGCAGCGCCTGAGTACTATCTAATCTAACCATTTAATATAAAAGTGAAACAGGCATTTCATAAGTCGCAAGCAAATCCATATACACAAAAGAATTATAAATTATGTGATGCAGAGACCAAGGTCATTTAGTCAAGGGTGCAATTTAGAACTTTAGTCAGATTGGGTTTCAGTTGAATTTGTTTAGGGTACTTTGTAAATGATTTTCATCCTATTTTTTTACTCTTATTGTTAAGTATGGTTTTAAGGATTGTCTTCAAAAAGACATCAAATCATTGGTGGACCCAATTTTGTACAATATATACCATGATTTTAAATACCAGTTCAATAAAAATTTTGATAACTCAATTGATCCTTAAGGTACCAGTGTTCTATGAGGTGCGCTCTATATACTTGGAACAATAAATATCTGAAATCATATACATCAATGACTGGAAAGTTCACTAACGTGATACTAAATGCAGTAGCCTTAATTACTTCTACTCCTCTGTTATAATGGGTTTACCAGCCTCTTATATAGTGATAACAACTGAAGCTTGCAATTTGTGTGGATAGATATTTGGATATTGAGTGCTCAATTTTTTGTCTTTCTTGAGAATTTTAACATATTTTGATTTCTAGGCAGCTTTGAAGATTGCCACATTTCCTAGAAAATAGATGACAACTTACCCACTTCTCTAACATCAATGCACTTCTAGAACATTAATGATCATGATATTCTAAATAAGGTGAGATTAATAAAAAAACATTCATCCTGTAAATATGGAATCCAATAATGTCACTAGAATCTCTGGTTGTTGTCCAACTTAGAGAGGACTATTTTTGTCTGCCACTCCTGACATTCTTCCCTTATATACCTTAGAAGTATCTGACAACACATCCTTCGATTTAGCTGCTTATAGGGAAAAAATATCTAAAAGAACATAAGCAAGCAAGCTGATTAAAAATGAAAGTCGTACTGCAAAAATAAGGACAACAAACATTAAGTCAGGCAAGTAGCATTTCAGAAAAGAATACATGCCACAATATAGGTAAAGTTCTTTTCTAATTTATTTAGTGGTACTAACATGATATTCTTAAACCTAATAACTGGGTACCTTCAGCCACACCCATGCAACATCTCGCCCTTCTTTACTAATTCCAGCAAGCCCAAAAACAGCATCTTGATTCCGAACCTGAAAAGAAAATCAAAACAAGTTATCAATGGAAGAGGTTGAGATTGGAAAAAAAATATCTAATCATGAAGAAAAGGAAATATTACCTCTGAAGACAGTAGAAAGTTTAGGGCGTCAAGAACAACAGCAGGATCAGGACTGGATGCTAGGGCACCTAGCTCAAATGAAGAAAAAGACCTTCAAGATCACAAAACAATTCAAACTTCTTCACTTTCAGATAGAACTTTATATCAACATACTTAATATACGGCCTTTTTCTTGGCTTAGATCAGTTTCTCTGTAAACCCTCAGAAGAGATTCATATCCTAGTTTGTTCGAACTGTTGACAGTCTGCATCACAGCAACATATACAGCCTACAGGACATTTTAAATGAAACATCAACAATGAGTAATGAGTATGAAAATTGAAGATTTAAAGCCAAATCCTTACCTTCCTTATATCTGGAGGAAGAAGTGATGTATTTCTGTCATCTAGGAAGGCATAAAAACGTCTGACTGCTTCTTTAGTAGTAATATCATGCCCCAATTCTGCAAGAGAGGTCAACAACTCTCCCCTTAACATTGCATCCAAGTGGCCTTCATTGCTTTTGGGATCCCAACCTAGCTTCCTGTAGAAGAAATTACCCAGGAAATCAAACACCACAAGAAAAAAGATATCGATGTCACTAAATCCTCCAAAACCATTGTTTTGGGAGATTGATTATGTACCTGGTAATAAGATGACCAGTAGCAACATAAATCTGTTAAGAATGAGCAAGCAACATGCTGAAGGATGACATATAACCTATTATGTTAGAGAATGCAATTTCTTAATGTTCAATAACATCATTTTATAAAATTATGGTCTCTTAGATATAACCTGTAAAATATCTAGTCAGGCAAGTTTTAGCTTTCAGGTGCTACAAAAACAAATAGGAGGTTTTATGTGTACCCACCCAATTTTTTCCCCAATATCTCTGTTCAAGCAAAAAATGCTTCTTTCCTAATATTATAGGGTATCAAAATTTTTTTGCACAGATAAGCAGATACCGAGAATAAACTATGTTCCCATTTTATTCCTTAAAACTAGGACAATGCTGAAGGAGATTGTACATGTGGTTATATGTATGAACTTTTCCAAAAGATTTTTACCAATGAACAAATTCTCCAATCAAAGACCTTCCTAAAACATAGAAAACAAGTTCTAATATTCCTTTTCCTAATCCTTAAGTATGTTTGTAATTCCATCCTACAATTTCTTGCTGCTGTAAATCCTAACAATATGTTTAGCAGTCATTGAAGAAAGAGACTTAATTTGAGAATTCCTGTAGTATGCATCACATGCAAAAACTGATCAACAACATGTTTTATATGTGAAGTACCTCGGTAAAGAAAAAAGACAATCAAGAGATCGTTACATATCAACATATCTAAATAAATTAGCCAAAATAATGCAACAGCACATACTCTGCGGAATGCCAGAGAAGGTTGATCAAGAACTGTTTGATGTCCGCGAGCAACTCTGGAGTGGCATCAGCAGCAGTACTAATAACTTTGTAACTAATCTGTTCAGTGAAAAGTACTTATATCAGATGTTGCAATTGCGCAAGAGCAAAACATCCAAGATATGGAGAGAGACACACAGTGATCATTTGAGAAAGAACAGTATATTCATCCTCTTCTGAGAAGGAGGCCATCAGAGACAGCAAAGATGACAATGTTTGCTTACAAGCCATACAAAGGGCAAATGAATCATCCAAAACACCTATAGTCGAAGCAATATTTCAGTTAATAGAACCATACAAAAAAAGGGAAGAATTTTATAGTAATGTACCAAATCTATCTGTTGGAGAAAGTTGATTAGCCTCTATTGCATGTCTTAGTCCTGCTGCAAGTTCATCATCATATTTCACCCTATAGAAGCCTGTTTGGTCAACATTTAATTTAATCCAGACACTTCCACTTATCTTCTGATTTTCTGGATTGAACAGTTCTGGCACATCCAACTTCTCAGATTTTGTTTTCAATAGGAACTTCTTCTGAGATGCATATGAACCACAACATAATGTAATAGGGACAATCCATTGTACATTCCCTTCGCACCCACTTGACAAAAACTGTGTCTGTGATGACAAAAAAAGATAAAATAATTCAGACGATAATAAATCAAAGGCACTGGGTGGTAATAGCATATGACAATTTGTAAATTGCACATACATGTTAAATGGAGTAAGTCTATATGTTATATAAGGACATAGAAATCAATATAGATAAAGGATACAATCAACCATGCTCAGCCTAGGGAAAAGGAGCAGAAAGAAGAAGAAAACAAGCATTGCAGCAACAAACCTGCTCAAGTTGCAAGTTCCCATTGTTAACTTTTGCATAAACAACAGGATAACCTTTCTGCTTTGTCCAAGAATTCATCAACATATTTACTGGTTCACCTGATTCCTCTTCAAGAACAGCCCATAGATCTTCAGTCTTCGCATTTGAACAGGCAAATTTTTTTATGTATGAAGCCAATGACCTCTACAAGATAAATATATTATTGTCAGAAGTTTAGATAAGAAGATCCGCAGAGCTTTACCACCAAAATGTACAAAATGTAAACAAAAGAACATTTACAACTTCCATGTCAGATTGACCTCAAAACAATAAATTATCAGAATAGGTCTACTAGATAATTACACACTTCAACCATCTATCAGCAAGTGTACTAGATGTCAAAACACATGGCATGAAACACCTGCACCAAGATGTCTCATATAAACAAGGCTCCCATACTAGTTTTGCAAACAGTAACTCGCTAGGAGGCTGACATATACCTGCTTATTACATGTGTCAAATAAGACATTGAACTCCAAGGGTACTCGAGGCAAAATAATAGCAAGCTTCTATTGAACTGTATCAAGTTCCACATTTATTGAGATTACAAGAATCACCAAAAATAATCAAACTTGTCTTGCATACCTATTCAATAGGTTGTTAGATACCTGCATATACTTTTTGGATTAAACATACTGAGGAAACATAGTCTCATGAACTGCAAGCGATGGATAAATGCTACTAACTACTACTCATGAATACAGTTTACGACAACCTTAACACTTCAGAGACACCAGCTCCTGGCATGAAATTCGCCCCACGAACTGTAATAAGTTCTACACAAAGTGTGAGAAACTGCCATGAAGTCCAGTGATATGGAACTTGACATGTAGACCACAAGATATCAAGTCTAATCAAAACACTCTTTTTAACCGCAAGTGTGAGTCCTATTTGCAAGGTACTTGATGAACGGACATTGATTCACATTTCAAGATCTCAAACTGACTGCCTACCTTTAGAGTGGTATGGCATTATCTCTCTCACTTGGCATACTCTCTTGGTAAACCTGATATTTAGCACCATGTAATCAGAATTTATTTTAATTTTTCCCCTGCAGAAAATCTAATGTGTGATTCAGGATGACAAAATGAATATTGTAATTTTCTTGACATATACATGGGAATTTAATTGAGTATACTGAGCACTTAGTCTGTGAAAGGGACCCTTAGTTGGAAGTCTATGATGGTGAAAAGCATAAACAAACAAGAAGTTGCAAAATTCTACAAGATTTGCAACTAAATATTAAAAAGACACAAAAAACAGGAGGAAGAAGGAACGAACCAACCAATGGACATAATTGTACGACTGTGATGACAACAAGGTTTTCTTCCAAAATATTTCGCCAAGACAAAAAAATTAAAAAATTAAAAATTCAACGAAAAATGATATGATGTATTCCAATGTGGTGTGCCTCTCATAAAACATCAACCAATATATTCCAGCACAGACGAACAGACTGACATGGCATGATCAAGAGACATGCTTTCACTGCAATATAAATTTAATCTCTAAAAACAAGGTTAGCAATTAATAGCTTCAGAAAATAAATCACGAAGAGAAAATTTAAATGGACCAGAGTCAAATCAGTATGTGTTAACAAAATAAACCAACACCTAAAAATTAACAGGCTTTGTTTATGGACAAGTTAATGAACAAGAAATCATTGAAATTGAAGAAGTGATACTACTTATACTCAGAAGTGGCAGCATTAAAACTACTGGTCAAGAAATATCTTGTAACAAAATGAGTTAATAAGATAACGGACTCATGAACCCCACATTATATTTATCTAGAAATAGTGTAAAGTTTGCAGAATGAAGTCCAGAAACAAGAAGACAAACCTGAAAGCACTCAGCGCCAAGGTAACTTTGCAACATCCTAATAACAGAGGCTCCCTTTTTATAGCTTATAGCATCAAAAATTTCATCAATCTCACTGGCATGATTTATATCAACCTAAAACATATGACATGAAAATTTTTATGACAGCATAAACAGTTAAATGTCATACAAAAAGATCCTTACCAAACTTTTTAAATATTAAATGTGTCGTAAAACTCTGGTGAACACACCAAATAATTACTGAAATTACCACCAAGGCTTTACACATCCTTATGTAGCAAAAATAATAATAAAATATCTAAACATGTGCTGATTATTATAGTTATTTGTATTGCAACATCATCATATGTAGCAAAACTAACAATAAAATATCTAAACCTGTGCTGATTATTATAGTTATTTGCATTGCAACATCAGTGTGTTAGAGCTTGAAACTAATTACTGTCAGTGTTAGTATTAAAAAGAAACATTTTATCAACCCCAGTTTTGTCAGCAAGAAGAATAACACTAACCAGAATGGCATTTCCTACTATTACCATCAGTTGCCATTGGATTGGTCAAAACAATCAGAAATTCCAAGCGACAAAATAAGTTCAATTAGCCACTATCATATCACCACCATGTAAATGGTTAAAAAATCAGGGCCAAAATCAGGGTTGTCCATTTCGGCAAAAATCAAAATTGGACTGGATCGAGCTATATATGCTATTTAGGATCAATAGCCATAAAAGTCTTGTTTAACTGAGTTTATGCACAATGGTCAAAGTAACCCAAACTAAATTTGATGTATAGGATTTTGGAATCGGATTATTCCATACAACACACCATGCTATCAATAAGCCTAAAGAAGCCATAGCCCAAGGAATAGCCCAGGCTGCAGCTGCAAAATACTCAAAATTAAGATAATCCATTATATTTGGGTTAACAAACAAATAGCAAATTTACAAGTAGATTACAAAAGTATAATATAATAAAAGATCAAGATGATAATAGCATGATCTATCTTATTATTATCATAACCAGACAGGAGACATATGTCCACTCCAAGAAGTATTCAATATCTTAATGTTTATTTACTCATATATGTGTAGTGTGGATCTCGGTGTATTAGTAAGTTGCTCTTTTTTGATCTGGGTGACTGGCGCTTGCGTCATGGAAAGAATCTTCCTGCTTGCAACGGTAAGTCTACATACATTGGCACTTGCTTGGCCCTGCATTCTTTTCATATGTTCTCGCATATGTGGACTACGAATGCATATCCATATGTAATGATCTGGACAAAGATTGTCTAGAATTGTAAGGTTGTTTACCAACCAGATGCTGGGATCCAAAGCAATTGCTTGAAACAACAATAGTTTAGTGCACACTAACAGGATATGTTCAATTTAGAACCACTTAATTATATTAAATTCCAAAGTACCATTTCCAGGTTTTGTGAAACAAAAAAGTCAATCACAAGATCATCTAAAAAGATGATCACGATATCATTTCTTATGTTACATGTATGAAGTTGTGTGTAGCACTGAAAATCCATGCAGCCCTCTCAAAAATCTAGTGACACGAATAATTGAAATGTTACCTCGATAGGATGAGATTCAGCAAGTGCATCCAATCTAAGCCCCATGGTGGTCTCATCAAGAAATTGGGTCCAAACTTTCCATTCAGGAAACAAGGAGTCTGCTGCTAGATAGCTGACCTGTAACCATTTGGGCATTAAGAGAGCAAAACAGTAATTATTCCATTAGAAGTGCAATGTATGAGTTTTATGTATGACAAATAAAAAGCAAAATTCAAATACCCATGTCGCAAACCCCTCATTTAGCCATAAGTGAGTCCACCATTCCATTGTTACAAGATTCCCAAACCACTGGTGTGCAAGCTCATGAGCTACAACAACAGCCACCTAAAGAATTTTTTTATTTGTTAATATTGTTATGGGCATATTAAATAAAAGATGCTGCTCACTATTTCCTATATGAGTTTATACTGAAAGTAACCAGTAAAATGACAAAATAATTTATTACCCAATGCATAAAAAATCAGTTATTAGAACATGAATCAAGAATGAGGACAAAAAAACAAATGCATAGAATCTACCCGTTGTCTATTTGAGGCTGCAGAGTGGCGATCATCAAACAGCAATGCTGTTTCTCGATATGTGACCAAACCATAGTTCTCCATAGCCCCAGCAGCAAAATCAGGAATAGCAACCATATCCAATTTTGGAAGTGAGTATGGGACAGCAAAGTATCTGATGATATTTACTTAAGATTATGGTTACTGAATTCTGCTATATAAGCATCAACTGATAAAGATAAGCACTACTGTCTATGTAAATTTGCTCGGCAAGAATCAGAGCACCTCAACAGCAAGCATGCCAAATACATAGAAGCCATAAGATCAAGTAAATACGAACACAAATTTGACAGCATTACTTTTTATATAAATCCAGTGTCTTCACAGCAACGTCTAAAGCGAACTTTCCTTGGCTACTCTTCCCAACTTGACAGTACACTCGAACCTTTATCCCTGTGCAAGCATAATCAGTTACATGATTAGCTAACTCCCTATACTTAACCATAAGAGAAAACAAAAATTCCAAGTTATACTAAGGCCCTTACCATCAGAGGTTGAGGCTTCCACATAATCAAACAAGCCAATAACAAGAGCTACTAAATATGTAGACATAATCGGTGATTCCTGAAAAGAAAGAGTCTTGACAAGGCCATCAAGCTTTTCTTCCATAACGGGCATATTTGACAAAGCTATGGTATCAGATGGCACTTCCAATGTCATTTTAAATGTGGCCTGAAAAAAAATGAAGGTCAAACAGAAAGTCCTGTCGTAAGGGTAGTAGAAAAAACGGGCATATGTATAGATAAACTACAACAAGGGTACCATTAAATTAGAGTAAACCACAACTTAGTCAGGATAAGAGGTTCAATAATATTCGAGAAGCCTTGCCTCTTATGTCTATTGTATGTTACATGCCAACCATATATTACCAAAGCAAGCCTTAGTGAATAAAAACATTCAGTTACTCAGCCAAGATATATTTTCAGAACTGAGAGAATAAAAAATAAAGAAGGGTATATACTGTGTCCTACGTATATGAGTCAATCCAGTCCTAGTCGTCTAAGCTGTAGAAAAAAATCAAGTGGTAGGTTAAAGGTGATAAAGATCTTCTTCCTAGATGTTATCCTCATGCGTAAATTGATTCAAGGAAATACTAGATGAAGTTTGTGATAAGTTTTATTTATCAACAATGTGGTGTAAAATTAGAACAGACAGGTCATGGGAGCTATGATTACATATAGTAGGAGAATTCTACAGTGATAATACTAACCCACTGCAACACAAGCTACGGTTGGGTCATATATTTTTTTCAAAAAAAGGACGAACCCCAGTGCATGGGGCTCCCGCCAATGTGGGGTCTGGGTCATAAAATTTTCTTTTGGGAAAAAAGGAACTCCACAAGAACCATTGAAGTGTCACTCACCATTTTTTTGCTCTAGACTGTTGCGAAAGCCAGCATGATGTTTTATGGACAATCACAATTATCTTGTAAATAAAAAATGTGGGGTGTCATCTTGTCCTCTCAGTTTCTCGCAGCACTTTATTGCTGATCACCACAACACTAGGGACCGGGGAGCAATCATGGGAGATTTGTTTATGATGAAAGGCAACCAACATGTGCAAATATACACATGAAACAAAAGGTCGTTATTGTGCAGTGCAGACAATTTTAATGAATCAATGTATATGCATCATATTTCACATATATATAAAGCACAAGGGATAAAGGACATAAGTGACGAAATCTTTGTAACATCTTGAGGTCTTAAATGATAAGGTTTTTTTTCTTCTTGACAAAATGTTCTACAACCTTACAAGATCAAATGCGTTCTTGTACACCTAAGTGAAGCAAAGGATGGATGCACCAAAGTTTATCAATGGCTAAAGCTACGTAGATCTGATGAAAGTTGGGTTAAGTTGCTTTTCGACCAAAAACATACCCACGTCCAACTTTCAAACAGACCTAATTTTTTTCATAAATTTAAGCAGCATGCTTAGGACAGAGTTTGCATGTCTTGAAAGATATTACCCTTGCAACGAATCAGTGATACGGAAAAAGAGAAAGGCAACTTAACCTTAAAGGCGGGCTCATCCCAACACGGGAAACATCGTCGAGCATCAGCAGGTTCGAACTGAGTGACAGCCATGTTCTTTTTCTCCCCATTATGCTCATACACGCTGAGAAAGGAAAATCAATAAATAAATAACAAACCCCTAAAACGGAAGGAAAGAGACGATACAAGGCAAGGGCATCACCTCCTATAGAACCCTTTCATCCTATCGTTCAGCGTTCCTTGAAAGCCAATACCTAAGACGCCGCTACCACGGGGAAGAAACTCATCAAACTGGAGCACCAAGATCTCATCGTCCTCCACCAGAACGACCTCCGACGGCCGGACCTCCTGAGACAATCCAATGATCTCACAATCCAATTTCTTCCCAAGAAAAATGTAGCAAGCGGATTCAAGATCACCTTAGAGGAGCTCGGATTCCTAAACCATACGGAGCCGCCATCGATGTCAAGGTCGGCGGCGTTGAGGATCAAGAACCTGGTGTCGTCGACGACGTCGACGGCGATCTGGGCGGACCCGGCGAACTTGCAGGAGGAGAGATCGGGCCTGAGGAAGAGATCATATCGCCTCGGAATGGCGAATCCGGGGAGGCGCGGTTGCGATTTGAAGCGCTCGATGCACTGACCCTCCGCCATATTCCAATGCCTTTTGCCCCCTTCTTGCTTCTTTGGACGATATTTATAGGCTTTAGTGACTAGTTTTACACCCTGACCCTAACCGTCGAGCTTTTTACGAGAAACCCCTCTTTCCCCATTTGTACGCTATTCATATCATTCCTTACAAATTGTACGAGACTCCCAGTATCTGATCTGAGCCGTTGATCTTTGAATCAACGGACGACGCTTTCTTGGGGGCTATTCCTGATAATTCTCATTCTAGATCTTTTCATTACTTGACGAGAGAAGCATAGAGTTGTTTCTCGAGAGAAACATAAGAGTCCTTTCTTTAGCTTTTGAGAGTAATTAAATTTTTGTTCCATTCATCAAGAACACGATTCCCGTTGATATTGTGGCAAAAGTAGGATTGATTCCTACGCTTGTGAGGAGCACACTGATGCCTTTTCCACTTAATAACACTTGCACTGCAAGTTTCATTGAGAAAAGATGAAAGCTATAAATCAAGAAAGAAATAATTCAACTACATGTGTGCCACACACTAATCCATGCAACGACAGTATTATGGAATTACTATGGTGACTGATGAGATAACTGCAGGACGGTATACAATGTTGCAGTAATGGACGCTGGAAACGGAGTTCGTCTCCTCTACATAGGTTCCTTGTACAGGAAGAGGCCATAGAAGCCAGAAAGGATGACCGAGCCTCCCATGACCCAGACCACAGCGGCCAAGCTCCACGGCATGATTCCGGCAACTCTCCAGCTGAAACCAAGTACCAGCGCGGCGGTCAGCAGCCACACGGCCGCCTTCATCCGCCTTCTCTTCTCCGGCGAGTCACCGGGGCCGAGCTGCTCGAACTTCCTGAGGAGGAAGAAGAGCAGGAGTAGGTCGACGTAGGAGAACAGCACGAAGGACAGCGTGGAGGGGTCGCCGAGGGACGTGCGGGCGGAGACGGCCACGTTAAAGGTGAGGAAGAGCAGGGCGAAGGCCTGCAGCGGGTTGTTTAAGAGCCAAGTGAGGAGATCATGTTCGTCACCTCTTGCTTGAGGTGGTGGTGATGGTGCTCGATCACGATGATCACTTTCCATGATGAACAGAGGAGACTAGCAAGAGAATGGTAGCTTGGAGCTAGGTTAATATATAGGGCAACGAAACTTCACTTGCAAGGCAAGGAAGACGTACATTTCAAGACATCGAATTTATTATGGATTAAACATATTTGCCAAAAATTTCAATTGGTTTATACACACTGCGATGAATTTCTCTTTACATAGAAATTATCCTCTAGAATAATTTGATGCATCGGATACGCAAGCTATCACCACCGACCTAGTCATTTAGAGTTAGATAATTTAGTGAGAGAGGATGATAATAGAGAAATTAATTTCGTGTTTGTATTTTATTATAATAATGATACATATGTAATTATTTATCTTCATTTCTTCAACTAAATATTTAGTTAATTTTAGCTTCATTTCAAATGGTGTTCGAGCAAACAGACTATCAATAATAACAATAACAATAAAATTATAAATCTTAATTACTTGTGATCGATTACATAAAAATACTTATATAAAGATAAAAAAAAATAATATGCTGACCAGCAAAGTCTCTGATAATAAATTATTACAATAAAATTAATACAACAATACAACCAAATGCGAGATGATACAATCGATTTATTTTACATCAACCCTTACTGCGACGAGCACACTTGGACATGCACGTGTCTCTCGAGAGCCATGCACGTCACTTTACAAAGTCCAAGTAGTAAAAGACGAGTAATTGAGGGAGAGGCGGTGCTGCTCGGACACGTTATCTTGTTTGCTTTGCGGAGGCGGTGGCTGCGTGGCTTCTTCCGGGTTGCAAGCTCAGCGATGGAAATCGAGGTTGAGTCGGTGGGAGAAAACGGAGAAGAAGAGAGAAGAGAAAGAGAGATGGAAGAGGGACGAAGAACATCATCGTTCCCTCTTATCATCCTTCTCCACGGAGGCGGTGGCTGCGTGGCTTCTTCCGGGTTGCAAGCTCAGCGATGGAGATCGAGGTTGAGTCGGTGGGAGAAAACGGAGAGAGAGAGAGAGAGAGATGGAAGAGGGACGAAGAACATCATCGTTCCCTCTTATCATCCTTCTCCTCGGAGGCGGTGGCTGCGTGGCTTCTTCCGGGTTGCAAGCTCAGCGATGGAGATCGAGGTTGAGTCGGTGGGAGAAAACGGAGAGAGAGAGAGAGAGAGATGGAAGAGGGACGAAGAACATCATCGTTCCCTCTTATCATCCTTCTCCTCGGAGGCGGTGGCTGCGTGGCTTCTTCCGGGTTGCAAGCTCAGCGATGGAGATCGAGGTTGAGTCGGTGGGAGAAAACGGAGAGAGAGAGAGAGAGAGATGGAAGAGGGACGAAGAACATCATCGTTCCCTCTTATCATCCTTCTCCTCGGAGGCGGTGGCTGCGTGGCTTCTTCCGGGTTGCAAGCTCAGCGATGGAGATCGAGGTTGAGTCGGTGGGAGAAAACGGAGAGAGAGAGAGAGAGAGATGGAAGAGGGACGAAGAACATCATCGTTCCCTCTTATCATCCTTCTCCTCGGAGGCGGTGGCTGCGTGGCTTCTTCCGGGTTGCAAGCTCAGCGATGGAGATCGAGGTTGAGTCGGCGGGAGAAAACGGAGAGAGAGAGAGAGAGAGATGGAAGAGGGACGAAGAACATCATCGTTCCCTCTTATCATCCTTCTCCTCGAACAGAAAGAGAGCGTAGAATCCGCCAACTGTGACGGATCCCGCCATAACCCAAACCAAAACCGCTAAAGCCCATGGCATTACCTCCGAGACTCTGCAGCTGAAAGCCACCACGAGAGCGGTCGACAGAAGCCAAACAGTCGCCTTAAGCCTCGTCTTCTCCTCCGGCCGGGCGTCCGCAGTGAGCCGCTCGAACCTCCTGAGGCAGAAGAAGAGCAGGAGCAGGTCGACATAAGAGAAGAACAGAAAGGCCAACGTTGACAGGTCACCGCGCGACCTGTAGACGCCGATCGCGACATTGACGCTGAGGAACAGCAGAGCAAGGATTGCGGGGTCGAGTTGCCAACCGCCACGAGCACCACCGTGTTGGGCCGCCGGCACTGGTGGAGGGTTGTCATCGCCCTGATGTCCCTGCTGCTTGTGTTCGACTCCTTCCATGGTTGAGCGAGGCAGCTGATTCCGGATGGGCATGGGAAGGCAGCAAGGAGAATATATATATAGTTGCATCCCCATAAACGCGTTGACTGCAGATTCCGTTGACAACGAAATGTTCGTCACCGCTGACGGAAATGCCGCGAAACGAAACGTAAGCACATACGATCCTTTTTTGTTGATTTAACATTGCTTCGACGAAATGTTCGGATTAATGATTGATCAACCAAAATTCTTATTGTAAAAAAGATACGAATATATATATATATATATATATATATATATATATATATATATATACATGTAGTATAATCACAAATTCATTGTACATTTATGTAGAAAGACCAACATGATCGTTCACAAGAACGTAGCAAAAGAAGCACCATAATATGGATCGATCATTATCCGAGCACATATATGGTTTGCATTTAATTTATACTTCAAGAGGCCAATACTAAGCATGCTCTTTGTACAGGAAGAAGCCATAGCATCCGCCGACAGCAACGCATCCTGCTAAGGCCCACACGGCAGCTGCTAATTGCCATGGCACGGTCTCGGAGACTCTCCAAGCAAAAGCGAGGTTGAGCGCCGTGGCCAGCAACCAAATAGCCGCCTTCATCCTCGCTTTCTTTTCCGGCGAGCTGCCCGGACCAAGCCTCTCGAACCGCCTGAGGCAGAAGAAGAGACACAGCAAGTCGAAGTAAGAGAAAAGGATGAAGGTTAGCGTCGATGGGGTGCTGCGCGAATGGTAAGCGGAGACGATGACGTTGATGCTGAGGTAGAGCAAGGCAGATTTGTTGAGAAGGCTGCAGAGCAAACTGGAGCAGACATCGCCGTCCGGCGGTGCTGCTGGTCTGCTATCGTAATGGTGGTGGCTGAGCTTGGTGCCTCCGGCTCCTTCCATGAGATGATGAGTCCCGGGAGGACGATGGTCGATGCATATAGACCAACCATCTGATGTTCTCATTCTGTATGATGCGTCGATCGGAAGCGAAGCGTGGCTTGCAATCGACCGAGTAGGAGAAATGGTTTGTCACAGTCACACGCGATTTCGTTGTCAAAATAGACGTGACGACAAGTGTCAAACGCCATCAACCTGTCCGTCCGTGACGGGACCCACTCAAAAACCTTTTCCTTCGTGCCCAAGGAAGGAGGACGAGGACAAACGCATCGAGATAGAAGTGGGATCTGCCCAGAGACCTACTCCCTCGCTCTCAGCATCTGTCTTGTTGACCAAGGAACGTTGATGTGGCCAGTTGACTGTCTCCAGGACCGGTCTAAGCTCATCAGAGACGAGACAACGTGCAACCGAAGCGATGACGTAGAGATAAGCATCTACATTAGGATCCTATCTGGAAACTTACCAGGGATGTTCATATCCGTTTGAATCTAATTGTTAATATCTATAATATTAAAATTAGGTCAACACCAATGTTTGAGATCTTTTAATTGGATTGATATTTTTTAATTAAAATTAATTTGATTCAACTTAAATCAATTAATTAAAGTACAAAATATTTTAAATTAAAATCATTTATAGTTTTCAAAATCAAACTTTTAATGAATCGATTCGGATTGGATTAGTTTTAATTCCGATAGATGCTTAAATATGAACATGATTTAAATATTTTATTTTTTAATATTATTTGAAGTATACGAGAAAATAAATCTGAAGCTACATATGGTTGTCGGTTTATGCTTCCACCATCTTGGCAGAGGCACTCTTTGAGCCGGGAAAGCTCAGTGATGGCTGAAGGAATAACGAGTTCGGCTGCTGGCTCGAACTCGAAGGGTTAGCTCGATGCACAAGCATTCGCAATCGGCATTGCAGCGGGTAAGTGTGGAACTGAGGAGTTGGTGTTGGGGATGGAGGAGCTATTGTAGTATTTAAAACAAGAGGATTGATAAAAACACTTTCAAGATATTTTCAGGTGCACACTCTCTTTATATACTTTGCTTCATGAACTATGGTCCTATATATAGGACCTAGTGGTAACTATCCATATCACCATGTCACCCATGATTGAGATAATTTGAAATCACCCTATAACTATTAGATCATGATTATTACTTGGATAACTATGAATCAAATCTCAACACTCCCCCTTGATTCATAGTTGCATACACCAATTTACGACATAAAATAAACATACTTTTGAATTGAAAGCAATTTGATGAGGATATATGTAACTTGTTCATCTGTTCCACAAAACTTTATTGCTATGACTCCACTTGCTACAAGATCTCGGATGAAATAATAGCGTATCTCTATATACTTCGTTCTTCCATGAAATGTTGGATTATTCATCATTGCAATTGTAGCTTTATTGTCATAAAATATTTCTGTTGCTTCTTTTTGTTCTTAATAAAGATCTTCAAGAAGTCTTTTTAAGTCATATTGCATGACAAGCTATTAATGTTACGGCTACATATTCTGCTTCCTATGTCGATAACGCAGTTGTTGCTTGCTTTTTAGAACTCCAAGATATAGCTCTCGATCCGAGGCTAAAAATATTACCCGAAGTACTCTTTCAATCATTTAAAGCTCCTGCATAATCACTATTAGTGAAATCAAATAATTTACAATTAAAATTATGAGAATACCAAATACCATAATTTGTAGTTTCAGCAATATAACATATAATTCTTTTAATAGCTCCGAGATGATGTTTGCTTGAGCTATGTATAAATCTAGATACTACACCAATAGAGAATGCAATATATAGTCGAGTATGAGTTAGATAAATCAAACCTCCAACCAAACTTCTATAGTGTATTACGTTTATCAGACTTGTACCATCTTTAAGTTTCAATTTCTCATTTACATTCATGGGTGTTACTGCAACTTTACAATTAATCATGTTAGATTTTTTTAGTAGATCCATTGCATACTTTTTTTGTGAAATAAAAATTTCATCTGATCCTTGCTTCACTTCCAACCCAAGACAATAGTGCAGTAGACCTAGATTTGACATTTCAAAACTATTCATCATGCATTTTTTAAATTCTGCTACAGAAGAGTTATATGAACCCATATATATAATATCGTCAATATAGAAGCAAACAATTAGAATATTATGTTCACCTTCATTTTTTAATAAAGAGTAGGTTCACTGCTCCTTTTAAATCTATTTTGAATAAAATAATAATAAATATTATGTTCAATAAAGAGTAACATGCTCTCGGAACTTGTTTAAACCCATAAAAGGCTTTTCTTAGCTTATACATATTTTCTTCATTATTTTAACCAAAAAACCTTAAGTAACAAAAACCTATTCGTGTAAATCTTTATTTAAAAACGCAGATTTCATATCAAATTGATAAACATGCCAACTCAAGTGAGCTGACGAAAAAAGTTCTCACGATTTCAAATCAAACCGGAGAAAAAGTATCAGAGCCTTATGCTTTTGGATACTTCCATTTGCATTAAACTTTGTTTTGAACATCCATTTTAACCTAATAACTTTATTTTCTTTCGGTAGATCCATTAGCTCCCAAGTTTTATAGGATCTAAAATAAACAAACCATAAATTTCTGTTAGTGATCTGAAATTTTTCGGAGGGGTTTTATCCGAGGAATCAGAATTTGAACAGGTTGACAATGAACTTATTAGAATCTGCGGAGTGTCTAGTTTTAGAGGAATCTGCATATCCATTCTTTATTAAGTCCCAAAGATCTTGAAACTTGAATAGTGTCTTCATCTTGATACTCCAAAATTTATAGTATTTGCCCGAGAAGATTGACAAGAACACTTACAAGATATTTTCAAGTGCACACACTCTTTATATACCTTATTTCATGAACTATGGTCCTATTTATAGGACCTAGTGGTAACTATTCATATCACTATGTCACCTATGATTGAGGTAGTTATTGAAACTACCCTATAACTACTAGATCATGATAATTATCTAGATAACTATAAATCAAATCTCACAGTTGGAACGATTTTCCGCTTCAGCTTCATGCCATGGGTTACATCCTCTTTCCCGTTTCGGCTTCTGTGGTCTCCGACGTACGACGTTACGGCCGCTGCTACCGCCGACTGGAAGTTGGGATCCGACGTGATAGCCTTCGCGATCGTGTCCGCCAGTGGATGCTGGTTTAGAGCAGGAGCTGTAGTCGCGTCAATGGCCTTCTGTAGGATCGACTGACAGAACGAGTCCTGAGATGGCCTATCGTGATATGCACGAAACTCATGGCTCAAGTACCCGTTGCTCCATGATGCTGGTACGGTGGAGGACTCCGAGGATGGGAAGTTGAACCTCGTGGAGGAGTACCACGGGAATCTGCCGAGCTGACTGAGTTGGGATGTGGATGACGGTGGTGCAGTGAGATCCAGCGTGATGGTGGAATAGGAAGAAGCTGGCGAGGGTGAAGGAATTGGGAGATAGGAAGATTGTTGTCTCGCACTCAAAGTGCTCCCCAGCAGGCCAAAGTTCAGGCCACTCAGGCTCGTGATTGCGGCGGAGGAGGACGACAGTGATCCAATGGCTTCCTCCATGCCCTGTTCGGAGGCCGATGAGCCCGACAGGTGCATGCTTGCGGCGGCGGCGGCGGCGGCGGCGGTGGCTGACATCGGAAGAGGATGGTTATGGGTGCCCTGGTAGGTGGTGATCAAGATCGACATGTCCTCTGCACATCTTTGCACCTGAAACATGATACGAACATAAAGATGGAGAATGACGTCGACAAATTAACGGTGAAGGAAGAAATCGTCACCTGCTTCCTCACTGGGCATCCCATTGCAACTGTGCATCGGTAGTATGCTCGTGGACAGGGATTCCCTTTCGCAATTTTCTGCCCATACTTCCGCCACTGGCATCCATCAATCATCTGCAATAAACCCAACTTGTTGATATCAACATCACGATCACGTAGGAACTCCAATCGTTGATTTGACATTAATCTTGTAGAGAATGCACACCGTTGGGGCATCGCATCTTGCTCTGACAGTCACACGAGCTTTCTTCACCGGGAGCTGCTGCGGGACCTCATCATCACCAGTTCCGAGACTCATCAGTATCTCGGTCGGTGGCCGTGGCTCCCCTGGCTCTTCTTCCTTGGCTTCTTCGGAGCTACTGTTCGAGCAGAGGTTTGACTCGTGCTCATTGGGACTCCTCTTTCTGGTTCCTTCAAATCTGCAGCCCAGTCCGAGAGTGAGACCTTTTCCATCTTCTTCTCTTTCTTTCTTTGTGCTGATCACGTCTTCCTTCTTTTGCCCAGTTGAACTGGTTCCAAGGCTCAGTGAGACGAGTTCATCAGGTTCTTCCACGTCGCTGGGATTGGTGGTCTCGAGAGGCCTTTTAGATTGCTCTTGCTGAACTATATCGAAGTACTGCTTTTGGAGATGCTGGTATTCTTTGATAATGTGAGCTAATATCGTCTTCAATCTATCATTCTCTTCCCTCACTTCATCCATTTCCGTTTTAGTATTTTTTAGTTGCTCCTCCTATGAATACCAAATAAAAATTACAACCTTAATGAAAGAGGTTTCATTGTGATTCTGCAGAATATATCCAAGTCTGGAAAAGCTATTTATTAACCAAAAAATAATTTCATTCATGCATATTAGTTGCACCCTCTAAGTGGATCTAAGGAGATGTCGATGAAAGTTATATATTTAGTTAAACTTAGATTATTTAATTTTTTTATTTATAATTTTTATTAAAAAAAATTGTCTCACTAACATTAATCATTTCATCTCTTTTGAATATTACGTCCGAAGGTCTCGTATGTATATATTTATATCGTTACGGAATTGAAGAAAACAAACAAATCAATAAAGAAAAAGAAAAAGAACCAAAGAAAACATAATTAGGTTTACACCATCAAACCATTATTAGAAGCAGCTGTGATCTTTATACTGGAAGCTGAAGACTGATAACATGACTATCTAAGTAGATACAGATTTGCATACTACTGCCAACTTGAGATTCTAAAAGGCCTTTGGAATCCCAATCATTTAAGTTCTCTTTAACAAGATCAAAAGCTAAATCAGGTTGCGAGGCTGCTGAAGAACATCAAGAAATCAGGTAGGTAGTTTATCTTTTTCCTAGATCTTGGAGCAAGGAATGGACACTCATAATCTTTAACAAAGCAAACAAAGAGAGCTGGTCTTCTCTTCTCGAATTATAACATGAAATCGCAGAGATAAGAGAGGACAGAATAGTTCTGTAATCACTGAAAACTGAAAGATCCATGCCTATGGTTTGGAGAAGATGACTTGGTGAAGAGTGTTTAGGATCGCAGAGAATTCAACGAATGAACAGTTCGATTTCACTGTCCGGAGATGCACTAATTTGTCAGGAATTTGTAATCATATGTGGGCTAAAGGGACTTGACATGGCTAATCTTCCACGAATCATGCATGAAGAGGAAATAGCTTCCTGTGCTTTGTTCATCCCTAGTGAAATCGATGAAACAAGAAGAAAGGTTTTGAGAGCGGAAGAAGAAGCCAAACCTTTCCAACTTCTACGCTCCGTTCATCGGCGGCACATACCTCCTCTTTAACAGCAGCTCCTTTGAACGCCAGCATGGCCGAGCAATCTCCTCCGCCTCTATCTCGCACTCCTTTTCTCTCCTTATAAAGAGAAGCTTCCTGTCGTTGACTGGAACCGAGAGCTTCTCTAACAGGCCATACGTCTCACGATGTCAACAGCTCCAAAGATCACAGAGACAAACAAAACGAGGGAAGAAGAAGAAGAAGAAATAGAAGGGGTTTCAACGTTCGCGACATGCATGCGCATGCATGTCGTAAGCTTTTAGCTCATCAGAGAACTCTCCTCAAAGCCGCAGTCCGCAGACCCGTTTGAAGTTTCTCCGAGTAGGTGAAGCTTCTTCACACCCTCCTCCGTCGGTCAACTGTCGGCGCCGTCGTCCACCAATCATTCACGGAAGTTTGCTCATGGCGGATGGGACATATACAATAAACCATTCTCTCTCTCTCTCTCTCTACAATTCTTGACTTGTCCTCTGCAAGCAAACCTATAATAAGAGTATGAAAGAGGATTTATCTCCACAAAAAAAACACAGAAAAAGAGCCCAGAAATGTCCTCTCATCCCAACCTTTCCATGGACGGTCTAATTACATTGCGCCAAATCAAAATTTGGGTTTGATGAGCTCCACAAATGATCAGACCACTAAAATAATAGCAAGAGGAAGACTTCACTTCCAGTGATGAGACAGCCGAAGACTGGGAAGGTGCATGGATCGGTCAACTAATGAGGTGGATCTGCATCAATTAGCTGTACCAAAAGACTTGAGATTCCAACTACTGTTCCCAGTTAGCCTACCTATCAATGTTCGAGTTGGAACTGTTAGAACATTTTAATCAGTCTAAATCCTTTCTTAACTCATCCAAACATGTGTTCCAATAGTTCTTGGAATCACATGCTCACTTGCTTTCTGGTCTGCATCACAGCTTAGAGTTGACTGATCTATTCATTGTATCACTATGACATATGAAATCATGGATGTCATCAAGAGTGTTCATTGAATTCAGACATATATATACACCCAAGAAGTCTACTGTATGTCATTGGTTGATGCCATCATCCATTTCAGGTCAACAAAACACAACCACTCTATTATTTGATTGTGACACTTCAAAATGCCTCATTTTTATAAGCAAAATCATGGCTTATAATTAATTTCCTGGTTGCAAGAAGAATTATCAAATGGCAATGAGGCCAAAATCTAGTTGTCAATGCTTGGTCTAATAATGAGATAAAGATATTGACTGCAACTGAGATTGACAATACCTACCCACTTGACAGCTCTTAGCAAGCTTGTTTAGGATTAAAGCATTCAAATATGTCCTTCTTAATTGAATAATGAGTGTTGCAAGAATAATGAGATTGATAAATATTTTATGATTCCTGAGACAAAAAAAACTTATAATAATCTCTTTATGATGTCAAGAGAGACTGCTCTCTATAGTTTATAAAATGGATAAAAAAAATAATTTTGTTACTATTTATGTGAGAGGATATATAATTTGTACATAATTTAATGATTTTATAATTAATATGATTTATTTTTCTCGGAGGATATAAATGAGAGTTACGTTAAATCTTGCAAATATTACATTAATATTTTAATATATTTATTTGATTATTAATCTCCGAACATTCTTTTTTCTTTTTGTGTGTAAAATCATTTAAATCCGACTTAATCATTTAATCGTCGTCCGGCAGAATGTCCAGAAGGAGAATGCGAACTCCGCCTTCGGATGCTTCATCTACTTCTTGAATCGTGGCTGGCCGTCCAAACCCTAAACCGACTCCTGTGACTCCGGCGATGTCTCACACAGTTCCACCTTCTGGCGTCAGTCCATGGTCACCCAAAATCGGAGAAGACCCCTCCTAAATGGTCCTTAGCGGTCTCGAGGTGCCCAATCTGTTCTTATAGCAGTTGCTGGGTCCATGAAGTCTGACACCCCAGCCTCCTCTTTGAGAATTGTACTCTCGCTGATAGAATGCTGCGATTCGAAGTGCCTGCATCAGATTATGGATCACACAGATCCATAATCGGGATCGCTCATTGGCTCAGTCCATCAGAGGTGTGTCTTTCCCACTCGCCTATCCTGGAGCTTGCTGCAATAAAGTACTCAGGTGGGTTACAATTGGAGCCTTGAGCAATCTCTGCATTTGGACCCTTCTTAGAGTCCACATCTTTGTCCTTTGTTCAGAGAGATGCAGCCTATAAGAATGTCCTTGCCGCATTAAATTATACAATTACTCGTGTCATCGATGTTCTCAACTCTATGGCTGCACATGGCGAAGATAGAAATCTTATTGAGGAATTCAAGCATGTTGAATTTGTCCCAATGTGGAATTTGCTGAAGCACAAGCTGGAGCAGGTGGATTCTGCCAACTTATTGAGGTCATCAGATCATGTTCTCTTTGTAATTCACATTTTAGTTTTTGAGGCATCAGAACAGTTGGAGGCTTCGCTACTTTGTTTTAAGGACCCTCTGTTCCTCGTGGCATCAGTTTCAAAGTCAGGAGTATTTCTATTTGATTTCTTCCATGTCAGTTTTGATGGTAGCTTTAGCAGGAAATGGGGAGCTCAAGGACACATCTCAGTCGTTTTGCTTCTTAGCAACAACTGCAACAATGACGACGATGAGAATTTGTAATACCCCAACTACCTTTTCCTTTTTGCCAGAATTAAATTCCAATTCCAAATGTAGCTTTATGTTGAGCAACATGCGGAAACAAGTCATGCTTGATATGATCTTTGGCCTTGTTGCTAGATGATCTACTTTCTTTTAGGTCACTAGTTAGATGAATTCTATAGTCACTTGCATTTTTCTCGATCATGGCATTCTGTATTTTTCTCTTTAAACTTCGTACTAGATTTGATATTGAATCTTGCTTTTTAACTTTTAGCATCTTTGGCTTGAGTTGTTGCTTATAGTTTCAGGTAGTTTTGAATCTTTATGTCAATTTTGGTTTTAGTATGAAAGTGTCAGTTAACTTAGATGGCAAAGATCTTGACAGAATATTGCAAGGTCCTATGCCCGAATCCTGCTTTTGTCACTTACCCTTTATCAAAAAGAAAAAAAAAAGAACTTTTGGTTTAGTAGTACACACTACACATAACTAGAAATTACTTTGTGCTGCATAACGGAGTGTAAGTGTGGAACCAATAGAGTTTTGTAATTGGAAAAGAGATCATATATGCTGATTCACTATTTTGTACTATTTATAACCAGAGATTTTTATTTAATCAGATTTTTTTGTGTACGATGCTTTGGTAAAGTCTGACCTGATCCCATGAAAATTTGATATTGATTAAACCCATTGTTGATAAGTAAATGTGGAGGCTGATTATGGTCACTTAACAGTAGAGACCATTATAAGGTGTTCTAGAAATTAAATTTGACTTGTTCCTTGACTACTCTATAAAATTACATAAAATTTATTTTCAGGTACTTTGCTGGATAAAGGCAGATGTATAATAGTATGGTTGCTCCTTTGCAAGGAGGTCACAATGTATTTTGGCATATTACTAAGTCAAGATGTATATTCTGCTATACATTCATCCCTCACTGCACACAGTTGCTTGATGACATCATTCGTTTTCATCCGTTCTCTTGGTAGATCCCTTGAACATGAAATCGCAAGTCCAATTATGGAAACTAGATACTTCTGAAATTGTGTTGCATTGGTTGAGCAATTGGAAGGCTCAGTGTCTTCTCCATTTTCTCTTCGGAAATGCAAATGTGGGTCTATGATTTCCATTACACCTTCAGGAAAAGCCATCTCAACATATTTATGAAGCCCATATCCCTCGTTAAATATCTCATCAGTTGGTATCCTTCCTGTAAACATCTCCAGTAGAAGAATTCCAAAGCTATATATATCTCCTTCAACGGAAACTTGGCTACCAATTCCATACTCTGTACATGTATGAGCAGAGAATACTAGGGTCATACATGGTCATATTGATATATATGGAAGACAATATGCCATCTTACCAATGAATAAAAATGCATCTATTATAGGTTTACCAAAATGACACTCAATTAAGTTTTCCTTTCTTTTACTGATTCATCTTATTAAGCTCTTACAATTGGAAGCTATTTGGTGCAGGATGAGGCTTAAAGCTGCAGAGTTAGATATGTAGCTGATGAAAATTTATTAAGCACAAGAAAAGAATAAAAAGATGGTATAAGGAAAATCAACTTAGCGGATGTGGTTTCTTCTGATATTCATCATTATTAACGACAATTCAAAAGGTGCAAACATAAACTCATCTTACCAAGATTTTTAGTGGTAAAATAGTCTTCTTTGTCGAGAACATTTTAGAAAATTTTCACTTTGAAAAGTGATTAATTTCAAAAGTTCCTCTCAGATATAAGAGTACACTAAATATCTTTCTAAATCAACAAATCAGCAAATTATCATAAATAAGTTTTCGGATGTATGAAGTAAACTTTCCTGCCTTAGTTTTTTCCATATAGCCTTGACAAAGCATTTGTAAATACATTTTTGGTTTCATGGAGAAGCACAACTTAGTTCCAAACAATGATGAGACATTCTTATGTAAATTCCTAAGATGGCAACATAAAGTATTCAGCTTTATATTATCTTTTCTAACTTAAATCGATCATTTTGGCTACTCGCTAGAGAACTGAACTATCTAGTTAATAAATGCATTGCAGAAGTGTTCTGCCAGCTTTATCTTCTAGACTACTGCAAATATGAAAAGGGAAAAAAGTTCAGTGTCATTGCAACTACAACCATGTCAACCTCATGGATCATCTTGTTACTATATTCATGTTAATGCAATCATTTGCTTGTGAGTTTGGAAATGAATACTAAAAGGAATACATACCTGGAGCAACATACCCAACTGTCCCTATAATTCTGCTTGAGCTATTTGGCTTTCTTGATGATGCAGATTGTGATCTCGAAAGAAAGCAGGATAACCCAAAGTCCCCCACATGAGCACACATGTCATTGTCAAGAAGAACATTGCTCGGCTTTAGATCACAGTGGACAATTGGATTCGTGCCGCCATGATGGAGATAATCTAGAGCTGAAGCAATATCGATGCAAATGTTCAGCCTCTGAATAAAATTCAAGCTTCCTTCTGCTCTGCGTCCTCTGCCCTCACTGTGCAACCACTCATCCAAACTCCCATTGGGCATGAATTCAAAAACTAGTGCCTTGAAATCATTACCATTGAAATCCATACTGGAGCATGCAGTTATGATCTTTACAAGATTGCGATGTCGGATGTTTCTCAAGACTTCACATTCAGCCATGAAGCTCCTTGAAGCTCCCTTTTGTTGGAGGTTGAGTACCTTCACAGCAACAACCTTCTCTTCTTCATCCAGAGTTCCCTTGTACACAGAACCAAAGCTTCCAACACCCATTAAATTAGCTTGTGAGAACCCATCAGTTGCTTTAAACAGCTCAGAGTAAGAATATTGTGGATACTTTTTTAAGAAGGAGGCATCAGATGAGGATTTTCTGCTTGATATTTGTTGATAGCGGCGGGCAATAAGAAAGCAAATCAGCGCAAGTAGACATAAAGTTCCGCTGGCAACTGAGATAATAATTGTACGTCGTAGTGTTCTATTTCTCCTGCTTGGGGCCTTGATTGGGCATGCTTGCAAATGCAATCCTGGGTTACCCCCACAAAGCTTATTGTTTCCTTCAAGTGAAACAGCAGTCATATTACTGAAAATTCCTCCTGCAGGTACTTCACCCTCAAAGTTGTTGAAAGAAAGATTCAGAAGCAGCAAATATGATAGTGTCTCCAAAAACTTGGGAATGTTCCCTGACAAGTTGTTACGTGAAAAATCTAACTCTTGTACACCTTTTAAGCTGCTTAGAGACGGAGGAACAGTTCCTTCAAAGTCGTTACCTCCCATATATACGTACATGAGGAGCTGACACTCTCCAAGAGTACTTGGAATACTACCAGATAATTTGTTTTCAGAGACATCAAGAAGTTGAAGATTCTTGAAGCTGCCTACTTCGGCTGGCAGGGAACCAAACAGGGTGTTGCTGGACACAGCAAAATATCTGGAGATGGAGGAGAGGCTGACAACTTCTTTGGGTATGGTACCAGTGAGCCTATTAAAAGAAAGATCCAATAGTTCCAGATTTTTCAAGTTCCCAAAGCTTTCAGGAATTGTCCCGTCCAGCTGACATCCATCTAGAGTTAATCTATTTAAGAGGGTAAGATTGCCCAAGGAGAATGGAATTTGCCCAGAAAGCTTATTTTGATGCAGACTCAGGACATGCAATCTCTGAAGCTTACCAATAATGGCTGGAATAGGGCCTGTGAGTTGGTTCTCTTCTAAGTAAAGAGAAGTTAAGCCAACAAGGTTCCCAATCCCATCAGGAATGTTTCCAGATATTTGATTTCTGTTCATTGAGAGTTTCTGGAGAGTTGTAGAAAGGTTGGAAACAGAGATAGGAAATCTGCCTTGGAGCCTATTCCCATACAAGTCTAATATCTCTAATTTGGTGCAGTTGGTCAGAGATCTGAGGAAACTCCACCCATTAGCTTCTCCATCTTCAACATGATTTGCAGCCAGGAGTAGCTCAACTAGGTCCTGTAGTGCTCCCAAGTTGGAAGGTACAGGTCCTGTGAATCTATTCCCTGCTAGTTGAATTCTCACTAAGCTAGAGGCATTGGACAGTGATACTGGTAGGGGTCCTTCAAATTGGTTTTCATACATGAAAAGGTACCGGAGCTTAGGGAAAGCATGGCCAATGTCTCGGGGAAGGGTTCCAGAGAGCTGGTTAATGGCCACATGGAAGTGCCAGATGGATGATAGATTATAGATGGAGGGAGGAATCACACCTGAGAGCTGATTGATACAGACTTGAAAGGATCCTAACCCTATAAGTTGACCAAGTGTTTCAGGAATGCTGCCCTCCAGATTATTATCAGCTAGATCAAATATCGATAGAGTTGTTAAGTTCCCCAGTGAGGGTGGGATGGTACCAGTGAGATTGTTAGTGCCCAGGATCAGCCTAACCAGCTTTGGAAGGGTGCTTAGTTCTATGGGAACAGTTCCGTGGAACTTATTAGCTCTCAAGCTTATTATCTGTAGCTCTGTGCAATTGCTAAGACCAGCTGGAATTTGGCCTTCAAGCTGGTTGGCACCTAAGCAGATGCATCGGAGCTTAGAGCATCTGGTGATGCTGTCAGGGATGTTACCTTCAAGAGAATTGTAGCTGAGGTTGAGGAACTGCAGTCGCGATAAGCGACCAAGATCTTGTGGTAGGGATCCATATAGCTTGTTATAAGCAAGGTGGAGCCTCCTGAGGAAGGTGAGGTTTGTGATGGAGGGGGATATAGTACCTGTCAGGTTCAGAGAGTCGAGATCTAGTGCTGCGACCCTGTCAGGGTGCAGCCGGCCACCACAAGAGATACCAGGCCACTTGCAGAAATTGCTGGTGCCATTCCACGAGGATAGGACTCCGGAAGGGTCAATGGCAATGGAAGCCTTAAAAGAGAGGAGAGCGAGGAGGTCGGTCTCATTCGATGTGGAAGCCGATGAACCCATGCATGGAAGGAAGAGGATACCATGCAGGAGAAGAAACAACGCAAGCTTTGGAGAAAAGACTACTGGAATCTCCATACTGAGAAAGGATGGGATGCTGTTTCTTCTGTCTGCTGCTCCAAACTAATAGGCAGCAGCGGGAGGGAGGTAACTGGCACAATACGTTGCATGGTGTGAAAAGGCTTGGAGCTGGCGGCAACGTCTTCTAGGTCCAGGTGAGGATGACGCCTTGCATTGTTCTTAATAGTATTGGGATAGTCTGTTTCAATCCATTATTCCACTATATTAAATCTTGATATTAATGAAACATGCATGGATATTAAATATTCTTTTCTGATCATTCTCTTCAGAGAAAAGATTGGCGCTGTTGTTGTGTGCTCTCCAAGGAAGGTTCTTAGTTATTTCATTGGATAATGGTATACCAATTTCAAACCTTGGTGATCCACATTCATGTAGTCTGCCTTCCTTGAACTTAGAAAAAGTTGAGTCAAAGCCATGAGGAAAGTAATCTCCACTAAACTAAGTGTAGTCAATGCCATGAAAGCGATTCCATGTCTCAAAAGTCAAGGCCTGACTCTAAGATAATCCTTTAAGTTGACTTGAGATCAGATAGCCATTGTTTCTTCTCATGTTCTCTCATTTGTGGAACGATAAAGTTTGGAGCTACCTGTTGAGGACTGCCTACGTGGTTGGTCTGAAATGGATAGGTTGCTCGATTTGTCAAAGCATTGCACTAGTAGTGAGATTGGAAGTCCACTTCGCTGTCAGACCAAATAAGTTTGTTTTTTTGGTGTTTCTGCCCAATACTCATTCAAGCTGGAACATTTGAAATCTGATAGGACAGGATTCTTTTTCTATGACCAACACTTGTTTGAACTAGTGGATTTGATATGGTAATCCCTTGACCATATATAAATGACATAACTATGATATTTCCTGTATTAAGATTGATAATTTGGTCATGAGTTTTATCTCTAACTTCATCTGAGATTTTCATAATCATTTGATTCTGTTGGTTCCTGTGAAGGGGTAATCTCGCATTGGCTCATTTGTTTAGATAGAGCTTTTGGTGATTCTATTTGGCTTAACTTGTTGTTATTATTATTATTATTATTATTATTGTTACTACTATTACTATTATTATTACTATTACTATTTATTTATTATTTATTTATTATTTATTTTTTTATTTTATAGAATTTGATACGGGTATTGGTCAACTTTGAGATTGTCGATATAATTTTTTTGGAGATTTCCTCTGGCATCACATCTTCTGCTATTATGTTGGAACTCGTTACTTGTTACTTGGAAGAAGGAAAATTTGTATTGGTCAACTTTAAGATAATCGATATATTCTTTTTTGGAGATTTCTTCTGGTACCACATCTGCTATTATGTTGGAACTCATTACTTGTTACTTGAAAAAAAGAAAAGAAAACCTGAGTAGAATTGGGTTAGACTATATGCATATGGAAGAAAAAAATAGCATCTTATTAATCGAATTGATGTGTTTGATCAAATAAATGTAGAAATCATCATCCGATTTTTTTTTTACTAATCATCTCTATGTATGAGATTTGCTCGTAATTTGCATATAATAATAGAAAGCATTGTCGGAATAGTATTGTGAATATATTTTGCGAGAGTATTACTTGTTATGTACTTTCTGCGGAGTGCAATTCACAATGTGTGTGTTCTTTGCTTGTTATTTGCATATAATGATAGAAAGCATTACCCGAATAGTATTGTGAATATATTTTGCGAGAATATTACTTCTTGTGTACAGTCTGCAGCGTGCAATTCACAACGTGTGTTCTGAGAATTCCATAATAATAATAATCACGGACCGATGACTGCTAGCCTTTATATATTTCATGCAATCAAATACATATATGATAGTTATGAATCTCTCAACTCCACTCCTTGCAGGCGTGTTCGTCTCCTCTCGACTCTCCCTTGAGCACATCCATAGATTTGTATTCTTCCAGTCGTCCTTCCCCCACCTCGTCCTCCTCAACATGGCCGGTTGGGAACACATTTGAGAGCACCGGAGAAGCGTGTGAGTCGTGTCACGAACGTCCCCGGCTTGGCCTTGATGAGATCCTTGTAGGATACATTCCCAAGTTTCCCAGCTCCTGACGGCACGAAGAACGCTCCATTCTTCAGCAGGTCACCCTCCGACCTCCATTGCCAGCTCTTCCATACTTCCTCCGGTGAGTACTCCCTCTTCGTCACCTGCAACACTCACATCGTGTGTTCCATCTTTCAGCAGTCGAGCATGGACGAGGAAACCAGTGCAGGTCACTAGTTTTACCTCCTTGGCGAACAGGGTCGGTGGCGCGATGAATCGGTTGCCTTGGCTGAGGATGGTAGGATGCTGGCTGCCGCCGATGGCGTACATCATCCAATGGGTGTAGTCGTTGTTAACGACGTGGACGAAACCCCACCGGCATCTGCGGAGAAGAAGGTACGTGAATGAATCAAGAGGAGGAGAGAAATGATGGAGCAGCGGGCGGCGGATGTGTGGTCTGGATCTGTAACCTTGGCATTCTCTGGACGAGGCCTTTCCCGAAGTGGTTGAAGGCGACTGTGATCTGCATCACCGCGTCTCCCGAGAACGCGTCGCTGGCACCGAAGAGCATCACCTGGACAGCACGGTGCGGTCTTTGTGAGAAATGGAGGATGCGGGTGTTGGGTGGGTGAGATTTGACGTACGTCGTTGTGCTGGGTGAAGTGGCCGTTGGAGATGGTGATGGCGGTGGAGCCTTGGATGGCATCGATGAGGCCGTCCATGCAGTTGGACATGGAGACGTGGTCGATCCAGACGTTGCTGGCGCCGAAGATGGAGATGCCGTCGCCGTCGCTCCGGGTGCGCAGGCCGTAGTGGTGCTCGGAGTCCCTGATCATGCCGCCGTTGCCGGCCTTGATGTCGTGGATGCGGAGGTTGTGGATGATGATGTTGTCGACGAACTGGATGGTGATGCCGGCGCCGTTCATGATCTGGACGTCCACGCCGCGGCCGTCGATGGTCTTGTTGCTGTTGACGATGAGCTCCTCGGTGAGGCGGATGACCATGTCGCGGGCGAAGACGATCCAAAGCGGCCTGTCTTGGATCACGCCGTAGCGGAGGGTGCCTTTCCGGGGGTTGACGAGGTCCAAGTCGGACGGGTCAGTGACGACGTAGAAGTCCCCGTTCTTTCCCCCGGTGACATGGCGGCCGAAGCCCTTGGCGCAGGTGGCCAGCCGCTTCCGGTGGTGAGCCCAGTTCTTCTGGCACCGCCAGCACCGGTCGATCGGGTTGGTCGCCATACACGGGCCGTCGTATCGTCTCTTGCCGCGAAGCCCCCTCCTCGTGTTGTTCTTCTCCAGATCCCTGCAGCCATGTCATCCGGTACAGGAGTACGACAGCAAATTCTCCTTGAAGAAGAAGAAGAAGAAGAAGAAGAAGAGCCAAGAGGCGGAGGAGGACGCACCTGAGCACCGCATCGTTGAAATGCTTGGTGACGGACTCGGGATTCGGGTTGTAGGCATTTTGAACGTTGGCACGAGCCATCGCCTCCTTCTTCTGCCAGTACTCGTCGAATTCGGCGATGTGGGCGTTACAGAAGGCAGCGGCCGCCATGAACAGGAGGGAGAAGAAGAAGAATCTGGGGCTGGACTCCATTGTGAACTCTTCTTCTTCTTCCCTCCTTGAAATATATATCCTACAAATCTATATATGTAAATATAAATATATATATATATTTGTATATATTCTTCTCAGTTGGTGGAGTAGCAGAATAAAGGAGGGGAGCGGAGTGACGGTGATCAGAAAGCCACGGCCATCGTCCTCTCGGCCTGTGGTGATGAGGGTTTGAGGAGTTGAATGGGATGGTTATATACGGCGGAGGAGAGAGGAGAGAGGAGAGAGGAGAGAATGAAGGGGAGCCACAGCCTTAACGTGGATGTCGTCTCCCGAGAGAGGAGGAGGAGCATGGACTTGTTTGGGTCAGTTTCGTGGGAGATGAGGAGGAGGAGGAGGAGGAGGAGGAGAGAGAGAGAGAGAGGGTAAATGATCGATGCTTCCTTAATGTACGGAATGGGATCGGAGTTTTCGAATCCCATACTGACTTGCTTGTTTTCGATGCAATAATAACAATTCATGTAGTAGTAACGAAACATTATATGATATAAACTCGAAAACATGGATTATAGTGGGGAATATTGGGATCATAAAAAGCTTAAATATTTTAAGTACTTCATAAATATAAAAAATTATCACTTTAATATACTTTATGAAATATATTTCTTTTCTATTAGTCATTCAATCCAACTAAATAATATATATATATATATATAATTTTTACTTATATATGTATTTCAATCCTTATATTTTTAAAATTTATATTGAGATTAAATATTCCTTAACGATTAAATATTTCACTTTCCTGTAATTTTTAAGAGTCTAAAAATTAAAATACTAAGATAGTTAATTATATATTATATATATGAAAGAGTACGTTTAGTCGTATAATATATAATGTTTAGCCATATATTTTTATTCTGAAACATTAAATCAAAGAGAGGGACATAATTAATATAAATGACCCATCATTCGTGTATGTTTTTATCGTTATAATTCCTGATTTCTTTGAGCTTCGTGAGTCGCATCTCGTCGTGCCATTTGGATCTCTGATCGCAAACTTCACTCGATCTGGGCGCGCCGTTACTTGCTCGATCGATCGTGAGGGTTTTGCCGTGGAGATCGGGGCTTCTCGTTGGTTCTTTCCCTGGATCTTGGGATGGTGGTGTTCGTTTTGGATGGGTCGTTTGTCGGGATTTGATGACATGCGATCGCGGCCGGTCGTCTCCGTCTCGGATCTGAGGGAGGTCGATTTTGATTCTGGATTTCTTGGGCCGAGGAGGAGGATTCTCTTCTGACCGAAGGGTCTGGGAAGACCACCATGTTTTGGAGGGAAAGGGAGCGGGACGGTGATCAGAACGGCGGTCCTCCTTGTGGCCAGGTCCGCGTTCTCGTTGTCGGCGACGCAGGTATCTGATTGCTGCTCGTCCTATATAGTTACTGATCATCGCATCGTTAGTTGCTTTTCTTGTTGCTTCGTGAATGTCTTTTTTGCAAATTGTTTGGGAAGGCACTAACTGTTATTGCAAATTTTCTTCAATTCCCATCTACAAATGCACGATTATACAGGTATCTTTGAGCATTAGTGTTCAACTCGTTCTTGAATGTATGGTTTCAAGATGGAGGACTACCCTCCCTTTTGCGAGTGTATATTGTAGCTCATGTTGCCTTACCTGTCTGCAGCAAAATTTTGTTATTAGAACTTGTGATCTATGAAAAGTATTCTGGACCTAGTACTGTAGGCTGGTATTTGCAACATTGATTATTCAAAGTTGATACCTAGATATTAATTGTTAACTATGTTGTTCTTGCTTCATCAAGCTTAGTCGATGAGGACCCTCTCTTGCTAAGAGGGATCTATGGGAACTGTTATGTGACTACACTTTTAGATCGCAATATACTTCCAAATCCTTGATAAACATTCAAATTTCTTATTAATGAATACTTTTGATAGAATAAGGTGAATATGTAGGATTTAGTAAATTGAAGTGTTCTTTTGGGCATTATTTCATACACTCAATGATTTTGCAAAAGCCCATCGTTTCATATTTGCTATCTGGTCATTGGCTTTTCTCTTTTGTTGCCCAAGATTTTCTTAGTTTGTAATAATTTATCTATTTGTGATTTTTGAGTTGATCTTTTTGTGTGTTTCCATTTATGAAATTTTGATTTCCATGACCGTTACTCCTTCTAAATGTACTGGCACATTGTTTGTGGACAAATGCACATATCTGAATGTGCATTTTTATATACAGATATTAGTTGGTAGTTTATCCACTATATCTTGATCTCTGAGCATGTTCCAGGTGTTGGAAAGACATCCCTAGTACACCTAATCTTGAAGGGTTCTTCTATTGCTCGACCTTCGCAAACAGTTGGCTGTACAGTGGGTGTGAAGGTAAAAGTATTCTCTTTTTTCTTTTGTAATTTTTGTATGTATCTTTGTCATTTTTTTTCTGGGAAGTCTTTTGATTTTAGCCTCACAAGTCAATTAATTTTATCTTACCCAGCATATTTCTTATGGAAGTGCTAGCAGTTCTTCTAATAGCATAAAAGGTGATGCACAAAGAGACTTCTTTGTTGAGCTTTGGGATGTCTCGGGGCATGAACGTTACAAGGATTGTCGATCACTTTTTTATACACAAATTAATGGTAAATATTTGCTTCCGTATTGTGACGATATTCTGTCTTCGCCACTTTTCTAGTGTTAGATCTGCCATGGCCTTGTTTAAGATTACTAATCTTGGTTTACATATGTCATGATTGCTTTGTATTTTAATCATTATTTGCATCTTCAAAAGCAAGAGTGGTGAAAAATGTACTGCTAGTGATCTATTTTCATTGGTTGCTATATAATATTTTGCTGGTTCTGCCTTTTATGTTTTAATTGCATTTTTATGATAATCTGAAATCTCTTAAGAACTTTAAAAACTTTTACTTTCATTATATCATGGGGAGAAAGATGGAGAACTCAGAAACAGGATGCCTAAAGTTCAAATTGCTAATGAAAATCGGTACTTCCTTTGAGTAAATGGTGGACTTTTGCAGTCTATGCTATGGATTATGCCCCAAAGGTTAAGCATGAAAAAAATAAGGGTATTGCCCGTGTTGTTATTTGATTTTTCAGGTTGTAGTTGAGTATCTTAATATTGTATGTCATATAAACTGCAAAATTTCTTAGTATGCAGTTGGTTACTATCTGTCCACATAACTGAACTGGAAATCTATCAGTAATGATTTGTTCAATGTTGAGATTAGTTTAATTGACTACATTGCTAAAGTTGTTTGACATGGATGTGGGCTAAGTAACTGAATGAAAACTGAGTCAGGTTTAGTTATTAAAGTGTACAAAATTTCTGCTTGATCATGTTCGTTAATCTTTGAGTTGAAGGGCTAGAATGTTTCAGAAAGGCACTCTGAGTTTTGGTAGGCACAGATGGATTGGCAAGCTTGATGATGTTATGTTCTTTGGGAATTCAAGTATATAATTTGATCGAAGGCTGCTTTGTAAAATATGCAGAATAGGGAAATAAGAAATCCTTTCATCCATGCTATGCATTAAACTATACAAGCTATTCAGCTGAAAGCTTCATCATCTGAAAACAATTCATTGTCATGATGTCTTCTAGTTCCTGGAATTCTTAAGTTATTGGTCTTTAAATTCCACTAAGGTCCTGTGCGACTTCCATATAAAAAGATACTTTCATCTTTGGTGCCATAGAATTGGAACTAATAGCATACTGTACATTTTCTTTAGCTTCAAATGACAATTCTTTATTCAGGAGAACATGATTCTTGAAATTGAAAGGGGGTTTTGAATCTGTCACCGTCACTGGTTCTGATCTGATCATGATGGACTATCCAACATAATAGAATTTGTCACAATTCTCCTATATGATATATAACAATTACAAGGATAACTGATCAATTCAGGGCATATCTTTTTTTTTTCTTAATTGAGTTGTTCTTACATACTCTATCTACTGTGAATACATTCACTCCCTTTTTAATTGAAACCCTTATATAGGTGTTATATTTGTTCATGATCTCACACAAAGGAGGACCAAGTCCAACTTGCAGAGGTGGGCTTCTGAGATTGCAACAACTGGTACATTCTCAACTCCCCTGGGATCTGGTGGTCCCGGAGGTCTTCCTGTGCCTTATCTTGTTATCGGAAACAAAACTGATATTGCTGCCAAAGAGGGCACGAGGGTAAGCAGTGGAAATCTAGTTGATGTTGCTCGTCAATGGGTTGAGAAACAAGGTCTTCTTCCTTCTAGTGAAGAACTTCCGTCGACAGATAGCTTTCCTAGAAGTTCAGGCCTCTTGGCAGTAAGAACTCAGAACTGCATCTTTGAAGCTTGAATTAATTGAATACTTCTATCAGCACTTTAGGTTTCTATTATGGTGAAGATTTACCTTTATCCTCAGTTGCAATTATTCTTTATCCATATAACACTAGACATTGAAATTTTAATTGATTCATTTGCTTTTCATTTCAATTAAAAAGTTGAATATCAACTCTGAATATGTCACCTGTAGTAGTTAATTGGTATCTGATATGTACCATCTAGATCTTCAGTGAACAACATAAGTATATGATGATGCTTTTAGTTATTCCTCTCCACGCACTTTCCTCCCTCGCACCCCACCAGTCCATTAGCAGTCATTGGCCCATTGAGTACTCCTCCCCTTCTTCCTTTGCCTTATCTTCCTCCTCCTCCTGTCCCCATCTGGGACAACGGTGTGCATCTATCATTGTTGGCTAAACTGGAAATGTATCAAAGTTACTTCTCTGTGCCAAGGTTTCTGAGATAGGTTGCATACTGACTTAAGGTTCAAGATTATTCTGGAATGCATGACTATTTCTAACTCTATTCATCATCTCCAGGCTGCCAAAGAAGCCAGATATGATAAGGAATCTGTGATTAAGTTTTTTCGAGTGGTATGTATCACTCTACAAATTTTGCTCCTTAGACTATGTTTGGATAATTCTATTCTTTCTTATGTCCCTTTATCTGTTTTCTCAGTTGATCAGGAGAAGATATTTCTCTGATGAACTACCAAGTTCTAGTCCATGGTCCATGAGCCCGTTGCCAAATTCCACTCATCGTACAGGCGAGAGTTCAAGTGATGAAGATCAATTTCACAGAAGAGTGAGGTATATTGTTTTTCAACTATCAAAATGTAGGACTGTTGAAATTTTTCGTCTAGTGCTTCATATGCAAAAACTAGTAGTTTCGATTCACTTCTTCCTTGACCACTACTTTTGGGTTAATTGGCAATTCTATCTTTCCGCATCTCCTCTATAAATTTAGTGTCAAAGACTTTCTAACTCTGTTCTTACTACCATTTTGAAAGTTAAAATATTGCTATCCGAAGCTATAAGATACAGATACCTTTTTTTTTGGTGATACTAATTGTTAGGTCTGATCTGTGCATTTCCGCAAGTTGTATGTGATCGGATCAGAACTTAACGTTCATTTACCCAATGCCCAATATGTTACAGGATGATGCTTGTATCTCCAACATTCCTGTTGTAATAGTACACACCTACTGTCTGTATCTCAGTCTATGGATGAGAACCCAAACTGTCTTGATTATATTATCTCTGATTTTTTAAATCATTTTTTATAATTTATTTTCTGTTTTGTGGATTGGTCTTGGTGATCAACACAGTGGAATGTCGTCTGTTTGATTGATTATGGTACTTATGTCAACCGTTTTCTTGCAGTTTAAGCAGTGAAGGTTACAAGTATAATGTGGTTCCACCACTTCCCGCTCAGCTGAACCTGACACCACCTCCTACGCTGTACCCCCAGCTGCCCATGTCAGCTTCTGAGAACTACAGCTTCCACAGATTCTCACCATCTGTGTCGCCTGAAATTGGCAGCACAAAACCAAATAGAGCTGATATCAACGTCTGATTCCAACTTAAAGTTTGCTCTTCATCCTCTACAGGAAAAGAAGGTGCGCGTCTCTTGATGTTGTTTGTAATTGTACAAGTGTGATTAATTCATTTTGTAAAGTTCTCTCACCTCGGTGATGGTCCTCTTAGTCCCGTCGAGACCATAAATTGTTTGTACTCCGTAATGGACTATTTTCACTACCCATCTTTTGCTAACTATTTGTTTATTCATAAGAAAAAGAAATCATATATCGTCTGTCTGTCTGTCTGTCGGTGGCTCTTGTCGCCGTGTATTTGTTACTTGGCGTGTTCTTTATATATAAGTCAGTTTACCTTAAATTGTACAGATAGCCAAAAATGATTTGTGGAGTAACTCCTGCACATTTTTTATTTGAATTATGTACTATGGCTGTAAACTCAACCGCTCGCCTTTTATGTAGGGAATGTGGGTATGCTACATTGGTGTTAATAATGGCCCCAACAGAGGTTGAAGGCAAAAGAGAGAGATGGAAAAGGGTTAATGAATGCTCATCGACAACGTGCTGGTTCGATTCACATCTCAAACCTTCACATTGTTTCTTGTTTCAGTTGATGATCATCATCATCGAGCGCTTTGCCGATTTGCTCATCGCATGAGAGTTGCTCAAACAATTCATCTATAGAAGAATATGGCAAAGAAGTCAGACACTCATCATATCAATGGTGCGATCATCAACAGAAAAGCAAGAAAGTCCGTCTGCAAAATCCGGACATTATAATAACTTGAGGTGCATTAACATGTCGACTGCTAAACAACATGGCAAGTTAGCCGCAAGCATGTTGACCTTCGTCGCTTTTACCATTTGAAGGAAATTTATAGAGTAAAGATTCGGTATCAAGAGAGACCATTACAAGGATATCAAGATTCACCAAAGAATCTAGTAGCATCCAAGAAAGAAAGACAAATGGAATAAATATCCCGGGGATGACTTGTTAGAAAAGAAAAAGGGCAATTGTGCTGCTCCTCCCTCTTGCCTCTTTCTCTCTATGCACGGCACACACACACACACACTCTCTCTCTATCTAAGCAAGGTAATCAAGGTTGGTAGAAGAGGGAGCAACAGGATGAATATGAGCAGAGCGGCGGCGACTATGCCGATGCAGACCCACTTCCGGGAGCTCTTCTGGTACTCCCGTGCCGTCTCCAGCTCCACGGTGCCCCGCCGCACGAAGGAGCTGGCGTGCGCGACGTGGCTCTCGATGTCGTTGAGCTGGTGGCCCTGCGCCTCCACCAGCGCCGCCATGTCCAGGAACACCTGGTGCAGGTCCAGCAGACTCTTCTCGATCTCTTTCACCGCGTCGTGTCGCTCCTGTATCTCCGATATCGTGTCCATCACATCGCCCCGTCCCTGTTCCTGTATCGCCTTTTGCACGAACGTCTCGCTAGCCCCCGACGAGATGAGCGTCTCGATCGTCTCCTCATCCGCGTGCGTCCCCGTCACGGTGTAGTACCGCCGCCCCACCGTCTCCTTGTACTCCTCCGCGATCCTCGTTCTCAGCCCCTGGAAGCTGTCCATCAGGTCCTTCAGCTTGTTGCCCAGCCCGCTCACCACCGACGTCCGGGTCCGGTCGGCCGACGACCCCGGCCCGCAGCCCGGCACGTTCCGGTGCTGGGCGTTCGACCGGTCCAGTGCCTCCAGCTTGGCCTTCACCGCTTTCGCGCTCCGCAGCACCAGCCCGATGTCGGAGTCCATGCGGCCGCGCACCTCCTTCATCGCCTTCGCGTTGTGGACCGTCTTGCTCTCCTCGTTCGCGTCCTGCAGCCGGCGGTAGAGGCCCTCGAGCCCCCGCAGGTCCTTCTTCACGCTCTCCACCTCCTCGAAGAACTGCTCGAGGTTCACGCCGGCGACGGCGCCCATCTCGCTCATGCCCGCCTCCATCTGGTCCATCTGCACCTGCTGCTTCAGGTTGGTGTACTTCTTGAAGGAGGTGGTGGAGAGTAGGTCGTTCATTTTGTCTCTTGTCAGGATCCAACCTCAATATACGACCGAAGCTTCTACCGAACAGGTCTCGGAGATCAGAAGAGAGGAAGGTCGAGCCTAGTCTCGAGGATCGGAGACGGCGCCATTATCTCCCTTGGTAAAGCCGATCCGATTAAGATTGGTTCGAGAGTGGTGCGGAGGAAGGAAGGAGGGAGGGAGGTGAGGAGTGGCTAGGAGGGCGAAGAGAGAGCGGCATCACATGAGAGGCCTCAAATGAAAGCCAAATGAGGCCAGCTCAGAGATGGCCCTCTCTCGAGGGAGAGGGAGGAGGAGGAGGAGGAGGAGGAGGGCGTGGGGTTAGTATGGTAGAGAAATTGAGGGTGGCTGCCATTTGGCTTCGCCGCTCGAGGCTCTCCTACAAAAGCTGTCATCCAACCACGAGAGAGAGAGAGAGAGAGATGACTGCGTCTTCCCAGGGACGAGTGGTTGCGCTTCGTGTTTGCTCTTCCTCGCTCCCATGGTTGGAACTCTTTTCTATTTGTGTTCCGAGATGAGTTTTGTGCTGAATCGATCGTGATCGGATGTCATCCTCGTTTGACCATTTCCTTGAGGTGTTTTGACTTCAGGTCATTCATTGTGCAAGTGCTTTTGACCATAAGTCGTCGTTGATGGAAAGATATATGTATCTTCTAATACGGTGATGGGATATATCTATCAACAAGCACATATAGATGTACATTTAGTTTAGAGGTCGGTAACGAAGCGTGATGAGAAGAAGATGAGATGTGGCGGTAAGGACAAGATAATAGTTTCCCGGATTGGATTAGCTCTTATTGAAACATAATGTAGTGTTGTCATTTGACGCTAACGGGCTCGAGTGCATATAGATGGAGATATCTATCATTGGGTGAGGCATTCAACAACGTAAGAACCTTTTTCGTGATGACTTATGAAAGAAGGATACGTCTTCATTTTGTAGAGAGAGAGAGAGAGAGAGAGATATTGAGCATCAAAATATCTAATTTCCGAAGAGTTTTAATATGAAATTTGAAATATTGTCAAGTGGGGATAATATATTTTGATTTTGTTTTTTGTTTATAAAGGTAACAGGTGAAGGTGAACTTTGATCATAAGACTTGCGATGATCTTAGAAATTCTTTACCATACACTGATTGCGTTTAGAATGGTATAAATATAAGCTAACGATTTACTGGCTTATACAACAAACAAATATTTATCAGCACCTAACTCCGACATCGATCAAATAAGAAATATGAAGGGGAACCAAAATTAGCAGAGAAGATGGAGGGAAAGGATTACACAATTTCATCAAAAGAGTTTGTATTATTCCCTGACAATTTTACAATCTTAGTAATGAACCTACATGAATACACACCGGTAAAGGGTTCAGCAATGAACACATTTGATGATACTACAAGCATACAATTCACTGGAATCACAACACTTCTGGCTTCATCGACCAGTACTGCTGAAATCTCTGCCTTGCATACTCCATGTACTCGAAGTCGATCTCATTAACATGTTCCTGTGGGTAAAGCAGATTTTATTGTCAGCATTTGACCAGACCAGACATAGAAGAACAACAAACAGAAGATGGAAGCGTACCGATATAATTCCCCATAGACCCCAATGAAGATGACTGGCAAGAGCATATTTCTCGATGAGCCGCAGCATTTGCTCGACTTCCGCGTCTTCTGATGTTTCGTTGCCTGCAATAGTGGTAATTAATTATATCATTAGTAGAAAAATAATAAAAGTTAGAAAGATGGCATTCTATACATGCTGCTCCGATCAATAAGGATGTCGACAGTATTGTCCGACAAATTTGCATTTGTCCTCATACACCTTCGTATCAAATGATCAACACTCTATAATTGGATCACTGGTGTGCCCAATGGTTACATAGAATTGATAGCATTATGGCAGTTTGCCTAAACAAGGTTCCAAGAAATGAGAACCATATAAAGGTTCAGAATCGGTGTAAAACTAGACACACATCCGCCGACCATAGAAAAACCACTACTGGCTACATGATTTCTCCGTTTCTACTGCAACAGAATATAATGCTGAAAAACCACGATATGCCGCCAGCTCAATTAAACGCAAAATTTCACCAAACTGACCACTGGACGTTTGCCAAAAGCCTAAGAGTCCTGCAGCTTTGTATTTTGTCATGAGATTGACAAGGAATTGGTGACTCGTTCACTTATATTGAATATCAGAACAGATGTGCCTTATCATTCAGACAAATTGTCTGATTAATCAGGAGCGGGAATAGTTTATGCCTATTGAACTATTTTACGATACACAAGGTCAGTAGACAGTTGTGCTTTCTTGATTGTAGAGAGATTACCTGAAGAAAGATATATCTGAATAAATCTTTTGCGCTCCTCGACATCTGTTGCCAAATAAGCAATTTTAGCGAAATTTGATCACCAAAATACTAAAAACTTTTATAACAGAGTAGTCATAAAGTCACAATGATAACAATCACCAACCTGGGTACTTATTGTAATCCAAAATGTGCGGTGTTTCTGTATGATAATTTGCAGCCATCTCGCAAAAATGATTGGCGAGATCATACGCGATAGGATTAAAACTTGCATACTCGTAGTCCTACAACAAACCAAAGAGTGAGAAAGATGATTTGGACACAAATTCAGAAAATGCCTTCTTCAGATTTGAAAAAACTATAGAAATAATGATTCAGAATGCCAAAGGATGCAGCCTAGCCATGAAAATACAGAGAGTTCAAGAGGCCATCAAGATCAGGTTAAACTTACAATGATAGTCACTTGTCTGAACTCCTCATCCATCATGATATTGCCATATTGAAGATCGTTATGGCAAAATCCAATGCTCTGATCTTCTGTGGACAATATGTTTTCCAGAGTAGTTATCTCATCATCAAATGTATCCAAACGAAATTCTTCGATTTCCTCAGAGGAGCACATTTTGATGGCTTCTTTGTGCCAATGTCTGACAAAAGAGTAGGTAGCATGAGCCACCACTTCAGTGCTCACATTCAAGTTTGAAATCCTATAAACAACGATGATATACCTTAATCTTTCCCACAAGAAAACTTTTCTTGGACCAGGCATGTTAAGAACATGGAACTCCCTCAACTTTGATGCGATGAGAGCAGATACTTCAGGGTCACGAAGATCAGGTGCAGAGAGAGTCTGAAATAACAAAAGCATCAGGATTAGTTTGGTATTACCATAGAAAAATATATACTTGCGTGACCAATCTATTAAGAGCATGCATGGCAAGGACACTAACCTTATATCTACATTTAAAATAAAGATGTTGAAGGATTCCATATCCTCAGACATGATATTAATGCAACAATTGGGTCCACACCCAGATTATGTTTTGGATATCACCACAGTATTTCGAGTGTGACATTGCTCTATGCTAACTGTTTATTGTGGATAACTTCTAGTGAGCGGCTAAAAGTGAGAGGAAACATAGTATACTGGTTGTGCTACTGTTTTTATCTTTTTTAATTACTAGAGTCAAGATTGTTCCACTGCATCAAGACTACAACAACATGACTGCCATGAGTTTGATATGCATTAAAGCTTGTGGTATGTGTACTATAACTGGGTCCATCCTTCAATCTTTTAAGATGCATTAGAGGAAAACTTCCCCAGATTGACTCCACTCTCTACCAGGTATCTACAAAGGTTATAATAATCAGCAAGTTTCCTGGATACCAAAGGGACCCACAGTTACTTCCTTCATAGTATGAGAGCAATGAAAAACTAAATTTTCATATCATTAAAGATTATTTTCCCACAGCCCTAACTTCTGCTATTCCATATACATGAGTTAAACTTATGGAGGACAATGTATTTTTAAAAAGGTGTGACCAAAAAATTGAAGCATGTTTTGCATGAGATTTGAACACAAAGAATGTCTCCTTAAAAATGTCCCTTGAAAAAGGCGTTTCTCAGAATTTTTAAAGCATGTTTTTCATGAGCGTCTCCTTACAAAAACATGCTCACAATGATACCATGACAAAGAATTGCCCTGATTAGATGCCAAAAGTCTGACCGAAGAGAGTATAATAAGGGTAAGCTGTATCAAGTCATGTGTAGCACATTAAATATTTTTCTGATGGTGGTATTTTTTTAATGCACCCCAACTTGGATACGACCGAAACAGTGATTTCTCATTGATAAATGACTGATTCTAGGTGGTGGGCTTCCCAGGTGGCAAACTAAAGAATCAACTTCTGGCATTCTACTAATAGTTTCCTTATGCCTTTATAAGAATATCCAAACAAGAAAAAGAATCAGATAAGCTGTAAGATACGGCTACCGATGAACAAAAATTAAAAGCAAACTGAACCAAATGTTATGAGAACACACATAAGGAATACGACAAGATACATGATTGTTCTATGTGCCATCAGGCTGCTAATTGACAATTAGCTCACAAAAACAGGACTCCGATCTAGCGTTATTTTAACAATCCACAGGCAATAATAGCAGGGAATAAGGTCCTGATTGCACCTCTTTCCACAACTTAAAAAGTTGAGGTTATGTGTTGTAGCATAGCATTTGGGACAGCATAAACCATAATATACTGAGCAGACCCCACAAGCACATGAAGTCCAAAACATCTAAAATGAAACCAAGAGAAAAAGGAACCGCCCCCCCCCCCCCCCCCCCCAACCTATGATTCCAGAAAGGCAGAAGATGCTTCAAGGTTTCTCCAGACAGCATCTCAGGCACATCACATAAAGGATAATATAGAAATCAATTGATTAAATTCAAGAAATAATAAAGTTGTACTTGTAAGTTATTAATCTTCATTAGTTTACCCAAACAGTAAAAGTAGCATTTCAGGATTCATCAATTGGAGCAATGCAATATTTCAATCAACAGCAATTATTAAGCTTTGAGGGGAAGGGGGGAGTTTTTGATGGAAGAGGAACGTACGCGAGCATGGATGAACTCCTCGACGCGGCCGTTGGCGAAGCGACCGAGCAGCAGCGGCCCCTGCCCGTGCTGCGACATGCACTCGAACGTCTGGATCTCGTTCTCGCGATCGAAGAAGACGTCCACTCCCTCGCCGTAGATCCGGACCAGCACCTTCCGGGAGACGCCGTCCTTGGACTGGGTGGGCCAGTTGACCTGGTACACCTCGTTCGTCATCGCCCCCTTGAGCTGCACCACCTCCAACGCCTTGGAATCCTTGACGTCGACCCACGCCGACGCCAAATCGTAGAGGATCCGCTTCGCTTCCTTGGGAATCCGCTCCGCGACCTCGATCGCCTCCGCAATCTCGGCTACTCCCATCTTTGCCGAACAACCCCCAAGGAAAGTAGAGAAGAACGAAGAAACAACCGAACAACAGACCGTCGAGGCCAAACCCCACATGAACCGACGATTCTCTGCAAGAAAGAACCCAAATGCTCGTTGGAATCGAACTCCAGAGCAGAGACATATATAGCAGAGCAGAAACAAGGCCGCCTTTTCTTCTTGCAAACCCGATCGAGAAGGAAGACGAATCGAAATCCCAAAGTGAAGAGACTATAGGAAAAGGAATGCAACCGATGGACTTTGCTCGGAAGAAGCGAATCGATAGGGGAGACGAACGGAACAGAGGGAGGCCGCGGGGCATACCGAGAGGATGCAAGACGAGCAGGATAGAAGCTCTCGGCCGCCGGAGACGCACGCGACACGAGAACCTAACCGAAGACAGCACACGACTCCGTTCCGGCCCGCGAGTCGAGGCTCTTTATTGCGGTGGGATCCCGTGGGAGGCGGTCCTGCCTTCGTTGGCTCCGGCGTAGGCATTTCTACGGTGGGACACGCGGCATCCAAGCGCATTGTGGTCAACGCCCCACCGTCCAATTGTTCGAGCGTTTCCCACCAACAACCACCGTAACCAAGCCGACCTTTGGTCGGCGTTGACTTCATATGCGGAGCTTAAGCTTCAAAGCTTTTCTTGGAATGTGCATCAATTCCTTTTCATTTTCAGAAAACTGCGAATGATTAATTTGGAAATAAATATTTGTTTCCGATTTTATACGTTTTCTTACTCACACTTTCTAGATATATCGGATTTTACATCTAAAGGCTAAAACAAATATCTAATAATTACATTAACATAATTTTATGAACAACAACCCATCAAAGAAATGGTATAAGTCGTGTGCTCATTGGGATTGATGAGGATACAATATGCTTAGAATTCATTACGAGAAATATATTTATTTAAAGCAAAATATACAACAAACCTAACTAGCAATATAGCGTTTGTGATAGCTGCATGCTGCTGAAGTCATTTTGCATAATAATTCTTTTATGGTATCATAAGAACACCTGTTTAAGTTCAAGATGCTGAAGCAAATAAATCTAGTAATATCTTTTGATGTCACGCATGTTCATGGACAAGATCCAACAAAAGGCTTTAGCAAGCCAGGAAAAGAAACAGCAAGCCAACATTGTCAATGTGTTTCAGAAACAAACGCCAAATAATATTGACAAGATGTAGTCGAAATGGATAGTCACTGTCAATCGAGATGGGTAAGAACTACATCAGTATAAATACTGGCAGACCAGATTTCTAACACCACCGGCAGGAAATGAGACGGAGGACAAAATATTTGCGCAAATGCCAAACGTGTTTTCTCCAGTATCCAAATCTCAGATAACAAGTCTCGAGTATCCAAATCTCAGATAAGAAGTGTATTTTCTCGATCCTTGCTGGCCTCTCCAAAATAAATACATGGGCAATCCTTCAGCAGACTAACCTGCAAAAGCGAAAATGATTTAGTGTAAAAATCATTATTGGCATTTAAGCAAAGGAAATAATTTTCCATGTCTGCTTGCAATAATAGTGGATTACTAACGTTATACACAATATTAGTAAGTATGACCAAGCTCCATCTTAGCTAGTTGTTGACCTGGACACAATTCCAAAGAATGTATGATAACCGTAACATCTTGACTTGATTGAACAACTGATTCAACTACAACTACGAGTCTCTAGGGCATAATCAACTTACCCACACCTTGAAGGCTATTAAAAATCTGAGGTGATGTGTTAGCATAATCAACTTACCCACACCTTGAAGGCTATTAAAAATCTGAGGTGATGTGTTAGTTTGACTCATTTAAAACTCATGCAAGTTCCAGAACTTTGCTACATGCATCATCGTCTACATGCTAAAGAACATCCAAATTATCAGCGCTAATTGGTGATGATGCACAAATCTATGGCCAATGAAGCCTGGGCACCACAAGGCACAAGGTACCATCCCACTTTGAATGATAGCTGCATGCATGGTTTTGTCCCTTGAGGTCCACCCTCAATGCACATCCCAAAGAAAGGTACTCCAATTTTGGGCTACAACCTGCACAGTGTTGTCGTCTAGGGTCCAGCCCTATAACAGCCTTTTGGAGAGTAGTTGTCAGCTCTTTCGAGACCCTTAAGCTCCCCAACGTCTAGCTGATGTGGGATCATCAATTTTATGACATCACCAAGTGTCATCACTCAGGTCATTATTTAGAACTAAAAAAAGCAGAAACTAGGATGATACTAGACATAATTTTCTTGTTCTCCATACTTTCAGCTAGAAAGTTAAGCACCCAAATCAAAGTTCACAACGTAGAACAAAGTAGAGCGATGAGATACCAGCTAACCTTTCGTCAAAGGCTCATCTTGAGGCTTCATGGCAGGAAAAAGCAGAACTTCCTGTGACGCATATTCGAGTATATTCATTAATCATTTAGCTAGATGTAACACAAGTTTGGTAAAAATTCATGACTATAAAAGGGATGTGTGAATCAATGATATAAATGAGACCTTTATATTCTGAGAATCTGTAAACAACATTGCAAGGCGATCTACCCCCAAACCCCATCCACCAGTTGGAGGCAAGCCATATTCAAGAGCAGTACAAAATGTTTCATCTAAAGCCATTGCCTCATCATCACCTGATTGTCGGTCCTGATATCACCACCAACAAATTACAACTAGACATTGATTTAGAATCTGGGTAAGTTTAATAAATTTAAAGAGCCAAAGTTCAATAACACCCAGTTATGATATTCAGTAATTTTTCACAAGTACCTTAAGTTGTTCAGCAAATCGTTGACGCTGTACAACTGGATCATTCAATTCCGTGTATGCATTACAAACCTGAATCCCATGTTAACATCATCAAAATGATGTATTAGTTTATAGCAAAAGATAAGATTGAAGTCACATACCTCGTGTTTGTTGATGAACAATTCAAACCGCTCAGTCAGACCTGGTTTCGATCTATGCCACTTTGCCAATGGACTCATGATCTCAGGGTGATTAATGATAAATGTAGGGTTGACGCATGTCTCCTCCAGGAAATGCCCAACAAGCTATTGAACAAGTCCATATAAAATAATTTAGTAAGTCATGCACTAATAGAATGAAAGTAGGATCTACTCGATCAGATAATCATCCATGAAAACTGATGATTAAATTGTACGAATGAAACATAAAGACTTGTGGTTGATCTTTTTTTGTTATTAAGATAGCTATATTCTTCCATCAAAAGAAGATAGATTTTTTTTCCATCTCATTTGCCACCCCATGCAGCTTTCTAATGCTTCTACCGCCCATACAGCTCTTCTCCAATCATGTAGAAGAAATCAATTGTCACTTCTCTAAGCTAAGAATTGTGAGATAACAGAATGACGAGTCAACCTTGTCCAATAACCTTGTTGTTGTCTGAGGAGGGGGACATTTAACATCAAACTTCACACAAGCATCCAACAAGTACTTGTTTGCTGCTTCACTTGAAATATCTTTTGGTATAGAAAGATTAGCCATAGTCTCCAATCCCTCAATCATGTCAATCCGTCTGAAAAAGGGAATCAAGTATGTTTAATTCTCTTACATCCGGATACTCTGAAAAATTATACAAAAGAACTGTTTTACAGTCGCACCTAAATGGGGGAGTAAAGTCAATCTCTATCGGATCCTTGTCCACTCCATTTGCATGGTATTTAATCTTATAACCACCAGTTAAAGATTTGACCATTCCTGTTTAATAATTTCAACACTAGAAATCATTTTGACACCCAATTAAAAAAAAATCACATGAAGGTGAAATTCTTACCAGATAACATTTCTTCTGTGAGAGCCATTAAATCATTGTAATCCGCAAAAGCCATATAAAACTCGCACGTAGTAAATTCAGGATTATGAGTCAAATCAATACCCTCATTCCTAAACTGCTTTCCAATTTCATAAACACGGTCCAACCCACCAACAACCAACTCCTTCAAGTAAAGTTCAGGGGCAATGCGCATGAACAACTTCATGTTCAATTCATTGTGGTGAGTGACAAAGGGCTTGGCAGCTGCTCCTCCAGCAATCATGTTCATCATAGGTGTTTCCACCTGGTAAAGCAAAAGTTTATAGCCAAAAATTGCATCGAAGTTACCATAAAATAAAAAATATTGGGGGATTAGAGCCAACCTCCAAGAAATCAAGTTTGTTGAGGAAATCCCGGATATAATTGATAATTTTCGCACGAGTCTTAAATATTTGTCTAACCTCATGGTTTAACATCAGATCCAGATAACGTTGACGATAACGTGTTTCCTAGCACCAAAAATTTAAAAGTTCAGCATTCCTCCTTGTTCAGTTAAATTAAATTGCACCAAACAGATACTAGTTAAATGAAAGTTCAGACCACAAACATAAAGCCAATGTTCAGCTACCAAAATGATAGTAAAATCTGAAAGGAAAGTACAAACCAAATATATATTACACACTGATAGTTCAGAAAAGGATCTTCATCTAAACATACAGAAAATGTCATGCAACACATTGAAAAAATGAAAATATTTCAAGTGCCAATTGAGGGAGAAGACAACCCAGAAGACACAAGGTATCTGAAAACAAGCATTAAAGACATAAGACTAAATAGCATAAGAATTTGATTTGGTCAATCAATTTCATTTAAGCGGCAGTCCCATGCACAAGGATCCTGTCAATGCAAGATCTTGGGAAAGTCAACATAATGAGCAATATCCCTCCTAGTAGAGAAGTTGTTTCTGTGACTTGAATCCCAGTCAACTAGAATATAAAGTGTGTGACACCAGGCTCTCCCATATACCTCTTGATTGAATTTGGAAATAAAATTCTATCAAATTATATCCAATTTAATTATGTACAAGAAAACTCAACAAAGCAGATAAATGCAGATTTGACCTCGTTTGGTACACAAAAATTTGAGAATGATTTCATTAAAAAAAACAGTTGAATTTTGCAAGGATCTTCATGGAAAATAGGCCATGATCTGATCAAAGCAATCATTATATGACTTTTAAAAGCAATAATGTTGACCACATAGCTCTTTTGGAATAGTACATAAGTAATGGTCAACTGCATGTAAGAAAGCACAAATATACTAAGAAAGGGTGACATTGCAGAAATCAGAGTAATATTATGTCAGCATCAAGAGATCCTCTGATTTGACACATGTAATGGTAGACAAACAATTCCCCCTCAGTACCAAAATATGCATGAACATAGCACCAGTTAGTAAAATTGTATGTTAGGAAAGCACAAATCATAGTATCATACATGCTGTTGGCATATTTAAGGAAAAAAACGTTCAAGCAAACCAAAAAAAATTTAGATACCTGATCTTTCAGAATATATGTTTCAGGGTTCCTTGTCATTCCAGGAACCCAAACATCTGATGCCACTTTCCCTTCATTCTTCTGTGAAGTGGTCATAACCATTTTTAGTGAGTGAACAGACAAACTATATGAGATCATATGAACTAAAGCTTATAGTATTATACTTGCATCAAAGAGTTATTATATGTGCTTATACCTTAACAGAAGCATTCTCAATGCCAGGACCAGCTTTCTGCCTTGGCATCATATGAAGGCATGGGGACAGAACAGTAAATCTTTTTGGGAAAATACTAAGCTCTCCTCTTTTGCTCTTACCTGCATATGAAGAAAGTAAGGACAGTACATGTTCCTTTTTCCAGGCTAATGTTGCAACTTTGAACCAAAAAATACAAAAAGAAAACTTAAGGATCCATAACGTCTTGTTGTAATCGCCACTTTTCAAAAAGCAGTATTCTCTAATTTGATTTCAATTTTAGTGTTGTGTTTTCCTTTAAAAGTCTAGATTATTGATTAAGGCCAATCGTGACAACAATCAACCTGCAAAACTTTTGATTCTATGCAGAGCTTTTGTAGAGAGAGGGCATCTTCAATCAAGACATGTTAAAAGATAAAGTTCAGCATAATAAACATGGTTCATCAAACCTTGCTAGAAAATGAATATTAAGTTACACTGAGTTTTCTTGCTTCATGAAAGGTGAATTTTAATACCAAAAAATTTTGAATTAGTTCAAAATTGTATTGCAGAACACAACTAGTGTTGCCATATCTACAATTGTAATTGAATTTCATTCATTTTACATTTTTTTTAGTTCAGAAATGATCATTAGTGCCAGAAATTAGTCTAACCAAATAAACTGATGCCATTACTTCATTCGACCTATTACAAATGCTTTTACAGATCTATGAATAACTATCTACATACAAAACCTCTTAAAGGATATAGCCATAACCAAGGTTTCAAAACTCAATTATATCTATGGATAGGTATCTATCCACCCAACCAAGTTATGGTATCAAAGTTATATCTTGATACTGCTAAAATACTTTTTATTGATTTATTCAATGTTAACAGATGATATGCACAGATATATCACCCGATATATTAGCACTACCAATCTGTGATATTGGACTGAGATTTATATCCCTGATTTTAACAGGAAGATCAATAAAAATAAAAATGATACTGGAAAGAGTCCTCTAAATATTGTAAGACTATTTTAGTACCTAAATAAAATGCTACCAACCTGGATAACCACATATCCCGACAATGTCACCGCGCTTCACACCAGAATGGTATTTTGCAAATTCAATTTCATCCATATCTGACTCCCTAGTTAACAGTAAAATCAAGATGTTGAACAGTCTTTGGTGAAGTAAAAGCAAATATTTTAGCATAACATATTATTTTATTCATGACAGAAAAGAGAGATGCAAACTAGACTTTGACTGCATGATGCAAGATTGACGTCAAGTCACCGCTTAAACAATATAGTTAAGACGCATACATGAAATTGATGTATGTGATAAGCCTAGTTGCATCAAAATTATATCATTGGATTCCATGAAAAGTAAAATCAATAATCAATCTTGAGTCTCCATTTAATCAACAAAAGTTGCCTTCAGTTCCTTTCTCAAAGACATGGTAACGACAAAGCACGAAGGTATAAGATAATGGCAATCATGGTATTCTTTCTCCGTATCGTGTCTGGAATAGATACAATGCTTTAGATTTGCTATGTGAATCTTTTGAAAAACCACTTCTACATAGCATAGGTATCATGTCACGACCCGAGCCTGATGGGCTAACTGGTCTATCAACTTCGTTTAGCCCAGACCACTGGCCAAGATGCTTACGCTGAAGTAGATAGTAGTACACTCATCAAACCCTTATAAGTCAATCTTAATCTTGTCCACTTCCGATATGCGACTAATCGGGGTATTATAATTTTCCCCACTCAAGGGCTTGACGACTTCCTCAAGACCCTGCATAGATAGCCCAAATCAAATCCTAGCATGGTGCATATGAGGCATAGCCCAATGGTGACTCCACACCGTGACAAATCCTCTGACTCCATCCACGAGTAATCATTTCCTACTCGAGCCCTCTCACTCTACTAAATATTAGATCGGCTCTGATATCAAATGTCACGATATGGACCTAATGGGCTAATTGACCTATCAACTTCGCTTGGCCCAAATCACTGGCATGGTGCATAGCTCATATCAAATCCTAGTATGGTGCATGTGAGGCGTAGCCCAGTGGTGACTTCACACCATGACGAGTCCTCTGACTCCATCCACAAGTAATTCTTTCCTACTCGAGCCGCCTCACCATACTCAATACTAGATCGGCTCTGATATCAAATGTCACGACCTGGACCTAATGGGTTAATTGACCTATCAACTTCGCTTGGCCCAAATCACTGGCCAAAATGTTTAAACTAAAATTGATATTATGATACTCATCAGATCCTTAAAAGCCAATCTTAATCATGCCCGCTTCAAACCAATCAGGATGTTGCATATCACTCTTTTTAGCTAATGATGAAAGTCCATTCTATGTGTAATGGATAATATGCAATAAGTACAAATATTATAAGATATTCTTATACACAAGGCTTGCTTTATAATGAAAAAATGCAGAACAGTGTATTTCCACAGCATGTAGTTAAAAAAAGTGATGATTTACGCATAGCATGTGTTCGTACTTAATACTAGCCAAATAAAGGTAATACAAGCCCTTAGTGCCAACTATAAGATAGAGAAAGATATGAGCCGAATACTTGACTGTTAAGTTCCAGTCCAAGTTCAACCCTAATAGTAAAGCTCCATCCCAATATGCATCAGTGGCTAAATTTAGCTGAAGAAACAAATATGGTAAAAAGAAGAAGAAGAAGAAGAAATGGGCCAAAACTAGAAATTGATCTCAGCAAGTGATACCTAGCATCAGCCATCACTTGCACTTTTAGACCACCTCCATACAAGTCATAGAAGAAAAGCTTTGATGAAGATGTTCGCTTGTTCATAATCCTCCCTTAAAATAAGCAACAAATCCAGTGAACAATCAACAATAGCTACCAGAAGAAGCATGTAAATCAAATACTTGTACAGTAATCATACCAGACAGCAACACTACCTGCAATGTTGACTTCAACATCCTTAAGGTGGTCTCCCTCATTCAAAACTCTATATTTCTCGATATATTCTGTAATAGTCATGGATACTTGAAACTTGTGAGGATAAGGATTGCCGCCGGCCACTTTCACTGATGCAAGGACTTTCAACCTATTTTCATAATATTGCTGTGACAAAGAGTATGCACCAAGATTGAGACATTCAAACCAAAGATGCTTAAAACCTCCTATTTTTCTGCTAAAGAAAAGGGAGGCCAAACGAACCGTTGGGTCCATATCCTCATCGTCCGCTGACGACGGCTTCTGCGACTGTGGCATTGCAGCAACCTGAAAATTAAGCAATAAAAAGTGAGAACTTAGAATACATTTAGATTCCAAAGGCCAACTTTTCTTGACCAGCTTTCGGCATATTGAATCCCAAGTAAGGTTTTTCTCAATCAGCAGCAAAATTAGGTCTTTTTAGAACATCAACCAAAGCAAAGAAGTAAACAAAAAAAGGATTCAAAGAAAAGAAATCGGCAGGCACAAAACAAGAACCTTCTTCTTCTTCTCTTCCTCTTTCAGGCGGTTCTCCTCTTCCTTCTTCTTTTTCTTCAGTTCTTTCTTCAGAGCACTGAAAAAGATAAAAGAACAGAGAATAATGATCAATCAGTAGAGCACAACAGATGGAAAGAGACCGAGTAACCGAAGGGACTACTTCTTGCTCGGGGCTTCCGCGGCGGTAGTATCAGTAACGGAGAGATTGGAGACGCTGTTCGCCGCCTCTTCGATTCCGTCCGCCATGGGCGATCGAGAGATAGAGAGGAAGAGATTACACTCGAGAGACGAAGACGGCGGCCCCGATGAATTCGGGGGATTCCAAGAAGCAAAATGAGTTGGTTGTGATGGGCGCTTTAGGTTTTGGTCGACAGCATTCGGCTTTATATAGGGTTTCAGGATCTAACGCAAACCCGATTCAACTCGAAAACGGATCAAACCTGTTACGATTAGATATCCGACCCATTTACAAGCCTGCTTCCTGGGCCGCCTAGCTTTGGACGATCCATCACGTCCGTCGATGGAGCATCGGACGGTCGAGATGAACCCCAATGATCTGGGTGAGTGATCACATCCAAATAATATACATTTGCGAAATATTTCCTCGTAAAAAAAAGGATCGGTAAAACTATTGCAATTATGTAAATAATTAATAATATAAAGAATATAATAGGAGGGCTTTTAGATCCAAAATTTATTTATAATATAATAAAACTGATCCAATTCTAACTCCAATTTGATAATCCACCTAATCTATGATGTGTATAGAACTTAAAATTAAAAGTGGTTCACTGTTTTATAATAATAGATGTATGGTTTTTTTTGTGTGGAAAATATTTTTTGTGAACCTATTAAGAAGATATTATTATCTTTTAAGTTAAAAATATTTAGTATTATAAAGATAAGGAATTGAATTTAAAGAAAATAATCTTCTGTAATTTTTTTTTAATCTGGGATGTCATATAGAAATTTAGTTTGACTACAAATTTTTTAATTCTATTTTTCTTTTCAAAAGAGGTATTTAGTTTGATTATAATTTTTTTACATCAACTTTGTTTATTATAGTTTTACATCAATTTTAATTTTTTTTAGAAAATAAATTAGTTATTATTTTTTATAACTTTTAATTTTTTTTAATTAAATATAAAAAAAATTATGATTCTAATCTGATTTTTTTTCTGGCTATAATATTCTATCATAAATATTTATATAAAGACAATATTATGTGATGGAGAAGACAAATTTATGAATATATTTGCATTAATGTCATCTATAGAATAATAATATTGAAAACACAAGACCTTTTTGTTCATCTCACCTACAAGCTTAAGGCCACAAATAATGTAATCTGATTTATATTCTTAATAAATATTTCTTTATGTACCATATTAAGCTTATGAGATTTTTGGTAAATCAATCGAGATATTTACTTTTTGTCTTAGCCATCTCTATTTTATTCGGTGTTTCATCGATATCTATATAATATGTTTCAATACAAATCTTACATGCGAATATGTCAAGAGTTTAATACATATCAAATCATTTCTTATCGATCTCAGCTTTTAGGATTCACCCAATTCGAAATCTTCATCAAACACACATGAAATAAACAAAATCAATGAGTAGGTGGAAGCATAAAATAGTCCACCAAGTCTTGTACGTTTCTTGTGATCCAAGGAAAGCATTTGCCACCTTTCTATTACTATGAGCTTTTTTCCAATGCCTTACTTTGAAAGTTGACTGCACTTTACAGTGGTTGAGTTGCCACTTTCCCAAGCCCACTATTTCATATTAATATAAAAATTAATAATATTTAATGAATCACTATTTCTTGTCATTAAGCGTAAGTACAAGCACTCACGAAAAATTATCCGATTTAAATAAGCTAGTATGATTTTACCCTTTCAAGGAGCTTAAAAGGTGTCTCGCGGATAAAATATGACCATGAGACTAATAAGGTATTGATTCTTTTATTCATCGATCGAAATAAAACTAAACATATTTATCAGTGCTCCTATAGTCTTTTTAACGTTAAAATAATACGATGAATGTGAATGATAGTTAAATTAGTCTGACTTAATCTAAGCACATGTATATAAGAAGTTTGATGTAGTCAAAAAAATACTTAAATACTTGTTCACCTTATAATGTTTTAGTTAGCATTGAAATGAAAAATTACAGTGAATTTAATCGAAAAATATTTTATAATATGAGTGAAATATTTTTATTTTGGACTACCATGCACGTGGCTCAAATGTGAATCTCATTTGTCACGTGTTGTTGGGATAAATATTTATCTCATGCATATTAATATTCTTTTTATTTTGGATGTTATTTGTTGTTGGTTCTTAAATAAGTTTAAGGAGTGAAAGCAGTCGTTGCACTCACTGTTGGCCTCATGGAGATTAAATCGTAAGTTGAATCCCAAACCTAAATTATCGAATTCGGCTTCGAAAATCTCAATTTTTGATGTTGATCTTTCTATTGGCTATGTTGATTATGACCACACAGTTTGACTTTTGAGTCAACCCTTTTGCAGTGCGATTCCTATGTACGAAGATCTACCGCTCTTCCTTGCAGATCTCGTACACACAACAAAGATCGATGCACTCTGATCCTTTCTGCCAATATCTATTGCCTTGGTATCCTAAATCCTTCACCCACTTCACCGCATCCAAGAGAAGATTGCCAGAAGGTACATTCCTTCGTTCCTCCCCATGCACGTACCGATGGAGACACCGAGAAGCAGCAGCACATCTCATCCTGGATACGCTCATCACTGCTTTCTTCCTCCGTCGTTCGGTGCAATTCCCCTTCCCTTCTCTCTATAACCCGAGCTTTCCTCCGAGGAAGACAAAGCCCCTCACCGACCATCATGGCGGAGTGGTTCTTCAGCAGCTGCAAGCGCCCCAAAACCCTGTCCTTCGACTCCAGGAACGATCCGGACACCGGCGTCGACGTCTCCCTCGCCGATCTAGTCGTCGAGAGGTCCGATACCCTTCACGATCATCATCCGAACAGCAACGACGACGGCAACGGAGGCAGTACCGATGTCAGGCCCACGGGAGGCGACATCCGCAGCCCCGGCCATCCCAGGACCCGCGGCGTGGCCGTGGTCAAGTACTCGAAGGAACCCTACTTCGACTTCCGGCAGTCGATGATGGAGATGATGGAGGAGAACTGCGTGAATTTGGGGGAGAAGACCGACTGGGATTTCATGCGGAGGCTGCTCGACCGCTACCTCGAGCTCAACGATCGAAGCGTCCATGACGACATCCGGAGGGCCTTCGATGATCTGACGCGCCGTTGATGCCTCATAAGAACGCAAGTGTCCTGAGATATCTGCATGATACGAAGAGAACATGCACATACTCGTATCTGCACCATGTACACATGCATGTGAAATATATACATATAAATATATAAATATATATATTATAAAATCAAATTTGATTATCAAATTGACTTAGTAAATTTGAGTACAAAAAAAAAATCAAATTATTATTAATGATTAATTTGTAAGAGAGCTTTTTAATAAATTTAAATGAAAATTATGATTATTTTGGGATATTTCATAATAATAGATGGAAAAACCTTACTCTTTCCATTATATATTAAATCTAGGTCTATATATTTCAAAAAATTATAAAAAACATGAGACATTAGTAGCAATGAAATTAGGATTTTTTTTTTTTGTTAGTGAACAACAACAACAACAACATTATAGTCAAGTTTTAATTAGTCAAAATCCATACCAATCATATTTATTATAAATTATGTATCTATAAAATATATTGAAATCCAACTTCCTAAAACTTCATTAAAAGCCTCTAACCTCAATTTAAACTCCAACCCTACAACATTACACACTAAGATCTATTTGATGACTGCAATTATTTCTTTGGCTCCCTTCCTCATCAATCTAAACCAAGTGTTTAAGCAAAATAAATCAAATGGTTTTACTTGTGCAGTCCAAAGAGCTGAGCCTGATCATGTTTTGTGGGTACCATAGGTTCCGTTCCTCAGAGAGAGACATATACTTGCTCTCCATGCTGATGTTTTAGGTTGATGTAGCTGTCGGAGATAGGAAGATAAGAGAAAATGGCTCATATATATGGTGGCTATTCTTAAGGCCACCTCAAAACCAAGTCATGCAATGCAAGGCTTTATTGGCATGTATATCTCTAAGTTTGTGTGATGTTTCCTTGCCTTTCTACTACTACTTGAACTGGGAATTGCTGATGAGTTCTCCATATAGACAAACAAGAGAGCATCCCACCCCATTTCTAATGCACAAACACATGCATGCATCCTTTTTTTAAGCGCATCATCATCCATGACAAGCCTACACTGTCATTCTTCTGCCTCCACTATGTTCTTCTTCTTCTTCTTCTTCTTCTTCTTCTTCATTCTTTCCTTTTTCTTCTAGATTTTATGCTGAAATCAAACCTCATCGTGATTAAAATGTTGATGATTCGACAAAGGAGCCGCAGAAGGCGTGGAAAGTGGTGTCGCCCATCGCCTCTCTTTCTCTAGAGGTGGGAAAGGACTCGGAAGGATGAATGGGAGCCAACCATGACGATGATGATGACCATGGTGGGAGCGATGACGGCATGGCCATCGGTCACCACCATGTATCATGATGTCAACTTATTGATTGGTTTTATATTTGTCTTCATTCTATTCCAACAGTAACATATTTATCGTTATGTATCCTGTTTATTTGTCATTTCAACCTATGAGAAGCATGGAAATACATACTTTTCGATTGGATCGGAATCTCTCTCCATAGCATGTTTTAATAATATTATATCTATACAGATAATATATGTTATTTTTGAAATATATAAGGATAATATAAAAGAAAAAAAAGGCTGACAGCATGATACATGGTGATGACTGATGGACATGCCATCGTGTCGTCGTCATCATCATCAACATGATTGGCTCGCATTCTCCCTTCCAAGTTCCCAATAGTAGTGTTCACTGCTTACCCTTGCACGAGTTTACTTATCTCCTCATCTCTCTCTCCTTTCCTTTCCCACATCCGTGAAGAGAGAGAGAGAGAGAGACGACGACCGACACCACTTTCCACGCTTTCTGCGGCATCTTTTAATTCGCCTCCCATCGTAATTTCCGCTCTTCGTTCCCCCCTTAACCTTCACTCTACTTTCTCTGTGTTATACCCCTTTCTCTCTCTCTCTCTCTGTGTAAGACCAAGCTGACCATGGAATCAAGGATTCGTTTAACATGTCTACGACACTACTGAGCTAAGAATAAACTACGCCTACCGTCGAAAGTAAACGTTACCGAGGAACGAGAGGAGGAGAAGCCACGGAAGAAAGATTAATGGAATACAACCACATGCCCACCCTCGTTTGGAAGCTTCCAACCTTTGTTTAATGGAGGGTACCTGTGACACGCTTTTGTAGTTATAGTAGGCTCCATGTATGCGTTGTGACTCGCCCAATACATCTGCTTCTCCCACCCTCCATGTGTATCTTGCACCCTCAAAACTCCACTAATCATGCATGCTTTCCTTACGAACCCTTCCTTCCTTCCTTCCTTCCTTCCAAAGCGGCCGAATCGATCCTTATCGTAGAACATATGTGGCATAGCTGTCGACTGGCATCCCAGGTCAATACGTTTTGCATCCGCATCACAAATTGCTTAGCCTCCAATCCCCAAAATTCCAACTTCTTATCTTCATCGATGTTCTTTCTCAGGCTGTGCACACCCGAGACACTGTGGTTCTGATGAGAACATGAGCCGTGTGGCCTCCCACCGAGATTGTTAGTCAGCAGCAGCATCAGATTGACGTGACGAAGCAACCGCGTATTGATGGGGAGGTCATATGATTAATGGCTTAGCGTTGTATTAGTCTCAGCTGCAGTGCTCGTGGACTGTGGTCCATTGCGTTAGTTGGATCCGGCATTATGTTTCCGGTTGTCATTAACTCTTTGGTTTAAGATCTAAGAGAAGGGAGATGAGAGCTTAACTGGCCGTTAATTACTGCCGTAATAATCCTATTAACAGTTTGATTGCAGCCGGGTGGCTACCAAATCTTGGGCTGGATTCGTAACAGGGGTCGTGACGGGGATCCGCGCGAAATGTGGGCCCCGCTCACATGGGATGGTGGGCCTCGAAGGGCCCCGCCTGTTGCGTGATGCCGTCGCCCGTCGACATCGACATCCGCATCGCCATGCATGCATGGATCGATCCATGCATTTTAGACCACACGATGACGGAATTGCCCCCCGCCCGCGTTCCGTGCGCCGGTCCAATTCCATCGATCGATAAATAAACCCGGCCTACAAGTCTTTTTATTTCCATAAATTAAACCGGGTTTGAGCTTCCGAGCAACCGCGGTCTTCTTACCGCCTAACGATGCTTGCCGCGTCGAACCCCCTTTTGGCCTTTTGCTTATTCTAATCCCCACCACTGCTGCCACTCGTTCGGAAAAGCGTGGTGAGCGAATCCTCCTCTCTTTATTTATAGCATCAAAAGCATTCATCTTTTAACGCCTTCCACCAACTACGAGCGAGTTGGCTTGCAGAGGAAGAGTCGCTGACGTAGCCCACCGCGAGTGACGGGAACGCAGCATCTTTGGGAGTAGACAGGAGCGCAAGGCGAGTCGCGCTCATTATTAATAAGGGCGAGGGGGCACCGTCCGTATATGATCATGCGGAGCACAGAGGAGGCGAGGAGCCAAGTACGGATGCGAGAAGCAGCGCCTTCATTGTTGTTGGGTGGGCTTTGAGCTGCGCTTCAGCTGTCCTCGGTCTTCTTCTTCCCTTTCCTACGCTTTCCTCCGAACACCTTGAGAACGAACGCCTTTCCCTGCTCTCCCCACTCCTCCTCCCCTATCTGGATCTCCTTCTCCCCTCCCATACGCGTGATTGTTGTCTTCAGAATGAGATGAGGAGAAGAAGCGGATCAGCGACGCATCTCCTCTTCCTCCTCTTCCTCGTCTCGTTCGCGGCATTTGCGGCGGTGAGAGCGGCTGCTTTCAGCCGCCATGGCCTCACGGACGCCGAGGCCGGACTCATCCGTAGGCGGCAGCTGCTGTACTACCTCGACGAGTACGGCGACCGCGGCGAGCGGGTGACGGTCGACCCGTCCTTCCACTTCGCCAACCCCGGTCTTCGCGCCGCCTACGTCGCCCTGCAGGCTTGGAAGCAGGCCATCCTCTCCGATCCCCACAACTTCACCGGCAACTGGGTCGGCCCCGACGTCTGCCACTACTACGGCGTCTACTGCGCCTCGCTCCCCTGCAACGGCTCCCTCACCGTCGTCGCCGGCATCGACCTCAACCACGGCGACATTGCCGGGTACCTACCCGAGGAGCTCGGTCTCTTGACCGATCTAGCCCTCTTCCACATCAACTCCAACCGCTTCTGCGGCACCGTCCCCCACAAGTTCCGCCAGCTCACTCGTCTCTTCGAGATCGACATCAGCAACAACCGCTTCGCCGGCAAGTTCCCCGGGGTCCTCCTTGAGCTTCCGTCGCTGAAATTCCTCGACATCCGGTTCAACGAGTTCGAGGGCGGCGTCCCTCGCGAGCTGTTCGACAAGCCCCTCGACGCCATCTTCATCAACCACAACCGGTTCGCCTTCGACATCCCTGACAACTTCGGCAACTCCCCTGTCTCCGTCATCGTCCTCGCCAACAACCGCTTCCGCGGCTGCTTTCCGGCCAGCATCGGCAATATGTCGAACACCTTGAACGAGATCATCCTCATGAACAACGGGCTGCGGTCCTGCCTCCCGCCCGAGATCGGCCTTCTCAAGAAGCTCACCGTGTTCGACGTCAGCTTCAACGAGCTGCTGGGGCCGCTGCCGGAGGAGATCGGCGGCATGGTCAGCCTCGAGCAGCTGGACGTCGCTCACAACCTGCTGTCAGGGTGCATTCCAGAATCCATCTGCGAGCTCCCGCACCTGCAGAACTTCACCTTCTCCTACAACTTCTTCACCGGCGAGCCGCCGTCGTGCTTGAAGGTGCAATCATTCGACGACCGGAGAAACTGCCTGCCCGAGCGGCCGTTGCAGCGGTCGGGCAAGCAGTGCGGGTCGTTCTTGTCGCACCCGGTGCACTGTAGTTCGTTCCGGTGCAAGCCGTTCGTGCGGTCGCTTCCGCCTCCGCCGTCTCCGCCCCCGCCGGTATACTCTCCCCCGCCGCCGCCACCTTCCCCGCCTCCGCCGTCTCCCCCGCCGCCGGTTTACTCTCCCCCACCGCCGCCACCTTCCCCGCCTCCACCATCACCTCCACCTCCGTCACCACCTCCGCCATTTCCGCCACCGCCGTCACCACCTCCTCCGCCTCCACCGTCCCCTCCACCTCCATCTCCGCCACCCCCATCCCCGCCTCCTCCATCGCCGCCACCACCACCTCCACCAGTTTATCCCCCTCCGCCACCACCGCCATCTCCACCCCCGCCTCCACCATGTACAGGACCACCGGAGACCTCACCACCTCCGCCAACACCTTACTACGAAGCTCCATTGCCACCCGTCGTCGGAGTCACATACGCCTCGCCTCCTCCCCCTCCTTTCTATTAATTCATTCGTTGATTGCTAGCCTCCTCCTCCTCCTCCTCCATTATCAGGCAGCAATCCTTACCGTCATTATTCTCCGCCAATTAGCATTTCCTACCACTACAGCTCAGAGAATCGGCGGACACTGTGCAAGACGAAGGGGAAGAGCAGGAACCTCTCCACAGTAATTTAATGGTTTGGGCTTGTGAATAAATGGTTGACAGATCGAGATCGTAGGGTGCAGCGTCAAATGTATGTATAGAGAACATGAGAGATTGCAGACATGCAGATCAAATTGTGGCATCACTATCTTCTTGCTATACTTTGTTTGTTCTTCTCACTTGTATTTCTCATATTATGAACACCGGTGGATTACTCTCGATTGGGTTTATATCACGTAAAGCTGCCTTCTTTTGCTAAAATCTTCTCAACCTCCATCGTTTCTGTAGATCAAGCTTTGGATTCAGTAGGAGAAAACCTTGAGCTGGACGCATTCTACATCAAGTACTGAGATGCAGCATGTGGGTTTGGATGTGGGAATTCCTCCATTGGTTGGATCGAGAACCCGTCGGTGATGATTGCGAGCTTCTTTCGCCGCATGCCTAATTCTTTATGCGGCGGTGACAAAGATGATGATACCAGTGTTGACTTGGTGATCGGCTTGCCCACCACGCTTAGCGGGGAATAGGAAGAAGGGCATCGCCGTCGATTAAAGCACCTACCTTGCACATGCGGCGGGCCCCGCCCCGCCCCGCTCCGCTGTGATGAGCCGACGAGGAACGGCAGCAGCGGCACATGAGGGCGTTAACTCCGCGGCACCATCACGATAACGGTGGAGTCCAACTCGTGACGTTGACGTCGTGCCGCAAGTCGCGAGCGCGGGCTTCTTTCTCGTGTTGCGTGTCGTCCACGGAAAGGGCTGCAGCCCAGCTGGGCCGTGGGGCCCACCGAGTCGAGGACGAGTTAAGAGCGGTGGCCATAAGCTGTATTGATTCGCTGCTGCGGCAAGAGAGAGAAACAGAGTCACTGTCATACGTACATAAACACTTAGCGGATAGATGGATGGATCGATCTAAATTTAATTCATAAAAATAAAAAAAAACTTATATGACACCGATACTCACATACGTTGCACCAATGCATACATACATGGATTAGCATCTTCATCGGTGGAAGTCTGTCCCAACTCGGCCTAGCAGTTGTTCCTCGTTTGAGCGCATTTCATCAGGTACTCGTCGTGGAATAACGATGTCAGATCGAGAAGGATCCAATGATTCCCACCCATGTTCACCGAATCCCATTTGCTTCCACACTATCATCGTATACCAGATGGGCATTGATAAAAGAAGGCGCAAAAGGACGAGATGGATGGAGGAACGTCTTTTCATTTCCTTGGATTTTTGTGTCGCTCTCCAAATAATTCTGTGGACAACAATCATAAATCATGCAATCGATTACCTCATAAAGTTAGGAAAAGACTTCAATGTGAGAGAATGGCAGCTCTTACATACTGGCTATTTCCGATGAGCTGCGGAGGGTGAGATTTCAGGCATCTGCACGGAGTCCTCGTTGCTGTAAACAGTACAGAACTTGTCTCTGCATGGTACAGAGCACGGAAGCAGATGCTTAAAGACTGTTCCTGTGGAACAAGACAAAGGACAAACTTCAATGGCACAGAAAATTAGATCGTTTGCATGCACATTTAAGCCACTGACCAACTAAAAAGAAGAGTGCACGATTAGGAAGCAGTCGATGGTAAGTAGTTTTACCCCCTTCCAAGGAAGTGGAAAGAAATTGCGATCGACTGCGACTACAGATCTACCTGTCGAATGAAAGAGGGCCTCCACCTTTATGAAAGCCACCTACCTATCACGTTGCTGCTGCAATGTGGGGAAAGTCCCTTCCTTCATCATCGCTGGCTATGGGAGACAATTGTAGACGATAAAAGATTCATATGACCACCTCCCGATAGTTATGATTTTTGACTTTGTTGTTGTTGTTGTTGTTGTTGTATCCTTGGAAAATGATTCATCTTCTTTTTGCCAGCTTTGTTTGCTTTAACACCAAAGAAATAAGAATACATCAACTTAAGTAAGAGCAGCTTTGGCTAATGACAAAGGGGACAACAATCACAAGACATTGATGAGTTATCAAATTCATATGGCAGGAACAAGTATACTCGAAAGAAGATACGCAATAAGCATGTGATATGCAAAACATCCCTGATTGGTAGTATGGCTTCTAATACGACTTGCGTGAAACAAAGATGCGACATCAGTTTGATATGCAAGTAGTCATTCCATCAGCAACTTAAAAACTCACCTTCGTCCGTGCAGAATCATCAGCAACACTGAGTCCATTACATCACCCAAGATGTCTCTCACAGAGGGCACCTTAATAGGCTTCATGTTATTACTTTTATGAAATATCTGATCATTTCCTTGAAGAGCAGTAAATTTAGAAACAAATGGGTTTAACATGGTGGGTGAACCACAACAGGAGAACAAATTTACAAGAAAGCTAAATTAAGTGGGAATGATACCATGCTGACAAAGAATACAAGTCCAGAGGTTTGTGCAAACATACTGTGGCTCCTGTCAAGATTTTGTATGTTAGCGTTGTTAGACCAACAAAATCAGAGTTTAAAAAACTATGCAAATGTTACTTAACAGGAATAATACAAAGAAATACAAAGAAACTATTTAGCGGAACACAAAAAGTTTGCACTACGATGAAAAAAATAATCAAAATTACAGCTAGAATGTACTTTGGGGCATATATATGCCTATAGAGCGAAAAGAAATCAATGACTATTCTTAAAACACCATAATCTTGCACTACAATGAACATAAACATCAATGTTACAGCTAGTATGTCTTTTGGGACTTACTGACCCTCCCTGCAGATAAAAAAAAAAAAAATCAAATGACACTAGGGTGTGATTCAGTGACATATTACAAGATCTGATGCATACATGTCTTAGTCCATCATATCTCATTGTAGAATATGATAGAAGGTCTATGACAGCATTGTCAGCTGATTCCAGGAAATTAGATGCAAGGATCATAGTTTCAGTGTGTACCGGACATAACCCTGATGTATACCACACTATATTGCTGACGATGCAATATAAGGAGAGGTGTCTATACCGGCTGACATATATTAAAATTTGGCAGCACATCTACTACCAACCCAAGTTCAACACAACATCTATTTATTTTTTTTATACTGACTGAAATAGATTAAGATATGGAAGCACACCTACTGGCAACCCAAGTTCAATAGTCTCTGTTTGCACACCTGCAGTTTTTTCCTTCTCATTCTTTTTTTCTTAATATAAACCTGAGTATGGTATTCCATGCTCCCTCTGACTCAAGTCATGTACCCTTCTCCATTGACTCAAGGTGGAACATACAAGCCACACCACTACGTCCAGGTTAAATTTCCAGTAAAGTTGTCAGCAGATCAAAGCTACCAAGAATCTGACAATCTAGTTTATTGGACCTTTTTCTCACAGGATCTCATGTATTAAAATATAGTCATTACTCAGGCATCCATGACCGACCATCACAAAATCTAGCAACCACCAGATCATCACCATTGACAGATTAAGATGTATTTGTTTTGACTTCGTTCTATGCTCTCTTTTGTTCTTATTGTCAAACAATATATTTTAATTTCTGATTTTTTGGGTTGAGTCAACTCACTTGTAGATTTAAATTTGAGGCCATCATAAAACACCTAATCCTTTTCTCTGTTAGTGAGTTGACTAGACATGTCGGGCGATGCCTCACTTTCAACAGTACAGTCATGCGTACATAGGTTAGAATTATCTGGGACAAGGTATGGACTCTGCCAGAGAGGGCTTCTCACAATTTAGTTTCCTAAATAACAATCTCCTTGATAAGATGCAAACCACAGAACTCCTAAACAAGGAAAAAAAATTACTTAAGCAAAAGCTCATTTCTTTTACTATAATCATCAAGACTCCCATGAGAACCATCCTAATACAAGAGTATTCAAGATCAGCCATTCATACAGAACTCCCAGGACCCAGTGAAAAAAGTGAATAAAACAGAATAGACACCCCAACCTAAAAGCATAGGAAGCCGGAAGAGAAGTCTTATTATCTATACTCTAAGCTGTGGGAATACATATCATAAGAAAGTATAATCCATTAACAATTATCTTATCTCATCAGTCTAGGTCAACATAAAGTAAAACCTTTAATAAGAAAAACAAAAAAAAGGAGAAAACATCATAGCTTTCTTTAAGACAATATAATCTTGGTAGTACAATTTCTTCTTGAATAGTAAGGCCAATTTCAGTAATCCTGGCCAATTTTTTGTAATATTTTTGTTCTACTTCATCTTTATCTCCTTAGGTAAACTAATAGCAACATTATCTCATGTTCTTCCATCATAGTTTCATCTTGGATTTCATCAAACCACCAATTCATCGTCCTCAAAGATATGCGATGACTGTTATAATCTCCAAGCAATATATTTCCATGTGATACTATATCATTTTTCTTGCAAGTCTCATACTACTCTGATAATAGCATACCATTTTCCTCCAAGTCTCAAACTACTGAGTTAGACTTTTCTAGAAGATCGATTACTTTGACCTTTACATTCGATCATTTAGTTCTAATATTAATGTGTCCTACTTATTCTTTTGCATTTCTTATGCATATACCTAACACTATTGATCAAAGTTGTGTATTCAATTTGTCTACAGATCTAACTTCACAATATATGCATGACTTTACATTTATTCTCCTAGCAGGGAAAATAAAAGTCAGTTGACTACGAGTTTGGCCGGTCTAAGGAAACTTAGACTGTAGAAACTAACAACAATAATTGATTGCTGCAGATTTATCAGAATTAACTTCCTCTACAAAGTACAGTAGCTTAAGAGTAGTCCAATACAGTCAAAACCTAATGTGATTTAGAACAGAACCAATTTTGTATGATACAAGAATGTGCTACAAAAATACAACCATCCCATACCGTCAGGTTTTTAGCACATTAAAATTGAGAAATCCAAATAATAGATCTGTGTTAATAGATCTGCGTCAATATAAAATCATTTTGTCCCGTTATCCAATAACACCATATCAGTCCAATTGATGCCCTCGAATTATCTTCTCATTCTTCTAATCCTCATCGAGCATCACTATTTCCTCTAAAGTCAGCCATTCCTTTCGAAATTCAAATTAGCGGCCAAAATGGAGTATGCCTACATCAACCGGATCTCACGGCTATCTAAGACATAAAGCAGAGATGATCAAGACCTTACCGATTTTGGCTTCCAACTGGGGATTCGGAGGGGAACCCAAGACGACATGAACAACTCCGAATGCGGAGATTGGGCAAGGCCTGTTGGACTTGCTCGATAGTCTCGAAGTCTCGATGACCTGTGGCGGAAAAGAGTGCGCTCCTCTCTTTTTCGTTTGTACCCTCGAAAGATTGAAGGAGAAACAGAAGAGGAAGACGAGACGACGCAACCGAGTGCCCTTTCTGACTTAGTCTTCTTCCCATTTCATCGGCGCCTTTGTTTTCCCGCGCGAGTGCCGCCTCCTTCCCACTCACGTGACGACGCAGAGAGCGACGCGAGGGGTGAGGTAAACGGTCCTGTCGGCAACAGGGTCACGTCTGGGTCCCATCCATCTGTGGTGTAGCGATTGGAATCTTGACGAGATCAATGATGCTTGGTTCCATCGGACGGTGAGATATTCATCGGCGCCTTTGTTTTCCGAGCGAGTGCCGCCTCCTTCCCACTCACGTGACGAGCGGTGCGGTGTCAGCTGTCCTGTGGGCAACAGGGTCACGTCTGGGTCCCATCGATCTGGTGTGTAGCGATTGGAAGCTTTGGACGAGATCAATGATGATTCGTTCCATCGGACGGTGAGATAAACGTGATCAGATTGAACCCACGAGACACCACAAAAGAGTTACATTACGGTCATCAATGACAAACGTTCGGTATCGAAAATAAAAGAGGTTTATTTATTCTAAATATTGCTTGCCACTGCAAATGTTCGTTACGACCCTTTACCGATCTCCTCAAGGAATGCCGTCAGATTCCGATCCGACGACCCTCCTTCGCTGACGGCCGCCCGGGCTCTCTCCTTCCACTGCTCTGCCTTCTTCCTCATCTCCTTGCCTCCCTCCCCCTCCCCCATCACCAGTTCCACGCACCGCTTCAGTTCCTCGGCCTCGACCACGCCGTCCTCGCTGAGCTCCGCGGTCACCCCGGTCCCCCACGCGCCGTCAGCCATCCTCGCGTTCGTCCTCTGATCCGACAGCCGCGGCGCGCCCACCGTCGGCACGCCGCACGCTAGGCTCTCCAGCATCGAGTTCCACCCGCAGTGGGTCACGAAGCAGCCCACCGCCGCGTGCGACAGCACCTTCACCTGCGAACACCACTCCACTACCATCCCTTGACCGCTCCCTTCTCGTAGGTTCCCCTCTTCCCTATTGTCCCGCCGCACCACCCACATGTACGGCCGGCCGCATTCCTCCAGGCCCGCCGACAGTTCGTCCAGCTCTCGCTTGGTGAAGTGGTGCAAGCTCCCGAAGGAGACGTACACCACCGACCACTCCGGCTGCGAGTCCAGCCACTCCATGTACCCCTTGTCGTCTGGCTTGAAGATGTCGCCGCCGGCGCCAGTCTCGGTGTCTTTGGGAGCGGCGGTGCCAGAGAACGACCAGGACGGAATCAGTGGCCCGATGGTCAGCATGTCGATCTCGTCCACCGCCGCCAGCGCGTCCGGCTCCAGCTCGTCGAACGTGTTAACGAGGACCCTCGGCTTCGACGAGGATGCGGCCTTCTCAGTGTCCAGCGCCGCAAACGCCTCGCGCAAGGTCAGGTAGACGGAGGAGAGAGGGTGATCCACAGGCGAGGTGAGGAAGGACGGGACGTCGCTAATCTTGATGGGCGGCAGCCGCGGGAAGGTCACCGTAAACGAGGGGTCGTCGCGGTGGGCGTCCACGACAGCACCGTAGTCATGGAAGTAGTGGTAATATACGGCGAACACGGTGGCCGGCTGGATCCAGTAATGGATGGAGGGGATGCCGTACTCGCGCGCCGCGTCGGCGGCCCAAGGGAGGAGCATGGTGTAGACGATACACGTGACGGGGCGGCCGCGGGCGGCGAGGCCGGCGACGATGCTGGAGAGGCTGCGGGGCCCGGTGACCTTGAACTCGGCCATGAAACGGTTGAACCCGGCAAAGCCGCCACGGTCGCCGTCGTCGAAGCCGTCGGAGAAGGGGACATAGGAAAGGAGGCCGTCGTAGACGTCGTGGTGGTCGGGGGCCGAGGGGAACATGCGTCGGTGAGCCGAGAGGGTGGTGGAGAAGGTGACGAGGGGGCCGGCGGCGGAGTGGGCGAGGTGCTTGGCGAGGTGGAGGACCGGATTGATGTGGCCTTGGAAGGGGAAGGTGGCCACCAAGAAGTGCTGCTGCTGCTTCAGCTCCATTACCGAGTGGCCACCAAGAACTGTGGGTGTGAGCCTGTGGACGACGATGACTCTGCTGTCAATGGTTATATATGGCTGACGAGCGCCTGCAATTGGTGGTACATACCGAGCCAAGTGGAGATCTAATGTACGACAACATCTGATCGAAAACATCCAATGTTTCCCATTATTGCAGTTCATAGTCATCCAATATTCAAATTAAAAATCCATTTCCATTTCTCTAAAAGCAAATAAAAGACTGTCATGAATGAAAGATTTCACATGGATATATTATTAATCTAAACTTAGAAAACATACAACAGTATAAAATGATGGAGAGATCTCCGTATCTCGTGATGCTCATAACATTAAGTTCACACACTTCACTTACATTTTGGAATTTTGAAGTGATCAACACTGGGTAATATATAATTTCAGAAATGACGAGTACAAACGAACAACATATTATCGACTTCACTCATCAGATAGCCAGTAATCCAATAAGAAAGAAAATTTCAGTGAGCGTAAAATTTAGTACGAAAGGCGCTATCATTAGAGATTTCAGGAATACAGGTAGAAGACGGAAAATTTCTGTACAAAATTAGCACCAAAAACTACACACTACCTCCGGGGATACGAATCCCCATCGACGCAAGCTACAGCAGGAAGCTGATATCGTTAAACTGAAGCAGCTGAGCAAAATTTTCAAAGAGCAATTCTGTCTGCACGCAGCGTCCATGTGTCAATATCACTTTGAATTCATGGGTATTCATTCGACTATAATGATCTCTTGCAAGAAAATGATGCCAAAGTCACTTTCCAAAAGAGCTGTTGTCCAGCAAAATGATATAAAACTTATGAAAAACTGCTGACCAGTAAATCCACGATATCGATATATTATCCATCACCGATAATATCTTTCTCAGACGCTTTTATTGCCTCTGCAGTCATAAGTGCAACCGTAGCTCTATGAAGGGCAAGATCTGCTTTGTGTAGCAACCACTGTGCTTTCTCTCTCTTAAGCTTGGCCATGTTTAATGCATGCTGAGCTGCACTTGTTGCATCGCGCAACCTGAACTCATCCATGTCGGCATGATGTCTATGAAAACCAGTAGATTGAGATTGCCTTGTGTTGGACCATTCACAAAGTTCAGAACTCCATCTATTAAGTCCATTCCTATTTGATCTTTGATTACCTGAGAATGGTGACCCTTGAGGATCCCTGGGAGACAGGAACGGATCAAACTTCTTTGAAGTACTTCTGTAAAATTTTGGGTCTGGACATCTCTCTGATCCATCATTAGTGAAAAAGGATTCTGTGCTTGCAGTATCCCTTGGTGAAAAGGTAGATCGAGACTGAGGCCCATGATAAGAATCGGAAGATTCATAGCTCGAGATAGCAACCTCCCCAACTGAAATTCCATCCGTTTTTCTCCCTGGTACAACAAGAAACAGGAACACTATCAACAAAGAAGCCAAAGAATTAGGATAAAAAATAAAAAATAATAGAAGTACCCGGTGTATGGAAACAATCTTGTTCTCTCATTAAAACATTATGGTGGCCAGTGAATATGAGCTTCTTGTGAGACCTCTGCTTTGAACCTTTGTTTGGTATTTCCAAGCCTCGCGGTCTCAAACAGAAGGCAAACATAGGCGGTTTCTTCAATGAATGTGCTTTCTCATGGCAGCCTACGGGCTGCAGTGGCGTTTTGTTCATGTTTGATTCCCATTGGTTTAGTTGCTGCTGGTGAAGTTCCCACAGAGGAGGCTGAAAAGCCATGAAATAAGAATAGATGAGATTAAGCACTTTATCGTACCAAAAAGAGGCGTTTAAGGATTGTTGCAATCATCAGATGATTACAACCACGGGCCAAGGGTCATCCTTAACTTTCGAAGAAAAGAGAAGCAAATGAGCATTTAAACAGATCCAGCATAGTTTAATAATAGGTCATTTGTTAAATAAATGGAAAAAGACTACAATTAGATCTGTCAAAATCGATCAGATTAAGTAAAATCAGTTTCAATCATTGTGATGGAATCACAGTTCGTTCCAACTTCATACGTAGTTGGCAATTCAATGGAAGAATAGGGATTTCATTGTCATGCTTGTTAGCTGACAATGATAGAAACAGTTGAATAAGTTGTAATGCTTGGCAGTCGATAATGATCGAAACAGTTGAATAAGTAGTCCTCACTAACTTAGATATCCTAAGATTTCTCCTTGGATTTGTCGCTTTTGGTTTTTCTTGACAAAAGGTGGTAAAATAAGCACTGGACATTTTGTCGTGCTTACTTACTGTATAGTAATTTCTCAAGGTAACACAAATATGACATTACATAGCATTCATATGCAAATGACTTGAAAACATAGTAAGACAAAAAAAATAATACAGGAGAATTAGAAGATAGCAGCAATTTCATTAAAATGCAAAGTGCTCAAAACAAGATCCAGGCATCAGAACTTTAAGAATCAACTTTGAAATAAATCCCATCAATTGATGAGCATGCCGGGGTATAGGAATTTCGGAAATATAGTCTCATGGAACTAAAACTTCAAACTACCAAAATTAGGCTTCTATTGGTTGGTATATGAGAGTAAGACATGAAAGTTCAATGAAATTTCCAAAAAATATTTTTTTTTTATCATTTTGGTTAAAACCCAACTTTAAAAAAAAAAGCTAAATCAGCATGCAATCATGCTCAAGATTAAGTGCATTAAAAAAAAAAATTCTTCTCATGCATCAGTTCTTGGAGCTTAACTACAGCTGATTCCTAGCCAAATTCAAGTTTTCAAGAACTAGGCATCTTGGAAACTTCTGAAGTTCTGATTGCTCTCATGTAGTCAAACATTAAAGTACTTCCAGGCCTTTGCTTTCCTGGAACCAATTCAATGTGTGATAAATACAACACCAGTTCCAATAGAACTGCTAGCAACTTTGAATCTGTGTCTGTCATAATCTAGTAAAAGAGCTACATTAACTTAATCAACATGCTAATTGTTTAACACTAACAGGCGACCATAGTCATATAGTTTGTGTATGCTGCAAACATGTGATGCATGAAAAGAAAGTACAATTTTCATGAATAAAGTGATAGGAAATAGACTTCAAGAAATTAGCAGACATTTAGCACCTTAACATATATAGTCTAAACCCTAAAACAATTGATGAGCAAATCAGCTATCTGGCAGCAGACTTAATCAAGCAGCATACTTAAGTTTATTCATATGAGAAAGAGAACAGACTAGCATAAAAAATGTAAACCAATTTAGACTCACCTGAAATTGCCGAATCAGAGGTAAACCTTTTTTCCTTCTCTTTTGCCTCCAATGCTCGTAAATAACTTCAATTGTGTCTGCTGGTCCATCATCAGCCATGTATTTTTCTATGTCATCATTGGTGATCTCTTCACATTGTTGAGTGTATGCAAATTTTTCAAGCATGTCCATGACCCTCTCAAACATATCATCTGTAACCTCAGTCATTTTATTATCCTTGGCATCCATATTAGCTCTCACTGTGGATATCCATTCCTCGTCCTCACTGTCCATGTCATACAACACATGAGAAGAATCCAGGGCCAAGTCAACCTCAGTTCCCACCTGCCGAAAGTACTTCGATGAACTGAGAATGAAAGGCACTTCAACACAACCATCATCACCATTTGGAAGTAGGCGAACTCCCGGAATGGGAATGTTCTTAACAGAAGCAGCCCTAACGTTCTGGTTGTAGCATTCTTCATGCATTTGTTTGAAAATATACCACTGGTTTCTGTCAGTGAACTCTAACATCCATTCTTTTCCCCCTTTCCACATCATAGCATGAGTGTAACGATTTGTGGTTCCAGGCTGCAGAACATGGTGTGCCTTGTAGGCATATTTAATAGCCCCTGAAACCTTTATGATTATCCTCCAATTCTTCTGATCATCACAGTCAAGTTGAACCTTGGCTCCAAATTCTCTCCAACATTTGTCTCCATGAGTGACAAGGACATTAGCATCACAGGCTAACGAGTCCAGGTAACTTTGATGACTTCTGGAACAATTGGATGAAACATTTGCAATAACAGTCTTAACTTTTTTATGAGATTGTACCTTCTGGTGATTGCTTTGGGATTTTGCAGCGTGTCCATAACTTCCAGATAATTGTGAATATGAAACCTGGGTCCGGGGCCTTTTGTAGCCACTAGTGAAAGCATTTTCTACATCATCTTTTGAACCCAATCTTGGGTGGTGAATAAATGTCCGTGAAAGTGAAGTGTGCCGATTGCGATGCCACATGCTTCGTGGAGCAGTTGGACTGTGGATTGTGTGTTCATTCAGATCAAGAACCAAGTTGGATGTAGAGTCAGCAGACAGCAATCCCTTATGAAGAGAATGTTTTTCAACTTCAAACAATTGAACCTCCACATTGGCAGTTTTGACAAAAGAACTGCATCCTCCAGCAAGAGACTTGTCTGTAAAAGAAGACTGTTCAGGACATTCAGAACAAGTATCCTCAGCAAATTGAGATGTTCCATCCTCACATTGGAATCTTCCATATTGAACAACTCCCTCACCACTAATGCTTTTCCCCACAGCACTACTATCTACAGAATTCTGAATCACATTATCCTCGCTAGTAAAGAAATTCTTAGTAACTCTATTCAAATCGCTATTACTCCCAGCAGACAAAGCATCTAAGCTTGGTCTTCCATGAGTTGCTTCAGCCTCGCTCAAAGAGGATATTAAGTTATCAAGCTTTTCCAGAGCATGCTTAAAAGGATCCTCAAGAGAAGTGTGACCATCAGCTGTCAATTTATCATTATTGTCTGCATAATTTTGTGAAGAAACTATATTGAAGTCTCCAGAACAAAGAGAAGCTGTGTCTTTCTCATTCAACAACTTGAGATGAAGACCGAGTGAAAATGAAGGCGCAGCAGCAAAATAAAGGGAACAGAGAAGAGGCTTCTTCTGATCTTGAGCCAAATAATGAATGACAGAATTCACATTTGGATCAACCAATTTCTTCAGATTGAATCTATGAACTAGGCTTGATCTTCCCCAGAATCTCTGAAAAAGAAGCAAAAACATAGAGAAATTTGTCAAACCAAATTCACTAATAGATATAGACAAAGTAAATATTGGCTTGACTGCAAGTTTATTAAAGTGACGTGAAGAAAACCTTTCTAAAAGAAAGTTATCCTTTTAAACTGCACAAAAATCACGAGGAAAGTGCAAAGACACTAAGAATTGCCTAAACCAACAAGGTGCAGTCCATGAAACCAACTAGGTAAGGATAGCTGACAACATACTTCTCTGATTTTATCAAACTACAAATTCCAGGTTTAGCAAATATTGCGTCCAGCCCATCTGGCACAATTATTAACCCTTTGAAAATAGACTAGTAACAACAATAAGGTCTCTGGATCCAGTCAAGTCTACTTCGGTAGTACTTCAATGAAAACAAGACAAAATATATCTAGTCCGTAAATAGATAAGTGTTATATTTCAAGGAGCTAGGCATTGCTCCTTGGTAATTAGGTGCTTGTCCAAAAGAAACTAATAGCACAACTATTTTCTTTGTATGACAAATCTCCAACACATGATGCCTTGAACTATACTAAATGCAAAAATAAGTGCAACACTATTCACAGGATTTAGTTAGCAGAAGCAACTAAAATCCATCAAAATTCAAAATTCTGTGGTGATATAGATTCCAGACTCCCAGAGATGCAGTCAAAATTTTCAGAAAACACTGCATGGAATATGTCAACTGCTTTTAGTTGCATTTAGGTAAATTATGGTTCTGATCCTCCACATGATGAATGAAAAACATGTTTGCTTATTAAGCTAAAATAAAAACATGATAGAACAATGCATGCAGGCAAATTTATTGGCTAAAAAAATTCCACATATAGGCATAAGAACCATGAAGTAGATGAATATGTAATTGAATAACATGTAGATAGTGATAATGTAACATATAGAAGAAATTTCATATACCACCACTTGCCAACCAAGTAAATGTCCAAGATGTGCTCCCATAACATTTATTTCACAACTGCCCAATTATAACCAAACCTACATTGGAATCAGTCTAGGTTTCTCCAATCTCGAAACAAGCGAATAGGCATTTTTCATTAATAGGAAATAAGCCTCAAAGAATTTTCCATGTGTCATCATCTGAATTCATATAATCCAAAACAATTTTTTTGCAGACAAGAACAGTAAAAAGAAATAAATAAAAATACTCAGAACGACTACATTTAATCAGCAAAACAAGCCTAACAAACAGAAACGAGTACCTTGATTGATTTAATAGAACTGCTGAGTATTTGACTACTAGCAAGGTTCTGGATGTTTGAACACATGTACTCAGCTGTAGATAATGCCTCCTTTGCGAAAAGCTTTTTCAGTTTATCTTCAAGATATCTCCATTTTGAACTCTCTATCTTGGAAAGGGTACTCAAAACAAAAAGAAGTTTCCTACCTAAATTGTGTAAGCTTGAAATCCTAAGTCCAATTGATGAGCAAGGACTTTCTGGCTCGGCAAAGTCACTCTTCACAACATGTCCACTGACTGTTGTGATGATCAAACATAAAAGAGACACTGCACGCTTTAAAGAACCCTCAAACAAAAGAAACCTTAATCCAGGAACAGTGTCAATAAAAAATATTTCCATGCGAACAACCGGCCATGCATGAACTAGTTCACCATGATGCATAATATAAAGGGCTTGGCAGAGCCAAAGACTTTCTCTTTGAAAAGTGAGTTCCAGAGTACACTGAGGCGGTAGGTTCAGTTTAAATATCACTACTTTAAATTCTTTCCATGTCACAATCATATTGAGTTCCTCTGCAGCTGCTTTGCTGTTAGCAACTGAGGCATGAATTCTCACTGAACCACCTGGACCACCAGGAGCAGCACCCTGCACCACTCTAGTGTCCAAAACGTCCCTTTTACTGCGAAACCGTTTCCTGAAATAAACATAAGGTAACTTCCTGCATTCAGAGTCAACACTCCTCTTCAGCTCAGAAAATCTGTTAAAGTTCTGATCACATGACTGCTCCGACTCATTGCAATTAAAAAATAATTTATTTGGATTCTTATCCAATGGATTCATAGACATACTTTCCTTTGATTCTAGTAACACAGGACTGATGTCCTTCAGAGGACTAACTCTGAGATGCTTCTTTATGGTACTAGAAGGGGAGGATGTAACGCGGCGAGTAGTTCGTGACAACCATGAAATAATGGGTTCTGATTCCAGGAGGCTGCCTATGTAACTGCTCTCCATGGCTTCTGGCTCTCCCTCTGTGTTATTCTGTCTTGATTCCGACCCCTGTTTCCCAAAATTAAACTTGCTAGAAACTTCACTGGGGAAAAGCAATAACTTGAATCTCTCCTTTTGGAGATTAATCCATTCTTCATCACGATCATCATACTTAACATGATGCAACCTAGTTACAGGATCATAACCCTTAACCAGGCCAAAATACCAATTTTTATCCAAAGGCCAGAACACTCTGATCCGCTGCTTAACGATATAATAGGGATCCATATCCCTCGAGCAGACCTCATAAAAGTGGCGACGCTTCCTAGCAAAGCTTTTACCAATGTGTCTCCTTGGCCGCAGCACCCGGCCTGTAGCATCTACTGAACAAGCTTCAGCCTGTGAGACCTTCGACATTGCATGGTCGGACTGCAAATATGTTAAACCTTCTACTGGTTCTGCCATACATGTAGTCCTTTTCCCGGAGAAACCAGTGCAACTTGGATCGAATCGTGAAGAAAGCATTCTAGCAGCATCCACTTCAAGGTTTCCCTCGTCATCATCCTGAGAAACCTCAACTGAATCCCCACTGTCATCTATCAGAGGTGCATCGCTCTCGAGACAACCCTGTTCAGACATCTTCAAGTTTATTCTGCTTCCGTAATTTCTATAATCAGACTTAAAATGACTGTCATTTTCAACACTGGTGCAAGGAGCAGAATCATCTTTCTGATACCCATTCAGCTCAAAATCATCAGCTTCCAACATCTGCTTGTCATTTAACACCTGTGAATTCGAATTTTCACCGATGGAAGATTTGTTATTCTGAGCATCAGTATTAATCCTCTCATAACTAGAATTACTAAAAGCTACTTCGAAGCTGATAGGATCTTTAGCTTTTCTCCACTTAGAAATACCCCTAGGCCGCTTCGGTATAAAGAGATCTTCTCCGAAATAGCTCTTGATTTTAGAGGTTACACCACTCGGAGATTCATGATCTGTCTTGTTTGGCAGTGGCGAATAAAGATCGCTTGCTAAATATTGTGCATTCCCATTTGACCCATCCAGATCATGTGTGGCATCGCTTCCACTGGTGGAAATGTAGTTTCGCTTTGGCCTTGAGACATTCAAACTGCCGCGCTGCCTCCTAGAATCAGGCTGGAGATTGCTCAAAGAAACCTCTTTTCTACTTGGTTTCCTTGTGGATTCTGAAAGAATCTCTCCTACCTCATCGAATGATGACCCAAGCTTCTTCTTGGGAACTTTGGATTCTTGTTCCAACCTCGAAACCTCTCTCCCAGCCCAGGATTTTATAACTGAACTACTTGATTTCTTCACGTAAATGCTCTGGAGATCCAAAGATCTCGGCTTCTTAGGTATGTCGGATGCTTCAGCTCTCTCGAGGCTAATTTCCATCTACAATTCCTGAATCCCAATGAAAGAAAGAAAACCCCCAAATTTTACCACCCATCATACATGACGAGGAAACTGAATCCCTAATTTCGGATCCGGACGCATAACACCAAGCGCATGATCCCAAAATTCTCCCAAATCAAACCTAAACAACAAAAATCACCGATCACAACCATTTCCCCCATCGATCCCCCAACAAAATCGAAGCGATCAAGAGCGGAGATGACACAACCACATACCTGGACCGGGAACGACGACGCAAGCCAAATCCCCCATCGATAGGATCCGCAATCGACGGACAAACCGGTTCCGCAGTCCAATCCCACCTTCCCTCCGCAGGAATCGCCCGATTGATCGAGGTTCTCGACGGTGATTTTTTCAACCCTAGAAAGAGACGGGGCCTAGGGTTTCATTCATTCCAAGGGACGTGAGGGCTCGGGACGGAAAAAAAAAAGAAAAAAAAGGAAAATGAGAAAAAGAGCGAGTTACTCGGAAAAGGACTAGGCACGATCCGCCCGTCAGATCTCGATCGGACGGTCTGAATTCCTTGTGGCGACGACCGGGGAGCTAACGGCATCAAGCTGGATTCCAAAATCTTTATTCCACCGCGAAGAAACGAACGGTGGAGATCGTTTTCGTTGATGCTACGGACGGGTGGGATCCGATCAAGCAATAGCGAGAGTTTGGGCCTGCCGTGCGACAGGTCATCGTTAACGGAAATTTCTAAAAGGCGCCTCGACTCTTTTACTTTTTCTGGTCGAATCCACATCTTAAATGCCCCAACCATCACAGTGATTTACGGTGCAATGCCATTGGGGAGGTATACGTGCCCCTTCCTCTTCTCTTGCTCCGATGCAATATAAGTTGGGTGGGGCCCGGGACGTCCTCTGCTTGGATATATGACTTGTGGTCCAAGGATAGGTTGGTAATTGTGGCTTTTGCTTGGGCTAGTTTTAGCGCTGTCTTAATACAAACGATTCTCGGATCATTCGCGGGAGAATCTTTAGATTCGTCCTCAACGAGATTCCAATGGGTAGATGGTTTCGAGTAACAATAGTACCACCATCAACAACGATAACAACAAGAAAAAAAAAAGGGGAAAATGTAATAACAATATTACCAACCACTTGGAAAATAAAAAAGATCTAATTACTTCAATTTATTTTATTTACAACTCAGCTGGTAGCTCTTTTGGTACACGATCAGAACGTAACATTAGTTGTTGATTGGTACACTACTCACGACCAGCTTTTAGGAAGAGAACAGTATATTAAATTCAAGAACTACATTTCGTTACGTCTATAATATTTTGATCTCAGAAATAATATTTGTTATTTGAAGATCGAGCATGCTAAAGGCTCATGACAAATTTGATTTGACCCAAATGTAGGGTTTTCTTTGTTTCTTGAATTACCGAACAAGTGGCACGGTACGAAGACCTCCATTAAGAAAAGGGACAAACAATGAGGTTTTGACTGACACACGACGAAAGCTAGGGATGGAAGCCTCAAAATGGCGTACTTCTTTAACCAAGAACACCACAAAGCTGATGGGAAGATGCTATATTATCGATGGCTAAGTATCAAAAGTCTATTAGGGAAAGGAATAGTTACATAACACGAGATATTCACCGTTTAAGAACACAGTTATCAATGGTGGAATGATCATTCGCGGGAGAAGTGAATGGCCACTTAAGAACAGATAAGATACAATCACTGTATTGTAGAGTATTTTCACTTGATCCTACAATTCCTAACTCCCACTTAACCTGCACCTTGGATCTGCTAGGAAAATGGGAAAAGAAGCCCCAGATGGAAGAACATGTATTCTGTCAATCACCAGAGGTAACGAGGGAAAAATAATTGTGGAAACGAAAAGGGTACAAAGAATGCAGATCATGGGTACCGGAGATTGTTCGGTTGAAGGTGTGTGGTAGAATTATGCAACAAAAAAGAGGAAGATCATAAGGAAAACCATGAGGACGAAGAATATTTTGATCATCAGCCACCTGTTGCTGGATATGCTGTTGAGGTACCGGAGGAGTGCACCTTGTGCTCCCTCCACGTTAGCTAATGTGTCATCCATGTTCTCATCGATCCTGAGATAGTCAATACCAGTTAATTAGTTTCCACACATAAAAGTACTATAAACTTTATAAGCAGTTGGATCAGCTCAACTTATGCATTACCACACCACTGACTATGTTCAACCAAGGTATCTTATTTATTCTATCCCTGCCACCAGCAGTCTTGCTGCTAGTTATATACCAAAGTCTTCATCCTTAAAAAGCTAACCGCGACAGCATTGATGATTTTTTATAACGTCCATTTTTAAAGATGAAGAAATTGATCCAAATCGAGATTCAAAAACGAAATAATCTAAGATTAGAACTTTAAACAACATGAACTGCATGAATAGGTTGAACAAGAGATGCCAGAGAAAACACAATTGGTTCAACTCAGCATATATAACAGCAGACAGGCTTTGTGAATATTTGTCGCAAAGAATTCATGCATGATTAAACTTGAAGATTCTAGACAAAGTTACAACTAGAGTAATCAAATGAAAATTAAGAACATGTACTCTTTGGAGATTCCAGACAAAGTTACAACCATGGTAATCAAATGAAGATTAAGAACATATACTCCATCCATCAATACAAGTAACGGTGTCAATACCAAGATAACTATGGTACATTGGTTTACGATTTATCATGGCAGGTGAGATATATAAACACAAATAATCAAATAAAAATATGGTAGTCTAGTATACAAAGCTCCCACTGATGTGATGTTTGGAAGGTGTCTATATATGCAGCTTTAACCCTACAAGTAGCAACTCTATTTCCATGACTGAAATCCCAATCACCAAAAGAGCAACCTTTCTGTAAAGCAAGTACATAATCCAATAATATGTGTATTCGAGAATCTTGAGTGTTCTTATATTTTACTAAAGGATGATTCTAAATGGCTCATGACTAAGATGATTGAGGGGTAAATCCTAACAAGAATGCAAATCCTAACAAGAAAACTATCATAGCAAGAAAAAAAGTGACCTGATTGCAAGCTCTCCCTGCTGTGAAACCATGGTAGCTAGTTGTGTGAAAATATTGCTCAGCTCATGAATTGTTGACTCAACATTCTGAAGAGCTTCTGCTCTGCTCTGCATGTAACTATCCTGTACTGGAACTATTTGTTGTTGTTGCTGCTGTTGTTGTATCAAAGGCTGAGTTGAGGATGACGGGTCCTCATTTGTCTTCCTCCTGTCAACCAAGAATCATCAGAATTAACTAGATGCAGATCACCATATGGACAATGTAGACTGAACTCAGAAATTACTGGAGGCACACACCACATTTCAATTAAAAAAGGATATCATATTAATAACAAAATGATAATTAACCTTGACAATTCCATCTTGATAGATAGATTATTGTAATATGAAGATTCAAATTGAATTATGGAAATTATGATAACCAGTAATAAGTTAAGAGTATTAATTGAGCAGTTCGTAAAATTACCTGGGAAACAAAGGAGAAGAAGATGTTGAGCTATTTTCCCATGGTGCTGGGGGAGCCAGAGCAGAAGAGTCATTACTTCCCTTGGAAACCAGTGGGCGTTGTCTAAGGAAAGGATTGGTTGCATCCTTTGAGGCTGATGAAGAAAATAACTGTCTTCTGTTCTCATGAACCTTCAAATTCTATAGGTAAATTTTCAAAAAGAATATGAAAAGAACACATTAGTTAATGATTCTGGTGATATTAAAAAAAGAAAGGGGAATGCGTGACCAAGACAGAGCTAGAAGAGGTAACATTTGGTTTACCTCAGTCCGCATGGTTAAAACTTCTTTAAACTCCTTCGTTGTGCTCATCAAACGGTTCTTCAAATTATCAACAACAGTTGTTGAGTGATTGGTAGTGTCCCTGGACATATTTCCACCTTTGTTCTGTGAATCACAAAGATGTTGCAGGTCTACAACTGCAGAATTCAGGGCAGTAATATCCTGCTTGATAACTGCTGTCAGTTCCTGAATCTCAACAGTAGGGTCATCAAAAACCGATGTCCTTTTTGCCACTAGAAAAACAAAAGCATCTCAACATATGGCACTTGACTATATTTGTCTAGTAAACAATTAGCTGTGAGTAAACAGTCCTAAATATGGTTAGAAATTACGAAAGGTGAGCATAGTAAAACAGAAGCATCCCATCATTACTGAAGTATGGCCATCCAAGAGATTCTTATGTGCGCTTGTGCCTGGGATCTCCAAGACATGCCATATAGCCAAAGCCAGCTAACTGTTGCATGGTTCAAGCAACTTTTCTGATATAAAGAGCACAAAGTATTATCTTGTTTGAATCAATTGTGTTCTATAACTTCTCATTTTCGAAGTTATTTGCCATATGGAGCTGATAAGATATTTTTAAAAAGGTAATATTATGTTATTTAACTTTTAGGAAAAGAGAAAACTATAATTCAGCATTTCAAAGATAATGTTTTAAAATTTACCAATTGACAGAATTGTTTTGAATTTTCATGAAATTAAGGCATTTTACAGAAAATAATATTGGTAAGTTTTTTCTAGGTTATGTTTGTAAGAGGTGGTTCTTACTTGTTCTCACTTCATATGGTTCCCAGCTGAATGATAGATCTTATTGTTTGTTTATAATTACTAAAACACTCACGATCATAAAAATCATTAGAGAACATCTTATGATTCACATCTTTGTCCACTTTCTGATGATAAACCAATCTAAGCCCTTTATGAATTACAAACACAATCCAAATCCTGATAAATTCAATATTTTAAATATTAGACTGAAAAATCAGTCCAATCCCTTTATGAGTTGTACACTCTCTACCAAAGTTTGAGAGTCCTTTTTCTCACCAAAACCAAGTAGAAGTTCTTCTTTAATTGAGAACTAAAAGCTAGACCTGACTTGCTCTCTTGGATCAACACACTGAAACTATACAAAGCTGTCATATGCTGAATCATGCTAGCAAGTGGACCCTTTTAGTGATTAGGGATAACATTTGGCCTTTAGGGAGAGGTGGAGAGGAGGAGCAAAAAGCAGTAGTAATATGGAAATCAGAATTACAAAAGGCAATATCTTTAGCTGGGTATCAAGTTTTATTTATTGGTGATAATTTTTAAGACGTTCCAATTTATGGCGTGTTCTAAACTGCCTAGTTCGGGGCTGCCAGAAGAATACTGGTGCTGCATAGTGTTACTAAACATACTGGTGCGTACAGTAACTTAAATCATCACCAAGATCTGGGAACTCATATAGAAGCATTAACTACCGGACGAGGAGACTGAAAGACACATACAAATGAATCGGAATTCAAAATGTGATGGATTTGTATAGAGCATACATGCTAATCTAATTATTATAGCAGCCCTAAACAGTTCATATCAAACGGAGATTCTCAACTGATGACAAGCATCTCACGTTCACATTCAACTCCAAAAACGAAAGCAATTTCTCGTGAGAATGGTAAAATACTTACACTTCGCAAGATTGGTAAGTTTCTGGGAGGTATGATGGATCCCGAGACCAATTTGCGAAGCTCGCTTACTGAACTCCGACTGGATCGAGGCAGCCGATTTCGGTACTTCCAACCTTGATACAGCGTTGCTGCTCGGTGCATCCGGTGTGGATGAGGACTTCTTTAGATTCTCGATTGTCTTGATGAACTCCTGCGTCCGATCGCGGTAAGACGTTTGCCCATGCCTCGCATTCATCGCCAACTAGCCCTAGAGCCCCAACAATCACCTCAAAGAAGTACAAATTCTAACTGCCAATCTTGATCCTAGGGATCCCAAATCAATCCACTGGCAGAATCGCTACCAAGACTCAGAGTCGAATCAACTTGCCAGATCTACAATCGCCAGAAAAAAAACCAACCTCAACCTCTCTTGCGGCTCGAATCAACGAAAATCTGCGATTTCAGGAGAAGATAACCCTAGATCCGGGCTCGTAGTCCCGGAGACAGAACAGTAGTAGGGGATCCCGTTCGATAGATTTCAAGATCCAAATGAGGGTCGACGGAGGCGAAGATGCAGCGACGAATCAAGGTTGATAAGCCACGGAGACCATCCGCCGACGAGGGGTGATGAAGAGAAACGCGCACAAGTTTGGTGCAAAAGGCCGTTATCGTGGGCCGGGCGGGATGATGAAGAATGGGCTAAAGCCTAATGAAAAGAGACGTCCAGTCGAGCAAGCACATGCAGAGGCCAAATCACAAAATACGAATTATTAGTCGGCCATAATATAATATAATTAAAAAATAATAATTATAATTATATATTATGGTAAAATAGAAGATATATAAATAATATCAAATTAATTAATAATAATTATTATTATAAAATAATAACAATAATATTTATAAGGTTTACACATTGTAATAATATTCAAATACAAATATATCCAAATATAATTATGACTAAATAAATATAATATTAAAATATTATTTTTTCTATTATAAATATGTCCAAATAAAATCTATAAATTAATAATTGATGCTCATATATCCATGCAAGATGGAACCAATGTAAATAAGAAAAAGTATAAATTATCAATCAATAAAAACTTAAAAATAAATAATATTATTAAAATAAAATATGTATAAATTATCTCCCAATCATCTTTATCCTCTACTATTAAATATTAATTTATTAAATAAGTATAAATAATTAATATTAAATAAATAAAATTAAAATTTTTTTTACTCAAATTAAAATTGATACCATATATTTCATCCATAACCAATCTTGGATATATATTAAAGCTTCTAATTTGACATTGTGGACTCACAAACCTACCACCAGTGCTAAAGATAGACTCTAATGCAATAAATATATATTAGAATTATTAAAATATCTCAATCAATATATATTGTAATGAAGGGTACTTAATCTCATTCATTTTTATTAGAAAGTCATGGCAAGAAAAATTCATCCAAATATTTGTTTCTCTCTTATTTGACATTATCACTGGTAATATTATCGAAAATTGACAAAGGATTACTATTTTATTCTAAAAAAAAGGATATCTAATTTAGAGAATATCAAAATGAGAATATTTTTAGGATGAATCAGCATATTAAATCTTTGAAAAATAATACTCAATCAATTTCATCTTAAATTTTGGATCCAAAATGGTTGTAACTCCTGTTATCTCATGAATTGCATTCCAATATTTTGCAAACTTTTCTACCATATTATATGTTACTGTTCTAATTTCATTGCAACTAGAAATTACTAATCTCAGCTCACAAACCTTAGCAAAGAAGAAAAGATTCACCATGGGATATTGGTTCTTGAAAATATCTCTATAACATTATAAAAATAACTTCAATTTATCACAACAATCTAATCTTCTTCTACATTATAAAAACATCTCTATCAGATTCAATATGTAGGCACAACAACACATATGAAATAATTCTGAATTCTAAAAAAAATTATCTAACAAAATAGAAATCACAACATCATTGGTAGAGCAATTGTCTACAATTAAAGAAGACAACTTACAATCAATGTTCAAATCTAACAAACAATCCATCAATGAGGAAGGAAGTGCTTCAGCCATGTATGGACATAGCAAATACATAAACCTAATGGAAATGAGTACAAATAAAAAAAGTTATAATCCCATTATAAAACTTAAAATCATTATAAAAGCTAGACAATATGGAACATGCTAGTTGGTCATTGCAAGCTTCAACTGTTTCTGGATACTTATTTTTGGTGTTAGTATCACTGCTATTTGAGAGTTCCATTTGACCTGCAGGTGATGATCCAATGTCACATAGCAAGAGAGCTTGAGAACGTAGGAAAGCTATTCATATAGAAAATAAGTAAATCTATTAACACTGAATTGAACCCCATGAGAACAAAGAATATTTTGACCATCAGCCACCTGTTGCTGGATACACTGTTGAGGTACTTGAGCAGTTCACCTTGTGCTCCCTCCACAGTAGCTACTATATCATCCATGGTCTCATCATTCCTGCCAAACTCAATGCCAGAAAGTAGTACATTTAGATCAGCTGAACTTTATAAGCAGTATGGATGGAGCTCTTTGTTGTTGCTGCATCAAAGGCTGAGTTGAGGACGATGAGTTCCCATTTGTCTTCCTCCTGTCAACCAAGAAGCATCAGAATTAACCAGATGCAGATTACCATGTGAGGCAACACACCACATTACAATAAAAAAAGGATAATATATTAATAACAAGATGATAATGATTATTTTTATTGTGGTGATCAAAATATTATAATGGATCACTCATTTACATGATATTATTTATAAACTATTATAGATACCTATTCAAATCCTAATATGATGAATCATATGATTTTTAGTATATTCTGATTTTATTTGGCTCACTTACATTATTTAAAAAAAGCACTATAGTATTATTTTTTAGGTACAGAGTTATTAAAAAAATTATTATAAATGATCATTTATAGTATTTCACATAGGTTTAATAGTATTTTTATTACTGTAATTAAAACACTATAACAAATTAATTTTTAGTCCCTATTTGGATGGTGAAATTGCTGTGCAATATAATTGAAATAAATAAATGCTATGGGAGATGAACTTGGGTTGGTAGTAGATAGATATGCTGTCAAATCTTAATCTATGTTCAGCAAATATACTTGAAATAAATACTTATCCTTTCATTGCACTCTCACCAATATAGTGTGGCATATACACACCACAATATAATGTGACAGAGAGAGAAGAGAAAAAACCAAATTTGACCGTGAGACGTCCGGTCCGGTCCGGTCCGGGTGAACATCCCTCGGACCGTTTCGTGACCGTATCGTACATCATCCATATGAACAGGAATTGCATGACGAATCAAATCCCGACACCTCATCACCGTCCTCTACGTACGCATACATAAAAGCTAGTCAAAAGCAAAAGCTACTCGCATTCATACCAACGAGATGGGTACATTTGTCACGTCGGGGAAGCCGCATCGGCGATCTCATCTTTCAAGCTCGTGCCAACATATACACGAGACAACATCCCATCCGTTGCCTGATGAATCCAACGGTGTGTATTCATTCCTATAATATTTATATGCGACCGATCATTACACGTTTCTTACAATGTGGACGCGTGTCGGACCAGGAAGGCACCGCAGGCCGGCGACGTCCATGAACCGTCGGATGCGAGTGGTTTCGCTCCGAAAGGGCCAATTGCAAACACGGTTTCCAACGAGTTCGTTGCACGGGATCCGGACGACTGGCCCTTCTCGAGTACCAAAGCGTACCTACGTTCTGCGTTTGCGCTGTGCCGCTGTCGTGTGCCAGCAAGCGAGCCCTAAAAAGGGCGGAGGGGCCTTTCGTTTAGCCTTTTGCGTGAGGATCGAGGGAGGAGGCGTGCCCTAACGCTTTCGTTCTTTGGCTCGTTGCGATCGGTGGTTTTCTCTCTGTTCCGTTCTTCTTTTTGTCTTCGTCGCTTCGGGCGGGCGTTTCTTTTCGGGGTCGGCCTTGTGGAGCTGATCGAGAGGGAGAAGGTGGGATGTGAAGAGATGGAAGGGAGCCTCGGAGATGGAGGTGGTGGCGCTGTAGGAAAGAATGGGGAACGAAGCGACGGACGGCCGCCGAACCCTTTCGCTGGTGCGTATCGGCAGAGCTACGACGTGGCCCTTGGCGGATCCCCTGGCGGGGCAACTCTCATTCGCCATGGCTCTCTTGTACGTCTCATTCCTTCTCTTCTCTCTTTATATCTTAGGTCGCTATATTTTGGCCTGAATGATGTCGTGCCCGTCGAGATTTAGTTTTCGGTCTTGCTATCTTATGTTATTTTACGTTGATAGTATCAGATCTTTTAATAAGCAACTGAGAAGTGTGTTCTTGCGGTTCTTATGTCTACCTTTTCTCGTTTTAGATTAAAATGGGTGTTAAAGATCTAAGCTTTAGGTTTCTCTCCGTTGTATTCTTATTTTTGCGTCTTTTGTTTCTGTTCCTCGGTTTTTCTTTATTTCAGGATTCTGAAGATTTGCCCTACATGGAATGTCCACCATGCTTGAAATTGTTCCCGACTTACGTCATTGTGTAATAGATCTGGGGTTTGTGATCAATTTTTTGTGAATTTAGTTTTTTTTTAGTTAGATGATTTCCTCCAAAATCTTCCTTTTTTTTCCTTTTTGGTGGTCAGACTGTATAGAAAAAGCCCGTGATATGCTGATTTGGATAACGTTAAAGAATGGAGTGAAATGAAGCTAAATGCTTGTGAATGAGGAAAGTAGTGCTCTTCGCTTTGGATCAATTAGGATTAATTTCGTTAATGAGATATAAATTTCACATACATTACACCACCTAGCTGTATAGATAGCTAGGTGGTATAATGTATGTGTAATTCATATGGACTTTATGAGATTGTATCATAAATTGTGTGTTATGCCGACATCCAGCGAGAACATATTGGTTCATGATAATTGAAAATATGATGGCTAGATGGAATATACTAAAGGATTTAGTTATTTCATTAACATGGTGCTGGTTAGATGGTGACACACCTAAAAGATGGATAAACTTAGCTCAGTAAAATGCTATGAAGGCCAAGCCACAATGGTTTGAAAAGCTGCCTTGATGTAAGTGGTCAAGATTCTGTATGGGGCATATGCTATATTCAAGTGCATATGTGATAGATGTTAAAAGGTTTAACAAAATGGAATCATTTTGAGCCATAAGATACATGGAAAGTTGAGCATCATGAAATCACTTTCTACGCCATGTTTTATACTACTAAAATGATATAATCACATTAGGGAGGAAGTAAACGTAGACCCCATATCGCAATCACATAGGGTTGCAGGTGTTAGGTTGTCTTTTTTCCTCGACTTCAGAAGAATTTTGTTTGTTCGGATTTTTTTTGCCAATATGATAAGTTACTGCATGACAGTATCGCAGGATTCTATCTCTCCATTGCCTACATATTTTGTTGAAGACGAAACTGGTTGAAAATAGAATACAAATAATTTGTTATGGTTGATGATATTACTAGACAGGAAATAACGAAAATTGAACTTTATTGAAGATTCTGTCCAATGAATGAAGTTAAGATTTTTGTAAATAGGCATTACACGTGAAATGAATCTGTAAGCATATTGTTTCCAAAAGAAGAAAGGTGGATGATTGATTACTTTTAGTAGTCACAGGCCTGTGTGTCCATATATGCAGCTGCATAGTGGATCCATAGTTATGAAGCATTTAAGTCCTATGTGAAACAGTACATGATTGTATACACATTCGAGGCTATGAACACTGCATTTTTGGAACATTTGTAAACCACATGCAGTTAGTAGGCAGAATGTTAACATTCAAGTGGCAGAAGTTTTCTGTTGTTATAGGATTGCCACATAAGAAAGTTCTGGAAAAGATCTTTCTCAAAGGCCATGTTATTTAGAGTTAACATTCAAGTGGTGCATCCCATCGATTTCAATTTGATACTGCTTCTTGGACTGTTTTTAGATGATAGATAACATATTGAAACTAGTGGTATTTGGGATTTTATTTTGCAAGAAAGAAAAAATAACATATAGCTCTCACAAGGAAAAGAGTTATGCAAGATGAATATACAAGCTGATGACGACAGAAATTTGTGCACTAGGATAATACATTTTCATGGGGTTCTGTAGACGTGTCATCTTGTCTTGGGCATTTTTGTGAATTAATTGGTTCCTTTCTTTTCTTTTTGGCTGATATTTCATTGTTAGTGTGAGAGTTCTCTGACCTGTCAGTTTACTTGATGCATGCAGCTGAATCTATGTTGAGAATTTGATAGATGAATAACAGCTCATCAATGGACTATATTGTGGTAGACATGCTGCTGTCAGGTCTCATGTTATCAACAAAGTATTATCGCAAATGATGATGTTACAACATAATAGAGAATTTGCTTAAATAGATTTTTTTTAATTATCTCGATAAATTTCCATTTAGCTTCAATATTGCCACAGTGATTCTGTGATTAAATAGATTGCCTCAGTTTCCCCTTGTCCTTGTGTCATAACAAAAGTTAGTGCTGCAGACAAAGACAGAGGGACTGGATGTTCCTGTGGAGGATGAGAAAAGCAATGAAGATTTTGAAACTGACTTTCTCCCGATTGTGCGATCTGGGGCTTGGGCTGATATAGGAATCCGGCCGACAATGGAGGATGCCTATGTTTGCTGTGATAATTTCATACAAGAGTATGGGCTCAAGAATTCTGGAGGGCCTAATGCATTCTATGGGGTATGTATATATACATTTTTAATTTTATGTAGGGTTTTTCCCACAAGTATACCAAACTTTCTACAGCTTGGTGTTGACCACTTACCAAAGAAAATGCATGCGTAGTTATTAGCATGGCGCCAAGCTGGGACAGCATTATGTTTAATTTAGTCCTCGCTTGCAAATATTGATACTGTGACATAGATCACTAGGTCTACTTTCTTTTTTGTCATTTTCTTAATCTACACCAATATGTTCCTGGATTGTTACCTGTTGCTAACTTTGATTATGTAAGCACTCGCTCTTAATAGGTTTTTGATGGGCATGGTGGAAAGCATGCTGCAGATTTTGCTTGCAGCAATTTGCCTAGATTTCTCTTAGAGGATGAGGATTTTCCAGGAGAGATTGAAAGAGCGGTTGCTTCTGCATTCTTGCAGACAGATACTGCTTTTGCAGAGGCCTGCTCTGTCAACTCTTCTCTTGCTTCTGGTACAACCGCACTGGCTGCACTAGTTGTTGGAAGGTCAGGTCTTGTTTACTTTTTTCTTTTTAGAGTCTTTTTTTCTTGATATCTTCCTCTTTCTTAAGACTCATTTTGGGGATTTCTCGTGGCAATGGCATCAAGTTTATCAATACATAATGTTTTCTCGTGCTTATTTGTATCAAAAGTGGGTTTTGCTACCCTTTGAACTGACTGCTCTGGAAGATCTCCCCTGGTGGTTCATAAAGTTTGAATTCCCATCCCTGATCATCCTGAAATTTCTCTTTATTTTTCCTCAAAATGCAAACTTGGCCAGACAAGTAATGTTTTCATTCTACGTTTGTGGTTTCTTTCAGATTAATTTTATGCTTTTTCCCTTTTGAAAAGTGTCATTCAAGTTGACACCTGACTCATTCCTTAAAAAGGTGTCTGCTTAGAATCGTCAGACTAAGATCATTATCATCAGCTAGTTCTGCTTGTGAATACTGTTTGCTCTTGTTTCCATTCTCACCACTTCTTTGTGGTCATTTAATTTTTCTTTATACTAACTACTATAAAATCATGGAGGTAGTCCATTCGATCTGTTGTCTTGGATGGGATATGTGCTAAGAAATAATTGTTTGTCAATGTCGAGCACGTATCTTTGTCATCATTAATATGTTTTAATTATATTTCTTCATACACAAAACTTAATTGTCATACATGCATTTTTTGGTTCATTGTGATTGTTACAGGTGGCTGTAAACCATGCAGAAGATTTTTGAAATCTACTAAATCCAAGTTTTCTTCATACACAAAACATTATATATGTTTGCTTCGTGCTTTCAATTCAATTCAGTTCATGTTGTCAAGAAATCCACTTCTCTTAGATGTTGTCGTCTTTGTTGTACAGGTCACTGGTGGTCGCTAATGCCGGAGATTGCCGTGCCGTTCTTTGCCGCCGTGGAAAGGCCATCGACATGTCGCACGACCACAAACCGGATCGCAGTGAAGAGAGGGAACGGATTGAAGCTTTGGGGGGATTCGTCTGTGATGACTATCTCAACGGTCTGCTTAACGTGGCCCGTGCCATCGGGGACTGGCACGTCGACGGGATGAAGGATCGGGACGGCTTGGGGCCTCTCAGCGCCGAACCTGAGGTGATGACAAGGAGGCTAACGGAGGAGGACGAGTTTCTGATCCTGGGATGTGATGGCTTCTGGGATGTCTTCCGTAGCCAGAACGCCGTGGACTTGGCGCGCCGAAAGCTCCAAGAGCACAACGATCCGACCACATGCTGTAAGGAGCTCGTCGACGAAGCGCTGAAGAGGGAGAGCAGCGACAATCTCGCTGTGGTTTTGGTGTGCTTCCAAACCAAGCCGCCGCCGGTCATGACTGCTCCGCGGCCTCGAGTTCGGAGGAGTATATCAGGAGAGGGGCTTAGGGAGTTGCAGAGCTTTCTAGATAGACTGGCTGATGGAGCGTAGTAAGGATTCAGTGTCGACAACCTTGTGATCCAAACCCTACCCATAGGGTGGATTTTAGATGAGCTCATGTTTTTTGCCTTCCTTTGGTGAGATTTGTTATTGGTTGGTTCAACTGTAGCATATGCGGTGGCTCATTGTCTGTCATCTGCAGTGAGTTTCTTTTAGCCCTCAACTGTAGTAGGCATATGGTATTGGCATAAGCATTTATTATCTTTAGGTTCATTGTTAATTCCATCGACGGTCACAATTTAAGACTTGTGCTGAAAATTTTGGTGGGTGTGGTGGTGTATTAGTTTCTTAAAAAGATTAAAAAAATTTTATAATATAAGTTATATATTGGATGGTATTGTTTTATACATGATTTGCATCAGACATATCATTTTGATTTACTAAGGTCTGTATGTATTAAAAGGGAGCTAATTACATACAGTTAGATCTCTTTAGTATTATGATTGTTAGATTTTAAAATTTTTTATGAAAGTGAAACATCTAACCTTATTTACTCTAATATTATCAACGGAAATATGAAAATAATAAACAAAAAAATAATTTTAATATTCCAATTGATGGTGGTGAATGATATGAATGATGACAAATAACGATGTTGCTAGGGGTTGCAGGTGTTTGTTGTGGATGAGGAGGAAGAGCGACGACGAGAGGTGACGATCACTCTGCATTTGTATCGACGTCAACGTAATTGCATAGTGACATATTAATGTAGCTATTGATATTTGCATTTACGTCGGCGTTGACATAGTTGTTGAGCGACAAAAGGATCACTTGACATCTACATCAATGTCAATGTAGATATAGATCAACACTTGATGTCTCTTGATAATTGCGTCGATGTAGATGCAGATGCCGCGTGATTCTTTCGTCGCTCGATAATTGCGTCAACACATCGCTCGGTAATTGTGTTGGCATCGACACATATGTAAAACGACTCTCATCTCTCGTTGCCGCTATCCCTCCTCATCCACAACCACCTGCGACCTCCAGCGATATCGTCGTCCACCACCACCGACAGTGTTTGCCGACACTAACTGAAACATTAAAATTAATGTTTTGTTTATTATTTTTGTATCGATAAAATCAACGATATTAGAGTAAATGGATTTAGATGTAACTATAAAGATTTCAATATAAATTTTATAAGTTTAAAGATCGAGATACTAAACACACAGGATAATCTATAATTAGACCATTAAAAAAGATTAATTGGTATAAATATTTTTATATTATTTTCTTTAATAAAAATATAAGGATGTTGCATTTTACATAGGGATGAAGAGATTAAGTCATATATCGTAACTTAATTAGTTTGACTTTTATATTATCCAATATTGTTGTATAGTAATCGTCATTGGTTTTTATTAACAATAGTTGGACGGCCATTGCATAAGACGACGTCTTTTCACCGGTTATTTTGACAAAACGAGAATGGGTAACACTAGGGATGATAGTGATTCATGAATCATGGAATGATTCGTCGGAGGAAAAGACTCCCAACTCTGACCAATTGATGCTTCATGAGCGGCCATCATACATAACAAAAGAGCAGCTGACGGATGCTTTTACTCCATGCAAGTTGAACATGAGCACATAATAAATCAGGCTTTAGCATGTTTTGTTTCATCAAGAAGTGAATCATTGAAGTGGCTTTCCATTTGATGTGAATCTCAAAAATAACATCTCGGAAAGCTCTAAATTTAATGAAAGTGGATTTCGATAAAGAACAGTCTGGCTTCCTTTTCTTTTGACGAGCAAAATGAACACACACCCTAACCCTAGATTTCCAAAGGTCACTTTTCTAGTTATAATACAGGCGAATATATTTGAACTCAGCAAATCTTTCGGACGATGCCAACTCAAGAACATAATGGTGTTATCAGCTGCTTTAATGAGAACTAACGACAAACACCGTGTAGGCGATTTCATGCATCTGAGTTTTGATGTAACAAGAGAATAACAGGCCATCTTTTTGTGAAAGTTTCAAGAAAAAAAGTTGATATCTGGTTGCAATAGACTGCCAGGAAAAAGATTGGTCTAAAGATCTAACGGACTGCGTATTATGCGCCAGTTCATGAAGAAGTTACTCCTCTAAATGGACAACAATGATACAGATGCCCAGGATTTGTCATACCTGCCCATTGGCATAAAGTGATCCATCTCTTCCACCAGCATCCTCACCCATACCAACATCGGACATTGCCACATCAACGAGAGACTGCAGCATGTTAAGAGCATAATATAAGTCAAGATTTTCGGCACAAGGGTGCATGTAATTTGAAATTCTAAGTGCTGGTGATGCATAAACACCGACTAATTATTCAATATATAAGTGCACAACACATGATGTAAGTCTGGCTGGGCAAGTCAAGCAAAACAATGTCTTTGTTCGGTGCCATCAGTGCATTTTAATATATGTGCAAACTTATATAAGATGCGACATATCCATGAATACAGCAACCTTGTTCGGTTTTCTTCATATTTTTATGTTTTAATTAAAATTTACATTGTAGAAACTAGATCAACCTCGTTCAGTTCTCTTCATATCTGCTTCATCCCTTGTTGATTCTGCTGCCACATCTTCTTTCCCAAAGCATAATCCCACCAAATCCACATCCACCACCATCTTTGCCACGTCATCGATACCTCCACCGCCATTATGATTCACCACGTTCTTTACCACCATCACATTCCGTATTCTACCATCTTTATCATTCTGATGATTAAGCTAGTATCACAACCCTGGATCATCTCATCCACCACCACATTGAATGCTTCACATCATTGTCATATCCCCCATGAACACTAAAACAGCCACCATCATCACAACTCCTTTAAGGTCACATTCCTATCTCTCCATTACAAAATAACAGACAGGCAGAGACTGAAGATATGAAAAAGAGGAAAATCATCGGTATTTGGTGGAAAAGAACCCACTTTGTGATCAACCAGGGGGCCATGGAGGTCCGACTTTGAGTTCACCCTTGATAATTGTAGGTGGACACAAAGGGGCTCTGATGATGGTGGATTGGGAGAACATTTTCAACGACGGATTGAATCTCTGGATTTCTTACAGTGAGAAGAGAAGAGGTGAAAATAGCAGGCGAGGGCAACATGAGCTATTAGAATTAAGGCTTTGAATGAGAAAAAAAGATGCCAAATTAGGCACACCTTTGCCTCTGACCAATCAACAGGCAAATGCAGAATGCCGCAATATGATTTATTATATTAGCTTCATGGAACAAGGTTAGATGGTCATGATCCAATTTGGACAAGAAATCCTCAGCCTTCCTGGCAGATCACCAATGAATTCACACCTAAAACTCGAGGTCAACCTAAAGGAGAATGAGACTTGAGGTTGAAAATACAACATTTTGGACATATTATGGTTCAAATATAATTTCCGGTATCTTGCATAGATGGTGAATTCCCTGTGTCATTTGAAGGCTAGAAACCAGCAAAGGCCAACAAAAGATGCAGGGTCTATGTAGGGCGGCCAGCTGAATAGCCTGGGATTAAAGCTTCTCCTATGTGGATCTGCACTCGAATGGAAAATGATTCCTCACCACCGGAAAAAGGAGTGGGGTTCATCAAGAATGGTAATTTTAGAATATGTAAATATCCAATATTACTTTTGCTTCCATCATCATCAATACCCTCTAGCAGTACATGTGAATACACAATATCATGACCAACACCAAAAAATACCACTTAGCATGCACTATTTCTCTTCCTTTCACCTGTCAAACTAGAAAATCTCTGATTTCAATTGCTTCTTCTGCAATATACAAGTGTTTGCTACTGTAGCAACACTTCTGCCTCTTACAGACTGAGATTGCCCTGGCCATAGCCAGTAATCTCTCATCTCAATGTTTATACTTATTTTCCCTAACAGAAGAAACGAAACTGCTTTCTATCAGGAATACAGTACATTACTTTCCTTATACTGCTTTTGAATAACTTAAAAAGGAATAGGTATCCACTACAAACTAACCTGGAGTTCGTGCTCAGAGCTTTTGAGCCTTTCAGTATAGTCCTGAGCTCGAGCAAAGCAAGAATGCAGCTGAACAAAGGTTTTTAGAAAAGAATATTCATGTCAATTTTTCGATTTGAGTACTGGACAGGAAAAATAAAAAACGTGCTGTTTGGATAAACTTATGTACCTTCATCAGCATCGACTGCCTTTGATAGGTAAGCTTCTTCGCAGCCGCCAATGCATCCTCTAGTTTCTGTACTTGTGAAGTGTATCAATCAGGCAAAGAATTGATAATGCAAATAAACGAAAATTGATTTGACTGTTTAAATGGAAAGGGACACAAATAACAAACAAAGTTTAGATAGGATGCAATTGCAGCTGATGACAGCACTAGCGAGCAAAATTGTAATTACCTGATATTTCATTTGTAAATCTGAAATAAGATGCTGTTTCTCATCGATCTTCTCCCCAACAATAGTAAGCTGATTGAACACAAGATTAACACATTTTTCAGGAGAAAATACTAAATTAACAATCAGAAACAAATAATATTGTGCAGCAATTTTTGGAAAAATAGGGCCATGAACAAGCATATCTTGATAGCTATCCACATGGCTTGTTTACTAAAAAATAAGATGTTCTCAATGAAAAGGATAAAATATTTGGCAAATAAACTATGAAGCTCAAATTAACATGTAATGGAACTAGGGCACAGTTCATGTAATATATGGTTATTATCTTAAGAACATATTTAATATATGAGGAATATGAGCAATTCAAGTTTCTTCTAATAAAGTTATATGTGCCAGTATGAACATTTCCTCAGGGTTGGCCAAAGATCTTAGCTGATGGTTGGGCCGTTCTGTAACCCGGAAATAGGTCTGCGAGATAGTACTTTACAAAGTCAGAGCAGTAGAACAGATAACTTCACATTCGTGGAATATTCTTTCTTTTCGATACAGGGGCAATTTAGTTTTATTTTGTCTTTGGAGTAAAATTACTTATTTAGGACGTTTTTGCAAATGTAATAAGTTGTCATATGAGAGCAATCTCTTTGTTTCTATACAAATTGTCAAATTTAGTCAAGAAGAAAAAGGGAATCAAACTAATATGAGACATGATTGGAAATGATCGATTGAAGATTCTCAATGGAAGATCTCACAAATATGAAAGATCTTTTTAAGCAAAAGATACAAGTGAAGATTCTCTAAATTTGGTAGATGGGATGATTGATTCCTTGATGTAAGAAACTAAAATTTCTCTATTTGTATTTTTTTCTCTTAGGAACTATAAAAAGGCAAAAGAGTTATATCTTACAATAATCATATTTTAGAAAAACAAAATATTTTCCATGCTTTCATCCTTCATCAGATTTGATATAAAGGCACTCGTCTTACATCACTTAATAATAACTATGCAGACAAATATATTATGATGATGACCATAAAGATACAAAGTGAAAACAATCCATTATAACCCATTCCAGGAATGAAGCAACTTAATATATACGTTAAAATCATGCATTATTAACTCTAAAATAAGCCAGACAATGAAGCACCTCCTTTTGAAGATCCTCCCGTCTTTGAATGGATAACTCCAGCTTCTCTTTCACCTGGTCAAACATTACAAAATGGACAAGAAAGAATGAAGTAATACAGCAGAACTCGATGTCGCTCATGAGAATGAATCTAAATAAACAAACATTAAGTTAATGGTCTTTCACCTGGCCGTAATAATCATCACTAGAATTTGATGATAAATCTCTGCTTGGATGCTCATTGAAATCAGCACTGTTGAGATTAGCAAACCGAAGTCAACAAATGTTTCAGAATTCACCATATTGTCAAACAGAGACAATATACACCAAAAAGTGAACTTGCAGTACATTTGGATCCGAAAGAACCAAAATCAAACAGCGACAAGATATTAAAAAAATGGCAAGATGAAGCAAACTACTCAAGAGTGTTTCCAGTCTAACTGGAGTTGACCTATTGTCAGGGGAGGTCCAAGCACACCTGAAAGGGCAATGGATGGGAAACCATGATTTATATCTCACAGTTACACCATGTTCACATAAAGATCAATCACCTAATTTTTAGGACAACAAAAGAAAATAATATTGTGGTAAGCAAGAAAAAGAATGAACACCAATAAGAACAAAAAACAAACTAAATACAAAATAAAAATCCCAATATAATCATAAAAAGAGTGACCCAATGCATAAGGCTCTCGCCAAACCAGCATGTGAGGCGAGTCAATGTATGAAACCTTACCACTTCAAGCAAATAAACTATTTTCACCAACACAAGCATTAATTTTAAAACAAGAACTATCAACAATCATGGAAGCCTATTAGAAAAAGGTAAAGGCTAAAAATATAACAACTTTACCTTATGAATATACTGAACCTGGTCTGGGTAAAAAACTAAACACAAAACGAGACCTAAACTTTAATGTGGCTTAGGTTGAAATGATGCTCTACAGTCCACTCATATAACCTAGGGTCTAAGGGCCTTAGGAACACTGGTCCTCTTGTCATGTGTCTCTCCCAGTGCAAATTCTTGCAAACCAAAAATTTAAGGAGTGTCAGTCTTGTGCAAGCTACATACTCAGGTGTCCAAGCTCAAGGTCTTTTTATTTTTGATGTCAAGTTTCCAGGAAAATTTTTCACTATTAAATTTAGACTATACTAAGTATATAACTTGGATAAGACCAAGGGCTGTCAAACGCAACCATTAAATTTATATTTTTTTCATTAATTACTCCAAGGAAAAAAGTATCTTTTAACTTTCTTTCCCAATTAACTTTATTTCTATGTACAAGGAAATTCATGTCAACAAAATGAGAAAACTACATTTGCTTGGCGAGAATAATATGAAAATTGACTAAAAACAGAAGATTGAATATCTTTTGACAGGTGAGAACCGCTGCAGTCACAGTGTATCTGTCTTTCTAACAATCTTTGAAATATACACACCGACTCATAGCAGGTAAGACGGTATGTAAACCTAACAATATTAATGACAAAATAATCTCAGAGATTACCCATTTTTTTGTCTCAGTTGTTGCTCCTTATCCATGTCTTTGCCTCCATCATGATCTTTAGTTTTGTCCACATCTCTATCATGGTCCCAGTCCATGTCACGATCCCCTTCCCAATCTCGATCATGGCCTCCTGGATGCTCATGGTCATCGCCTTCTCTATCTCGATCTTGATCCAAAGGGTGTGATCTTGCTCGATCAAAGTTACGTCCACGCTCAATATCTATTTCTCTTTCCCTTTGTCTATCATGATCTCGGGACCGCTCATCATTTCTATCTAGGTACCGAAATCTGTCCCGCATATGATCCCTCTCTCTTTCCCTGCCCCTCTCCCAATCATCATCCCTATCAGAATCTCGATGGAAATTTTCACGATGAAAGTTTGGCCTTCCACCCCTTGAATGAACTTCATTTACTCTTACAACTCTTCCTCCAATTTTCTGGTTAAGAAATTTAAACATCAATAGCTCAACTATAAAAGGTAGCAACATTTGTTTTTATGTTCACATCAGACTAACAAGACAGTACCGGAAACACATTATTTAAATGCCCTATTTGGATAGAGAGCAAGAAACATACCCTGCCATTCATGTCCATAATAGCATCAACAGCTGACCTAGGGTTTCTAAATGTAACAAACCCATAGCATTTTCCTCCAACTTGTCGATCATTTATTATCTGCAGTCGAAGAATTGCATGATAAGAATAACAGCTGTCTGTGAAATAAGAGTTTTTTACTGTTTAAAAGAAGATTTCATGGAAAAGATTATGGCAATGATGAAGTTACATACAAAAAGTTGATGTATAATAATTACACTCCCTCATATTTATTTACAAGAAAGAGGAAGATTAAGAGCATATAGCAAATTTGACCAGCTTATGACAAACCATTCTGCAACTGGTATAATGTTTGTCAACACCTTCATGCATATTCACTATTTAGAAAAACAAATGTAGCCCTAAAGATTGGAGAAAGAGATGAAGCGATGGAGTACAAAGCCAACATGGCTACCAAAGATCCTACAAGAGTGGTTTTCAGCAGTGACAGCTGAAATCACCTCTCAGACAGGTTTAATATGAAGAAAATCTCAAACCAAGAATTACAGGCTGGTGGGGGAAACCAAAACAGTTGTTGCATAACAAAGAACAGGAAACTTAGAATTTATAAACAAAAAAAATGTTCCCAAAGCCAGAAGAATTTTCTGATCTAGCAGAGCTCTTCAAGTAGCAATAAAATAGACAGCCAGTCATCAGACTAATGCCATAGTTTTGTTAAGCTTTGTGTTGTTTATCTCAAAAATATCCACTCTAAAGATGCAATATGTCTAAGGCTGCTTCATAACCTCATCCAATGCCAGAGATGACTTCCCACGAAAAAAAAAAAAAAAACACATGCCAGTCGACTGATAGCATAATTGTTGATAATATCTGTACTATCACGAAACAGATACTTTTCTCCACTCCATCAACAGCTCTTACTGCAATATGGTAATTTTTTATTAAAGAAATACCTGTATATTTAGGAAAAAAGGTATCTTCTTGACCTAATTCTGAATCTTGATAGGTAACACTATTACGATCAGTATGACATTCTGAGATTTCTCAGTTCAGAACAGGAACTCGAACTTACTGCCAAACTTTTCTTCTCTAGATGCCTCAGCAAGATACTCTACCATTTGAAAAAATAGCTTTTTTTTTTGCAAACTTCTTTGCTGTTTGAAAAAGAAGACATCTCTTCTCAATTCCAAGTTTTGATGTGCAACACATTACACATTCAAAAGACACCTCCATACAGCAACTCGAATTCACTACCAGTAACCTCATCATGTCCAGATCCTCATCTCAGGGAGGCTCTTCGCAGTGTGCAAATTAGTTAATTTTCATTCAATATTCTTTTTTATTTAGAAAAAAAGGTGTCTTCTTGTAGCATTTCGAGTTTTGACAGGTAACCTAAATCAAGAACAAAATGACACTCTGGATCTCTTCAATTCATCCAGCAAAGAACTCGAATCCTCTATTTTTCAACCCCATATCCTCCGCAATCATTTGCCACCCTCAGGTGACTCCAGGTGCTCAAACAAGTGAGAGTCTAGGGTTTTGGAGAAATCCGACTCCAAGCTCCCTCAAAACCCTAACACGACAACGTGCCATTCGGCTCCCAAAAGAAGCAACTTGAGGAATGAGAAAATAGGAGGGAGCCGGGGAGGAGGAGGAGGGTTAGGTGACGGACCTTGACGTCGACGATGGCGCCGTAGAGGTCGAAAGCACGGCGGAGGTCCTCCTGAGTGCAATCGTAGGGGAGCCCACCAACGTAAATTGACTTCTCGTCGTCCAACGTCATCGCTGCCCCCGCCGAAGCAGATACCTCCTCTTTCCCCTCTCGCGTGCTCCCCTCGCTTCTCTGAGGAGGAGACGGTGAGCTGGGGCAAGAGAACGGCCGAAGAACTTCTTTTAGATCGGCCATTTCATACCTTATCTTGGGCCTGATGGAGTTACGGGCTCAGCCCAAGACTTGTCTCTTACAAGTCCATCACCAAAGCAATACACCATTCCCCTTTATAGTCCTCATCAGCCCATTTCAACTGAAATAACTGCCTCGTCGGCCATGGCGACTCCTCTCCCCTTCACTTCCACCGTCCCTCTTCAACTGAAATAACTGCCTCGTCAGCCATGGCGACTCCTCTCCCCTTCACTTCCACTGTCCCTCTTCAACTGAAATAACTGCCTCGTCAGCCATGGCTACTCCTCTCCCCTTCACTTCCACTGTCCCTCTTCAACCTCCACCGCCAAAGGACCGCCCACCCCACCATCTCCTAGAGAGATGCACCACCATGGCCGAGCTCAAGCGGGTGCACGCCCGAATGATCCGTTCCGGCGTCGCCTTCGCCCCCCTCCCCGCCAGCCATCTCGTCTCCCGTTGTGCCGCCGAAGACTTCGGTTCCCTCGACTATGCCCGCCTCGTGTTCCGACAGATCCCCAGTCCCACCGCCTTCACCTTCAATTCCATAATCCGTGGCTACACCAACAAGAACTTCCCATTGGAGGCCCTCCGCTTCTATGTCGAGCTGATCGAAGGCGGCCTGGTTCCTGATAGCTTCACGTTCCCCTCGCTCTTCAAGTCTTGTGGGTTTCTGGCCGAAGGGAAGCAGCTCCATTGCCATGTGGTCAAGTTTGGGTTCTCCTCGGACATTTATATCCAGAACACGTTGATGAACATGTACGCGGCTCGTGGCTGCTTGACCTCCGCCTGCCAGGTGTTTGAAAAAATGGGTGAGAAGACGGTTGTTTCTTGGGCCACCATGGTTGCTGCTTACACGAGGTCGGACCACTTGTCCGAGGCACTGGATCTTTATCGGCAGATGGAGTCGAAGAACGTAACACCGAATGAGATCGCGCTGGTGAATGTTCTCACGGCTTGTGCGAGAGCAAGAGATCTAGAGACCGGGAAACGGGTTCATAAGTACATCGAAGAGCATCGAATCGGGTTCGATTTGGTCCTCTGGGCGGCGCTTTTGGATGTTTACTGCAAATGTGGTTGCGTTTCGCGTGCTCGACAGCTTTTCGGTGAGATGCCGGAGAGGAACTTGTTTTGTTGGAACATCATGATCAAAGGGCATGTGGAGGATAGCGATTACAAAGAAGCATTGCGATTGTTCCGCGAGATGCAATTCATGGGCATCAAGGCAGATAAGGTGACCATGGCGAGCTTGGTTCAGGCATGCTCTCAGCTCGGTGCGCTCGAGCTCGGGAAATGGTTTCATGTGTACATAGTGCGGGAGAAAGTCGAGGTGGACGTTGTTCTGGGGACTGCTCTGGTGGACATGTACGCGAGGTGTGGGTGCATAGAAAGCGCATTCAAGGTCTTCGGTGATATGCCTCGCAGAGATGTCATGACATGGACAGCCCTCATCGGAGGACTTGCAGTGTGCGGGCACGCGGAGAGAGCGCTGCAGACCTTCCACGAGATGCAGAGGATCGGAGTGAAGCCCGACGCAGTCACCTTCGTCGGCGTGTTGACAGCTTGCAGCCACGCAGGCCTCGTAGACGAAGGCTGCTCCCATTTCGACTCGATGGCGAGCATCTACAACATCCAGCCCAGCGTCGAACACTACGGTTGCATGGTCGATCTGCTGGGTCGAGCCGGTCAGATAGGGAGGGCAGAAGAACTGATAAGAAGCATGCCCATGGCGCCGGATCGCTTTGTGCTCGGAGGCCTCTTGGGCGCTTGCAGAATCCATGGCAACCTTGAGGTGGCCGAGAGGACTGCGCAGAAGCTCATGGAGCTGGACCAGAGGCATGGAGGGACCTACGTGCTGTTATCCAACATCTATGGCTCGTTGCAGAAATGGGATGAGGTTGGCAGAATAAGAGAGCTCATGTCAGAGAGGGACGTGAAGAAGCCACCCGGATGCAGTCTGATAGAGATGGACGGGGAGGTTCATGAGTTCGTCATGGGGGACGAATCACACCCGCAGTCCGCTGAGATTTACGCCATGGTGGAGGACATGATTTCCAGGCTGAAGGAAGCGGGATACGTGCCCAACAAGTCCGAGGTGCTATTGGACATGGACGAGGAGGAGAAGGAGAACGCGTTGTGCCGGCACAGTGAGAAGCTGGCCATTGCCTTCGGGCTCATGAGGACGGCCCCGGGGACGCCGATCCGGATCATGAAGAACCTTCGTGTTTGCGGTGACTGCCATGCTGCAACCAAACTCACATCGAAGGTCTACGGGAGGGAGATCATCGTGCGCGACCGGTGCCGTTTCCATCACTTCAGAGATGGATGTTGTTCTTGCAAAGATTTCTGGTGATCATAACAATTAATATTGATTCTAGTCGTTCGATTTAGAGTGTTGATTCGGTTGAGTAACCCGTAAAGGCTGAGTCGTGTATCCAACAAAGATTCCTTCTACGTTTGGGATATCTGTCTGTAGAATATAGGGGATTCGCTAATGCCAAATGTAATGTGCCTGAGACTTTGATGAATGTACTTTTAGATCTTTCTGATCAAAATTATCCAAACACTTGTCTTTCCTCACAAGTTTATTTTGATAGCAGATACTTAAACAACAGTACAACACAATAAAATAGTTGATTGCGTCTTATGCCAAAACAGATCAGATTTCTGGCTTCTCATCAGCTCTTCTCATATTATTCCTATCTGATGGAACCCTAAATTAACAAAAGTTTCTCATCATCCCTAACATCTGTCTTTCTAATCGTACCAGAAAGGGCAGCTTCATTGACTTCGGCCAGTGGAGGTTTCCGATGAACTCTCAGACTCGGAAGCTAATTTTTCCTTCAAAGGCGACCCATTTGTTGAATCCTCACTTGCTATAGATTCATGAAGAGAATCATTCTCTCTCAGTTTTACCTCGGCAACTAACCCATCGGTGTCCTCCCTCGCTGCCGCAATCAAAGACTCGTTCGCCTTTTCTTTCCGCATTTTCTCCTTCTCGAGCTCCTTCTTAGCCAAAGGAGAGAATTGAGAATCCAAGGATCTTGCAGCACCCAACCATGCAAGAACAATCACCAGCAGTATGCCTCCCAGGTATGGGGTCGAGTTCGCCAGAGACCCAAATGTCAAAATCATAAACTGCTGGATCAGTGCACCTCCTGATTTTCCCAAGGGGTTGCAGACGACGTCAATCGCGGCCTTCCCTTTAACCTGTAATTTATCAAAAACAAGCACTGAATATCTCACAATGACAGCATATGGGGTACTTTGGTCATATGGATTAGTTTCACAAAAGAGCGAAGACCAGAGAAAAATGGTGTTTCGTTGTAGATAAACAAGTCAAGAAGTCAGATGCATATTCTATCAGGTAAAAACATTCGTGAAAGAAGGAACCTTGAACCAACTTATACTAAGATATAATTGGAGACATACACTAATGATATAAGCCATACAAAGATATAAAAGGAGATGAAACATGCAGCTGCTCATATCAAAATATAATAGGAGACAAAACACTGACCTTCATCTCTTCGTCTAAAGGAATATAAGCCATTTCTTTGCAAGGATCAAACAAGCTGTACTTTGCACTCTTGCTGAAAATGTTTTGTAATGCCCCCACGTAAACAGCAGCAAGCAGAGGAGTCATACCAAGACTTCCCAGAAGAGGAGCCAAAGGCTCACCAAACAATAACAATGAGAAGAACCCAACTCCTGTCAGGAGCAAAACTGTGGGTGTAATCATAGCTGCCACCCCCCAACCGAATTTTCGGAGTATCAGTCTGCCTAGCAACATCATTGTGAATGTTGCAATCCCAGTAGCAGTTGAGAAATCACCCATGAAGGATGAATATTCGTTTGGACTGGGGAACTGCCAAATAAATGCGCAGACGTAAGTTTGAATTATGTGGGTGCTGAAGGGCAAAATGCGACCATCAAGGAAGAAAGTTTACCTGTGCCTTGAGCTTTGACTTCCATGTGACTTCTACCAGGTTAATGCTTATACCATAAGCAACCACCAAGGTGGCTAGGTCTCTGACGTATCTAGATGACAGCAAAACTTTTAGGCTCTCATTCATACCTAGCTTTGGCTTCTCCTGCACAATGAATAATCTTCGATAGTTAGTGCTAAAACGAAATTAGCCAAAACAAACCAATTGCTTACCTTCTTTTTGCGATCTGATCTTGGAAGAGATGGATCATTCACAACAAATGTATTCACCCCCCAATAGATTGCACATATCCCGAAGCCAAGAAGCACAACAATGCTCATCATTCCTTTTAGTGAAATTGCCCAACCATCAACCCCTGGTCCCAAATTCTTACGCAGGTTAGAGAAGTATTTGACCGTTCGTCCCGAGAAGATGAGTGCAATATTAGCTCCAAGTCCGAACAATGGGTAGAATTCCTTGGCTTCTTCAACTGTAGTAATCTGCAAAAGGCAAGGGATCAGTATGTCTAAGCATCTTTTGAAGCTGAAATCATCACTTGCATCATTAATCAAGTTTCAACATGCAGACATGCATTCATTTGGCATATGTCACATGAAAGGCATAAACTGGCATAATCAGAGTACCACCATTGAGAAAAGAACAGAATAAACAACCATCATAATAACGAACCAGTGCAGTCTCAATGAAAAAGGTTAAGTTAACAAAGAGGACAGCTTAAATCAGATGAACAAGATCTACTATAAACTATAGAAGAAAACATAAATGGGGCAATCTTCACACTTGAAGGTCCAGGTAATTTTATAGCTATTTCCCATGCAAGCAAGCAGTGATTGCTGTTTTGTTGTGTTACAGGCCAACTGGTCAGTGAAGAAAGCACTGATCAACTTCCTCATTTGCTACATGTTAATCTGATATCAAAAAGATTTGGCAGTCTCTCCTCTTATGCACATACAAACAATTCTAACAGACTTGAAAGACAAACCTATGGCAGTAATTGGCACTTAAGAGCTCATCTTGAGTTTGTGGGATATCTCGATCATAATCTCAACATCAAAAATTCATGTCTGGTAATGAAGACTATTCACTTGGTAAGTTATTGTCATAATGCAATCAATTGACAAATATACTACAGAGAAGGGGGTAGAAGTAGAACTGATGGATAAGGAGACCTTACAACATTTGAATAAGTAAGTGGGTATTTGAAAAAATAAGAAAATTGATAGTATTGGATATAACTTTGGTATACATGAAAAAATAAACATATGACTGAGGCATTTGTCGTTGTACATAAGAAATGTGGAAAAGAATATGTTGTAGAGGTAACAAAGAGTTGAATTCATGCAAGTATAGAAGTTTTTCCATTATCATAGTATTTATTATATTTTCTATGTGGGATACAGAAGCACTTACAGAATATAGGCAACTTCATAACCAAAAAGTAAGTTTACTTGATGCAACAAAGCAAAACCATCAAGTTAGAAGCATAGAATTGCCAAAATGGATAGAAATAAGAATGATACATTCATGAAAACTGGGGTACAACTAATCATGGATGAAATGAGAGAAGATCATCTAAATTGATTTGGACATATTCCACGATGACCAACGAAAGAACTGATGACATCCAGTCAAGATGAGTTAGTTAATACAAAAGGGAAAGATAGAGGAAGATCAAAGAACACTTGGTCAGAGAAAATAAAAAGGGATATGCTGCCACTTAAATTATGATTAACATTGTTATTAGGGAACATTTTCGAAAGGAGAGAATGGTTACCATCAAATAGTTGGCAATGATTGCTATTTTGTTCATTTGTTGTTACTTGTGCATTACCTTCAAGGATCTGAATCACTTTAAGATCTTTTAGTTGGGACCTCCCACACAAAATATACAAAAGCCAATAATTAGCCTCTTCATTTCTTAGTTAAAATCTCAATTTAACTTTGTTAGACTGAAATTGCAAACAAAAACACAATAAGACCTCTTTAAACAATAAAATGCTTAAATAACATAGATACAAAAGAACTAGACCTAGAGTCAACATGTCTAGATTCTATCCTAAACTTGACTCGGACTACTCCAATCCATTCCTGTCCATAGAAAACTTGAGCTGAGCAACTCACAGCGAAAGAAGAAAGTAGCACCCTTAGGCAACAACTCATAGTCAATGTTTGAAAGGCAGCATCACAGATTCTTAACTAATATGATTGTCAAAATAGTTTCGTCAGCTTTAGTAAAACACTCATTCACAAGTAACTTGCACTCTCAACATGTCATCTAATAGCATCATCTATGTTCAAAAAGATGCACCTAGAAAAAGAACAAAAAAACAAAAGAGCATAGTACAAAATCAACAACAGAACAATCACAGCATCATTTAACCAGCACCACCAACAAACCTTTTCAGAATGAGGGTAAAGCAAGATATATGTAATCAAATGTACAAAACAGAAACTGAACATGCAAATCTTGCTTGCCACCGTAACAGAAAAAGATAAAAAGACATTGATCAACATGTATTGAAAACTAACCACAATGGGGTCTGAACATAAAGAAGGCATGGCAAGATTTGATAATCAACAAATTTCAGATGTGATTATAAGTAGTAAAATCAACGAGCAGATCAATTCGAGAATTGAAAGAGAACAATTAAATCCTATTCCATATCACAAAGCATATATCACCTGATTGGCAAACCCCCAGAACAGGACCGAGATCACCACACTTCCCCACAGCTCTGCCATGACATAGAAGAGGCAGAAACTCCAAATCCTCAAAATTGCGACTGGGCCAAGGAAGCTCGGACCCAGCGCCGCCAGAAGCTTGTCCGAAAGAGCGGTGGGATGGATGGCATCGCGAAGCGGATACATCACGAATGCAAAGGCCCCGAAAAAGGCTATGAAAGGCAGAATCACGGTGTAGAAAAGAGCCTCCTTCGACAGCACATTCGACAGCTTGGTGTACAACAGCATGAACCCCACCGCCATCGGCAGGTTCACCCACGTCTTCAAGAACGGTATAATCTCGGCGCTGCTCCCCTTGGCGGTCACCACCAGCACATCCTTGGTATCCCTGAGAATGGTATAATTGAAAAGAATGCAGAAGAACATAATCCCCAGCGGAACTATCTTCTTAAGCGTCGTTATCTCGACACCCAAGAATTTGGGCTTCTTCTCCCCAAGCTCCGCAGAGCCGGCTCCGTCGGCCGGAATCGCGGCGCTGGCTCTAAAAATCGGAACTTTCCTCTGTTTCCCCGAAATTCCGGGGTAAAGGAGCGACCTTTCGGGGTCCCTGGAGGCCGTCGGTCTCGCAATTGACGGGGTTCTCTCCCTGCAGCTGAGGCCATGGAGGGCGGAAGCGGGAGCCCGGGCGCAGAGGGCGGGCGCCGCGGCGGAGGGGAAACGAATACGGAGGGTGTGGAGAGGCAAGTAGGGGCGAACTTGAGGCTTGGGAGGGAGGGAAAGGAGGCCCCTTGTCGAGATAACTCTCTCCATGTCCCCTGGGCAGGCTCTGCAAGAAGAATGGCAAGAGGAGCCGAGCGGAGGAGATATGGAGAGAGACTATCCGAAAGGAGGATTTTGAGTAAAACGGCAAGGAGGCTATATAATGCCAATCGACACCAGTTCTCTTAGGTTTGGGGAAAGGTATAACTGTTGTGGAGGGTAGATTTTTTTGGAATAGGAGATGCGAAGTATCTGCTTGTATTGACGCGTGGCTGATTCATAATTATGCAACACGTATTATAGATGCGGACATCCAGTAATGACACTTTAATTATTATTCCCATTCCCTTTCACCAGACATACGTTAACTCCCTCGTAAACCTGAAGTGGGGTCCGTATGTAGGCCGAGAGAGAGCCACATAAGATGAGAAGGCTTTTCTGGACAGAAATTTGGTACGATTTCTGGGTTTGAGATGCATGGTCGGCTTTTATATATAACATTTGTTAGTGTTACAATGACCATAATACCCCTCTCAATTAGCACCTCCAGTTCGAATAATGGCTGTCCACGTGCAACTCTTACGCGTACGTCCAAGCGTGCCGGTCGATGCGCACTGAAGGAGTCGACACGAGGGGATATCCCCGTGCGCGTAAGAGTAGCGGGTGAGAATTCCTTGTAGAAATAGTACTTATCTTCAGGTATATCCCTGCCGATCGAATTTTGCACGAATCTCAAACCATGATGGAATAGATAAATTGACAAGTGAAACTCCACAGTGACCTGCGTCTCCTGCCTCCTCTGTAATGCGCTCATGCCATGTCCTTTCCCTTCCGAGAAAAGCCACATCTCCCTCTTCACCTCCGCCTTCCACTTCACGCCTTCAGACATCCACAGGCTGATCTCCAATATGTCTTCTCCTCTCCCTCGCGCTCCGCCGCCACCCACCTCCCTCACTTCGACACGATTTGCATTAAACTCTCTGTTGGACGCCTGCAGGACCATGAAAGAATTCAAGCATATCCACTCCCTCATGATCCGCAGCGGACTCGCCCGCTCCCCGCTCGTGAAGAGGCGGCTGCTCTCCTGCTGCTGCGCCTCTGGCTTCGGCGACATGTCCTACGCCCGCCTCCTGCTCGACTTGATCCCCACTCCCGAAACCTCCCACTGGAACTGCCTGATAAGAGGCCACTCCGTCCGCGGCGAGCCGTGGGCCGCGGTGGCGGTCTACGCGGAGATGCTCGCGAGCGGCGTCGGGCCGAACAGCCACACCTTCCCTTTCCTGCTCAAGGGCTTCACTCGCGACGACGCCGTCGCGTACGGGGACGAGCTCCACGCGCACGTGCTCAAGTTCGGACTCTCCTCCAACGCGCACGTGCGCAGTGCATTGCTTCGTATGTATGCCGTCAGCGGCGCGGTCGATACCGCAAGGGAGCTGTTCGAGAAGAGTCCCGAGAGAGATGTCGTCTCGTGGAACGCGATGATTTCTGGTTATAACAGGAGCAACATGTTCGAGGAATCGTGTGGGCTGTTCACCGCCATGGCCGGGGAGAGCGTCATGCCCACCGCCACCACTTACGTCTTGGTGCTGTCGGCTTGTGCGAAAATGAAAGGTTTAGAGTGTGGGAGGCAAATCCATGGGCGTCTCATGAATGGCAATCTGCTGCCTGATTTGAGACTCGAGAACGCATTGATCGAAATGTACGGCCAGTGCGGCGATTTGGACTCTGCTTGGAGATTGTTCCAAGACATGCAAACTAGAGATGTGATATCATGGACGGCGGTGGTCGTTGGATTTGCAAAGTCCGGGGAGATCGATCGAGCCAGAGCGCTGTTTGATCGAATGCCTGAAAGGGATCGAATATCATGGACTGCCATGATTGATGGCTACGTGCGTGCAGGCCGCTTCAAAGAGGCTTTGCACGTATTCCGCGAGATGCAAGCTGCCGCTGTTTGGCCCGATGAGTTCACCATGGTCAGCTTGCTCACTGCCTGTGCACAGTTAGGAGCCCTTGAGATAGGAGAATGGGCAAGGGCTTACATAGAGCGCAACGGGATCAAGATGGACATCGCCGTGGGCAATGCCCTTATAGACATGTACTCGAAGTGTGGTCAAGTGGACAACGCGGTCGAGATCTTCCGCAGGATGCACAGGAAGGACAAGTTCACATGGACCGCCATGATCTCCGGCTTGGCCGTGAATGGGCATGGAGAGGACGCCATTGATCTGTTCTCCCAAATGGTCGAAACCTCTGTAAGACCAGATGAGGTGACCTACATTGGCGTTCTTACGGCCTGCGGACATGCTGGATTGGTCGACGAGGGAAGAAAGATCTTCTCAAGCATGATCGCGGTTCACGGGATTATGCCCAACGTGACACACTACGGGTGCTTGGTCGATCTCCTCGGTCGAGCTGGGCGACTAGAAGAGGCATTGGAGACCATAAACAACATGCCCATGAAACCAAATTCTGCAGTGTGGGGGGCTCTTCTTGGAGCTTGCAGAGTTCACGGGAATCTGGAAATGGCAGAGTTGGCTGCTAAGCATCTCGTCGAGTTGCAGCCTCATGATAGCGCTGCTTATCTGCTCCTGTGCAGCTTGTATGCCAACCGCAACAAATTGGAGGAAGCACACAAGATGAGAGAGATGATAATGGTGAAGGGGATCAAGAAAGAACCTGGCTGCAGTTTGGTAGAGATGAACGGAGAAGTCCATGAGTTTGTGGCTGGGGACAGGTCTCATCCCAGGACTGGTGAAATCTATACCAAGCTGGAAGAAATGATCAAGGAGCTGAAGCGAGCTGGCTATGTGCCTGACACTTCAGAGATCCTTCACGGTGCGGGGGAGGAAGAGGCAGCAAATGCTGCCATTTACCAGCACAGTGAGAAGCTGGCGGTTGCTTTTGGATTGATCAGTTCAAGATATGGTGTCGCAATAAGGGTAGTGAAGAACCTGAGAATTTGCATCGATTGTCACAATGCAATGAAGTTTGCCTCTAAGATTTACCGAAGAGAAATTGTTGTCAGGGATAGAAGGCGTTTCCACCACTTCAGAAGTGGTTCATGTTCTTGTAAGGATTATTGGTGATGGATTCAGCTAAAAGCATGGGCTCTTCCTTGGATTTACGAGCCACCTCATCCATGGGCTCCACATGCCGGAATTGTTACAGGACTGCCACATGTGAAGGATTATTGACGAACTCGACACAAAGTTATGATTTAGTGGCAAGTTTGTTGACCAGATGCTGACCGACAACCCAAGTGCTATTTTTATTTTCAATTACGAATTAATTAATTGTACACTAGTTTGGTGGGTGCGTAAAAGAAGGCCAGACATGCCGACAGCGGGCAACTTCACAGTGTCCTATCGTGGTTTACGATCCACGCCGAGTGTCAAGTTCAAGGCAACTTTTCTCGTCTTTGGGATGAGCCATTTGTATGAGAGACACCATACAGACAAAATTTGGGGACGCGTCGCTCGTGGGCCCCACCCTCTGGCTCTTCAAACTCCCGCTTCTCCGCGGTGAACGTACGACGCGCTTCTATTCGCCTGGGAAACCAGCTGTTCGTGGCGCTACCTCTTCTTTTCTTCTTCTGCCGCTGCTTCTTCCTCCCGGTCCCCAAACCTGTCCTCGCGATTCAAGGTCACCTGTGACGCCTCTCATGGGCCCACGTGAGCTCCGCCGCTATCGCTCCGTTCTTACGATAGGAAACTCTTCGCTTTCCATCTCCCTCGTCCTCTCTCCCTTCGCCCCCAGCCATTCTTGATTTCGTCGAGGTTTCGTCTCGATCTTGTTCCTGGGAAGATATCAAACCCTTCTCCGTGCAGGTCGCGCCATTCTTGGCGCTCGAAGATGGGCGAGGGTTTTGGCTGGCTCTTGGAATTTGTTTTCTTGAAATGGGTTCGTTCCTTTGTCCTATTCTTTTAAGTCAAAGTTTTGGTTAGTTTCATCTACTTTGGTGTGGGCTTGTAGCTTCATTCATTTCCCTTAAAATATTGTTGAAAATATGGGCTTCTTTTTAGTAAAATTTTGCACTTTCTTTTGAATCGAAAAAGGATACCTCCGTTCGTTTTCTTTTCATGATATTTCATTTACTTATAATTTGGAACTGGACGGGTTCATCTTCACAGGATTAATGGCTCTTCTGCCCCATATAAATGTTTGTGATTTATAGGGTTTGACTGTGAGGTAAATTTATATGGAAAATATGTCCACGATAATCTTTTTTGTTATCGGTGATGTAGGTTGGTGGCGTCTTTTCCCTGGGATAATGTCTCTCATAATCGTCACTTATGGAGTATCATCTTCTAATCATGTTGGTATGCCCTTTATAACTGGCAAATTTTGGTAAATGTTCAAGAAATCCACCATCCAGGCATTACAAAATCTTAGAATTTTGAGATACATCGAGATTAAATTTCATACTGTAATAGCTACTATCGATTAGCTCCATGTTATTTTTAAAAATTGCAGATAATTGATTACTACACTTCTTTGTTATCATTGGCCAGATGAGTTTAAAATTGTTGTTTTCTATTGCAAATGTACGTATGTCCTTCTTAAGTAAGTGACATGCTAGTGTAATTCTTCTTTCTACAATTTGATGACTTTTTGGGATCGGCTTTGTGCTCCATTTTCTTGTCCTTTGTCGTCCAATTGGAAATTTTTTTGTAGAAATTTTATATAAAACTGATCTGCTGCAGCTTTTGATAGTAGCCTCTCACATTTTGCCACTGCTCATTCTTGCTGATTATTGTTGGTGATTGCCTCTTATGTAGGTCTTCATGGTGATTGCCTCTTATGTAGGTCTTCAAGACATTAAGATCTGAGACGTAATTTGATAAATCCTTATGATACCAAACATCTATGTCTCATTTAGAGAATCCTGATAATCCTGATTTTCCATTTCACTGGGGTGAAAAGGGTGAATTTCTTGAGGACAAATATGTCCAGTTTTACAAGTCCTTCACTTACTATGATGAGGAGTATTTTCTATATGATTCTCTCTACCTATATGAGACGTATCAGGACATACCTTTTATTGGAAAAATTTTGGAAATATGGGAGCAACAAAGTCATGGCAGGAAAGTTAAGATTTTGTGGTTCTTCCGCCCTAATGAAATTGTGAATTATTTGGGAGATCAGGTACCCTTGGAGAGAGAGATATTCCTGGCATCTGGCAACGGTCTTGGACTTTTTAATGTTAACCCACTGGTAAGTTTTTATTTCCAGTTTATCTCAAATTTTATGTTGAAATCTCTATTCATGTTAGAGTTCTTCTTGCCAGTATGACAATAAAATGTGTGCTTTATGCCACTAAATAAATATGTGGAACAATAGATATATGCTTATACGTTATGCATCTGAATATATTTGGACCCATGTATGCATATATGCATAAATGTCTGGCACAGATTGACATGGTATGCTCATAACCATGGTGATGATAGATACTGTCATGGCTGCATACCATGGCAATGCTGTGCTCATGATCATTTTAATGGTTAATGAAGTAAGAAAAATAGGAAAACCCCAAAAGAAGGGTGTTATCACAATCTGGCCTGCCATGATAATTAACTTTATTGAGTCTGAATAACTGACCCACTAGCCTAAAATGCTTAAGCCTGAATTGACAATAGTACACTCATCAAATCTTGTAAGTCATTATAAATCCTTGTCCACTTCCGATATGAGATTAAATATGGGGTGTCATATCCTTATGAAAGACTTGATGTCCTCATTAAGGACTCGCATAGCCCACAATCATGCATGTGAGGCTTATGCTAGTGGTGGCTCCACTTGATGTGTCTTCTGGCCCATCAACGAGTAATCTTTTTCTACTCGAGCCTCTTATAATGTCTCAGTGTTAGGTCGGCTCTAATACTAATTGTCACAACCCATTAGGGATAACTAATCATTTTACTTTGTTAAATCTGAACTATCAATCTGAAATGCTAAGGCCTAAGTTAATAATAGTCCTCCCATGAGGCTCTTATAAGTCATTCTAAATCCTTGCTTGTGTGCTAACTTCTGATGTGAGACTAAACAACCTCACTTCTGATATAGGACTAAACAGGGTGTTACATGTATTTTCTTGAGTTAAAAATAGAATACACTTGGAATAGCATAGACGGATGCTCCTCTCCTCGGATTGGTGTGGTGTGGTCCATCAGCTAGTGGTTGTTATTTGGCATGAGCAACAAGGCCACAACTTAAAAAAGTTGCATGAAGAGAAATAACAGAAGTGGCAAAGTAACCTTAGACCAAGCCTCTTCACGTTTGATGGTTCAGATTGGTCATGTACAACTCATTTTGATCGGTTTGGTTGGGCTTGGATTGTTTAAGTATCCAATGACATATCAGACAAAAAAGGAAACAAAAAACTGTTCTGGTACCACTACTGCCAAATGTTTCAGGTTGTTTGAATAGTATGTGCTGCATGATAGTATTCTTGCCTGAGGTGAAACTATGAACTCACATCACTGATCTAAATGTACAGGATAAGTGCATGAGGATTTCAGCTTGCTGTCCATTGATAATATTATGCAGTCCTAAAATTAGATAAGTAGCAGTATAATTTACACTTTTGTCATGCATTCTGGTTAAACCATATTAGTATGAAGGTAACCCAGCTCTTTCTCCTTGCTTTCTGTATATATGTGTGTGCAACCTCTTGTCTCTGTATGCTTGTGAATACATGCTCACTCATTCATATCTGTATTCACTTATGCATTAACAAAATAACAATGTAGTTATTTGAGACTAGTTTATACAGTAAAAGCTCTTTGGGAATTGTTGTCCCATTCAACTTATGTGGAATACAAATGACAAAGAGAAACATTCATGTTCTGGAGTAGCATCATTATTATGGTTTGCTGGTATCTTTCTGAATGAAACATGTTCATCTTTTTCTGTTTTCTATTACAATTTTTTTTGCTTAGATCATGCATTAACAGGACTGGCACAATGTGCCTGCTGGAATTGAGTCTCGTAAGAAACTATTGTACATTTGAGTTTTGAGGAAGTAAAATTCATGGGACAAGTATACCATTGTTCCTAGGACTGATGGAGTCATGTTATCTGGGAGCAAGTGTTTCATAATACCAAAATAGCAACAATTTTTAATCAGTGATCTGCACATAATGGTTTGCCTTTGAAATGACTATTGAACTTGGGTTGAATCCAGGCAAGCCTTATCTATGGTACTTATTACGTCCCTTAAGAATATTGTTTATTTCCCTCTTACAATACTATTTTATTATTTGTTCTCTGCCACTCTGCAACTGTATTAATATCTTATAGAGAAAGATTTGTTTCTATTTCCTATTTTTGGGTTTTTCTTTATTAGATACAACACCATTGTTCAAACAGTTGTCCTTGAAGCAGGAAGCAATAGCTGGCAAATGCCGTGTAATCTGCACATCAAAAGACCAAAGGAATCAACAACCTTCTACTCAAGAATTGGAAAATGCTGAATTCATTTTCTTCCGCACTTTTGATGTTATTAACTTCACAATATCTGATGTAATGCCTGATAAAATATCTGGAGTCAATGGCAAGTGTTACTTTGTATGTGTTCTTTAGTTACTAGAATTTCTGTTTTTGTAATCACCATGTGCCCTTTTGTTGCCAGTAAAGTATCTTTTAAATCAAAAGAAGGACCAGAAAGCTTTTCTTACTAAAAGTAAAACTTCTACAAGTGTGGCAGAAGATCGACCTCAGAAGAAGCTAAGACTGACTGATAAATCAACAGACCCATCAATTAATTTACTGACAAACAAAATGGTTACTGGTTTAAAGGAATTGAGAATTGAATGTGGTGAAGAAAGTGATGTTGCTCTTAAAAAGTTAGAGCTTGGTAAGTGGGCCAAGTATGATGAACTCCAGTTAAAAAAAGATCCGAATCCAGTCAGGAAGGATACAGTGATTGACCACACATCAGATGCTAGCAGAAGCCAGTTTCTGGTAAGTTTAGACTTGTTTGGTATTTACAAGTTCAAATATATATAAGTAATGAATTGTGTGGATTTTTTGTCAGGTTACTCTTCAAGATCTTTTTTGTCTGGCTCCTTATCATGAACATTTAGTTTATTCAATGTTCTTATTTTGTCATGTTTGCAGGACAGAAGCAAATGGTTTCGACATGTAAGTAACTCTTTAGTAAAAACTCTTTTTCTTGTTTATATCATATGAACCTTTAGACAAAATAGCTATACATAATTTCAAATTCAACCAGGCTTCCATAACTAGCATTTATTTAATTTTTTTTTTCAATTTCTTGGTAAATCAGATACATATTTTAACTTATGCATTTCATAAAATAATATTGGTTTCTGTTATTACTGATTTAATCACTGCTTTTAGCTATCTATCTCCTTGTCAAGTAATTTACACATTGTGGCTTTATTTTGAATCTTCAATTTACCTTGTCATTAATTTACTTTTTGCAACTGCTTGAATTGGATATGGGTCAGAAAATCCAGCATAATCTCTATGTATTGATAGAAAACTGCTACCAGAGATTGTTTCTATATCATGGAGTTCCATGAACCTGTCACATTTAAGGTTAAATGTACCATGTCCTAGAATTTTTTGAGAAAGCTATCTTTTAAAATCTCTGAGAACTACATAGCTGTGAATATGATTGTTGTTTTAGTCTGGCAATATAGAATTTTTTCTTACTTCCTAGTTGCATGTACCCTTTAGATTTCATTATATGAGTCAAACTGTTGCTATGACATGTAAAGGTCATAATTGGTAAACTTGGACCTAAGTTAATATGCATAAATAAAGCTGATGGCTTTTCTGGCTCACAGCACAAACAACATTGTCATGGCCTTATGAGGCAGACCATGCAAAATTTTAAGGCTTCTGCATGTTAATATATTATAATCACTGCTTTTTCAATACCAGATTTTAACTGCTAATCATTTTTTTCTTTTTGATAATCTGCATTTGTTGTATCCTAGATCTCTGAACACCCAAGGGAAACACTTCTAAGATCATGTTGTTTTAGCTAATTAAGATGGCTATTTATTTCTAGTTTTGAAATCTTGTCCTATATGCCCTGATAGTTGTAAAACTATTAAATTCAATAGTTTAATAATTCTTAATATTTCAATACAGAAACGAAGAATTTTGTTTATTGCAGCTTGATATTTTTGTTTGTAATGCTTTTGCTGCAGTATCTAATTTGATTTGTACTAGAAATACATAGACAATTTAAGGGGTAACATACTATTCAGGATTCATAGAAAGATCACTTTTTGCTTAGATGATTAATTTTTTCTTGTGAATGCAATATTCAGTCATGGGAAGCACAACTGGAAGCTGCTAATCAGGGAGGAAGACTTGTGCTGCTTGGAAATTTGGACCCATCCATCACTTCGCAAGAAATAGAGGTGCCTTGCTTTGTTTGTGAATTTAGTATTCACTATGACTACACTCAGTGATGCTCTTTTTGTGTGCAATCATTTGTATTTCTTTGTTTGCTTCAAACATGAAGAAAAAAAATGGAATTTCAGTGTCTGCATGGTAGTTAACCCTTAATGGATTTTGTGAAATATTTAGTTATTTATCCAATAACAACTTTTGTTGTTAAAAGTATGCCAAGGCTAGTTATGAATGTTTTCTTCCTATGATTGTCGAAGTCTGGTTTATTAACATATTACATGAATAGTGGGATATTATGTTAATTCAACGAGGATTGTTGATAATGTTTGCATTCGTTCTTGTTGAAAGAGATCATCATATTCAGTTTTCTTTGTTTTTACCCTTTTTCTAAAGTATCAATAATATCTTTGAACTTGTGTTATATTAGTCACCAATTAGTTTGGTCCACTTTTGAAAAGACTGACATTAATGAAGTCTCAATAATAGCATGTCTATTGTAGTATATTAGTTACCAATTAGTGGATACCTTTTTGCTCCCTTAAGTTTGGTCTACTTTTAGAAAATTTACATTAATGGAGTCTCAATAATAGCATGTCTATGGATCAACTGATATAATTATGCTCCATGATTTCATTCTATACATTGTTTTATGCTCAAGCATGCATGATAGGGGAATTAGCCCTCACAAGATACCGCTGAACAGTATTTTGTTCACCTCAACTCTGTCAAGCATACATGATGGTTTCTGTATTTTTATAAAATTTAGTAACATTTTATATTACAATGTATCATATGATTTAATCTACATCAGTTATTTCAAAAGTTCTATTCTTTTATTGGTGAATATTTCCCGTCGTGTCAATTTTCTTGCCAAGTGCTTCTTATTGGATTTGTAATTCTTCTTTGAATATTGAGGGTGACCATTGACACTGTCTATATGGGCCTCAAGCCTTGATAAAAGAAAGTGGAGGGTTGTGTCAATGTACTAACAACTAGCATAAAAATTCATCAGATTTCATGTATAAAGATTTTAAATTTTTTTATGCTCTTGATTTAGCAAGAGATCTTGCCTTCCACAATTTAAGTAACCAACCCCATCAAGATGTTATCAAGATGTTATGTTATGCGGGATCAATTTGATTTGTCACTTATTTGAATAAATTTGATTTATTTAGGGGCGACTTCACATATGACATAGGTCGTCACATGGTATCTGGAATAATTTTAATATATATTTTTTTGATTCCTCAAGAATTTGAAAAAAAGAAGTAAATGCGAAAATTTAGAAGAATTAATTCATGATTGTGATTGAAGATTACCAATTCTAATGGAAGATATTATAAAAATTGATAACTATAATGATGGGAGTTTATTGTCAAAAGAGGAAGAGTATTTTCAAGTGAATTATGTAATGTTATCTTCTTCAAAGAAGGGAAAAAAAGGAATTCTTTATTTGATTTGATGTAATTATATTTTTACTAATTTGTGTTTTTTCTTTTATTTGGGCTTTAAAAGGAATAAAATATTATAGTGGAGATTATTAGCTCTCACATTTTGTGTGAGTGGTGTGAGACTACAGTTATATTTTTAATGATATATCATTCATGTGCAAGACGTGTGGAATTACGAGGCTTTCATCCTGGGAGTGATCTTACATAAGAGAAAGTCTATTATTAGTTGTCATTTTTTATATTATCTTTCTGTTATTGTCTTTCTCTTCCTCTCTTTTTATTTATATGTTATCAAAAAAGAATTACTCGGTTACTCATTTTACATCATTATGGTTTACTGTTGTTGTGGTATTGATAATCATTCTTTGTGATTGCTTTTGTTTTTTTATTAGGATATCATGTATAAAGTGTTTCAGCAACAATGTCGTGTTAAGGTCATACAACAAGCTACATTTCAAATCCACAACTATGGTATAACATGTTGTAACTCTTGTCAAATTATCTTGTTTTTGCTTGTTGGAAATATCATTTGTATTTTTGCATGATCTTATGAACTATCCTTGCATCTTAGGTCAAGCTTATGTGATTTTTAAAGCAAAAGATAGAGCAGAGCAAGCAGTTAAAGCTATCAATGGTGGATGTCTAATGCTATCCCAAGAAAGGTACCAAAATTTTCTTATTTTTTTGTGCAAAGGTTAAGTGGCGAAGGCGGGATTCGAGCCCAGAATCCTTTGGTATACTGTAAAAGTCTTTACTAGCTAAGTTAGCTGACATATTAAAAAATGTGCAATTGAGGTTTCGAGCAAAATGTGTCAATTGAGATTTCAAACCCATAACCTTTGGTAAGAGGGTTTGGTACACTACCACCAGACTAATGTTTAAGGTATATAATTTTTTAATTGCATAATAATTACTATCCTACATTTTGAGGACAAGTATTTGATTGCATGTATGCATTACTTGTATGTGTTGTACACAGGCTATAATAATAAACAGTTGGGAAGCAGAGTTGCTTAATCCATCTTCAGAATATTTAGTGTCTACATCTTCAGAATATGTCTACATATTGTTTTTATGGTGGAAAATACTGCTGTCTATGTTGCACCTGTTTTCTATTGACAGATGCAAAATATAAAACTAATATAGAAGAAATGCTTGACCAGTTGGTCCTGAAACTGAGATCAAAGCATTGGTTATCTCTCGAGACAATAACAATTGTTTTTTGCTTCATTAAATATTGTAACACTAGTGGGTTATGGTTGCTTATTTGTCTTTTGAAACAAAATTTCTTTGTTGGGGACTTGGGGTAACTATGTGCCATCTTTATTGTAGGGGCACATTCTTGCTCCATTGTTTTTTCAATTTATGCTCATCTTTGGCTGTTATATTTTCTGGACTGTTAGTTAAACTTAAGGTCATTTGTCTTTTTTTAAAGCATTCTTATTGGTAGGAAATATGAAGCACATTTGCATTCATTTAAGCATGCCTCTAGCCTCTTTCAGCTTATGGATTTTCTGTATTTGGACTTCCAATTTAGATATTTCCATCTCTTTATCACAGCATGTCTAACCCAAGGACTGCCGTCTTGTGCCGTCAAGTAAGTCTTGGTCAGTACCGGCATACCATATGTCGGTATGCTAGTACATATCATTTTCAGGAAAAAAAAAAGCCTGAAAATGGTCAAAATAAAAAAATACCTCTTTTAGGATTTTTTTTACTAATTTAATTATATTTTTATTGTATTTAAATAAGAAGAGAGTATGAATAGAAATTTTTGGTCACAAGGATGAGCAAATAAATTTACCTTTCTAATAACCCCTAGTTGGGCCTAAATTATACCTGATGACCCCTAATTGTGCCCAAACCAATCAAAATAACACTAATTAACTCTAATTAGGTTTTCCAATCCTTCTATTATATCCAAATCAATAGCTTGATTACTACTAATATCGATCAGGAACTTTAATCACAAATGAGAGTAGAAGAAAGAGTGAAAATGAGAGATTGAATGAGTGAAAAAGAGGGGAGCGAGAGAGGGGCGATTTAAAGCCCAAAAGGGGTCCTAACAGCCAATTTAATTGTTGGGTTCAAATTTGACCCGATTTGGGTTGGTGGTACAAGTCAAATTTGACCCGATTTGTATCGTTCAATATTGATCGATACAATGAGTTTTGTCCGTATCGACCTATACATCGCCTGTATCGGTCCGAAACAAGCTGGTCCATGTACCATCCAGCTGGCGGACTGGTAAGTACCACCGTTTCATACTGTTTCGGATGGTACGATAGTCCTTGGTCTTGCCAAACTGATAATGAGCAGAGATCCCTTAAGATATCTCATTAAAAAGATGAAAAAAAAAATCCTTGAAGTAATCCGAGTGTTCTTTGTTTTGTTGCAGACCCCTTGTTAGCAGTATTGGAATGCTGAAGATTCCAGCAAAAGCATCTACTTTGGTTGGTCATTTGCCAACATACAGAGGAAGATTTCAAGTTCAGCGGGAGGAAATGGTGAATATGATGCCTTTTCCTTGTTTCTATTTATTGCTTCTTCAATTCTACTCTGTATTTATGTAGTCTAAATCTCCAGAAATGTGCTGTATCTACATCACATGGTTCTCAACCAAACACAATGGAGTATGACTTGGCGTTGGAGTGGTTTTTGTTGCAGGATAAATACCTCCTAACTCAGAAACTGCTACATGAGGTTCTTGGTCACATTAATTCCTTCTCTGATATTAACAACTGTCTTTACCATGTTATGTCCTTTAGCTACTTATATCTAAACAAAGTAAACCTTCTTTCAGAGCCAGCTCAAGGAGAGGATATACTTCAGGAATCACCTCAAATCCAAGTAGAGCAACAGGTTTGCATTTGTCAGTGTTGCATCTCCAATATGAATTACACACTTCCAATAGCTCAGTTACACAGTGGATACATATCAGTCAGAAATCTCAACTCTACTGCTCACAGCTTATCAAATTTTGCTCAAACAGAATTTCTTTTTTTTTTTTTTTTTTTTTTTTGAGAGGTGGTGAATGCTGTCTGAACAGTTTTTTGAATTTGCATCGTTGACCTTTCCTTAAAAAAATTTATTTTTTTCTCAAACTAAAGCTGCATACATCTCAGCTCTGTAATTTGATTAACAATATCAAAGGGGCTGTCAGGGGTCTGTGGAAGTTGATAGTTATTCTGTATGAATGCATCAAGATTTTTTTTTTATTTTATTAAAATTAATATTCAAGATTTAAAATAATATTTAAATTTAGAATCCAATCATTATCTTTAATACATCTAAGATTTGAATATATATATATATATATATATATATATATATATATATCAGTATTTAAATATTAAAATACAATCATCATCTTTAATACATCTTATGAGCCACATCACATCGCACACCCATCAATACTACTTCCCTGGATTTGCTGAATCAACATGCCGATGTTGTCGTGAGAAGAACCGCCTCGTTCCGCCGCCCGCTTGGCGCTGTCCTTCAACTCCCTCGATCTCTTCCTCCTCGCTTCCCCCTCCTCCCCTCCTCCCATCAGCTCCGACACAGCCTTCTCTACCTCCTCCCTTTTCACCAGCACGTCACTGTTCTCTACTCCCACAGCCACCCCGACTCTTAGCACTTGGACCACCAGTTTCTGGTTGAGGAACTGGTCTCCGAAGTTAGGCCATGTTACCATGGGCAGGCCGGCGGACATGCCTTCCAGTATCGAGTTCCACCCGCAGTGGGTGACGAACCCGCCGACGGCAGGGTGCGACAAGATCACCATCTGCGGCGCCCACCCCCTGATCACCAGTCCCCTTGACCTCACCATCTCCTCGAACTCCTCCGACAGCCACCGCTCCACCTCCGCCGCCTGCTTCCCGGGTCTGATCACCCATATGAAGGGCCTGCCCCAAGTCTCCAGGCCCATTCCTATCTCGATGATTTGCTGCAGCGTGGAGCTAACGAGGCTGCCAAAGCTCACATAGATCACAGAGCTCGGCTTCATCGAGTCAAGCCAGCGTATGCACTCGTTCCCATCGATGGCGGCCTTGTTTCCTCTTGCAGCCATGTGGGTGGCGTCGCCGCCGCAGAGGCGCAACAGGGGGCCGATGGTCCAGACTCTCTTTCCCATGGCCTTCTGATAGGATTCCACGTACGGAGCCTCTATGTCGTCGAAGGTGTTGACCACGACGCCGTCGGCCCTCGACTCCTCCTCCATCACCTCGCAGCGGAACCTCTGCAGCCTCGGCCCCATGAAGTTCCCCGGCGCTTGGGCCTTACTGATCTGGAGCCGATGGGGAAACCCGGGCAAGTCCAGCATCTGCGACTCATCAATTCCCTGCTCGTAGACGTTCTCCCGATGCAAGATGTAGCGAGCGAGGAGGGTGAAGCACCCGTAGCCATTAAAGACCAGCCGCGGGACGCCCAGCTCCCGCGCCATCTCCCCCGTCCACGTGTAGAAGGCGTCGGAGATGACGCAGCTCGGAGGCAGATGGTGCCGGCGTAGGTGCGACGTCAGCGGCTCCCGGAGCATAGCGCAAGCGCGCAAGAAGGTATCGAGGTGGTCGTGCGACGGCAGGGCGTCGGCGTTCTCCGTCCCTTCGGGCAGGCCGACTTCCGCGCACGGAAAGCAGAGCGCCACGAACTCGATGGGCAGCCGGGACTCCTCGGCGCGTTCGATGATGAGCTTGATCCGCAGAGCGTTGAGCCGGGTGGTGAGGAAGCTGACATGGGCGCCGCGGCCCGCGAGCACATGCGCCATGTCGACCATGGGGATGATGTGTCCCTGTTCCAGGAACGGCACCAGGACGAAGTGTGGCTTCGCACCATTTCCACCGTTCACGGCTGTTTGGTTCGTCATCTTTGCATGCAAAGGAATGGTTCCGCTTCAAAGAAAACAGAGAAGAAACGAAGGATAACACACGGCTCGAACTCGATCTTTCTATATAGTCTCACTCTCAACTCTTAGAATGTTTCTTTCCGACTGTGGATGACTTCATCCATGGAGGCCTCTTCTTCTATTTGCCAGTGAAATGTTCAAACAACCACCAAAAAAGAAGGTGCAAACGGTTGAAACCACCGGCAAAGTATGAGATAGTCTAACTAATAAATTATTTTTTTCACGACAGAGAGTACACCTTCGGTAAATCATCATCCGATACTTACGTTATGTCTCGAATGAAAGAAGAATCAGTCTCTATCCGTCTATCCATATGAGCAAGAATCAGACGATTCTAAGAAATATTTTATCTTTTTACGATCGTATATAAAAATTTATTTTCAACATAATATAAGAGGACTTAGCTTTTTCTACCATTCGTATTTGTACTTATACACATCGGGTTACTAACTTGAGCATAAGAAATAATATGTAAGGAAATTTCTCTCGATCTCGCTTTTTTTGTGTAAGTGACACATTTAGAGCTCAACGTTTTTACCTTAAAGATATCTCGGATAACCCTGTGCATATAAATCTAGACTACATCGGGCTAACGAGGACAGTAACGACTTCTTCTCTCAACACATCGTATAATTTTTTATTTTCATCTTTCATGTTGTTCTAGTTTGCCCGATATTTTCTTCAATAAAATGATGATTTATCACATTATATTTTAGTGTTATTATTTTATTTTATTAAACTTTCATTTTATTGTTTTAGAAAGATACTATTAATTGTCTGTAGCCAATTTAAATTTTGTTCTTTTTTCAGGAACGAATGATAAATGACGTGCTTTAATTTCGTGCGAGGACCGAGCAACACCATGGCCAATAAATTAGGGTTACAACGATAACACGAACGGGAAGTGTCTTCTCGTGGAACGATAAGGGTTTCAGACGAGACGACCGTCGGCAGGATCCGACAAGATCTGTTTCTTTCTTTTCGATGTGATGATGCTGTGAACTGAAGAATATATTAGACACTCATGAAATGTTGACCATGTCACGTAGCTTATATAATTGCATGTCACATATACATACATATATATCAAGGAGATTAGTCTACGGACAGGCATTGTCATCATCCACTGGGATTAGCATGATGACAAGATGAGATTGGAACATGTCAAATTTGGTGTTCTTCCGAGAATGGGTCAACCATTATGAGAAGGAGAGTTACTTCGATGAGCAAAAGCTAAGGACGACAAGAGCCTTATTAGATATAGACACCACCATAAGTTTCGGTAGCTTGCAAATCACGTGTTTGACGAGTTCTCCAAACATCAAATTTCATCAAATTAAGTGAGATTGAGAAATTGGAAGTGAGTGCAACTAATAATAATTTTTAGTTTTCAGTGGTGTTTTTCCTTCTTAATAATTGGATGACGATTGAATATGCTAGTGAAGAATAGATTTAATCTCAACAACAACAACAACAACAACAACAACAAGCTACCGCTTTAAATAAAACGATCGATAGAAAATATTAGTATTTAATGAAAAATTACAAAATTGATTCTCCTTTATAAAAATATATTGTACGTGTAGATGGTAAGAAGGGTGCACAGATTTATCCTTTCGGAGCACGTGAGCAAGTCGAGGTGCAGGCATCAAGCCCTCTATTGGTGCGGCTCATAGGCTCGTAAGAAATTGTTCACTTTGGACGATGGACATACCCGCACAGTTTTATCTTTTTAAAATATGTGAACTCCAAAAAGCCCTATCATCGCACCAACTTCCACATCTCATTAGCTCCACATGTCCACCAAATGGTCTGTTAAATTAATAAGACATGTGACTCCACTCGTAACTCCAATACTTTGATTAACCCTCTACAGGTAATGCTTGATGATCCTATACTGCTACCGTAGGGATTAAACACTCCCTTTCTCCAAGTCATTATAGGAAACCATTATAAAAGATTTCAGGTGCATTATCTCTCTCTCTCTCTTTGATGGTTAATAGTATCCTCAAACTTTCAAATCTCCTTATCCTAGATTAAGAATTACACACTCCTGACTTTTTTTTGTAGAACATTTTGATGTGATGATTGAATTTTGACATCAAGATTAGTGATAAGTTCGAACGTTAGGCCAAGGTTAGCTCTAAATACTTCAACACGAATATACTTTAACACCTATGTGTTTTTGATATGCCTTTAATATCTATATTTAATTAAAAAATTAGTAGTTATATCTATATTTAATTAAAAAACACCTATGTGTTTTTGATATGCCTTTACGAATTATATTTTAAATTAGAGGACTTGAGATAACGTAACTAAAGATCTAAGTACTCTTAACTTAACTAAACTTATAATTTTTTACATATCTTAATGGCGACAAAAGATTCATCTTAAATAATTAAAATTTATGCCTTTGCTATTGTTATAGACCAAACGATTTAAGATAATTAATCTTGAAAGATTATATAATTGTTATAGATGAGGTGCCATCTAATGACCCTTTCAAAAGAGAAAAGGTAAAGATGGTCAGTAATATTAGAGAAAGAGAATATTATAATTAATTTATCAACAAAATTTTTCTTCTATATATATATATATATATATATATATATATATATATATAAGAGAAATTAAGATGACTGTGAATTCCCTATATCAGATGGAGGAATTGTCGAAAGTATATATTTTTTTGAGTAATAAAGGTTCCTCTTGTCCTTATTTATCTTCTTTTGTTGAATAGAACAGAAGCATGATAAAGAATAAAAACAAGAAAAATCTTCAATCATTGGAAAACATGACTTCGCTAGATATGACTTAGTATGCCATACTACATTGTCTCATGGATTGCATGTTATGTTATTCTTTAGAAACACCTTCATCCGGATAATAATAGAGTAATGAGAATCCAATTTGGATGGCTTCTCTTTGGAGATTTGTGGTTGTCGGCATTCGTTTTCCATTATGAGACGATCGGGCTTAGTCTACAGAAGCAAAAGCAAATGGAGGTCGCAGTTGGGAGCTGCTTCCGCAACGCTGCAACCTACCAAGAACACGTCCATCCATTTGGGAACCATAACTCCCTTTGGATTAAGCAGAACTTTTCCTAATGGATTCCTTATCTGCCCGAGATTGAGAGAAAATTTATTTTTTTACATTAATAAGAATTGAAATTTTTGTATGATATATACCACCGTAATTTAATAAACTTTAATTATTAGATTGAATTGGTGTCCAAAATAATATATATTGATTTTAGTCGGTTTGATTTTGAAAAGGTAAGAAATCGAGATTAAAAAAGAAACTTAGATGTTGATTGAAGCTAAAGATAAAAATCATAAACGAGCGTAGAAGATATTCATATGTGAGAGAAATCGAGATTAAAAATAGGACTAATAAACGGTCTCATAGATAATTGAAAAGATGTATTGAATTCGGCCCATTATTTAATAAGAAGCTTACTATTAATAATTTTCTAGAAATATCATAAAAATATAATTTTACTATTTACATCTCATCGATCGTCAATCTTACTCTTTTGTTTCCCATAATCCTTTAACATCGCTTGTTGTCGCTTCATCGCTTGATCGATTAATGATAGAAATGAACTCTCGAAGAGCATAAAAGTAAAAAATATAACAAATGATGGTATTTGCCTAGCACTGATTCTTTTATTATTTGAAGGAAAATAATAACCTAAAAAGTTCTTGAAAATCCGAGTAGAACCGAAGTAATTGAAAAAAAATAAAAATAAATTTGGTGGGAGAGTAAAAAGTTATCTAATTTTAGAGATGATTTGATGCAATGATGGAACCTAAGTGTTCTTGGTTTGGCTCTCACAATATGAGTGAAGGAGTAGAAGAAGAGGCGTTCTTATCGTCGCTCACGCTCTGACCTCGTTTGTCACTCGTCAGGAAGGAAATTAGAGAAATTAAAAATTCTTAAGATATTATTTTAAATAGTAAAAAAAGGATTATAAATAGAAATTTTTTTTAATAAATTTATTTTTAGGTTAAATTAAGATTGAATTCGATGTATATTAATCTTCACTAGTGAGTGTAACACTACAGTTGACAGCTTGTCTTAAGTAAGATAAAGATGGAAATGGAAAGATGTAAGCAACTATGACGTGAATTTATTGGGAGATGTTCGATCCAGCATGTTAAATTCTAGAAGAATGATGAACTGAATCAACTGAAGGTGAAAGGTAGAGGAAGCCACGCTCACCCAATTCCCAAGAACAGATGATGATTTTGACGGCGGCGTTACCGCATGAATGATATCACATGCCTCGAAGAGGTCGCCAACAAGATGAATGCCGTGTTTGTCTTCGGTCTCGTCTTCTTCCGGTGTGGCCCGATGATAACTAGGCAGATGAACCGGCTGCTCCCTCGATATAGAGGCCACCGATGGATGATCATCTCGTACACAGACCTGACCTGACACAGTTCTTCATCGTTGGAAGATGACAGGCCAACTCGATTTTAATGGCTTTGGTGATGGGAAGCCGCACTTTGTACTGGTTCCGCTGATGGCGCAAGGCCACATGATCCCAATGGTCGACCTCGGCCTGCTGCTCGCCGATCGTGGAGTCACGGTCAGCCTCATCACCACGCCCTTCAATGCGTCGCGGATCATAACCACCATCGACCAAGCTCGGGAGGCCGGCCTTCCGATCCGATTCGTCGAGCTTCCGTTCCCCTTTGCGGAGGTTGGCTTGCCTGAGGGGCTCGAGAACATCGACGCTGCGACAAGCATGGAGCCCATGTCAGCCTTCTTCAGAGCGACCAGTCTCCTTCGGCGGCCACTGGAGCAGTATCTCCGAGAGCAGTCGCCCTATCCGAGCTGCATCATATCTGACCTCTGCCACCCATGGACGCTGGAGGTCGCCCGTAATCTCCAAGTTCCGCGCCTCACCTTCTTCAGCATCTGCTGCTTCACCCTGCTTTGCATCCACAACATCTGGTACTACAAGGTTTACGACGATATGCCCGACGAGCACGAGTCATTCGTGGTGCCGGGCTTGGCAGAGAGGATCGAGGTGACCAAGGCCCAAGCGCCGGGGTTCTTCGACATGCCTGGCTGGGAAAAGATGGCGGAAGAGGTTCGCGAGGCCGAGTTCGCAGCAGACGGCATAGTGGTGAACAGCTTCCGCGATCTGGAGCCGATCTATATCGAGAGCTACCAAAAGGCCATGCAGAAGAAGGTGTGGACCGTAGGACCATTCTCTCTCCGCAACAAATCTGTCGCCGCCATGGCTGCCAGGGGGAACAGAGCCTCCATTGACACCGAACAATGCCTGAGCTGGCTTGACTCGAAGAAGCCGATGTCGGTGGTTTACGTCAGTTTCGGCAGCCTCACGAAGATGAACTCATCCCAGCTGATGGAGATCAGCCTGGGACTGGAGGCATCGAACCACCCGTTCGTTCTGGTGATCAAGAAGAGCGAGACGAGTGAGAAGGTGGAGGAGTGGATGGCGGCAGGATTCGAGGAGAGGATCGGCTCGAGGGCTCTGGTGATCAGAGGGTGGTCACCGCAGGTGATGATCTTATCGCACCCATCGGTCGGGGGGTTCATGACGCACTGCGGCTGGAACTCGACGCTGGAGAGCATCACGGCGGGCGTGCCGATGATTACGTGGCCGCACTTCGCCGACCAGTTCCTCAACGAGAGGATGGTCGTCGACGTCCTCAGGATCGGGGTGTCGCTTGGGGTCAAGGAACCGACGTACTGGGGAACGGAGGCCGGCCACTCGGCCGTGTCCAGGGATGACGTCGAGAGGGCCGTGAGGAGTCTGATGGATGAGGGCGAGGAAGGCAGGGAGAGGAGGCTGAGGGCGAAGGAGCTCGGGGAGAAGGCTAACGAGGCAATGGAAGAAGGGGGTTCATCTCGTGCCAATATGACACATTTGATCGAACACTACACGCGCCACGCCATGGAAAGCATGGAATCAAACGGAGATTAGAGAGAGAGAGAGAGAGAGAGAGAGAGAGAGAGAGAACGCGCTTTAATGCCATCTTAAATTTGCAGTCATTGTCATTGCATTCAAATGATTAGACCTAAAATGAGATGACGTTGACTTAGTTCGTTAAATTTCCGGTCGTTGTCATTTCATTCAAATGATGAAACCCATGACGTTGACTTATTATTATTCTTATTTTGATTTATGGAGAATTATCATAGACTAAATGATGTTTTGATTTATGCTAGTTTGAGCTGCATGCAACTAAATATAGACTAATAATAAATTATGTTGAAAAGATTTATTCATTTAATTATATTATGATTACAAGAAATTAATTTAGGGGGTTTCGAACAAGGGAAGTCGCCGACCACACAGATGCCACGTGCTTTGAGCATGGGGACTGCTGGACCCGAAGCGTCGTTCCTCAACACACACGTTGACGCTCCCCTCGCCATTCAATTCATCCCGTCGACGCTCGTCAAGGAGAAGTCTTTATATGGCCCCCCTCTTCCTGACCTTTTCCGCTCCTCGTCCCATCGCCCGCGTCCCCTTCCTCCCTCTTCCCGAAAAACCAAGCGAGCGCTTGGGTCGGAGACGGGATCGGCTTCTTCTCTCCCCATTCGCCAGCGGAGCCCGCATTCCAGGTCCCTCCTTCGAAGATCTCTTTGTTTGCGAAATCGCTTCTTGATTCACTTGGTGTTTGATCTCTGTTTGATGCTTGGGTGCTGGCTGCATTGGGGTCGTTCGCTTGTTCTTGGCCTTTCCAAGAAACGTGACTTTGATTTCCTGGATGCTTCGTCGCCGAGTCCAGATCTATTGTCACATGATTTGCTGCGACGCTATTGTGGATTCTGTGTCTCGAGCTGTGTTCTTTTCGATTTTATGGGCAAAATATCACCTTTCCGCGCATGTTTCCTTGGTGCCCCCATTTTATCCTTGTTCAAGATCCATTCTTTCCCCTAATTATTCTGCAAGACGAGCAATTTTTTTTGGTCAAGATCCGATCTTTCACTCAGGTGTTCTTGGTGGTGTTGATTGTTTTGTTCAAAATCGTTTCTTTTTCCTGATAGTGGATGATTCGGTTTGCCAGAAGAACAAAAGAAAGAAACACGAGGTTTGGAATACCATTCTATGCTTAATGTTTTACCTTCATCAACTTCGTGTTGGAGAGGAGACGAAGAGAAAGGAATCGTCGCTTTTGTTCTTCTTCTTGTGATATATGAATGTTCTAATCTTGTTTCTCTTCTGCATTGTGCAGGTCTCCGCTTTTCGATTTCAATCATCAATTTCTTGATCGAATCCCTCATTCCTGTTTCCCCTGTTGATCTCAGGCCGAAAGATCCCGCCTTTCTACCTCCAAGCGGCAGTTTACTCTTATTTCGATCTCGATCATGGCCGAGGCCGAACAAAGACCCAATGCCCCTTTGCTCCAATCATCGTCCTCCCGTCTCCCTGATTTCAAGCAATCCGTGAAGCTTAAGTATGTCAAGCTCGGTTATCACTACCTGATCAGCCATGGGATGTTCCTGTTCTTCTCGCCCCTCATCGCCGTCGTCGTCGCCCAGCTCTCCACCTTGTCCGTCAAGGACCTCCACGACCTCTGGGACCATCTACGCTTCAATCTCATCTCCGTGATCTTGTGCTCCGCGCTTCTCGTCTTCCTCTTCACCGTCTACTTCCTCAGGCGCCCCCGCCCGGTTTATCTGGTCAACTTCGCATGCTATAAGCCCGAAGAAGCCCGGAAATGCACGAGGCAAGTCTTCATGAACAGGTCCACGCTTACAGGCTCGTTCACGGAAGAGAACCTCGCGTTCCAGCGTAAGATCCTCGAGAGGTCTGGTCTTGGCGAATCCACCTACCTCCCTGAGGCTGTCATCAACATCCCTCCCAACCCCTGCATGGCCGAGGCCCGGAAGGAAGCCAGAACCGTCATGTTTGGAGCCATCGATGAGCTTTTGGCGAAGACGAATGTGAAGCCCAAGGACATCGGCATACTCATCGTGAACTGCAGCCTGTTCAATCCCACGCCTTCTCTTTCCGCCATGGTTGTCAATCACTACAAGCTTCGTGGAAACATCGTCAGCTACAATCTCGGCGGAATGGGGTGCAGCGCAGGCCTTCTCTCCATTAATCTCGCCAAGGATCTCCTCCAAGTCTATCCCAACTCATATGCATTGGTCATCAGCATGGAGAACATCACCTTGAACTGGTACTTCGGCAACAACCGATCCATGCTCGTCTCCAACTGCTTGTTCCGCATGGGGGGCGCCGCAATCCTCCTCTCCAACAAGAGATCCGACCGCAGGCGATCAAAGTACCAACTGGTGCATAGTGTTCGAACCCACAAGGGAGCCGACGACAAGTGCTTCAGTTGTGTCACCCAAGAAGAGGACGAGATTGGCAAGATCGGCGTCTCCCTCTCGAAAGATCTCATGGCAGTCGCAGGTGATGCCCTGAAGACCAACATCACCACTCTCGGCCCGCTAGTCCTGCCCATGTCCGAGCAACTCATCTTCTTCGCGACGTTGGTGGCCAAGAAGTTGTTCAAGATGAAGGTCAGGCCTTACATTCCGGATTTCAAGTTGGCATTCGAGCACTTCTGCATCCATGCGGGAGGAAGGGCGGTGTTGGACGAGATAGAGAAGAACCTGCAGCTCTCGGAGTGGCACATGGAGCCATCGAGGATGACACTCTACAGGTTCGGGAACACCTCGAGCAGCTCTCTGTGGTATGAATTGGCGTACTCGGAGGGGAAGGGAAGGATAAAGAAGAAGGACAGGATCTGGCAAATAGCATTCGGGTCGGGGTTCAAATGCAACAGTGCTGTGTGGAAGGCTCTCAAGACTATCAATCCTGCCAAGGAGAAGAACCCATGGATGGATGAGATTAATGACTTCCCGGTTGTGGTTCCCAAGGTGTCAGCACTCTGAATGATACACGATCTTTGTTCGCGAGGTAGTAGTGTGTCCGATTCAGAGTTGAGAGAAGGTGGTGCATCATCTTCTGTGTAAGCGAAGGATTTGGTCACTAGAGTTGAGAGAAGACATGCACCCAAAAAAATGTCAGACTAGTAGGAGGGTCAGTAGCACTGCTTTTTCCTATTGATTTCGTTATTAATGCAATCCTTTGGGTTTTCTTATCAGTTTCCTCGTTAAGTAGCTAATGCGTCTTGTTGATTGGTGCCTTTCTTTTTGTTGGTTATGATCATCCATTAGTGATTGCCTACTTCTCTTGATGCCCTCTTCCATTGGCTTGTCTTGTAAGTATCAGTATCAATGTTTGACATCAACACGTATCAATCAATATACTAATATACTGTATGTCGATACATTATTACTTAATATTTTATACACACTAGTATAAAATATATAGTACAAATCCTTCTTCTTTCTTTGCATCTTCCTCTTCCTCCACCTATGACTTCGCAATCTCTTCTTGTTTATCTCGATACATTGATTAGTATCGATTACGATTCGAACAGAATCATAGTCGAAGCTATTCGGTATATTGTGCGTCGATATATATCAATGTGTCGTGTGTCGATACATCAGTATAATTCGATACGTATTGGTTTGGCTTGAGATCAATGCTATATGAGTACATTAAATGATATACGCATCAATATCAATCCAAAATTTTAAAAAATTAATAATTATAAATTGATATATCATCCTTAGTTAGATTGGTAAACACCAATCGATGCGTATGGTATGTATTTATATAACACACCATTAAATTGGTGTTCTATGATATAACATCTGTGATGTAACAGATTCGTTCAATCCACAATCAATTTTAATGGTATCCTGAAGAGACATTCCTTTTCACGTCTGTTGGATGGGACACAAACCAAAGCTATGTCACCTCGAGGTCCCATAAGTAATGTTTTTGCAGAAGCACCATTCGAATGGTACGCTGAAGAGAAGAGAAAAGAGAGTAAAATGCTGGAATCTTATGGGGTTAATCCCATATAGTCTGGACTACATGAGTACAAGCAATATATGAATCGAAGAATCGTCAAAGATTGCTTAGAATCATAATACAGAGACCGGAAGAAGTTTCAAAGCCTTTGAGAACACTCTTAAGGTTCCTTTCTGGGAAGCATGAAGCAAGCTGCTGTTGCAGGTTACCTGCAAATGAATCTTTCCTGTTCTTAGGTTCTTCACAAATTGTGGCTTATCAGAGTTCACATATCTTTAATTACTTGCTAGTAAAGAAGGCTATCTGAAGCTGATCCTCTTCACACTTGTTCTCTATTCCTTTTAGATGATAATGCAAGCTGGAAGCAACTCTCCTGCTTTGACGTCATAGAAATAGATCTCAACGGAAGCCAAAACGCTTGCCTTGGGATGCAAGGAGGAGGAAGCCTTTAAATGCTTTGATCAGGCTTATCACTTGAAACATCCAGTTTTCATGGCTGCCGCTAGTGCGATGCGTGTTTCAGGTGGCTCTTTTGGCTACTGCTTGCTCATGGTTTGCTTGCTTCATGCAGATTTCTGGGTCGGCAGATGTGCTTCTGACGGGGAGTGTTCAGCTGAAGAGCTTCGAGCCCTTCTCCAGTTCAAATCAGGTCTCATCGACCCCGACAACCTTCTCTCGACATGGCGAGGTCGTCACTGCTGCCAGTGGAGAGGCTTGAGCTGCGACAACCTTACTGACTCTGTTACTAGCATCGATCTCCACAATCCATACCCAGATGTTGTTGATCCTCCAAGAGATGAGGTCTGGAACTTGAGTGGGAGATTGGATGCCTCCTTGCTCCGGCTCGAGTTCTTGAGTCGCTTGGATTTGAGCTACAACAACTTCGACGGCCTTCGGATACCGGACTTCTTGGGATCCTTGAAGAAACTGAGATACCTTAACCTGTCAAACGCAGGCTTTGCAGGTGCTGTTCCATCAAGCTTGGGGAATCTATCGGAGCTGCAGCACCTTGATCTTTCTTCACCTTTCCAACCATTGTTTGCTCATAGTTTGCAGTGGGCAACTGCTCTTACTTCGCTTCGGCACCTCGCAATGCCCGGCGTTGACCTTTCACGGGTAGGATCAGAATGGGTTGAGGTGCTCAGCGGACTCTCTTTTCTCTCTCACTTGGATTTGCGATCATGTGGTCTTTCAGGGATTGCCTACTCTCTTCCTTCTGTCGACTTTGCATCACTTTCTTTCGTTGATCTTTCATTAAACACCTTCAATTCTAAGGTTCCCAACTGGTTCAGGAATCTAAGCAGTCTGGTTCACCTGGACGTCAGTAGTGCCAGATTGCATGGCTTGATTCCTATTGAGCTCTCTGAGATTCCAAGCTTGAGATACTTGGACCTATCCATGAACGGTAATCTTACTGTCGATTGTTCCAAACTGCTAGCTGGGAGTTGGAGACGGATCGAAGTTCTTGACTTGGCATCCAATCAGGTCTATGGAAGACTTCCCGATTCCGTTGGGAACATCTCCTCTCTCGTGGAGCTCAACCTCTTCTCCAATAACATGGAAGGAGGCATCCCAAGCTCCATTGGCAAGCTCTGCAACTTGCAAGTGTTGTTCTTAGCCGGCAACAATCTGACCTTGGGATTGCCGGAGCATCTCGAGAAGTCTGATGGTTGCATCTCTCGATACCCTCTGCCTAAATTAAGGTACTTGAACTTAGCAGTCAATCAGCTATCAGGCGTTTTACCTGAATGGTTGGGTCAACTTCGAAATCTAGAATCCCTGGATCTTAGTTCCAACCTGATTCGAGGTCCAATTCCTTCCTCTCTAGGGAAACTCCCACTTCTTACAGATCTAAGTCTTGCGGGGAATCGATTGAATGGAAGTCTTCCACCTTCCATAGGACAGCTTACCAAATTGGCTAACTTGGATATCTCCTCAAACCTCCTCACGGGGACTGTAACACGCATGCATCTCTCAAAGTTGAGAGATCTGAAGCTCCTGGCGATGGGATTCAACTCTCTGGTCATCAACATGAGCTCTAGTTGGAATCCTCCATTTCAGCTTCGTAAACTAGTCTTGGGTTCATGTCAGTTGGGTCCCCAGTTCCCCTCTTGGCTCAAAAACCAGAGAGAACTCATGTACTTGGATCTCTCCAACTCTGGCATCTCTGGTCGGATACCCAACTGGTTCTGGGACTTGAGTTCCAACCTCTCTCTGCTGAACATCTCCTTCAATCAGATCGAAGGGCGCCTGCCGAGTCCACTAAACATCGATGCTTATGCTGATGTTGATATGAGATCGAACCTGCTGAGTGGCCCCTTACCAGTTCTATCTAACTTCGTCGAGCTACTTGACCTTTCCCAAAATCGATTCTTCGGTCCAATCCTACACGACTTTGCCCAGCTGCAACCTTCACTGATCTATTTGTCTCTATCCGGGAACAATCTGTCAGGAGAGATTCCTGCTTCGATCGGTCGGATTCAGGGCCTACTGGTCGTCGACCTTTCCGGGAACAATCTTACTGGTGACATCCCAACAAGCTTGGCGAATTGCTCTAACCTCAAGGCTCTTGTCCTCGAGCACAATTCTCTTACTGGAACCATTCCAGCAGCTTTGGGAAGCCTGCAGCAGCTTCAGTCGGTGCACCTCAACGACAACATGTTACATGGAGTCATCCCTTCATCCATGAAGACCATGTCCAGTCTCCAAACTCTTGACCTTGGGAATAATAGGTTGCAAGGTGCTATACCAGCATGGATCGGAGAAAGCTTCCCGGCTCTACGGATTCTTCGATTGAGAGGGAACAAGCTCTCAGGACGAATCCCAGACCAGTTCTCAAACTTGAGCTCCTTGCAAGTGTTGGATCTTGCAGGAAATGAGCTGAAAGGATCAATTCCTCGCAGCATTGGAGGCCTCAGAGCCATGGCTCGACCAAAGGCCTCTCTATACTTGTTCTACGGATTCTATAGAGGAAGTTATTACGAAGAAAGCTTGTCCATGGTGATGAACAACAGACCAATAATGTTCACAAAGACTCTCACACTGGTTACGAGCATCGATCTGTCAGATAATAATCTATCAGACGAAGTTCCCCAAGAGCTGATGACACTCTCAGGTTTGCTGGTTCTGAACCTCTCAAGAAACCAATTCACAGGAAAGGTCTTGGAGCGGATGGCCGACCTCCATGATCTGTTGTCCCTGGACTTGTCGAACAATCACTTCTACGGGAGCATTTCTTCTAGTTTGGCATCCATGAGCTTCTTGAGCTCTCTCAACTTGTCCAACAACAACTTCTCCGGCAGTATACCCCAGGGAGGGCAGCTTGGAACTTTTGGTGCATCGGCGTACTGGGGAAATCCGTATCTTTGCGGAAGACCGCTGAGTCCGTGTGATGTACGAACTGGCGTTCATGATGATGACGATGATGAGGTTGAGGAGGGTGCACTCGTAGACGGCTGGTTCTACTTGAGCGTCGGCTTGGGATTTGCGGTCGGTCTGTTGGGATTATTTGCAGTGATATCGATCAGGAGACCGTGGAGCATTGCCTATTTCAACTTTGTAGATCGCGTCATCGATAGCATTACAAAGGCTAATTGAGGGATTCGATCGAGTGAGGAATTAACCTCTCGTCTTGTATCATCACAGTGTTGTTTCTATGGAATGGGTTTCAGGATTCGATCCAAATTAAACCTGGGTGTCCGGTTTGGACTCGATTCGATACAATCCGATCTCGTCCTTGATTTGACCGAACCGGTCTAATGCAGGCGGACGTCGGCCTTACGGCTCCTGCATGCTGCCTATGGAAGGAAGCTTCGGGGTCCGGGCGAGAGCACATCACAGGTCGGTGTAGAGAGGAAGAACGCCCACTTGCGTACAAAACAGTGGCCAGCGTAGAGACAGAGCACAGACGCAGAGTCGCGTAGAAGAACGCCCCGATACAAACGCTTGACGGGCAGCAGCCTGGAAAACGTGTTTGTATACAGACGGCCAAAAATATCGCCGTCCGTCGACGTGTAGTAGAGAAGACGAAGAAGAACAAATGTGATGGAAATACGACTCTTGAAAGACGAAACTGCCCCTGCTTGTGGTTTCAAATTTCCGCCGTTGACATTGGCAGGCATCACCAAAGATTGATTCAAGATCTTACTGATTATTCCATGATGACCAAAGTTACATCTCGTATAAATGTATTGAGATTTACGCATGATCCTGATGGATCTAATTGCGATGCGTTGAATAATTTGGGATGGTTTGAGCATTGACTTGTTGACACGGCCTGCTTGACTTTCTTATCCTATGCACGATGACGTGGCGAGGCTTGATATTATCATGATCACAATCCACCATTGTAAATAATAGATTGGTCGAGGCTCTTCTCTCGAAAGGACTTGGGGCAATAATGTGTTTCTCACGACGGTACGCGCGTCATTCACCGGCGTGTGAATGGAGACACCGGTGGGATCCATGTGTCTAGATTGTGGGGCCAAATGTTACGTCCAGTAACGCGGCAGGTAGGGTTCTGGCAAAAGTATCTTTGCAAGGCAGTTCCAGCGATGCGGTGGGCATGCCGGTGGGTATAATGGTCTTTCTAGTTGTGGAAAAGAGCGCGAAGAAGGAAGAATAAAGGCGAAAAGGGCAAGGAAAAGAAAAGGACGTCGTTCGAAAAGGTCCGTTCACCAACCGCTCGATCAGTGCCACGTGTAATCTGCAACTTCTTTCTCTTCCTCCTCACCTGGCCTTATCCATCCCTTTCCCCCTTCCTTTAAAGCACACCTCCCTTCCTTCCCTCCTCATTTCACCGGAAACCTTCAACAAAGCAAGAAAGCGGGATCGTGAGAGAGCGAGAAATGGCTTCTGGTTTGGTCCTCACCTCGATCCGGCCGGCAGTGATCCGGGCGAGCACGGGCGACGGCCGCGGGGGGCGGTTGGCCCCCGCGAAGGCCGCCGGCGGAGGGGGCAACAGCTGGTGGGTCCCGCTGTTCGGGTGGTCGTCGGAGCCCGACTACATCGACGGCCCCGCGACGCTGGAGGCTTCCGGGAAACGGGCCGCGGCGGAGACGGAGGGGAAGAGCAGGCGGCCGGCGGGGCGGAGGTTCGTGGCGTTCACGGAGGAGAAGGCGAGGGAGCTGCGGATGCGGACCATGGAGACGGAGGCGTTCCACGACGTCATGTACCACTCCGCCATCGCCTCCCGCCTCGCCTCCGACCTCCCTCGCCGACCCCCCGCCACCAGGCTCTGAGCCCCAATCCGTTGATTTCAATCTGTCTCTAATATTTCGGCCCCCTTGTTTTCGTATATGGACATCAATCATTGTATCATATCAGCGACCGAATGAACAAAAATAATGTTTTCATTCGGGGTTATTTATCCCCCCAAAAACATTTGATTTCTTTGGTCTGACAATCGTCTGATGAGGATCGGACCGTCAGGAGTGCAGATCTACGACGGTAAGCTATTTACTCTCGAACAGCAAACACGTGCGAGAGAGCGTCGTCTAAACTTTGTTCCGGATCTGATATGTACATCAAAGTGATCGATTAGGCTATTACTGTTACTACGATATGTTAATGTTATCCAAAAGCGATGACGTTTTCGTTGTTATCCAAAAGCGATGATGTTCTCGTTCATGTCCGCATAATATGTCATTGTAACATTATAATTTTGGGCGGCAATCCTGTAAATGAGTTCTTGGAAGAAGATTATTTTTTTAGGGTTAATTATATATTATCCCTATAATTATTATCATAATATTTTGATTTTTAATTTTTAAAAATATATACTATGATAATATTATATATTATTAGTGATAAATCAAAGTAAAACAGAACATGTGTTTAATGGTAATATTTTAAATTTACATTTAAAATAATTTTTTTTAAAATGATCATTTTATCTTTTCGTTCGTTACCTCTTCCGACTAACCCAACCCATCGGCCATCCTCTTTATTGGAGCCCTCATCAAAATCTAATAGCGTATGATAATGATATTTGTTTAGAGCTAATGGTAAGCAACCCCATGCGTAATAGAAGGGGGTGGCCCCATGCGTGGCTAAGGGGGGTTAACCCTTACATGAGAGCTATAGGTGGAGAGAGAATCTCACATTAGACAAAAGGGAGATATTTTATAAGATAAAGGAAAAGTGCCGGTGACAACAAACCCTTATGCAAGACCTATGAGCAATTGTAGATTCAATGAAAAGAAAAAAGCAAAATAGTTTTTTCAACAGACAAGGGTACTATTTCAAAATTTTGAAAAGTAATTTTTTTTTCAAGAATTCAATATATATATATATATATATATATATATATATATGTTGTAATCTTTTTAGAAAATTTTTCCATCTTGGGTATTTTTCTATCATTACCCAATTTTATATTTTTTCAAACAAGATAACTAATTTTAAAAAATATCTAAGTTATTCATTAAAATATTTTTTTATATTTTTATTATTTTATAGTATTTTTAGCTTTTTACAATATGTTGCATACCATAACACAAATACTATAAATAAGCCAAATGAAATCAAAATACACTAAAAAATATTTTAATCATGCTATGATTTAAATAATTATTTATAATAGTTTAAGAACAATATCACCCAAATAAAAATAAAAAATGGGCTTGTTATGGTTTTTTTTTGTCACCACAATAAAAACATGGTAAGACGTAATCGAAAATATTATAAACAATTTAAATAGACATTTAAACTTAACTAAACCAACTACAAGCTTAAAATATTATATCATAATAGTATATGGGTAATGACAATCAAAGAGGCACAATATGATCTCACTTATAGTATTTTTTTTAATATTTTTTATAATATTTATGATAATTTAATAAAAATATTAGAAATTTTATTAGAAATACTATAAATGAGTCAAATGAAATTAACATAACAGTTTAAACTAGAAAAAAACCGAACAAAAATATTTTGATGAGAAAATTTTTAAGAGAGTATTTTAGATATTTTTTAATTAAGGATATTATTTGAAAAAATATAAAATATAAGTATTTTCTATGGAAACCGCTCAATCTTATTTGTAACTTTCCAACATTTGTTGTATGTCATTTGGTGCATTGTCGAGTGTAAATATATTGTATTAATTGAGGCATCGAAATAGCATTTTGCCGACGGAATTCAAAGAACCTAAATAGCAATTTCCACACAACCGTAGAAACGTTCAAGTGTTCGAGGCATTCTACAATCCCAACACAATAACATCTCCTATTTCTGCATCAGTATAACTCAAGACACCAATTCCACCCGCAATAGGGATTTAACATGTTGACAAGGAATTAAGAATCTCAAGCTATAAATATAAACCCTTAGACAATATCCAAATTTCTCTCCACTTTTCCACGTCGAGGAGTTCATTCAATTGGCTTTGGCAGTTCATCATCAATTTTCACCTTTTAATCTCTCTCTTCCGCGACGTGTTCATGGTGGACAATTCCTATGCTTGTCACAGTGCCCTACAACTCGTACTTGGAATCCGAAACGTACTAAATGCAACCAAGTTAATTTCTATATCATGTGACATGAAGTACAAGTAATGCATGTCTCCATCAAGCTTAGGCTGAAGGACTTATGTTGGGTGATCGATATCAATAAATAAGTTGGCAATTTGTCGTGCAAGAAAAGAATAAATGAGTGACAAAAAAAGAATCATCAAAGCCTAGAGAGGGTTTAAGAATAATAATAAAATGTTGTGTCATGAAAGTTGATGATCGATTCGAATTTAGTGTTCACAAGTCTTCGAGATAACAAGTTTTATGATGCGAATGATGTTGGTGTTAATATTTTTATTGTTAATGTTCATCTTAGCGATAAACAAAATAATTTTTATAAGTTTAGACCTGTTCTTGATGTTTTCATATAGTTTCTAGTCATCAAGAGAATATTATTCTTACAAATTTTGATTAGTGGAAGATTATTCTTACTATTGAGTTTCATATCATCTTTAGTACAACACTAACTTTGACGCATCGTCGATCCAACACATAATGTTTTACGATATTAATGGGACGCGTAACAATGACTCTCGATGATTCGACGTTCGATGATTATATAGTTATCGTACAATTTAAACAATCACTTACTCTAATCGATTATCAGAAATTACTATTAAAATGCTTAAGTATGACACTATGAAGTCAATGATAGGTTCAACATAAGAGTTGGAAGTAAAATTTATGGATCTTGAACTATACATGGGAGGCTCCATTCATAGAGTAGTGAAAGAAATATTCAATATTCTTTACTTCGGTTCATGTTGAGTTGGTAGATTCGATTGCCTGAGCTCGATGTGATTCATCCAAAACATCAGGGTTTTTCATATGCACGCTACGAAATCGTTCATCGAACACTAGGGTTTTTGTTATCACATCATCCAAGTAAACCTTGTCGTCTCTCGTCTTCGTTCTCTCACATCGGTTCAAGTATTTGTTCTTCATGCTCCCAAGCACTTCTTCTGCATGATTGCTAGCAAGCTGTGGGTGTTGGTAATCACCGGCATGTGAGCAGAACAGCGTAGTCGAATCCGAGTCACAACATGCATGCTGTGAAGACATGATGTTGGAGCAGACGAGGCCAGCGTGCATGTCCCTCCTCTCCCCTCCCATCCATGAGAGGACGACATGGACATGCACAAGGAGAGGCTCTCCCCCACGGTAGTGTTGGTGTAGACCACAGAATCTACGAGAAGGGACAACAAAGCTACAAGGACGGGGACCGGAGATGATGGTGGGGGACTGCCTCTTCTGGTATTCACTCGCAGAACCTCTCGAAATGGCACTCAGTTGGCTCATCTCCCATCATAGCAAACAAGCTAACATGGTGCTTGAGAACCCTAGCGATGGTAGATGAATAAGTGTGTGTCATATTTGATGTGAGACATCGCTTCTTCGATTACTATATGAGTCGCCTCTCTCTCTAAAATAGTAGGCCATATCTATCTCCTCACAACAACGCATATGATCTTGACATTAATGACTGTTCATGACTCAAAAATTACCTGGTCCAACATCTTCTTGATACGAAGCTTCGGAAAGATGAGAGGGATGCAACTGGAAGAAGGGGATGGTGAGGATGGATGGATGGATAGACATTGTTCTTCACTTTGAAAAGTAAATAATCATTCGATAGGAAGTAATTTGATTGATTTCCTTAAAGATTTAATTGGGTGATGAGTGATAATAAAAGATTAAATTATTAGGAAATCTCCTTATATATATATACACTTTAATATTCTCTCCCATGAAAAAGCCCACAATGACATCCCAAACAATGGGTATGGTCGATGTCACCATGATCGTAGACCATTCACGCGCATCGGTTTGAAACACGTAACGCAAGCTCTCAATCGTCGGTGCAAGCATGATCATGACAAACCCTATCGAAGCTCAACTTGCATCTTGTTATGCGAAGGCTAGTGAACAAGCTCCGGAGCCCTATGTTTAGGGCACAAGAATCCAGTAGTCTCCCTGTTGTGAAAAGATGGAGCACATGCAAGGTTACATCTTTTATTGTTGCAGTTTACAAGACACAGCGGTATGTTCCAAGAGGGACACCCCGAAGACATCACCATGAGATGTGTCCCTTCCCTCCATATTACTGCTACTCTTCTTCTACTTTCACTTGTTCTTTCTCTAGGTAGAAGAGTTTGATCTGCCATTAAGAACAACATCTTCTCTCGATTGGTGTGGAACACTTGAATAGAACCAGGAAAGAGAGTGAGAGGTTCAATGTCATGTCTTCACGCCAGCATGCAGAAGATAACAGTGTTGGTATGCTAACCTTCGAGTTAGCTCTTCCGCAGAGAGAGAGAGAGAGAGAGAGAAGTTGGGGAATGTGAAGGAAATGTTTGGTGGTGCAACTTCCAACTTCACTTAGATCATTCTTTTATTATCGACTCGATGATGTTGTCACTCTTCCATTAGCTCACAAAATGAGAGCCATCACTGTTCCATTAGCTCACAAGATCGATTCAATTCAAATGTAATTGGCACATTTTTATCATTTTTATGGACAAAAGACGACACAAAAGGTTGTAAATTATCTAAGAAAATGTACTAAGAAGATGATCAATCTTTGCGGACTATGATGGGGTGCGAAGAAAAGAGGACAAAAGGGCTAGTGATGGACGGGACAACCTAATATAGGGAAAGGGAACGGAACGATGGATGTGTTCGAGAGATTTGACATGGGGGACCGGAATGTGTCTCTCCTTTTCACTCGTTGTGGCAATTGAAACCATATCCAAGTGGAACAATGGAAAAGAACTCACTGTGAGATGGGGCATATATAATCCAAGTGAGCAATATAAGTTTGTATTCAGGTGCTCATATATATATATATATGTATACAATATTTTTAATATATATATTATATATAATAAGAGAATTCAATTCTTATAAAAGTAGAATCGTATAGTTATAAATTATAAAGGAATTTATCCAAATTATTATGTTAAAAATGATTGGATAATTATTAATTATTAGAATAATTCACTTTATTACATCCATTTATTATAAATAGTTTCTTTCTAAAGTATGTATTATGTCACTGTAAATTATATATATATATATATATATATATATATATATAAGGAAAGACATTTTTATATTTTTTTGTCTATCACAAAGTGCAGCAGCTTCCTGTCGAGTTGTGTGAGCTGCAGAGTGCACACAAGCATCGTATCTCCCCATCCCACCTCCATCTTCTTGAAAGCAACTCCTTCGCTCCCCGCCACAGCTGCCGCTGCTTTCTCGGCAGCTTTACTGACATCACAACGACAACGACGAGCGCAGTCTCGGCCAACCTTCCCGGTTGGAGACTTGTTGTGCTCATTCTCTTGGAGTTCTTCCTCCAATGCGAGCACAGCCCGACTGCGCCTCGATCACCGCTTGTCCTCTCGCAGCCAAAAAGGAAGCATTCGTCTTCCCCTCCCTCCTTGTCACCACCCATTAGAATCTCCTCTTCCGAAACCCACCCATCTCCTTCTTCTACAAACTTGTTTCTTACTCCCCTGCCTTGTGATAGCGACCTCAACCTCAGAGGAAGATGCTGCCAATTCTGTGTCTTTTATCCTCAGCAGCAACTACAAGCATTTACTTGGAACGCAAAGTTCCGTGAATGGCTGCGTGATGTGAGCCATGGCGTCATCACGAAATAAAAAGATAACCCTTAAAGCTCACATATACCTCAAACGGTACAGCTGCCATCCTTTGGAGTACGAACCACCCAATGCTGCAGATTGCAGGATTATTATGATAGTAGCTTTACAACCTTGCATTCAGTAGAGTTCATCTTTGTCTTCTTCTCATCAGTTTCACTGAATCAATTCTTTTGATTAACACAAGAGATCAAACGGTACAATCATTACTGCATTAGATGAGGCTGCTCTGCTCTGCATTGGATGTACATGGAGACCAACTATTTATGGACCAGCGAGCAGCAGGAAGGTGCCCAATACTGCCCTCTGCTTTATGTATGATCGCACATTTTGCACATCAGGGTATGTGATACCCAACAGAGTGCGTTGAGCTACCGCTATTACACGCTCTGGATGTGTGTGGACAATCCAATTTAGCTCTCTTCTCCATATCAATGGCCCTGCAACTGATACATACTTGTGTTCATGGATTGGACTGGTTTTCTTGATGAGTTGCTTGGCTTGTTGACAAAGACACAGATCTCATATCATGTCCTGATGTGATGCAGAGGTTGGAGACTCCTTCGTGCTCTATGGTCTGATCAAAGTCTTTAATTCCAGGGTTTCTTGTGGGCATGCATGGCTTTCCATTGTCAGCAACTTCTATCTGATTTCTAATATAAAGAACGAGTTATGATCCGTCTCGACAACGATGTAAGCCAACTTACAAGTACTCTATGAGTATGAGAAGAACCAAGACAATTAACGTCAGTAAGCCAGAAAGGATCGAGAGCTTTACGGCTGACAACCAATCCACACTGCTACTGTTCTTCTTCGTCTTGGTTGATCATTGATCTCATTCATCAAGTTTTCATCACAAAGACTTACGAGTTAGTAACTGTTCTTCTTCTGGTATTCTTTGTCTTGCAGAGAGAGAGAGAGAGAGAGAGAGAGAGAGAGAGAGAGAGGGTGTTGGGCATCGGCTGAGGCCAAGGTGGGTGGGGTGCATGAGTCCGGACGCCAAACCCGAGCATAGGGGTTGTGCCCCATCCGACCACAAAGCCCCAAAGATGTCGTGGTCTCATTAGGACACCATGGCGAAGGGAAAAAAGGCTAAAGAGTGCAGGGTGACCCCTTCCCCTTCCCCGTCCCCTCCCTCCAAGGATGGGGTCACACTCCGTGTTGGGACACGCGCTGCTGGCGGAGGACGACGCCCCTCCCAGGTAGGCATTGTTCACTTCTTGCCATGTGCCTCAATTTAAGTGCATCCTTCCAGTTTGCTTCGACCTCTAAAACTCTCTCCTTCATTCGGATTCATCTCGACTCACACCAAGATATGAAGTGCCTGATTCCTGAGAAGCTTCCCATGCAATGTAAATGTAAGCAACATTATGTAGGGTGATTAGACGAGCATAAACCTACTATTAGTGTCAGAAGAATTACAGATAAGATCGATGCATGGCAGCTTTGTGCAGGTCCAGTATCCACTTGCAGTATCAACTCCCAAAAAGCCAACACACTTTTCCAAGGCCTGAATTTTAGGTGGATATTGAGGAAAAAAGAAAGGAGAATTCAAGCCTGTAAAGAGCTTAGCACACACATCAAGTCCTCATTTCTGCACTTGTACATCTGAAATCACCAGGGTGAGGTCTTCTCAAGACCCATAAATCGATTACTGTTGTCAGAAAGGCTGCTGCACTACCCAAAACCACACCTCAACAGTGAGCAATTCTAGCAAGTTCTAGGACTCATGATCCTTGTTCACTCTGGCTTTATAGCAGAGTGAAGTCTCCATGAGAAGACTTCTTTCAATCTCATGTTTACTGCTAAACATCAGTCACTAACCTCACAAGCTCTACATGGATCGTAAAAGAGAGGAGAGTACAACGGAGATAGGCACATCTGCCTGCGGCCAAGAACAAGTACTTGGGAGAAAGTAGTCAGCGAACAGAGATGCCAGTTTCGAACACCTTGTATAAAGCTCCTTTAATGCTGCTGCACTTAATCTGCAGAGCCTACGCACCTCTTCTTCTTCTTCTTCTTCTTCTTCTTCTTTTACCTTTATTTTCTCTGAAGCAAACAAATGAATGCAAGCATTCTTGCTGGAGAGCGACGCATCTCATAATGGAGCTGAGCCTTCTGAAGGCAATCATAACAAGTGGCAGTCTTATTCTTCTTCTGTTACACTACTTGTAATTTTGCCTTTTGAATGCCTTGTCTCTTGTGGTGATATGGCCCTCTCCTCCTCCCTCTCCCTTTCCTGCAAGAAGGAACCGGAAACAAAATATATTGGATCTCTCTCTCTCTCTCTCTCTCTCTCTCTCTCTACCCCCACATTTGCTCTGTCCATCTCTATCTCCATCTCTATCTTTCTTGTGTACAGAGTAATATTGGATAGCAACAAGGAACCGAACGAAGAGAACACTTAGGTTCATAGACAGTTAACAAAGGCCACTTTGGTCATTGGACCCATCAAGACTTTGCTCTTCCTCGTTGACCCTTAAAACCCCGAGGCGGCCTCAACGGCGCCGGCCCTGCTATGCCTATATAACCCCACACCCCTATCCCTCTCTCTCCATCTCTCTCCCTTTCTCTCCTTTTCACCCACCAAATCCAGACCTGTTCGCCTCCTCATCCCTTAACTCTTTGTGCACTCAACCTACCCATAGATGTTGCTATAAGAGAAGACCCAGCCACAGTTGACAGAAGCAGTTTCTGCTGCTGCAGTTGTTGTATCCGCTAGCTACAGCGGCCACCAGAGTCGTCAAGAGGAGAAAAAGAGAGAATGGGGGAGACGGTGGGGTGGTCATGGAAGTGGTGCTTGTCCCTGAGTGCCATTGGGGCTTGCATGTTCATGGCACTCAAGGTGTTGGACTTCTTGTGGTGGAGGCCGAAGAGGGTGGAGGAGCACTTTGCGAAGCAGGGGATCAGGGGACCCCCCTACCGCTTCTTCGTTGGCTGTGTCAAAGAGATGGTTGGCCTGATGCTGGAGGCCTCCTCCAAGCCAATGATGCCTCAGACCTCCCACAACATCCTCCCAAGAGTCCTCTCCTTCTATCACCACTGGAAGAAGATCTATGGTACATGACTCCATCCACATCACTCCCACTCATCCTTCCTTTGTCTCCTTTTGCCTTGGCTTCCCTTGAATCTCCACTTTTGGTGTACTTTGATTTTTGAGGTTGGCGGTGGTTAGGAAGCTTGATTTCCTTGTAGTTTTGTTTTCTTCTCGGGGTTGCTTTCCATTTCTTCTTCTTCTTCTTCTTCTTCTTCGTGGAGGTGTGCTTCCGAGTTTTGGGCTCTGGTGTGGTCCATCATTTCTGTTCTTGAGGGTGGCGAGTAGGCTCCTATCTCATGTATGGTTTAGCATGTCCTCTTCTGCTCTCAGGCTTTTTGGTTCTTGTGGTGGTGGGGTTCTTGATCACCTTCTGGTGTTGCCTTTATCCACTTTGGTAGACTCTGATTCCACTTCAGCTCCTCCACAGTTACTGGTCCTGTAGATCCTCGAGTGTTAACGTTCTTGTAGTAGTAGTAGTCGTTGTTTGCTATCTTTCTCTCTGCTCCACTTCTGTTGCCCTGCTAAGCTGCTCTGCTCGATGACTGTTCTTCTTGGTTCATACCAACCAGAGGGTGGTGGTGCTCATTTAGTGCTCCTTTTGCAGGCTCCACGTTCCTGCTGTGGTTCGGGCCTACCGCGCGCCTGGCCGTCGCCGACCCCAACCTCATCCGCGAGATCCTCCTGTCGCGGTCCGATGTCTTCGAGCGGTACGAATCCCACCCGCTGGTCCGGCAACTCGAGGGCGAGGGGCTAGTGAGCCTCAGAGGCGAGAAGTGGGCTCACCACAGGAAGGTCCTCACGCCCACCTTCCACATGGAGAATCTCAAAGTAAGTCTTGTCTCCTACCTCGGCTTTTGAATCTGTACTAGTTGATGGCAATTCTCCTATCGGAGAGCACCGGCTGATTAAGCTTGCTACGGGTCGATCAGTTGTTGATACCTTTCATCGGGAACACGGTGCTGGACATGGTGGGGAGGTTGCCCACCTCCGGCGAGGAGGTGGAGATCGATGTGTCCGAGTGGTTTCAGGCCGTGACGGAGGAGGCCATCACCCAGACCGCCTTCGGAAGAAGCTACGAGGACGGCAAGGCCGTCTTCCAGTTGCAGACCCAGCAGATGGTCTTCGCGGCCGAGGCCTTCCGCAAGGTCTTCATCCCTGGCTACAGGTATCACGTTACTATCTGTCGCCGAGCACGCTGAGTTGCCATCTAATAAGCTATTCGAGTGCGTAATTTTGTAGGTTTCTGCCGACGAAGAAGAATGCGAACTCATGGAAATTGGAGAAGGAAATTAAGAGGAGCCTGGTCAGGCTGATCGGACGGCGAAAGGAGCGGCTGGGTGAGGAGGAGAAGCCCGGCGGGGACATCAAGGACTTGCTGGGCCTGATGATCGACGCGAGCGCGTCGAAACAGGGGATAGGGTCTGCGGCGGCTGGTCGCCAGGGGGTGCTGCGGAAGCCTCCTCCTCCGCCGTCGTCGTCCACGACGACGAGGATCACCGTGAGGGACATCGTGGAGGAGTGCAAGACGTTCTTCTTCGCGGGGAAGCAGACCACCTCCAACCTGCTGACATGGACCACAGTACTCCTGGCCATGCACCCGGAGTGGCAGGAGCGCGCGCGGGCGGAGGTCCTCCGCGTGTGCGGCCCCCACGACGTTCCCTCCCGCGACCACCTTGCCAAGCTCAAGACGGTACGCTTCTGGCTTAGCCGCCACCTTCTCCCGCCACCCTCGGTCCATGATTCTATAGGGTTTTCTTTGCCTTCTCTTCTCCAGCTCGGGATGATCCTGAACGAGACGCTGCGGCTGTACCCGCCGGCGGTGGCGACGATACGGCGGGCGAAGGCGGACGTGGCGCTGGGCGGGCTGCACATCCCCTGCGGCACCGAGCTGCTAATCCCGATCATGGCCGTCCACCACGACGCCGGGCTGTGGGGCCCGGACGTCGCACGGTTCAATCCGGCCCGGTTCGCCGACGGGGCGGGACGAGCCGCCCGCCACTCCACCGCCTTCATCCCCTTCGGCCTCGGCGCCCGGATGTGCATCGGCCAGAACCTGGCCCTCCTCGAGGGCAAGCTCACTGTCGCCATCCTCCTCCAGCGCTTCGCCTTCCGCCTCTCCCCTTCCTACGTCCATGCCCCTACCGTCCTGATGCTCCTCTACCCCCAGTACGGCGCGCCCATCCTCTTCCGACCGCTGCCGCAGCCGTCCGCCGCCATCCACACCGACCCCGCCTCCTGTTAGAAGCATTATTTTCACACACCCTCGGCATCATACAGGTTAACCACACAGCCCTTGCGAGCTTGGGCCTAACATGTCACCGCCAGCGCCATCACCGCTAACTTTGCCTGGAAATAACCTTCATACGTCACCTTCTCAGGCCTTCTTCTTCTTCGTTTCATTTACATCTCCAAATGGCTTTGGTGTACGTACTTCTGTATTATACTCCCATCCATCTTCTTCAACACAAATTGTTCATCTATGTCTCCTCTCTCCTCTGTTTCAAAGGATCTTTGTTCTTATTCTCTGCTTCAAAGCAGCTGAAGAAGCAGCACCACCAAATCATCCACCAAAATATGCAGGACATGACGAGATGACGAGGTCAAAACAGAGCGTTGAGCGTCGGCGTAGAACAGGGTGTCGTGTCGGCTAGCTGTCACTCCTCGGTACATGCAAACGCAGACAGAGTGACGGCCGGCACTGTTTGCAGAGCACATAATCTCTGGCGACATGGCGCGACCTGCTCGCTTTGGCGCTTTCCTCCTTTCCAACAGTCCTCGCCTCGTTGTTGCATTGCATCTCCGATCCCTCTGTGACCTAACTAATTACCCATCAACTGTCCACATCTCCATCACGGAGGACAAACGCCCCCCCGCCCCCTGCTCCGTACTCGCATTTAGATCCCCAATGACAGTGAAATATCACCAGCAGAGTAAGCTCTCTCCAAATCCTGCACTCATGAGCGGGATGGGCGGCATGTGGAAGAAGGGTTCCCCTGTCTCGATCTTTCTCATTTTTCCCTCCCCTGTATATGTAACAATTGTCGTTGTTAAATTAATTTTTGATTGTCGATGCTGATTCAGAATTAAATTATTTTTTCATTAATCTTAAGTTTATTTCACTTGACAACAAATTTATCCAATTCTGATAGTGTGCCTGTAAAACTACGTCAAGATTATTTCTAGTCACTTAATTTATGTTTTTGTGTCATAGTGAGAGAGATCGAGATGTATTTGAGCATACGTGTGGAACTCTTTTATAGTAAGCTTCTATTAGATATCGTACTAAGAAAGTGGCGTGCATCATCTAGACTTAACTGTAATTGGGGTACATTGAATCTGGGATACGATAACATTTAATGAATTTGGTTTCGTCCTGAGGTGTCAAGCATGTGGCATTGAGGTGTCGATCATGTTTTTATCCCTTTCTTTGTCTTGAATGAGGTAAGACCCTAAACATACCGACAGATGACAAGTCTCTTAGGTTGGCCGAGGACGTCGAGGGCCTTAGTCCTTCGGAGGTGAGGATTGTTGTAGTTGCTACTATGTCTAATGTTCTTTCTGCTAATTTTTCTCAAAATAAGAGGACTTGACAATTCTAGAGAGCTATCCCCTAATAGTGGTAGTAACCTACCAACATTGACTCGAAGGCGAAGGTGATGCCAAGGGCCCAATTGATATTTGCTCGTCAAAGTCCTCCTCTCCTTTTTAGACATCTTGAGATTCCTGATTCTAAGGCCAGAGGAATCTCGAACCCTAATGAACAGTTGACTTAGTCCCGATGAGCGCTTGTCGAAGGACATGACAAAACATGCTTCACTTGGATTCCAAGCCTCTCATTGACTCGTATGATGTTATCATGAAGATCTATATTTGTAAAGAAGAAAAGAAAGGTTAATACCAAGACATGCAAATGAAAAAGAAAATGACAACCTTCGACAAGCCACTACTTGCTAGTTTGAAGGATGGTGGTGGACTTGAATTAGACGTGAGCAATTTGGAGGAATTGCTCCTTCTTCGACCTGTGCAACCTTAGAGAGGCATTGGAAAACTTTTAGGTGGATCAATTCAGGTTAATTGATAACTCATTCCTCGAAGACACAAAAAAGAACCTACTTATGGAGCCTTTGTTGGATGTTGGATCCCTTTTGACTTTACGGCCAAAGTAGGTGGAGAGAAAGTAAGCTGAACCTATGAAGCATACATCATCGAATGTAAGTGTTAGAGCTAGCCTCGGGAAATTTACCAAAGGATAATTTTGGCAACACAACAAAGACAATAAAGCTGAAAGAATAAAAGCGACAAGAACACCAAAACACCAGATATACGTGGTTCGGTCAATTGACCTACATCCACAAACGAAAGGAGCAAATTACTACTATAAAAAAGGGACACTTACAAATGCCTTAGGAAGATGTTCCTAGGCCATAAAACACATTCAGCTTACTAAACAAGAAAAAACCCAAACCGTAAGCAGGTTTTCTTGTGGTGCCTCTTGTGTTGCCTGTGGTACATCTGACTTCAAAGCCCAGGCCCTTATTTATAGTTCCAAGACGAGACAACAAGTCTAATTTTTCCGATGTGGGACTATGGGACTTGCCAAACTAACAAATCTCCACCTTGGCATGTCCCAACAAAACTTGCTCCACTTTCTTCATAAAAGCCCCAACGGGCAATCACCAACAATGAACACCAACCAAGTCCAAGCACTTCTTGAACTTGTAAACTGAAACAGGCTTCGTAAGCATATCAACTGGATTGTCCTTCGTATGAATTTTCTGAACAAGGACTTTTCCCTCAGCAATGGTATCTCATTTGCATCCAATAATTTTCTTACCCGAAGGCGGCTTCACAAGATCCAAAGTTCTATTCCGATGGAGAGACTTAATTTCTTCATTCATTGCAATCAACCACTTAGCGGAATTATCACAAGAAACTGCATCTGAGTAGGAAGTAGGCTCACCAACTTCACTCGTCTCTTTTGCAAGAGACAAAGCATATGCAACCAAATTTACATATATTTGTGGTGGTCGAATATCTCTGTGGTCTATCCTTGGCTATGGAATATTGCTCTTCCTCTGGATCATTTGCGTCAGTAGACTCGAGACCATCTACTGACATTCTTTGAGTAGAAGAGTTCGACTTAAAAGAATCTGAACTACCAATCTCAAGCTCCACCTGCTTCTGCGCATTATCATTTGTACAACTAGTAGAATCCTCTTTGGAAGATAACATAAACAATTCATCAAAAGTAACATAATTTTGGGGATTTGGGATCAGAACACCATAATCTGTATCCTTTCACCCCAGAAGCATACCCAAGGAAAATGCACTTTTTAGCCCGAGGCTCTAATTTTCCTTCATTTACATGCATGTATGCTGGACACCCAAAAATTTTTAAATCAGAATAATCAGCAGGAGTACCTGACCAAACTTCCTCTGGAGTTTTAAAGTTAAGTGCTGCAGAAGGAGCGCGGTTGACAACGTAACAGGCCATATTAATCGCCTCTGCCCAAAAAGTCCTTTGTCAACCCTGCATTTGAGATCATACACCTTGCTCTCTCCAAGAGTGTTCTGTTCATACGTTCGGCCACACCATTTTGCTGAGGCGTCATCCTAACAGTGCGATGCCGAACGATTCCTTCAGTTTTGCAGAATTCTTCAAAATCACCTTCACAAAATTCCATGCCATTATCTGTTCGAAGCCGCTTAATCTGTTTACCTGTTTGCTTCTCAATCAAAGCCTTCCATTGTTTAAATGTTAGAAAAACATCATTTTTATGCTTCAGAAAATAAACCCAAACTTTTCTGGAATAATCGTCAATGAAAGTCAACATATACCTGGCACCACCTTTAGATTGAACATGAGCTGGACCCCAAAGGTCTGAATGAATATAGTCAAGAGTACCTTTCGTTTTGTGAACTGCCGGAGAAGTGAAGCTGACTCTTTTCTGCTTTCCAAAAATGCAGTGTTCACAAAAAGTCCAGTGGCCCAGTACTCTGTCCGCAAAGTAGACCTCTTTTGCTCAATATGCTCAAACCTTTTTCGCTCATATGACCCAAACGCATATGCCATAATTTGGTGATGTCAGAATCAGACAACGATGATGACGAAACTGTAATTGAACCTGTGACAGTAGTTCCTTGCAGAATATACAACCTACAAGACCTACAAGCTTTCATAACAATAAGAGCACTTCTAGAAACTTTCATAACTCCACATTCAGCTGTGTATTTACACCCAAGGGCCTCTAGGGTGCCTAAAGAGATGAGATTCTTTTTCAAATCAGGAACATGTCTAACATTAGTGAGCATCCTCACAATATCATCATGCATTTTAATTCGGATTGTGCCTCTACCAACAACATCACATGCGGCATTATTGCCCATCAAAACAATTCCACCATTACAAGATTCATATGTGGAAAACAAATCTCTATTGGGACACATGTGATAAGAACAACCTGAATCTAAAATCCATTCATTTTTAGACCTCGTCCTGTCATCAATAGCAGAAAAAATATTTCCAACAATCTCATCAGTTGCTACACTAACTTCAGCGGATTCAGTAGTTTTTTCAACAAAATTTTCCTTTTGCTTTAATTTATTTTTCAATTTAAAGCAATCAGATTTAATGTGCCCTATTTTATGACAGTATCTGCATTCTTCCAAATTTCTATGTCTGGATTTAGATCTAGATTTAGATTTACTATTGTCAAATTCTCTTTTATCCATTCTCCCCCTAACAAGCAGACTCTCAGCCTGATTCTCTCTACTTTCCCCAGTGATATTCTTGTCTATCTACTCCTTAGATTTCAATACAGATTTAATTTCTTGATACAAAACTGTTTCTTTTCCATAAATCAAAGTATCACGGAAATGCTTAAAAGATTGGGGAAGAGAACATAAGAGTAACAAAGCCTTATCCTCATCATCAATTTTTGCATCTATATTCTCCAAATCCATAACCAAAGAATCAAACTTATCAAGATGTGAGAGTATAGATGTACCTTCAGTCATCCGAAGCATATATAGACTTTGCTTCAAGTAGAGACGATTTTCCACTGTCCTCTTCATGTACAAGGCTTTAAGCTTGTCCCACATGCTCTTAGCCGTAGTCTTCGTAGCTACCTCCCGTAAAACCTCGTCAGAGAGATTTAGAATGATGCTTGATCGGGCCTTCTTATCCATACCCGCAAGCTCTTCTTTTGACATATCACCTGGAATGCTCTCGGCTCCCTGTAGTACCAAATCAACTCCGTCTTGAACCAGAATGGCCTCCATCTTGAGTTGCCACAAGCCGAAGTTGATATTTCTGTCGAATTTCTCAACAACAATCTTTGTTATTGTCATCGTTGCCAAAAGATCCCAGAACCAGGCTCTGATACCAGTTTGTTAGAGCTAGCCTCAGGAAATTTACCAAAGGATAATTTTGGCAACACAACAAAGACAATAAAGTGGAAAGAATAAAAGCGACAAGAACACCAGATATACGTGGTTCGGTCAATTGACCTACATCCACAAACGAAAGGAGCAAATTACTACTATAAAAAAGGGACACTTACAAATGCCTTAGGAAGATGTTCCTAGGCCATAAAACACCTTCAGCTTACTAAACAAGAAAAAACCCAAACCGTAAGCAGGTTTTCTTGTGGTGCCTCTTGTGTTGCCTGTGGTACATCTAACTTCAAAGCCCAGGCCCTTATTTATAGTTCCAAGACGAGACAACAAGTCTAATTTTCCCAATGTGGGACTATGGGACTTGCCAAACTAACAGTAAGCAATAGGGTCAGCGTCGGGGCAATGCAAAGCCTTCCATACTCCTCGCCACAAGATAATGCCAAGAATTCGATATCATCTAGGCGGGAGAGAACCTCTAGTATTAAAAAACCTCTACAAAGAAAAAGTGAAAGGGAAAAATGAAGGCTCGCCTCTAATGCGTATGTGTATGTACAAAAGTAGTGATGCGACACATATAGTTGGTCACTAGACAGAGTAACTAGTAGTTCGAACTCGACTAAAATGTGATAGACCTCCCAGAAGTAATTCAGGTCAAAGGCCGACACTAGTCAATCGAAGTGGAATGAGTCAGTTGAGGGTGGCAAGACTCTACCGCTCGAGGGGTTCACCTCCGAAGGGGTAGCCTAACACGACCACTTCGACCCCTTTTGAGGAGAAAATTTCATTTGCTAATATCGAGGGTGGTAATAGAATTAGCAACAAGTTTGAGTCCCAAGCCATATAGGGATAAGAATGTGACAACACCTCAATGTCATATGGCTGATGCTTTAGCACCACTTACTTGACCCCTCGATATGAAACCGAATTAGTTGGATATTATTATATCCCATATTCGATGCTATGATCGTAGTTAAGTCTAGGAGAGGTGCGCCATCTTTTACATAACCAACATCGATCGTGGAAGTAATGGTACTACCAACTAGTTATAAAATGGCTCTACATGTATATTATTCAGAACTTATATCGATCTAGACATTGTCAAAAATATCATCGACATAGTTTTGTATGATTTGACACTAACAAAGTAGAATAAGTTGGTATTGGATCAAAATAGAAGTGTAAAAGAAGGACTTCATCGAATTAGTATCTAACACCAAATAAAAAATAAAAAAATGGTTGACTTAACAACCATGAAGATTAAGCTATCTCAATCCAGCCTCTCCCGTGGGATTAGGATGAACTTTAACCTTCCTCCTCGGAAGCTGATCTAAAAAGGTGTGAAGAATCGTGGGATCTAGCGAGGTCGAGTGGAGAATGCCTGTCATGAATGCATATGTCATGGAACAAACGAGATTACTCTCTGGATGCATGCATCTGTCAAGGAAGCAAGAGCAGGTTTAGTGTGTCCTCAAAGGAGCTGCCATGTCTTCTTCTTCTTCTTCTTCTTCCAAAGGAGCTTTATCCAATCAGATTGGCCGAGCATAGCATAGCTGTGCATGTGAAATAAATGACAAGAAGACAAGCAACCTACATTAAATTTCGTAGCTGTATGTCTAGGAAAAATCTCTTATTCTCTCACTCCAAGGAGAATTAGCTTACATTTCGGCCATGGATCAAGCAATCATTTGAGGACCAGGACGACTAGATTATTGTCTAACCCAATGATACATCTCATGATGCGAATTAGACGAGTGCCGATAACTGAAATTACCGATGGGGAATGCCATCAGCTATAAGCTACATTGTAGACACGTTAACTCTAGAATAAATTAGTGTAAGTTTATGTGAGATCCTGTAATGGTGTCATTCTTCACCTCGGAATGCTGCTACATGAAATGTGAGAAAGCCTAAGATAGAGAGGAAGAGAAGATTTGCAGGGAAGTAAGAGTTTTTAGGGTTCATCTTCGTAAAGGAATCGTGTTCGGAACTCAAACTTGTCGTGGGGGATGGAAATAATGTTATACCTATTTCGCCTCCAATTCAATGCATCAAACAGCTACGAAGCCATCTAACGTGAGCTCTATCAGATCATAATTCCACCTTCTTTTCTTTCTTTGTGGAGCAGTTGGCTCTTATGTCACATCACTATCAGTTCGACACTTAATTACTTAGTCGATATAATGTGTTCATAACGGATGGTCATAATACTCGATGTTTTTAGCGACTCCTTCTTGCTCAACGTGTCTCTTGTGATGTCCTAACAATTGCTAGTGGCTCTTGTAATAATGTCATATCACCATCAGTTCAACACCCAAATCGGATGCTTATTCAACATAATATGTTGATAACATTGAATCTAATGGGCTCCTCTACACATCCTACGACCAAAAGCAACGTTTAACACACACCTTTCTACTGTCTTCTCCTGTTGACTCGACTTGTGCCAGCGTTTGCTTGCACATGAACGATGATTCTCTCTCTCTCTCTCTCTCTCTCTCTCTCTCTCTCTCCAGAGAAAGAGAGCATCTCCAGCGGAAGCCACCCTCGGTCTCTCGATTCACAGATTAAAAACACGTATCCACAACATGGCGGACGAAGGTGAGGGTCGTCGGGCGTGCCCCCACGTCCGACAGCCGTCCGACCGAAGCTTGCAACAGCTGTGACCGAGTCGTCCTCTCTCCACCTAAAAATGCGTCCCAAGCCACCACAGACTTCCCTCGTCTCGCACTCTGCCTTACGACACATGGCGTCTAGCTTGACATGGCTCGGACTCCGCGCTCCCACGCTCTCCAGCTCATGTCATCTCATCGATCGCAGCTCACAGAGAGAGAGGCTAATATTTTAGTACCACGTTCTCTTCCCTAGCAAAATTCCTCTAGATCCACGGTTTCTGCTAAAACCTCAATGCCAGCATCCCTCCTCCTTGATTTGTGCCAATCTGTCGGTCCATAGTGGACACAAGGAGCATGAAGCATCTCCTTCTCCATCATTGGCTACTAGCATACTTCGCCACGGGAAACCCTACATTAATGGCACAGCACTGCACTGCGCTACGTTGCCTTCCTTAACTCACTCTCTCTCTCTCTCTACCTCCCCTCGTCTTCTCTCCAACGAAGGTTGGGTGGGTTACAGCTGCATTTGAGCTAATTGATGCAGCTTAAACACCCCTTAGCTGGAACCGGTGCTTCCTATGCAATCCACTCCATTATTTTACCTCCACACTTGCAGTCATCTCTTGGAATCCTACATAATATAATACCGTACTTGTTCATACCAGTAGGTTCTGAATGTTCCATACCTTTTATATAAACCATCAAAAGGAAAATATTTGATTTATGGATGCATGCAAGCATGATCACCGTCGATATAGCTGCTCTGGAAGCCAAGCTCATTGCTTATGCAATGGTAAGAGTGATGGATGCATGGGGAGGTCACATCCCCAACTTCCAAGCTGGAAACAAACAGAGAAAGGGGAAGCGAGAAGGTCGGTGGAGTTGGGGGACGAGTCTCCATCAAGCTTTACTCGGACCAGTCTTCGACTTTTAAGTAACCGTTGACTCTCGGTTCATTGCCATTGGTAGATGGGAGGAGAATGCCAAAGTAGGGTGCCATTTTCCCAAATAATCTATTATAAAATTCAAGGCAATAGACACGTTATTTGGTAGATCCGATATTTAACTTAAATCTAACAAAGATTTTTATCCATAGGTGCAAGTCATTGTTGCATTTTGATCGATAATTTCCTCATAGTTGAATTATGATCGATAATTTCATATAATTATGTCATAAATTAATTTATCATTTTGATTCAACGATTACCTCATGTGTATAATTAAATCTATCTATAAACACTCTATGTTTTTACTTTTAAATCTTTCGAATTTTTTTTACCTCAAGTATCAAAACGAATCTTTATTGGATATACCCCAAATATAGTTTAGTATGATTTACCTATCGAATCCCTCATTTTCCTAATATCGAACTTGCTATAAGCTTAGACATCATATCTAGATTAACTTATCAGAAAATCAAAATCCAAAATAACAAAAAGAAAAGAAGAAGATGAAGCGTTGCTAAAAGTTGCATCTAATATAAATTAAAATATTACCATGTGAGTTCTAACGATGAATAAAGATCCATAAATAGTTTATGCGGATGTCACCACGACTTCAAATTTTGTGATCCATCTTTATATGTCCAATCATATCAATCAATCAATCACTTTCATCGTCGCAACGCCAACATTTCCCATCCTTGTAAATGTCAACCAGGTTCTACATTCTCGTTGTTATCATAAACCATGAATAGTCAGTCTACCATATTAAATCACTTTCCATTAGCCGACACCAACCAGTCTCCATCCAATGTTCTCAATCCACCAGGCAAGCTCAGTTCTCCATCGTCATTGTTCTTCTGACACTCATACGACTTCAAGTGATCATAGCGTCTTGGACTTGAACCTTAATATAGCATTTGACTTCTCAATATTTACACAAACCTCAAGGAGAGCTGTGAACTGTTTTCATCTTGCAGAACTTTCAAAACCTCAACTAAAGAACCTTGCATCCTCATAAAGTCAACCATCTTTCCTTTCGTCAACTCCTGCCAACCACAAGGAAGAAAAATGAAAAAAAAAAAAAAAAATCATATCGATACATCAGTACTAACAGATATGTGTCGGTTTGATACGATAAATCTTGATTGAAATACACATCAACATTAACTAGCAACTCTAATAAACTCCATGATCAATAATTGTGATGTTAAAAATAATAATGAAGTCTTACATAGTTTATACATGTATTTTTTAATTTCAAACCATCAGAAATCATCACTAGTAATGGTTAATCTGAATTAAGATGGACAAAAGGATATACGTAGAGAATCTTAAAATCATATGTTATACTAAAACAAACTGTTCCGAGTGCAGATGTCCAGAACACCCCCTTCGGTCGAGCCACGGCTGTCATCTACTTCACAACGTTATTTGCGATTACATAATAATGGCAACCGTACTCAGTCCTCCCTGCCTCCCAAAAAAACAATGTTGCCAAGTATAAACAACTTAATATGGGAGTCAACTTTTAGGCTCTCCTCCGAAACCAACATAAAGAGACAACCCAACATATGCATACAGAGATATCAAAGTCACAAGCACTGCAATTGTCGGGTATTCGGAGCATAATCGAGTATATAAAACGATGGGGACTTACCGGCTCGAAGCAGCTGCGGACATATCACCGAGGACGGCAGCCTCTGTGTACCCATGTATCCACCAACCACATGCCCCTCACACGACTATGCTCCGCCCGTCACATGCGCCATATCCCACCCAGCAAAGCGACGACGCAGCAGATTCGGAGGGCCTCGTCACCTGCACAGCCGAAGGGAGGTACAGCTCAGCCCCTTCTTTTATCCAACCATGAACAGTGTTGCATGTCTTACCTTGGAATCTTGATGCAAATGCTGTTGGTAGCTTTCAGTGACTACAGATGCCTTTGCCTTTTTCTCTGACAGGAGAGTGATAATAAATGAGCCACACAGTTGAGGTCGATCTGCATGGAATAAATGAACACAGGACTCATGTGAGGCCCCCCTTTACGACCAACACCGCCTGCAACAATAACTTCGGGCCGGCCAACAGCAGGGCACAGCAACAGGCCACAGTAAGATGAAGAGATGGCACTTGGAACCCACGTTTGGGTCCACCATTTTAGGCAACATAATAGCTCTCAATTGAAGGACTGGTGGTAGTCCAAATCATCGTAGGGTTATTACCTGTCGCAGTACTAGCGTTGACCACAATGAAGCCAATCTCCAAGGATAATATCATCGCCATCGATCAGCATCCAAACACTAAAAGCTGCCTTCGGTAACCTGGAAATAATACAAAAAATTAACACCACATAGATTTTGACTTAAACCTCAACGTGGAAGCATAGAACACCAACTGATTCAAGCCAACCACAAGCTTCAAGTCGGCCTGAAAGAGAGGAAACTGTGCACATTTCCCTGGGATACATGTACCTCTCTACAGGTCATCAGTAATATCTTTTTCTCACTTGGATGCTCGACAACCAGATCGACTCAACTTGATCGAAAACTCCATAATTTAACATTATCAAGCAGAAGAGGGCATCAACTGCTACTAGCTCAAGCCAACTTACTCAAGCAATCAGCATATCCAAAATATTCTCGATCTCCATATCACAACTTTCCCAATGATCTGCAACAGCAACCAATCAAACCCAAGGTCAGTGCAACTTGCTAACAGCAATGATTTTATGGTCATGCAAAATGTCAACCCAAAAAGAAAAATAAAGGAAAAGAGAAATTCACCTTCAGATAACATGCCAAAAACTGAACCAGATCCCTACAAGATTCACTCATTAGAAAACAGGTGTTCCAGGTTCTTACATGTTATTATATGTTAACAGGAAAACCATGTCCACATGATTTGTACCATGTTCTGAAACAATGGAAATGGCTATACCAGCATTCCGCAAGAACCTGCAGTTGATCTTAACTCTTTAAAGCTTAGTAAAGGTTACAGGACAACATATCTAGTTCCCAATCAAAACAACAGAAGTAAGCATGGGAAACGTTTATATCAGGATCTGATACATTAGAACCAATTACACCACTCAAGTTCTATAGCAAAACATCTTCTCGGATACAGATCAGACACCCGCATCTTGGTATACATCCTATGATATACATGACATTTTTAAAAACTAATTTCTAATCTACATGTTTACAGCTCATATTTCCCATAATTGATCAACCCAGCAGCAAATGTACAATTGATGAAGTGCCTGCATGTCCTGCACAATTGCTGGCCATTTGCATATGCATTGGAATGTCATGACTCCAACAGTAACATCACGCAGCTTCGTGGCTAACCTGTTTTATGGCACTTTGCCTAACTGAAGCAACAAAGCTTGTGGTACCTAGTCAACAAAGAGACCTTAAAGAAAAGCATTCATAGAAATATGCAAGCAATTTTTCCTAGAATTAACCAATCAATAGAGTGTTTTTTAGGCAAACTGACTGCTGAAAACAATACCTGTTGAATTTCCCTATATGTTAACTAATGCAAGAATGCAGAGGTGGTAGGACTTGAGTTTAGTTTAGAAAAATGATCATTTCTAAGAGTACATCCATTGCAATATCATGCCTGCATCCTCAGCAGCATACTTGCACCACCTATCCATTCATGGTACTCTTCAACCATACAAAAGCAATTGCCTATCAAGTTAAGAAATGGATAATATTCACATGAGAAAGACAACAAGGTTCACTCATTTTGTATCGTCAAGATAAAGCAGATGCATACATGATTAAATGACTGACTTGATAATGAGTTTTGATGATTGCCAAGGTAGTTAACACTATGACCCATTTATTTCTGCATATAGTACATATTTATTATATACAAAATCCAATTTTTCCAATCACACATTAGATAACCAGTCACCAAAAATATTTTGAATTTGAAATCTCATGCTATATATCACCCAATCGAAGGAGTTCCCTGAAAATGCCGTCTGCAAAATGCCACCCAAATTGCATAGCATCAAACTAAGTCAAATTATATAGAGCGGTCCCCAAATATGCAGATGAATACCAGCGAACCTTCAATATATTTTAATTAAGAAGAATGCCTATTTATCTGTCTCCAATTATAGCAATAGACAAGATCACCAAAGACAACAACACATGCAGTTCAAGCAGAATCTGGAAAAGCTCATGCATTTCCAATATAGAGTTGAACTATGAAACTACCTAAAGAGGAGTTGGTAAAAAGAACTAACCAAATAATCAGAGGAAATGGCACATCCTCCTCCATTTTGTGTAGGCATCCTCCAATTCCCATCTTTTGGAGTGAACAATGCTGAAACGGCACATGAGCTCATCTACTAGCCTCCTTTACTTCAGGTACTCATCGGGATTCATCCGATAGTATGGCAAAATTAGTAATGGAACGAGTTGAGATACACGTCATTCATAAGTGGAAGATCATCAAATAACTTTATAGATATAAGATCCTGAACTCAGTATGAACCTAACTTTAAAAGACAATTTAGGTTCTACGGTGGGTTGGCTTTTGACTTGGTTGCTAAGGCATAAACAAGAGTGTGTTCCATATTTCCTTATTCATACTGCTTCAAAATGAGGACACATAAAGGATGCATGGTTTCAACCAGGTGCATAGAATTCATTGGATGCCTTCACTCTAGGCTTACTAGGATTATACACCATTTTCTTTCCATCATGTTTGAAAACATAGGTGGTATGCCTACCACTGCGAGTCACAGAGATCTTTAGTCATGGCCTCCCAAGTAAGATCTGCCCTGCTTCTGCAGGAGTATATTTCATAAACATTGGCAAACTAAATTTGGAGCAAGCGATGTATTGGCTAACAAACATAGTGGAGTCCACCTAAACAACCTTAGATGAATAAAATCTAGGAAACTAAGACTTCAATTTTTATCCTCTAAAAAGCACTTTTAAACACCACATCAGGTATTACCTCCATTAGTGATAACTAATAAAATTGCAGCTTCTATCATCACCTCTGCTGCAGGTATGCAAAACAAAGATTCATTTAAATTATCCTCTTTTAGTGTGGTAAAGCAAACACACCTCATGATCTAAAGTTGGGTTTCATCCTCAAACTCATGTAGGTCCTCATTGTTGTCCAATTCATCATAGATGTGGGACACTCTCTCCATAGTTCCATCTTCATAATTTCTTCAGGATGAATAGCCAAGTTATTCTTAGGGCATTCATAGGCATAGTAGCTTTAGCTTATAGTAGTGGTAGTCAATGAACCATATTTGTCCCTTGCTTGGAGGACAGACTGAGTGTAAACAGACATCCTTTCAAGTTCAAAGATTGACGTACTGAGGCGGTCTCCTAATCTAGGGTGACCTGAGATAGCTATTATCTTCTAAGGCTAACTAAAGCTCCAAGGAATCAAAAACATGTGACAGCATTCCATTGGATTTCAGCCCCAAGCCCAGTGTCACGATATCTAGATTTCACCGATAGTCTGATCTGATACCATAGTGGAAGATATTTCTCTTTCAACTTCTCTTTCATCATATCAGAGTCCTCAGTAAATGTATGACCTGACCTCTAGATTTGTCTTTTAGCACTACTTTGTGGCTTGCCCCATCAATATTATCTTAGCACCTGAAGACTACTATAAAATAATGAATCTCTTTAAAATCTTTAATGATTGTGTCCTTGTATATACAACTTTTCAATTGAAATTATCCCACTTTGAGACATATTTTAGAACTTCGAAAATGACAACAGCAATGGACCATCTTTAGATTTCTGGGATGCCCCATTACTAAATACGAATAACTCTCCAAAAATAAGTTTCCCATATGTTATTCCTTCAATATGATTCCTTTTACACGGTGACAACAGAAGCACATATCTCGAAAGCTTAGCTACTTACATTAGCCAATATTTTTGCAGCTTACTTTCCTGAAGAAGTCTTACTGTGTCCCACCCAATTATGGCTATAAAGCACTTAAAATTAAGGTTTTCACTTGAGATTATGCTTTTAGCTAAATCAAAGAATAATAAAGCTTTTATCTCACTTGGGACTATCCAGCATGATTTTTCATGACTCACAGACATGCGTAGGAGTTGTACCTGTGCTGCAAACCAGTCTGACGTCCAACACCACTGGACCAGTACTTCTTCTCCTTCCCCTCCTCTTTTCTTCCTCCTTCCATCATTCTTCTTCTCCTTTGTTCCTTCTGGCTTCTTCTTTTTCCTTCTTTTTCTTCCCCATAAATAGTATTACAGTACATGCTGACATACCATATTTTGATAAGCTTGACATGGACCTGACCTGTATCGGTCATGTACCAATACGGGTCTGTTACCTGAAATTACATTTCTTGGCATGGAAGACCCTTATATTTGAGTATGCAACACAGGCAGATCTTGTAGTTTTGAAACTATAATAAAATAACTAAAATAAAACCAAGCTTCATTCAGATATACTATGAAACACAACTAAAATGATTCATCAACATTGTACCAACATAAATATTATGTCATTCCCAATTTTATAGTTCTAAAATTTCCATGTATATTACGTTCAGCAGGAAGTGCCATGTGTTAATGTTCATAGCTTAATACATCCAGCATGTCGCCAGCAGCAAGAGATATTTCCAACAAGCTAAAATTGCTTGTAAAGCAGATTAAATATCTCTTGTTGCAAGCAGCAAGAGATATTTCAAATAGCCTACAGTTATAAACACATGTTATGGTGCATAACTATGCATCCTAATAACAAGCGTTCTGCATCCACCTCAGAGATCAAATATTAAATAGTAAAAAAAAAAGAGTTTCAACTAAACACTGAAAACTTAGTTAAAATATTTTTCATAAACTTCTATCATGGATGTATTACAGGCAGAAATAAAGTAAGCCTGAAATAGAAGGAGTTAACAGAATTAGAAGTATCAAATAATCAGATATACTGACATAAGAATAAGATGGAAGTGTTGCCACACTGTTCGCAGTGTAAAAGACATGACAACTCCACCATCATCACAGACCTATGGAATCAAAGTTTGGGAGCCTCCAATTTTGGCCCTGGAAGAGGCATAGTAAGTGTCAATTATATCCACAATATGGAACACTTAATTGGAGTTAAACAAGTGGATCTGCAGCATAAAGATGGATAAACCTCATGACAGTAAATTCACATCTGTGGTGCAAAACAGATTTCTACTAGGACATAGATTCAAATTAACAATGAAATCTCATGATCAGATCATGTTGATATATATATTCCAACATGCATACACAGAGAACTATGGTTTAATAAAGTTGCTACAAAATGAGATCACAAGAAATTTGAAAAAGTAATAACCAAGTTCAGAGTAAAAAAGAGCTTCATTAAGAAGATGCTTCATAGTTCATAGACATAAATGTTTGTAATACAAAAAGATGCCACAGAAAGTGACTTTAGGAAATCAATATGAATATTTAATATGCAGCTACATTTCTGATTCCTCCATCTTACAAATTGAACAAAATATTGAAACAATCCTCGGGTTAATTGGTAACTTCGCAGATACTAAGCATTTCTTCTAGTCAACTATGAGTTTCTGGTGGCCATTTCAAAATGTATCAAGTTCCTTAGCTCCACTAAGTGTTCGTCATTTGATATATTTAACATTAGACGTAGGTTTGTCATCAATGCTTCCTGTTCCCAACTTATAGGGCCAGAAGCATATAAAGCTATCAAGGTGGACCGGTATGCATTCAACTCTAGTTCATGAATTTCTGCTTGCAACTCATCCTTCCAAGAAATAGATGGTTCTCTATCCAAATCACAAGAAGTTTCAGCATGATCATATTGGCTATACAATTCTTGGGAAGGATAGGTTATATGATGCTGCAGTGACCTACATGGACTGCTGCTTGGACTACAACTACCAACAGAGGATGAAGTGCTTTCAGCATCACTAGGTTCACAATTATGTTTATCTGAACTTGGTAGTCCGCTTCCTCTATAGGAACCAATTGTTCTGTTGTTTGAGTAAGAATGAATGTATTTTTCACCCAGCAGTCTTCCTGTGGAAGCAACAGCATCTACCTTTTCGAAACACTGTATTGGACGCTTGGTAATCATTCTGTGACACTTCCCATCTTTCTCGACTGCCCTTGTCTTTCTTCTACCATCATTGCACATCTCTGAAGGAATAGATAAATCCAATGGCCTTTTCTTCATGCCTCTTGGGAGAACCCATCTTGTATTCTCAGGAAAATCATGACTTCCAATAGGAAAACGGCTCTTTCCAGAAGAATTAACCATCTCTACACATGACTGAGGCTTACGGTAACCCAACTTCTCTCCTCTTGATGAACTGTTTAGAATTCCACCATGTTGTTTTCCAGAATCCTAATAGCAACAAAAGGAAACTTCAAGTATCATCAACATGAAAAAGAAGCAAATATAAATACACAAAAAACATTGGGTATCGAAAATCACAAAATAAGATTGGTAAAATATTAAAGTGACTAAAGATAGATCACATAAATGCTCAACTACACCGGACGTTAAAGTAAACTACATAAATGGATACTAAGAATACAATCACCATGGTAATGGATCCAGAACAACTTAATTTGGAAAAGAATTGCATAATGTTACCTTATGAATCGCCACCCACTGCTCGTCCTGCCAAGAAAGATGTCTCCTTATGTGAGAATTATGGGTTCTGAACTCCCTAGAGGATCCAATGAGCCTCACAGAACAGTATTTCTTATCGACAACCATCAAAACTTCACCAAGCTTCCATGAATTATTGTCAAACACCTCGACAACATCTCCAGACTTCACATCCTTCAGGCCTTCCACAGGTGGAGGGCAGGGTCTGATGGCCTTTCTTGGCACTCTATCCACTGCCACACTGCTGTCTGTTGGATACCCATCATATCTCACAGAATAGTTATGCCCATTACCCGAGATGATCTCGGCACTCCACCATGAGCCTGATGCAAGCTCCCTCCTGCTCCAAACCTCCACCTTATTCCCCTTCTTGAATCTCATGGTAATCCTTCTTTCAAGCCCTAACAAAGAAGAGATGAAAAAATAAGAAGAATAATCATCAGTACGAAGAAAAAAAGAAACCAGATGGCTCCTAAAAAGAAGAATTATTTTTTTCTTCTTAACGATCAAAGCATCAAAAATATCGGCCATGCGAAACCCGAAGAACCGAACATATTCCAACATAAAATATTCCAAATAAAACAGGAAAAAAAACCTAACAGTAACCATTGATCTTCTGATAAAATGCTTAAAATCCACGAAATGGGCTAAAATCCTAACAAGAACAAAAAGAAAAAAACGTGGGCATCAGTTTTCAATGATGTAAAGTTTGGCTCTTCTACAAGTTAAGCATCATGAAAAAGATCATCCGCTTCCACAAATATTTACCTCAACTTCCTGTTACACTAAAAAGCTATGACGAACTCGAGCCACATCGACGAGTTCCGGCCAGAACATTTCTCGGAATGATGACCGAAACCTCGATCAAGTCCAAGCTTCCAAGAAATCACTCGATAGAAAAATAAGAACAAAAAACAAAATTCCAAACTACGCGAATAAACCGATGATCAAGGAAAACGATCAGGGTCCGAGATCCCCCAACGCTTGCAAAAAGAGATATCGAGAACGCGAATCGACGAATCGTAGATGATCACAAGGAAACCATCAATCTAGCTATCAATGAAAGACCAACAACCTTATGATAGAAACAACGAGGGCGATCGATTAATTGAAACCGACTGCTCTTGGAATTCCTTTCTTGTTTCTTTCGTTCTCCTCCCCCCTCCTCTTCTTCGCTGGCTTCTCCGTCTTCCACAAAACGAAGTAGAAAACACATGGAATTTGTGCGGGGAAATATAAAATGGAACCGAGAAGTATCTCAAATCCGGTTTATTGCGTGGCTCTTAAGTCCGGCCGTTGCGAATAGGTATCCGCGAATCACAGCCGTTCAGATTGGAGAAGTATTCGCCGATCTGCGACTCGGATCAGGAGAAGGAAAGATGCGATGGACGGCGTGTGATGGCTCCAATCGCGAATATTAAAGGAGGGTTTCGTTCCTTTGATTAGCTTTGGGAGCACGTTTGGTTCATCCTGGAACGAACGAAGGTCAAGGAATGTTGGCTTGTGTGAGAAGCTCGCACAGACTTGCGAGGCAAGGAAGGTGATCGAATTGCCAATGGAGTGTGCGTTTAGCCATCAAGTCTCACCTAACCAGGACATAATTTAGGGCTTGTGAATTGTCGTCTCATTTAGGATCAAGAAAGAACAAAGAATATTAACAGAAATCAAGCAGATATTGTCGTTTAACATTACAGGGTCTTTTTTTCGTTGAAGAGTTGCCATAGGACGAAAAGGACAACAAAGAACTTAATCCTCAGAAGAATGAACGGATGCAATGGACCAATCAAATTTTGGAGAAAGAGCATTCAGATAGGCAACAAAATCTGCATTTGAATCACTACCACCCATACTGCACATGACGACGAGAACTTTGTGATGCTGCTCGAGCTTGAAGAAGAGGAACAAGAGATGGAATTGTAGTACGAACAAATAAGACAGCATGCCAAAACATACACAAGAAAAGAGTACCCACCTGATTGACTACCATCATTTTACTGAGAATTTATCATGTAGAATGTTCGGAGAGAATAATATGTTGCCCGAACAGCTCTGAGCCATATGTAACATCAAATAAGTTTTCAGACATTTCTCTCGACTGCAAATAGTGGACTTGAATGGACGACTGTCACTCCCTGCCTTGGCGACCATCACCGGTGATGTCTGCCAGCAAATATCATGTAGAATGTTAGGAGAGAATAATATGTTGCCCGAACAGCTCTGAGCCATATGTAACATCAAATAAGATCCACTAGTTCGAAAAAAAACACCAATACGTAGGGATGCCAAAAAACTAGGAAGTTTTCAGACATTTCTCTCAACTGCAAATAGTGGACTTGAATGGACGACGTCACTCCCTGCCTTGGCGATCATCACCGGTGATGTCTGCCAGCAAATCCTTGACTTCACCCTTCTGAGGACAATAGAGCCAGAATGTAACAACAGACAAGCAATCACAAGCAGCTTGGGGTTAGTCTCAGTAGAACATAACTATTCACCTGATGCATGCTAAGAATTATGTCAGATCCTCCTAGGAATTCTCCTTTGATAAATATTTGGGGAAATGTTGGCCAATCGCTGCAACCAATCAGACCAAAGTAATTACATATCTCTAATTTTCTATGGAAAATAGAATATCAAATTAGTTATCATGGACCACTATCAAGTTATAATATATTGCCAGCTGTAGAGGTATATAAATATCAGGAATACAAACGCACATGTTACGGAGTGCAAGTCTACCAACACATATCAGTACTACTCCTGCCTGCTTTGTGTCTTAGAGCAACACAAGGAAAAGAGCAGTCATTAACAGGGACAAGAAAGAAAGTAGTAGCACTGTATGGAATTATGTCATGCAAGTCATAATGGCATCACAAGAGGAGGTTGCACCAGCATGCAGAACATCTTTTTAGTTGCTGAAAGATACATATATCTTCTTAGATGCTCTAAGATAAATATATATATTATTGAAGCTTTTTAATGTAGAGAGTGCCACTAGATAATTTTTACATGCTGACTGGGTATTTGTGCCAACATTTTTCTTCTCATGATATGCCCAAAACAATCAGATAGTCCAAAAGATATGGATGCCTAACTTGATCCATGGTTATTCTTCTATTTAACTGTTAGATATAGTGGTTCTAGCTTATGCCAATATGAGTTTTGTAAAAGTTACTGGTGTTCCATTTGATTTACATTTGTTAGGTATGGCAGCCAGACAGACCATTCTAAATTTCTTGAAGGATTATATGGTTCAAAGACAGAAGAAAGCACTTTAAAGACCTTTTATGAAGCTGTCCTTTTTCAGAAAGTACATTTCACATAGATCTCATATTAACGTTTAGTGTTGGAGCAGAACAATTTCGTGATAAAAGGAACATTGGAGAAATGTTTACAACTTTGCTATCCAAAAAACACCTTAGTTGCAGAGACAACTTCTAAAACTAAAAACTGTCCACTGAAGAGAATAAATATCTGATTTCCAATTTTGCAAGTGGCTTAACATGTTCTATGATATTCTGTAGAAATGGTTGCAATGATTCCTTATTCTAAATTTTTTAACACTAGCATTAGTTCCAACATCATCCTTATGATCTTGTGCAAAATTTCACATTGTCAAGTTCGCCTTTGCCAAGATTTAGAATAAGAATTTGGAACTATATACGAAAAAAATTATATTTCATCAAACATATTCTACATTTTTGTTTATGCCACTAGAAGAACAACTCAGATTCACCAAAAACCATGAAAAGCACCTCAGGAAAGATTGTTTTATACCATACAATTTGAAATCATGGGAAGAAATGAAATGCAAAACATAAAAAATCATCATGCATATATCATCTAGTAACAAAATATAGGGTGACAACTTACGTATGAGCTTTTACATTTTCTTTAAGCTTCAGATCTCCCAAAATATCTCTTGCCCTGATAGGGACATCTGCAATATGCATTTAAAAGATACAAAACACAACCCTAAAAGAGTTAGAAAACTAAATTACTGTTATAAATCAGTGCTCAATTGCATTAAAAAATTATTTGAATCCCTATGTGTATAATAAATCAAGATAAGTACCTTACAATATTGCCATAGGACCTTGACAGCTAATGCACTGAATCCACATTGAGGAGCATCTGGCAGACCCTTCATATAAATCATGACTGGATTTTTCTGCACATCCTGCAATATAATATTTGACCAAGAAATCAATGAGGAAAAATCTAACACTTGGAAATAATATATTAGTACATGAAGAATCAAACTGAAGTCGATATTAACAGAGACCATACATTGAACTGCTAGTAAAAAGTACCTGCTGCACAATATCCAGTACAGAGATGCCAGTACTTTTGTTTGTCAACTGAAAGTCTATGTATAAGGATCACTGGTTATCCTTGTCGGGTGTGTGCCAGAAGAAGCAAAACCATTCGTGGGAAGGTCTTCATTTACAACAGAATCATCAGTTCCCTTGGTTAAGAACTTCATCTGTTTCAGAAAAGATGGACCAAATGCAACCTGCTCTAGAATATTATAAAACTGCAAATCAGATGTCTTGCATAGCATAAAAACATTGTGATTAAGAACTGCATAGCTGAACTAGCTCAAACATTAAAAGTTAAGTTTAAAGAAAAAGATACATGTATAATTAAATTTCAACAAACTGATAATGGAATTTCTCGCCGTTGACTGCCATAGCTAGATGGTCACTTCTCCAAGAGTGTCACAAACAAAAAATATAGAAGATTCAAAAACAATTAATTGTGACAAGATAACTATAAGCTTTCCTGAAGTATATTAATTAATTATTAACCCTTTCCCACAACATGAAGAACTAAAGTTCTTGAATTCTGGTGATATTACTGCAGTAGACACAGGTGACGGATGAGCAGAAAGAGACATAAGAATTAACAAACAAGATCACATGTGACTCTTCAAGATCAAATAAAAATCCAAGAATGTCAGGAAACATAAGTACACCAAAGTTCAAAATGATCAGCAATGTGTATATATACAGAACATATGAAGTGGCATCTCACTATCCACTAGTTGCAAATGGGTCAAGCTATTCAGAAGCAACTCGGTGTTCAGCTCGTTAAAAGCTCGCTCGATTCATTGGCCTAGTTAATGAACCAAGCTTGACACTAATTTTAAAGCTGGGTTGTCGAATAGGCCAACCTTGAACATGACAAATTTGGCTTGTTTACACTCACCACCTTACTAGTTGATAAGCTCATGGACAAGCTTGTTTCTAGATTCTTGAAGAAACTCATTTATGCACTAGAACCTTTTAGGATCATTCAGCGTCTTAATTCCAATCACTGTGAATGAGCTGTAAGAATTGTTCGTTTTGGGTGACAAGGATTGCTCTTTCGAAAATAAGACCCAAAAATGTTCCCCATTATGTTCTGAATCCAAACCCTAAACCAATGCTTTATCCATTGGGCCATGGAATTCTTCTTAAAATAATTTGTAGAGCCAATCAAAGGTAATATTGGGTCCACGTCACACTTTGCAAAAAAGGTAATATTTTGGAAGAATAGTTTTAAGCACCAGAGAAAGGAAGAAAACTGCGAACAAACTTAACAGCAGTTAGTAGAAAGGGGATTCCGGTACTGTTCAATATATTTTTATCATTATCTTGGAGGTCACATTTTAAGAACAAAATACAGCTTTCTTTGATATGCATTCTAACAATGTAATTAGAAAATATAACACTAGAAAAATTTGCTATGCTATTGCAATAACAAAATGGTCATGACATTCTTTGAATTTTACACCCTACCAGAGGACCAGTAAGCTTTCCACTTTCATGAACACAAAACAACATACTGATAAACATTTAACAATGCCAACTTGAGATTTGCAGACTGAGTCAATACGCGTCTTTAACTCATTTGATAGTAAGCAAATTCGGGAAATGGTCTCCTTCAGAAGTGGAGAAGCAATTGGACTTACCCTTGTGTTGTTAGAGGAACTGGCGATGCCTCTTAGTACCATGTTTGACAGTAACCTTGCCATTTGCCTTAAGAAAGATTATCCACAACCCTCACAACAACAGTGCTGACAATCCAGACAGCCTGAGCTGCAAAACAACAATCAGTGGGGTACCAATATATAGAGCAGATATTGTTAGATACTGTATATTTGCTATCAAATATCCTTACAGCTAAGGTTATCGTAGATAGTCTCTTAAGCTGATCGAATGAGCGATATAGAAGCCATAACCCGATCAAGATATAACAAACAAAAGTGCCATCCCAACATCAATAGCGAGATCGAAGAAGAGGAGGAGGAAGAAGTACTTTGCCCTTGCCCATTAACACAAGCGACTGAAACCTAATTCCCTCCCAGATCCCAACAACGAGAAGACTAAACATGAACAGAAGACAAAATCCTATAGAATCAAAGAGGGAAACAAAAGGGAAGAACAAGATTCCTTACCTGCTGCTGAAGATTTCTCCTTACACCACGCGCTCGTCTTCTCTCTGGCGATCGCGGGCGCCGAGAAGGGTAGCCGTCGGACTTAGTTTCGCCCGGCAGGCCACACGCAGACGACCCACATGACCCAAACACAAAAGGCTCCCTTCTTCTCCAGCCCGTGAGCCCATCTAATTAATACATCGAAGCCCATTTAGAGACTAATTACACATTACCCTTTTAATTAATTATATTAGGATCTTTATAATTAAAGTAAAATATTAAATTCTCTATATAGAATTAAAAATATAATTTTATATGATTAAAAATAAAGAAAATATAAGGATCTCAATGTAACTTTTGAAAGTATAAGGATCGTACTTTTATGGGATATGAGATAAGTCAAATCTAAATATTCGGATAGTGAAACGATTCAAACTAAATAGATCATAGTAGATCGCAAGTACATTGATCAACTTTACTAAGTTGTAATATCCTAAAGTCTGAGAAAGAACTAAAATTTGCGATGTATTTTCTAGAGAAAAATGGATTAGATAACATTATGCCTTCATTGATCAGTATTGGTTGGATGCAATTTGCCATGTAAGTTTGGGTTCAGCAGAATAAAACCTAGATTCTGCATGCTCGGATATGTTGGCCCTCTTGTTCTCTTAGTGATGTTATGCTATCTTTGGATACATATATTATAAGCCAAGTATGAAGGTCAAAAGATAGACAGCTACAGCTTGTTGGTGAGACATTCCTAGTCATCTGTGGTACTACCACTTGGATTACATGGTTGATCGGGGGGAGGTGAAGGGTGCAAAGAGTGGAGAATGTACACTGTTCTTATTGTCTTCATGTTTGAGCATTTCTCTGGGAGAATCTACTGCTCTGCAAGCTTTAGTTTCTCTGCTTAATTTGCATGGCTCTTCTGTTTAGTGTGACTTCAAAGCTAAACCCCCTTGGAATGTCCATACAAGAGGGCCTATACTTTGCCCTTCTTCAGGGATTCATACTTTTTGATGGAGCCAATGGTTGAGCTGCATCCACTTCTGTACGAATACCTGGATCGATGATTACGTGATCGATAAAAGCTCAAATGGTGACCCCTCCAATTGATGGATACACCAAGTGTACATCATCAGGAAGAAAAGAACTGACTGATACGGAAGAACTCCTACCAAATCATTTCAAACAGTACTGAGGCTTGAGAATATTCATCAGAGAGAAGAAATAATGAGAAAGCAAAGGCCAGTATTTTTCCTCAGCTACTTGGAAAGAGAGGCGACTCCTGTGCATGATGGGGGGAATAAGAGGCGTGTCGTTCCTTGCACAGTACAGTTCTCATCAGTGAGCGGAATATTCACGTTGTCTGCTGATTTCATGCATGCGTGCGTTCCTTCTTATCCTCTCCAAGGTCAACATGGAGGAGGCACCAAGTTCATGTCCACTAAACGTGACCTGGAGCTGGTGAATCCATGTTCTACTGTTCCATCTTTTTATCGGATCAAGATGGAGCCATGAGCATGTTCTTCTACCTCAGCATTTTCTTCTAGGGTTACTGACCGAGTGCTGCAGTAGAAGAGATGAGAAGGCATAAAACGTAGAATCCATTCATCGCATGATCTTCTAGCCAGGCGGCGAACCTACGCAGACAAGGTTAGTGAAGCAAAGCTTGAATTATTGTTAAAGGGGGTAGGAATAAGAGATTGAAGATGGAGTGAGTGGGTGTTCCCCATATGGGAATCGATTCTTGGGGAGGAGTGGAGGCTGATATATATGCACCATAAAGCTAAGTCATACTGTAATGACTGCAGTGCACATTCACCTGTTTAGATTGCAAAATAGGCTGACTGGAATCCCAAGTTCTCCAAATAAAGCATCCGCTTTTGGTGTTCAGGAGATGTTCATGTTTCCAGAACGAACTGTATGTGTAGTTAGGCCGGGAATAATCTTTGCGTTATCTCTTGTTCTCTACTCGACAACACTTGCTTGGATGATTTGACTAACGTCTCATGTTGTCATCACACTAGCAAATGAGGAAGGGCCACAAGGTATATCAATCACCTCTTAAAGTATAAAGAAAGCATTATTTATGGTTCATAATTGAGATTTCAGGTCCTTTTACAAAGATTTGCAGGGTGAGAATCATGTAAAGTTGAGAGAGAGTCTCAGATGTCCCTCCCTCCAATCATATTATACCTTCACAGTCTCTCTCTCTCTCTCTCTCTCTCTCTCTCTCTCTCTGTTTATGTGAGTGTAGATGTTGTCACAGGGATCTATATCTTCTTCTTCCTTCTGTACACCGAGTACATGAAGCGAAAGGAACTGGATACCCAACCTCGATCCTTAATTATTGAGGCCCATGCAAGTATAAAAGCCACCCCTACCCACGCAACCAACAACACAGCCTCCCATCAACTCATTCTCTTCATCGGTCTCAACTAATCAGGTAACCATAGCCGGCACCACACTCTCCATCCTCCTCTGTTCCCTGCTTTAGCCTACACACTCAGCTGCTGCTACGTACAAAGAGCTCATTGTCTGATATAGTTCATTGGCATCATTCAGATATTGTTTGCTCGGATCTTTTAGCTCGTAATGTGCGTTCCTTCATGCACAAATCATAAGTAACTCATTCAATGCTATAGGACTTGAGAAGATGAGCAGGTGGCCGGGAGACTGGAACTGCAGGTCATGCCAACACTTCAATTTCAGCCGGCGCAGCTCGTGCCAGAATTGCGGTGAGTTGAGGTCGAGCAGTGACTTCCCTGACCATGGCAGCTTCGGCGGTGGCCGTGGGGAGTCCCTTAATGGCCTCAGTGGCTCGAACATCCGACCTGGGGACTGGCGCTGCGCCTGCGGCGGCCACAACTTCGCCAGCCGCTCCATTTGCCACTCGTGCGGCGCCTTCAAGGAGGACTCCGCCGTCGGCTGCTTCGACGGCGACGACGTGTCCAACTCCAAAGGCGGGCGTGCCGAGTGGAAGTCCGGGGATTGGCTGTGCACCAGGTGATCACCTGCACGTCCCTTCTGCACTGGTGGTGGTGATACAGACTAAGAAGAGAAAAAGCTTTCTGCTTTAGCTTGTAGTTGTTTGTCATTCAGATGCATTACATATACAAGTTCTGCATCAAGACGAACTATCCAAAGCATTACTCTCCATTAATTCTGCGTCAATGTCTCGGCAGGTCGGGATGCAATCAGCACAACTTCGCAAGCAGGAGGGAATGTTTCCGGTGCAAGGCGCCAAGGGGATGCGGTAAACGACACTTCGTATCAACCAACATTGATCTGATATTATCGACTGGTGAACAGGGACTTATGTGTTACAACAATCTGTGACTAGGTTCGTAGGATAAAGAAGAAGAACAGAGGAGGCAGAGGAGATGGCCGAATGAGAAGGATGCAGCGGTCATCTCAAGTTTACTACCAGTTCTACTTTCAACCCAGCCAATTGGTTGATGCCAAGTCATGGCTGAATAAAAGCTTTTGTTTTCTTTTGGTGTCCTCCACCCTTCTCCTGTTTTTATCAGCTTAACCATGTCAGAGTTGTCTTGCTTCACCTCTGGATGGATACATATATAGTCTCCAAGCACGCCTTGAAAAGGTGATGGATGGAAGATAAACTATGTTCTGGCAAATCTCCTGATGGAGATTATTCTCAAAGATAGTATGGTTATGTGTATCGATGACAGGAAATTGGTGCATTGGGCTGCACATCAACATCTGATAACAAAATATGATCTTTGACTATGCCTGTACTCGAAACTTCACGTCCTTCTTCCTCCTTATAAGCATCGTATCTCAATCTACCGAATGCAGTTTGCTAAGCAACACAACATCAAATGTAGCTCGTTTGAAAGCTTTCACAGCTCAAATAAATGCACTTCGGAGATACGGGAGCCAACCCACATGCACCTTTTAATCCCTGTTACTGATGATTCCTTAGCCTTCCGGGCCTTCTCATAGATTCTTAACGAGCGCAGTTCCATTCGGTTCAACCTTTTATATCAAGAAGGTAATCTTCTACCTCGTTGGCTAGATTTTGTGGTCTGTATCCATTGCAGAGTCCACAATCAAAGAACACACTTTTATCAGTTCTCTATTAAGAAGAAGAAGAAGGCCACGAATGGGGTAAGGCCGGGCTGCTTGGCCCAACTATTCTATCGTGATAAGCATGAAGAGCATTTAGTTCGCCTTTGGAATCGGATGGGTTGCTGATGGAAGTTGATATTGACAGCCACATTCTTCTTCATGGCCTTTCGGAAAGTCAACGCACTTCATTAATGCAACACGTCAGAAGCAGCACACAGCTGGGACAGCCATGTCGACGGAACACCATCTGTCCATGGACACCGAACACATCTGAATCAGTATTGTCTGATGACACCCTTGCAGATAGGGCAGATGATGCAGTAGTTCGGCAAGTGGATTTTTTGTTGTGGCTGCTCAATACGAAGGCCAGAAATGACCAAGGAAAAGTCGAGGTTGCAGCTCAAAAGGAGGTCAAACGAAGGAGTTCCACAAAGACACGTCGACCGCCACAGGAATACTATACGTAAATCCACCACGTCAACGTCACATGAGACCGGTCTTTTGGATCGCTTCTTCCGCTCCATTATTTGCTGGTTTCTCTCTACAGCCTTCTATAATATATCGGCACAAGGTTGTAGAACAAACCTACCTCAGCTGAGAACAGTCTGAAGAGGGAGGATGGCGGAGCTGCAACGATCTGTAACGACGTTCAGGAGGTCAGGGTCATCAGGGCTGGTGTGGGATGAGAGGCTGTTCTCCGGGGACCTGACTCAGATAAAGAAGAAGGAGAAGGAGGAGGGGGAGGAAGAGGAGGGAGGAGCCGCAGAGTTCAGGGAGCTAAGGCACTCGAAGAGCGTGGCATCGATCGGAATGCTGGGACGCAGCCACAGCACCGGCAGCGGCAGGGGCTTCCGCGCAGGTGCCGTCTTGCCGGCCGTCGACCCGCCGTCTCCTGAGGTCCCTCGTTGCGTCTGCTGTGGGTTCCTCGGCAAGCACGGGTCGGCAAAGCCATCGAAGCCGAGAAGGCGGTGAGCCTGACGGCCGCATGACCGCTCTTCTTGCTTCTCTCTCTCTCTCTCTCTCTCTATCTATCTATCTATCTATCTATCTATATCTCTACCTCGGCGTATGATTGTTGGAATTTTGAGGGCAATGAATCCAGTGTAGATGCCAACAGTTGCAGTTTGTGTCATCCAAGTATTGACAGTGATGGAGTTGAGAAAATTGGATTCAGACTGTTCTTCCATTCAGTTGTTGCAGCACTGTCAAGCCACAGGAAGCACTCTCAATCTCTCTCTCTCTCTCTCTCTCACTTTGTTCTATGCATGATTAGCTGCACATGCTGTCTGCTTGGATCGAAGCTCTTCAGTCATCTAATCAAACGAGTAAAAACATGTTCACTATGCTCTTTCTGACATCTGCACGTGATGTCTGATCAGTGTCTTCAGAACAAATCCAAAGGATACAAAACCAAGAACAATCTCTTTCTTCTATTGCTGCAACCGCAGAAGCTCGTATGAAGTTACACCAAACAGCCTTGTCTCGTCTGCTCGCACCCCCGCAAAAGATGAGGAAAAAGTAATGCATCAGTCAATATTCTTGCAACAAGCAATGAATTCAATAGATGGCAGTAATAGAGTGAGCTGAAGAAAGTCGATGCAAGTCCCACTTGGCTTCTATGTGCCACATGCGGTGGTCATCCACTTCATGTTACTATTATTATAGACCACCTTAGAAAATTCAAAGATGCTGTCACAATGCTGGGCTGCCCACCACAGACTCTGTCTCCATCTTAATTGGTACCATTATCGACTTTAACATTGACTAGAATAGTGATGCATGCAACTATTAGAATAGCAAGTATTATATATATATGTATGTATATATAGTGGGCAAAAGGATCTTAATTATTGATTTCCATGGCTATTCGAACCATGGTGATATGACCATATTAGGATGTGTTCTTGCATTTTTAGAATCGATTATACTAATAACGGTAGCAATGTTTCATCATTTTGGATAATGTATGCTTCTAGTTTTCATAAATGATCAAAAGAACTGAATTTTTTTTTGTGTGTGTGCATAGTACTCTTTTTTTAAATTTTCATATCTAACCTTATTTTATTGATTTTTGAAATTATGGATCAACGATGAGATGAAAAAGTCAGATTAGTACTCAAGAAATAAATTCTAAGATCAAACCTAAAAGAAAATCTATGAACTTTTCATAGACGATCCACGCGAAGGAGTTTCTACGAACTCCCGATATTATAGTTATCCGCAAAAGGTGAGGATGCTCTATTGTTACAAGGAACATGAAAACTTTCTCTTCGATCTAAAATAATATTTACAAATCGATGTTAACCCGAACCGAAAGACACCAAAGTGTGTTGTTAGATGTCTTATAGGGTGGTGTCATCATCAACTTAAACACAACAAACTGCATCAATGACAAAGGCTAATACCTCACAGAGCCTTTTGCCATCACTAATTTGTAGGTTTTTCAGCAGAGTTTCTAAGAATAGGATGCTCAAGTTTACCACAAAGGTGAGTACAAGAATATGTAATCACACAAGTGCAGAATCTAAATTGATGAAGACAAACACCTCATTACAATAAAATCATAGTGGCAGAATAGATTGACTCATAGATTGGTGCAGCAAAATTTAGTTGAAGCTGGACATCATCCACCAAATAGATTCTGCATCCTCGGCCAACGGAAACAACGACAAAATGCATTTATTGTACCATGATATCATAAAAAAAATTAAAATAAATTTCAAATTTAGCTAGAAAATCAGTCTACTTGAAGCATGTCGGTTGTCGACACTGAGATACTATAAATACCGAGGAGTACAAAGAAGCAGAGCAGTAAGCCTCTGGTATCAGCCTTCATTGAAAATTTGGTGTTGTGTTGACCATATGGATCGAAGAAAAGGAATATCACATCTATACTTAACAGTTATTAACCAGGCTTCTCACACACAAAGCTTCCTATAAATATTCGGCATCATCAGAAGTATGCTATCTCCGTGGACCAAGATGGATATCAAATATTAGTTATTTGGTTTATCAAAAACTTGAACTAGATCTCGAAGTATACTCTGCAACGAGTTTTGCAAATAATGATGACTTATTTTCTAACAATCTTGCTGGCGTGTCATGTTCCACAATTACTCCTGGTCAACAAAAGAAATCATGTCAGACATGAAGTAATCTCATGGTAAAGGGTAAAGAAAGAAACTCACTTTACTAACCATTATCAAGAAGCAAAACCATATCACTGTCGAGAACTGAAGTTATCCTATGCGCAATTGTGATCACGGTGGACTCCGAAAACTGCTTCCTCAGGGTCTTCTGAATCAGATTGTCTGTAGCAGTATCCACTGAAGCTGTTGCTTCATCAAGAACCAAAACCTTGCTTTTTTTCAGAATCACCCTACCCAAACAGACAAGCTGACGTTGACCCATGCTCCAGTTCTCCCCATTCTCAGTCACTGAAATCCACAAATATATACATAGCTAAAGTCCTAACAATCAGTCAAATGCAAAACAGATGTTTTATGCTAGTTACAAATATTTTCAATCCCAAACATCACAAGTTATTCCAGAGCGTAAGCTTTCTTATGCAAAATGCTTGCCACATGTCAACTCAAATCAAAACAAGTCACTTTTAGTATAAAAGCAACTCCGAAAACATACATCTGGAAAATGTTGTTATATTCAAAACAGGAGTGATTATGCTTTAGCTCAGCTACCAAGTACCAAATTGAATGTGTTTTATTAATGATCAAAGGGAAAAATAACTTTTTACCAAACAAACCAATCGTGCAAGTAAGATGTAGATGTCATCACAAAGGAAGCTGAGAAAGATACTTAACCTCCAGAGTCGAGTTTTAATTCTTTCTTCCTCACTTCCTCTCCAAGCTGACAGGATTCCAAGGCCTAAAACATGAGTATCACATTAAGGCAATCGGTATCCAGAATTAAATCAAAAAATGGGAGAAAATGATGAGGTAAAGATAAATCACCTCCCATATCGCTTCATCCTTGTACTCTTCAAGTGGGTCCAGATTGCTACGAACAGTTCCCTCAAACATTGTTGCGTCTTGTGGAATTATGCTTAGTCTTGACCTTAAGTCATGAAGTCCTACTGTTGAAATGTCAACACCATCAATAAGTATCTGGCCAACAGTAGGATCTATTATACGGAAGAGTGCTTGTATCAGGGTAGACTTTCCACTGCCTGTTCTTCCAACAATACCAGTCTTCATTCCTCCAGAGAAAGTGCAAGTCAGACCCCTCAACACAAAAGGCATGTGTGGTCCATAACGAACCTGTATCAACACTAAATCATCACTTGGAAATTTTTTCAAACGATTAGGAACTAATTGGATCTAGCAATAGCTAAGAAAGAAGGATCTTTTATCAATATAAATGTGCTTGAGAAGCTCATTTTAACATGTTTAGAGAAGAATTATGAAACCAACACTGGTGATCACATCTTTGTAGTATGTATCTCTTTGTAGAATCAATTTATGGCTAGGACAAAACCAAACCACTAATAAAGTTAAAACACATTGAAAAAATTGGCATTCTACCACCAGAACAGATAATGTGACAAACTGTTTTACTCCTAAAGTGATCATAACTATCTATGACGCAAGCCATAGACAAGAAAGACTAAACTAGAATCACAGAAGAGGAAAGTGGCAACTAAACAACATTCGATTTTCCCAAGACTCTTTTACAATTTGAAAAATAATGCATGTGGTCACCTGTAGGTTACGAAGTTCTATTTCTCCCTTTGATGGCCAACTGGAGTCTAGCTTGTTTGTTTCTACAGAGAGAGGAGGTTCGCTAGCAATGCTAGTATACTGCAGTATTCTCTCCACAGATATTATCTTGTTTTCAAGTTGGCAGACGTTCCATATTACCCAAGTTAGAAGCATATTGAGATTAAGTCCGTATGTCACCGCAAGACCAGCAATACCTGAAAAGAAGAGGATGCAAAAATGGTAGAAATTAGCACCCCACACTCCTCACATAACTTGATGCAAAATGGTAGTGAATAGCACTACATCCTTCACAACTCAGAAAAGATAGATCCTACATATTTTCATGGCAATTACCAGGATCAATCACTCCTTTTGGCACAGAGATCAAGAACACTAAAGAGAAGGCAAAAGTAAGAGTTGACAACATGTCCAAACGAAAGCAAAGCCATTCCATTGCACCGGCAGTGTGAAACTTGGGACGAGAGTAATCATCCGATAGATGAAAATTAGTGCCTACAAATCTTGCCTCATGACCAAAGCTTCTAATTATCATCGATCCCGACATTGATTCAGAGAAGTGTTGTATGATTGGAGCTTTGCACACACCAACCAACCTTGATAATTCTCGTGATGTACCTATGTAATAATTCTAAAGAGCAGAAGAACAATAAGATGAATGAGAGCATTTAGGATAAACAAGATAATAAATTAGCAAATTAATTGGAATACCATTATGCAATCCCAAAATAGACATAAAGGAAGAAGTAAATTCAATTCTACGAACTTTTGTCCAACACACGAAGATAAATTTCTTTTGATTAATCCATCTAACATTTTGAAGAGGAAAGCTTGTCCAAATAATTCCCACATTTAAGAATGGCATTTAAGTAAAAGGTTGCCTTTCGGTATAGAAAACAAAAATGAGCAACTAATTTTCAACATTACTAATCTAGGCTACTTGGATAGGTGAATTCTCTGACAGCTCCAATGTGGCACTGTGGCCACATTCCTGATCAGACGAATAGAAGTATTAGATATTCATAAGTGAAGAAAAAATATACTTGAACAACTGGTCTCTAGGTACTGATAATCATGATATAACCAAGGACTACTAAGCTGAAATAAAATATTTTGTTGCACGGTGTAATGAGAACCTAATCTTGAGTCTTGACAACTAAAATTCAAGTACTATCAACTAGGGAATGCCAAAAATAACCTACTGGGAGCCAAAAGTTTCATCTGTTTCTTGTTTCTATTCATGACAAGTATCTTTTTTTTCACTTTCAATGTATCCTCTCTTTTAGGCAAAAATGCCATTGTTTCTGTAGCAGTTAAGTTTAAGGGCATTTGACCATTAGCCTATTAGATTCTTTAAGTCTAGTTGCATTCTTCTAAGATAAAGCAACTAGGTTCTAGAAGAATGATAAATGAAAAGGAAAAGAAAAATCTTGTGAGGAATAGGTTTAACGGAAATGTGATACTTGATTCATGCAAGTCCACTTAACTTCAGATATAACAATCAGATTTACTAGTTGCCTGCAGTCATATTTAGAAGTCAAATTCTAAAAGCATTGCAGTTAAATACTCCAAGAGGAATATAAAATACATACGACTTGAATGAACAATGTTAACAGGAAAAAAAAGCAAGACAGAAAGTATTACCTGATACCAAATGCAGGCTGCAATCACAGGAATAAAGACAATGAATACTTGCCAAGCAACCTGTGACATGACTGCAATGATCCCGAGGAGTTGTATAGTTGTAAATGCAACAGAACCAATTTGGGAAGGAATATTGATATCTACTTCACTCTGATCTGTTGAGGCCTGGATAAATAATGCTACTATTATTGAGTGTCAACTCAAATGGCAAAACATATTTTCAGTACATTGCTAAAGATCAAAAGATGACTGAAGATCACATACTCTGTTGAGGATACGGCCACTGGGGGTGGAATCAAAAAATGACATCGGAGCACGGAAAATGCAGGTATGCAACTTGTTAAATAGCAGTGTCGCTGTCTTGTATCCAGCCGTTACAAGCAGGACGGCTCTTATAAGGATACAGAAGGAGCTCGCAAGTGCCAGTGCAACATAAACGTAGATTAGCATTGATCCACTGACAGGAGGTTCAACATCCTTGGAGACAGGAGCTGCCCATGCCATCCAGTAGTTGCTACCGATCTGAAGGATTTGAAAAAGGATTTGAGCCAATAACATTAGTGGCACAAGAGCTCCTTTATATGCCATCGTAATGTATGACCAGTAGACCCAAAACCCAACTTTGCCCTTTTCCCTCTCTTCTTCTTGAACAAGTTGCCCCTTCTGGGTGTTTACTTCATCTGCTTTACCATTTTGTGCATCTGTGTCGTTTGCTTGGGTAGAAGTTCGTGCACTACTTTTTGTGCCACTGGTACCAACTTCTGCATTGTTATCTGAAGTACCAGTACCAAGATCAACTGAGGCAAGTGCTGCCAAAGCATCCTTATGTGCACCAACCAATTCCATGAACTCTGTTCCTGAATTTAGGATCTCAGCATACTTTCCTGCTTGTGCAATCCTTCCATCTCTCATACACTAAAAAAGGAAGCATCAATCTTTTGTTATGCATCCTAAGCAGCCCGTGGGCTATTAACTGAACAATCAAGAAGAATAGATAAAAAGAAGAAAAGCATCACTCACCAGGACAAGATCAGCTGAAGGTAAGAACTCCACTTGGTGGGTGACATATATCACTGTTTTTGAAGCTAGATGGCCGAGCAAACATTCCTGCAATGAAAACGGTAATCAAACTATAAAAGTGACTGCACATAAAATGATGTGAAATTAGACGGTATTCTATCAGGAGGTCGAATATGTTAAAAAGTAACTCCTTAAAGAGACTTGACTTCAGAAGTATAATGTTTGATTCCAACATAAAACCATATGAGTGAAGCATTTATATTTTTCACCAGATTTGTAGCAATTGTAATTACGACAAACTGAGTACCTTGAAAAGATGAGACCCTGTGTGGGCATCGACAGCACTGAATGGATCATCAAGCAGGAAAATATCAGCATCATGATACAAAGCACGGGCAATCTGAATCCTTTGTTTTTGTCCTCCACTCAAGTTGATGCCTCTCTCCCCTATAACTGTCTGGTCTCCGAATGGCAGGATCTCCAAGTCCTTCTTCAAAGAGCATGCTTCAAGAACCTTGTCATACTTCTCATGGTCCATTTCCTTACCGAACAAAATGTTGTCTTGAATCTTGCCACTCTGTATCCATGGTGACTGTGGAACATAAGCAGTAGTCCCACACAGGCCAACAGTTCCTGATATTTTTGGCACTTCACCTAGCAAGCAAGATAACAAGCTAGATTTACCAGAACCAACAATTCCACACACAGCCACTTTCATGCCTTGCAGAACTTGGAAATTTAAATCCTTCAAGGTTGGGACTTCAGAAGACGGATCCCATGAGAAGCTTCCATTGATCACTTCAACTGCAACTTCAGAACTTCTTCTTGGAAGCCTCTGCACAGCATTAGATTGCAGTTCCTCGAGGCAGAGGAATGACGAAATTCTATCAAGAGAAACTTTAGTCTGAATAACCATGGAGATTGTGTCAGGGAGGTTGTAGATGGGCTCCTGCAACACTCTAAAAGTCGCAAGCGCAGAGAGGACCTTCCCAGATTCCAGTGGTATCCCCAGAAGCATGCAGGCCCCAAAGGTGACCACTGCCACGAAAGTAGGTGCACCCCAGAAGACAAAGGTCGTCATGGCCGATGTATAGACATACTTTCTCAACCAGTTGGTCTCATTTTCCCGAAGCTTGATTATTTTGGACAAGAACTTCATCTCCCAGCCTTGAAGCTTGAGAATTCTCATGTTCCTCAATATCTCTGAAGTTGCTTTCATCCTTGTGTCTTTACACTCCATGATCTTCTCCTGGTACTTCTCCTGCATCTTCCCCAGGGGAACATTGGCCAACATAACAATGAAAGTGGCAGCAAATGCAGCAAGGGAAGCAATGCCCAGATTGGCATACAAGATCAGCAATGCCAAGGCCACTTGCACAGGTACCATCCAAAGGTCATGCATGTACCAGCTAAAGAGCCCAACCCTGTCCGCATCCACACTCATCAGGTTGATGACTTCACCGCTTGTACGACTCTGCTTTGAGCAGCTGGACAGAGTCAGGCCCTTCTGGTAGATCATTGCCACAAGGGAAGCCCTGACTCTGATCCCGACCTGCTGTAATCTGAAGAACCAGTGCCTCTGAGAGAGGCACTCCAGAATCTTGGCGATGACGAATGCCATGACCAACATATAGCCTTCATTAGCGAACTTGCGGTTCCCATTCAGGTATTGAACAAAGTAATCGATGAGGTAGGGGCCGACGTAGGTGGCGACGGTGTACACGAGACAGTACAAGGCCGTCAACAAGATCTGCTTCCAGGCAGACAGAATTAATGCTCTCGCCAGCTTGAGTGTGGTGATTGCACCATCAGAGGCAGAGCTACTGCTGCCTGAGCAAGATTCAAGCTTGCTCTTGAAGATGGGAAAGACGCCAATAACGCTGTCGCGCTCGTCCAACTGCGGCACGTCCTTGAGGTCCAAGGTCTTTCTATGGCCGGCGGCAAGCAAGGGGCCCATCCAATAGAAGGTGAGTGTGCTGAGAAAACCGGCATTCCGGAAAAGAGAAGCACCGCCGGTATTAGTATCATGGCATGACTCATGGGAACCACCATTCAACAGCGGCTCCCGCGCATCAGAGCTCGGTTGCTCCTCCCAGCTGTTCCACAAGAAGCCGGCACAACAGAGGACCAGAGCACATGGAAAGGACCCAATGTCCAATACCCAAGCGCGGGTTGGGAGAGCAGCGCGCTGTCTGAGGCAGAAGAAGTCTATAGCAAGGAAAGAAGAGGACATGAGAAAAGAAAGCCCCCACCAAATCCTGAGAAGGGCCGGGAATCTCTTCGCGGACCGGAATCCCAAAACGAGATAAGCAGATGTGGCGAGCCACGCGGCCGCTCGGAGGGCCAAATCCAACCGACCGGCCACCCGGTCGCGCGGCCACCTCCACCCATCTCTGTACCAGAAGAAATCGAGCAAGCACAAGGAAAGATTGAACAGGCCCAAAACCAAGCAGGTGAAGAGCGCCAACCGATGGCGCAGAGGACTGCGGCTCTCTGCCCCATGTTTGGAACTCTCCAGCTTGTGCCTCGTGCGCTTGCAGAGCCAGAACAAGGCGAGCGAAAGCAGGAATATGAGATGGCACGAGGCGGAGAAGCCATGGAGGAAAACGGGTTGCAATAGGGACTCTACGTCGATACGCATTCCAAGGAACGGAGGGGTCGGCATGTTTGCTCCCTCGTCTTCCACCAAGGAAGGAAGGGAGCGAGCGGGGCAGGCTTGATTTAAAGGGGAAGAGGGGACGGGAAGGTCAAAGGCGGCTCCTTGCGGTGCAAGGTTGCTATGGGCCTCCTTGCTTCCCTGTAGACCACACGGGCCCCGCGCACGGGACAACTGCGGCAGATAGGGACGCGGAGGAAGAGCACAAAAGGCAATGGAGAGTCCAGTGAAGGAGGGGCGAGATGGAGGAACGGAGCGAGAAACAGAGGACCGCGGCGATTTCTTGACGACGGTGACGTAAGGAAGAACGAAAGGGTTGGGGTGCGTGAGGAGGGCAGACGGGTTCCGTTCCACACGCACAGCACACCGTGTGACAACGTAAACCAACCGGCGATCAGACGCACCCGTAAGCTTGATTGCTTATTTGGGAACGTCCCACTTTTTGGATTTTTTGAGGTGGATGTAAATATACCCAAATTCGCCTTAAAAGGCTCCTAAAATCATCTAAAGATAGAAATTAAATGATTATTTATATATTTTTTTTATTTATTATTTTAAATAAATAAATTTGGTGCTGCAATCATAAATGATTCATCTGATGCTACTTAAGTTTGCAGAATTAGCATGAAGTGGTGTTAAATCTGACTTAAAATCATCTAAAAGTAGGAGTACATTATCTTTGTCTCCTAAAGATCGACATAGTTGTACAAAATTTTATTATGATACACGACTATATTATATTTTATTCAAAAATTATGTTAGTGATGTTCAAGAAGCTTTCAGAAGAGATTAAGGTGGTTTCAAATACTTGACCGAAAATTGAGATCATATGAGGTTTTCGATATAATTCATCTGATGCAACGAAACAAAGTGAAAGTTATGAGTAAACAATGATTGATTTTGATTAATATAGTTCTACGAGCATTTTATGATTGATCCAATTGAAAGAAATATTTCGTAGCATGGATAGAATATTCTAGAGATATTTTATATTGGGTTGATATTCATGCGACTCAATTATTGATTGAGGTCATAACTTCCCCATGTTGATTAGATTATCGTGTGTTGAGGCTCCATTAAGGTACATATTTTCACTATCATTTGTTCCCTCTGAAGATGAAGGGTCCTCTACGAGGGATTCAAAAGTGTGGTCATATGTTAGCTTGACATGTTAGTCACTATAATATCAAACGACCACTAATGCTTAGCTCGAGGAAGACACATCAGGCAAACTCTGATGCTTAGTCAAAGAATGACACATTGGATCTATCTATGATATTTAGCCCAAGAACAGTGCATCGAGTAGGTCTTAAATGCTTAAATCAAAGAGGACGCATTGGGCAGATGTTTGATGCTTAACCCAAGAAGAATGAAGGATGTATCGAGCACATCTTTAATACTTAGCCTAGAAAGATACAACAGGGAATTTCAAATCCCCAACCCCGACCTTATTGGAGACTTTACTGATATGTAATAGGTTGACATTATAGTTTGAAGTATGTTTAACAACGATTGATCGATGATGGTGTTGTATGTCAAGAGTATGTCAAACACTATAAACTTTGTTAGCATCAACTTTGAGTAAGGCTTCAATTTGAATGTTACATATAAGTTGACAGTGCCAAGGGGGGAGATAGAGTCGCCAATAAACCCCATCATAGAAGAATAACCTCAGAATAAGACCATTAGTAATTAGCCTCAACTTCTAAATATCATCATAATCCGGTATATATGTTAGTAGAGTTACTTGCATCAATGATGACTCTTTTGACTAGAGCATTGATCATCTTGATGGAGATGATGAGGGTGTCATAGGTGCTCTGCCTCCTCTTTCTTGAATGTTATTTTAGAATATTCTTCTAGCTTTCGTCGTTTCTTGACAATGGCTTAGGTATAAGTCTTGCAGGCTAATGAGCTATCTCATCTGGAGGTCAATCTATCGATGATGATATCAATCTATCTCTCCATTAGTCTCTCGAGTCATGGAGTTGACTCTTGGCATCCGTGCATGAAATATTCAGATGCTCCCAATAGATAAATTTATCCATTTGCTCATTTAGGTCGACGCAATCCTTAGTATTTTGGTTATAGTCCCAATGAAACATGTAGTACTTTATATTATTATACCTTCTCGATAGAGATCTCATAGAGCAAGGATCCAACAATAGCCCCTTATCCATAATTTGGAGAAAAATCTCAATTTATGACATGTTGAGGTGGATCAAGTTCATGCACGGTTAAGATGACCCCGCTTAATCGATTCCTATTTGTTGAGGTGACCTTGGGGTCAAAGACTGGTTACTTCTGCTTTATATGTTTGGCAATTCCTTATGCTTTCTCGAGACCAAGACTTTAATTGTAATGTATTAATTAGTACTTTAAAGCATCTTAGGAATAATGATCGACTATCTCTCGATCAAAGATCATAAGAGTCGAGAGGGCATCAACTTTTACATAAATACTTATGTGAGGATCTATCGAAGGATGCATTCAATGATTCCTTGAGAGGGGCCAAATAGCTGCCCCTTCCTCCGTGGTAACTTGGGATTTCTCTATCAAAATAAATGGATCTTTTACTTCTTGGATTATTTTAATGATTTTAAAGTCCAATTTGACAGTCTATGAACCGATTCGATATATCAAAAGTAATAGATTATTCAAAGTTCAACGTAAGGACGCCAACCGGGATTACATAGAACATTGTCTCATGTCTCACAACCTGCGACTACAATGCTGAGATTGAATTCCACGCAGGCAAATCAAAGCGATGTAGAATCTCCCCCCCTGGTTTGACCAGTCACTTTGTTAATAGATTCCAATGGCACGTTTTGTCAGCTGTTCAACGATGGAAGCGACAGTGAAGTCCACAGAGAAAAAGTCTACATGCGTGCGTAGACTTGGGATACTTGGAAGTGCTGCTTCCTTGCTCCACAAGAAAAGAAGACGAACCCAACCATTGTCGACGATCTGCTTCACTGGGAAGAACGAAACCGATGGTCGACTGAGGAACCAATGATCCATGTCAGCGAATATGACAGAGGAAGCACAGTGGAAGGTCTCATTGCCATTAGCTTCTTGTTTCCATTATATGTAAGCAGAGCAATCAAAAGATAGCTTTCTTTTGTTTTGCTCATGAGATGAACTGGGGGTTCCGTTCTACCTTTGTTTTGCCTTAGAGACGGTGCTCGATGGCGACATAAAGACGTTTAAGCTCACAGAGCCGGAACATCCGTTGGTGCTTGTGGAAGTGGTGCACCCAATCATGCATGTTTGATGGAAAGCGAGCAGTGGTTTCGGAGAAAGAACGGGTGGTGGTGGTGGTGGTGGTGGTGTGGAGGGCAAGAAGACTTTTGATTGGAGCAAAAGGCACAGCGAAAGCTGCTGCCTGGCAAGCATTTCGCTTCATGATTTGACGTTTCATGATAGACGAAAAAAAGAAAATGAGAGATCGAAGGAAGAACAAAGAATTAAAAGAATTAACGATATATATTGGGTTTGACTCTCAATAAAATTTGTCTTAAAGACTATCAGCCCTTTTTTATTTTTTTAACCAAATATAACTTTGCTGCTTAATGACTCACAATATATGTACAAATCTTGGATCTGCACCACTCAAAAATTTAAATAATAATCTCGTTTATAGCTGTACGATGAGCTGACTGATTATAAGATCCATCTAGTGTTTAAAAGATTTAAAAAAATAAAGATATCATACATTATGGATATCATAGATTAAGAAGTAATTGATATTTTTTAGATAACATTATAAATATTTTGTGTATCTTCAACCTTCCTAAGATATTTGCTGGGCATGGAACTTCGACATAGTTATCTCGCACGATTGTCGTATAATTAAATATTTAAATTTGATATAATTTTTTTTTTATTTTTTTACTTATTAATAAATCTTAAGAAATAAATATTTAATATTCCAAATAGTTTGATATCATTTTTGTTAGTAAATTAAATAAAAAATAAAAATATTAAATAAATATAAAAGTAAAAAAAATATTATATAGAGGGCTCACCTTCCTACTTAAGTAGAGGGATTCATCTCTTTCATTTCTCACCAAACCAAGTCTAATAGTGAAGGAACAAAGAATTATATCTTATTGAGGAGCGATAAGTTTCTTTGTCTTTCTTGAAATATATTTGTTTATTTCTTTAAATGTTTAAAATTTTATTTTTGGATTAAATTATATTATATATAGTTTTAAAATATTTTTTATTCCTTTAAATATATATATATATTATTAAATTAAAACATGTTATGTAAAGTTTCTAAGATCTTCATTTATCACTCACTTTTAAAGTTTATAATTTTATTTTTGGATTATAACGTATTGAAATTATTTATATCATATAAATTTCTAAAATTTTACCTTGAATGCAAGATATTTGATTTTTATTTGATTTGAAATACTATTTCCTCCTTATGTCATTTACCTTTTTAATCTGTTATTACTTATTATATTTTAATGACTTATTATTAATAAATATATGCTTGATTATAATATCACAATTTGAAATTAATGAAATTGGTTAGATTTGGGTTGAAATCAATCCACAAGCTAGGTCTAATTAATAAGCCAGGCCCAACCTATAGGTTAGGTCACAACCCATAAGCTAGGCCTTAGCTCGTAAGCTAGCTTAGCCCAGCCCAACATGGACAGTCATGTGCAACAGACATAATAAGTCCATGGGCTATAGGCTAGCCTAGCTTAATATGGTGTATCCATAGTCATGTGCAGTGCACATAACTAGTACATAAGTTAGCCTAACCTAATCTAATATATTTCAGTATAGTCTATTGCCTTTATTTTGTTAGATTTGGGATCGAACATTGATTAAATCAAACTAGATTTAATTAATTGAGATCGATTTAGGGTGATTTTGAATTGATTTAACTTATTCAAGTTTTATTAACCTAAATTAAATCCAATTTATGGTGATTCCAGATAAGTTAAATAAGGATTATAGATCGATTCAGCTAGTTTCTCGTTAAATAGAGTTTAATTATATCGATTGAACTAGGATTCAAAGTCAATTGATGGTTAATTGATATTATTTGATATTAATGATATTTGAAAGAAATATTTTAGTATATTATTTCATCATGATATAGACATGACCAATATGAGATGATATTATTTTTCTGCTAAGGTTAGGTAGGGTGATTCTCTTCGGGGATTAGCGGGTCGTCAAGCATGACGGTTGGACAATTCCTCTATCTGCTATTGGGAGGAATATGTTTTCACTTTAACAAGTGAGAGACACCACTCTATTCGTTGTTAGTAGTGCGATATAGGTTTGTCTCCGTCCGTGGTTGGGAGAACACAAACTCATGTTGTAGGATAAAGCTTCTATTTGTTGTTAGGAGAGTGTTCCTTTGGGTATTTGATATAGGCCAATGAGATGATTGACTTTTGATTATGTATTTATTTTACACTTGACTTATAAAAGTTCCTACTTAGCATTGTTGAAATTTCTTTATTTTTTATTTTCAGAACAATCTCCCAATAATAAATCAGATTTAAGTGGAGAGCATATCATTATACTAGTTATATTTATCTATGAGTTAATATCATTATATTTCTCAATAAAAACCAAGACTATTTTTGACATAGTGATTTGATGAATAAGTGAATCATAATAGTGATACAATGAATAAGTGAATCATAATAAATATTTATAAGTTATACATATTAATAAAATAATATTTATTTATTTGACTCCAGAAAATGTTATGATCACGTAAAATAAACACTCGATGCTCCTCAAACCCGTCCCCGTGCATATAATAGTCATTCGTATGGGACCAAACCTTATGCAATATCGAGTTCATTTTCACCTGACATTTGCTATACTTTGGACCTCGTTGCAGCTCGCCCAAAGTAACAATCTCACCTGACAACACCCACTCTCTACCTATTTCGACGAAGGTGCTGACCCTCGATAAGCAAGTCACCAGTCAACCAAGAATCCGTATGATAGAAAGATAAAAGAGTTATTGTTCAACCAAGAACCCATATAATAGACAGATAAAGATAAAGCTAGTCACCACTCAACCAAGAACCCACGTCCCATACGTAGAATAATCTTCAATCTCGGGATGCTCCTCCGAAAACCTAATCGAGCCTTCCGCATTAGACACCTATCCAGCATCACTCTTACTACGTACATACTACTTCTAGTCCTAGACAAAGTAACCTGATCAACCTTCAAAGGTTTCCCTACCTTGGAAGGTAGCGTACATAAGATACCTGCGATTAGGAGTTGTATAGGTAAGCCTGGAAATTGAATCCAGACTGAGTAGGCTTCCATCTTCTCTTTGAAGGGTTGGAAGACAATTTCTGAGACTGATATCTATCGCTTCCATCACGAGAGCTCGGAGCCATCCCACTTGTTTATAGGTTATAGAAAAGATGCTCGTAGAGATTGCTCGAAATAATATAAAACAGTTTGTCATCTACAGTACATACAGAGCAGAAAATAAGAGAGGAGACGACGGAGATAAAAGATATTTCCCCCACGCAATCGTACAACATCAACCCCTCATCTGTTCATAGGGATTGGAAGATAATTCGAAAGCATTAAGGTGTATAACATATTCCAAAACAACAAGTAATTGGAACTTTCGATCGACAGTATGAAAGTTCCAATTACTTGTTGTTTTGGAATATGAAAGTCCATTTGTCGAGCGTCGTCTATCCAGCAACACATTGGACGTCTGGGTCGACTCGAATGAATTGGCAGTCGTTGGCATTGATGCAAACAGATTTCACTGGAGTTGTCCCTCCAACCATGGAGAGCTTCACATTCTCCAGGTGGATGCCTTTACATGGAACGCTCTTGCTGCAGAGTATTTTGATGGGGTTCTCCTTGATGGTCGTCCCAGAAATATTCACAAACTGCACGTCGCTTATTGCCACCGCGGAGGTCTATTTTCCAGCGTTTTTCCCCAAGTCAAATGATCACTAATATGAGCTGATATAGTAAGATGGATAGCATTCATGTCAAATACTTACTTGGTTTTGGCAAATGTTACCATTACAGTAGAATTGGTCGATCTTAATTGGCGTCTTAACCGAGTAGATCCTCATATTCTCAAACACGATGCCTCTGACATATCCAGATCCTCCCTGCCATGTCTTGATTCTTGCGCCTGTGAGAGCATCCATTACACTGCAATTGGATACACGAATGTTCTCAACTGATTGTTCCGCACCATCCCTTCCCAGACTTCCAATGCTGTGAAGAAACATCATGAGAAATCTAGCTAGCAGAATAGTAGAGGCTCTTCTTCTTGATGAGCATAGCAATGAAGTACCTGAAGCCATGGCCAGGGCCGCAATGGACGCAGTTGATGTTGATCTTTGAGCAGTTGGGGCCGATAGCTACGCAATCATCTCCTGCACTCATGGCAATTCAAGAATGCATCAGGACGATCGAGGAGTAGCATGCAGCAGCACTAATCGACCTCAGAGAACAGCCGATACTGACCTGTTCCGATAATTGAGCCGGAGACGTCGACGTTCTGGCACCCGGAGAAGTACAACCCGTCTGTGTTGGGGCTGTCGCCCGGCGCTGTTATCTTGACCCAGCTAATCTTCACGCCGACGCATTTGAAGAAGGTCATATGCTTATCGGGGCCGTTCTTTATCGTTATTCCTTTCACATAAAGATCGTTGCAGTGATGGAAGGCTAAGGTCTGACCAAACACAATAACACGAGATCAGAATGGCTTCGTTCTAAGATCAACAGTGTTACGTAGGTCTCATCAGTGAGGTTGACACTTACGAAAGGCCGAACCGAAACTTGCTGTGGTTGACAGAGACAATAAAACAAACAGTCAGTAGGTCAGACAAGATGCGACGAAGGTGACAATAGAGTTTGGATCAACGTGTCCACCTTTTTGTCGAAGAGGTCCCACCAGAGTTGGCCTCTGCCATCGATCTGCCCGTAGCCGTGCACGATCAGACGGTTCACGTACGTGAAGGTCAACAAGCTGGCCTTATCGTTCGTCCACTTCGAATTTGGTGCCACAATGTCCCCTTGTAGCTGCAAAAACAAGCATTTCCCTTTGAGGAAGGAATTCACAGATAGTGTTTCCAAGCTCCACTATAGCATCTCTTAACAATTCACCCGAAAATCAATGCTGGATTTGCAGGGGCCCGACAGTGTTATTTCACCTATCAAGAACGTCTTCCCTGAAGGGACGAGAATCACCGGTGATCTGGTATCTGCACAAGCTGCTGCCCATGCTTGTACGAACGCCTGCAAGTCAATACCTGGATCATGAGGAGGAAGAAGAAGGAACGAACAACATGCAACACGATACTACCTTCTTCTTACGTAATGCATGCATGAATGAAAAAAAATGCTTCTGTGATGGGTTTTGAGATCAAGATTCCCAATCATTATTAATGGTTTATAACAATTATTCTCAGTTACATATGAATCTTGATACCATATCAATTGAATCCACTTCGCAAGTAACATTCTAGATTTGGCTCTCTGACAAGAATGGTGAGCTTGACTCCACCATGCTGCTGCCATGGCTGATGTAGTATTTCGTGACCTATTAACTCCACCTCTATGCAGAGGACTGTGCTGCCGATCTCATCCCCGAGAGAGAGAGAGAGAGAGAGAGAGAGCGAGCGAGCGAGCTTACATTAGTATCATCAGTTTGGCCATCACCCACGGCCTTAAAGTCGAGAACGTTGTAAGTCTTGTATCCAACAGCAGCACTTAGACTTAGCAGCAACAGACCGAGCACCGCCAGAGCAGCCTGTCAATGTCGATGACACAAGGAAGAGAAACTAGTTGAGGACGTACCACCACAAATACCAGAAGAAACGCATGCGTACTCACCATCGTCTCCGAGCACTTGCCGCACCGAGATCTACTTGATTCGATTCTGAGTTAGATCGTTGCTACATCGTCTCCATTTTTATAACGCTGCCGATCAACTCATGCAATTAAGGATTAACCAAAAAGTAAAATGTTCTATGGTGGAAGAAAATATTATTATGTCTTACTTGTATTTGTCATTGAATGTAATTACAAAAATGGCCAATTGACACAATGCTGTTTGAGGTATTACGAATCATTGTCATATTTAATCACAGGCAATGAATTTGCAAAGTAGAAAGAATGTAGAATTCGAAGAATGCAGAAATGAAGCATCAATCGCTTTTCATTTATGTGGAAATGTCCATTATATGCCAAAAAGTTATAATAAATAAGAAAATATTATATTTTGTGTTTTTGGATATTGGATTCAAATGTATGCCCTATTGAGACAATACTGAATATTATTTATTATTAATTAATGCTACGTAATTGAGTCATGAGATGAATTTTGTTATTCTTCATTATCCAAATTCTGACGTGCCTTAATCTTTATGCCACCACAATAAATGAATTTGGTTGATAGAAAGAGAGAGAGAGAGAATTAGAAGGTACAACTGGGTAGAAATTACTTGATTGCAAGAATGTAAAATGATATAAAACTAACAGATAAAATGAAGGGAAAAATTGAAAGATACAAAAAACAAAAATAAATGAGGAAGAATGAACCCCACATTTCCCATTCAAGATGAACTTATAATCTTTTGTCTCGTTTAGTCACGTAAACTATTAGATATATCATAACCAATAATAATATATTAATAGAAAAAAGTTCTATTTAAAATGATATTGCAAGTACATCTTTTTATAAAACTTATTGTAATATTAAAGGACCGAGGAACGTCAGATATTAGGTACGGAACATGAGAGGTTGTCATTACCTATAATTTGTGTACTGGTACTATACGTCGACCAATACTGTACTATCTCCTACGTATCGAGTGTTTAAAAAAAATAAAAAGGAAAAGAAATACAAAACCTATACCATCATGTAGGTCCAATGATCTGCATAGAAAAACAAAAATGTTAGAAAGATGAATGTATGCATGATATGTCATCGTCACATACGAAAAGGATAAGATATCTCTGACATAGTAAATAACACAAAATAGTCACCTTTTATTAGGCACAAAAGACTCTCAAATATATGGCTGAATGAGAGTATATAAAGGGGATTGTAAAGGCAGATGCAAGCCTAATATAGCACTTTTGTCAAACAGAAAGTTGATGGACTAAAGACATTGTATCACCCATCAGACATATACCTAATGCCCCATTTACCTTAGTGCCACCCAATGGGTTCCAAAGTATTAAGATAGTTAGCGTTTCACACCGTAAGGCTGCTAATCAAAAATTATCTTGTGATACATGAGAATAAGATTATTTTGGACTATTTTCCCATTCATACTATGCCACACAACCATAATCTTTTTTATATTTTATAAGACAGAAACAAAAATTAAAAACATAAACAAAAAATGGGATTGATAATAGTATTTTTTATCTCATATATGGTTTTTAATAGAACATCAAAAACAACAAAAAAATAAGAATCCAAAAGCATCATGGGTATATGTTAAACGCCTTAACTGCATCGCTCTATTTTATCCTCCCTTTGTCTTAGCCTACATGATGGTATTTTATCCTCCCTTTGTCATGGACGGCCTCGAGCATATGTTTTCAAGGAAGTAGAACTTGAATTCTTATGTAAGTTAAGTGAAAGAATAGTACCACTCCTACACTAAGCCTCTCAACGTTGTTTGAAACGCATAGCACAACAGAGCATCCAAGGTATTGTATAATGACAATTGAGTGCAAAAAGTGATGATGTGTTCTACTGACATCAAAGTTATCATTGAAGGCCTACAGTGATGGGAGACAAAAGTTTGTTGGGATCGGTTCCTCTTGGATGCTTAAGGTGGGGAGTATCCCAAGGTGGGGTCGTCTACACCTTCTTGCTTGGACTGTCGGAACTCCTTCTACATCTCATCCGGGTGTTGGTCTCTCTGTAGCAGTTAGGCTCTCAGAGAGTTGTCAATTAAATCTACCAATTGGATCTACGATTCTAGTAGGTTTATGCCTTAGTGAGGCAGCACACTAAACACTACAGGTGGAGAGTGGGGCACCCCCTATGTTAGCAATTCAACAGGGCGAGGACGGTCCTGAGCTATCAATGCTAGATCAATTGGGGGACCCTGGGGAGCATAAGTGCCAATGGTGGTTGAGACATATGCTGCGGTTGCAACGAAGCAATAGTTTATTGAGCCAATTAGGGTAAGAGTGGAGCGATTACCTGTATCATGCTCATGATGCCTACACTTGGTGCATTAGGCTTAGGAATGCTTTAACAGGGATAACAAGGTGCCTCGCATTTGTCCCTAAAGGTGAGAGTCCTGGGTTGTTAAACAGACGCTAATAACGCCCCAACGTCTGAGCGAAGGTGGATGGATCTATTTGAAGAAAGGATGGTAATTGCTCGTCTTGTGTAAATGTGTTATGGGTTGAGGGAAGAGCCTACTCACTTGAGCACTCATTGAGAGGGTTCATGGGTAGACATTCCTAAGACATTCTAGGCTATCCTTTTAGTCTAAAAATATTGAGATGTGCCATCGACAATCGAGTCAGCTCGACTTAGTCTTATCATGAAGGCGTAGATATGTTTAAGGAACCCTTGTCATAGCCTTGGCACGGTTGAGGTGGCTCTGAGGTAGTCTTTATAACTCTAACCTATTCGAGATGGTCTTTGATAGAAGATAAGAGTTCCCCAACTATATGTATAATTGTTCTATTGAGGAAAATCCTCTATTCTGTTGAGGAAAATCTTTCCTTTTAATATGTATAAATAGGAGAGGGACACGTTAATGTATTTAAACTAAAGCTTCTTGCCTTCGGCCAGCGATCAATGCTGCTGAGAAAAGCAAAGCTTCGCCCTTACCTTCGGCCAACGACCAACGCCGCTGCAATTGAGGCTCCACGGCCAATCCTCATCTTCCTCACCGTAATAGTCTTCGTTGATCTGCCAACAGTCGACGGACTTAGGGAGAACGAAGGGCGGACTTAAGGGGAATGAAAGAAGAACGCCTGTGCCTCAAAGCAACAGCAATCGCAGTAGTAGAAGCGCGAGGGCATGATAGAAGATAAGATTTTCCCAACTTTTTGAGAAAATCTCTCTATTCTGTTGAAGAAAATCCTTTATTCTGTTGAGGAAAATCCTTCCTCCTAATCTGTATAAATAGGAGACAGACATGTTAATGTATTTAAGCTAAAGCTATTTCAATAAAGCTTCTTCAATGTTCTTATCTTCTATTACTAAGGTGGGATCTGGCTTTTCAGTGTATTCCTGCATAATTGAAAAATTATATGGGGTGCGAGAGGGTTTTGGAAAGAGATCCAACCCTTAGGCTAGTGCCAAGGGTTGGCTTTTATACCTGATTAATTAAGAAGATCCTTTATAACGGTCTTAACGTCCTCTCCTTACGTTTTGTCCATAAGGGTGGACCTCCTATGAACTATTGTCTAAAGGAATCGAGAGATAGAGAGAGAGAGAGGGGAGAGGAGATAGACCTAAACAACCCCCGTGAAATGTTAGCCATGAAGGCCAATAAGGCTAGTCTGAACGACCTCCCATAGACTATTGTTCAAATTCACCTAACTAATCTATTTTTTAAAATAAATTTATTATTAAAATTAATTAATAATTTCAAAATTCATAAATAATAATAATACTTATAAAAAATATATATTAAAATATAAATATATTTGAATATAAATAATAATATTTATTGATATTATATTATTTGGTTCAATTGAACCAATCAACTCAACCAAGGTTTAATCTAGCCTGATTTGAATCAAGTGGGCGGTTGGCCTAATCAACATATGGGCCCACATCTCAGCCCACATATTAATATGGTAGGTATAGGACGGGGTGGGAAGTGCTTTACCTGTCTTCAACCCATAACCGTGCAAGTAATAAAAAAATACCCCCATCGCCTTCTCCACTTTTTTTTCTCTAAAAGTTTTTTTTTTAATCTTTTTTTAGCCTCGGGCGTTTCTCGCTCGAATATAAGCTTTGTGTCCTAAAGAACTATCTCATCCTAAGGTGGATCCACCGATGATGATGTCAACGACAGCTCAGGACTGTCCTCGGTCAATTGATCTAGACGATCCTAATGTGGGTCCATCGATGATGATGTCAATTGATCTAGAGACTGTCTCATCCTAAGGTGGGTCCACCAATGATGATGTCAACGACAGCTCAGGACTGTCCTCGGTCAATTGATCTAGACGATCCTAATGTGGGTCCATCGATGATGATGTCAATTGATCTAGAGACTGTCTCATCCTAAGGTGGGTCCATTGTGTCCTAGAGACTCCTCAATAGAGAGTTTGTGGAGAGGGTTCATAGGTGAATGTTCCTGTGATATTCAGAGCCCTCATTCTAGGACTAAATTGTTGAGGAGATGCACCATCGATAGTTGAGTTAGCTCAGCTTGGTCTTATATCGAATACATAGAGATGTCTGATGAACCCTTGTGGCAGCTTTATCATGGTTGAGGTGTCTCTGAGGTAGTCTTGAGGTTGGGCCGAGGTGGATTTGGCTTCTTAGTAGGTTCCTACACGAAGGTCAATGTCAAGAGGAGTTTCCCTACCTGACCCCTTCGGTACGCAAGTTAGTTCAGAAAATTATATGGGTTTGTGAGAGCTTTTTAGAAAGATATCCGACCCCTAGGTTGACACCGAGGATCAACTTTTATACCTAATCGGTTGAGGAGATCCTCCATAATGACCTCAACATCCCTCCTTTTGTGTTTTGTCTACATGGGCAATAGGCTTGAATAAGCTCCCGTGGATAAGTCCACGGGGCCAACAAAAGGAGGGATAGCCCTAAACGACCTCCATGAACTATTGGCCACGAAGGTTGATAGGGTCAGTCCAAATGATCTCCCGTGGACTATTATCCATGGAGGTCGGCAAACCATAACTACCTCCATGTCATTGCCTGGTGGAGGGTGATTCAACATGTTTCTTCCATGTCAGTACTTCTGAGGTGGTTAGCTGGCGGATGGGGATTGATTGCAAAAATATTTCATATCAATGTCGTTTAGGATACCCTTCAACTTGTGCCTCTTTTGTATGAAAAAATATTTGCTTTATTAAAATATCGTTACAAATTCCATGTTACTCTTGAGTGACTTTACTTGTTTACATGAATGCTCATCCATTTATCTGAAATGATTAAAAATGTCAATAAGGTGAGGCTGAGGAGTGCTTTCTCGTTCCCTATCCCCATCTCATCCCTCGTTTCTCATCCCCACCCATTTAGATGGGGCTAGGGTAAGGATGGGGAATCCTCATTTGGGGCAAAAAACTCACAAGTTTTTCATATTCACATAATTAATCTATTTTTTTTAAATAAAATTATTATCAAAATTAATTAAAAAATTAAAATATATAAATAATAATAATAATATGTATAAAATTTATATGTTATAATAATATTTAAATATAAATATATCTAAATATAAATAATAGTATTTGTTTATACCATATTATTTAGTTCAATCGAATCAAAAGACTTACAATCAACTTAACCAAGGCTTAATTCAGCCTGATTTGAATTAATTGAACGATTGGCCCGATCAACATTTAGGCCCAACATCTTGGCCCACATAGACAATGTGGGTATAAGACGACGTGGTAAGTGCTCTACTTATTCCCATCCCATAACCATCCAAATAATAAAAAATGCCTTCATCCTTGTCTCATTAGGAGCGAGTCTCGTATTGTCATTGCTATCTTGTACAATAATGCTAGTTTTGCCACCTTATTCTGCTATGATGATTTGATGTTTGCTTAACTTGAACTGATATAACTTTATCATGTCCTTAGTTGAGATTACCTAAGGTATACGACACCTAAGTGATATTTGTTTATAAGGGTTAGCCTAGACCTTAACCTTATGTAATCTACAAAGAATCTACACAAAGAAAATAATGTTAGAAAGATGAATGGGTGGGTGATATATCATTGTTATACTTTAAAAGTATATAATAATTGAGATCACAAGCAACATAAAAGAATCAGCTTTTATTAAGTATAAAAGACTAAAAAATGGGTTAAACGAGCATATACAAAAAGAGTTTTGTAGGTAGATACAAACCGAATATTCACCAAACACTTTTGTCAAATAGAAGATAGGCATTCTAAAGACGTTATATCACCCCTTATATCACCCTTCAGACATATACACACAAGGCTCTATCCACCCCGATGGCACTAGGCGATTCCAAGGAAAAAATATAAAAAAATAGTTTCATATGCCACAAGTTAATTTTTATTTGACAGTTTTGTGATATGAAATAAAAATGTAACTGAGTTATAAAATAGAAACACAGATAATAAACCAAAATGGAAATGATGATAGTATTTTTTGCTCCATACACGTTGCCAAAAAAAATCACTCAAAAATATCAAAAACAATGAAAAACAAAGACTAAAAAGAGGTAAGGACATGCATCGAGAATTTTGATTAAATTGCTCACAATACGATATAGGTCCATTGTAGGATCAAAATCATTCGATTTATCTTGGTCCATATAAACCAAAAATCATTACAGAGAAATTTTTATGACATGTATATAAGAGGTGAGGTTGTCATCACCAAAGTTGGTAATTTCGTGCACCTATACTGTGACACTCAGGTTTTGAATCAGTATCGAGACTTGGTAAATCAAATGTGGATCGAGTATTAAAAGAAAAAAATATAAACAAATACAACATTATACGGAGCCTATACTGTCATGTACTTGGTGCTATGAGGCCAATATAATATCGGTCCCATTGGGTTTAACCGATGTTTTTGTTCGGTTCGGTTCGGTTCGGTTCATCTACTCATACCATGGGGTCACTTAGTACTTTAAATATATATAAAAAATAGAATTAATAATTCAAACATAAGTTGAGATGGCCGAGTTGGTCTAAGGCGCCAGATTAAGGTTCTGGTCCGAAAGGGCGTGGGTTCAAATCCCACTCTCAACAAATATTTTATGTTCTATCTACCTACAATTACTAAATTATTTTAAATGTATATAAAACATAAGATTCACAAATGAGATGGCCGAGTTGGTCAGAAAACATGCTCGTAGAGATTGCACGAAATAATATAAAACAGTTTGTCATCTACAGTACATACAGAGCGGAAAATAAGAGAGGAGACGACGGAGATAAAAGACACATTCTTAAGAAATAAATAAATATATTTCCCCCACGCAATCGTACAACATCAACCCCTCATCTGTTCATAGGGATTGGAGGATAATTCCAAAGCATTAAAGTGTATAACATATTCCAAAACAACAAGTAATTGGAACTTTCGATCGACAGTATGAAAGTCGTCTATCCAGCAACACATTGGACGTCTGGGTCGACTCGAGTGAATTGGCAGTCGTTGGCATTGATGCAAACAGATTTCACTGGAGTTGTCCCTCCAACCATGGAGAGCTTCACATTCTCCAGGTGGATGCCTTTACATGGAACGCTCTTGCTGCAGAGTATTTTGATGGGGTTCTCCGTGGTGGTCGTCCCAGAAAAATTCACAAACTGCACGTCGCTTATTGCCACCGCGGAGGTCTATTTTCCAGCGTTTTTCCCCAAGTCAAATGATCACTAATATGAGCTGATATAGTAAGATGGATAGCATTCATGTCAAATACTTACTTGGTTTTGGCAACTGTTACCATTACAGTAGAATTGGTCGATCATAATTGGCGTCTTAACCGAGTAGAGCCTCATATTCTCAAACACGATGCCTCTGACATATCCAGATCCTCCCTGCCATGTCTTGATTCTTGCGCCTGTGAGAGCATCTGTTACACTGGAATCGGATACACGAATGTTCTCAACTGATTGTTCCGCACCATCCCTTCCCAGACTTCCAATGCTGTGAAGAAACATCATGAGAAATCTAGCTAGCAGAATAGTAGAGGCTCTTCTTCTTGATGAGCATAGCAATGAAGTACCTGAAGCCATGGCCAGGGCCGCAATGGACGCGGTTGATGTTGATCTTTGAGCAGTCGGGGCCGATAGCTACGCAATCATCTCCTGCACTCATGGCAATTCAAGAATGCATCAGGACGATCGAGGAGTAGCATGCAGCAGCACTAATCGACCTCAGAGAACAGCCGATACTGACCTGTTCCGATAATTGAGCCGGAGACGTCGACGTTCTGGCACCCGGAGAAGAACATCCCGTCTGTGTTGGGGCTGTCGCCCGGCGCTGCTATCTTGACCCAGCTAATCGTCACGCCGACGCATTTGAAGAAGGTCATATGCTTATCGGGGCCGTTCTTTATCGTTATTCCTCTCACATAAAGATCGTTGCAGTGATGGAAGGTTAAGATCTGACCAAACACAATAACACGAGATCAGAATGGCTTCGTTCTAAGATCAACAGTGTTACGTAGGTCTCATCAGTGAGGTTGACACTTACGAAAGGCCGACGCGAAACTTGCTGTGGTTGACAGAGACAAGAAAGCAAACAGTCAGTAGGTCAGACAAGATGCGAGGAAGGTGACAATAGAGTTTGGATCAACGTGTCCACCTTTTTGTCGAAGAGGTCCCACCAGAGTTGGCCTCTGCCATCGATCTGCCCGTAGCCGTGCACGATCAGACGGTTCACGAACGTGAAGGTCAACAAGCTGGCCTTATCGTTCGTCCACTTCGAATTTGGTGCCACAATGTCCCCTTGTAGCTGCAAAAACAAGCATTTCCTTTTGAGGAAGGAATTCACAGATAGTGTTTCCAAGCTCCACTATAGCATCTCTTAACAATTCACCCGAAAATCAATGCTGGATTTGCAGGGGCCCGACAGTGTTATTTCACCTATCAAGAACGTCTTCCCTGAAGGGACGAGAATCACCGGTGATCTGGTATCTGCACAAGCTGCTGCCCATGCTTGTACGAACGCCTGCAAGTCAATACCTGGATCATGAGGAGGAAGAAGAAGGAACGAACAACATGCAACACGATACTACCTTCTTCTTACGTAATGCATGCATGAATGAAAAAAAATGCTTCTGTGATGGGTTTTGAGATCAAGATTCCCAATCATTATTAATGGTTTATAACAATTATTCTCAGTTACATATGAATCTTGATACCATATCAATTGAATCCACTTCGCAAGTAACATTCTAGATTTGGCTCTCTGACAAGAATGGTGAGCTTGACTCCACCATGCTGCTGCCATGGCTGATGTAGTATTTCGTGACCTATTAACTCCACCTCTATGCAGAGGACTGTGCTGCCGATCTCATCCCCGAGAGAGAGAGAGAGAGAGAGAGAGAGAGCGAGCGAGCGAGCTTACATTAGTATCATCAGTTTGGCCATCACCCACGGCCTTAAAGTCGAGAACGTTGTAAGTCTTGTATCCAACAGCAGCACTTAGACTTAGCAGCAACAGACCGAGCACCGCCAGAGCAGCCTGTCAATGTCGATGACACAAGGAAGAGAAACTAGTTGAGGACGTACCACCACAAATACCAGAAGAAACGCATGCGTACTCACCATCGTCTCCGAGCACTTGCCGCACCGAGATCTACTTGATTCGATTCTGAGTTAGATCGTTGCTACATCGTCTCCATTTTTATAACGCTGCCGATCAACTCATGCAATTAAGGATTAACCAAAAAGTAAAATGTTCTATGGTGGAAGAAAATATTATTATGTCTTACTTGTATTTGTCATTGAATGTAATTACAAAAATGGCCAATTGACACAATGCTGTTTGAGGTATTACGAATCATTGTCATATTTAATCACAGGCAATGAATTTGCAAAGTAGAAAGAATGTAGAATTCGAAGAATGCAGAAATGAAGCATCAATCGCTTCTCATTTGTGGAAATGCCCATTATATGCCAAAAAGTTATAGTAAGTAAGAAAATATTATATTTTTTTTTTTTGGTTATTGGATTCAAATGTATGCCCTATTGAGACAATACGGAATATTATTTATTATTAATTAATGCTACGTAATTGAGTCATGAGATGAATTTTGTTATTCTTCATTATCCAAATTCTGACGTGCCTTAATCTTTATGCCACCACAATAAATGAATTTGGTTGATAGAAAGAAGGATATATATATATATATATATAAATAAATAAATATATATATATATATATATATATATATAGAAAGAAGCAATTTTAGGCCCAATGCAGAGATTAATCACTTTCCATTTATTTAACAATTACCATATATATATATATGTATATAGAAAGAGAGAGAGAGAGAGAGAGAGAGAGAGAGAGAGAGAGAGAGAGAGAGAGAGAATTAGAAGGTACAACTGGGTAGAAATTACTTGATTGCAAGAATGTAAAATGATATAAAACTAAGAGATAAAATGAAGGGAAAATTTGAAAGATACAAAAAACAAAAATAAATGAGGAAGAATGAACCCCACATTTCCCATTGAAGATGGACTTATAATCTTTTGTCTCATTTATTCACGTAAACCATTAGATATATCATAACCAATAATAATATATTAATAGAAAAAAAGTTCTATTTAAAATGATATTGCAAGTACATCTTTTTATAAAGCTTATTGTAATATTAAAGGACCGAGGAACGTAAAATATTAGATACGGAACATGAGAGGTTGTCATTACCTATAATTTGTGTACTGGTACTATACCATAAAAAGGAAAAGAAATACAAAACGTACACCATCATGTAGGTCCAATGATCTGCATAGAAAAATAAAAATGTTAAAAAGATAAAGATGAATATATGCATGATATGTCATCGTCACATACGAAAAGGATACGATATCTCTGACACAGTAAATAACACAAAATAGTCACCTTTTATTAGGCACAAAAGACTCTCAAATATAAGGTTGAATGAGAGTATATAAAGGGGATTATAAAGGCAGATGCAAACCTAATCGAGCACTTTCGTCAAACAGAAAGTTGATAGACTAAAGACATTGTATCACCCATCAGACATATACCAAATGCCCCATTTACCTTAGTGCCACCCAATGGGTTCCAAAATATTAAGATAGTTGGCGTTTCACACCGTAAGGCTGTTAATCAAAAATTAACTTGTGATACATGAGAATAAGGTTATTTTGGACTATTTTCCCATTCATACTATGCAACACAACCATAATCTTTTTTATATTTTACAAGACAGAAACAAAAATTAAAAACATAAATAAAAAATGGGATTGATAATAGTATTTTTTACCTCATATATGCTTTTTACTTGTCTTCAACCCATAACCGTGCAAGTAATAAAAAAAATACCCCCATCCCCTTCTCCACTTTTTTTTCTCTAAAAGTTTTTTTTTAATCTTTTTTTAGCCTCGGGCGTTTCTCACTCGAATATAAGCTTAGTGTCCTAAAGAACTATCTCATCCTAAGGTGGGTCCACCGATGATGATGTCAACGACAGCTCAGGACTATCCTCGATCAATTGATCTAGACGATCCTATTGTGGGTCCATCGATGATGATGTCAATTGATCTAGAGACTGTCTCATCCTAAGGTGGGTCCATTGTGTCCTAGAGACTCCTCAATAGAGAGTTTGTGGAGAGGTTTCATAGGTGAATGTTCCTGTGATATTCAGAGCCCTCATTCTATGGCTAAATTATTGAGGAGATGCACCATCGATAGTTAAGTTAGCTCGGCTTGGTCGTATATCGAATGCATAGAGATGTCTGATGAACCCTTGTGGCAGCTTTATCATGGTTGAGGTGTCTCTGATGTGGTCTTGAGGTTGGGCCGAGGTGGATTTGGCTTCTTAGTAGGTTCCTACACGAAGGTCAATGTCGAGAGGAGTTTCCCTACCTAACCCTTCCGGTACGCAAGTTAGTTCAAAAAATTATATGGGTTTGTGAGAGCTTTTTAGAAAGATATTCGACCCCTAGGTTGACACCGAGGATTAGCTTTTATACCAAATCGGTTGAGGAGATCCTCCATAATGACCTCAACATCCCTCCTTTTGTGTTTTGTCTACATGGGCAATAGGCCTGAATAAGCTCCCGTGGACAAGTCCACGGGGACAACAAAAGGAGGGATAGCCCTAAACGACCTCCATGAACTATTGGCCACGAAGGTTGATAGGGTCAGTCCAAATGATCTCCCGTGGACTATTATCCATGGAGGTCGGTAAACCATAACTACCTCCATGTCATTGCCTCGTGAAGGGTGATTCAACATGTTTCTTCCATGTCAGTACTTCTGAGGTGGTTAGTTGGTGGATGGGGATTGATTGCAAAAATATTTCATATCAATGTCGTTTAGGATACCCTTCAACTTGTGCCTCTTTTGTATGAAAAAACATTTGCTTTATTAAAATATCATTACAAATTCCATGCTACTCTTGAGTGACTTTACTTGTTTACATGAATGCTCATCCATTTATCTGAAATGATTAAAAATGTCAACAAGGTGAGGCAGAGTGAGAAGTGCTTTCTCGTTCCACATCCCCATCTCATCCCTCGTTCCTCATCCCCACCCATTTAGATGGGGCTAGGGTAAGGATGGGGAATCCTCATTTGGGGCAAAAAAACTCATAAGTTTTTCATATTCACATAATTAATCTATTTTTTTAAATAAATTTATTATCAAAATTAATTAAAAAATTAAAATGTATAAATAATAATAATAATATGTATAAAATTTATATGTTATAATAATATTTAAATATAAATATATCTAAATATAAATAATAATATTTGTTAATACCATATTATTTGGTTCAATCGAACCAAATGACTTTCAATCAACTCAACCAAGGCTTAATTCAGCCTGATTTGAATTAGGTGGACGATTGACCCGATCAACATTTAGGCCCAACATCTTGGCCCACATAGACAATGTGGGTATAAAACGATGTGGTAAGTGTTCTACCTATCCCAATCTCATAACCATCCAAATAATAAAAAATGCCTTCATCCTTGTCTCATTAGGTGCGAGTCTCGTATTGTCGTTGCTATCTTGTACAACAATGCTAGTTTTGCCACCCTATTCTGCTATGATGATTTGATGTTTGCTTAACTTGAACTAATATAACTTTATCATGTCCTTAGTTGAGATTACCTAAGGTATACGACACCTAAGTGATATTTGTTTATAAGGGTTAGCCTAGACATTAACCTCATGTAATCTACAAAGAATCTACATAAAGAAAATAATGTTAGAAAGATGAATGGGTGGGTGATATATCATTGTTGTACTTTAAAAGTATATAATAATTGAGATCATAAGTAACATAAAAGAATCAGCTTTTATTAAGCATAAAAGACTAAAAAATGGGTTAAACGAGCATATACAAAAAGAGTTTTATAGGTAGATACAAGCCGAATATTCACCTAACACTTTTGTCAAATAGAAGATAGGCATTCTAAAGACATTATATCACCCCTTATATCACCCCTCAGACATATACACACAAGGCTCTATCCACTCTGATGGCACTAGGCGATTCCAAGGAAAAAATATAAAAAAATAGTTCCATGTGCCACAAGTTAATTTTTGTTTGACAGCTTTGTGATATGAAATAAAAATGTAATCGAGTTATAAATTAGAAACACAGATAATAAACCAAAATGGAAATGATGATAGTATTTTTTGCTCCATACACGTTGCTAAAAAAAATCACTCAAAAATATCAAAAACAATGAAAAACAAAGACTAAAAAGAGGTAAGGACATGCATCGAGCATTTTGACTAAATTGCTCACAACACGATATAGGTCCATTGTAGGATCAAAATCATTTGATTTATCTTAGTCCATATATACCAAAAATCATTACACCATGTCTGAGAAATTTTTATATTTTATAATATTTATAACATATATATAAGAGGTGAGGTTGTCATCACCAAAGTTGGTAATTTCGTACACCGATACTGTGACACTCAGGTTTTGAATCAGTATCGAGACTTGGTAAATCAAATGTGGATCGAGTATTAAATGAAAAAAATATAAACAAATACAACATTATACGTAGCCTATACTGTCATGTACTTGGTGCTATGAGGCCAATATAGTATCGGTCCCGTTGGGTTTAACCGATGTTTTGGTTCGGTTCGGTTCGGTTCATCTACTCATATCGGTCCCGTTGGGTTTAACCGATGTTTTGGTTCGGTTCGGTTCGGTTCATCTACTCATATCGAAGACTTGTTCGGGTCACTTAGTACTTTAAACATATATAGGATATAAGATTGACCATTCAAATATTAGTTGAGATGGCTGAGTTGGTCTAAGACGTCAGATTAAGGTTCTGATCCGAAAGGGCATGGGTTCAAATTCCACTCTCATTTTATGTTTTATCTATCTACAATTACCGATGTCAACTTAGCCTTTTTTTTGAATTCCCACTTAATATTGTTGAAATTTTTTTATTTTTTTTTAGAACAATCTTCCAATAATAAATTAGATTTAAGTGGAAAGCAAATCTTCCTCTATCGCTACATAGAACTAGTTAGATTTATCTTTGAGTTAGTATCACTATGTTTCTCAATAAAACCTAGGAGACATAGTGATTTAATGAATAAGTGAATCATAATAGTGATATGATGAATAAGTGAATCATAATAAATATTTATAAGTTATACATATTAATAAAATAATATTTATTTATTTGACTACAAAAAATGTTATGATCACGTAAAATAAACAGTCGATGCTCCTCAGACCCGTCCCCGTGCATATAATAGTCATTCGTATGGGACCAAACCTTATGCAATATCGAGTTCATTTTCACCTGACATTTGCTATACTTTGGACCTCGTTGCAGCTCGCCCAAAGTAACAATCTCACCTGACAACACCCACTCTCTAGCTGTTTCGACGAAGGTGCCGACCCTCGATAAGCAAGTCACCATTCAACCAAGAATCCGTATGATAGAAAGATAAAAGAGTTACTGTTCAACCAAGAACCCATATAATAGAAAGATAAAGATAAAGTTAGTCACCACTCAACCAAGAACCCACGTCCCATACATAGAATAATCTTCAATCTCGGGATGCTCCTCCGAAACCTTAATCGAGCCTTCCGCATTAGACACCTATCCAGCATCACTCTTACTACGTACATACTACTTCTAGTCCTAGACAAAGTAACCTGATCAACCTTCAATGGTTTCCCTACCTTGGAAGGTAGCGTACATAAGATACCTGCGATTAGGAGTTGTATAGGTAAGCCTGGAAATTGAATCCAGACTGAGTAGGCTTCCATCTTCTCTTTGAAGGGTTGGAAGACAATTTCTGAGACTGATATCTATCGCTTCCATCACGAGAGCTCGGAGCCATCCCACTTGTTTATAGGTTATAGAAAAGATGCTCGTAGAGATTGCACGAAATAATATAAAACAGTTTGTCATCTACAGTACATACAGAGCAGAAAATAAGTGAGGAGACGGCGGAGATAAAAGACACATTCTTAAGAAATAAATAAATATATTTCCCCCACGCAATCGTACAACATCAACCCCTCATCTGTTCATAGGGATTGGAGGATAATTCCAAAGCATTAAAGTGTATAACATATTCCAAAACAACAAGTAATTGCAACTTTCGATCGACAGTATGAAAGTCCATTTGTCGAGCGTCGTCTATCCAGCAACACATTGGACGTCTGGGTCGACTCGAATGAATTGGGAGTCGTTGTCATTGATGCAAACAGATTTCACTGGAGTTGTCCCTCCAACCATGGAGAGCTTCACATTCTCCAGGTGGATGCCTTTACATGGAACGCTCTTGCTGCAGAGTATTTTGATGGGGTTCTCCGTGGTGGTCGTCCCAGAAAAATTCACAAACTGCACGTCGCTTATTGCCACCGCGGAGGTCTATTTTCCAGCGTTTTTCCCCAAGTCAAATGATCACTAATATGAGCTGATATAGTAAGATGGATAGCATTCATGTCAAATACTTACTTGGTTTTGGCAACTGTTACCATTACAGTAGAATTGGTCGATCATAATTGGCGTCTTAACCGAGTAGAGCCTCATATTCTCAAACACGATGCCTCTGACATATCCAGATCCTCCCTGCCATGTCTTGATTCTTGCGCCTGTGAGAGCATCTGTTACACTGGAATCGGATACACGAATGTTCTCAACTGATTGTTCCGCACCATCCCTTCCCAGACTGCCAATGCTGTGAAGAAACATCATGAGAAATCTAGCTAGCAGAATAGTAGAGGCTCTTCTTCTTGATGAGCATAGCAATGAAGTACCTGAAGCCATGGCCAGGGCCGCAACGGACGCGGTTGATGTTGATCTTTGAGCAGTCGGGGCCGATAGCTACGCAATCATCTCCTGCACTCATGGCAATTCAAGAATGCATCAGGACGATCGAGGAGTAGCGTGCAGCAGCACTAATCGACCTCAGAGAACAGCCAATACTGACCTGTTCCGATAATTGAGCCGGAGACGTCGACGTTCTGGCATCCGGAGAAGAACATCCCGTCTGTGTTGGGGCTGTCGCCCGGCGCTGTTATCTTGACCCAGCTAATCGTCACGCCGACGCATTTGAAGAAGGTCATATGCTTATCGGGGCCGTTCTTTATCGTTATTCCTTTCACATAAAGATCGTTGCAGTGATGGAAGGTTAAGGTCTGACCAAACACAATAACACGAGATCAGAATGGCTTCGTTCTAAGATCAACAGTGTTACGTAGGTCTCATCAGTGAGGTTGACACTTACGAAAGGCCGACGCGAAACTTGCTGTGGTTGACAGAGACAATAAAGCAAACAGTCAGTAGGTCAGACAAGATGCGAGGAAGGTGACAATAGAGTTTGGATCAACGTGTCCACCTTTTTGTTGAAGAGGTCCCACCAAAGTTGGCCTCTGCCATCGATCTGCCCGTAGCCGTGCACGATCAGACGGTTCACGTACGTGAAGGTCAACAAGCTTGCCTTATCGTTCGTCCACTTCGAATTTGGTGCCACAATGTCCCCTTGTAGCTGCAAAAACAAGCATTTCCTTTTGAGGAAGGAATTCACAGATAGTGTTTCCAAGCTCCACTATAGCATCTCTTAACAATTCACCCGAAAATCAATGCTGGATTTGCAGGGGCCCGACAGTGTTATTTCACCTATCAAGAACGTCTTCCCTGAAGGGACGAGAATCACCGGTGAACTGGTATCAGCACAAGCTGCTGCCCATGCTTGTACGAACGCCTGCAAGTCAATACCTGGATCATGAGGAGGAAGAAGAAGGAACGAACAACATGCAACCCGATACTACCTTCTTCTTTCGTAATGCATGCATGCATGCATGCATGCATGAAAAAAAATGCTTCTGTGATGGGTTTTGAGATCAAGATTCCCAATCATTATTAATGGTTTATAACAATTATTCTCAGGTACATATGAATCTTGATACCATATCAATTGAATCCACTTCGCAAGTAACATTCTAGATTTGGCTCTCTGACAAGAATGGTGAGCTTGACTCCACCATGCTGCTGCCATGGCTGATGTAGTATTTCGTGACCTATTAACTCCACCTCTATGAAGAGGACTGTGCTACCGATCTCATCCCCGAGAGAGAGAGAGAGAGAGAGAGAGAGAGAGAGAGAGAGAGAGAGCGAGCGAGCTTACATTAGTATCATCAGTTTGGCCATCACCCACGGCCTTATAGTCGAGAACGTTGTAAGTCTTGTATCCAACAGCAGCACTTAGACTTAGCAGCAACAGACCGAGCACCGCCAGAGCAGCCTGTCAATGTCGATGACACAAGGAAGGGAAACTAGTTGAGGACGTACCATCACAAATACCAGAAGAAACGCATGCGTACTCACCATCGTCTCCGAGCACTTGCCGCACCGAGATCTGCTTGATTCGATTCTGAGTTAGATCGTTGCTACATCGTCTCCATTTTTATAACGCTGCCGATCAACTCATGCAATTAAGGATTAACCAAAAAGTAAAATGTTCTATGGTGGAAGAAAATATTATTATGTCTTACTTGTATTTGTCATTGAATGTAATTACAAAAATGGCCAATTGACACAATGCTGATTGAGGTATTACGAATCATTGTCATATTTAATCACAGGCAATGAATTTGCAAAGTAGAAAGAATGTAGAATTCGAAGAATGCAGAAATGAAGCATCAATCGCTTTTCATTTATGTGGAAATGTCCATTATATGCCAAAAAGTTATAATAAATAAGAAAATATTATATTTTGTGTTTTTGGATATTGGATTCAAATGTATGCCCTATTGAGACAATACTGAATATTATTTATTATTAATTAATGCTACGTAATTGAGTCATGAGATGAATTTTGTTATTCTTCATTATCCAAATTCTGACGTGCCTTAATCTTTATGCCACCACAATAAATGAATTTGGTTGATAGAAAGAGAGAGAGAGAATTAGAAGGTACAACTGGGTAGAAATTACTTGATTGCAAGAATGTAAAATGATATAAAACTAACAGATAAAATGAAGGGAAAAATTGAAAGATACAAAAAACAAAAATAAATGAGGAAGAATGAACCCCACATTTCCCATTGAAGATGAACTTATAATCTTTTGTCTCATTTAGTCACGTAAACTATTAGATATATCATAATCAATAATAATATATTAATAGAAAAAAGTTCTATTTAAAATGATATTGCAAGTACATCTTTTTATAAAACTTATTGTAATATTAAAGGACCGAGGAACGTCAGTATTAGGTACGGAACATGAGAGGTTGTCATTACCTATAATTTGTGTACTGGTACTATACGTCGACCAATACTGTACTATCTCCTACGTATCGAGTGTTTAAAAAAAATAAAAAGGAAAAGAAATACAAAACCTATACCATCATGTAGGTCCAATGATCTGCATAGAAAAACAAAAATGTTAGAAAGATGAATGTATGCATGATATGTCATCGTCACATACCAAAAGGATAAGATATCTCTGACATAATAAATAACACAAAATAGTCACCTTTTATTAGGCACAAAAGACTCTCAAATATATGGCTGAATGAGAGTATATAAAGGGGATTGTAAAGGCAGATGCAAGCCTAATATAGCACTTTTGTCAAACAGAAAGTTGATGGACTAAAGACATTGTATCACCCATCAGACATATACCTAATGCCCCATTTACCTTAGTGCCACCCATTGGGTTCCAAAGTATTAAGATAGTTAGCATTTCACACCGTAAGGCTGCTAATCAAAAATTATCTTGTGATACATGAGAATAAGATTATTTTGGACTATTTTCCCATTCATACTATGCCACACAACCATAATCTTTTTTATATTTTATAAGACAGAAACAAAAATTAAAAACATAAACAAAAAATGGGATTGATAATAGTATTTTTTATCTCATATATGGTTTTTAATAGAACATCAAAAACAACAAAAAATAAGAATCCAAAAGCATCATGGGTATATGTTGAACGCCTTAACTGCATCGCTCTATTTTATCCTCCCTTTGTCTTAGCCTACATGATTGTATTTTATCCTCCCTTTGTCATGGACGGCCTCGAGCATATGTTTTCAAGGAAGTAGAACTTGAATTCTTATGTAAGTTAAGTGAAAGAATAGTACCACTCCTACACTAAGCCTCTCAACGTTGTTTGAAACGCATAGCACAACAGAGCATCCAAGGTATTGTATAATGACAATTGAGTGCAAAAAGTGATGATGTGTTCTACTGACATCAAAGTTATCATTGAAGGCCTACAGTGATGGGAGACAAAAGTTTGTTGGGATCGGTTCCTCTTTGATGCTTAAGGTGGGGAGTATCCCAAGGTGGGGTCGTCTACACCTTCTTGCTTGGACTGTCGGAACTCCTTCTACATCTCATCCGGGTGTTGGTCTCTCTGTAGCAGTTAGGCTCTCAGAGAGTTGTCAATTAAATCTACCAATTGGATCTACGATTCTAGTAGGTTTAGGCCTTAGTGAGGCAGCACACTAAACACTACAGGTGGAGAGTGGGGCACCCCCTATGTTAGCAATTCAACAGGGGGAGGACGGTCCTGAGCTATCAATGCTAGATCAATTGGGGGACCCTGGGGAGCATAAGTGCCAATGGTGGTTGAGACATATGCTGCGGTTGCAACGAAGCAATAGTTTATTGAGCCAATTAGGGTAAGAGTGGAGCGATTACCTGTATCATGCTCATGATGCCTACACTTGGTGCATTAGGCTTAGGAATGCTTTAACAGGCATAACAAGGTGCCTCGCATTTGTCCCTAAAGGTGAGAGTCCTGGGTTGTTAAACAGACGCTAATAACGCCCCAACGTCTGAGCGAAGGTGGATGGATCTATTTGAAGAAAGGATGGTAATTGCTCGCCTTGTGTAAATGTGTTATGGGTTGAGGGAAGAGCCTACTCACTTGAGCGCTCATTGAGAGGGTTCATGGGTAGACATTCCTAAGACATTCTAGGCTATCCTTTTAGTCTAAAAATATTGAGATATGCCATCGACAATCGAGTCAGCTCGACTTAGTCTTATCATGAAGGCGTAGATATGTTTAAGGAACCCTTGTCATAGCCTTGGCATGGTTGAGGTGGCTCTGAGGTAGTCTTTATAACTCTAACCTATTCGAGATGGTCTTTGATAGAAGATAAGAGTTCCCCAACTATATGTATAATTGTTCTATTGAGGAAAATCCTCTATTCTGTTGAGGAAAATCTTTCCTTTTAATATGTATAAATAGGAGAGGGACACGTTAATGTATTTAAACTAAAGCTTCTTGCCTTCGGCCAGCGATCAATGCTGCTGAGAAAAGCAAAGCTTCGCCCTTACCTTCGGCCAACGACCAACGCCGCTGCAGTTGAGGCTCCACGGCCAATCCTCATCTTCCTCACCGTAATAGTCTTCGTTGATCTGCCAACAATCGACGGACTTAGGGAGAACGAAGGGCGGACTTAAGGGGAATGAAAGAAGAACGCCTGTGCCTCAAAGCAACAGCAATCGCAGTAGTAGAAGCGCGAGGGCATGATAGAAGATAAGATTTTCCCAACTTTTTGAGAAAATCTCTCTATTCTGTTGAAGAAAATCCTTTATTCTGTTGAGGAAAATCCTTCCTCCTAATCTGTATAAATAGGAGACAGACATGTTAATGTATTTAAGCTAAAGCTATTTCAATAAAGCTTCTTCAATGTTCTTATCTTCTATTATTAAGGTGGGATCTGGCTTTTCAGTGTATTCCTGCATAATTGAAAAATTATATGGGGTGCGAGAGGGTTTTGGAAAGAGATCCAACCCTTAGGCTAGTGCCAAGGGTTGGCTTTTATACCTGATTAATTAAGAAGATCCTTTATAACGGTCTTAACGTCCTCTCCTTACGTTTTGTCCATAAGGGTGGACCTCCTATGAACTATTGTCTAAAGGAATCGAGAGATAGAGAGAGAGAGAGGGGAGAGGAGATAGACCTAAACAACCCCCGTGAAATGTTAGCCATGAAGGCCAATAAGGCTAGTCTGAACGACCTCCCATAGACTATTGTTCAAATTCACCTAACTAATCTATTTTTTAAAATAAATTTATTATTAAAATTAATTAATAATTTCAAAATTCATAAATAATAATAATACTTATAAAAAATATATATTAAAATATAAATATATTTGAATATAAATAATAATATTTATTGATATTATATTATTTGGTTCAATTGAACCAATCAACTCAACCAAGGTTTAATCTAGCCTGATTTGAATCAAGTGGGCGGTTGGCCTAATCAACATATGGGCCCACATCTCAGCCCACATATTAATATGGTAGGTATAGGACGGGGTGGGAAGTGCTTTACCTGTCTTCAACCCATAACCGTGCAAGTAATAAAAAAATACCCCCATCGCCTTCTCCACTTTTTTTTCTCTAAAAGTTTTTTTTTTAATCTTTTTTTAGCCTCGGGCGTTTCTCGCTCGAATATAAGCTTTGTGTCCTAAAGAACTATCTCATCCTAAGGTGGATCCACCGATGATGATGTCAACGACAGCTCAGGACTGTCCTCGGTCAATTGATCTAGACGATCCTAATGTGGGTCCATCGATGATGATGTCAATTGATCTAGAGACTGTCTCATCCTAAGGTGGGTCCACCAATGATGATGTCAACGACAGCTCAGGACTGTCCTCGGTCAATTGATCTAGACGATCCTAATGTGGGTCCATCGATGATGATGTCAATTGATCTAGAGACTGTCTCATCCTAAGGTGGGTCCATTGTGTCCTAGAGACTCCTCAATAGAGAGTTTGTGGAGAGGGTTCATAGGTGAATGTTCCTGTGATATTCAGAGCCCTCATTCTAGGACTAAATTGTTGAGGAGATGCACCATCGATAGTTGAGTTAGCTCAGCTTGGTCTTATATCGAATACATAGAGATGTCTGATGAACCCTTGTGGCAGCTTTATCATGGTTGAGGTGTCTCTGAGGTAGTCTTGAGGTTGGGCCGAGGTGGATTTGGCTTCTTAGTAGGTTCCTACACGAAGGTCAATGTCAAGAGGAGTTTCCCTACCTGACCCCTTCGGTACGCAAGTTAGTTCAGAAAATTATATGGGTTTGTGAGAGCTTTTTAGAAAGATATCCGACCCCTAGGTTGACACCGAGGATCAACTTTTATACCTAATCGGTTGAGGAGATCCTCCATAATGACCTCAACATCCCTCCTTTTGTGTTTTGTCTACATGGGCAATAGGCTTGAATAAGCTCCCGTGGATAAGTCCACGGGGCCAACAAAAGGAGGGATAGCCCTAAACGACCTCCATGAACTATTGGCCACGAAGGTTGATAGGGTCAGTCCAAATGATCTCCCGTGGACTATTATCCATGGAGGTCGGCAAACCATAACTACCTCCATGTCATTGCCTGGTGGAGGGTGATTCAACATGTTTCTTCCATGTCAGTACTTCTGAGGTGGTTAGCTGGCGGATGGGGATTGATTGCAAAAATATTTCATATCAATGTCGTTTAGGATACCCTTCAACTTGTGCCTCTTTTGTATGAAAAAATATTTGCTTTATTAAAATATCGTTACAAATTCCATGTTACTCTTGAGTGACTTTACTTGTTTACATGAATGCTCATCCATTTATCTGAAATGATTAAAAATGTCAATAAGGTGAGGCTGAGGAGTGCTTTCTCGTTCCCTATCCCCATCTCATCCCTCGTTTCTCATCCCCACCCATTTAGATGGGGCTAGGGTAAGGATGGGGAATCCTCATTTGGGGCAAAAAACTCACAAGTTTTTCATATTCACATAATTAATCTATTTTTTTTAAATAAAATTATTATCAAAATTAATTAAAAAATTAAAATATATAAATAATAATAATAATATGTATAAAATTTATATGTTATAATAATATTTAAATATAAATATATCTAAATATAAATAATAGTATTTGTTTATACCATATTATTTAGTTCAATCGAATCAAAAGACTTACAATCAACTTAACCAAGGCTTAATTCAGCCTGATTTGAATTAATTGAACGATTGGCCCGATCAACATTTAGGCCCAACATCTTGGCCCACATAGACAATGTGGGTATAAGACGACGTGGTAAGTGCTCTACTTATTCCCATCCCATAACCATCCAAATAATAAAAAATGCCTTCATCCTTGTCTCATTAGGAGCGAGTCTCGTATTGTCATTGCTATCTTGTACAATAATGCTAGTTTTGCCACCTTATTCTGCTATGATGATTTGATGTTTGCTTAACTTGAACTGATATAACTTTATCATGTCCTTAGTTGAGATTACCTAAGGTATACGACACCTAAGTGATATTTGTTTATAAGGGTTAGCCTAGACCTTAACCTTATGTAATCTACAAAGAATCTACACAAAGAAAATAATGTTAGAAAGATGAATGGGTGGGTGATATATCATTGTTATACTTTAAAAGTATATAATAATTGAGATCACAAGCAACATAAAAGAATCAGCTTTTATTAAGTATAAAAGACTAAAAAATGGGTTAAACGAGCATATACAAAAAGAGTTTTGTAGGTAGATACAAACCGAATATTCACCAAACACTTTTGTCAAATAGAAGATAGGCATTCTAAAGACGTTATATCACCCCTTATATCACCCTTCAGACATATACACACAAGGCTCTATCCACCCCGATGGCACTAGGCGATTCCAAGGAAAAAATATAAAAAAATAGTTTCATATGCCACAAGTTAATTTTTATTTGACAGTTTTGTGATATGAAATAAAAATGTAACTGAGTTATAAAATAGAAACACAGATAATAAACCAAAATGGAAATGATGATAGTATTTTTTGCTCCATACACGTTGCCAAAAAAAATCACTCAAAAATATCAAAAACAATGAAAAACAAAGACTAAAAAGAGGTAAGGACATGCATCGAGAATTTTGATTAAATTGCTCACAATACGATATAGGTCCATTGTAGGATCAAAATCATTCGATTTATCTTGGTCCATATAAACCAAAAATCATTACAGAGAAATTTTTATGACATGTATATAAGAGGTGAGGTTGTCATCACCAAAGTTGGTAATTTCGTGCACCGATACTGTGACACTCAGGTTTTGAATCAGTATCGAGACTTGGTAAATCAAATGTGGATCGAGTATTAAAAGAAAAAAATATAAACAAATACAACATTATACGGAGCCTATACTGTCATGTACTTGGTGCTATGAGGCCAATATAATATCGGTCCCATTGGGTTTAACCGATGTTTTTGTTCGGTTCGGTTCGGTTCGGTTCATCTACTCATACCATGGGGTCACTTAGTACTTTAAATATATATAAAAAATAGAATTAATAATTCAAACATAAGTTGAGATGGCCGAGTTGGTCTAAGGCGCCAGATTAAGGTTCTGGTCCGAAAGGGCGTGGGTTCAAATCCCACTCTCAACAAATATTTTATGTTCTATCTACCTACAATTACTAAATTATTTTAAATGTATATAAAACATAAGATTCACAAATGAGATGGCCGAGTTGGTCAGAAAACATGCTCGTAGAGATTGCACGAAATAATATAAAACAGTTTGTCATCTACAGTACATACAGAGCGGAAAATAAGAGAGGAGACGACGGAGATAAAAGACACATTCTTAAGAAATAAATAAATATATTTCCCCCACGCAATCGTACAACATCAACCCCTCATCTGTTCATAGGGATTGGAGGATAATTCCAAAGCATTAAAGTGTATAACATATTCCAAAACAACAAGTAATTGGAACTTTCGATCGACAGTATGAAAGTCGTCTATCCAGCAACACATTGGACGTCTGGGTCGACTCGAGTGAATTGGCAGTCGTTGGCATTGATGCAAACAGATTTCACTGGAGTTGTCCCTCCAACCATGGAGAGCTTCACATTCTCCAGGTGGATGCCTTTACATGGAACGCTCTTGCTGCAGAGTATTTTGATGGGGTTCTCCGTGGTGGTCGTCCCAGAAAAATTCACAAACTGCACGTCGCTTATTGCCACCGCGGAGGTCTATTTTCCAGCGTTTTTCCCCAAGTCAAATGATCACTAATATGAGCTGATATAGTAAGATGGATAGCATTCATGTCAAATACTTACTTGGTTTTGGCAACTGTTACCATTACAGTAGAATTGGTCGATCATAATTGGCGTCTTAACCGAGTAGAGCCTCATATTCTCAAACACGATGCCTCTGACATATCCAGATCCTCCCTGCCATGTCTTGATTCTTGCGCCTGTGAGAGCATCTGTTACACTGGAATCGGATACACGAATGTTCTCAACTGATTGTTCCGCACCATCCCTTCCCAGACTTCCAATGCTGTGAAGAAACATCATGAGAAATCTAGCTAGCAGAATAGTAGAGGCTCTTCTTCTTGATGAGCATAGCAATGAAGTACCTGAAGCCATGGCCAGGGCCGCAATGGACGCGGTTGATGTTGATCTTTGAGCAGTCGGGGCCGATAGCTACGCAATCATCTCCTGCACTCATGGCAATTCAAGAATGCATCAGGACGATCGAGGAGTAGCATGCAGCAGCACTAATCGACCTCAGAGAACAGCCGATACTGACCTGTTCCGATAATTGAGCCGGAGACGTCGACGTTCTGGCACCCGGAGAAGAACATCCCGTCTGTGTTGGGGCTGTCGCCCGGCGCTGCTATCTTGACCCAGCTAATCGTCACGCCGACGCATTTGAAGAAGGTCATATGCTTATCGGGGCCGTTCTTTATCGTTATTCCTCTCACATAAAGATCGTTGCAGTGATGGAAGGTTAAGATCTGACCAAACACAATAACACGAGATCAGAATGGCTTCGTTCTAAGATCAACAGTGTTACGTAGGTCTCATCAGTGAGGTTGACACTTACGAAAGGCCGACGCGAAACTTGCTGTGGTTGACAGAGACAAGAAAGCAAACAGTCAGTAGGTCAGACAAGATGCGAGGAAGGTGACAATAGAGTTTGGATCAACGTGTCCACCTTTTTGTCGAAGAGGTCCCACCAGAGTTGGCCTCTGCCATCGATCTGCCCGTAGCCGTGCACGATCAGACGGTTCACGAACGTGAAGGTCAACAAGCTGGCCTTATCGTTCGTCCACTTCGAATTTGGTGCCACAATGTCCCCTTGTAGCTGCAAAAACAAGCATTTCCTTTTGAGGAAGGAATTCACAGATAGTGTTTCCAAGCTCCACTATAGCATCTCTTAACAATTCACCCGAAAATCAATGCTGGATTTGCAGGGGCCCGACAGTGTTATTTCACCTATCAAGAACGTCTTCCCTGAAGGGACGAGAATCACCGGTGATCTGGTATCTGCACAAGCTGCTGCCCATGCTTGTACGAACGCCTGCAAGTCAATACCTGGATCATGAGGAGGAAGAAGAAGGAACGAACAACATGCAACACGATACTACCTTCTTCTTACGTAATGCATGCATGAATGAAAAAAAATGCTTCTGTGATGGGTTTTGAGATCAAGATTCCCAATCATTATTAATGGTTTATAACAATTATTCTCAGTTACATATGAATCTTGATACCATATCAATTGAATCCACTTCGCAAGTAACATTCTAGATTTGGCTCTCTGACAAGAATGGTGAGCTTGACTCCACCATGCTGCTGCCATGGCTGATGTAGTATTTCGTGACCTATTAACTCCACCTCTATGCAGAGGACTGTGCTGCCGATCTCATCCCCGAGAGAGAGAGAGAGAGAGAGAGAGAGAGCGAGCGAGCGAGCTTACATTAGTATCATCAGTTTGGCCATCACCCACGGCCTTAAAGTCGAGAACGTTGTAAGTCTTGTATCCAACAGCAGCACTTAGACTTAGCAGCAACAGACCGAGCACCGCCAGAGCAGCCTGTCAATGTCGATGACACAAGGAAGAGAAACTAGTTGAGGACGTACCACCACAAATACCAGAAGAAACGCATGCGTACTCACCATCGTCTCCGAGCACTTGCCGCACCGAGATCTACTTGATTCGATTCTGAGTTAGATCGTTGCTACATCGTCTCCATTTTTATAACGCTGCCGATCAACTCATGCAATTAAGGATTAACCAAAAAGTAAAATGTTCTATGGTGGAAGAAAATATTATTATGTCTTACTTGTATTTGTCATTGAATGTAATTACAAAAATGGCCAATTGACACAATGCTGTTTGAGGTATTACGAATCATTGTCATATTTAATCACAGGCAATGAATTTGCAAAGTAGAAAGAATGTAGAATTCGAAGAATGCAGAAATGAAGCATCAATCGCTTCTCATTTGTGGAAATGCCCATTATATGCCAAAAAGTTATAGTAAGTAAGAAAATATTATATTTTTTTTTTTTGGTTATTGGATTCAAATGTATGCCCTATTGAGACAATACGGAATATTATTTATTATTAATTAATGCTACGTAATTGAGTCATGAGATGAATTTTGTTATTCTTCATTATCCAAATTCTGACGTGCCTTAATCTTTATGCCACCACAATAAATGAATTTGGTTGATAGAAAGAAGGATATATATATATATATATATAAATAAATAAATATATATATATATATATATATATATATATAGAAAGAAGCAATTTTAGGCCCAATGCAGAGATTAATCACTTTCCATTTATTTAACAATTACCATATATATATATATGTATATAGAAAGAGAGAGAGAGAGAGAGAGAGAGAGAGAGAGAGAGAGAGAGAGAGAGAGAATTAGAAGGTACAACTGGGTAGAAATTACTTGATTGCAAGAATGTAAAATGATATAAAACTAAGAGATAAAATGAAGGGAAAATTTGAAAGATACAAAAAACAAAAATAAATGAGGAAGAATGAACCCCACATTTCCCATTGAAGATGGACTTATAATCTTTTGTCTCATTTATTCACGTAAACCATTAGATATATCATAACCAATAATAATATATTAATAGAAAAAAAGTTCTATTTAAAATGATATTGCAAGTACATCTTTTTATAAAGCTTATTGTAATATTAAAGGACCGAGGAACGTAAAATATTAGATACGGAACATGAGAGGTTGTCATTACCTATAATTTGTGTACTGGTACTATACCATAAAAAGGAAAAGAAATACAAAACGTACACCATCATGTAGGTCCAATGATCTGCATAGAAAAATAAAAATGTTAAAAAGATAAAGATGAATATATGCATGATATGTCATCGTCACATACGAAAAGGATACGATATCTCTGACACAGTAAATAACACAAAATAGTCACCTTTTATTAGGCACAAAAGACTCTCAAATATAAGGTTGAATGAGAGTATATAAAGGGGATTATAAAGGCAGATGCAAACCTAATCGAGCACTTTCGTCAAACAGAAAGTTGATAGACTAAAGACATTGTATCACCCATCAGACATATACCAAATGCCCCATTTACCTTAGTGCCACCCAATGGGTTCCAAAATATTAAGATAGTTGGCGTTTCACACCGTAAGGCTGTTAATCAAAAATTAACTTGTGATACATGAGAATAAGGTTATTTTGGACTATTTTCCCATTCATACTATGCAACACAACCATAATCTTTTTTATATTTTACAAGACAGAAACAAAAATTAAAAACATAAATAAAAAATGGGATTGATAATAGTATTTTTTACCTCATATATGCTTTTTACTTGTCTTCAACCCATAACCGTGCAAGTAATAAAAAAAATACCCCCATCCCCTTCTCCACTTTTTTTTCTCTAAAAGTTTTTTTTTAATCTTTTTTTAGCCTCGGGCGTTTCTCACTCGAATATAAGCTTAGTGTCCTAAAGAACTATCTCATCCTAAGGTGGGTCCACCGATGATGATGTCAACGACAGCTCAGGACTATCCTCGATCAATTGATCTAGACGATCCTATTGTGGGTCCATCGATGATGATGTCAATTGATCTAGAGACTGTCTCATCCTAAGGTGGGTCCATTGTGTCCTAGAGACTCCTCAATAGAGAGTTTGTGGAGAGGTTTCATAGGTGAATGTTCCTGTGATATTCAGAGCCCTCATTCTATGGCTAAATTATTGAGGAGATGCACCATCGATAGTTAAGTTAGCTCGGCTTGGTCGTATATCGAATGCATAGAGATGTCTGATGAACCCTTGTGGCAGCTTTATCATGGTTGAGGTGTCTCTGATGTGGTCTTGAGGTTGGGCCGAGGTGGATTTGGCTTCTTAGTAGGTTCCTACACGAAGGTCAATGTCGAGAGGAGTTTCCCTACCTAACCCTTCCGGTACGCAAGTTAGTTCAAAAAATTATATGGGTTTGTGAGAGCTTTTTAGAAAGATATTCGACCCCTAGGTTGACACCGAGGATTAGCTTTTATACCAAATCGGTTGAGGAGATCCTCCATAATGACCTCAACATCCCTCCTTTTGTGTTTTGTCTACATGGGCAATAGGCCTGAATAAGCTCCCGTGGACAAGTCCACGGGGACAACAAAAGGAGGGATAGCCCTAAACGACCTCCATGAACTATTGGCCACGAAGGTTGATAGGGTCAGTCCAAATGATCTCCCGTGGACTATTATCTATGGAGGTCGGTAAACCATAACTACCTCCATGTCATTGCCTCGTGAAGGGTGATTCAACATGTTTCTTCCATGTCAGTACTTCTGAGGTGGTTAGTTGGTGGATGGGGATTGATTGCAAAAATATTTCATATCAATGTCGTTTAGGATACCCTTCAACTTGTGCCTCTTTTGTATGAAAAAACATTTGCTTTATTAAAATATCATTACAAATTCCATGCTACTCTTGAGTGACTTTACTTGTTTACATGAATGCTCATCCATTTATCTGAAATGATTAAAAATGTCAACAAGGTGAGGCAGAGTGAGAAGTGCTTTCTCGTTCCACATCCCCATCTCATCCCTCGTTCCTCATCCCCACCCATTTAGATGGGGCTAGGGTAAGGATGGGGAATCCTCATTTGGGGCAAAAAAACTCATAAGTTTTTCATATTCACATAATTAATCTATTTTTTTAAATAAATTTATTATCAAAATTAATTAAAAAATTAAAATGTATAAATAATAATAATAATATGTATAAAATTTATATGTTATAATAATATTTAAATATAAATATATCTAAATATAAATAATAATATTTGTTAATACCATATTATTTGGTTCAATCGAACCAAATGACTTTCAATCAACTCAACCAAGGCTTAATTCAGCCTGATTTGAATTAGGTGGACGATTGACCCGATCAACATTTAGGCCCAACATCTTGGCCCACATAGACAATGTGGGTATAAAACGATGTGGTAAGTGTTCTACCTATCCCAATCTCATAACCATCCAAATAATAAAAAATGCCTTCATCCTTGTCTCATTAGGTGCGAGTCTCGTATTGTCGTTGCTATCTTGTACAACAATGCTAGTTTTGCCACCCTATTCTGCTATGATGATTTGATGTTTGCTTAACTTGAACTAATATAACTTTATCATGTCCTTAGTTGAGATTACCTAAGGTATACGACACCTAAGTGATATTTGTTTATAAGGGTTAGCCTAGACATTAACCTTATGTAATCTACAAAGAATCTACGTAAAGAAAATAATGTTAGAAAGATGAATGGGTGGGTGATATATCATTGTTGTACTTTAAAAGTATATAATAATTGAGATCATAAGTAACATAAAAGAATCAGCTTTTATTAAGCATAAAAGACTAAAAAATGGGTTAAACGAGCATATACAAAAAGAGTTTTATAGGTAGATACAAGCCGAATATTCACCTAACACTTTTGTCAAATAGAAGATAGGCATTCTAAAGACATTATATCACCCCTTATATCACCCCTCAGACATATACACACAAGGCTCTATCCACTCTGATGGCACTAGGCGATTCCAAGGAAAAAATATAAAAAAATAGTTCCATGTGCCACAAGTTAATTTTTGTTTGACAGCTTTGTGATATGAAATAAAAATGTAATCGAGTTATAAAATAGAAACACAGATAATAAACCAAAATGGAAATGATGATAGTATTTTTTGCTCCATACACGTTGCTAAAAAAAATCACTCAAAAATATCAAAAACAATGAAAAACAAAGACTAAAAAGAGGTAAGGACATGCATCGAGCATTTTGACTAAATTGCTCACAACACGATATAGGTCCATTGTAGGATCAAAATCATTTGATTTATCTTAGTCCATATATACCAAAAATCATTACACCATGTCTGAGAAATTTTTATATTTTATAATATTTATAACATATATATAAGAGGTGAGGTTGTCATCACCAAAGTTGGTAATTTCGTACACCGATACTGTGACACTCAGGTTTTGAATCAGTATCGAGACTTGGTAAATCAAATGTGGATCGAGTATTAAATGAAAAAAATATAAACAAATACAACATTATACGTAGCCTATACTGTCATGTACTTGGTGCTATGAGGCCAATATAGTATCGGTCCCGTTGGGTTTAACCGATGTTTTGGTTCGGTTCGGTTCGGTTCATCTACTCATATCGGTCCCGTTGGGTTTAACCGATGTTTTGGTTCGGTTCGGTTCGGTTCATCTACTCATATCGAAGACTTGTTCGGGTCACTTAGTACTTTAAACATATATAGGATATAAGATTGACCATTCAAATATTAGTTGAGATGGCTGAGTTGGTCTAAGACGTCAGATTAAGGTTCTGATCCGAAAGGGCATGGGTTCAAATTCCACTCTCATTTTATGTTTTATCTATCTACAATTACCGATGTCAACTTAGCCTTTTTTTTGAATTCCCACTTAATATTGTTGAAATTTTTTTATTTTTTTTTAGAACAATCTTCCAATAATAAATTAGATTTAAGTGGAAAGCAAATCTTCCTCTATCGCTACATAGAACTAGTTAGATTTATCTTTGAGTTAGTATCACTATGTTTCTCAATAAAACCTAGGAGACATAGTGATTTAATGAATAAGTGAATCATAATAGTGATATGATGAATAAGTGAATCATAATAAATATTTATAAGTTATACATATTAATAAAATAATATTTATTTATTTGACTACAAAAAATGTTATGATCACGTAAAATAAACAGTCGATGCTCCTCAGACCCGTCCCCGTGCATATAATAGTCATTCGTATGGGACCAAACCTTATGCAATATCGAGTTCATTTTCACCTGACATTTGCTATACTTTGGACCTCGTTGCAGCTCGCCCAAAGTAACAATCTCACCTGACAACACCCACTCTCTAGCTGTTTCGACGAAGGTGCCGACCCTCGATAAGCAAGTCACCATTCAACCAAGAATCCGTATGATAGAAAGATAAAAGAGTTACTGTTCAACCAAGAACCCATATAATAGAAAGATAAAGATAAAGTTAGTCACCACTCAACCAAGAACCCACGTCCCATACATAGAATAATCTTCAATCTCGGGATGCTCCTCCGAAACCTTAATCGAGCCTTCCGCATTAGACACCTATCCAGCATCACTCTTACTACGTACATACTACTTCTAGTCCTAGACAAAGTAACCTGATCAACCTTCAATGGTTTCCCTACCTTGGAAGGTAGCGTACATAAGATACCTGCGATTAGGAGTTGTATAGGTAAGCCTGGAAATTGAATCCAGACTGAGTAGGCTTCCATCTTCTCTTTGAAGGGTTGGAAGACAATTTCTGAGACTGATATCTATCGCTTCCATCACGAGAGCTCGGAGCCATCCCACTTGTTTATAGGTTATAGAAAAGATGCTCGTAGAGATTGCACGAAATAATATAAAACAGTTTGTCATCTACAGTACATACAGAGCAGAAAATAAGTGAGGAGACGGCGGAGATAAAAGACACATTCTTAAGAAATAAATAAATATATTTCCCCCACGCAATCGTACAACATCAACCCCTCATCTGTTCATAGGGATTGGAGGATAATTCCAAAGCATTAAAGTGTATAACATATTCCAAAACAACAAGTAATTGCAACTTTCGATCGACAGTATGAAAGTCCATTTGTCGAGCGTCGTCTATCCAGCAACACATTGGACGTCTGGGTCGACTCGAATGAATTGGGAGTCGTTGTCATTGATGCAAACAGATTTCACTGGAGTTGTCCCTCCAACCATGGAGAGCTTCACATTCTCCAGGTGGATGCCTTTACATGGAACGCTCTTGCTGCAGAGTATTTTGATGGGGTTCTCCGTGGTGGTCGTCCCAGAAAAATTCACAAACTGCACGTCGCTTATTGCCACCGCGGAGGTCTATTTTCCAGCGTTTTTCCCCAAGTCAAATGATCACTAATATGAGCTGATATAGTAAGATGGATAGCATTCATGTCAAATACTTACTTGGTTTTGGCAACTGTTACCATTACAGTAGAATTGGTCGATCATAATTGGCGTCTTAACCGAGTAGAGCCTCATATTCTCAAACACGATGCCTCTGACATATCCAGATCCTCCCTGCCATGTCTTGATTCTTGCGCCTGTGAGAGCATCTGTTACACTGGAATCGGATACACGAATGTTCTCAACTGATTGTTCCGCACCATCCCTTCCCAGACTGCCAATGCTGTGAAGAAACATCATGAGAAATCTAGCTAGCAGAATAGTAGAGGCTCTTCTTCTTGATGAGCATAGCAATGAAGTACCTGAAGCCATGGCCAGGGCCGCAACGGACGCGGTTGATGTTGATCTTTGAGCAGTCGGGGCCGATAGCTACGCAATCATCTCCTGCACTCATGGCAATTCAAGAATGCATCAGGACGATCGAGGAGTAGCGTGCAGCAGCACTAATCGACCTCAGAGAACAGCCAATACTGACCTGTTCCGATAATTGAGCCGGAGACGTCGACGTTCTGGCATCCGGAGAAGAACATCCCGTCTGTGTTGGGGCTGTCGCCCGGCGCTGTTATCTTGACCCAGCTAATCGTCACGCCGACGCATTTGAAGAAGGTCATATGCTTATCGGGGCCGTTCTTTATCGTTATTCCTTTCACATAAAGATCGTTGCAGTGATGGAAGGTTAAGGTCTGACCAAACACAATAACACGAGATCAGAATGGCTTCGTTCTAAGATCAACAGTGTTACGTAGGTCTCATCAGTGAGGTTGACACTTACGAAAGGCCGACGCGAAACTTGCTGTGGTTGACAGAGACAATAAAGCAAACAGTCAGTAGGTCAGACAAGATGCGAGGAAGGTGACAATAGAGTTTGGATCAACGTGTCCACCTTTTTGTTGAAGAGGTCCCACCAAAGTTGGCCTCTGCCATCGATCTGCCCGTAGCCGTGCACGATCAGACGGTTCACGTACGTGAAGGTCAACAAGCTTGCCTTATCGTTCGTCCACTTCGAATTTGGTGCCACAATGTCCCCTTGTAGCTGCAAAAACAAGCATTTCCTTTTGAGGAAGGAATTCACAGATAGTGTTTCCAAGCTCCACTATAGCATCTCTTAACAATTCACCCGAAAATCAATGCTGGATTTGCAGGGGCCCGACAGTGTTATTTCACCTATCAAGAACGTCTTCCCTGAAGGGACGAGAATCACCGGTGAACTGGTATCAGCACAAGCTGCTGCCCATGCTTGTACGAACGCCTGCAAGTCAATACCTGGATCATGAGGAGGAAGAAGAAGGAACGAACAACATGCAACCCGATACTACCTTCTTCTTTCGTAATGCATGCATGCATGCATGCATGCATGAAAAAAAATGCTTCTGTGATGGGTTTTGAGATCAAGATTCCCAATCATTATTAATGGTTTATAACAATTATTCTCAGTTACATATGAATCTTGATACCATATCAATTGAATCCACTTCGCAAGTAACATTCTAGATTTGGCTCTCTGACAAGAATGGTGAGCTTGACTCCACCATGCTGCTGCCATGGCTGATGTAGTATTTCGTGACCTATTAACTCCACCTCTATGAAGAGGACTGTGCTACCGATCTCATCCCCGAGAGAGAGAGAGAGAGAGAGAGAGAGAGAGAGAGAGCGAGCGAGCGAGCTTACATTAGTATCATCAGTTTGGCCATCACCCACGGCCTTAAAGTCTTGTATCCAACAGCAGCACTTAGACTTAGCAGCAACAGACCGAGCACCGCCAGAGCAGCCTGTCAATGTCGATGACACAAGGAAGAGAAACTAGTTGAGGACGTACCATCACAAATACCAGAAGAAACGCATGCGTACTCACCATCGTCTCCGAGCACTTGCCGCACCGAGATCTGCTTGATTCGATTCTGAGTTAGATCGTTGCTACATCGTCTCCATTTTTATAACGCTGCCGATCAACTCATGCAATTAAGGATTAACCAAACAGTAAAATGTTCTATGGTGGAAGAATATATTATTATGTCTTACTTGTATTTGTCATTGAATGTAATTACAAAAATGGCCAATTGACACAATGCTGTTTGAGGTATTACGAATCATTGTCATATTTAATCACAGGCAATGAATTTGCAAAGTAGAAAGAATGTAGAATTCGAACAATGCAGAAATGAAGCATCAATCGCTTTTCATTTATGTGGAAATGGCCATTATATGCCAAAAAGTTATAGTAAGTAAGAAAATATTATATTTTGTTTTTTTGGTTATTGGATTCAAATATATGCCCTATTGAGACAATACTGAATATTATTTATTATTAATTAATGCTACGAAATTGAGTCATGAGATGAATTTTGTTATTCTTCATTATCCAAATTCTGACGTGCCTTAATCTTTATGCCACCACAATAAATGAATTTGGTTGATAGAAAGAAGGATATGCAGCAATTTGAGGCCCAATGCAGAGATTAATCAGTTTCCATTTATTTAACAATTACCATATATATATATATATATATATATATATATATATATATATATATATATAGAAAGAGAGAGAGAGAGAGAGAGAGAGAGAGAGAGAGAGAGAGAGAGAGAGAATTAGAAGGTACAACTGGGTAGAAATTACTTGATTGCAAGAATGCAAAATGATATAAAACTAAGAGATAAAATGAAGGGAAAAATTGAAAGATACAAAAAACAAAAATAAATGAGGAAGAATGAAACCCACATTTCCCATTGAATAATAATTATTCACGTAAACCATTAGATATATCATAACCAATAATAATATATTAATAGAAAAAAAAGTTCTATTTAAAATGATATTGTAAGTACAACTTTTTATAAAGCTTATTGTAATATTAAAGGACTGAGGAACGTAAGATATTAGGTACGGAACATGAGAGGTTGTCAGTACCTATAATTTGTGCACTGGTACTATACGCCGACCAATACTGTACTATCTCCTACGTATCGAGTGTTTAAAAAAATTTAAAATAAATAAAAAAGAAAAGAAATACAAAACGTATACCATCATGTAGATCCAATGATCTGCATAGAAAAACAAAAATGTTAGAAAGATGAATGTATGCATAATATTTCATCGTCGCATACGAAAAGGATAAGATATCTATGAGATAGTAAATAACACAAAATAGTCACCTTTTATTGGGCACAAAAGAGCATATAAAAGGGATTGCAAAGGCAGATGCAAGCCTAATCTTGCACTTTCGTCAAACAGAAAGTGGATGGACTAAAGACATTGTATCACCCATATGCCAAATGCCTCATTTACCTTAATGCCACCCAATGGGTTCCAAATCAACTTGTGATACATGAGAATAAGGTTATTTTGGACTATTTTCCCATTCATACTATGCCACACAACCATCATCTTTTTTATATTTTACAACAAAAAAACACAAAATAAAAACATAAACAAAAAATGGGATTGATAATAGTATTTTTTACCTCGTATATGCTTTTTAATAAAACATCAAAAACAACAAAAAAAATAAGAATCCAAAAGCATCATGGGTATATGTTGAACACTATCGTTCTATTTTATCCTCCCTTTGTCAACAGCATTGTCATGGATGGCCTCGAGCATATGTTCCCAAGGAAGTAGAGCTTGAATTCTTATATAAGTTAAGCGAAGGAATAGACTTAAGAGTAGCTTTAGGCAACTGTATCACTCTCACACTAAGCCCCTCAATGTTGTTTGAAATGCATAGCACAACTGAGCATCCAAGGTATTGTATAATGACAATTGAGTGCAAAAAGTGATAGTGTGTTCTACTGACATCAAAGTTATCATTGAAGGCCTACAGTGATGGGAGACGAAAGTTTGTTGGGATCGATTCCTCTTGGATGCTTGAGGTGGGGAGTATCCCGAGGTGGGGTCGTCTACACCTTCTTGTTTGGACCGTTGGAACTCCTTCTACATCTCATCCGAGTGTTGGTCTATCTGTAGCAGTTAGGCCATCAGAGAGTTGTCAATTAAATCTACTAATTGGATCTACGATTCCAGTAAGTTTAGGCCAAAGTGAGGCAGCGCACTAAACTCTATAAGTGGGGAGTGGGGCACCCCCTATGTTAGCAATTCAACACATCGAGGATGGTCCTGAGTATCGATGCTAGATCAATTGGGGGACCCTAGGGAGCATAAGTGCTAATGGTGGTTGAGACATATGCTACGGTTGCAATGAAGGCATATTTTATTGAGCCAATTAGGGTAAGAGCGGAGCGATTGCCTGTATCATGCTCATGAGTGCCTACACTTGGTGCATAAGGCTCAGGAATGCTTTAACAGGGATAACTAGGTGCCTCGCATTTGTCCCTAAAGGTGAGAGTCCTGGGTTGTTAAACAAACGCTAATAATGCCCCAACGTTTGAGCGAAGGTGGATGGATCTATTTGAAGAAAGGATGGTAATTGCCCACCTTGTGTAAATGTGTTATGGGTTGAGGGTAGAGCCTACTCACTTGAGCGCTCATTGAGAGGGTTCATGGGCAGACATTCCTAAGACATTTTAGGTTATCCTTTTAGTCCAAAAATGTTGAGATGTGCCATCGACAATCGAGTCAGCTCGACTTAGTCTTATCATGAAGGCGTAGATATGTTTAAGGAACCCTTGTCATAGCCTTGGCATGATTGAGGTGGCTATGAGGTAGTCTTTATAACTCTAACCTATTCGAGATGATCTTTGATAGAAGATAAGAGTTCCCCAACTATATGTATAATTGTTCTGTTGAGGATAATCCTTCCTTTTAATATGTATAAATAGGAGAGGGACACTTAATGTATTTAAACTAAAGCTTCTTCAATAAAGCTTCTTCAATATAGCTTCTTAAATAATTATTCTTATCTTATATTCTTTCCATTATGTCTCATAGCATTGAGAAAAGCGAAGCTTCGCTCTTGCATTTGGCCAGCGATCAATGCTGCTGAGAAAAGCAAAGTTTCGCCCTTACCTTCGGCCAACGACCAAGGTCGCTGCAGCCAAATTCCTAAGAGACTCCGCGGCCAATCCTCATCTTCCTCACCACAATAGTCTTCGTTGATATGCCAGCGGACTTAAGGAGAACGAAGGGCGAACTTAAGGGGAATGAAACGAACGCCTGTGCCCTCAAAGCAACAGCAATCGCAGCAGCAGCGATCTATTCTTGCTCTACTCACGAAGCCTCTCGCTCGTAAACCATTCTTTGCATTGATCCAATCTTGCGGAGGCATAATAGAAGATAAGATTCCTCCAACTATATGAGGAAATCTCTCTATTCTGTTGAAGAAAATCCTCTATTTTGTTGAGGGAAATCCTTCCTCCAAATCTCTATAAATAGGAGACAAAGCTATTTAAGCTTCTTCAATGTTCTTATCTTCTATTGCTAAGGTGGGATATGGCTTCTCGGTGTATTCCTGCATAATTGAAAAATTATATGGGGTGTGAGAGGGTTTTGGAAAGAGATCCGACCCTTGGGCTAGTGCCAAGGGTTGGCTTTTATACCTAATTAATTAAGAAGATCCTTTATAACGGGTGGACCTCTTATGAACTATTGTCTAAAGGAATCGAGAGAGAGAGAGAGAGAGAGAGAGAGAGAGAGAGAGAGGCGAGGGGATAGACCTAAACAACCCCCGTGAAATGTTGGCCATGAAGGCCAATAAGGCTAGTCCGAATAACCTTCCATGGACTATTGTCCATATTCACCTGACTAATCTATTTTTTAAAATAAATTTATTATTAAAATTAATTAATAATATCAAAATTTATAAATAATAATAATACTTATAAAAATTATATATTAAAATATAAATATATTTGAATATAAATAATAATATTTATTGATATTATATTATTTGGTTCAATTGAACCAAATGACTTGCAATCAACTCAACCAAGGTTTAATCTAGCTTGATTTGAATTAGGTGGGCGGTTGACCTAATTAATATATGGGCCCACATCTTAGCCCACATATTAATATGGTAGGTATAGGACGGGGTGGGAAGTGCTTTACCTGTCTTTAACCCATAATCGTGCAAGTAATAAAAAAAATACCCCCATCCCCTTCTCCACTTTTTTTTCTCTAAAAGTTTTTTTTTTGTCTTTTTTTAGCCTTGGGCGTTTCTCGCTCGAATATAAGATTTGTGTCCTAAAGAGCTATCTCATCCTAAGGTGGGTCCACCGATGATGATGTCAATGACAACTCAGGACCATCCTCGATCAATTGATCTAGACGATCCTAATGTGGGTCCATCGATGATGATGTGATCTAGAGACTGTCTCATCCTAAGGTGGGTCCATTGTGTCCTAGAGACTCCTCAATAGAGAGTTTGTGGAGAGGGTTCATAGGTGAATGTTCCTATAATATTCAGAGCCCTCATTCTAGGGCTAAATTGTTGAGGAGATGCACCATCGATAGTTAAGTTAGCTCGGCTTGGTCTTATATTGAATGCATAGAGATGTCTGATGAACCCTTGTGGCAGCTTTAGCATGGTTGAGGTGTCTCTGAGGTGGTCTTGAGGTTGGGCCAAGGTGGATTTGGCTTCTTAGTAGGTTCCTACACGAAAGTCAATATCGAGAGGAGTTTCCCTACCTGACCTCTTCGGTACGCAAGTTAGTTCAGAAAATTATATGGGTTGTGAGAGCTTTTTAGAAAGATATCCGACCCCTATGTTGACACCGAGGATCAGCTTTTATACCTAATCGGTTGAGGAGATCCTCCATAATGACCTCAACATCCCCTCTTTTGTGTTTTGTCTACATGGGCAATAGGCCTGAATAAGCTCCTGTGGATAAGTCCACGGGGGCAACAAAAGGAGGGATAGCCCTAAACAACCTCCATGAACTATTGGCCACGACAGTTGATAGGGTCGGTCCAAATGATCTCTCGTGGATTATTATCCATGGAGGTCAGGAAACCATAACTACCTCCATGTCATTGCCTGGTGGAGGGTGATTCAACATGTTTCTTCCATGTCAGTATTTCTGAGGTGGTTAGCTAGCGGATGGGGATTGATTGCAAAAATATTTCATATCAATGTCGTTTAGGATACCCTTCAACTTGTGCCTCTTTTGTATGAAAAAACATTTGCTTTATTAAAATATCATTACAAATTCCATGCTACTCTTGAGTGACTTTACTTGTTTACATGAATACTCATCCATTTATCTGAAATGATTAAAAATATCAATAAGATGAGGTAGAGTGAGGAGTGTTTTCTTGTTCCCCATCCCCATCTCATCCCTCGTTCCTCATCCCCACCCGTTTAGATGGGGCTAGGGTAAGGATGGGGAATCCTCATTTGGGGCAAAAAACCTATAAGTTTTTCATATTCACATAATTAATCTATTTTTTTAAAAATAAAATTATTATCAAAATTAATTAAAAAAATTAAATGTATAAATAATAATAATATGTATAAAATTTATATGTTATAATAATATTTAAATATAAATATATCTAAATATAAATAATAATATTTGTTGATACCATATTATTTGGTTCAATCGAACCAAATGACTTGCAATCAACTCAACCAAGGCTTAATTCAACCTGATTTGAATTAGGTGGACGATTGGCCCGATCAACATTTAGGCCCAACATCTTAGCCCACATAGACAATGTTGGTATAAGATGACTTGGTAAGTGCTCTACCTTTCCCCATCCCATAACCATCCAAATAATAAAAAATGCCTTCATCCATGTCTCATTAGGGGCGAGTCTCGTATTGTCGTTGCTATCTTGTACAACAATGCTAGTTTTACCACCCTATTCTGCTATGATGATTTGATGTTTGCTTAACTTGAACTGATATAATTTTATCATGTCCTTAGTTGAGATTACCTAAGGTATATGATACCTAAGTGATATTTGTTTATAAGGGTTAGCCTAGACCTTAACCTTGTGTAATCTATAAAGAATCTACATAAAGAAAATAATGTTAGAAAGATGAATGGGTGGGTGATATACCATTATTGTACTTTAAAAATATATAATAATTGAGATCACAAGCAACATAAAAGAATCAGTTTTTATTAAGAATAAAAGACTAAAAAAATGAGTTAAACGAGCATACACAGAAAGAGCTTTGAAGTTAGATACAAACCGAATATTCACCTAACACTTTTGTCAAATAGAAGATGAGCATTCTAAAGACGTTATATCACCTCTCAGACATATACATAAGGCTCTATCCACTCTGATGGGACTAGGCGATTCCAAGAAAAAAATACAAAAAAAATAGTCTTGTTCTCGTGTGCCACAAGTTAATTTTTGTTTGACAGCTTTGTGATATGAAATAAAAATGTAATCGAGTTATAAAATAGAAACACGAATAATAAACCAAAATGGGATTGATGATAGTATTTTTGGCTCCACACACGTTGCCCAAAAAAATCACTCAAAAATATCCAAAACAATGAAAAACAAAGACTAAAAAGAGGTAAGGACATGCATCGAGCATTTTGACTAAATTGCTCACAACACGATATAGGTCCATTGTAGGATCAAAATCATTCGATTTATCTTGGTCCATATATATCAAAAATCATTGTATCATATCTGAGAAATTTTTATATTTTATAATATTTATAACATGTATATAAGAGGTGAGGTTGTCATCACCAAAGTTGGTAATTTCATGCACCGATACTGTGACACTCAGGTTTTGAATCAGTATCGAGACTTGGTAAATCAAATGTGGATCGAGTATTAAATGAAAAAAATATAAACAAATACAACATTATACGTAGCCTATACTGTCATGTACTTGGTGCTATGAGGCCAATATAGTATCGGTCCCGTTGGGTTTAACTAATGTTTTGGTTCGATTCATCTACTCATAATGAAGACTCGTTCGGATCACTAAGTACTTTAAACGTATATAAGATATAATATTTACTATTTAAACATCAGTTGAGATGGCCGAGTTGGTCTAAGATGCCAGATTAAGGTTCTGGTCCGAAAGAGCGTGGGTTCAAATTCTACTTTTAACAGATGTTTTATGTTTTATCTATCTACAATTACCAACTTACTTTAACATAAGATTCACCATTCGAACATCAGTTGAGATGGCCGAGTTGGTCTAAGGCGCCAGATTAAGGTTCTGGTCCAAAAGGGCGTGGGTTCAAATCCCACTCTTAACAGATGTTTTACCTATCTACAATTACCAACTTACTTTAAATGTATATAAAACATAAGATTCATCATTCGAACATCAGTTGAGATGGCCGAGTAAGGCGTCAGATTAAGGTTCTAATTCGAAAGGGCGTGGGTTCAAATCCCACTCCCATTAGATGTTTTATCTATTTACAATTACCAACTTACTTTTATATAAAATATAAGATTCACCGTTCAAAGATGACCGAGTTGGTCTATAGCGTCAAGGTTCTCGTCTACAATAAATACTACTAGTACACACAGCACCGCAGCGTCGCCCATGTGATGCGAGCGGTCAAACTTGGGGAACTTGGCCGAGGGAACACACCCTCTCACCCACCTCAAGATCTTGGTATCCGATCCAGCCAACCTAAGAGAAAGCATGGCTCCTCGCCCTCGTCTGTTCGTCTCTCACCCACGTCTGAGTTGGCCTGCAGCAACATCCTGATCCAACAAGCTCTCCCATGGTGGAACGTGTGACCAGCACAGTCTTAAGTTATTGTGGTGTCAGAGCAGGAGTGCTCAATCTCTGGATTCACGTTCTGATGCTAACAATGGCTTTATAGATCGGCAAAGGGGCCAAACAACATACACTTGGTGTGCAAGAATGCTCGCGTGACATCACACCTGCGCCAGCCACTGTTTTTGGTCTGCATAGTTTTGAAGCTTATGGATCTGTACGAATTCAGCAAGGCTTATCAATCGTGGATAACAGTTGTAGTATTATGCCTACCTGATACCATTTTGTAGCTTCTTCTTGATGCTAACATCTGTTCTTCCTTCCTGCACACTCTCGCCTGAAGTCAAAAGGTTCTTGCACCCTGGGCCAAAGTTGGGTTAGCGATCGTCTTGAATCTTGACATAAAGCAGCAAAAAGGGGGCCAGTGACGTGACCATCCTCTACCTCTATCCATTTGTTTGGAGATCATTGTACTCGCAGTGTTGAGCTCGCAATGGCAACTGGAGACTGAGAAAGCTGTGTGTGTGCCGGGCTTGGGTCTGACATCCCCCACATGCGTCATGTCTCTCGCGGAGCTCGGAGTGGGAATTGTTGGAGACTTTTGATGCAGGGTTTGGGGTCCCTCCTTCCCTCTAATTCTTCCTCCCCCTGTGTTAGGCTCAACCAAAGCTCATATAAATCATGGTGGCGGTCACTCTCACATTGTTGACAAGCAATCAGAACCCACATTATCCTAACCTTATTTGACCAACACCGTCCTAAATCTTCTGGATAACTTAGTAGAAAGCACCTGCAGCAGCAACAACACAGAGCGATGAGCAGAGATTTCAGGCGAGCTCTGGTCCATCCTTCATTAACTTAGGAGTCCGCTGGGGCAGAACCGAAGGCTAGAAGACATGGATTTCCTCATAATGGTTGTCACCATTTCCATGGGTTTGGAGAAGCACAGAAAAACATGTGTCCCTCACCCCTGCAAATCATCCAGATGTGAGCTCGCAGTCCAACATCGTGACCCACCGCCGCCGCATGGGGACAACTCAACTCGCTCCATCTGCTTCTCCCGTCATACTCGAAACTGGAGAGGACGATTGGAGCTGGAAATGGTAGCACACCTATTTGTCTTCACGTCTGCATCTCGTACATGAAATCATCCGTCTTTGGACTCACAGAACGCAACTCTGCAATACGAGTTGAGACGGACACTACAGTCACATGACGAGCTTTCAATACAACAGAGCCAAGGAAAAGGAAGGGCTGCCTAACCCAAGGAACGCGGGCATACGACAAGACCCATCGATCCACCGAGGAGATTCGGCAGCATGGATTAGCACTCTACAAACATGTATTAGAAAAAGCCTCTCTGCGTCCGCAACAGGAAGGTCGAGAGACAGCTCCAATGGTGGATTGGCTGCGTCGCTTTTGTCTCATTGCTCCTTAAATAGGGACACTCTCTCCTCTTATTCCTCACACCTTGCCGTGTCCGCCTGCCTCTTGCGGTTGAGCAAACACGTATAGCTATCGACAATTACCACAAACGCCTTTTGCTTGGAGAGGGTTATGGATGAACCCGGCTGCTCTCTGTCGATCTCCAGCCTCCTCTGCCAGGAAGACGCGACTGATCTGGATCCGGATTTGGATTTGGATTTGGATTTGGAGTTTGAAGATGAACTGTGTCAGGCGTACCTGCTTCTCAAAGACGCGATTTTTACGGACGAGGAGTACATCCAGGAGCTGGCCTCGAGAGAGAGGAGCAGCTTCGAGAGGCAGGACCATGAATTCTCCTCTTGTGACGAGTGCTTGGTTCCGGCGGACAACTGGTTCAAGCGTGCCCGCTCCGACGCCATCCGATGGATCTTGAACGTGAGTCCTCGTCTCATTGATCGATCTATCTGTGTGTGTGTGTATTCCTCATCCCAGACTTTGATGTGTGTTGTTCAGACCACCGCCCGTTTCGGCTTCGGCTTCCAAACAGCATATCTAGCAGTGGCTTATCTTGATCGTTTCCTTCGACGGCGAAGAATTGATGTAACTTAGATCTGCTCTCATGCCCTCCTCTTTCCCTTGTTCATCGAGCTTCCCGCCTACTCATCAATCTGTTGTCGATCAGAACGGGAAGCCATGGGCGACCGGATTGCTGTCGACGGCATGCTTGTCCGTGGCGGCGAAGATGGAGGAGCGCAGAGTGCCGCCGCTCTCGGAGATGCAGATCGAGGGGTACGCGTTCGACAGCAATGCGGTGCAGAGGATGGAGCTCCTCCTCCTGGATACTCTGCAGTGGAGGACGAACTGCGTGACGCCATTCGATTACCTGAGTTATTTCAGATCGAAGTTCCAGTGTGAGGAGTCACTGCACAAAGCCATCGACTTCATCTTTGCGGCCATCGATGGTTTGTCATTGGCTTCCACTTTCCATACAGGCACAGTCGATTCATCAAACACCTTAATTATTTGCATAACTCGGATCATTTCCTTGTGGATGCAGCGATCAATTTAACTACTTGTCGCTCCTCCGCAGTTGCTGCAGCTGCCATATTGGCTGCATCCAGCGAAATCTACTCCAAGGAGTTACTGGAGACAAAGATGAGCACTACGTCACTGTTCCAATCCTTTTCAGAAAAGGTAGGCCACCGTGTGTCAACCTCGATCGGCTTAATCATGGAATGGTGAGCTTAGAGTTTTCTTGGCGGTGTTTCAGGAACACGTGTTTTCCTGCTACAGTATCATGACTCAGGATCTGCCCAAGAACATGATAACACCCAAGAGGTTGTCTTCTTCTGAAGCATCAGAGAACTATTCCAGCATCACCGTTGCCATCGACAGTGCCTCCATCAGCTCGTCAAGAACTAAGAGGAGAAGGTTGCGGTTGCCAGATATCCATTAGAGACCAACCTAACACTGATTTTTGGATGTGCATGGGAATGAATGTCTTGATTTTGATTCTTCTTTTCTTTGACTTTTGTTTTTGATTATTGGTTGTGTGAGTGCATGTTTGGATGGTTTATGGTTGGATTGGTTGGTTATTAGGATTGAGAAGCTTGGAAGTTGAGCTGTGTGAGATGTTTCCAAATCGAATGGAGTGAGAAAGAAGAAAGGGAAGGCCACTGAAGACTGTTTGTGAATAGCGTTGCAGACCTGCCTTGTTTGCTTCACATACCACATCCCATGTTGTCCATCGATGGATTTGGTCCTTGCTGTAGTTCTCATCGTGCCCTTTTCCATGGGAAATATTCACTGTGAAGCAGTGAGGGTGATGTAATATGATCTTGATCGGATACTGTAAAGAGGATGGATGCACTTGGAATTGTTTGTTTTGGTGGAATGAGATATAACTCCAACTGTGACTAATGTATCTCGTGATGTCTTGTCATGTAAACAAAACCAATCAACACTAAAGTCAAAAATGAAGTTTTCAGGTACATAAGAGTTCAATCTTTTCCTCCATGGAGAAAAAAATGCCATGAATTGAGGTCCCTCTCAACCATCATCATCCAATGGAAAATATGATGAGATCCTCGAATGATATGAAGCCATTCGACTTCAAACTTTTCCAAGTGCATCTCATCATCCAAAGTTATGGAAAAGAAAGCTCACTTTTGTCTTCTTGAATAGGAGATGTTTTGCTTTGGAAGGCATAAATGCAATTGAATATCTGTTCTGGTCCTCATCAATGGATTTTTCCAATGACAAGATCACCTAATGTCAAATGGAACATTTTTTCTATAAACAAAACTCCGATGTGATTGATCACTTAAAAGAAAACAAGAAATGATGATCCCACTGGAATTTCTACTGATCTCAGCAATTGCTAGCCATGAGAGTTGCTCGACTCTGGAAATCAATCTTCGACTTCTTTGACATGTATGCTGAAAACAAATCAGGTCTCACCTTCTCTCGAGCAGTCAAGAAAGAAAAAAAATCCTTCTACTAAGTTATTTATTTATTTAGTCAAGTGTTTGATGTGCCACTTGTGAAGAAAAGCCAAAGGACTTACTCAGCTCCTTCACATGTGGTTCTCAGCTACTCTTTTATCTTACAAAGGAACACTGCCCGCTGAAGCCTGTTAGATCTCTGCTCCCCCTTTTGACTTGCTCCGATGAGAGCAAAGGCAACTAACCGCAAGCCATGCACCCTCTGTTCCATGATCTTATGGCTGTGACTCGCAGCCAAATGCAGAGCCCAAGACAAGGTTTAGTGAGAGTGTTGGAACAAAGAAGGACAAGCTGAAGTAGAGAGAGTCGTCTCTCTGGATTAATGGATTATAAAAAAGGAAAGGATCGGACTGGGAATTTATGCATGAGACATGTTCCTGTAAACAAAGGCTTACTTCGACTGGTGGCCTGACCTTCTTTGCAGACCAAGGAAGGCTTGCAATAGAAACATCACATAAACAAAGACTTGGGAGCTACTATCAAGAAAGAGGGAAGAGGATAAGATGTCTCAGACTGGCTTGGTCAAACAAACATTTGTTTACAGACTCTTTGGTGAATGATGAACTGTCTTGTAGTAGTAGTAGTAAGTAGTTGATGAAAGCAGGAGGTGAAGGAAGTGTCAAGCCACTGGTTATTGTACTGCTCAACTAAATGCAATTGAGATGCTATGTTTGACTGGTTTTCTTAATGTATTTATCCTATTTTTGTTACACTAAATGACTGAAGTTTTTAAACAGAAGTTGTTGTTCTTATGATAAGATTATGATGATGCAAACCATTTCTCTGATTTATCTATAATTTGATCTTAAGTCCAGACTAGAAATCTATTTCAGATACTCAACAATCGCTTTCAATCTATTCTTCTCAATATCTACCAATAAAAAAGCTCTCTAACATTTTACTTTAATCATGTATAATTTGAGTATATATACGAAAGACAAAAACTGTGCTTCATATGCTAATCCAAAACTTCAACATTGATTGTATGTATCGATGCAAAAGGTTCCTAACAATAAACACCAAAAAATTATGTTTCTGTGTATTACAAACATTAAGGGTGATATTTAAGCTCACACAAATTGTTCCAAACAAATGACAAAGGTGAAGTCAATCCAGCTGCAATGTGTTAAATTTCGATATGCCTCCTACGACAAACTAGTACAATTTCAATCCTAAATTTATCAAGTTAAAAGATAGTAATCCGTTAAATAATAAAACAAATGCGAGAAATGAAGTTGTGCTCAATATTGAACTCATATACCCTTCAAGGACCCATGCAAAATTTGCCAAGATGTAAAAAAATTATCATAAACCTTCTTGGGGAGGAGCTTCCAGCACAGCACTTCGATTCCAAATTTGCGTCTTGTTTGGCGTCTCGACATATCAAACGAGATTGACATGAATTCTCTTCGGGGTCGGACCAAGCCGAGTCATTTCTTTCTTCCCTCTAAGTGACTAACTTTGGAGTAAACACAATCAGCTAACTAGAGCATACATAAACTCATAAATTATCAAGCCAATTCTCACACAAACACATACACAAGGGAAAAAAAATAATGTTCTACTTTTGCTGGCTGTCACCCTGCAGTCTATTGATATTAATTGCTGAACAGTAATGTACAAGTGTTAAATAATCACTATAAGCTTAGTCCCAATCTGAATTTTGCTTGACGCTATTCTACATGATAAATATTTAACATGGGGCTTAACTTCAGCGCTTGTGAAGTTCTTCAATACAACATACAGCTAGTTCAGTCCGGACTACCAATGATTAGTCGATGAAACAAGCTAATTCCGAGGACCCCTCCTCCACCATCATGGTTAATGATAAGTACCACCTTAGCCTCAGATGAAAAAACTGGGAGGGATATGAGTGTGATGAACAACGGTGTAAATCTGATTACAACAACACAGAATGCTTGAATGGATCTCATTTTCTTTGTGCAGTTAGTGATTCAATTCCTGGGACTCCTCAAAGAAGTTCGACCTGACCATGCCCAGAGGTTAAATCAAAAGAGATTTAGATTTATAATTATATTCTCAAAGGGTTGGGGTAATGCATAGGGCTTCCAGTGGCGAATTGCATACCGTTCAGAATATTTGTAGAAGAGCCAGCTAAACTCATCATGATATAACTTGAATGAGGTGGTGATGAACTAGGAACAATCGCAGGAGTCGAGCAAGGTGAGACACGGGAGGCTGCTGTCTTGGAAGTCCCAGGACGAGAGTTTCTGTTTTTCCTGAATAGAACAAGTGTATCTGTAACTCTTCTAGAATTGAAACATAACAAGTTAAGTCTCCATAACCAAACGTATAAACAAGCTTACCCAGTAACTGTGTGTCTCTCCTTCACACACGGCTCACTTTTTGATTTACTTTTCTCTCTTGGGATGATACTATTATCCTGTTATGATCAAAAGGTACTTATTCAAAATTATGAAACTATGATTACTTGTAGAACTTCAGGAAGAACCCAAGACTTACAAAAATTTTAATCCCTGCAAATGCTTGGAGAGAACCATGAGCATTGTAGTGGTGGGAGTTTTTAATGAAAGGGTGTTCGAGCAACATGTTGGCAGCTGGCCTGTCTGTGGGATTTCTATGAAAGCAGCATCGCAGGAAGTCTTTCCCGTCATTGGACAATGATTCAGGTATTGGTGGGTCTTTATGCAAGACTTTGAACATAGCTGCAGCCTATGATAATCATAACAGAAAGTAGAATTTATATCCCCATGAACCAAAGAAAACTACATCAATAATCAGACAAGTAAATAACAGACAATCATTGATTTTAAATACACATCATTACAAGAAAAGCTCATTATATTAGTAAATAAGGCAATCTATATTTCAATTAGTTGATGCAAAGCTACAAATTCTCACGTCAAAATACAGGTATCTTGAAAGATTTAAAATCTCCCAAATAGTGGTCAGCCTACTTCCTTGTCAGCAAGACCTCCTACTGCAACCAAAACAGAAATTTGCTTTTCTAGAAGGCAGATTTTCCCAAGTAACTCATGATGATGATTATTTAAGCAATAAATTGCAGGACATCTTTTAGGATTATCATCACACATATAAAACATATTTTTATCTATTAATCTTGCAATAGTTTCCCCTCAAATATCACACTGCCTGAAACCCAATTTGCCTCACAACTACCCATATTCCATGGTAATCACAGTCAAGCTTATGGTACTAGGAGATTTAATTACTTAAGATAACAGTCTTGAGAACTAGGCACTGGAGCCTCAAATAACCAAAATAAAAGGCATTGAATCACAAAACAAAAAAATCCAATGAATTTCAAAACAATTAGGTGTTGAAAGAGAAGTGGCATAGGCAATTTGGCCTCCAATAACAAACAAGACCTTCAAAATACAGAAACATATATGCAGGTGGTGGCATCATATTTAGAATATTATAAGGCCAATGCATTTGCACGTAATAATGCTTGACCTAAAAGTCGAGCAACATCAAAATGTCCACCTTGCAGATGACATCATAGGAATTTTAGCTATTTACAATAGCCATACAACTTGAATGATAAAGAGCACTTACCCCTTCTAAACCATTCCAAGGCTGTTTTCCTGTAAACATCTCGATAATGGTACAACCCAAGCTCCAAATGTCAACAGCAAAGTCATAACCAACATCCTTGTTCATTGTAGCTTGCACCACCTAGACAGAAAAAATAATAGGTCCAACAGTTATAAAGTTGATATGCTTTAAGAATGAAACAATAGGACAACTACTTCAAACTTAAATGCACGGACCAAGATTCCAGTTGAAAAGTGTCTCATTCAAAGGCTTGGTTTTGTCTCTACCCAAGCTTTATTTATGAGTCATTTTATTAACAAAAGATTTACAATAACTTGGAATTGCATTCTTCAGAAGAAAGAACTACTATATCCTTTTAATCGTAACAGTTTTCCTGGTCACGAGAGTGTGCATTCACAGAAAAAATGTTCCAGAACAAGAGTGTGAAATCCCTTGTGCCCAATGGGCATGTAAACGAACAGAAAAGCAAACTGAACAATTTAAATCCAGGAAAAGAGAAGGACCAAAAGAGAAAACAACAGAGTAATAGCAGGATTGCTTGGTAACAATATGGTTCCCCAAAAACATAAATGGTCAATAGACTCAAGGTTTCCTTGGTAATGTAATATGAACTGTACAAACACATGAACTTAGTATTTAAGTAATTAATCAATTCCACTGGTGCACTAAACTATCCTATTTTAATCAATTAATTACAGAAGTATTCATTTGAAAAATAGGACGGTCACTACCAAAAAGAACTTATGAAGAAACAAGTGATTTTAGCATATGACCAGTTCGTAACTTCAGTAAGAACATAGAGACATTTCAAAGTCATATAATTGCAACTGAAAGGAGATTGTCATGATAAACTTATCAAACACTAAAGAGGTCTAGAAGGCTAGAAGCCAGTGAATACATAGGATAAATGCATCCATTTAGTAAAGATGGCAAAGCTTTTCAGTCCTTTCTTGTTAGTATATACATAGCAACACAAATAGAAAACTTCTGTGTGGGTTCTTTTAAAATTCAATAACTTTCAATTGCTCAATTCTTTGGTTTGTATTATGGTGAATTTATACAAAATGATACTGTAATCCCATAATAATGTCCAAGATAACAATTCAATACAAACTAACCTTGTGAAAACTGATCGGTCCAACTAACTTTCAGCGCAATGGGCTTCATCACCATCCATTTCTAATGGCCAGCACATATCACTACTGACTTTCCTGGAGCTTTCTGATGACATTTTTAAATCTTCTTTGTCATTCTATCAGGAAAATGTCTTTATTATACTGATCATAAGTTCAAAACAACTCCACAGTAATTCTTACTCTCCTTATTTGAGGCAATTTGATTAACCAGATGTGCTCGTTACACACTGTTACTTGTCTTTTTTGAAGTATCTCAAACTGTCTCAATGTAAAATTTGTTCTCAGAGAAAGGTGTTTGGCATACTAGTTCCTTTATGTTGCCTGGTTTTGCTCGAATTATACACCTCAGAAGCTTGAGTGCCCAACTATTTTAAATCATTATTACTCTTGCCACATAATCTTGAGACTATTTAACAAGAAAGAAATATAGCCCAGGGCAGATGAGATAAAAGCTCTGTATCAATATACACAAAGTGAATTATAAGGCAAACTTAAAGGATCTTTTTCAAATATTTATCCCTTAGATCTGGTCAAACCCAACACACAAACAACAAAAGAAAAGGCAACAAACAAGTTCAAACTAGTACAATATCACTATGGACAGGTGATAATCACACACAAGAAAGTACCTCTGGAGCCATCCAATATGGTGATCCCTTTAATGAAAGAGCCCCCATGGTCCCACTTAGCTGATCAATGTATAAAAACCAAATGAGCTGCTAGTCACACTTACATAAACAAAAGTGGTGCAAATATATTAAGAAGATTGAGTAACACTTGCATATAGGCAAGAATTGAAATATCATACCGTATCGGAGTTTCGAGATTCGCTCGGTACGGTACGGTACTGTATACCGAGAGGTATATTTCGATATACCACTCGGTGTGTATATATATATATATATATATATAAGTGAAAAAAAAAATCGTCCGGTAATGGACGGTCCGTGTGCTGATCGACTGGCGGACCGGTACGTACTGCTCGGTATGGACAATATTATTCGAAATTGAAGACCTTGCATATAGGGATACTTATGTATGTGTGCATGGATGAGTATATATGAATGCATATATATACTTATATATGGATAACATATATGTATGTGTACTTATGCATGCATGATAATATACTAGGGAAAATGACCATCTTGCATATATTGTACCTTGCATGGGTATATTTTCCCATCTTGCATATGTTGTACCTTGCATGGGTATGTACACATGCATGCATGTACTTATATATACATAACATTTGTGTATGCACAGCCATAAAAGTACAGGAGATTTTACACCAAAAATATCATTAGAGAACAAAATTAAATCCTGCATTTGTAGATTACCCAGAACATACTGCCAAGTATAATAGGTAAGGACACAATATTCTATACAAAGACATGGGCCTACTATTTGACTAGATGTAATGCTCATCTAAAATTAATTAACCAGCATAAATCATGCCCAACCATATATGAAATTAAATTCTTCCTGGTAATTGAGATCAAATATGAGATAATTATTTCAGGTGTGTACACATGCATGCATGTACTTGTATAAACATAAATTTGTGTATGCACAGCCATAAAAGTACAGGAGATTTTACACCAAAAATATCATTAGAGAACAAAATTAAATCCAGCATTTGTAGCTTACCCAGAACATACTACCAAGTATAATAGGTAAGGACACAATATTCTATCCAAAGACATGGGCCTACTATTTGACTAGATGTAATGCTCATCTAAAATTAATTAACCAGAATAAATCATGCCCAACCATATGAAATTAAATTCTTCCTGGTAATCGAGATCAAATTTTGAAATAATATTTCAGCCTTGCAATTCTTATTAAAACTTCAAATTTAAAACACGAACCATTAATTGCTTAAACCTGTAAAGGACTCTTGCTTATTATGTCCTAGATGGGTAATTAACTCTTGCTTGTTATCAATCAATATAGTCCTAGATGCATAATTGCAATCGATCATCCATGAGATGATCACAATATCTTCCTTTCCTACTTAAGATAAAAAGTTGCAAGAAGTAATGCATTGTGACAAATTGTTCTCCATGCAAGAAAAAGGCAAAAAGCAAGAATGCATGTTTTATATTGCTATAGTAATCTTTACTGAACAGCATACAATGAGAAACTAAAAAAAAGATGACATATGTTGGATGATTTTTTATACTCTAATTGGCATAGGTATAGCAATTGAAAATAAATCAAACCTGTTAAAATCACAAAGCTACACTTACATGTTTTGCCATCCCAAAATCGGCCAGCTTGACAATGCCATGAACATTAACAAGCAAATTTGCTCCTTTGATATCCCTGCATAAACCAGTAGTTAGGAACTTAGGATGCAAAAAACAATCCTTAGGCAGAATCATCTCTTACAGAAAGACCAATAATTGGTAAGGAAGGTAATGACAACTTCAGTGAATGACATCTATAATACTATAAAAACTCCAAATGAGAAGATTAGAAGAAAGATATCACATCAGTCAATTCTTTTCGGGTACTCAATGAAGAAAATAAGTCAACTGGCACTCCTATTCAATCTGGCACTCCTATTCAATCTTGAAATCTAGTTAAGACCCCAATATTACTAACCATGAGAATCAACAGCTTGAAAGTACCTGTACAGATTAACGAATAATGCACTTGCAAGTGAACTTGATTGTGGCACAAGATGATAAAGCCTTTTAAAAAAATATGTCCTGGTAAATAACATGATTGGAGTAAAAGACCATGTGCTCCAACTTCTACCTAGTATGTCCATTCTACTTAAAACTTCAATATGAGACCAGAATTCCTCAAGTGCACTACCCTTAGTTTCTCCATGATGCCAAATCTACTTCAGACTTCTCTCAATGAAACTTCGGCTTCCTACCCTAAGCCAAAGCCATTCAGCAACAGGCCTCTCCAATTGTAGATCATATTGCACCAGTTAGATATGAGATCTAAAAAGCAAGGAAAGAGAAGCACGTAAAAATTTAAAAGCCAATGAAGGGTCAGAGGTGTGAAAAGCAAGACTTTAGAGTCATTTTACCAAATATCATAGTTCCTTTAATATTTAGATTTGAAGTGTGACCTCGACTTATAAATACAAACCTGTGCATTATATTTTTACTATGCAAGTAGGCCAACCCTTTAAGAATATGGCGGGTAAAATTGCGGACAACTGATTCTGTCATAGCTCCACAATGCTGGCGAACATATTTATTGATTGAACCGGGATGAACATACTCAAGATATATGTAAAGCTGATCATCAATCTGCGCACAAGACAAAAATTCATCCAGAAAGTTGCAAAAGGAAGGGAGTACAGAAGTACCCAATATAACCACAAAAAGCTCACTGTTTCACTCCCATAATATTGCACAATATTTGGATGCTTAAATTGACTAAGAAACTTTATTTCCTGCAACAAGGGAAAAACAGATAGTCAGTTAGCAGATAATGAACGTCAGAATTCAGGCAAATGAAATCACTACAAAAAAACATTTGGAGAAGTTATAATAAAAGTAATATATAATGATGATGATGATGATGATGATGATAATGCACTATTAAGATGTGAAAAACATGAGAGTACAAAAAATTGTTATTCAGTAACTTAATATGTATTAGTCAAGATCACTCAAAGGTTTTTAACACTAATCAGATATGATTTGAAAGATAATCAATTAAAATCAACAAGGAAAGGCTTTCTGCATAAAGGAATAGTTAATGGTCATTACTAGAGAATGTGGCAGGCAGGTATGAAGAACTGACCTGTTCCAACTGCCTTATGCATTCAGCTGATTTGACATCATCCGGAATAATATTAACTTCTTTCATTGCACATAAGGCTCCAGTGTGCCTGTCGAAAAATATATTTATGTCAAAGAAGCAGACAAAGGCTTAAAATATTATAAATCAAACATGATATATAAGGACCTGTTGGTGGCTTCATAAACATTCCCAAATGTGCCACTTCCAATGAGTTTTCCTTTCTTCCACTGACTTCTCATAGGCAATGCCTCAGCTTTTGCAGCACTCTGATGAGAGAATCCTGATTGCGAAGAAGATGCAGCTCCAGGAGGCAGAGGAAGTGGGTGGACGTTAACGTTACTACCATTTTCATGCCACAGAACAGAGTTATCTGACAATGCTTTTGTATGCAATGGAGAAGAAGGTGCACTGGGATTTCTGGATCTTAAGATGGGACTTCTACTTGTTGGACTACAAAGTGGTGAACAATCAGGACTGCCAATAACTTGCTCAGATGTAGTCTGTGAAGAGAAAAGTGACACCACATCTACAGGGGGGAGCTCCGGAGCTGACCAGGTCTCAATCCCTGGAGTTGCCATCCCAAAAGTGGAAAAGTCTGCATTACTCAATCTCCGAGGACTACATAAAGGACTACATACAGGACTCGAGAACTGGCTTGTTGGAGCACTTTTTGCAGGCATATTAAGCCCGTAGGTAACAGTTCCAGCAGAATTTGGATCCTGATATATCTTTCTGCGACGTCTAAAAGTAAATCCATTTAATGATATTCCACTGTGCTCTGGTCGTCTATGTGAAGTCTGGTGAGGCAGCCTACTGCATCAATAAGCAACCATAAATATTTTAAGGTACCAATAAAAAGAAGGCAATCATTAAAAATATTGCTTACACAAAATATCTTCTGGTTAATAAAATAAAACATAAGGTGCCTACAGTAAAAGAGACGCATGTGGAATAACCTGTTTCTGGCAAAGTCACCATGTGGAAAAACTCACTCCATAGCATCAACCAAAATAAAAGAATGTCCTTATCAAAATGAAAGAAATATGCACCATGTGGGAATCTTCACTCCCATGTAAAATGATTATGGGTACAATCTTGGTGTGGTTTCAACATGTTTAGTGTTTTCTTTGGCAGATTATCCAGGAAGCTCAGGGACCTTGTTTTACAATCAAGTTCAAGCATGTAAGCTGGATTTCAGTGACAGGCTGGGCCCATGGTGAGCAATTTACTTGGCAAACCACATAGTTCCCACCACAAGCTACTGAATAGGATAACAAAAGAAACATAAAAACAACAAACAAAAAGGCTAATGTGACATAGTAGCAAATATAACAGAAAAAAAATCATCAAGTTTGTATGAAGTTCCATTAGAATATAAAAAACAAACAGCACAAAATCAGGAAATAAAGGAAAAATGCATACGTTAAAAAAACATGACTAGCTAGTAAACATTTGAAATAATGTTGATAATATTGAACCAACCAATCAGGAAAATTTCTTGATAATGTAAGATAGGTTCCTTCATCTAAACAATAACAATATCCATGTACACGGGCACATGAACTTCTGCCACAGGAACTAACATATAACAAAAACATGGTCAGGAAAACAGAAGGACAGACAAGACAAAAGATGCCAAAGATGCAAATCCAAAGTATGCCAAGGAAAGCTAGAGCATACTATTTATAGCTTGAAATGTTATGCTAAAAATATTAGTAACAATATTGTAACCCAAGCACTCGGAGCTTTAATTTTATCAAGATGAAACTAGATGGTTAAACTAGTAAAGTTGTTAAATAGAGAGGATAATGAAACATAGAACTCATATGCTTCTCAGTTGTTGAACAGGAATGATAGAGAACAATAAGGTCCACAAGCATTGTCACAGCAAAAACAGAACAAGTCATACAACAGAAGTAAACCACAGCTCTAACTATTATGTAAGGCAGTTCCTATCCATTGAAACATTAAAAAAAAACACAAAAGAAACAATTACATTCTTTGCAGGGGTTGCAAACAACTTCTTTATGAAATTAAATCAAATAAATTAATATAAAAACCAAATCTGCAATTCCTATCTTGATTAGTAAAAGATTGGCGTGACTAGTATTAATATGTCTTTCAAAAGGAAACTAGAAAAATTCTGACCTTCCTTCTACACCAGCCGAAGAGGCCCTTTTGTTGAGTGGCTCCCCGATGGAGGAAGATTCTGCAGCTGCATGACACCCTTCATAACCTTCCGATCTGCTTGAAGCCTCTCTTGGTGAAGGCAGAGGGCAGCGGGCACAATTCGGTGATGGAAACCCAAACCCCAGCGCTGGGGCCGACGTGGACTCGCGTCGAGGGGACGCAGGTGCCGTCGCCGTTGCCGCTGCCACGAACTCGGGCAAGGGGAGCGGATGCGGCAACAACGCTGGGGATGATGAAGTCCGGCCCGGGTTGCAGTTGGAATTGCTCGGGGACCGCGACACCGGCGTCGAACTCACGGATAAGCGGTCGCCGCCACCGGAAGCGGCGGCTCCTGAATCGAAGGACAACCCATCGTCCTCGATGTCGGAGAGGCGACGGAACTCGTGGTGGCGGCTGGCGCGGCGTTGGGCGTCGCCGCGGCGGCTCCAGGGCAAGCGGAGGTTGCTGTACCGGCTACGGCCGCCTGGGGAGGAGGCAACCGAGGAGGGGGAGGGAGAGGGAGAGGGCGAGGAGGAGGACGAGGAGGGGGGGACGGCGATCTTCCGGTTCCACCACGGCATCGCGGGAGCAAGAATCGAACATGGCACGACGCGAGATGCCTGAGCACAGTAATAAGAGACCAAACCCCGACCGCAACCTCCGATCGCCTATGGCGACGCCCACAGAGAAGGGGCGAGGAAACCGCGAGAAGGGATCAAGAGGGGCGATCAGGAGGGCGACATATTTGTTTGGGTGTCGCACCCCACGCGGCTTCGAAGGCGAACGGGAACTGAACCATTTCCCCCAACGTCAAAACGTTTACCTGCCATTTCCATTTTTCTGTTATCATCGTCATTATTATTATTATTATTATTATTATTATTATTATTATTATTATTATTATTATTATTATTATTATTATTATTATTATTATTATTATTATTATTATTCATGATGCGTAATTGACCCGGTATTAGTTTGTGGGCCTTAAATGATAAGATGGGCCCACGGAGGGCCCCACGGAGCCTGTGACCAATTAATTGGTTGTTAATCCTTGCGGCCATAACGAACATAAAATTAGTGGACCGCTAAAGGGTCTCACCCCCATCTCATTTGTATCCAAACTACTACTACTGCTCATACACGCCATGACATTGATATGAATATTATTTTATGAATATAAATAGGACCATTGCTAGATTTATTGCACTGTTTTAAATATATATAAATAAATATTGACTATACACAATATATTTCCTATTGACTGTAATATGTAATATGTAAATCGATGGGACGATAAAAGGAAGCACCGATAAATCATCCCAACTTGATCCCCTCGAGGCTAATGCATAGGTTATAGAATCGAAAATAAAATAGAATAATAATAGAATAATGCATAGAGCAGACAGCTACTATGCTTATCTAGTCTATCAGCTATAATATTGAAATCAAATATAGTAAACTATAGCATTCGATGTAGAAAATATGCATGAAAGCTTCATGTATGAGATGTCACACACGGAAGACACAATAAAATATCAAGGGTGCCAACTTAAACTATACATATAAGAGTGTAAGAGGTAAGAGATGCATAACGATATTAGAGAGCACTAATTTAAACCATCCATATAGGGGGTGTCAGACATGCACACATTAAGATATTCTAATTAGAATCATTCACGTTAATTTATGTGTTTAATCTTTAACAACATTAAATTGTGATGTCAAATGAGCTAAAATTGAGCTAACTCGGGTGTGAAAGTTTATGGTTGCAATGGGCTAAGCCCTTCGACTGTATTGGGCCCTTATTATGTTTAGCAACCCATTAGGTTGTGGTACCAATCAGGGGATAATGGTATCGCCTGAGTATGAAAACATGGTTGGCATCAATTCAATAATTCGATTAGGGTATCACTTGAAGTTATAATGTTAGTGTAATACTTAATCTTTATAAATTAGTTTACATATCTCTCTCTTGTTCATACTTCTCAACTTATGTGATAAATTGAATTTTTCATAGCTTCAACCGAGTTTTAATCAATTGTCACAGCCAGCCTAATGGAATAATTGAATCGTTAACTTTATTGTGACAGAACCACTCGCTAAAATACTTAACCTTATTGTGTCTGAACTATTTACTAAAAATACTTAAATTGAAGTTAATAGTAATATACCAATCTTAATATACTTTCAATGTAAAACTAAATAAAGATATTATAATATTTTCCAGTAAAAGGCTTTAACATTCTTGTTAAGATGTCAAGATCTAACATAGCCCAAAATCAAACCCGGATCAATTATTATGACCTAACTTAATAGATTAACTAGATTGTTAATTTTGAGAGCTTATTATTTAGAACCCCCTTCTTATTATTCATAATATCTTAAAACTTAATAAAATAATATTATACTATTCATAACCTCTAATTTTATTTTTATTCTACTCTTTTTTTTTTCCTCGTAGCCCTCGCTTGCGTATACTATTATCACTAGCTCTCCCCATCATCTTATATATCTTATTATATAATTTGTAAAGACTAATATAGATTAATGCAACTGACGTATAAGATGATGTCTTCTAGACTATTACAATACATAACCCTAAAAATATTAAATCATTATAATAAATATTAAAAATTATTTATCACCTTCTCTTATTCGATCTTCAGTTCGTCCTATCTTATTATCTATTTTTTTCCTTGGGGGAGAAGAAGAAAAAGAAGAGAAAAAAGAAAAAGAAAAAAAGGTTGTAGGTGAGGAGTAAAAGGATTTTATTAAAATTAGGTTATAAATTAGAGGTATATATATATATATATATATATATATATATATATATATATATATATATATATATATATATATATATGTCTATTTATAAAGAGATAACTTAGGACTATTTAAAATTCTTAAAATAGAATTATAAACAATAAAAAAATACAAATAGTAATCTCCTAATTTTATGGTGCCAAAATGAAATGCTAAAAATACTTAATTTTAATATATTTGAACCATTTGTTCAAAATACTTAAATCGAAATTAACAGTAGTATACTAGACTTAGTCCACTTTTAATGTTGGACTAAATTGATGTGTCGCAGTGCTTTCACTTCGTCGTGAAGATCCAACATAACCTAAAATCTGAATTTAACAACCTTATAAATCAATTATAATATTTATCCACTTGTAATAAAACTAACATCATTTTAATAATTTTAGTCTTTCATTAACAAATATATATCGAATTGAAGAGGAGACTCACTCATCCAAATAATTAATGGAGTCCGAATTCATCTAAGATATAGAATTTTCAAATGCTTCACTGCAACTCTTCATCTTTCTTCCCGAGAAAAGTGCATTTGGGATCTTATACAGAGTTGAAGAGGACAAGAGGCGACGCAGCGTTGCTTGTTCTCCAATCTTCGATGGTCTTCGTGTTGCTTTCACGTTTGTACTCTGTTACAGTCGCGCCAACGCTGTGTGTGAGCCGAGAGGGAAAAGCTAGCGATCTTATCTTGCTTTTCTTCTCTCCATCTCAAGCGGTAGGAACTTCGCATTATTAAAGGTGGGGATATCCTTTTCACCTGTTAGCAAGCGTCGACAGTGATAGCCAGGCTAAGTTACAGATCCATCCATTCCACCGTTAGGAAGCTTTCAATGTCTGATGATTCAATCGGATATGGTGGATTATGAGAATCTGATCAGACTGGAAACACCAGTACGAGAGCTTATCTGTGATGCACCGAAGATCGAATGCAAATTTTAAGCAGATGGGCGATTGAGATCAAAGATAATGATGAAATGTACAATCCGATGAGACCTTTTGTAGCTTTCCTATGTTAGGACATATGTTTCATTTTTGCTATTGTTGGTTGGGAAGTCACTGTCAATCCGAATTACGAAGATAGCCCGACGTAGTCCGGATCCGAAATTTTATAACGTGATAAGAATCATGTTTTGTGTGGATAATACTGACGATATTTAAACGATATAATATATATGTGTTCTCCCACGTAGGTAAAGATCGTAAATAAATGGAGTTTCGGCTCGTAGAGAGCATAGAGGGAAAGAAGAACTTAAATACCATTAAAGAATTTTCTTTTTGCCCAAACCTCATGTAGTATCGAAGAAATACTTTCTATTATGATCGATGCTGACGTGATGTGTTCGATCGATTTGTCTTATCCTTTTTCTGTTAGATTAGTACTTACGATTAGAGGACAAATATTCCCTCGATCAGGCCATATACATGCATGTCTTTGTCGTGGAGCTTTTTCCAACCCTCCAAGAGATTCATCAGCTTTACATGAATTCAATGATTTGCTACGTGAATGCGTGAGCTTCCGCGAGAAGGATCGGTGTGTTTGCAGGAGATGGATGAGATGATGGAGAAAACCAAGGTGACAGCAGTGGGTAAATCGGCTTTCTGCTGCCAAGCTGTTTGTGGAATCCTTTGCAGGTGCTCCAAAGCGTGGTATGGCAGCAGGGCAGACTCATTCGAGATTCTCTTTCCGTGTACACGGACGACTCCAGTGTGTTTTGTGTCAGATCACATTGGAGTCCAAAAGATTCCTGATGTGCAAGACACAGAGAGACTAAGCCATCCCCGTCTCCGGTGTTGATGAATGCTAACAAGCTTGTTTAGCAGGATAACATGAAGCAAGAACAAAGATTGAATGTTGACGATGTCGATTATAGTTGATCAACAAAGAGAGAATCTACATGGAGACGAGAGTGTTCCACCAAAGGACTGCGGCGAGACATGAATCATGGTTGGAGGAACAAGAATTCAGTCGGTGAGAAAGGGGATGTGGAGATATTGAATCGCAAAGCAGAATTCATGAACAGAGAATTGTTCCATGAAGATCTCACTCGAGAATCCCACTGGAGAGTCGAGAGAACACTCATTTCTCAGTCGTTGAAATGAAACCAATGCCATCTAATGTGCTGCTGTATCTGTCATAATCCTTTTAGAACACACGAATCAGTAAAAGCTTCACCCACCCTGGAATGATGTCAAAAGACATGGAAGAATGAGAGGAAGATTTAACCGAATGTAAAATCATGTTTTCTTTCAAGAGCTCAGTCACTTCTCTGCCAAGCATCAGCTATGCCTTCCTTTAACCTATGTAAAATATATATGTTCCAACCACATCAGTTTCTCTCATATATCCTATCAGCAAAACTCTAAAGCTCTCTCTATACATGGATTTCATGAACTCTCCAATATTTGAACCTTCTTCTCGAGTATATGAAGCAGTAAGTTTCATCATTTCCAGCTAAAGCTCTCTGACTTCCCATCTTCTTCCTCGCAGCTATCTCCGGCAGTAACAGACACCACTGGAGTAGCCCCAGCTAGCTGAAGAGGGCTCTGTGGAGAGCCAGATTGAGAAACACTCTGCTGCGAGGAATTGCTATACTGCTCCTCGGGAACCCACACGCCTCCTGCAACTGCAACACGTCGGTTCACAGCGTCTGAAGAATTAGGCATCCGTCGAGCATGCAGACGATATTTCTGGATCAGAAGAGGAAAAGTTGTGTTGATTTGATCCAAAAATAAATAAATAGGTGCGGAAATGAAGATCGAAGCGTTCGAACCTACCTGCAGATGGCTTTTCACTTCATCGTTGGTGAGGCCGTCCACCTTCATCAGTTCTCTAATCTGCTTAGGAGTCGCCACTGCAACAAGTAGAAATCACAATCAATCGCATCCTTAACGAGGGACAATTTCCAACACTAGTCACTACCCAAAGCTACAAATTTCGCATGGTTTCCTAGACTGTGGAACAAAAATGATGCCTTTTTTTGCTGAAATTACCAGCTTCGGCTGTGAGAGAAGAGAAGGCTTCGATCTAACCTTGGGCGCCGCCGAGCTTCTGAAGGGCGAAGAGGAACCGGCGATGCAGCTCCGGCGACCAGCACCGTCGCACTTTCCTTGGCGGCGGCTGCTGTGCCTGCGAGCTCGGGTGGTCACCGGCCGTCGCCGGAGCTGAGGTCGGAGCCCTACCGGCGCCCTTGGAGCCTGAGCCACTGACAAAGTGGCCCTCGGTGACGGCAGAAAGAGTGAGGGCTCCGTTGTCCATTGCAGGCGCCTGAAGCGACAGGTCTGGCAAGGCGACGGTGGGCTTCCCTTCCTCCCCGTTAGCTGTGACGGCTGATAGGCCTTTGAATGGCACGAACGCGCCACCGCCGCTCAGGCTCTTGGATTCCAGGAACAAGTTCTCCTTCTTCTGCTGGCGTTTGAGCTCTCCGCCTCCCTGCGATGGGGAAAAAGGAAATCCGATCATCCATACAGAGAAAAGAGAAGGCTATCATCATCACCATCAACAACAACAACAAAAGGTTTCATCTTTTCCACAGGGAACGTCCGAAAAATTTCTCCTTTTACCTCTGGTGTGACTTTCTTCTCATTCTTATTGTCCTTGCAATTGTTTCTGTTGGGGTTGTCGCTCCAGAGCTGCGCAGAACTCATCCAGTTCATCTTCGCCTCGCAATCCTTTTCAACTTTTTCCCTTCCTTCCTCTTCAAATTTTTCCTTGATGGGTATGGATTCACCGAAGACGCGCGCGCATCTCTCGCCCCTGCATTTCTCCAGCTCCTTCTCCAACCCCTCGATCACTGAGAACAGGAAATGAAAAGACAGTCAAAATAATTCCTCAAAAAGACCCAGGTCGAAAACACCTCACATATCGAGCACCCAACCGACCATCGGTGAGCAGATGCATGCAGAGAGGGAGCTCCCGCTTGAAAGCTTCGATCTTCCTCTTCTCCTCTTCCAGGCTCCTCACGGACTCCTCCAGCTTCGCCACCCTCCCGTCTCCGCTCTCCATCACGAACGCCTCCTTCAGGAAACCGGCGACGGTTCTCGCCGTGAACAGCTTCAAATCCAAGCTGATATCCTCCGCCGCCGACGAACCCATCTGTGCCCCGCCTATCTCGCTCTGTCCGTGAGAACAAGAACCGGAGGCAAAGAGAGAAGCAAGAGAAGCGAGAAAGGTCTTCATTTATATAGATCGAAAGCGGTCCGGTTCGGGTGAACCGGATAGGGGCAAAAAAGATCGGCCACGCGCGAGGTTGCGTCGACCGAGTCGTCGCGTACTGGGATCGCGACCAAGCCGGCGCGGTCGGGGCACCGCCTCGTCGAGTTTGGAATCTTCCTAATCCTTCCCCACCCGCATTTGTGGCCAGTCGTGAGACACGTAGGACGATAAACTTTTGGGGATGTCTTTTTGGTGTCATAACAAAATCCTTGCAGCAGAAACATCATCGCTGTTTCTGTTTACATGCTTCTAAAAACACTTTTCTCCGTTTTCGATGTCTCAATGGTGAAAACAAAGTGGCATGAAATCAGATCACATGAGCAAGAATTGAGCTTAATCGAGCTCGAAGTAGGCTCGAACTCATGCTGTTCTTAATTAAAATACCATAAAATTAGGGCTTCACCGAAGATTCATGCTTCTTTGTTGCCAACCGATACAATGAATTAGGCATAGGACATTCTAGAAAAGATTCCTATCGGTCGATATGACAAATGTAATTTAGTAGGCATTTACGCATTAGCGTATTTTAAATATTTTTTTACGATCATGTTGTGATTGGCACTGAATCGATTTCATATATGCTCACTAATTTCTCTATCGGATCGTACGATAATGCAGATATGCTATATTTGTTATAATGTGAATACGACATCGCATTGTGAATAATACATTATAGTGGTTAATGAATTCTATGTGCAATTTAAAAAGATACGAAAGTATAAACAACGTTTGACAAGCTCGTAAGGAGGATTGACATCAATGTCAAAAAATTATTGCCATTTTGACTACTACAAGAAATATATGGTGTGGCTTCCTAGATTTGCTCGGAGATATATAGGAATTTGATTACTACAAGCAAACTTCCTTATACTTTTGTGGTTCACTTTGACAAAAAGTAGTAATGCAAAAGATAAGTTGGAGTACCTTATGGTCTAAAAACTTATCTAAAACACCTAAAAAAGGAACTTGCACAAATAAAAACAGGGTTTAATTTAAATTTAGTGAATGGTAGAATGACCTTTGTTGCTTGTTTATAATCCCGTTTATGCCACCCTAAATCCTCAAGTGATTCACTAAATGTCATAGGTCATGCTTCTCATGTGATGGTTAAGATCCCCTCACAATGGAGGTCAAAGTATGGTTACCAAGGCACTTAGGGTTCAGCTCCAATGTACCATTAAAAAGTGATAGGAGAATGGATGATCCAATGACTACACCCTAACAATGTCACTCAAATGTCAACATTGATACATGTTAGCACATATTTAGGTCTTTGAGCTAAAGTAAAAGTTGGAGCTGACTTTTTTTCTTTTTTTTTTTCCTAGATCCATGATTCATTCAGATTTAAGTAATTTTCTTAGACATTTTAAGAAAAAAATTTTAATACATGTGTCTCAAGTTAAAAATCTTTACAAAAAGATGTTTACGTAAAGTTTCTTTGATTCTCGAATCAGTAAATTACTAAAGATAGAGACTAAGGATATATATTTTTCAAGCTTATTATTTTTATATTATTCATAAAGCTCTTATTATAACCATTGATGATTATGAAAGAATTCACAAATCTATTAAGATTAAGAAGAGATGCTTTAATTACAATCACGAAATGACATGACTAATAGAGATTTATATATCTAACATAAGAAATTCGATTATCAAATATCAAATTCAATCGGGTGTCTAAATAATCTCGATACCAATACCGTATTAGCTCAAATGATTATTAAAATTTAAATATATGATCTTATCGCTATAATATATTTGATAAAAAATGAGCTTAAAAACTATACTTATGCGCAACAGATGATTCAAAAGGGAGTGTAGGATAGGCTATAAGAGCTCTAAAGAAAAAAAAATTACACCATTTAGCAATGTTTTTTTTAGATTTTATCTATCATTAAAAATAGATATTTGTTTAAATTTCACACCGAGTATCTCCAATTTACGGCACAATAATTGCAACGTAGCATAATTCACACACCACCAAACACGATAAGGTTGGCTAACGAGAGAGAGAGAGAGAGAGAGAGAGAGAGGGAGAAACACGTCAGGATACATCAGGTGATTGTGACGGCTCGTGAATCCTGTGACGTCGTACCCACCACCTTGGACCGTATCCCATACGCTCCCTCCCACCCCGTGCTCTCTCAATACCAAAACCACCGTGGAATCATCAGATGCCCTGTGTCCTCCCAATCCTGGATTCGGTGCTCGACGCCTTGCAAGAAAGTAGTGCACGTTTTCGAAAGCGATCCCTCGGGGGTATTTTAGGAAGCGCAAAAGCCCGTGATTCCTGCATCGCTTTTTCTCCCGACCGAGCGCGGTCGCCGCGTACAACCCAAACGTACACTTCCACCGATGTCATGACACGTGTGTGATTCGAATTCCTCCAATATATTTTTGTGGTTTTTCTTGGGTTATAAACCCGAAACAAAAAAGAAAAAGAAAAAGAAAAGAAAATAGGAAGGGAAGGCAACCACAGAATATGAACGATCATTCAAATAATGAACATTCGGTGATGTCATTCGAGTGGGTAATCAATTGGGACTTGGCTTGGAAGCATGCGATAAGGATTCTAGGTGGAGGTGGGGTGGAAAGGTTTGCCGAAAAGATGGAAGAAGGCGAAAGATGATTCCTTTAGAGGTGACCTTCCGCAGGTAATCTTTTTTGTTTTCTTGTTATTCCACATGATGATCGTATAATTATGAGACAAACACCATCTTCAACATCATTAATTAATATATATATCACATGAAACAATAACATCATGCAGCAGTAGCTCCTGCACTGCCATGCCTTGTTGTCATGTGCTGTGGCAATGGTTGGGAAGAGCAATGATTAGGTTCGAGATCCCCATGGAAGGAATCCAAGACATCATCAGATGGGATGCCGTGAGGACCGACTGTTCCCTTTCTGAAAAGCCAACTCGATGTGCATCACAGGCACAAGGAATCCAACCAAAGCCTTTAGATTCCTTGCAGGAGGTGGATGCAGGGAGAAGAAGGGAAGAAGACAAGGAAAAGGAAGGTTTCTTGGATTTCTTGGATTCTATACTGAGCTGGACTCGTCCTTGATATAGTTCGAGCTAATTTGACCTGTGGCGCAATGACCAAGCTCGCTTCTACTTTTTGTCTTCCAGTACCCTAAACGATGGAATAACAGGTGCCCATGGTTTGAGCCAATGGTTTCCCCATGGATTATTAGATGAGAAATCTGATGATGGAGGTGATGCAGAATCCTAAAACACTTCTGCCTGCAGAAGAAGCATGGGGAAGAGGAAGCTGAGCTCGGTGCCCACAAGGGTGTGTGGGATTCCTCCGGTTAATAATGAGTCAGTCCCTCGGAACCATTATCTCAGGACAAATGGACCGCAAACAGGAGATTGACGGAGGAGATGCATTTACATGGGAATTGCCACTCCTTTTGGGTGCTGCTTTATGAACCAACCACTCGAGGGGTCCTCCTGTGTGGCGGATGAGGTTTGAGAGTGTGACTTGATGGGTTGTTTCACTTGCTGCTGCTGCTGCTGCTGCTGCTGCTGTATGGGACATGGTTCCTCCCTGCAGGAATATAATGGTTTCCATGGAGATTCTTGAAAGCTTGATCCACAAAGAGACTTATCCGAGACGATAAGGGAACCCGTGGGAGGGAAGCGGAGGAGGAGAAAGAGAATTTTTAGCTTCTCACGCTCGCGCGAGTGTCAACAAGAAGATGCTTCTCGGGACACCGCAGCGAAGAGGCGCCGAGATTCCTCGGGCAAGGCGACGAGAGAGAGAGAGAGAGAGAGAGAGAGAGAGAGGGCCCGCGGGGCACGTGGTGCGGTCGGCGGTGGCGAATGACGTGGCGGGATGGACCGTGTGGTTTCGCCGCGTAAGCCCCCGTGGCGGCCGCGTCGATTACCACTTTTGGGTTCCGGTGTTTTTAGAAATAATAATAATAATAATAATTATTATTAAAGAAATTACTGACTAAGCTAGATTTAATTTTTTAAAAAATATAATTATTTAATCAATTCTTTGATTAAATAATTGATTATTATTTTTAAATAAAATTTCAAAAAAAAAAGAGATTGTAATATGTTTAAATAAACTTATTATAAGCTTGTAGTTTATAATCATCAAAAATACTGTAACTATAAATCTTATAATACGAGGGGATTGAATTGATTCATCCTATTGATACTTCAATTGTTTATAGACATTTCAACATACTGATAAACTAGGGATACATTTTGATAAATATATAAAAAAAAGTTTTCTCTAATAAATGAGATTATAACATTTTCTCTAATAGAAACAAGACATCTTCTCTCTTTCTTATATTGAGAGAAAGAAGAAGACCCCCAAGGCAATCAATCTCACACACTGCACTTCCATGTTGATTTGCCAATTGCCATGAGCCTATGAGGATAATCTATACCTATAGATAGCTTGATGCATTTTGATCATCTGGTGATCTCTCCCATTTATCTCAAATGTTCATTGTTTGACCCTCAAAAACATTGTGTAGGTTTATTTAGCTAATGCCACTATTTTGCTTTCCCAGATTCATCTCTCTACAGTACAAACACCTTTAACTTTATGTTAGTCCTTTCAAGTGGGTACAGCAAAAGTTTCAATACTGCACACTACTGAGTGCCAAAACATTTTCATCAGTTACCTACCTACTGCACCATAAGAAAACAACAGTTGCACAAACCCAGTTTTGTTGTAGAAATATACACTGATGACATTGTCAACTAAATGCTTGTAAAATAGCCAGACAAATCTTCATGCATAGTGAGAGATGATAAACTAAACCTTGAACATTTTAAAGACCTTTTTGAGAGGAACAAATATTCTCTTCATTACAAATTATGTTGGGAGACTTCTTCAGTGTCTTTGTCCATCAACCACTGCTTCACACAATGGTAGCAACACTCACTGAAATGCATATAAATAGATAGACAGATGAAGTCTACTAATTGCTCTTGTTTCATTCATCAAATTATAAATTTCTTTCTCTTTTTGTGAGAAAAAAACCCATATATTAGAATTCAAACAAAGCAAATGAGAAAATTCCGTGATGTTTCTGGCTCCAATCTTTACTGCAGAAGCACTTGATGAGGCTGAAAGCTTAATATCTTTGTCAAGTCAACAATTTCCTACCCAAACTTTTTGTATGGAACCAAAGACTGATACTCTGAAATCAAAAGAGAGTGGAATATTATTATTTATGAAAAGCAATTACTACAAAACACTGTTCAAACCCCTTTTATTAGGCTATATGAATGTTGAACTTTGGTCTTTCATAATACTGTTCAATAATGGATCTCCTGTATGGCTTTCACTGTGTAATTTTGAAGTACTCTTTGGCTTTTGGAGCAGGCAGATGCCATCAATGGCCTGAGGACATGCCCTGATCTCAACTTTATCCACCCAACCATCACTTTATCTTTTGCCATTGTGGTCTGCAGAATCTTCCTCTGCTCCACTCAGCCTAAGCATTCATCTTGTTAGATAAGCTGTCTTTAAAGATCAAGAATCAACCATCTCTGATTGTTTCTGCTTTCTCAAGCTGTGTTTGTTTGTTCTTGTTGGATAGCAAGTACAAAATGTTCATCAAACTGGTTCTCTGAATTTTCAGCCAAATTTTTTGTACCATAAAACAAAAAGAAGCTATTTTGAAGGAAGCTTATAATTTATACCAACAATGTCTTGCATTTCAGTAAAGATAAATATTGGTAAACATCAAATTTTGGAACAAGTACAAAGAATTTCAACAACAAAAAAAAGAGATATCCTCTAGGTCTGAGAATAAGAGTTCCACTCAACAATATAATTAATATAGATGCAAGGGTCATAATCCATCCACCTTTTTAATTTCAAACCCAAGCAGAAACATTTGGAGACAAGGAAAACAAATTAATGTTTGATGATTGACACCAATTCAAGCCTTGGTTGGCAGTCAAAATTAACAACAATATAAGCCTGTCATAAGTCAAGGAAAGGACATTGATCAGTACTTTGCCCAAATCAAAGGCACATGGCTGCAGAACCATTCAAATAAAAGACACAACTCAAGAAAAAGTACCTTATTGTTGGAGATTGTCCCCATTCTGATTCCCTTGGATTACTTCAAATAAAAAAGAATTGTCAATGCAGACTGTTTTGCAATGGTTTTCCTCCATGAAGAACAACATGGTACCACACTGGTTTATAAATCTTAAATAACATGCAATTTTAATGATGATAACATTGAAGAAAACCACTGGTTTATAAATCCCTGGAGGTTTTGCTGCACATAATAATAACTGACAAGAACTTTATTTGTAGCAATTTTGTCTTGTGTTAGCATGCTATATATACATTGTTGTCAAAACTCAGCTCCGTTGTAGTGCTGAAACAACCTGGAATTTCAGATCCTATGTTTTACCAATGGTGCTCAAATATATCCATGATGAGAATGCATGGGAGTCTTGTTGCTGCTCCATCTCTATGAACATATGGGCTGTTTATATATGTGGCTTGTTATAAGGATTAACTTTATGATTTCAACATCTCTCTGTATTTAAAGGGCTGTGGATAGTTAGTTCTACCTCTTTTCAGGTACATGGCCCATTAGTTCAACAGCATTAATAACCCACAGTCTACTTTAATCATAATCTATTTTTATTTTTTCTTAACCTAGATCTAAAAAGGAGGCTAGTGATGACTGCATATAGGACTAAAAAACTAAAACAACATATTTCAGAAAAAAAAGAAGAAAATAACAGAAAATAAAAGAAGAAGAAAATGGAAGAAACAAGGATAATGTAGAGATTGTTCTCGATCATTCAAACGATGTTATCATTTCAAGTTAGATTAGGTTTACAATGAATTCTTACTATAATCACTTGAGGAGATTTTAAATATTATGTACAGTAACACGTAATCTTTGTATCCCGGTTATTCTCTTGTGATTATTATTTGAATTTTGAATAAGAAACTATGAGATTTATATATTTGTTAGAGGGATTTCCTTACGTAAACGTTGGTATCCTATTTGATTATGATTTTTGGTTAATTTCACTGTGTTACTATTGCCTATATTTGTTCATATACAAATTTTTTTTTTTATCCCAACATTCACAAATATTATTTATATTTCTGTATCTTAATATTATTGTTATTTTGCGAGTTTAGATGTGCATAATATTTAGATGGATGGATGAATTATTAGAAAATACATAGTTCTATAGCTAAAGATCACTATAGTTGAGATTCTAAATGAATTTTTGTTGGAGTATTTACAATGTCAGTCTGACACCTGATGATGTTAAGCCGAGGCACGATCACAAGGTTAAGCTGACATGTAATGAATGAATGGTGTTATTAGGTGAAGAGTTGGATTGATGCTCCACAACCATCCTGTCCAATTCCATGAGGACCGAAATTGACTCCTTTCCTACTCTTTTACCGAATGATTTGAGTTCATCAACCCATAACCAAATGTTCATTTCCTCCTTCATTTGATCTGTGTATCTCCAACGAAGAACACAATTGATTTGAGCAATCGTAGGTGGACATCGCCGAAGAAGAAGAAGAAGAAGAAAGACAATGAACAGGGCAAGTTCTATCCATGAATTATGTGATTTAACTGTCTCATATGAGATTTATCCACTTTTGTAGACAGATCTTACTGTGAAATATTTTGAGCGTGGTTTAAAGTTATTTTGAACATTTATCCACATATGAGAATGACACATATTTAATTTATTTTATAACACATTGGATATAATTATAAGATTATTCATTTGCCCCTATTATAAGTAAAGGCTTTCCTATGATCTAAGATCTGAGAGTCAAATTGAAATATCTCAACACACCCTATGAGACTTAATTGCACGAGTGGCTAGCTTTTGAGGGAGAAGTTTCTCTTATCGATATCAATAGTGGTGATGAAATCAATGACATGTTAGAACTTCACACATGTGAGAAGGGGTCAAACCTAGAAGAGGAAGACATCTAGACCTTGAGTTAAGCTGAGGGCTAAAGAGACTGAAAGTTATTTGGTATCTGAATGCTATAAATCATCCAAATCCTCTGTAGTGCTTTGAAAGCATGAACGAAGCGAATGAAAGGGGTCCACTATTTATAGTTCTACTAGTTAATCGACTTGTCATCTGATAGTTTGACTGACAGGCGATGTTGCGACACTACTAGATTTTTTGAATCATTAATAATTCAATAAATCCTCATGTGGACATCTTAAGAAAGGCGATGTGGGTGTACGACATGAGACCATTATTATGAAATTTCAAGAACCAAATCCGACGAATCATTAAAACAATGTGCCCATTAGAGTTTGGGACAAAAATGATATGTGCGTGCAAGTGAGACCAACTTTTCAAGATCTGAAACAACAAAGCGACATGATGGCTCGAGGTCAAACTGATCCTCGGAACAATTTCAAGCCGACTATTCCAGAACTGCATGCGGTCAAGTCAACCAAAAGTGCACTTCGACAACGCACAACTAGAGTTAAGAGTTGGCCAAAAGCAATACTTCAATGATGCACAGCCAAATCGACCAAAAGCTCACTTCGACAAAACGTAGTTAGATTGGCCGATAATGTGTAAATGTGCATCTCTTGACAACTTGTATAACTTGCTTTAGAGTCGATAGGTTAATCTAAAGTCACTTCTCGACTAGATCTCATTGCACTTGGCAAGTCGAGAAGTAAGAGGGGGCAATCGATATAGGAATCAAGACATGGCTATCACTTCAACACCATGTGGCTAACACCTTAGTGCCACATGATTGATGTTTCAGCATCACATCCCCAACACTCATCCGACACGTCAGGCTCACATCGCTAACGAATGTCCAATACCTTAGGGATGACATATTAGTTAGCATCATGCGACCGAGCTGATGGGACTATTATCGCAATCCATATTCAACACATTAAGATCATGATCGAACCCAAGAAAAACACACAATTACTCACCATAACCGATATCGTTCGTGGGAGTAATAGTCCTAAGAGCCTATTGTAAAAGAACCAACTCCCTCGGTGTGTTTCTCGAATAATTTGAAATACTACTTTGATTCTTCATCCAAATCCTCATAACCCTAGACTAACTTAAACATCATAGGAATATTTATTGAGAATACTTCCAATATAGTTTTACAGGATTCGACAATCTCAAAATCGATCGGACAAGCCATTGGTTGAGATTGAACTAACACAAACGTGATCTCGGTTGGCTCCAAAACAAAATTCATCTCAAAACTGATTTAGTACTTATTAATACCTAAGATGGATTGAGCTATAATATTACTATTTGATTTTATTTTTTTCCATGATTATGCCATAGCAAAACAAAATTATCAGTCAAGAATTGCAAACCCCCAAATTTAGAGGAAACGAATTTGTAGTGACTCCAGTGATTAGCTACAGACCCCCATAACGAAGCAAAGGAGAGAGTGCAGGAAAGGAGATTATGAACTTAATTATCAAAAGTAGGAAAAATAGAAAGAAAAAGAAGGAAGGATCGATCCACTCGACAGATCTCCAAAAGTTCTTCATTTGAAAGGTTCTGAGGTAGGCTCAGATGGATCCTCTCTAACTCCTGCGGATTCCATCATCGTCATCCATCCCTCAACCAGAATTCATTAATGGGGATTCTCCTAACTCTTAAGATGCCCTGAGAAACCAAAAGAAAAGTAAAAGGAGACAGCACTTTGGTCAAACCTCAAAATAACGAGCCTTTTTGTGTGAATTCAACTCTACAGAATGCATGCCAACGGGCTCCAACCGGATCATGCGGCACAAGGCACTTCGTCGTTGATTATTGTTAGGGGCTACGAGTGCCTCTATGTATTGGATCCCACGATCACATATCGGATCTCTCAACTGAGCACTCTGCTGCTGCCATGAGAGAGCTGTATGCCGTCACAATCTCATCTTTTTGCTTCCAGAGAACGGCAGGAGGATGAATCGAGATCTGCACTTTTGTCCCCCTCAAAAAAAAAATGGATGACCGGCCAGTAGATAACTCGAGCAGGTTGGATTCAGTCCTTTATTTCCACCATTTCCAATGCAATTTTTATGTTCCGAGAGTGTAGATGGATTGATCGGGATCTACATCGGTAAACGACTGCCGGGAAGCTTCTTGGAGTCAGTCAGTCAGTCCAAGTTCCAACCAGCAGTCTGCATGTGAGCTGCTGACCTTGCGGCGATGAATCTTTCCTCGGCTGATGGTTTCGACTCTTCTTCATGAAGTCAAACCAATCGCTTGGATATCAGTTGCACTTTGGTGAAATAATAATGATTTTTTTTCTCCTTTTATTTATGGCGATTGCACTGTAGTGCTTTAGATCCATCTCTTAGATCAAAGCTTCACCCACGTAGCATGACTTCTTCTTCTTCTTCTTCTGTCATGATACTTTAATGCTTGAACTACTACTACTGCCTACGAACATAAAGTAGATAACAAGCGAAGAGAGAGAGAGAGAGAGAGAGAGCAGATGCAGAGCTGGGTGATGACAGTTCTACTTCACCCGTCCCCAGGAGACACGATGCACGCATGGGGTGCATGGCTAATGGCGCCTCCTCCATCACCCAGCAACGCGCAAACGCGTCGCGGGCGGCGCTGTGGACCCCGGCCTGCACCTGCTTCCGGCTTAAATCCCGCCCTGCACCGCCACCCATGGCTTTGCCGAGCCCTCCTCATCCTTCCTCCACCATGACACTGCTCTGCGGCGCACTGGCGTTCCTGGTCGCAGCCGCTCTCGGTGTCAGAGCAGATGACCCTTACCGCTACTTCACCTGGACCGTCACCTACGGCCTCATCTCCCCTCTCGGAGCTCCGCAGCAGGTGGATCACTAACGCAGCTCTGGTTTAGGGTTTGGGTTTCTTTCGTGGAAGAAGAAGCTTACATGGAGGTGCATGTTGGTTGTGCAGGGTATTCTCATCGACGGGCAGTTTCCCGGTCCTCGCCTCGACTGCGTCACCAACGACAACATCATCATCAACGTCATCAATCAGATCGACGAGCCTCTGCTCTTGACGTGGTACCTTCCGTTCTTTTCCTCTCTGCTTCGTCCCCAACACTGTTCCTCTGTCGCTTGGTCTGCGATTTGGGTTCTGACGAGGAAGCGATGTGCAGGAACGGAATCAAACAGAGGAAGAACTCGTGGCAAGACGGCGTTCTGGGAACCAACTGCCCCATTCCTCCCAAAGGAAACTTCACCTACAAGTTCCAGACCAAGGACCAGATCGGTACCTTCACGTACTTCCCCTCCACCGGGCTGCAGAGGGCTGCCGGTGGCTTCGGTGCCTTGAACGTGTACTCGAGGCCACGCATCCCGGTCCCGTATGCCCCCCCGGCCGGCGATTTCAGCTTGCTCGTCGGTGACTGGTACCGGACCAGCCACAAGGTACCTACAGACTTTTACCGGGTATGTGTGCCATAAAAAGGTCGATCAAGATCTCACTTCTTCTTCACTCCGGATTGGTTTCAGGCATTGCAGAAAACTCTGGATTCAGGAGGCCCTCTGCCATTCCCTGACGGTCTTCTGATCAATGGAGCGGAGAAAACGAGTAGTTTCGCTGGAGATCAAGGTATCTCAGCCTTCTTTCCTTCATGAAATCCTCCGTTCGAGTAGGAATCGACCACTGAAGGGTGTGACATCGTTCAGGGAAGACGTACCTCTTCAGGGTTTCCAATGTAGGCTTGATGACCTCCATCAACTTCCGGATACAGAGCCACAAGATGAAGCTCGTGGAGGTCGAGGGATCCCACACGCTTCAGAACGACTACGACTCCCTCGACGTCCATGTAGGCCAATCCTTGTCGGTGCTGGTGACCCTCGACCAGGTCCCCAGGGACTACTACATCGTCGCCTCCACTCGTTTCACCAGGAAGGTCCTCGTGGCCACCGGCGTCCTCCATTACAGCAACTGCAACTCCGGCCTCGCTGGCCCTGTCCCCGAAGGTCCGGGGACAGCCGGCTTCCATTGGTCCATGCTGCAAGCAAGAACCTTCAGGTATCTAAAGCTAAGAATGACTGCAATGCTAGTGTTCTTTGATGATCGTTCCTTGGCCTTAAACCGGTGGTGTCCTGTTCTGCTTCATGGAGATGGAACCTGACGGCGAGCGCAGCGCGGCCGAATCCCCAGGGCTCGTACCACTACGGCAACATAACAAGAACGAGGTCGATCGATCTGGCCAATTCGGCTGCTGTGATCAGCGGGAAGCAGCGGTACGCCGTCAATGGCGTCTCCTTCGTCGTGCCCGACACGCCGCTGAAGCTGGCGGACAACTTCAACATCACCGGCGTCTTCACCTGGGACACCATTCCCATCCCACCCAGCGCCGCTCCGGCGGTGCCCGGCACGCCGGTCCTCCGCTTCAATCTGCACGACTTCATCGAGGTCATCTTCCACAACGCTGAGAACACCACCCAGACATGGCATCTCGATGGCCACGATTTCTGGGTCGTCGGGTGAGATCCAAAAGCCACTCCATCTTTGGCGAATGAAGAAACACACCAGTGATCTGTTCTTGGATCTTTGCAGATATGGCTCAGGAAAGTGGACGCCGGAGCTCCGGAAACGCTACAACTTGATCGATGCGATCACGAGACATACGGTTCAAGTAAGCATGACAAGCTCGCTTGCATGGTTCGTCTTCCACTTCTGCCATCAACTGCATCGTGGCTGATACTTGTCTGCGTCGTATCGATGGTGCAGGTTTACCCCCGTGGCTGGTCTGCAATCTTGGTGTCTTTGGATAACCAGGGAACGTGGAATCTGAGGTCTGCAATGTGGGCAAGGCAGTACACGGGGCAGCAACTCTACATCAGAGTGTGGACCTCTGAGAAGAGCTACTCGAATGAGTATGACATCCCTCACAATGCTCTCTTCTGCGGAAAGGCTACCGGTCTGCATGCATGATGGATCTCTTGAAGCAGTAGTGTTTGGTATTAGCTGTTAGTCTCTGTCACGAAGGTGTGACTGCAAAAGGAAGCAATGTTTCCATGACTTTGTACCCTCCTATCTTCTTTTAGTTCTACCAAACATGATTGATGTTATTGGTGTACTCGAGTTTCTTTGTGAGAGACAAAGGTGTAGTTTGCTCTCTTTTACAGCTATTTAAACTATGAGAGGCTAGCTTTTTAATCATCACTACTAACATGCAATGCATTTGTGATGTGAGCAGGCATTGGTTTGGATGAAGCTTCAGCTAAAAGGGAAAGCTCACAACATATGAGATATTGTACAAACACTAGCAATAGCAACAAAGTAGCTCTAACCATTCATCAATTCAAATTCTAAAAATCAAACAAGTCCAATATACCATTTTAAGTATTACTTTGTGAGAATTCAAGAAATGCCTCTTACCTCTCTCTCACAGTCAAGAAGTTCACTATATATAGAGAAATGTTTATATTCTTTAGGGTCAAAGCCTGGTCCCCAAATAAAATCTGGTCAATGCAGGTTACATCCAAAATCTCAGTAGGCATTACTCTGAAGTGACTCAAATAGCATATTCATATCTCCATAATTATGCTGTATAGTTTGAACATCACACTATCTGCAAACATGATTGGATCAACAACTAGTCTTACTCTTCAGTCTCTCAGCATAATTCTGATAGGAACTAGTCTTAGATCACTAATCAGATGCATGCTTAGGGAACCAAAGTACTACAAAAATGATTAAATGTAGCAAGGCAATGCCAACTGCCAACCAGTTGCATGGCAAATAACTTACAAAGTTACATGCAGCCAAGTATATAAGAAGCATCAATTCTCTCCTGCATGTTCAATCAACTTGTATGTTCAGCTCACAGGCGCAAGTTAGATTCTTATGAACTGCTCAAACAAGAAGGTCCTTTGAAATAGAATTTAGATAACTTTGGGGGGCTCGGATTATACCTCAGGCATGCAAGTTACTCTAAGGAAACAGTGGCTGGTACTGCAGCCCTGTGTCCTCTGGAAATCCCATCATCAAGTTAAGATTCTGCAGGGCTTGCCCGGAAGCTCCTTTTACTAAGTTATCAATCTGCATAATCAAAAACAGCATCGCTTGAATGCTCATGACAGTGCCATTTGTATTAGTGATGACCAGCGAAGGATGTCAAAAGAACAGCCATGCAAAAGAACAAAAGAGAGCACATACAACCGAGATTATGATCGCTCTCCCAGGAATCCGATCTTGGAAGACATTTATCAAGCAGTAGTTTGAACCTCGGACATGACGTGTGTGGGGCACAACTCCTTTCTCCAACAATCTAACAAATTCTTCAGCCTGCAAAAGAGATTGCTATCTATTAATGGGACAGGAAACACATGAAAAAGCATATATAACATTATGGAAGTGTACTTTTCAATATGACAACCTCAGATGTGGAAAATTACAGATTCAGCAACTATGAGATATCCATTGCTGCACTAGTGGCAGAATATTAATTGCAGGAAGCCATCCGTGCAATATATTGTTTGTAACGATTAGAGAAATATGCAGAAATAAAAGTGCTAACTCAGCAATCACAACATACCTGATAAGTATTGTTCAGATGTTCATACAAATCATCGATATTTACCCCAGGAGCCATTTCAACATATATGGTTGATTGCATCCCACGGCTCTAGAAATATTCATATCCACATACAATAGACCATTCAAACGGACTACAACTGAAAAACATATCAAATCAACTTGTATCTGTAAATCTTAGATTGGTATTTACCATAGGCATCAAGTGAGGAGTGAAGCTAACAGTTATTTTAGAATTTGAAGCATCAGAGAGTCCTTGTTCGATTTCAGGAACTGAAAAGAGGAAAGAGTAGTCACATAATATTGATGTGATACAAGCAAGATACAATAACATGAAAAGGAAAACATCTTAATCATACTATAATACCATGTCGGTGCTTGGTGATCCCATAAGAATGAAGGCCTTCAGCTATTTCAGTGTAAAGATGAGCCTCCTTAGCTCCACGTCCTATATGCAAAACATTTGAAGTCAGAAGCTGGTAAAAGAAGTCTGCAAGAATAATTTTCCTGTGACAATAGTAATTTATAGAGAAGAGATGTAAGACATGTCCAAACCTGCACCACTAACACCAGACTTTGCATCAATAATGATATTCCTCGGTTCTATTAGATGAGCCTGAAAAATGAGTAAACATATTCATGGACATCTATGCCTAGATCTCCTACAGATTCCAGTATTTGAACTTTGGAACAAAAACAATAGATTGTAGCATTTAATACTTCGTCTTTTAAATCTATTTTATTTAGTCTTATCGATAGAAAGTAAAATATGTAGTCAATTTGAAAGTTGAGTGGGCCAAACATGTATACAACAAAAATTAATTTCTTCTTTGATGCCTTAATAGGTATCCTATTAGATTTATATTCATCATATATTTACCATAACATTTCACCTTCAGTGGAAAGTCAAGGCAATCTAGTCAACAAATAAACATGCATATTGCACAAAAATGTTTTGAAACACATGACATGTACAGTATGTCTTGTAAAGTCTAAATGGTGACACTATTGTATTCAAATCCAAGTTGGATAAATAGTCTAATCTCCATGGGTGGTCAAAATGACTAATTTTGCAACATACTATAGAATGGAAGACATGTTAAAGCTTGAACCTTGATCAATGGAATGAGAGGAAGTTGAATGGATGTTGGGTAACAACCAGGATTTGCAACTAGTCGTGCATTTTGGATTTCACCCCTCAAAACCTCTGTCAACCCATATACAGCTTCTTTCTGAATTCAGGAAGAGTAACTTTATCAAGCTTTAACAGCTGTGAAATTTCAGTAGCAACATATCAGTGCAAACATAAGAAATTAGTGTAAAATTTAGACACAACTTGAATAGAGTAACAAGCAACTGTTAATGATACCAAGATAACTATTAAACTCACTATACAACAGCCAGCATGTTGATTAACCAAAAGAAGGAAATCGTTTCTTACATATGTCTGGAAGTATCCGATTTTTGCCCTGAATTTAAAGATAAGAATTTAGCTGAAGAAAGAAAACAATAAAGAGAGCTCAATGGTGGCAAAAAGACCCATGTAGTCAGCCTCAAGTAGTTGCCACATTATGGCTTATTGTTGTCGTCGTAGACAAAACAATAGAGAGATACAAAGTTTACAAACAACACTCAAAAGAAGAATACATTCAATTCAAGTAAATCACAGGTTAGACTATTTCAAAGTTTATCCTTTAGCATCTTTCAATACCAGTACTAGTAAAAGATATGTATAGAATATTTTGGGAACTGGGTTTTCATATATAAGAAAAATGTCAACTTTCAGAGCTACAGAAAATATTATTGTGGATTGAACTTATGAGTTATATTAGAAACTTCAACAAGAGAATAAAAGAAAATTGACTTAAGATATGAAATAAACATCTACTAATACCAATTTAATTTTACATAGAAGAATCAGCCTTGAAATTAATGATATCTAATATTTATATTAAAAACACTTACACATAACGTTCAAATATAGATTGACCTAGAAAAATATCTAATGATATTACTACAAGGGCGTAACCAGTGCATAAGACTCCTGCCAATACGGGGTTTGGGGTGGGTCATGTACACAATTTTGCCTGTAAATATTTAAAAAGACTATTTTCATGACTCGATCTTACAGGTCACAAAGGAGCAACATTCCCAATGTACCAAGGCTTACTACATGTATCAATTTTAGGGAAAAAAATTTTAAGTCATTTGAGACAATGCAACTGAAAATATAAATAAAGGAGCAGCTATGGCAGTCCACATATCACAGTATTGCCTTATACAGCTTAAAACTTTGTATACTAAAATTCTGGATGAAATCATATACCTTATGATTTAACAGTTACTGATTTTGTAGCAGCTTATAGCTAGGTCCCATTAGTTTCTAGATTCTAATTATTTTCATCTGTTATTTCTAGGTTTTGGAGTCTTTTTTTGTTGCTTTTATTATTTTTTCATCCCAAGACATCGGTCAACTGATCCAATACAACAAATAGTGGTCTCAAAAATTTTCATAGTCGGTCCAAAATTAATCTTCATTATGTGAACCTTGGATATATGGTCCTTAATTTCTCAAGTGAGATCACTCTCAACAAAGCTCATTGGCGAAAAAGAATCCATGAAGTCAAACCATAGAAATTGGAAAATGGCTTGTGGTTTTGGCACTAGCAACTGATCTTTATGGTTGGGGAAAAAAACAAGAGAAACATGCACACAAGAAGAGATTGTCAAAGAAAAAGTGAAGTAAATGTAATAAAAGATGAAAATTAGATGTAACATAACACAGATGATATCACATAGTCATCAATTTTGCCTGATAAGAACAATGGTTAAGGATGAATGCGAGGTAGCACTAACTTCCATCAGGATTTGCAAATGTGCAAATAATTAGTACCAAAACTAATCAGATTTTATCAAGGTGGTACCATATGACCCACACTAAAATTAAAAGGTAACAGTGATATTTATTACCTGCAACTCAGGTGCTTTATGAGGCAGACCATACCATTCTTCATATTCATTGATGTCACGCAACCGAAAATCCTGTAAAGGGTTTCTACCAGTTACTATGCTGAATTATCACTTGAGAAAATCAAAGTTCCTTGCCCACATATGAAAAATCCATGATAATTGCAGTAGTGTGCCAAAGCATACCGCAGAGAGATCAACAATCTTAAGACTCTTGGGGAGGCCTTTAATAATTTCCTGCGATAAGAATGCAGCAAGAGTCAGATGATATTAACAAGAAAAAAAATCAGAATTTATAGTAGACAAACGGAGTAATGAGTTATTAGATCCCCTCCAAAAGAAACCAAAGAAAAGACGTGCAACTCATGGTCGTGATGATGGTGGCCATTCCACTTTATTAGCTCTAGTGCCTATACCAATTGCTTGGGAAAAATCAATTTAACTATCTTTATAAAATTCAAGGTCAATACACAAGAACCTGTGTTGTTCCATGCGGCAAACAACAAAATACAGCATCCACATTGGAAAAATCAGCATCTTTAACTGCTACCATATTAGGCAAGTCCTGCAATAACAGAAAAGAAGATGATAATCTTGAGTCTTCTTCCTAACAGTAGGTTTACCATTAGATTAGAAGAGACTCACAAAGAAAAGACACTCTAATGTGCAAATCAGTCTAGTAATTAAGGTCCTTCAAAATATAACATCTTAAAAGTTATTAAATTGTTGACTAAAGCTTGCATAAAAACTGGAAGAGGGAACATATTAACCCTGTCTAATCAGATTCCAATATCCACATTACTGTCACCAACCAACATGACCAAACCTATTGTCAATATAGAATTTAAATACTAATACTAGGATCAGGCAATTGTTAAGTAGGATCTTTTTCTAGGAATCTGATCATAGAGAGGAAGAATGACTTTGCAGACATACCTGCGTGATCAAGTGAGGAAATACGGATCCAATTGATTGGCCTGCTTTTCTATCAGCAGTCATTAGTGTGATACCAAAATGTGGATGGTTTGCTAGGAGCCGGACAATCTGCTCAACAATTTGAACAGCATACCATGAGAACAGGAGCATAAAAGAAATTTATAGAAAGCAGTCACCCATGTCATAACATTGCCAATATTGTACATGAGCAAGTCAAAGGCAATAATTTACTTAAAACACTCGAAGAAGTCACTTAGAAAACTCTGTTTCAACTGCTAATAGTGTCAAAAATATGAAAACTAGTTGAAACTGACCATACATAAAATATGTTAGGCAAATAATCCAGGTGCACTGACATAACACTTAATTTTTTCAAAAGTATGGACCGATGATGTGAACAGTAAGCAAGTAAGAGCTCTAATATTCAGCACTAATTTTCATCAATCAAACTGTTGAAGTTGAAAGAATATTCAAATATCAGATGAGGCAACGATCCAATGAAGTTATCTGCACCAACAAAACATACTTAATAGTCCTGTAATTAGCCTCGAAATTGAATCTATTATTCATTACTTTTTCTCAGAATACTCGTACTCTTTCTTATATGAGATGAAAGTGGACAATCAAGATCCATAAAACAACCTTCACATTGGGAACAATACTCTATGAGGGTACTTGGCCAAAAACTATCTACATGATAATCAAATTTCACAATTGTGTTTATTTTCAGCCATAACGTATGTTCCTAAACATCAGCCATACAGTACACCAATAATTATCAAACAAGTTCATAAAAACAAAAAGGGGATCTCAGTTATGTGACTATTATAGTAGATCCAGTGAGAATAAAAAATGATTGGGCAGAGGCTTTAGTCACTGATTCTATGGAAGCTCTAGTCCCCTGTCCTCAACTTAGAAGAGAAATTTGTGATCAACAAGAATGGATAGATTTCTGGAGAAAAGGCTCCATCTTCCAGAGCACAAGAGATTACAACCATTCCACCCATAGCTGGAGAATAGTGTGGTTCTTTCCTTTCCCTATTGTGATGAACGCATCTATTTTCAGAAAACGATAGTGAGCCGGATTCCAAGTGAGAAGACTTCTGTAGGTCGCTTTCCTTCAGTAGGATAAACACTAATAAACGTCTAGATATTTAGGATAGTTCAGATTTTAGTTCAAATAATCTACAAAGAGTTATATATACATGTATGTATATATATATATATATATATATATATATATGTATAGAGAGAATTTTTATATAGCTTTCCACTGTTATTAGTAAACTGGACAGGACATATACAAACAATGAGGGAGGTAGAAAGAAAAGAAATGTGAAAAATGATGGAAAACAGGATTTGGTCATTTCTTACACCTTAATTTTGTGTTCTTTACAAGGGTCATGACAAACAATAATATTTCTTGCCTATATTTTATTAAACTAAGGAATAACTATATGCACCTTAAGCCTTCTCCCGAGAGTAACTCCAGGACATCAAAGGCATGTAACAACTAATACCATTTTTAGGACTCTGACATAAGCTTAATCTACTTGCATTTACCAGAGAACAATTAATTCATGGAAAAAAGTTAAAGCTAAAACCTAATCGAATATATTTTTCCCATCAATAGAATTTAGCACCAACTCAGCATGGGTTAGGGGAAACCATTATAAACTGGAAAAAAAAATAATGCCCATCAATTTATAACATAAAAAAAGAGGTCTCATGGGTTAGAGAGCTAGCACAAACGGCAAGGAAAAAATTATACCTCAGCCCCAGTATATCCACTGGCCCCCAAGACTCCAACACGGACCATCTTCTCTGCTTGTTTTGCATTTGCCTTTGAAAGTTCCAAGGTATCAGGAGATGAAACCACAGATGCTCTGATGGACAACATGCGACCACTCCCCTGCCTTGTGCTCAATCTCCTCACCTCATACTAACATCAAAAGTGGAAGTTTAAGCATCCAATAATATTTTCTTTCTTAATACTCATAGAAGTAGTACTTGTACAATTTTTCTCTTAAAACTCAAGAGAGGAGTACTGACCTTCCGAAGGCATCCAAATTCCACGGATACTGATCCACCGATCGTGGAGCTCATATTCAAGTTTATTGTTTCGTGTTTTACTCTTCTTTTCCCTGATAAATAGGATGGTTACAACAAATATAAGAAGAATCAGGTTCCCACTGATTGAGAGGGAAAATGTCAACTAAAAAAGAAATCTTGGAAGAATATGGATGCCAAACACTAAATGTCGTCTCTTGAGACTAGATGGTACACTAGATGCTTTTGAAAAGGACATCAAGTTTGGGAAATTAGTATCAGCGTATGCCTAAAGTACAATTCCGGTAAAAGGTTTCCCATGTACATGGTGAAAATTAAACGTGGACGGAAGTGCAATATATCCCATTTCTGTTTCGATGTTATTTTAATGGAAAAAGTGGATAGATGGGGAAAAATCACAGGACAAACATGATTTCACCATCCCAATTAGCTTCCTCATGTCCCACTCCGATCATCCACATTCAAGTAGAACTGAAATGGAGCACGCAATGCCAGTACAAATATAGAAGAAAAAGGAATTCAGAAAGAGGGCGACTTTCAGAACAAATCATCATAGAGGATGCAAAATTTGAAGGAGGAAAGAGGGAGGAAGAAGGAAAAAGAGGACAACGGAAATGAACTCGCGAAAGGAGGGCGGACAAGAAGGATGAGGTCACGGAGGGAGTGTGCTCCTCAGAAAGAACAGAGAAATCGGTGGCGTCGATGGTCGACACAGGCGATAGGGCACGAACCGAGGAGCCGCTGTCGATCCGCCGGCGTACTTGAGCGACGGGAGGGTCCGAGCAGCGGAGCGGTGGCGGCGGAGGTCGAGGGGAACGCTTGGAGGGTGATAGTAGGTCGGATATGACTGCCACCAAGAACTGGCATTCGCTTGGGTTCGACCCCCTCCACAACCGTCCCCACCCCCGATTTGGTTGTGTGAGGCGCCAGAAAGGACAGTGTTTTCGGCCTCTTTCAATTTTATGCCCTTAATATATATATATATATATATATATATATATATATATATATATATATATATATCATTCAAATCCCTAAAATATTAGGGATCTAACGATAGTTATATAGAATTTTTCTTCGATCCAACTCAACTATATTCTTATGTCTACTGCAAGTATTACTAAAAATGTATCATATATATTTTATCTTAGTCTTAATTTAAAACCTTTAAATTTCAAATTAACTTCATTTAGACTTTTTTTATCAACTAAAACACTATCTGTTTAAAAGAATAAATAAATTAAACTATCTAAAAAACCTACCAACCAATGGTAGCTAATTCTGGTGACAGTATGTAATACGCAAACACTTCAGTTTTTATCTTTTTCTAATTCATACATGAATAAATATACTGTTATTATCCTTCCAACCTGATAAAGTCGCTTCGAATAAGTTTGATTTAGAGAAACTGAGATCAGTAAACCTAGTCGATATAAATCTGAAATATCAACGAAGAACAGCAGTCAAATAACTAATATTACAGCTGGAATTCAAACATCTTGAGATTAAAGATGTCCGATCCGAACATACACCAGACAAACAACCGACAAAAAAAAAAAACCTATCAAACTTCAATATAAATATATAATGTCTTGCAACCAAGTTTTCCTCATGCCGGAGGTGATTCGGCACCATCATGCAGAGCGCAGCAAACGGTTGCCTTGTGATGCCCTTGGTACATTCTAATGGTTTCTCCGTTGGACATTGCCCACAGTCTTGCAGTTGTATCGGATGAAGCTGCACGCAACGATATAATTTTCCATTGGATCATAGAAGCAAATCAAACGAGGAAAAACACTATATTATATGTATTACCTGTTATCAGATAAGCACCATCCACTGAGAAAACACAGTCCCACACCCAGCGCTGATGTCCTAAGAAAATGTTCAGACAAGGCATGAGATAACTGAAATCGATATATGGTCAGAAATAAAGTTCTCCTTACCGGTCAATACTCGTTCCAATGTGAATCCATCAACATTCCATATTTTTACAGTGTGATCGGATGATGCAGTAGCAAGATACCTAGGAGTAATTCAACAGATATGAAACCGTGCGTACCACTTAAGAAAATATTATTTGCTTCACTGACTGATCTTATTATCTACATGCTGCACCATTCAATGCCTTCTTAGGATAATTATAAATGATGACAAATTCTGAACTCTACCATGAAGTTAAGTGTATTTTCGACTTTACAACATAAAACAAGTGGTAGTTACCTGTTGGGATCACAAAATTCTGGTGACAGCAGGCACTTCAAGATATAGCCATCATGTGCTTGTAATTTATGTAGTGGTTCGAAGTAGGTCATAGTCTACAACAAAAATCATCCAGCTTACAAACTGATTGTTACAAAATGCTATTCATTATCTAGATATATAAAAGCAAGAAACCTGTGTTCCTTTTAGCAAGCGCCACACATAACATGTTCCCCGGTTATTTGCAGCAACAACCATGCTGCCATCCCACATTACTGTCAGAGACCTCACAGCAGTATCAACCTCTGGAACCTGCACTCGGATGTATAATGCAGCGAGTGAAAATTTAATTCACCACAGAATAGATAACAGCATTGCAGGTACTATAGATGTGCATTGATTCAACTTTTATAAGCTCATATCAGCACATATGTTCTTACCAACTCACAGCTGCATGAATTTGCAGCCAGATCCCATACTCTTATGTTTCCATTCTGATCGCCAGATATCAATTCCTTCTGCAAGGACAATAGATTTAGCCTAGTGTCATATGGCACCCTTCAATTTAACAAGACACTAGCTGTCACACGAATCAGAGCTTTAGAATTGGTCATGATCATATGAGATAAGGTCCAGAAGATGAATAGTATAAAGAATATCACTTGATTTGGGTGTAGAACTACTGTATTCACAGCTGCACGGCTTTCATATTCCCGTTGACATGTCGCAGTCCTAAAACAGTAGCATAGGCAAATTAGACATACTTGAAGCTTAAAGATATTAGTATATATTTATACAGAAGCAACATACATATAAAGAGCAAGCAGTGTTAAGATTGGTCATTTTAAAGATAACCTTTCACCATTCCCCAACAATACACATCCAAAACTTTTGCTCTCATATTTAGTATTTCAATTCTGCTATATAGACTCCCTAGGCATACAGGCGATGAATCGAACCCATAATAAGTTGAGTTCTACAAATAAGTCATGAGTCATTCACAACTTCAAATGGTGCAACCCAAGTCATTTATATCAGATGAGAAATGGCACGAGGAAGTTCAGGAAAAGACACAGCAGTTGCATTAATTATGACAAAAAAATGAAATGAAATAAGCCGTTTGAAGTACCTTAAGTCCCAAATCTTCACTGTCCCATCTTCAGATCCTGAGTACATCCAATTGCCGTCACATTGAAATCCAACTGCCATCACATTACTAGTATGTGAATCATAGCTAATAACCTGACAAAACAATATTTTTAGTCAAAATAAAAACACAGAAAATATCATATTTCTAAACACAGAGACATACTGGGTGTGGACTATTGGAGTTAACATCGAAAAGGCGGATGTGAGGATTTCCTGCTGCAGCTAAGAAACGTTTATCGGGTGTTATCTCAAGCCTATTGACTTGCTGCAAAAAGCACAAAAGATGAATCAAGGCATGATTAGAAGCAATAAGATCGTTTGTGAAAGAACTTATGACAAACTATATTGTCCTTCAAATTTTGCATAGTGTTTTTCTTTAATGTGGCATTGTTTTTACTTCATCGACAAAGAACAAAAAGATATCAATGAATTAAATGCAGTGTAACATCAAAAAAAAAGTAAGAGCAAGATTTACCCTTGGAGTCCACAATTGTTGAAATGTATGTTCTCAGCACCTTCCTATTTTTACTAAAGGGATGGACAAACTATTTCATAGAAAGACATCTTAATGTCTTTCAACTTCTATTCTTCAAAGGAAAAAAAGGATTCTAGTGTTCCTTAGATACAAAACAAACCAACTTCCAAGCTAGAAGGATATGGGCACTAAGAATAACTTAAACTAGGAAAAATCAACCAAAATAATCTAACACAATGACACAATATAAATATAAACTGTTATTATCCATCACACAAACGCAAATCACAACCATACAGGAATCAACAAACTCACCGAGTCGGGGTACTGAATGGTGCGGTAACATCGGCCACTCTTAGCCTCCCAGAATCTGATGGTGTGGTCATAGCTCGCCGTGGCAAGAATCACAGAAGGTTGGGTCATTCTTGAAGCCCCTATTGCTCACTAAACCTCCAACCAGAAAGAAGAGAGAAGAAAAAGAATCCCACTTATAGAACAACCATGAGATCACGGGAAAAGGAACGAAATTGGAACCGCTGGTGAATACCTCAACCGCCGAAACAATTGCCCCTGCGCTGGATCATGACTCCAAAGCATCAACCGTTACAGAACCCCATAAGATCCTATAAGGAGCAGGCCGAACTGCATCGAGATCAAGAAGAGGAGGGCACCGAGGGCACGTCGATCAACAAAGAAGACCCATGCCGCCACAAACCCTAATCTTTGGGCACGACCTCTCACTGCCAGATCGAAAGCAGCGGCAGCAGAGAACTCCGATTCCCCTTAGACGCCCGCCTCGGGGATATCACGCGAATAAGGAAAACCGAATACGGGATATCGACCCCTCACAAGATACGATATCACGCCATCCTTTCCCACACTTAACGAGGATATACACTCTATTACGATATAAAAAAAATATATTCAATAATTTAAATTTCGGTCAGAAATGACATGATTTCGATATACGAACTAATTACATATTATATTACCTTATATAGTTAGATATTTTTAATATTTTATTTTTTTAGATTTAAAAAATATATATTAAAATCTTTATGAAATGAAAATATTTAACATTATTTATTCTAACATCATCAGCTTTACTAATGAAAGATACAATACGTGCATGAGTAGTATAAAAATGATTAAACGAAAAGATAATTTTAATGGTTATGATAAACGATGGTACTGTGGGTGACTATTGTGATGGTGGTCGGCAACAACGACGTAGTAGCGGTCTTGCTAATGTCGATATGAATATTGATGATGACGAAGAGGAAGATAATATGGTGGTCGGCAACAACGACGTAGTAGCGGTCTTGCTAATGTCGATATGAATATTGATGATGACGAAGAGGAAGATAATGTAGAGCACTTAGGCATTTGAGTCGTCACCAACGGAGGAAGATGAGGGAGGTGAGGCATCTGTGTTGGTACCACACAATTTCTGCCTCCTCTTCCTCCTCCAATATCGCTCTGTATTTTGTGTCAACATTGTGCTCAAATCTTTGGACGATCACATCTTCCAATGGCAAAGCGAACTCAAGAAAAGGGCGATGGGCGACGAGGAGGGAGAGGCTACGAGCACGCTCGGCAAAGAAGCGCACTTGCATCGAGCTCTCAAGTTTTAGATGATGCACAAACAATGTGTATGCCCCGGCAATAGCGATGTGGTTGCCGACTTATTTTCGGATCAACTCCACCCACGACCTAAGGGAATTCGATTGGATGACAATGATTGATCGTCGCACAAAATGGAAGTCCGATGAGTATAGATCCAACAACATGAGAGATAACAAACCCTCATCCTCCTTCGCCCTCGTTGTTGTGGTGGAGAGCATCAAAAAGATAAGATACGACGAGCGAAAAGGAGATGAGGGTTTGTTGTCTCTCTCGCTATTGAATCTATACTCTTAGAGTCTCCATTTTGTGCCACAATCAATCTTCATCATTCGATTGGATCCCCTTCGATCATGGGTGAAGTTGATCCGAAAGCAGGTCGACAACCACACTACTGTGGACGGGGGGCGTACATGTCATTCATGCGTCGACTAAAGCTCAAGAGGTTGAAGTAAGCACCTCGCTCGCAACCTCTCCCTCCTTCTCATCGCCCATCGCTCTTTCCTTGAATTCGCTATGGCATTGGACGAAGTGATCATCCGAAAATTTGAGCACGGTGCCGACGTGGATGCCTCACTGCTCTCTGCCTCCTTGTCGTTGATGTTTTGATCGACATCGACAAGGTTGACCACTACTACAACAGTCACTCATGACACTATTATTATTTGTCCATCATTTTCGTGTCGTTTATGCACGTGCTGTCACGTGATGTATCTTCTATTGGTAAAACCGACAACGCTATGTCTTCTATCGGTAAAACCGATAACGCTACAATAATTAGGATTAAATATTTTACTTTTATAACTATAAAAATTTTAATATAAATTTCTTAAATCGAGGCATCATGATACTAAAGATATCTAACTACAACCCTTCTATACTATATATCGTGATGACTTATTAAATAAAATGATTAAATTATTACAAGTAAATAATCGTATTGATAACTAATTACCATATATTTCTATATTGGTATTTGATCAAACCAATAAATACCAATAAATATGTATTTTGGTGGTTCCTTGATGTTTATTTTTCTCATCAATCTTGAAAGAAAATTAGATGAGCTCCAAAACTTTGTCCAATGAATTGCAATGATAGACCAAGTATGATAAGCAAATAAATGATCGAATACGACTTTGTTACAACGTAGAGGAAGCGTAAGCCTCACTTTAACCTGGACCTATTAACAATTAAAAGTTAGTGTGTATATGATATAATTGACCACTTGGGCAACATAGACATTAAATATCTCGAGTCACAAGTTTTAAGTATAACCACAGCTTTACATACAAACCCTGCCACCATGTTCTTCTATAATATAAACAAATAATAGCAGAAAAGATATCACAAGGATCTATAAGAGTTACAAGCATTTCCATAACTATTTTTCCACACCCATCAATCACAACTTAAATAAGCATATTCTTCAAGTTCATATTGCAGGATACACTAGGTCGTTGTGCCACTATAGCACTCATGATCAATCATCAATTGAAATCAGAGATAAAATTCAGGGTCAAAATAATTGCATGTTGCTGAAGCATTCCTCCACCGTCAAGGCTTTAGAACTTGGCATTGTGGAATAAACTCAACCACGATGTAGGTGAGCTGAAACCTCCGTCTGGCTTCATCACAATGCCACTGCAGCATCAAATGGTCCGATAAGCATTCGGACTTCTTCAGTCTGAGCAGCTGTATAGTGTTTTCCTTACACTTTGGTTCTACCTAAACATTTCTGATATAGAAGGTTGATGAATAAATTACCAGGCAACCAATTGGGTCCTGCAAAGTAAAAAAAAGGTTCACTATAAAAGATTGCACTGCTCCTTTAATGGATATAATGAAAACACATCACAAGATGACAAACAATTTTGGATGATTGACCAACTACCCTACTAGAGGAGCAGGCACAATAACGCCAGTCAGTAACTGAACAATGACAGAAATTGTTCAGGGACGGACAACAAGAAAAGGAAAAGAAAAGGAGGAAAAAATGGCAAGAATTCTTACAAAATCCACCTCATCAATCAAATGTAGTCTTTATTTGCAGAAGAATATGCATCAACTCCCATCACATTCTGCACCATACTTCGTACATAAATGGTGTCTGAGATTCTTGACCGAGGCCAATAACGGAACACCGACCTTCCAATAATGTCCTTCACTGGAAGAGGCCCCCTGAGACAATAATATAATAGTTATGGAATTTCAATTGTTTGCAACTAATTTTAACATAACATTAACTTACAAAACCAAGGACCAAAGCTATTAGAAATTAGCATCCACACTGGGTTCAGGACTCACCAATTATGAGAGTCGAAGCTGTTATTTCGATTATCCCCCAAAACAAAGACACAGCCTTCGGGCACAAACTGCACAAAGGAACCAGCAATCAGTATATAGTTCATAATTAGTTTTCTAACAGATAGATGTTAAAATAAAAAACTAGCAAATTTATACCGAGAAGAAAATTATTAAACAAGAGAAAACTCTTATCTTATTGTTGAGAAACAAAAGGTTTATCAGGTTTCTAAAAAAATTATATCAATTCTTGATATCATATAACCTCTCTTGATTGTGGATAACACCATATCCTTTTTGTTTCTGTTTCAGCAAAAAAAAAAATGAAAGAATTTATTTAACAATGTTCATTCATCTATCTTCATGAATTCCCATGATCACTAATGGTAATGTTCATACTTTACTCTTCTTGGAAAAAAAAAGCCTTTTGCCTCTGAAATAGTTGACCAAAACATACCATGTAATACAGTAAAAACTTCAAGAATCTAATCATGGTCACAACAGATTTTCATTTTTCTAAACCAACGTGTCCTAAGAAAGCACTATATAACAACATTGCATTTATACCATAAACATGATTCACCCAATATCAGCAGTCTAAGATGTTAGAGAAGTATTTTGGTTTTCAAAGCCCAAAAATCCATAGCATATGGCGTACCATTGGTTTCATTTCATATCGAAGTGGCTCTAGAATAAATTCTTCATCCTGGATTATACCATTCACCAACAGCTTGCCATCACGTATCTGGCATACACAACAAGAGCTAAGTCATTTGCATATCATTTAGAGTATGGGGAATAAATATATCTACATAAGCAAGCAAAACGGAAGTGAGACAACTAAAACATAATGCATAGATTATGAGCTTACTTCAACACAGTCACCAGCCTTGGCCACAACTCTTTTGATAAAAACATCACGTGAACTATACCCAGTTTCCTGCATCAAAGGAAATTCCAATAAATTTCACGGCCACATTTCAGCAGAACCACCATATTTGGTATTTATAAATATCCAACAAAGGACTAAGATGAAACTGCAAAAACAACTATACCTGAAGGATTGGTGGAGCTCTAAATATGACAATATCTCTGACTTCAGGCTCTCTAAACAAGTAAGAAAACTGCAGTTTCAATCAACACAAAATTGTTATCAGCAAAACAAAATTGATTACCAGCAACAAAATAACAAATGTCAATATACCATATAATTTATTCTTGATATTATTATGATAAAAATCATTAATTAGTTCAAATTAAATGTTCAAAGGATAGAACAAAGGGAAGAGGCATAGAGTTTAATAATTAGCCCAATGTAAAACAATACCACCTCTTCATATTAGGATACAACCACTTCTATGTTAATTTAAACCACATATATGACACTAAAATTAATCACCCACAATGATTCTCAAAATCTGGAAAGATTTTTCAAATTCAGTCGACAAAAGCAACAAATCACTAAATTAAACAAACAACAGGCACCAAGGAGTAGTCCTTACCCTCTCAGCTAGAATTCGATCTCCAACGTCAAATGTCGGAAACATCGACTTCGAAGGGATCGATCTTGGCTCTGCCAAGAATGACCCGTATAACAGCAGAACAGTCAACGCAGTGAAGAATGTCTTAGCGTCATCTGAACAGGAGTTAAGCATCCGAGAGACGGTGACGCGGATCGCCATAGCTGCTATATTGGACAACCGGAGAACGGTAGGGTACACGTAGATGGCGGAAGAGAAAGAGGAGAGGAGGAAGCGGGAGATCAGAAAGCGAATCTCATTCCGGCGATGGAGGTGGCCGAACCGGGATCGGGAAAGGGGAATCGGGGGTTCTCGAACGACCGGTTTGGAGTTCAGAGAGCGCTGGAGATCCGAAAGCTGGGGGTCTTGGGAAGGTGAGGGATTGGGAGGATTAGGGTTAAGAGTGTTGGCTTGAGGAGCTCCTCCCGACGAAGGAAGGCGGATGGAAGACGAGTGTGAGAGGAGAGAAGGAAGTTTCCAGAGGGGTTTTATCATGAGGACTTTTAGAAAAGGGCGGATACTTGGTGATATTTACGAAATTGCTGTAGCTACATTTCTATTTTCTTATAATATTATGGAAAATTCTTTCTAAAATCTAGTCAAGAACAGAAGAAATTGAATAAATTCTACAGAAAGACTTAGCAATCATAAATGTAGAAAAAGACAGTTTAGGAAACAAAATAATCCTCTGAAATATAAAATTTAGCGAGCAAATGTTTGTTTGGTGCATGGTTATTCCATTTGCCATGGTATTTCGGTAATAATAGGACAATCAAGAGGGCCTTTCACACACAAAATGATTTGGTTTGACTCTCAGCAAAGCTGTTGTTTCCCGGAACCTTCTTCCTCTTTATGAAGGTGGGATATCATCTCTGTCTTCCTGTGAAATACTTAGATATGTAATAAACGAGTGTGGATCTTTCGACGACTCATTTTCAACGAACACAGCGTTCCGAACATTTTAATTTTTAATTATCTATTTAAAAGTAGAATCTAAAATTTATTAAGGAGTACAGTTTATCAAAAGAATATGAAACTCTCAATAAAATACTCAAAAGGAGAATTTGTTAGTTCCAAATTCCAATAAACACTGTTTCATTAATTTTATAAGGGGTAAATTCATCCATACGATGGTTTCTATCTACGTTTCCAACCATCACATCTCGTGTATACAACTCAAAATATTAAAAATTATACACATATATGTTATATTCAGGACCATGCTTTTCAATTGTCAAAGGGTGTCAACTAATTAATTAATTGCTAGCCAAAAATTGTTAACTAAGCTAAGTCGCTTGTTGACCACCTAAGATATAGCTATCATGGAATGTGGCACAATGAGAGAGATGATAAAAGATATTAATTGGAATAAGGAAAAAAGACTAAGGGGGAAGGCGGCCATAACGTCAGCGCATGCGTCATAGCACCGCATACGATTAAGTGAAAAATAAAAAAGAAAAACCCAAAAATATAAATAAATTGCCTGAGTTTTGACTTTCACGGGTCAAAAGGACACGCATCTGTCAATACACAATGAGCTTTTGGACCAATCAGACGAACGGTTGGAATTAAGAATCAAAACGAAAAAAAACAAGAGTTAAGAATCATTAGATAAGTCATCAACCGATAGTCAGACTTGTGCCTCAATTAATAGCCTTGGAAGATTTAAACTGCATCAAACAAAACCACCAACAGTTTATCCGTACTCTTACAGTCACTAAACGGGTGAAGAAGCTCCCCTGTAACATCTGCCACAAGTCTTTTGATGCCTGTGATAAGCCACTTAATTACTTCACGTACCTGCTTCAATCAAAAAAACTTTTAAGTGGCGATCAATCTCAGGCAACAACTGAAACAACTGGATTAGAAGAGAATTGCCAAAATTAGTATTGCGGGGCAATTTGAAATATCATTATCACAATCTCATTCATTTTATAGTTTATATTAATGCAATACGTAATTGTTGCAGCCAGAATTTTGGAAGTTAAACCCCAAAGAGATCGAATACAACCTTCCAGGTGTATTTCAGATCAAAGATTAGAACCAACAGTAGTTGAAAGAAAAAAGAAGTCGGGTGATATAGTTTGCAAATAAGCTTAGCTTCAACACATTCTTCTTTTGTGCAATGCATGCTTGTATAGAATCAAAACATGACAAATTAAAGTGAAACTTCATTAGGAATTACTAGCTAGAAAGCATGAAACTTACATCGGGTTCTTGTGTTTACACAAACTTGGAATAGTTAAGAATGTTTATTAACAACCACAATTGGCACTGATCATAACAATCCAGTTGTTTCTTGCAGTCCTTGTGTGTACCTAATGTGTGAAAGACCTTACGAGTTTGCAGCTGTATTTATAGATGCTGTTATCAGCAATGATAGAAGCCATTTCAGCATTAACACATTATCAGTTACTCATTCCATTAATATCCAACATACTAGTTTCCTATTCCTTATAATTCTGAGACAGGTTTCTGCTGTAACCACTATAATTCCGACACACAGGTTTCTACCATGATTGAGTACTAGATAGAGGCTTCCTACTTTATTTTTGACATCTATTGGCTTTTTCATGTGAAAAGGTTTAAAGTAAAATTATTGCCATTCAAGTTGCTATCACTTTCTAGTTAAATGTGTAGTAGATTTTGGAACTCAGGTTGATATATAATTTGGCCATCCCCAGTTGCCACTACATGGCCCCTACTTATTCACCAGACCCAAGAATAAAATTCATGCACCTAATACAATGTTGACATAATTGATGTGAAAATGTGAAGCTTTCATCTCAAAACACAATAATCCTAACTATGGTTGTAAGAATCAGAAAAAGTACATTTTGACATAAAGTGGGAATAGATTTATTACTATGACGAGAACATCAACAAGCATCAGATATTTTGTTTTAACCAACCAAATTATTCTCAAATAATAATTCATATATTGTTACAAGTCCCCAGTAAAGACGGTCTTGAAATACAAGCCACAATCACGAAACAATGGCACAAGAAATTGAATATTAAGCAACTATAAATTTAAAAGGGCGAAATAATGATTAGGGATTTCTTTAACCAAGGAATATTTAAAAAAATGCATAAAGCTAATATAAGCTGTCAGGGAGGATCCTGACCATAAGGCAAAAATAACTAAAACCAAACCAACTATAACATAATAATGATCTCAACAACTAACCCTACATAATCATTATGTATTTAATATCATGCTAAAACATTTTGCATACTTTAAAAAAGCTACATAGAGGATTTAAATAAATTGGAGCGACGGGTAGATAAAAGAAGAACATCTTACGTTGATGTTGATGCATAAAAAGATGCTAAAAACGTTAATTTCATGCATGCTAAGTGGATTGCAGTGGTAGATTTTAATCAACTGTTTTCTGAACCCAATTTAAGAGAAAACTGGAAATTGAACTTATGGTTTTAGCTGTAAAACAACACAAACAAAGTAGGGCCTGGGGTGCTATTATATTGAGCAAATGCATTTGCTTTCAACAAATCAATTTTGAGTTTCAAAGTATATTTTCTGCAAGAAAAAGAAAAAAACGAAATAAAACTCAGTAATGCCCTCGTTATTAGGTAGAATTCAACTATTGTACTAAATTAGAATGATCAATGTGATGTCTGTTTAGACCATTTAAAATTTTTCCTGCTCTTTTCTTCAGTTTGCACCCATTTCTTATCACCAATCAATCCATTTAATTAGTTCGAAAGTAATAAAGAAGAGAGAAACCTACAGTGTCTTGAAACGATAACACCATCCTCCTGCATCCACCCAAAGGTCAACGTCTCCTGAATCACCCATCTTTCCCGTTCCTCCCTATCATATCCCAAACCCAATTATCTTGAATCAACCAAAAGTCGATCTTAGGTAAAGCAACAGATCCATTTAATATAAAACCTAAAAAATACCATAAGAAAGAAAGATGTCCATAATCGTAGCCATCTGACCATAAAATTTATAATAAATCCATCTTTTCAGACGCATACAAGATCAAAATGAATTTTCCTCCATAAGTTCAAATTCATTTCAGGCTAACCATAGATCTCAACAAATGCGACGAGATTTACCCTGAGAAAGCTCACAGCAAGCTCTCGCGCTGACGGAAAGATGGGAGGTGAGTCGCGGAGTGGCCGCCACCGCCTGCAATGGGAGAAGAAGCTGCACGCATCTGAGCTCTCCCAACGATCTGCGCAGAACCGTATTCAGCGAAAGGGAGGGATCGGTCCGAACGAGGGTTTAAGGGGGAAGGGGTTTTTACCGAGCAGAAGCGGAGGAGGTACGGCGGCGAGGGAGGCGAGGCGCGGTGGGTGACGGAGGGCGGAGGCGGGGAAGCGCCGGCGTCGGCCGTCGTGGTGAGGATCGCGCGGCGGCGAGAAGCGACCGGGACACCGAGCCTCTCCAAGCCATTTCGCGTCGCCGAGGGTTTGGGGTTTCTTAGCGAGAGCACAGGCGACAACCAAAATATAGTTTGCGATGACAGGAGATGATTCGTAGCGAGAGACGGTTTTTAGTGACTTATCGAGGGTTATATATATATATATATATATATATATATATATATAATTTATTCATTTATTTATATATGTATGTATGTATGTATATACATGTATATATAAGTGTGTATATATATATATATATGCATATATATTTATATTTATATTTATATTTGCAATTCTGCTCTTCCTTTTATTTGTTTTTGGTAAAAACATAATTATTACTCTATTTATAACTACTGATGTTAAGTTAAAATACCAATTGGATTAATAAACTCAACCTTAATGGAACACTTACGTGATGTTCATATGCCATAAAGTAGATTGACAATACTAAGTATTGGATCAGCCTATCGAAACAAATGTGTTAAATAGGATCTTTTTTAATAATTGAAGTTTGAGATAAGTGATAATCCAATCAAAATTTGATCATCACATCACATCACATCGATGAGCGAATTCAAAATTCATTATGCCTTTTATCATTTTCAATATAATTAAGATTTATGCAATGCCTATTCCTCTTTGGCTTACACGTAAAAGAGATAAAATCCAAGTATAGATCAAAATCTATCATAGAGAAAACTTCTTCAGATATGATCATAGGCAGAGTCTAATTATGACGGATGAGATTGTAATGAAAAGCCCAATATTATCATTTCTTCTTCGGATAATGTGTCTCATGAGATGTAAAATAACTCCTTCAGATAATGTTTGTCCCCAAGAAAACCCACACCATCAATGCTTGGCTCGTGAGTCACAGGCCAATCAGTTGCAGCGGATCGCAAGTATCGGATATGATTAATCAACGACCGTTCATTTGATATGTGACTAAGGCCAACGTCTTGTTGCCTTAGGATTCGTGCAAAGAAAGATAGTTAAAGCAATCACTGTCCGATCGAAAGTTCACAATCTTGAAGATTCATTGCCGGATTTATGAAAAATCGGGCGGATTTCGCTTATTTATTTATTTATATGATTAAGCGTTAAACCCGAAAGGAGGCGTCAACAAAATTCGTTCGTAATAGACACCAAAGCGTGGCCACCCAAAACTACACACGCCAATGTCCGCCACAATTGAAAGGGGGACCCGCGGTATCGAAATTTCCGAGTACCAAGTTCACGCGAGCAGTGATGCCAAGGCCTGCTCGTATCCCACACCACCAAACCCGCCATGAGAGGCAACGGGGGCTGGCGCCGCCATCGTCAACACCCGACGGAGCAGTACCAGTCGGCGGAGCTCGATGAGCCTCCGGCTGAGGGCGGCGGACTGGGCACGGAGGCCGTGGTTGGCGCGGTGGACGAGTATGCAGCGGTGAGCCAGAGCACCAACCCGGCTCGCCAGGTCACGGTTCTGTGACCGGAGCCGGGCCGACTCGGTCCGGAGCTCTTCGAGGTGGCGCTGCTTCCGGTTCCGGCACCGGCGGGCCGACTCGCGGTTGGAGATCTTCCGACGGAGCCGGCGCTGCTCATCGGGGGAGAGCTCGGTCGAGCCGGGGGTCGACGGGTCCGGCTCGGGGTCGAACCAGAAGGCGTCGAAGGGCACGTCGAAGGCGGCGTCGAGCAGCAGCATGAGGAAACCGAGCGAAGGAAGGCGAGAGGGGAGGGAAAAGGGAAGAAAGGCTGAGCCGCGGTGCCGCATTTAACGACGGAGGGCGCGCGGCGGGGGTTGGCAGGGGCGCCCCACCTCTCCACGTGGCGAAAGGCAGTTGGACATCCGGGGTGTGCGCGTGGACTCCTGACTCGGGCCGCACTAGGAGACGCCAGCGGCGGACGTGATCCGAGGAACGAATCCGCATCAAGATACTCTGCTCGTGCTCGTTCGTCAGATCACAGCCGCCGATTGGTTTCGTTTGTGATGAACGGAGGGTGGATCGCGGGGTGAGGCATAAAGAAGCGTGTGGGGGACAAGGGAATCTCCACGAGGATTCGGGGTGGCGAGCCGACGAGGTGTTCGCTTAGCGGCGAAGGAATGCCGGTGGCCGGATCGCAAAGTGGTGGGTACACGTGTCGGGGTCGCTATTTTCCTCCACGTGCGCCGCTCGGGTAGAACGGTAGCAGTGAGAATATTCTCCTCAGCGATTCTTTCCTCCTAAGAGCAGTTGACAGTTAGTGTACAATACATGCTTTAACAGTTTGCCACGGAAATGAATGGGTTTAGCTTCTAATTCTGCCAATTCGATACCCAAAAATACAATGTTAATGAGAGGGCAACGAGTTGTTTATTCACTACAATTCAAGATATTATATTTTGAAGATGAATAATAACTTTTTATCATCAACTTCATATGGTATGTCAAACATAATCCTAAAACCTGTAGGAGAACAAGGTGTACTTTTGTTTAGGTCAGTTGATAGAATGGGCCATCCATATCCTAATCCTAAACAACAGTTGATAGGTCGTTTTAAGATGCAAGGGAGTAAAGCTTTCCTGTTGTGGGTTTAGGAAGACATACACAAGAACAAAAGTATAGATTTCATGGACAGTGGGTGGCACGAGATCAACAAGAAGGACACGGAGAAAGCATGAAACACTTGCTTTTCTCTCATGTCTCTTTCCTTTTCTTTTCCTTTGTTATTGTTCGTCTTTTCCTCTGGTCTCACCGAACTTGTAATGGTTAGGGCAAAGCTTGCTTTCCGCCAAAGCAGGTGCCATGTTCTCTCTTTTCTCTGCCGATACGTTGGCCAACCGCAACTCAGTCACATAGAGCCAACGTTTGAGGAACAGGCGGAGGAAGACTGCAGTATGTTCTTAAAACGACTAACAAAGAGGGATGTATACCAACTGACATCCATGTGTTTAAAGAGGGAGGAGAGTTCTTGATGGGAAGCTCTTGCTTATTACTACTCCATGCATGTTCACAGCTTTCCTGATCTGATCCATGCGAGAGAGAGTGATCGAGGAGGTGTCGACGGGTAGGTAGAGTCCATGTTGTAAAAGCCAACATCCATGTGGATTGTTGAATACTTTGGAGATAAAGCTATCTCTTAGGGTTGGAAGAAAAGTCGAGAGGTGGGTATGGGCAGCTGAATCACTCTTGTTCATAGCCTTCTTTGATAAAGACTGTATGAAAGGTAGCAGAAGGATTGGCCGTGAAGAAAACGAAGTCTCGGAGGTCCTTCATTTCTTTTTCCGCACTAAGATTTAATGAACTACATGCTGGTATCTTAAATTCACTACCTTCAGAACAGTGTTGTGAGATCTCGCATCGAAGAACTCAAAGCTTCCAACAATCATGAAAGAAGTCTTACATTATTTAGTAGGAGAATAAAGTATGACATGAATAGATCAGTCTGATAAGTGCATGCACCTAACGTAGGCCCATAACTGCTGATGCATGCTGCAGCCATGCACTGCATTCGTTGCTCGAGGGGCCCTTCCATTAACATCCGATCAGCAGCAAATGTGCTCGACAACCTTTTCCACACACTAAAAGATTAAAGGCAATGTTTGATGAACCTCCCCCCCTTTCTTTTTTATTGACTGAGACAATAATTCGATCTGCGTAATCTGCTTTCTGATTCCTTATGTGGTTTAGAACGAGCTGCCAAAAGCTGGAGTTCGTAAATGGGTGGAAGTCACCTGTAAGGAAGGATCATAGTGACACAAGTGAAAGAGCAATATACATTGCACAATTGGAACACGACTCTTCGACAGATGCCACTGTCAGTGAGGAAGGAAATAAAGTGTGCTAAGAGAAAACTTGGTCACGAAACATTGTTAGAAAATTAGAAGTGGTTCCTACACTCATCAGAAGAATTGCTTGATGCTGAGTTGATGATCACTTAAGCCACAATTGGGGTAGACTGATGATCAAAGAAAACTAAGAAAGAGAAGGCACATTCAAAGAGGGAGTGCTTGATCAAATGTCGTTACAAAATGATGTGAAGTGTATACATCCCACCGGCTCGAGAGGATTGGGTTCTTCACCATCAAAGAATGGCAAAGGGTAGACATAAGTAGGAGATAAGCTCAATTCAACTCTGTTTAAGTTCCTAAAGAATGATATAATAATTTTCCCAAGCCCACTAAAGTCTATGAATCATATATTATATATCATAAGCAGTGCATAGGATTCATTTAAATCAATTCAAGAATCATTATAGGTCGCAAGTCATAGAAGTCGTTCTACTTGTCATCAATTAATTCGAATAAAACATCATAATGCATAACATAAATCTCATGATCCTTAGATGATGATTTTTTATACAATAAATTCTAAATGAAGAAACATATATTGATAAATACCTTTGGGTATCTCCTGAGAAAATATAAATTACCTGAAAGATAGTGCGATTAAATGGGGAGAGGATCATATTTTGAATGTATAGTGATAGAATATATATTAAAATCTAGTTGTTTAATAGAATTTAAATTACTTATTAAATCATCATTAAATATCATCGATCGAAACGGTGAGCAAATGTATGATTTTTGTTTTATTAACACTTTTATCTGATGTTCAATGTGACGTATAAGAATAGATTTGCCCGAACAAGTGGAAGTAACTCTTGTTGATTGCTGCCAAAGATGCAGTTCACTAATCCTGTGTATCATCATATATACATTTTTCTCTTGGATGAAGAGCACTGATAAGGACTGGACATGCAAATGATGGAGGAATTGATGCTTTAGAGAAGTATATAGATTGACTGACAACTGATCTACCAGAAGACTAAAACTATTGTTATTGAGTTCCTGCCAAAGTCATCATCTTGCTTCATTACATTCGGGCAGCCAAATGTAGTATTGCTCAGAGGAAGGCCATTGGAGTAGTTCCTATTGTGTGGTATTAGGAATGCTACATTGGCTCCATATCCCCTGCTGCACTTGCGGAGCTCACAAGTGGGAAGGGACCTAATCTCGAGTACAAGGAAAGAGACGAGGACAGCCCCAGCAATCCTATAGGAAGTTGGTTGCTGCACACAGTACCATCTGTACCGCCATCGACAACAACCTGCGTAAATGACAGCAACACCGACGCCAGTGTCGGAGGCCGTCCCGTTAGCCTCAGAACCCCCTGGGCGGCGCCGCCTGGTCGGGGTTCTTCCACGGCTTTCCCGGCGGCTCTGTCTCTCTCTTGCTTGCCTGGACCCGGCGGTGCAGGGATGGATAACGAACGCTTTCTTCTCTGGAAACTGGTGGAAGGCTCAGGTGTTTCATGGATGTTGACCGAGTCACATCAATGTGGCGGCCGATTGGACTGCCACGTGGAATTAATGGTCAAAGGAGGAGGCTCCCCAAAAACATATTCTGATATTTAATATAAATCGAGTGTATTATTGTACAAATTATAGATGTCAGGTGCGTAATAATAATTTTTTATTTTTTAATATAAATCGAGGGATATATATATATATATATATATATATATATGCGCTTAAATTAAACAAAGAATAATGACAAAAGGGTTGGTGGTTTGGCAGCTTCGCTTTGGTCACGTGGTATTCTATACAAACCGTGGGACTGATGCTGAATGTGAATGGAGCAATGTATATGGTAGACTATGCCGTGTTTCCATGGAATATGTCGATCGCATTGTTCTCATGGTATATACTATGTATGTAAACTGTGTGAATGGGTCCAATATGATGACGATGGATGGAAGAAAATTTTGGAATCCTTTATGTCTATCGCTACCAACATCTCCATTGCAGTAGCCTCACCAAAGCAGGAAGAACAGATGTGCTTTTCCTTCCATATCAATGACTCCGCCGTCGATTCGGTGAGCGTACTTGAAGTCAATCTTTGACGTCTCCACTGGTCAAACTGCACATGCAAACAATACGACCAGTTCTTCAACATTAACTCATCTTGAGTTCAAGCATCTCTATCTTCTTTATGAGAGAGAGAGAGAGAGAGAGAGAGAGAGAGAGAGAGAGAAGAGAGGAGGAAACTACGGATCACAAAGCATTATCCCATCAGCACACATCATCATGAGGTGTTGGGAAAGCTGTGGGATTCGCCTGTGGTATTCCTTCTCCACTGAACAACCCGTTTGGTTTGCCACCATTTTCCATGTCCATCCTTATCCATCACTCGCAGTTTCCGAGAGACCTTTTCATACTAGCCAACGAAAAGAAATGGTCGTACCTTATCTATATAAAGTGGCGTATGGTGGCCTCGAACCTGTCTCTCCTATTCATCCCTCCATTCCAATCTTCTACTTCTCATCTTGTAGAATTGAAGCCTTTGAATCCTCTCTCTCTCTCTCTCTCTCCGATCCAATCCAATCTTCTACTCTTCATCTTGTTGTTTGGAAGCCTTTGGATCAGCATGAACGGGCGAAGCAGCGGGGCGAGCAGGCTCAGCCGGTGCATGAAGGCGCCGATACGCATGCTGTGCCGCGCCTGCGACTTCTACGTGCGCAGAATGAACAGCTGCGCCGGCCGGATGCCACAGGGCGGCGCGCTCGGGTACACGATGACCACGACGCTTCCGAGGAGCTTCAGCGTGCAGTCGGGGAGGACGAGCATGAGCGGCGACGACGACCTGCAGGAGCTCATACGGGCGAATTCGGTGAGCCGCACGGGTGGCGGCCGGTTCGACCTCAAGGGGGCGTCGCCGCAGCAGCCGGCGGTGGTGCCGAGGAGCCAGAGCGTGGCGATCGGGAGGATCGACGAGGACAAGCCCTGCGACTTCGATGACGACGTGAAGCTGGGCTCCGACTTCCTGTTCCCGAGGAGCCGGAGTTATGCTGTTGCGCCAAGGAGGAGGGTTGCAGCCTTTGTTTGACGAGGAGTTGCCGTGGGTCTGTTTTCTGTCGATAAGCATCAAAGATGACATGTTGCTATTGTCTTTTGATTCAGAATTAATTTCTGGATCTTTTTTTCGATTTTTTAGTGGTGATTGATGAGATTGTTCATATGATTAATTTGGTTGCTATTGAGCTGACGACTTGCGATCTCTCACTGAAGACTTTGGAATGGTTGATGTCTCCCTGTTTGGCTTGGCTTCCATTTCTTCGGCGTCTTCTCTTCCTTCTCATCTCCAACTGCATAATTGAAATGACAGTATACAATGTAGCTTTCCATGGTAACTATCTCGAAGACCAAATGATGGGTGTCGGGAAGAAGACCAAATACCAAACATTAAAATTGATAAATCAGAAAGCTTATATAAAATTATATGATTCCATAAATCTTCACTATATATATATATATATATATATATATATATATATTGCTAGTACAAATAAAATTTTAATATTTAAAATAATTTTAATATAATTAGAACTCTGAAAAGTATTCATCCATCCTAACAATGGAGAATCCACAAGCAGAATCATATGCATCTGCCACTTTGACTTGGCTTCCACACCAAAAGAAGTCAACAACTTCGATTCAAACTCCACATGCTTGATTTGGTGGTCATTGGGAAAGTAGTGAAAATTTGGCTTCAATCAACAACTAAAAATGATGGTTAAGGTCTCTTTCCTACTTTCTCACTGTTAATGCTGATGATACTTAATTCTTGGCAATCCAATTTATGCTCTACATTTATATTGCAGTCAAAGCCTCCCTATTTTAATATGTTATTTTATCTTCAATTATAATAAAAGAGACATGATTATTCTAGTGAAATTATTCAATGTTATCCTCATGCAAGATTAAGACAAGTGTTGATGATGGAAAAAGAGACATCAAACTTAAGATAGTAGACTTGAAATCAACACAGTCCAACAATGCCCAAATATGTTTTTAGTGTATTTTAATCATATTACTAATGTTTACAACCTATGGGTTCCATTTACCTATATACCGCCCCCATATTTATTGAGCTCAACAAATTGTACTCCTTAGTCAACAATGATATGAGAAGCTTATTAAAGTAATTATGATCAGTAGTATGGATTATTAAGTTAATGCATCGATTATCTCCATATATTTTTGTGAAAAGAGATGATGGAAGGGGTAATTTAGTCTTTTGATGAGGGTGTCTATGAATACGAACGAATACGAAGATTTGGCGAAGGGCGCGCGCGAGAATCGGAGTCGCCGCAAGAAGATCCGAAAGCGGCGCGGCGCCGAGTAATGGCGAGGAGCACATCTGGATTCGCCGTCGTTCGCTGGCACGCCGATTCCTTCGGCTACAAATTTCCCGATGGGAGGGAGGGAGGCAGCGGCGTTTTCCATCGTTGCAGATGCATGCGCCTCCACTCCAACCCCGCCGCCTCGTTCCAATCTTCCCTTGACCGATCGAGAGGTGGCTTTTCGTTTTCTTCTGTCTCTCTTCTCCGATTCGATGCCTTTGCCCTTTGTTTCCCCGATATTGGGATTTAGATTGTTGCTTGTGCTTTCGGATCAAGAACCAAAAGAAATTCGCTGATGTATGGCTATTTTCATTTCGGTTATTTTGTCTTCCATTTCTTGCGTTTCAATCTTGATGATAAAAAAAATGGGGTTTTTGAGGTTTCATTTGCTTGAAGTTCCAATTTTGTTGTTTACTTTGGTGTTTGGTCTTTTCTTGTGGTGATGCTGAGTTCCTTTTCTCTGGCATTCTCGTTGGAGCTTGAAGCACACCCATGGCCGGTGGATTTAGGCAGTCGGAGTCGGCTAACAGAGGCCCCCAAAATTCTTCTTTTGGTGAGAGCAGCGGAAACAGTGAGCCCTGCAACTTCGAGTGCAACATCTGCTTCGAGTTGGCGCGAGATCCGGTCGTCACGCGCTGCGGTCACCTCTTCTGCTGGCCCTGCCTTTATAGATGGCTCCATGGCCATTCTCACTCTTCCGAATGCCCTGTCTGCAAGGCCATTGTCGAAGAAAAGATGTTAATCCCCCTCTACGGCAGAGGAGACAACTCCATAGACCCAAGGTCTAAGTCGGTGCCGGATATGAACATTCCTCAACGTCCGGCAGGGCAGCGGCCAGCGACTGCCCCACAGCCCGATCCCAACCAGTTCCAGTACACAAACCCATGGTTTATGGGTGGTGCCCCCATGGCGAGCACCAGATTCGGGAGCTTGACGTTCTCTGCTGCTATCGCTGGACTGTTCCCTCTGCTCAGCTTTCATGTTCATGGATTTCCAGATTCGACTGCTTATGGTCCAGCTGCTGCTACTCCATATTACAATGGGTTCCATGGTGGGCATGTTCATGGGTTCCCGAGACAGGCGCACCATGGACAGCAGGCTGATGTCTATCTGAAGGCATTGCTGTTTCTAGTTGGTGCTTTGGTAATCGTTAGTCTTGTTTGGTTTTAGGCCATCCTGTCGTTTGGTGGTCTGCTGCCATTATTCACAATAGAAGCATTTGCCACATTTGAATTTTTTGGTCCTCAGTTGTAGATGTACCATGCTAATTGATTGTTTCTAATATCAAGAAATTGTCCATATGTTGTCTGCACATAATATTTTTGGCATGCCAAATGCCACTTCAGTTGTTTGAAATATATATACATAGGTATATTGTCAGAACAGAATTGTGTATGCTGATGCACATATTTTTTGGTAAATACATACATGCATTTATGCAGTTTGCTAGTATCACTGTTTTTTTCTGTTCTAAAAGTAAGCTGTTGCAGAGTATGTTATTCTCATGCAATCTAGTATCTGCTAGACTACATTTTTATGATTGCTTGCTTGTGGAATTAATGGTTGCATGGTTGGTAATTGAAAATGAGATGGAATTGGATACTTGATCTATGGAACTGAAACCAAATCATATATGCTGGATATGTGTGCAAGTGGGTAGAAAAAGATACTAAAGCCTGTGATGGTTGGATCTGTTAAATCCTGAATCTGGTGAGCAAAGTAGATCTAGAGGTTTTCTTTCTTGCTTGCAAGTAATCCAGGCGTATAGACTATCTGCTGCTAACCTCTTGCCTTTGCCATGAAGGTCTGTAACAAGTGTCTGAAATCTGTACCTGTCAATCATTTATTTGTTAGTTCTCAGATTATAGATTTTGTTTAGGTCATAGAAACATGATTTGAGTATGACCTTTGATGCCAGTTCTTGAAGGAGGCATGGATCACGATGGTCCAAATGCATAGCATGGAATTGTTCTGTGAGTTCAGGATGCAAAATTCGTATCAAGATGTATGAGTTTCAATTTGCAAGCGGAACTGCAAGATATGACACTCCAATTTAAAGCTTTGAATTTTCTTGTCTTTTTTTCCTAAACATTCCTAATATGACATGAAAAAGGAAAGGTAGGTTATTCCAAGTTTACAAATAAATCAGTGTCAAATCATTTGAAGAATCAGCATGATCCATACACCAACTCTCTCTTCCTAAGCTGATATCCATGTTGAGCAGCTTGGCATGCAGTCCAAGCTCAGTATGCGGACTGTCGCAGATATTGTTCTCAACCTTTGCTTCTCTTCACCATCCATGACTGGCTCCTGATCCAGGCCTTGCATTTCTACTGCCTGTTTGCAGAAGATGAAATATTATGTTTGGAACAACCTTAGAGAGAGAGAGAGAGAGAGAGAGAGAGAGAGAGAGAGAGAGAGAGAGAGCTAACTACATGAATCCAGAAGACCTATTTTTCCTCTAAAACTTCTAATTATATATTTGCTTATCCTAATTTGAATTTCTGATCTTTCTTGAAGGACCACAAATGGTACATTTCAGGGCAGATCATGATAGCAAACAGTAGGTTGCTTGTGGCCAGTGCAAGGTAGAGAGAGAGAGAGAGAACTACATGAATTCAGAAAACCTATGTTGCCTCTAAAACTTCTAATTATATATTTGCTTATCCTAATTTTAGTTTCTGATATTTCTTGAAGGACCACAGATGGTACATTTCAGGGCTGATCATGATAGCAAACAGTATGTTGCTTGTGGCCACTGCAAGCAGGTAAGACTGCAATTGAGGTAAGTTTTTTCCCTGAAGCGAGACACATGCAGGTGTAGTTATGTAGTTTCCAAGTATCAAATGAGACTATTACTTCTAGGAATGCTATGCAGTTCTACCTTGACATACATAATGGACTAATTAGTGGACAGAAATGTATTTACCTCTAGAAATCTATCAGATTCATCATAAACATGTAGTCAACAGGAGACTGTATCAATTACCTGACTTTCCTGACTTTGGAAATTGTCACAGTTGAGAAAGGGGTTTGATACAACATTTTGTTGGAATGATGGTTTCCAAGCACTCCACTTGATGTATGAAGCTCTCTGTTTAAACAATGGAATTCAAACTATAATTTTGAATGCCAAAGATAAATACTAAGAGATGGACATTCATGAAACTGAAGCAATCTGCTTTTAACCTATAAAGAAGAACCATTGCACAGGTCTATGAGTAAATATAGCCTGCTTGTTTTGCACTGTTTAAGCTGCAAAATCCTTGGTTTATACTTTGAAATTACTTGCAATGCAATATCTTCTTTCCATGGTTTTGCATGGCTTAGAGACAACAGATCAGTCGAGTGATGCTCAAATTGTAAATTGATACCATGGCAACAAACCACTTAGATTAGCTTAACCACTGCATAAATGATTACCTGTACCTGCAGTATCTGAGAGAAGGAAATTGTTGTACATCATGAAGGATTTAAAAGAAAATTCTAAGCAAAGAAATTAATAAAAAGTCATCAATTAGTTAATCTAAAAATTTTAAAAATTATGTTGTAAATTAAAAAAAATTGTTCGATTTTCTTAAAATCTCTTTTTTGTATTAAGTACACTCTTGTATTACTTGCACTCATTTATTACTTAGGTATCATAAAAATCATATTTTGAAATTCTAAAAGGCATATTTATTTCTTAAGAGATTAGGTCCGGAAATCATCCTCGATTGTACCAAAGCTTCTAAACCCGTATAAATAGTAGAGCTTGTTAATAGATCAAACTTTGAATTTGAATGAAAAAAAAAAACCTTCTCTCTTCTAGTCTTTTTCTCTTCTTTCTAATCTTTAATCTCATTCCTCTCTCTCTCCTCCCTAATCTCTAATCGCACTCCTCTCTCTCTCTCTCTCTCTCTCTCTATAGCTTGTTCTACATCACCATCTCTCTAATATTGAGTAATCAAAAGCTTATATATTGCCTCTCCAACACATTATTAATTGTATTCTTTTATTGTTTAATTAGTTTAACCATTGATAAGTATGTGATTGAAATCATTGCACTGCTTCAGAGTAACCATGAAAGTCTAGCCGTATTCATAGTATATGCTACAGAATGCTCTAAGATGTTCTTCAGTAGATTAGTAGAGCAAACAATTAGTCATATAGAATGTTTTGATCCGTTTATTTCTTTGACCTTGTTTACTAATCAAGCCTTACAATAGAAAATAGAGTATAGTCGTCAACTTCTCAGATCTGTTCTTGATCCTTTCAAGGTTACTCCTCCTTCATTAGAACCCTATTGAGTCATGTCAGACTCCTCCTTATGGATCCTTGAAGCAAGACATGTACTGTATAATAACATATATTATTTGGGCATGCAAAACCAGGACCGGAACCTATGATTTCGTGCCCTGACATGGCGATGCATGCATGCATGATTGCAGGAGAGTACTGCATCGATCAGCCATGGCACAGATTTCTGAGAATTTAAATAGAGTGGTGCAGGGATGATGGATGGAGTACTCACAGACCTTGGGGATTTGGTAGGGTTCTTGGTGGGGTTGTTGATGAGGTGAGGGAAGTATAGGAGGGGATGATGAACTCGTTTCCAGCTTTATCACCTGCCAGTACTTCCTCCGCTTCCCCGCTGCCTGTCCTCTTGCTCATGCCCATATCAGCCTGAGTTTGGCCTGCAGACAATGCCATTCACCACCATAATGCTAAAGGTCGTGCTTTATGGAACATCAGCGCAGTGATTCAAAGACACAGAGAGAGAGAGAGAGAGAGAGAGAGAGAGAGAGAGAGAGAGAGAGCCATTCCCCCAGCCATCAGCTAGTTCCTGACACCAATGAGATGACTGGGTGATGATGGCAGCTGCCCCTCCCCGAAGAACCAAAACCAAAGAGGGTATAGTGTCTTGCATGACCGAGAGAACTCCAAATACCTGCCACTCTGTTGGTGCTCCTCACTGTTCTATACGTCTGCCAACAAACAATAAGAAAATAATTGATATAAGAATGGATCAGAAAGAGAAAGGTCTAACATGTCACGATTACTTCCACAGATGCTGTTTTGTCCGCAGTGTTTGATTGTTTGGAAGCCCCCACTCTGTCTACACCCAAAACAAAACCCTAACCCTAACAATGATATGGTCACTTTTTGGTTGCAGAAAAAGGAAGGGGGGCTTCTTCTTTATCCACTTCTCTTACCTGCAGATGGCTCTTCACATGAACTAGTGTTAGATCTTTCACGTTCATCAGTTCCAAGATTGATTTTGGCGTTGCCCCTGCAGACATACAGATCCAAGAGAAATCTCTGTTCGCTGACGGTCATAACAGGAATACGCAGCCAAGAAGATTCTGAGGGACAGGTTGCTTACTCTCATGGCCACCGAGGAGCTCCACCGCATGAACGAAATGGGCGTGGAGACTGGTAGTCCACCTCATTCGTGGAGCTCTACTGCTCCTCTTCCCCAAACTCCGCTTGACTCCACTGCGAGGGTGTTGGTTTCTTCTGTGGTCGTCTGGACCAGATGCCTGGACCTTGAGTTCCAGCCTCAGCGACGGCTCGCCATACTTGGGTTCGTTCACCTCACTCCTCCTCCTACTGGAAATCGGCTCTTCCATGCTAGGATCTCCAAAGAGATCCCAGTTTGGCGAGGATCCATGGATCATGGTGGTCGATGATGCGCTGATCTGGAGAGACAGGTCAGTGCATTTGTCTTCCATTTTGCTTGACCATCAACAATTCTAAGTGATAAATGACAAATGAATGAGATCTATCATGAACAATTCCTGACAAATGAAGGGCAACAAAGAAAAGCAAGAGAGAGGGAGCCTAAGCTACAAGTGATGAGGTCATGAGTGGCTATATAATATATCCATGGGTGCTTTGGTGTAGACAGTGTAAACTACAAGGAGGCTAGAACGTGAAAGAAGCAATCAAGAGATGAGAAGATTGGTACAGTGACTTTGGATTAGGGTATGGCATGAGTACGGGCACCAGCCTGCCAAAAGACAATAAATGGAAGATAATACTGGCTGGGAAGGCATTGCAGAGAGAGAGAGAGAGAGAGAGAGAGAGAGATCCAAGTCCTTGGATAATTCTATCAATCCGTTAGAAGGTAATAAGAGACCATTTGGTCGCTCGGCCATTGGTACAGTCACTCGTCAGGAATTGTTTGCTTTGAGTGATGGGCGTATTCACACAGTTTTATCATTTCGGAGCTTGTGAGCTCCAAAAAGAACGTCTTTTTTTTAATTCACAAGCTCCGAAAGGATAAAACGATATGACCATCGTCCAAAGCAGATAATTCTTTGTAAGTCTATGGGCCACACCAATGGTCGATTGACCAAATGGTTCATTATCAGATTGACGCTAAAGGAAGGGCCCGAGGCATGCACCTCGGCTAAGCAAACTCGCTCTCGAGCCGTGCACCCTGGCTATGAGCCATTGGCTCCTCTATGGGAGGAAGCGCTAATAAGGTCATTTAGTCCCACATTGGTTGAGGAGTATGGGAATCAATGACTCATAAGTCTGTCAGGTCTCTCTTACCCTCGAATGTGTATTTTGGAGATCAAATACTTCGAAAAGAATAAAAACCTTACGGATACGCTCAAAGCAAATAATTCCTCGTGAGTTTACGGGCTAAACGCAAGGATACCACATGACTTAGGTAAAATTAACTAAGTCTGTGATAGATCGACCAGAAGGACAAAGAACAAAAGGAAAAAGAAGTTAGAAGTTTGATGGGTCCAAAGTTTGGGGACGGAGAATCAATTGTCAATATAATTCAGAAACATGGTCAGCGGCTCATACGCTGACCTATTATTAATGTTGTATCTTTACTAGTAATGCATTAGGATGTATATATATATCTCCTTTGTTTCAATCATGTATAAGACAAATATGCTAACTTGACTGGTCAAACATGTATAAGCAAGATTGATGTGTATGCGTTATAGTCTTCGTCCGTATTGTCTTTATGATGGTCGAGGATTCGGAAGAGTCCTCTTCCTGCATGTCTTGGATTCTGTTTTCTCCCTTTATGATCGATTGATTTTTTATGAGTCCACTTTCATAAATCAAATTTGATTAGTATTCTTATTATAAGAATGTATTTAGATATATTTTTTTGGAAGTCTATCTAAAAAGTATTCAACCACATTGCGACTAATATCTACATTTTCTTTTTTCCTAAATTCCAGCGTAAATTATTTTGAGTTCGAATTGGACTTCTCTATATATATATATATATATATATATATCAGTCCGGTCTTTTATAGCGAAACCCGTGGGCGATATCCGATTCTGCGGGCGCGAGAGACGACAAATCGACGAGTGATCCTGGAAGGGGTTGTAATACCTGCTACCGCGAGAGGTAACCTCTTCCGACTCGTCTCGATTCGGATCGCATACGATTCTTCGTTTCGTTGTTCTTCCTGTTCTTCTTCTATCCGGATCAAGAACTCTCCCCATTTTTTTCCCTCGTTCTTACTCGTTAACTCCCGATCTAACCAAGAATAATAAAGGTGTAAGTATCAGATTCCGCTTGTGTGGTCTCCTATATTAAATTTCGAAAGAAAGTGGACTCTAAGGATCATTTTGAGATTAGATGAATGTCGTTGATAGCTCAAACTGAAAGAAAGACTAATTATTGTCAGTGAAATGACGATCTGACTTTTGCCCCCACTAATGTAACCATGGCTGACAGAGAGTATGGCATATTGGCATGTCTTGCATCTTTCCTTAATTTTTTTTGTATAGCTATTCATCTCTTGATGATTCTACAACTCTGCATTAGCGTATAATTTAGCATTATATTGCCACTCTGATGAGATGATGAGGTAACTGCATGTAACATTTCAGACGGTAATGGCTTCGGCAGCTCTTATTTGTGACAGTGAACCATGGAAGGACTTGAAGGTGGGAATTTTGTTTTTCTTTTGGTGTTATTTGGACAGTTATTTATTTTTTAATTGATGATACCAGTTTATGTTCTGTCATTTTGCAGGAACATGTTAATGTGATAGAGAAGAAACACTTAAGAGATCTGATGAATGATGTCGAGCGGTGCCAATCAATGATGGTGTATGATATTAGCTTTGGCATCTACCGTTGCCAATATGTATCTACATAGATTCTTTTTGCATATGCTATGCGCACAAGGACAAGATGTCTTTTACATGATATATTCTTCTAATTTATTTATAATTTCCTTGATATAGCTTTTAACCTCTTAACAGAGAGATTGATGGGATACTTTTGGACTATTCACGGCAACGTGTCCGCCTTGACACCATTGGAAAACTTCTCAAACTAGCAGAGGTGGTAAATGCTGCAGTCTTATTCATAGTGTTAAGATACTTTTCTTATGTCTCTTCCATCGAATTATTGCAGGCAGCACGGCTTAGGCAAAAAATTGACATGATGTACAATGGAGATCATGTAAGCAAAACTTTTGGACAGAATCTAATGACTGGATGTTTTGTTCAACTTTATTCCGTCTAACATCCTCAACATCTAAATATCGTGACCTCTGTAGTATTTTGATGCTTCGTTATGTTGTTGTGGGCGACTCCCTCCTGGTTTTATTATGCTAAGTTGATTCTAGAAGCAAAGCAGAGGTCATTTATATAATTGTTGAATCAGTTTCAGCAGATTTTCCAGATAGGTCTGCCTTGAATGTTAGGCAGGGAATGAGCTTATGTTCAGTTAGTTGTGGTTTCTAAGATCAGTTTTTCTTGTAACAATAATAAAGTAGGCTGCTCTTGTGCTATGGGCTTGATAAACATTATGGATAATCACCGATGAACTCTGCGATGCTGATTTTTCTCTATTTAACAGATAAACAGTACTGAGAATAGGTCGGTTCTGCATATTGCTTTGCGAGCTCCAAGAGATAAAGTTATTTGTAGTGATGGAAAAAATGTGGTACCAGATGTTTGGTATGTTTTGGACAAGATTAAAGAATTCTCTGAAAGGGTGAGAAGTGGATCCTGGGTAAGTAGCATGCCCTATTTGTTTTTTTTTCCATTTTTAATTTCCAATTCTTGGTTTTAATAGGTAAATGTCTCAGGTTGGAGCAACAGGAAAGGCATTAAAAGATGTTGTGGCCATTGGTATTGGTGGCAGCTTTCTAGGCCCATTATTTGTGCATAACGCTCTTCAGACAGGTAAATTAGTGTTGCCTATGAGGTTCATTGTCAAACCTTTTGCTGAAGGTGATAATCCATCCATTTCCAAATTGAATGGACATAGTTTTCTCACAAGATATTCTACCTTGAAATATTTCAGATCCAGAGGCTGCAGATTGTGCCAGAGGACGGCAGCTGAGATTGTAAGTACCTCTAATTTGTGATCGGTTCATAAAAAAATATATGCATGTATGAATGTATCTCTGGTGAAGGGATACGATCTTTATTTTGTTTCTCAAATGTCTTTGCTGTTTTCAGCACATAAGATACCTAATATAATGCCACAAACTCGAATATAGAACTCAGAAACATTAAGTAAAATATAGTTACTTTTTGGGCCATTTAGACTTGTCATTTTACACTGAACCTGAAGTACCTATGCCTATACCACATACTATGGGTGCTGGCATGACAATCTGGGAATGCATAGATAAGTAGAAAATTTTAGAGATAAGATGGATCTGCCACTTGAATATGTGCCTGCATCAGATTGTTGCAATCAAGTCATGTATTCAGATGACTGCTTTTTCTTGGAGGATAAAAACCTGATTATTTTTTATGGTACATCTAATTATGTATTCTGGATTTATTTCTATAAGTTATCCAGCATTTCCTTCTCTATTTAAAAGAGTACACCTACATTTCTTTGTTCATTAACAAAAATATCTTGCTTTTATCCTTATAAGCAATCTCTTAGATTAATCATTTTTTTAAGCTACTTTTTGAAGTCCTGTCTTGGATCAACCATCTCCAAGTTTACTGAAAGAATGCATTATTTTTTCTGGTTAAGTGGTTTAGTTGTTTCTATAGCTCTAAATGCTTCTAAACTACATCGAGAATAGTCACACATGAAAGACTTTTCCTTGCTGTGAACTAAATGATAAGGGTCTGCATTTGGACTGTTCGGTTAGTCAAGTCTCAAACTATAATGATTATGAACCAAAAATGAATTAACCCACTGAGTGCCAACACCAAACAGAAGTTCTTTATCTGAAAAACAATTAAATCAAACTGTACATTTTGGTTCCATCAGTTTATGTTCTTTTTACTCCTGAGATACAGATGTAGAGAAAAAACAAAGTAAAAGCAATAATTTATTACTAGTTCACTGTGCTTAGGACATCTTATTTATAGAATTGGTGCTTATGAACAATGTTACGCTTGTAATTTTGTAGATGTATAATACACATAACAAAGTACTTTATCATTTCACCATACGACAATCTATTTAGTTTATATGGCTTATATTTTGAGACCAACCAGAATACTGAAAGTTGAAATTCATTCATTTTCCTGTAACTGAACCAATCAGAAATTGTTGGGTTTGACTTGGGAATTTTTGTTTTAATTGAACAATGTATACTGTACCAGTAGATTTTCTTCTTGATTAAGATTACCTCTCTTTTCTAAGGTGCTTCTATTTTCTGACAATGGTGTTATGTTTATTTGTTGTGAGCATTTGGTACCATGTTACTAGACATAGATAGGTTGGACCATTCCGAATTTGTTGACAATACATTTTAAGGAAGATTGAGGAATTTCTGCCTTGTGTTGATTATCAGTTTCCTGGTGGACCTTTGTTAGCTTCAGTTCGATTTTCAGATCCTTTTGGAAGGTGACTACCCTTCTCATTTCCTATTCCTATTCATTGAAGACACTTGAGTGAACTATTAAATATTTGTGGTTTTAATGAGATATAAATTATATGTATATCCTTCAGGAATTTTTTGCTTTCTAAAAGACCCTTGTAGATTTGTAATATAGTAGGGGATATGATAAATTGAAGCAGTTTTTGGCCACAACTGAAAAAAAAAAGTTTGGAAAACCATTAGCATGAGGATTAGATGGTCATGGAATCCAGGTTACATTTTCCCCAGCTCTCTAATACAAGGTTGGATAGACTTATGAATGTCTTCTCACTCTCCTTATGCCCTTTATTAGTTTTTTCACCGTATAACTCCACCAAGATATGAATCTTATGAGCAATAGTATGGAGTTGTCAAACGATAATAGATGAAATTGGCTGAATCCAATGAAAACAGACTCTTGACTCAAGAAAAAAATGTTAGGTTGATCCCCAATGTGCGTCATGCTCTCTTCTGGTCATCAGAACACTTTGTTGTACTAATATATTAAGAAAATCAACATTTTTGCATCAGTGACATCTGTGAACTTTGAGCAGATAAGGATGTTATTCTGCATCTTATTGTAAACAAGATATTTTTTGATATCTTGGTTGTCAGCATTTTCTTGGAGAATTCTTTATGTTATGCTGGATTCAGAAGTGTAACGATGTTAATTTTACATGAACATGAGTTATCACAAACCTATATCTAATAAACTTTTTTACCTGCAGTCTTGCAAATGTTGATCCAGTTGATGTGGCTCGAAACATCAGTGGATTAAATCCTGAAACTACGTTAGGTAATTGCAACATTTTTATTTTACAGAGGACACTTGACATCACTTTCATCGTTTATGCATCCTCTTTACTTCTGTTTATGGTCACTGGTGAATGCAGTTGTGGTGGTTTCAAAGACTTTTACAACAGCCGAAACCATGCTGAATGCCAGAACAATGAGAGAGTGGATCTCATCTGCTCTTGGGTTAGCACATCTTAGAAATGTCATCTTTTAGAAAGTCTGTTCCTTGGTTTTGTTTGTTGTACTTGAGCATCATTTTTGTCACTTGTTCCAGGACTCAAGCGGTTGCAAAGCATATGGTGGCAGTTAGTACAAATCTAACGGTAAATTTATATTTTAGTCTGACTATCTATTTTAATTATTTTTAGACTTATGAAAAATTTCTCATTTATTGGAGCAGATATTTCTGCCATCTCATTCCATTATTTTCCTTTTTCATCTGATCTTAACAACTAGGTGCTTTTTTTTCTTCTTAAATTATAGTTTTCTTTCATACAGAATAGTTTTAAGTGGGAACAAAAAATTTGGTAGGTCAGAGTCAGAAAAGGGTTAAAAATTTCTGTGCTAATGCTGGCGGGACCAGTACGAGTCCGATACATATTGGAACACTGATGCACCATATGGAAGCATACTGACTGGCACCGAAAGGGGGGGCGAGGGCTGATTGCAGCACAAGGAAAATCTTCATTTCAATGACAGAGAGAGAGAGAGAGAATTGTTCAAAACCATAAATCCTAAACTTAAAAAGTTATTTCAAATTATCGGGCTCGAATTAGGTGGTACACTTGGTTTATGCAGGTTCCCAGAATAAGCGGAGTAGACTAGGTGAAAAGTCCTGGTCTGTGTGGTATTCAACCTCGGATCTGTAAATGCCAGTGGTACGTTACAGGTCCAGGTGGTATCCATATTTCGAACCACAGCTCACACAAGAATGAATAAGGGTAGTTTGAAGCTAGAAGAAGAAAATTGCAGTAATTCAGAGACCAAACCAGTAAGAGTTTTTGAAGCACAAAATCAGATGCAAAACGATCCTTCGGATTGTTAAGGATCGTTCTTATAAAATTCAAATAGATCAAGCATTATTGATCATAGCAAGTCAGAGTTCCACAAAAATATGGATTATTATTTGTTTCGAATAAGTAGTGGGGATATTAAAATTGTAGAATTAACGCATAATAAGGGGATCACAATATTGAACTGGCATTTAGGGCTGAAAATTAATTCAAGAGAAGATATATAATCTAGTTAAGTTTGGTGCAATGAATTGATTAGATGGTGTTTGGATATGTTAAAAGCTTAGTCAGTTCTATCTAGTTCATCACGTGTTAGTTGCATGCCCCATGCCCGTGTTTGACCAGAGAAGATGAAAGGAGGAAAAGGAAGAGGAAAACAAGGCAAGGGAAAGAAGAAGAGTAATACCTATGTCTCTCATGCCCCACCCTCACTTCTTGTCACTTTCCATTGCTCATGGTTCACTATTATTTGTAGTTATCATGCTATTGATGTTGCTGTTGTTTCTGATCATTTCATGATCAGCAGTGTTGCAGCTTCCCAGTTGTGGAGATGAGAGCACAAGAAAAGAGTAATGGGGTCATGATATTGTAATCTTGTGAGTCACGGGTTAAGATTCAGATCCATTTAAATATTGTTTTTTAATTAAAATTAGTTAATATTATTTGAAAATATAAATTAAATATCAAAAACTTTTAAATACTTAATGAAAAGAAGAATAATTTCTAAACTAGATTTAGATTTGTTATGATATTTTAGTTATAAAGTAGTTTTAAAATTTAAACTACTCCTAAGTTATGCATAATATTCAAAACAAAGTATATGATTGTTACACATTGTATCTAACTATCTATAGCATTGATTCATATCTCGGTTATGGATATTTTTATCTCATATATTCATATCATAAATTAAAGCATCTAAGATATCAGACACTACGATGCACATTGCACAGGATCCTCCAAGCCTGATTTAGAGCAATGATGCCATATAGTATATTTTCACTATGTACTAGCTTATTTTCCATCATAATTATGTCACCTTGAATTTTATCCCTCTATCGTTTTATCTTGTTACCTTCTTTTTGGGGTGTTTTTTACTTTCTTATATGGATGACTACCTGTGATTAGGGAGATTGTTTCTTGAACCTGAAGATATTTATTTGAAATGTACCGAGGTTTATCATAAAGGAGAGAAATACCAGTAAGCATGAACTAGCACATACCAAGCTATGAGGGCCATGCCAACACTTGGCTAGGTCGACCATTTGCCTATACCATCCAGGACAGTGGCGTACACCATGGCATGACACTGTAATGTGCCAAAAGTTAACAGTATATAATATATCCCCATGCCATGAAATGAAAATTCTTTATCATCTTTGCTGGTTGTTACATTGTCCTCTTTCAGAAAACAATTGCAGTGCATGAAGGGATGTTATTTAACTTTACCATATTATCATTATCATTCTTTTTATCATCATAACTTTTTTTCCACCAATTTGTTGTATTCATGCAGCTTGTAGAGAAATTTGGTATTGACCCTGCTAACACTTTTGCATTTTGGGACTGGGTTGGTGGTCGCTATAGTGGTAATTATCCTCTCAAATTGTAGTACTGATGATTGAAAATTTTGGCACACTCGATGTTCTGTTGACAGAGGGGATCCTAATGCAGTTTGCAGTGCTGTTGGTGTGCTTCCGTTGTCTCTCCAGTATGGTTTTCCAATTGTTGAGAAGTATGTTAACTCATGCTTTTTTCTGTTTAATGCAACATGTTCAAATAGAAACTTGTGTCTGCACCAAGAACACATTTTTTTTGTAATGTATTGACCTTAAATCAGGGTTCATGTTAAGGTTATTCCCTATTGCAAACTTGTGAAAGTTCTCACTCCTTTTTCTCTCTGCTGAAGGTTTTTAAATGGAGCTTCTAACATAGATAATCATTTCTACTCAGCTTCATTCGAAAGGAACCTGCCTGTACGTTGTTATGAGGAATATGTATTTGCTATCTCAATACAAAAAATATGTTATTCTAACAGATGCTTTTGTTGCTTGAGTCAGGTACTTCTAGGTTTATTGAGTGTGTGGAATGTTACATTTCTTGGATATCCTGCAAGAGTAAGTAATATATGCTTTGACATTTACAATTTAAGCTTCCAAGCACTATTATCTGTTGGATATTGCAGCAAGGTTCCTCTAACAAAATATTCCCATCACTCTTCAGGCCATATTGCCTTACTCTCAGGCACTTGAGAAGTTTGCCCCACATATTCAACAGGTATTTTAAGTTATTTCTATAGGTTTAGAACAAGCACCACTAATTTTGCTGATCTTTGGAGCTGTTATTTCCTACAGGTTAGCATGGAGAGTAATGGAAAAGGTGTATCGATTGATGGTATTCCACTTCCCTTTGAAACCGGTGAAATAGATTTTGGAGAACCTGGAACTAATGGTCAGCACAGCTTCTATCAGTTAATTCATCAGGTAAGGTTCTCAATGGATATTAGTGACAGAGTGTCCAGATTATTTATTATAAAAATACAATTAGATTTACATTGACCATTGGAGAAGTTTTATATGATCAAAAACAGCAATCTTGAACCCCCCAAGTTCCTTAAGTGGGTGTTTACCATATCCATAAGACATATTTATTATCATCACTCTCTTTTGACACATGTGATTTGTGATTTTCATTACATGGTTCTGAGTGCTAGCGGTCTTATGTTGGAACTGTTCTCTTGAATTTTTATGTATACGCTCTCAGTTTTTATGGAAACTTGGCATCATAAATTCGATAGGACCTGTATGCCTTGAGTCAAAGTTTTTGGTATATGACGAGTGAAAAATGTAAAGAGCTGAGAGCAAAATGGAGCAAAGCTGCAGACAAACATGTCTTTTTTCTAGAATTTCTTTTCTAAAACTGGAAATAGTATGAGTCTGCTTAAAGAAACTCTTCTGGTGGGCCCTTTTCAAGGAATAGACAGGTGTGTTTTTACCCCTTAAGAGTTGTTGCCTTATCTGGCCGATGGACTTGATCTTGGACTCTTACTTTTTCTAGTTGACTCTGCTTCATGTCTCCATCCTAAATCCTCATCCTCCCCAAAACCTAGTTTCTTGACTACTGTTTGTTTGCTTACTCCAGATCATTGGTTTGCAGTCGTTTTACTTGTAAATATGCATATCAAGACAAGAAAATTGTGAAAATTCATGAGATGAGAGCCTGGCAGGAGAGACTTGTCAAGACTTGAACAAACACTGGATCTAAATAAATTTGAGATCAGCATAAAAGACAAAAAATAAATAAGATTTAAGTAATTGCTTAACATCATTCACATTAATGATGAAGTTGGAATTCCCTTCAATGAAGGAAATAGATGAACTACATCGACTTTTCCTTGCATTCAGGAAGATGGAAGAACCTGTGCATTGTGTTTCTTCATGTGTGTGATAATCCAAGGTGCTAATGCAGAACCTTAAGCACTGCAAGGCTTGTTATGGTCCAATCCTAGTTGTCAGAAAAAAAATTCTGCAGGTAGTTTACAAAGTGTGACTTATTGTATAGAAAGTTCCTATTATGTTTGGTAGTCAAAGTTTTACTGTACATATAATTTTAATTATAGTCCAATCAGGTTGAGGGGTTTCCGCCTGGGCTTCTCAGGGGTTCTATTGCATATCCATTATTATCATTCTCTTATAGATCTTGTTAGTTGCAGGGGCAACCCAATGTCTCATACTTGTTGATGCTTGCTGAGGCTACATTCAAAATCTTAAATTGCAGTTTAAATGAGGAATCTGTTACTGTATCTCTGAATCCTTACAAACAATAGATGTTTCTTATATCAAGTAGTATTGCAATTATTTTCACAATGTTATTTGAAAATTTCTTCTTGATTCTGCCAGGGAAGGGTGGTTCCTTGTGATTTTATAGGCTCAATCAAAAGTCAGCAGCCTATATACCTGAAGGGTACCAGAGAATCAGCTCTGTCAAAACAACCATATCCTTTGGCTTTTATGTGCCGCTTATTATAGCTTTTGCCTTTTTGTTGGTATGCTTCCTCTACAGCATGATCATGTTCTTGTACATCTGTGTCTTGCAGGGGAAGTAGTGAGCAACCATGATGAGCTCATGTCAAACTTTTTTGCACAGCCAGATGCTCTTGCTTATGGGAAGGTACCTCCTGGAGTCTTCTTTATCATTATGAGACTTCCTATTTTTAAATTTATATTTAACTAATACCCACTGGTGTCTCAGAGTCCAGAACAGTTGCTTCAGGACAGTGTACCTGACCACCTTGTTCCTCACAAGGTTAGCATTTTTATCTTCAACTTTGTGTAAAATTTGGATCTTATGTTCCAGATTGATGAATACTCATTATTATAATTCACAGACCTTTTCTGGCAACCGACCATCCTTGAGTCTACTATTACCTTCCTTAGATGCTTATAATATTGGAAAGGTCCGTGTAACTTTACAAGGTTTCGTGTATTTTAAGCATAGGATCTTTATCTCTCTTCAATTTCCATGACATTGATATGAAGAACTCATTTTTAATGAATGTAAGGGACATTTGCATTTTCTAGTAGTTCCCTATACATATCCTGGCATAACAGCTGCTATCATTTGATTTCATTCAGCTATTGGCCATCTATGAGCATAGAATTGCTGTTGAAGGCTTCATATGGGGGATTAATTCTTTTGACCAGTGGGGTGTGGAGCTCGGCAAGGTATGTTTATAATGCTTTAATTTTGGATATATGTTTTCGTAACTTCCTGTAGTTGGATTCATTGTATATGTGACCATGATTAGCTAAGATCTTAATTTAGTGAGTTATGTTTGTTCCTGCATCAGTGTTTCTCATGAATGAGATTTGTTTATACCATCAAAATTTCCAGGTCTTGGCATCTCAAGTTAGAAAGCAACTGCACTTATCTCGCACAAAAAGGGAGCCTGTTCAGGGATTTAACTTTAGCACAACCACTTTGTTAACAAGATATCTTGAGGTACATCTGTGCCTGCTAAATACTTACATTTTTGCAAGTATTTCATTTATTGCGTTTGGAATATAACTTGCATCATGAAACTCACATACTAAAAGTTGCGTTTGAATTTTTATTGGCATGTTCACTTCCATCTATATTTATAATTATGTATGTGGTCAATAAGGCATCTGTGCATATTCTTTCAGAGTGGGTGGTGGAAAATAGAGATCTGCAATTTTTTCCTGTACAATTTAATAATGGAAGTATTTGATCCGTTATGCTCATGTTGTTGACATGTAAAAGATAATGAAAAGTAATGAAGAGGTACAGAGCACTGTTTCTCTGTTTATTTGCCTTTTACCTGCAAGTTGTATTCAACCAATGGCCAGCCTTTCTGGCCACGTCAGTTTCAGTTTGATACACCCATTTTGTGTTGTGGTTGGTTTTCTACCAACTACTTGAAAATATTGTCAGAAACCAGTAAGAATTGGGTTATATTCGGTCGAACTCTGTGGATTATGTCAATTTTAGCCAACATAAAAAGAAAAAAGTAGAAGAGAGGGGCCAAAGGAAAAGAAGGAAATTGAGACTGGGGATGGACACAAGAAAACCTGTGAGGCTGTTAATATGACTTTGAAATAGAGGATGTTCTGTTAGTATTGCGTGTGCTATGGAGAAGAATATAAAAGTCTATATATATATTATCATTTGGTAAAGTTAGTAGCAAAAACAGTTTTGCATTTATATTTTTCTACAATCTCAAGACAGCAAAAGTACTTGTTGCTGAGGACACCTTTGCTAACAATTTACTAGATATAAATATACATGTGCATTGCTTTTTCTGCGAATGGTAGATGTATTAGTACTGGGGTCTTCATTGATTTAGCTCTGAAACTTTTATGCTTTATAGATTCTCATTTATAGAATTCTGTAAAAGAACATGGATTAATCACAGGTTAGTTTCTCCTATCATGTCTAGTTTTCTTTAGATTATCTATTGTGTCAAGTTTCCTTGGATGTGGAGGAAAAATAAACTGCTTTCATAGGGATGTATCTTATGATTAAACAAGTAGGCTGATGCTTTGAAGTATTTCTAGAATAGCATCTTTTAATAGGCCAAAAGCTAACTTTTATTTCCTTTTTCTTTCTTTTCTCCTACTAATATTAAATTATTAACGTCCTGTGCAAAGCTTAGAGTGGTTGCTACTTTGACATTTGATGGAGAAGCTTCCTTACATGTATGTATTCTCTGCAGGTGGAACCTGGCACCCCATCTGATTCTACTATGCTGCCAAGAGTGTGACTTTGGATCACTTCGCATCATATATCATATGCTCGTCTACCAGCTAGAAAATAATTCTGTGGCATCCTCCACGGTTGTAATCGGAGTCAGACATGGCATCTGAACTCACATGTTTTGACCCTGGATACCATCTTACATGGAAGCCTTGAATTTTGAGTTTTTTTATTCCATGTAATAACACCAGTGCATCAATTTATTTGTGGATCTCTGCAGATTAGATTAGATCAACATGGCTTTCAGATGGTGGAAGGATGTTAATGCTTATGCATTCATGGAAGGCAATAAGCCTGCAGATTGAGATTAGAATATGATTTTTATGTGGGAGGATATTGTATTATATCTCTTATATTTCTAAGAGATATGTGGAACTGGGATGATGTGATTCTTGTTTGATTCGATTACCCAAGTGAGTCGGGCGGTATCAAGACCCGGGGACGTGACAGCTTTAAGACTGTTGTCGAACTCACCGGGCCCACTAGTTCGACGGTCGAGATGCGAGGAGCTTACGATGACGTACGTGTCGGAGACGACCCCCAACTCGAGCTTAAACCATAAGGCCGATCCCCGCATCTGCTACCGGTTTCGGCCGTTAGACACAACGCTTGGTACCGGTAGGCAGTTCAATGGTGGGGCCCAGATATTCCACCAATCACAGGGTAGGTAACTGGTGAACGGCTACGAAAAACATTGCCTGTGATCTCACCCGCTCCAATCCAGCTCAGACCAGTGATCAGGTCTGCCAACGTACCATGTGGGCCCCTGCGGCTTCAACTCGGCCTTCTCGCGAGCTCGATGCCATCACAACGCGACTGCATCGAAATTGGTCCGACTGGCTATGATAATGACACGTATCCATAGTAGCAGCCGGGCCGCGGCCCCACCCCGTTTCCCATTTGCCCCCTAAGTACCGTCCTCCCCGGACAGTTGTTGCTGCTCTTCCTCGTCTTCCTTTTCGCCGCCCTCTCCTCCTCTCTGTTACCTCTCTGAGCCCTAACGCTCGATCGGTTGCCCCTCCCCCTTCTCTTCTCCAATTGCATTCTCCTCAGTGTGGGGACGAACGGCTAGGGGTCCGGATCGAGCTCCCCGCAGGGTGGTGTCGGCGGAATACCGTCAAATTTCCTCTCATCTTTTGGAATTTCAGGAAGAGTTTCTTATTTTTGGGTATTGGGTCTGGTTGATGTCGTTCTCGGAGCTCAAGGACCGGCACGTGGCCGCGACGGCGACGGTGAACACTTTGAGGGATCGGCTGAATGAGAAGCGGCAGCAGCTTCTTGATACGGACGGTGGGCCTGTTCTCTCAGGAGCTTTGGTTTCTCTTGATTGATGTGAGGGCTTAGTCCCTTTTCTCTCGTCTTTCTTTTCATTTTTTGATGGGGTCTTCGGATTTGGTGTCGGTTCTTGTAGTGGCTGGATACGCGAAGAGCCAGGGGAGAACGGCAGTCAACTTTAGCTCGACGGATCTGGTTTGCTGTAGGACATTGCAGGGTCATACAGGAAAGGTATCTCACTGTTATTCAAATTTCAACACATATACTACGTTTTTGCTGTTTCTTGCAAGCTTTCCTTTAGTTGATCGGCTGAACATTCCCCTTTGCCCCTTGGCTTTTGAACTGTGTCATCAAATTTACTGAGCATCTTCTGAGAAGAACTGAGAATTCAGTCACAATATACTAAGGCATCCTAAAGGGCATTTCGAGTTTTGACATCTCATGGGGGTTCTTATTGATCTCAAAGCAATATGGAGAAGAAATACGAGGAGTAAAAGCATATATTCACATAGCTCAGCTGAAATTGCTGGAGTAATTGCCTCTTTTTGCAGAAGTTAAATGTGAATTCATACTATCAAACTCCCACTCATTCTAAAAGATAACAGGATAAAGACTTAAATATTGGTTGCTTTATTTTATTTATCTTTCTGTTTAGCATGCAGTGGGGTGAGGAATTCCATATGAAGAAAGATAATATATAGGGATGAAATTAGGTCATATCATGCAGTATCTAGTCAACCATTGTGCTTCTATCATTCTGATAAGCTTCTTCAAAGTTGATGTTATTAGAGGAACTTTTATGTTTGTTTATATGTTCACATCCATCCTAGTAGGAAAAGGGTAAACAAACTCATTTTTATTAAAATAAGATGGAATATATTTTGATTTAACTCCATATAAATAGTTGATATTTCATATTTGTAGTGTCTTGGAAAATGTTATTGATTCTTGTAGTTGTAAATGAAGTATTGTGGTGTTATATCATTCTAGATAATACATAACCATAAGGATCAGAAAAGTACATAACTATAAAATGAAGAAAATTTATCATAAAATGTAATTTCTGCTATTATGTTAATAAATGAATTGTACTTGTGGAATTAGTTTGGATGATGCCATTATATTTGGCCCACCTGGGATGAAAGCCTGAATATGCCCTATATGCTGCCTATGATTTCTTTGTCTTCCATTTTCTTCTTATACTAACTTCAGAAATATACCTGATGAAGATTGTTTGCCGAGAATTTTGCCAGGTCTATTCACTGGATTGGACGCCTGAAAAAAATCGCATAGTTAGTGCATCCCAGGATGGGAGGTTAATTATATGGAATGCTTTGACAAGCCAGAAAACACATGCTATTAAGCTTCCTTGTGCTTGGGTCATGACCTGTGCCTTTGCTCCAAATGGACATTCTGTTGCATGTGGTGGCCTTGATAGTGAATGCTCCATTTTCAATCTTAATTCTCAAGTTGACAGAGATGGTAACATACCAGTTTCAAGGGTTCTTACTGGACACAAGGGCTATGTATCTTCTTGTGAGTTTGTCCGTGATCAGGATACTCGCTTAATTACCGGCTCAGGTGATCAGACATGTGTATTATGGGATGTGACTACTGGACAGAGGATCTCTGTTTTTGGTGGTGAATTTCCTTCAGGACACACATCTGATGTATTGAGGTATTTCTTAGATTTCTCATTGTGGACTTAAACATACATGAGACTTGATATCAAGTGCAAAAAAAATATTGGTAGTAGACATTTTACTTCCAAGGTATACTTGTTAAAAATTTATCTATCTGATTTTTCTAGATTCCTAGTTTGAGCGATTTCTCTGCAATATTGCTATTTTTACTTAAGGAACGCTGGACCGATATGAAGCGGATGGTATGAACCAATCCGGACGTGAATTGGTATGTGGATTGATCCCGTTTCAGACGATCCAATCCAACCCATAAAAAAATAAACAAATTAAAAGAATAGTTTTCACAAGCCCTTTTCTCCATGTGCGGGGAATGCAAATTTGCCACCCTTGTTGTTCACATTCCCCACTTATACCTCCTCCTCTTCTTCCTTTCTCTTCCTCCTTCCTCTTCCTCCATCTTCCTCTTCTTCCTTTTCCTTCCTCCTCCTCCCTCCATCACCATCTGTTCCTTCCTCTTCTCCTTCTTCTTCCTCTTCAAAACACCAATACTACCAATGTACCATGTGTTAGATACATTGGTAAAATTAGGGCATATTGGTCCAACCCAAGGATCGATATGGGTCCGATACTCAAAACGGCATTTTTTGTTTTCACTTAAGACTGCTGTAGCATATCTTTGTTGTTCTTTTTCCATTACCAATTTGTGATCCTTGGTTTCTCACAAAAACTTCATACAAACTCATGGAATTTGGCATAAACCGGTGTCTAGACATCCTTTGCAATTCTTTCTTTGTTATTTGGAATACATCCTGCTGAATCCTTAAGCTATTTAACTGCCAAGCTGAAGATTTACCAAACATAGTATGATTATCTGAAGCTTTTGAATATTTTTGGAGAATAATAAAAAAAATATCTAGTTTGATTATTTACCAAACATACTTAATTCTGGAGAGTTCATTTAATAACTAGAAAGTTCTTTTCCCAATTTCCAGCATCTCAATCAACAGTTCGAATTCAAATATGTTTGTCTCTGGTTCTTGCGACGCAACTGCTCGGTTATGGGATACTCGAATTGCTAGTCGGGCCATTCGAACATATCATGGTCACCATGGTGATGTTAACTCTGTCAAGTTCTTCCCAGATGGACAAAGGTTTGGAACTGGGTCAGATGATGGAACATGCAGGTTGTTTGATATGAGAACAGGGCATCAGCTTCAAGTATACTCTCAACAGCAAGCCAACAATGACCAAGATATCCCAATTGTCACATCCATAGCATTCTCTATATCTGGAAGACTCCTCTTTGCTGGGTACTCCAATGGTGATTGCTATGTGTGGGATACTCTCTTAGCTGAGGTATGAAATATTCAGCTTGTCCATTGAACATAAATTTCATTAACTATAAGAAGGATAAGTCTGCCTAAGCTTTGGAAGCAATTTGCATAAAATATTTAAGGATCTTAAATGAAGTGTCATTTGAACATATATGATATATTTATATCATGTCATGGTTTGATCCATAATAATCAATGGGACAGTGACTGTTAAATGTATGACTAGGATACTTGATACGATATTGGAAAATGAACAAAAGATATGTAATTGTGTCATAGTTTGATCCGTAACAATCAATGGGACAGCAATTGTTAAATGCATGACTAGGTTACTTGATAAATATAGTGACAAATGAACAAGATACATGTAATCATGTCAGGCTCATTTCCTGACAAGAGATTATGGCTCTGTGTCTATCAATTTTTTTTCTCATGGTAAACTTTTTAGCAAGCATGATGCTGTTCTATAAGTTGATCCATTGATTGTTAGTTTCTCCATTTGAGATATAATTATCAGGGTAATTATCTTTCTTAAGCTGGATTTTTCTCTCAGATAGAGTTGTCATCTGAATGTTGAAATGTTGACTTTTTAATAATTGAATAGCAAAGATGAGATTGTTGCATTGTCTAACAGAATGCTAGTTGATTTGGTCATAATGATCTAAGCTTTAATAGCTGGTCTTAAAATGAATGAATTCAGGATGCTTGTTCGTGAATATATATATATAGGTATACTTGTTCAAAGCATAACCATCAATATTATCTAAAAGTGGTATGTGTATAGAAGGAACTGAAATTCATCTCTCTACAAATAGAGAAGTGCATCTATTAGTTAGACTTCATGGCAGGAAGTACTGGAAATCTTTGGACAAATTTAGTGATCAGACAAAAAGAGTACATTTGGTCAAAGATTATTTTTCTGAACTATTTTGTTTGATGTGAATAGGATATTCCTAATTTCATTATTGTGATATTTTCAAATGCAACTTCTGCAATTGTCTAGATGGTCTAATAATTTTGCAAGAAGAATCTTACTGTTACTTACAGGGATATTATATTAGCCATGCTGCAAAAACCTGCATGACAACAACTGTGCATTCAGTAATGTGCAATAAGGAATCCTCCAAAAGTATGATGGAAATATGCAGGGTCACAATTCATGTTGTGATGTTCGATTTTTAAAAATGAACGACTCAGGTTATATAGGACAAAAAATTTTGCACTGTAACCTTATATGACTTGTTATACTTGTAATGTGGTTGATTGTAAACATCTTGCTCAAACAAATCTGTGCATCATCTGATCATGAACAAGTAACTATGAGCTTGGCGGTTTCAGAAGAGCATATGCTAATTTCGTATGGTAGTCAATCAACAAAGCAGAGCGTGTACCTATTTTCGTGCATGCATTTGGAGCTTGCACCTCATGGTGACATTTGTTGATGTCATAATGACATGACATGGACCCATCATAAAAGATATAATCATATTGTTGCTGCTAATTGGCACAAATCAGCAATATAAAGTTTATGTTAAGGTGTACATGACATTACATGGACCCATTATCAATAATATCGGTGCTAATTGGCACAAACTGGCATAATAAATGTAAAGCTGATGTTAAGGTGTACCCCAGTGCCAATAGTTGGCAAGAACTCCAAGGTTTTAGATACCTTTCAGAACAGCATATGCGGATTGATTATTACCAGTCCAACTACCAGCACCAAATTATAGCTCAATATCGGTTCATGTCAGCTCTTTTTTAATATATATTTTTTCAATGATACCAAATGGTACAGGCTGGTATACCTGTGCTATGGCGGTCTGATTGACTACCTAAATCAGTTGGACATATACTTAAATTCTTGCACCCACATGCATGAATATACGCCCTTGTTTTAATGTCTCTGTATTTTACATTTCTGCAGTGAATATAACTGACTCGTAAGTATATTATGTTGTTTCAGGTAGTTGTTAATCTGGGAAAGCTACAGAATTCTCACGAGGGCCGCATAAGCTGCTTAGGTTTGTCTGCTGATGGGAGTGCTTTATGCACAGGAAGTTGGGACAAGAACCTGAAGGTTAGTTTTCGAAGTTCAACTCTTTAATCAAGTTCTCTACAAGGGATAAACACATTTAGGAAATAATTAATCTCTTTTTCCATGAGGCGATTACAGTAGTGTTGAAATATTTGAATTTAAAGTTATCCACATGATAAATATACATCTCAGTCTGTGACTTAAGTTTGGTGTGGTTGAAAAGTATAATTATATTTCGTTATTTATTTTTTCTTTTAACTATTATTTAAATAAATTCTATGATAAGGGCATTCTAGCATCGTACAACTTGCTTTGGTCGTATGGTGTCACTAGAAATTCTATAGCTTTGACAACTATGCTATTGAGCATTTTGTTTAAAGTACAGTTATGATAAAATTTTCAATGGAACTTTCTGTTCATTTACAGCATCTTTATGCTTGAATGTAGCTTTCCCTGCACAAACACAGATTTGATGATATTTTTGAATGACTTTCTTAGTCATACATCATCTTCATGTCTGAACTCTTGATGAAGGGATGGGGATGAGATGTTGAGAGGAAAAAAAAAAGGTGGGGAAAGAAGAGGAGGATTTAGAAGACATCAAGAAGTTAAAAAACATGGTTATCAAAACCCGATCCACATCTTAGGATCTTATGATCCTGCAATTCAGGCCAACTTATGCCATGTAAGTTGGGTATATTTTATGAAATTAGTGGGATTGTTTTTGGATCTGAATCTAAATTGTAGGATCATGTATGATCTAGATCCTACATATAAATAATGATCCTAAAGACCTTAACTTGACTTTAATTTGCTGATTGTTCTTGAACCAGAATGACTTCAAAGTTTCTCAATTTGTGAGACATAACCAGTTAACTCACTTAAGTTTCTTCGATATCTGATGCTGACGCCCTGCTCCGTCTCATGCTGCATGATGCCTCTACCCTCTTCATCTGAGATTCTTCTAGTTCCCTTCTTATTGCTCCTAGCCTTCTTCCATCTCAACCTCTTCATCTCACTTCACTCCTCCCACCTCTGTCACTGCTAGACTCACACCATCCTAGTCTCCCAAAACATCACAAAAAACTGTTGTACTTCACATAACACTGCCCCTTATACATTGATCATGAAAAATATATCATTAATATGATTTTTTTTTTTTTTGCCTTTCTTTATCAATTGTTGGCTTCTTTTTGTTCATGTGTTTGATTACTCATAATTTCATAATGTATATAATTTGCTTGAGAATGAAAAGATAATCGTTCTCTATTAGCACACACTCAGACTATCCATTATCTTAGCAGATCTGGGCTTTTGGAGGACACAGGAAGGTGATCTAATCTTTGGCTTTATTGTGTTAAAGCGGACAACTTTAGTTTGTGGCTGAACTGGGACTCCTGTCGAATTAACTACTATATCTATAAGAGACTGAACATCAAGATGTAAACCATGAACATTAAGTTCTCAGATGCATCACTCCAACCAGGTCAGTCTAAAGGCTCTGAGAAGCAGCATTAAAGTTTGCCAGCGCTTTTCTTAGTTCCTTTGCTATGCATCATATGTTGCAACTGTTTTGTCATCGGACTGTTTCCCAAGCCTGGTTCATTATACTGATTCATCATGCATCTCCCTGTTGTATGTTGTTGGAAATTCTCTGTATTAGTTGACTTAGATTATCCATAATATTATCATCGTTAAAATTATCTGAGTTATATATTTCGTTGATAAAACCATAACAATAAATTGAGTTTAAATGTTTACTTACATAATTATAAAAATTTTAATATAAAAATTAAAATACTTCAAAAAATATATATAAATTAATCAAAATTATTCGATTTTATTTGTTATTTGTCTTATATGAGATTTTATATAATAACTTTTGACTTAGTAAATATATAAGAACCAAATTTTAACACTTTTTGAATAAATTTAATTAGTGTGAGGGCATTTTACATATACATATTAAGCGAAAGAAAACAAATGTATAAAAAAAATCAAATTCAATATAATTATAATGACGACTTTTTCACATTCGTGTGCAGCTAATTATTTTCCAAATAGTCCAAACTTTAGATTACCACACAGCAATAGCAGAGATGCATAAGTACACAAGGGTTCCCCAAAACAAAACAAAACAAAAAAAAACTTTAGTCCAAGTTCGTCGATGCTGCATCTAACAAGCACCACTAGACAACCACCACAGGCAGTAAATTATATGATTCTACCTCCGGGTCCAGAAGGATCCATCCATCGAACGTCCACACTCCTTGACAACAGATATTGATGGGCAAGAAACAGTGAAACCTACAAAAGGAGAAAATAAGCAAGAGTTCAATGCAGGAGGCCTCGGAAAAGAGTGGCTAAGAAGCTCTATTCGCCCAGCAGAGAGCAGTAGTTACCATCGGCATCCAGCTATCAGTTCTCATACTCCCGGGAGAGAGATCGCTCTGAACGATGGTATCCATAATCATCTCCCACTGCCTCCCCCTCTTCACGTGCCTCATAATCTGCATACCCATATTGATGGTGGTAATCACCAGCCTGACCCTTGTCATAAGGAGCGCGATCATAATAATCGCCTTCATGTCGGCTTGGCCTCTCCTGCTCATGCTCGGGTTCAACAACACCTTGGTGCTGAACTCGATCGTACTGCTGTGATTGATCAAATTGTTTGTAGTCGCGTTCATGCCCATGCTTGCTTCGTTCATTGTACCATCCCTGCCCATAATCATCATGTTCAAGATCTCTCTCCTTTGCTTCAGTCCTCTCCCTGCCTTGCTTAGACTCACTACGCCCATGCTCAGAATCCTTATCAAGAGAGTATCCGCTCTCTCTTTCATGGCTAGCATGATCGTAATCTCGTTCACGCTCCCTGTCCCTATCTCGTGTACGATCACGTTCACGCTCGCGATCATACTCATGACCACGGTCTCTATCCTTGTCTCTGCCTCGACCCCGATCACGTTCCCGCCCACGATCTCTTTCCCTTTCCTTTTCTCGATTCCTATCGCGGTCCCTATGGTGGTGGTGCCTTTCTTCCCTTGGATCTCGATCTCGTGTTCTTTCACGAGAACGATCACGAGGCCTTTCCACTTCTCGCTCTCTATCTCTTCCTCTTTCTCGTGATTTCTCCCTGTCCACGGAAAATATAGCTTAATAACTTAGCCGCATACAATAAAAGATAAGTAAAAGACGAGGGTTATTGTACACTATCCTTGTTATTGTTTTAAGCAAAGAAAATCGGTCATTTCAAATATTTGTACTTCACAGAATGTCAGCTTACAAAAATATACAGAGGCCTTACCGGTCTAGTTGCCGATCATCTCGAGCCCTCGGCTCCTCTGACCTTGAGTGTCCCGCAGCAATTTGCTGTTGCTCCCTGTTTAACAGTAGATAAAGTTTGTCACACAAGAGTCTCAAACTCATGAGACACAATAAGAGTTAAATTTGAGAAAAAAGCATATCCACCTAACTCAAAGGACCTAAACTGTCCACGGTGTATATGCCCCTAGAAGTGGAAAGGACTTAAAAATCAGGGGACTAAACACATATTTACCCCTTCTACGTGTTAAATTTGCATACAGATTCTTGTGAATCAGCTTCCTTGCACCACTGCCCTTGTCACCACAGGCCCATAGATATCATACTAACCTAGAGAAATCTAGGTTACTAAAATACAAAAGTGCCTTCATTTGCAAATTATCTCCTACATGAGCCAAAACTGAACGGCTTTTATTTTTTCCTACCTCTTCTTCCCTCCCACTTCCTCACCTACACCTCAGGAGAACTTTCTAGAGTGTTAACACAGATGGGATTTCTGAAAACATGCATGGCCATTGACACTTGTTAAAATTGAGGTGGTCTATTATCTGCAAAGGAACTGGTGCGAGTAAATTCACTTTATTTCATGCAAACTATTTCTTTATAGGGGCAAATATGAACTTTCTTATCCTATATGGCTCTCTTGAAAACCTGACGGGTCCATTGGTGAAGTTAAAAAAAGTTATTGGGCAGGATCTCTGGTAAATGCAAGTTAACTCTTTCAAGGATAAATGTAATGAGCATGCTGCATTACAGTGTGTATTGTGTACCACCATGATGTGAACTAATATACTTCCAGAAGACACCAACAAAGCTCAAGCCAGCAAGAATTTAATTTTCAGCATGTGAAAGCTTCCAAATGGATATTTATAAAAGTAGGAAAGAATAACTGTCAATTATTCAGATGGCAACTTATAAAGTTACAAACTGTTCCAGAACTTTTGACTTGGTGATACAAAAATATTCAGGTAAAAAACTCCTAGCTTAATAAAGTACCCCGGTAACTAACAATAACATAGAATGTAGTACAAAAATAAATATGAACACAAACTAAAAATAAAATAAATAGCATAAAATAAAGAACATTGCAAAAGAAATATAACACACAAAAATAATGCTAAATTACACTAAAACATTACAGATAACTGAAAATTTATATTAATTACCTTCCAGAATGTTTTTGATTTACTTCTTCACCTCCAATCCTGGTTGATCCAAGTCCACCACCCAATCTTCGAGGTCGCCAATTTGGAACAGTTCTGCCACGCTCGACATCCACAAGCACCCTTCTATTATCCAGCTTTCGACCATCAGCTTGCTTGTATGCCGCTGCATGATTTAAAGGATACAAATGCAGTCACCACTATGCATGTAGACTAATGTTTAAATTTTTTAAAAATAATCAAACCAGTTGTAATCGTACTTTTCATATCTCGTGTATGCATATACTCGATAAAGGCATAACCTCTAGGTTTATTTGTCACCTTGTCAGTAATTAATCTCACCTGAGAAGTTGAGAGTAGAAGAGACATAATTGTAAAATAAAAAAACAATATAAATAAAGAAAATATATCAGGTATCCTATTGACAAATATGCTTGCTGTATCCTACTAAAATGCACGACAGCAGGCATCATGCCTCACTAGCCGTGCTCACCTTTATTGAAATACAGCTTCACCAAGGGAGATGTATCACCACCTTATGATTGAGTTGGCAGATAGATTGGTGTATGTTCCCCGTTTAGCAGAGGAAACAAATCATTTACCATCTTCTTACCAAGGAATTTATGAATAGTGAAACATAAAGAAAGTGATGTACCACAAAAAACACACCGAATCACAGATATATTCTCATTTGGCCTTTAAAATAAAAGCAACACTATAAGTGAGTAAAATTGCACATTCTTCAACTTGGACAATGAAGAAAGACCTTGCTAGTGATCCTGAAACTTGTGTTGACAGAAGGAAAATTGATGGAGAAAATAAAGAGGTATTCTTCCTTTACGGCTTGAAGACTCTGGTCACAAATATGGCTCCATGTAGATTGCAGAAAGAGCATTGTTCTTCATTGACAGAGAACAAATAGTATGAAAACTTACTGTTCACATAATAATCCACTTATTCCCAGATATTTTGCTAATGATAGAATCTCACTTACCACTTGCTAAAAGGCAGGATGCCATCTAAATATCTGAACATCTAAATGATCTTTAAATAAAAGATTAAAAGGGAAAAATCAAGCATAACCTACATGCACCTGGAGAATTTACCTGTCACTACCTGTGATATCTTCACCAAGTAATTATGTTCTGAATCCTCAAATGATTCTACTTGCCAAGATAATAACCAAGAAACCAAAAGATAATATATCAGATAAACTCATTTTTCCATCTAGAGAACATATACCTTCCATTGCTCCTTATACCTTTGCTGCAAATGAAGTCTCTGATTTTTTTAATTCCTTAGCGATCTCAACTAGCAACGATACTTAAAGAAGGAAAAAGTTGTACACATGATATAACAAAAAATTATTACCTTAACAGGATTACCTGATGTGCTGATATTCCGTTAAAATAAATTAAATTAAAAGTTCATATACCATCAATGTATACTGTGTATCATGCCAAAACCTCATACCATCCACTACAGGCACCAATTGGCATCATAACATGCAAAATGAACATTTGCATCACCTCTTACAATCAAAGTAACACACAATTAAATCCAACCAAAATAATAAAAATTTCTAGCTATATATTTGACTTGCAAGCAGATCAACAATTCATTAGCCACAACATCCTCATACTCCATTTACCTGAATATCCACTACTTTTATAGGAAACAAGAAAACAAGTCATATTTTTTTTGACAAAAGTTACAATCATGAACATGCAAATACGACAACAATAACAACAACAACAAAACTATAAGTCCCAACTATTTAGGATCGGCTACATGAATCTTTTCAGCCATTGAGATCGATAAAAAAATCATATGTTTAGTTAAATTAAGAATACTTAAATTTTTATTTATAATTTCTATTAAAGTCTTTTTAGGTCTTCCTCTATCTCTCCTCGTACCAATAATATTATTTATTTTACTTCTTTTAACTATCGCATCCATGTAAATCAGTCTGAAAATATTGCCCTTGAACATGCTACTGTATGGATGATTCAAATAATTACATGTTAATGGTGATATGAAAACTCATGGTGTACATATGAAGTAATAGTTGTTTAAACCAAAAAAAAGAGCAATTGCCATGAAAGAAGAAAAATCAAAATGAAATTGAGAACTAACTTCATGGAAAAATAGGAAACATGTGACTTCTGGAATTTCATGTTTCAAACCAGCATATGGGGGCCTTTTGATTCCCTATGAAATTATTAAAATTCTTACCCAAGTTGAGAGCGATATCAGGAGCTCCCAACAGGAATAGTCCAATATACTTACCCGCTTAATTGGCCCATAAGTTTCCAACTCCCTTTTGATTCTGTGTTCAGTGGTTTCATAGTTCTGCAAAAGAATTTTAACAAATGATACACTAGGTCACACACAAAACAAAAGAACAAATACAGATTACCTAAAAAGGCAAACAACTTACAAGCCTCGCAACAAATAAAGTCTTATACGGATCTCCAGTAACGTGAGGATCTTTAGATGGATCATCTGCATAGAAATTTTAATAGAGTGAATTGAAAGGAAAACACCTAAAAGCCCAAATTCTACAAGAAGATTTTTTGTGGTTGTAGAATGATTACATTTCTCCAATTCCTCAGCAGCCTTCCTTGCACCCTCTTCAAGTCGAAGCTTCCGGATCCTAGCCCTTCTTTGTGTCTATTACCATATTAAAAAATTATGCTAAAAATATCCATAAAAGTATCTAACGGATATATACTCGAGGGAAGTTATTTGTTGCAGGTGTGACTACAGACAAGTTGTGGTTCATAGTTCATAGTAGCTTCAAAATATATGAATCAACCATGCAACAAAGGTTCTAGATCATTGTCTTTGACCACTTACAACAATAAAATAAAGATAGATATGATACAACCATAGTTTATACAGTCATCCAGTACATGTTAGGCAAACACAAAAAACAAAGAATTCACATTTCACTATAACATTGTTCACTTCAAGCCCAACCCCTTTCATTTGCAAATAATCCAAAAATGGAAAGAAGGTAATACACATAAAACAACCATGAAGTTGAGTAAAAGTAGTGTCAACATTCGAAGGGAACAATAACATGTTAATTGCAAGAACTAAAGCTTTTTGTTTAGGGAAAAGCATATGATATGAATACAAAAGGCAAGGCATATTAATAGGATGCAACAAGCATCAAACAAGGATTGAAAAAGGTGTATGCACCAAAACCATGAAAAAGGATTGTTCTATCACACTTAGTAGTTAGAACAGACTGTCTACTTCGAATAAATGTATCTTTAGGACTTGGAGCAAAAGCACACCAAACATGTCTCACATGTAGAATATTAAAATTTTAATATTTTCTCTTAGCAGAGGTTACTTTCACCATAGTCTTGATTGATAAGACCAAACAAGATTAATATCACCAACACAAACTTCAGAAAAACAATGGAAGAGAAGTAATATTATATTATGCTATTCTACACAAGAAAGAATGGTTTATCCAGGTCTGAGCTGTACAAGCTTGCCTTTCTCATTTGATACATTTGTGATCTTATGCTAAGCATTTTTTGTGATTGCTTGTAAAGGCTTGAACAAACATGTAGGAAACCCTAAAGAATATCATCATGCTTTCAGCAATAAAAATTTGCTTCATGATGAATCTTTACTCATACGATTACTCTCCTGCATTGAGAAGTGGCAGCAACATTGAAAAAGTGGAGAGGCAAATGTCATGGGGGCGAAAGGATCAGCAAAAATAACAAAGGAAATAGAGGCTTGGAAAACTTAAGTCAAAGCTGATTATAAACAGACCAAGCAAGTTCAAAAACTGAGCCTTCCAGATCTGTTTTACATATTGTGAATGGAATATTATGAAGCAGTTGCCCTTTTTATGTTAGCAAATGAAGTTTTGTTTGATAGACATTTTCAGATATTTGTCCCTCATTTTCCTTGGTAGGTTTTATCAGACAATAGACATGGCAACTAATACATGTAAACTTTGATACATTATCATAATCATATGCAGTATAATTTAAATGTATAATCATTATACATGGAATTTATAAGAAGCATAATGTCAATTTATACATAAAATTTATATGTAACATAAAGCGGTTCACAAGAGTAAAAGATGTTCACAGAATCGCTTCAAACACATAGGCAAAACATTATGCAATAAGCAAAAGTCTATCTTAAACATGCATTGTCAATATCTGACATATTAAAGCTTTCCAATAGTTAATATGTGTCTAACATATCTACAGGATTATAGATGGTATAAGAGTCAAATTATGTCCAAGAGAATCCAAAACCGCAAAAAACATTTCACATTTTCTTCAGGTTCAAAATAATATTGACTTTTTCCAAGAACATAAATCAATCATAATGCTAAAGAAGACAATTTACAAATTCCTGGACATTAAAATCAAGACCATTTGATATCATGGGACATTTTTAATCCAAGGCTCAGCAAACAATTGTGTTGGCAGCATATAAAAGCAGTGCAAAAGTTCTAAGGTGTAGGAAACAGGCAAAAGATATTGGACCACTTACCCATTCACATCAGTCATGTAAAAATAAAACTCATATATATCCCTTTTGTAAGATGTTAAATTTTGAACGAACCCCAGATTTGAATCTGATTACTGCTTTAGTTGGTGTCAATGTCATATCACACTCTTTTACGTCACAATTAAGTATGTAGAATTCTACAGGTGTATGTGAATTGTGTAGTTCTGGAAACAAATGCTCAAGCAAAAAGAATGATAATTATCTCAAACTCATTAACATATATGGAGAAAAAACATCCACATTCACCACAATGTATATAATGTAGTTGCTTTTTGGGGTACTCTGCTAGCATGGTGTACCACACAGAAATGATATTTGGTTGTACTACTCCACCAATAGGAAAATAAATATTAATATCCATAATGGCAACCCATAGAACAATTTATCTATAGAAGAATTGTCAATTGGATCAACTGAACAGTAAATTTCCACTCATCAAACGTGTACAGTCCTACCAAACCTAACCAAAGAGTGTTCTGACTTCCTATCCTCGTATTTTTAGTTATAATTGAATGATATATGTTGAATTTTAATTGTCGTGGAGATTTATTAAAAATACATTCTCATAGACATACTCAGAAATTGATGTTCCCTCAGTTTCCTTTGAGGCATTACAAGCATGGTGAGGAAACCAGCATGCAAGACACCACAATTCCATAAATTTCCTTTCCAAAAGTTTCCTTTTCCATAATCTCAATTGTGATAATTTAAATTGCTTGAAAACAGCAAAATGAGAATCTTAGATCAGAATTAAACTGTTGCAAATCACCATAAAAAAGCTACGAGACTCTTAAAGTGGATGACCAACTAGCCAATTAAGAGTTAAGACAAGTCTGAACTATGAAATTCTATTAATGGAGTAAGTGAAACTAATGAAGTACATAAATCATGAAACATAGTTCAAAATCTCACCGGGGTTTCTCCCTCAATGACAGGTGGAGCATATTCAGGATCATTGGGTTCAGCAAAGTGGCTCACAAATTGTGCCATCCCTAAAAACAAAGGGGGGGAAAATATCAGACTTCACTGGGCTCCTTGTTCAACAGAAAAGTAATTATTTGGTGGGAGTAGCCACCTGTATATGGGGGGCATTTCCTTTTCTCAAGAGGAGGTTTATACAACAATGGAGGACGAGGTTCAAAAAGCTTCAGTAGATTGTTGGTAAGTCCAGTTGGATGACTCTGCCCAATCTGTTAGTAAAGATACCAACATACAAGCAACCGTAAACAGCAATACCACAGGGCATTTATGCACAATATTATGGCAGAGATGGAAAACGATGCATCGCCACCAACAAAGATAAAAACATGTAGAATAAAAACCAAGAAAGACATACAAACGCACATTATATGCGCTTAAAGGGACGAAACATGTAGACACCTAAGTAGACAAGACAATGTTTTCTAAGTATACGATTAATAAAGAACCTACAATTCTAAGCTGATAAAAATTCAAGAATGCATCAAGGAAAAAATATACAGCACACAGAATATTCATCCATCACAGTAGACTCCTGCTACAAGCATATTATATGTATCCAGGTAACTAAAATCTCAAGTAGCAAAACATGGAGCAGAAGTCAATACCCTTAAACGACTCTTCTGATCTTTTTGCAGGCAAATCATTAAGAACATGAGCATAACAAGAAAACCAAAATTTACCACGGGGGTACTCAAATCGATTCAAGAAAAGAGGAACCTCGGACCCACGGCAATGAAAACTAATCCGACAACAAGCTAACAACAAGAAGCGCAAAGATCGACAGAGAAAGGGGGAAAAAAGCCGTGAAAAATAAACGTCTAGGGCTTTTGCAGATTACGAGCTTCAACTGGAGAACGTTGGCACGATTCTGGGCCTTGGTGCGGGCCTGCACGGCAGGGTTGTTGCGGTTGAACGGATCATTGTAGTCCCCCATGGCGGAAGGGATGGATCAATCGAAAAATCGAATGCGCCGACCCCCGTCTCGGCTTCAAGAAACGGAGAAGGGTTTCGTTTCGCCCTGTCGGCCGTCGCCGCCTTGGAGAGGAGAGCGCGAGAAAAGAGGCGATGATAAAGGAGAGAAGACCGCCGTCTCGGCTAAAAGTAACGGAGAAGGGTTTCGTTTCGCCCTTTCGGTGGTCGCCGCCTTCGGAGAGGAGAAAGCGAGCGAATGAAGCGATGCGGAAATCAGAGAGATTAAGGGTTTGTGCACGGCGGTTGATAGTTCGCCCCGGTGGAGTCACATTAATTACGATGATGTTTGTGTACATTTATTTATTACTTTCCGGTTTGTTATCTCTCATAAAAAATAATTTGCAATGTTAATACGATGTTTGCGCGAAATCAATATAATAAACATTTTTGCGTTGCCTCACTAAATGTCTCGTCAGTCAGTTTCATTGGATATTTACATTCGATATTATCATTTAATATGAGTTTAATTACGGATGATTTTTGGAGAAATCTCACATTTTGAGCTTTTCCCCATGAAACGTTGGGTTCATTTTTATACATGAGCTTCATAATAAATTAATATATTATCGTTTTATATTAAATTATTAATATTTTATATATTTTATGAATATTAAAAATTAATTAGGTTCCTTCTAATACGATGATGTGTTTTTATCCTGTATTTATTTTTATAATAATCTATTACTTTGTAATGGATTTTAAGTTTGGGTGGAGGAGATTTTTTCACTTATAGTCGTACTAATAAGATGTATTTTTTTCTGTTAATATTTAGTATTGTAAAGATAGTTATTTAAATTTTCAAAAAATATAAATTATAAATAATAATAATAATAATAATAATAATAATAATTTATTTTCTTTTATTTTATAAATCTATGATGTGACAATGAAAGCAAGTCCGTCATCCCTTTCACCCTAATTTATTTTATCTGGTCGCCCTCTGTCGATTTTATTGTCAAAATCTAAATTTACAAATTATGCTTCTCTCACGATCACGCCTCGTTCCTTGTACTATATTATGAGCGTTTATTACAATTAATGTCTCTCACGAATAAGAGAAGAAGAAGAACGAGAAAAAAAGGAAGAGTATTTATATTTATTTATGAACAAAAATAAAATTCTTAAAATGATATTATAAATAGTAAGTACACCTTGTGAAAATACTTTTTTTTATTAACCTTATTAACATTATATATTTGAAGAAGTGAGACACAATATTGAGGCATAATATTGTCCACACAATATTAGTAGACAAGATATTGAGTTACATTACAAGTTTTTCTTTGTCCAGGAAGTGACAAATTTGAAGTTGGTAATTTATTCAATTAGACAATATAATTAATGTTTTCGTCTACCTAATAGTTCAAATAGTATGCTTAAATTATTGATACATTATAATCTTCAATACGTATTTATTTGGACATAACAAAGTTTAGGAAAACGCTTTACAAAAGAATATATATATCATATGTGACGGAAGTATTAACATCAAACATACAGTTGATAGAATTTATGATATTAATTGATGATGTATAATGGATGAGTGATTGTTATTAATCGCTTAAATTTCTTTTGAACTAGTAAATTTATTAATGATCATCGACGTTATATTACCGAAAATATCATAAAAATAATATTGACTTTATCGCAACACAAATTAAACAATAATTAACAATTTAATTTAATTATATTCCCAATAGGATTTGGTGAAAATGAATATATTCGTAAATATCTGCTGAAACGACTTATATTCCATTGTGTGGTGGCCTCCTCTCCATCGCGATAAGGAAGACGACCGAGGTCTCCCTCGGAGATGCCATCGGAAATGGAGAAGCAGCCTCCGCCGTTGATCGTGGCAATGAAGGGTCACCCGGGAACCGGCAAGTCCACCCTCGCCCGCGCCATCTCCGCCGCCCTCGCCTGCCCGCTCCTCGACAAGGACGACGTTCGCGACTGCACCCTCCCCGTCCAACACGCCCTCTCCGGCACCGGCACCGCCGTCGCTGCCGCCGGCCTGCTCAACGACCTCTCCTACTCGGTCATCTGGCGGCTGGCCGCGACCCAGCTCCGCCTCGGCCTCTCCGTCGTCGTCGATTCTCCCCTCTCCCGCCGCGCCCACCTCGACCGCCTCCTCGATCTGGCCCACGGCGCCGCCGTCGCCGCCAGGGTCGTCGTCGTCGAGTGCCGCCCCAAGGACGCGGCCGAGTGGCGCCGCCGGCTGGAGACGAGGGGCGCCGCCGCGGGGAGCGGCGAGGAGGGGTGGCACAAGCCCGGGACGTGGGAGGACCTGCAGCGGCTGCTGGAGGGCTACCAGGGGTGCACCGACTACGACATCAGCGACGTGCCGAGGCTCGTCGTGGACAACACCGCGGCCGACGAGATGGTGGCGACGGTGCTCGACTTCATCAGAAGCGCTCGATAACAACATAATACAACGAATTGGATATTTGGGAGAAAAGAAGACATATTTGCATCAGCACTCGATCAATTGAAGGCTGTTTTAACTTCTGCACATTGAAACACAGGAAAACATGGCAGAAGACCGAAGAATAGAACTGGCAGATGCTTATTCACACAGTCTCTGATCTGTTCTATCTTGTTGCTCATTATCTCTGTAAATTGGAACGAAGAAGAACCATCTGGCATAAAGTGTAATGTATGATGTGCATAAAGCACTTGTTCATTTTGTATCAATAAAACATACAAAGGGTTTATATATATAATCTAAATTTACATATATTATTCTGTATTCAACAAAAAATATAAATTCCGTTGCCGGGATTTGAACCCGGGTCGCCTGGGTGAAAGCCAGGTATCCTAACCGGACTAGACGACAACGGAATATGTCATCATTTCATACAGAAATTTGAAATATCAGATATAAATCTGGCAAGTCAGAATAATTTATATTCCATTGGTCCTTCCAAACATACTATTGACCTCAGAAATTAAGGATTTACTACGTGGAGTGAATCTAAGTGTTCGGTAGCAGTCATTCTCGTCACGCTTCCGATAGAAGACATGGTTGATTGGATGTTGATGTGTGAGCCTGAACCGGTGATGACATCCAATCAAGCTCCGTAAATAATAATAATAATAATAATAATTTGCTAGTCGACCGACTGAAATCGATGGAAGACTGACAGCTATCACGTCAACGAGACAAAATTAGTGCGGATGACAGCTACGAATGCGCTGGCAGCGTTCCACGCCAGCTGACGCTGTCGGAACAGTCTGCGGTACCTCCACAGACCACAAAAGCCATACGAGTGAGTGCCCACGTGCACCGCCCCCTTGAAAGCTTCACCCAATACCTGTCTTCAGCCATTCCCAATCTTACTTGGAGATCAAATATAACAGAGGCATTAAGAGAGACGCTGTATGTCAAAAATGTTCCTGCTACGATTCCTCAAACAAGCAAATGCTACAAATGAAGACAACCTTTCTGCTACTGATCACTCGCTCTTAGAAAAATCATAGAAAGAATTAATGCTCCGAATTAGTCATTCGGACACACACACACAAAAAATCCATCGAACAATCACATTTCACCTGTACAGTGGGAGGAAGGAAAATAAGAAAGTGGCGGAGGAGAATGTTCATCACCGCAGGGTGGCAGATGATGACAGCCCCCTGCGGAGCTTGTGGGAGAAGAGACGGCAGGCGTTCATGCTGAGATCCACGGCCGCGGCGAGCGCGACGAAGGCCGCCGCGTCCTCGGCGCACCCGACGTGCTGCACCCCGACCTCCACCGCGGGGGGGCCGCCCGTCCCCTCGCTGGCCACCGTGGACGACATGACGAACCCGCGGTAGCCCCGGCACGGCGACGGCCTGCGAACCAATTCGCCGCTGCGCCCCGACGAGGAGGGCGTCCGCGCCAGGGGGTTGCCGCCTGCGCCGGTGAGATCGATGGCGAACTTGCCGCCCTTGGAGGCGCTGATGGTGGACTCGGCGAGGGTGACGCCGGGGCCAGCGGCGGTGTCAGGGAGGAGCTCGAAGCGGTAGCCGAGGCCGTCGCCGGCGGGGCCGCCCCCCCGCTCGCGCCAAGCCTCGAGGCGGCCCCAGGGCTGCCAGGTGCCGTCGCCGGGGCGGAGGATGAGCCAGGCGCCGGGGTTGGAGCGGCTGACGCGGTCGGTGCCGGGAGAAGCGACGAAGGGGGTGACCATGGAGGCCAGAGCCACGGGGGAGCCGGAAAGGTCGTGGACGGTGACGGACCACCCCTTGCGCTCTTTCCCCAGGCGCTCCCGCTCCGATCCCATGGACGAACGCCACCTCCGCGAACTGCTCGGTTCAGATTGCGCAGACCTAAACAGAGAACAAAAAAGAGGAACTTCGATGAGACGACGACACCAGCAAAATGTGGAAGAGTTTTGATTCAAATCTAATAAAGCTACAAACTTTGACGGAGAATCCAAAATGTGGATTAATTTTGGTGGAAGGAAAAACCCTAAATTCCAGTCGCCGGAGTGGTGGATAAAAGACGAACCTCGATCCCCAGTTCCAGTCGCCGGAGTGGTGGCGGCAGCCAAAGCTGCAGGTGTAGACGGGCTGCCTCCTGTTGCCTTGGACTTGGAACACCTGCGGGTTGCGCTCCGGCTCCCCGTCGAACTCAAACACGAACCGGGGGTCCACCTCCGCCTTCACCGTCAGGTAAAGCTGCGCCTTGGCCGCCGCCGACGCTCCCTTCCCGAGTGCAACCCACCCGCTGTGGAACACCACCGCCCTCCCTTCCGCGGTCTCTCTGAGATCCAACGGCAGCGAGACTCTGCCCAGGAGCCTCCTGGACCTCAACAAGCACGTGGTCCCCCTGCCGCCCGAGTAGATCGCGACCTTAAGCTTCGCCGTCCCGGCACCGGAGGCCGATGCAGGGGAGAAGAAGGATCCCCCGGCGATGCGGTCGAGGTCGGCCTTGGAGAGGTGGAATCCAGCAGCGAGGGAGGCGGCGGCGGGAGGCGGGGGCGCGTCGGCGTCGTCCGGGGGGAGGAGCGGCACGGCGGCGGTGTGGCGGGAGGGGTGCTTGTCGAGGCGGACGGTGGCGAAGCAGGGGTGGGCGGAGGGGTGGACGCCAGATCCGCCAGCGGGGCGGGCGGCGACGGGGCCTTTGAGGGCGAGATTCCCGACGAGGACACGGACGAAGGGGCAGGGATCCATGGCGTTACGACTGGGCCTCAGCGCTCGCCGCTGCTCTTTATAGCCCGACTCCTGGCGCCCAGATTAGCATCAATCAACAGCTTGTGAAATGTGAAGGTGGCAATCAAGAAGTGCGACTTAAAAAGGCGAAGAAGACTTAATGACGAGGCTTCGAAGTAAAGTAGGTCGTGAGCTGGGCGGCGGTCATAAGACACGCTCACGTACAGGCTGGGCAAGTGCACGTCGTGAGCTGGAGCCGCATGGCACGAGCAAGCGTCTAAACGATACTCAAACCCCAATCACCCGCGCACTTACCACATGCGCTTTGGTCACCGCGTGTGGGTCCCACTTGGTTCCCTGCGAGGGTTGTCGAAGTAGTAGGTACGAAGGCCGAGTGTCGTTTGCTTTCGGCGTACATTAATACTATGAAACCACAAGATACGTTCAGAAACAGGAAATAATATTATGTGATTTCTGACCCAATGTATGCCAGCGTTAGATTGAGTGCACTGTGTGTAAAGTCACAGTGCAAAAGTTGGCCGTGCAACTATGCCCAGGTTGTCAGGAGGGCCTCTGACAGCAGCTTCACTGAATGCGAGAAAGATGGCATCCAATGTGTTTTGCCAACCACAGTTTCGATCTCCACTCGATATAATATATATATATATATATATATTATTAATAAGGTTGGAGTCAGTGACAGTCACAGCTCAGTGGCTATCGGAGGGATGATTACTATTAGGATTCCGCATCATAAGGCGAAGGATCGGAGCTTTGCTCTGCATACGTGAAGGGATCTAATATTCATAGTTTTGGAATTTGTTGTTCTTAAAAAGTTTGATTATTTTTTAAATATATAAGAATATAATTTCATATTTAACAAACAATAATGTACGATATATTTTATTTTATATATATATATATATATATATATATATATATATATATATGATCAATGAGATAAGATAAGAAAGATAAAAAAAGATATTTCTACGAATTGATAAGCGATTGACTTAATGATTTGTATGCATATTTGGTCCTGATTATTATGAAATAACAATGTCAACTCAAAAGTTAGAATTGAATTAAATTTATCTTGCACATGATATAGAAGTAAGCAAAGACCGAGCTTTTTATTTTCATTTCAATAGTTGCGCCCATCTTTACGCTAATGCTTATTTCATAAGGCGCTAATGCAAGTTGTTCGGGGTTTCAATTTCAATATAGCTTATTTTTGTGCTTATTTTCTGACTGTGATTGATAAGTCATTGACTTAATGATTTTAATATCTATTTGATCTTGATTAAGGAGTAACAAAGTCAACTCGAAAATTAAAATTGAATTGAATCTATCTTGCACATAGTATAGAAGCGAGTAAAGACACATTTTTCCTTTTTCATTTCACTAATTGCACCCATCGTTACGCTAATGCTTATTTCATGAGGCGTTACGCTTACTTATTGTGATCTACCGATTGCTTATTCTAATAGACAATTGGTCTTTTTGCTACCAATATAACCATTAACCTACAGGTTTGCTATGAGTGAAATCTAAGCATGAAAAATAGCTGAAGGGGGTCAAATCTTATCTATAAAATGCCTAAAAATGGAACATGAAAGATTTTTAAGGTGTTTCGCTTAGTAAGCCAGCTAAGTGACCAAAATACCCTCTTGGTTGTCTATAAGATGTTTAAAAAGGAAGTATTCATACTAATTATTGAAAGAAATTTATAAGTCAAATCTTGATGTCTATAAAACTCAGGCTGGTTTGCTTAGTAAGCCAGCTAAAGTGGCAAAAATATTGCTTTAATTGTTGAATGTGTCAAATCCTGTCTGTAGTATGTCTTAAAAGGAACTATTCATACAATATATATATATATATATATATATATATATATATATATAAATCAGAAGTCAAATCATGATGTTTATATACTTCAGGCAAAGGCTACTTTTGCTGAAGAAATCTTTATCTACTGACTTGATGGAGCAACATGAACTTGGAAACAAAGCAGAAAAGACAGAAGATTTCAAGCTGTTTGGGTTAGGAAGCCAGCTAAAGTGTCAAAAATATTCCCTTGATTGCTGAAGGGGTCATATCTTGTCTATGAAACATCTGAAAATGAACAATTCATGCTAACTAGTAATTACTGAAAGAAATTTGGAAGTCAATTCATGATGTATAAAAATTTCAGGCTGTTTTTGCTGAAGAAATCATTGAGAGTTGTTAGTATATAAGGTGAAGAAAATTTTTTTGAGAGTGAGAAGAAGACTATTTATTTAGGGAGAGAATATGGGTAGAGTTTTTCTTAATAATTTTCCTGGTTAAAAAAGGAAATAGAAAATTATAATTCGTCGATGAAGCCGAGAGAAAGAGAGATTAGATTAATTTGATGAAGCCGAGAGAAAGAGAGATAAGAATTTGCAAGCCTCCAACTTTTTATTTCTGTTCCAGTTAAACCATGAACAACATTAATGCATTACGTATTTATATTATGTTTTGCATGTTTGAAATATGAAATATACTACAACATTCTCTTCTTGCATTGGTGTTGCATCGAATGCATGTCATCTTACTGTTCTCATCCCCATTAAAATGGGGGAAAGAAAAAGATATTTAGGGCTTCATCCTCCTCCCTCTGCTTTCTCCTTTTCCTCTTCTTAATATCTGCCAATCGAGAAGACACATCAGTTCAAAAGCTAAAAAGAAAACACCTTTTGCGACAATATCTACGTGCTTAGAGATTTCTTTTCCTAAATCAAATGGTAGCAGTATCACTTCATATAATCGATAGCAAGAAGGGTTGATATGATGTAGAGGAAGACAGAATGGGAAGAGATGAGAGAAGCATCTCACGTAAATGCACTATCCTTTTCTACATTGTATGACCACAGATCAACATTATTTTGATCGATGCAGCAAAGAGTATGATTCGAAGGATTCGAGTATAATATATCATTCTCACCTGGAAACTTGGTTTAGATCACAAGGCATCACGGACCAAGGCGGTAGATGCCGTCACCCATGAACTGCCCTTCCATGTAGAGAGCAGAAGCATTCTGTGGATAGAAACCATCCATCACCACGAACTGCATGTCCTCTGATGGCTTCCAGTGCCTCTTTCTTTGGTTGATGAACCAGTTGTTGATTTGCTTCTGATCAAGACCTGTCGACTCAGCCAATTCCACCTTCTCCGTTTCCTGCGTGTTGTCATGTAGAATTTTCCATCCAAGTAAGTCAGTAGCTTGGTGATACGTACGATGATGAACGTAGAGCACATACAGATGGATACGGCCATTTGTAGTGGAGCTGCCACCAGTTGAGCAGCTTCTGCCGAGCTTCCTTGGGCAGCTTTCCTTTCTTCTTCTTCTTGGTCAGCTCTTGCCGGAGTCTGCTCAAGTAGCCACCATACTTCTTCAAGAGATGGTGCTTCAGTTCTTTGTCGGCATGGGGGTCGATATCCTGAGGATCCACCTGATAATCCCCAGTGGCATTCTGGTCCTCTTCAGAGGAACCAAAACCTTCACAGTTTTCATCTTCATTTTCCAACAAAAAAAAAATTAATGACATCAATTAGATTTGCTTTTCCAATATATGCATGCATGCTAATTGTGATCCTTACTAGAGATGTGGTATAAAAAAAGTATCTCATGCCAAAAAAAATATCTGTATGAAGAAAGGTTATATAATGGATAAAGGACAATGAAATCAACATTAGAGAAAAAAAAGAAAAGGTCAATAACCAGCCAAAACATTGTAGCAAGCAGTACAAAATGTGCTTCTAATACTTATGCCTTTAGCAGTTATGATAATTGTGATGCCAATTATGGGTGTTGAAATTAAATCGAATTCGAACTAATTCAAAATCGGTTCAATCTGAATTGATTCACTAATAGTTTGATTCAATTAACTGATTTTGAATCGGTTATAATTCGGACTATCTTACTTTAATCTAACAAAAATGATTCGGTTCGGTTCGGTTCGAACCGATCTAAACACCCCTAATGTCTATGGAAAATATTATTTTGATAGTAAAAAAATATATACATTTCAAGAGGGATACTAATATAATTGTTTGATACCTACATGCCATTTTCTTTTGGCAAATGTCCTAAAGATATAATTATAGAATGACTATTTCCAGTGAGAAAGATGATTAAAAACCTAAAGAACTAATCGAAGCTTAACACTTAATGGAGATGCTGAACTGCTCATTTTCTTGACTATTATCAAGTTTCATAGCTAGATGCAAATCAAAGACTCGATTATCTACTACTCGAATCCATCAATGAGTTAAAAGACATACCGACATTGCGGTCTATCCCAAAAAAGAGCTGACAGTAATATTAAAGTAGAAGGAACGGGAGCCATTTGGTTGATGGAATGATAAGAACAGCATCGTACGTAACATCTTATGCAAATTTGCAGGGAGAAAGCATCGAGATATGATAAAAAAAACAAAATGTTGGCTGAAAAGAACAAGGATGGTGACTCTTCTCGAGGTAGAACACTGTCGAGGAACCCTAAAACAGTGCCACAAGTCAGTACCAGAAATGCTAGCTTATTACACGCCGACGTGTGGTGTCCTCGATCGCTTATATATGTTGTTCGAGAGAGAGAAGGCTGTCTTCCTGCTTTGTTCGCCTGTAAACAGTCTAATAAACAAACAAATGGTGAGCAAAGAAAGGAAGGGAATGGAGGAGGCGAGAGGTGCAGGTCGAAGGAAGTCGGGGGGTCACTGTGTAGCCTCGTGACAGTGGGGAAAGGCTCCTGCTGCTTTCCCACCCATCTCTCGCGTTATTATATTTCCGAGGAGCTAAATGAGATCTCTTTAGTATATGTATCTATATCAGAGATCTGGTTCAGTCTTTGGTGCCGTGAAAGGTGGAAGAGGGTGTACTCATCGTAGTGTTACTTCTTTTCTACTGTGCACTGTCGCAGGGGAAAGTGTCAAACCCTAACTGCAGAAAAACTACAGTTTTCTTCACCTCTCTCTCTCTCCCTCTCTCTCTCAAAGATTGACAGCATTTAGGTCGATGTTATAAGCTGCTTAATGTGTACTTCCTATATTACCAGTGGAGAAAAGGCCGCGAGTGGAAGCGTCGGTGAGCGCATTAAACTGTAACTCCATCTTCATGAGGAAGTCTTTGGCCTCTTGCAATGGCCTCGTTAGCTCTTCCCGGTACTTGATGAGTACATCACAGTATGACTCCTGTTGTGTACATCACAATCCATTAGCCTCGACCGAAGAGAGATGTGGAGAGAGAGAGAGAGAGAGAGAGAGAGAGAGAGAGAGAGGGATAGTTAGTAGTACCATGAACTGGTCGAGCTCAGGGTCAGGATCAGAAGTGCCGTTATGGCAACTCGGGCCCAACGCGAGCTCGCGGGCGATGGTCGAGAGCCTCGCCACCACCTCCGGTGGCGCTCCCACCTGGAAAGAAGCACATGAGAACAAGTCGGTGAGAGAAGCACAACGAAATTATGCTGCAGCATAGGAGGTTAAGAATTAGGAGACCTTTTGGCAGTCCGTAAAGGCTGCGACAAGAGTAGAATAGTGCGGGTGCGACATGATCTTTGCCTTGATGTCTTCTTCTACATCACTTGGTGAGTTCTCCCCCTGTTCTTGCGTCGCTATCGTTCTCTTTTGGGACTGAGATGGTCCAGCTTCGGTTTTAAGTGGTGGCGTTCGGAAGCTCTGCCTGCAGACGGCCGCTCTCTGCGGTGGAGTAGGTGATGTAGTGAAGGCTCCACCACTACCACTATCACCTAGGTGGTAGAATTCCTCCATCCCTCACTTGTCGACCTATAGAAAGTATAATAACAACAAAAAGAGAGAAAGGAAAGGAGCAGAGAGGAAAGCTGGCAAAAATATAATAGGTGGATGGCAGAAGATGAACTCAATGCTAAGGAGAGAGAAGGGGAAGAAAGAGAGCCCCGAGCAAGCCTGAAACCTATAGAAAGAAGAGATCAAAAGCCATCTCAGGTGCTTTATTTTCCATCATCAAATCAATCACAAAGGAAATGATGTTCGATCAAGCAACTACAACATCTTAATTCATGCCAACGATGTAGTCAAGCCAAGAACCGAGGAGGGACAAGTGTTTGATTGGAGGCGTGAATGGATGGGAACAACGCATGTGGGCATGGGTTTAGAGCGTACTACACCTCACGTGCCCATCACTTCCATCTCCTGCTCTTCTCGTCGGAGCTCGTCTTCAGATCTGGTCTCACGGGAGAACGCAAGGGTCGGTAGAGGACTTCCATCTCCTCCTTTATGCTTCCTTGGAAATGATAGTTTCATGGATTAGTAGTCATCTTAGCATGATTAAGACCGGAAGTAATTCACTGTTGGTGTTGTATTTAGGGTGGGAACAGGAAAGATTCTTGGGAAAGCAAGAGCTCCACCTGGCTCGCAGCAATTGGCCATGGTGAGGCAACAGGTGTTGGATACAGTTCGATGATGGAACTTTGGAAAGAGATGCGTGAGGTCGGAAGGAACATAAACAACAGAGTTGGTGGGTGTGATTCAAATCAAATAAGATGGTAGAAATCATACATTATTATCAGAAGAAAGACATACTGATCATTCAGACTAATAATTATTATGGTACAAATCTCTCGTTACTTCTTCCATGTGCTCATTGGATGCTACAAATCAGCAGAAGAGTAACAATTTAATTTATATTTTATTTAATTAAATTTGATTAATCTATGGATATTTGTATTATGAAATAAGTTAGTAACAATATCAAAGTAAAAAAAATCAAATTTGATTTTTATTAAAGATTATAAAGGAATATTTTAAAAATTCATATAGAATAGAAAGTAAGTTATGAATCGATGACATAATAATAATATTAATAATAATAAAATATTATCTTCAAATTAAGTCTATTGAGATCATATATTTGATTTGATACAATTACAATATATTATTTTTATATATTTTTATTCTTATACTTTGTCCTATAAAAAGTCGTGAGAACATTACGAATAAGATAATGAATCAATGAATTGAGTTATTCCAATGACTCCATCATCGCGAAATATGTGTGGAGATGCTATGCCTTAGAGTTCATTTGTTCATTGAGCCAAACTAATTTAGTAGATATTTTTTATTTATTATCATTATCTTTATCTTTCTATTCCCTAATCAACCAGAAAAGAAAAAAAAATAGTTTTGGTCAATGTAAAATCAATGGATCAAAACCAAATGAAAATTTCCCAAGAGTTTACAGACATTGCCTGTGATTGTGAAGTTAATGTCTTGTTGCTGCAGTAGTCAATAGCTACTCGAACCTTGAGAATATTTTTATGAAGCTTGTACGAAAAAAAGGGAATTATTTAGTACATTTTTGTACCATGCTCAGATTATATATTTCTGCTAAGAGCCAAATAGTGTACTGTATTGACTGATGAATATGTACTAAAACTCTAATTTGTGCATAATGCTTTCGGACCCATGTCACAAAATTCATGCACTTCATGCAGCATGTCATAGTAGTAATCAGTAATTCCTTCGTTTTACCCCCAAAAGAAAAAAAAAATCTTTCATTGATTATAGACCTCGAATAAATAACTCCATAATTATATCTATCCGACGTAGATGTGGTGAAAGATACAAGACACAACTAGAGCTGCAAATGTTGTCGGTATCGTAACACAAACGATATAAAGACACTGAAAAAAGGTGACTTGTTGATGGAATTATCACCAATTAAATTGTTAATGATCCGTCGGTACTAAGACTTTGCTTCTTAGTTTTTTATTTTTTACTTTGTTTGAGATGGATTCATATTCATTTCATAGATCGGATCATCGTCGATCGTTATAGGTAGCTTTTAATGTAATATCAGAAGAGGCACAAGATTTTTTTTGAGCATTTTCATTGCAAGGTTACAAAATAGTATATGAAGAGAAAAAATGATGGAAATAGTGACTATATAAAATCCATACTAAAAGATTATAAAGATAGAGAAATGCATAAACAGACAATCTTATTTTACCTTAAATTCATCTCTACACATAGTTGTGATGCTTTTAATATTGACTATATACAATCTAAATGCAATTTTTTTATAAAAGTAGATGGAACTGATTCCACAAGTTCTGCCAAGTCTCCATTATATTATTGTGAGTAGCTTCTAGCTATGGTTTGCTTTCTCATCGAAAGGAACTTTTGAGTGACCAAACAAATCGAATCTAGAAAGGCAAAATATTATCCTTACATTGTTAAGAAAACGAAGCCTTTCCTTAATCATCTTCCACTCATGCAATTTAAGCATGTGGAGTGTAATTCAAGATTGTCATCTATTGACCAAAATCTAGTCGTTCTTCACATATGTTAGTCGAGTAAATAAAATTTCATAGATGCTCTCGGAAAGAAATAATTGATGTAAGTGAACCAAACACTTGTCGCAAAAGTTCATCCATTTTAAGTACTTTGATTCCCGGTGAGAAATTAGGATGGGTGATGATGAAGATTGTCATGTAAAGATCATTCGATTCGTTGTCAAAGCTGAACATATTTATCCTTATCTTTCTTCCGCAGATGAAGAACCTCTCCCTCGGCAGAATTGTTTGTTTTGTTTGAGCTGTATTCTGTATTAGAAAAAGACATGACGAGAAGATGCGTGAGATAGGAAGATGATACGTGTGGAAGAACATGTAATCGGTAAACATCCTTTCCGGTAAACGATGTTCAACAGTTGTTCTGTCAAAGTCGCCGTGCGCTTGGGAAGATGATGCGTAGATGGATAAGTTACGTGTTGAAGTAGGGGTGCACGATGACCTTCTTCCCGTTTCTTTCGAGGGACATGCATGCATGGTTTTGCTTCTTCGATGCACGTGCATGGATGGGAGTAGGCTGCTTGGATCCTTATGATCGATGCCGGTCGTGCCTCGATCCTTCAGCGGCACTTCATCGCGCAGCCCCTGAAGAAGACCTTTTTGCATGGCTTACTTTCCAATCGAGAAGTCGTAATTAGACGGCCAACTACTTGTCGCATGCGTTGATGCAGAAGAAGAAAGAAGAAGACGAAGATGAAGAAGAAGAAAGAAGAAAGAAGAAGAAGAAAAGCGTATCCGCATGCTTCATTTCCATGGCGGCTGTTGCAGGGTAAGCGTCGTCCTTCATTTACCAGAGTATAAAACTCTCTCTCATCTCTGTACAGAAACCACAGAGCAGAGTAAGAGAAAGAAAAGATTAGCATAGTTCGAAAGGATGGCACAATCCCATCGCTTACCGTCGTTACTGTGCCTCATCGCTGTAGCGATCATGGCGCACACGGTCCGCGCACAGAACTCTCCTCAAGACTTCCTCGATGCCCATAACACGGCCCGAGTTTGCGTCGCGGTCGGCCCCATGTCGTGGGACGACGGCGTCGCGGCCTACGCCAACAAGAGAAGGGCCGACTACCAGCTGTTCCATTCCGGCGGAACCAGTTCAAGGGATGCGGTGTCGCTCTGGGTGGCGGAGAAGCAGTACTCCGACTATGACTCCAACACCTGCGACGGGGGAAAGGTGTGCGGGCACTACACCCAGGTGGTGTGGGCTAACTCGGTCTACCTCGGGCTGTGCCCTCGTGGTGTGCGACGACGGCGGCGTCTTCATCACCTGCAACTACAGTCCGCCAGGCAACTACGTGGGACGGCGCCCCTACTGATCTCTAAAGCTCTCTTAAGGTTATCCATATGGAAAAATCGACGAATAAAACCTTCCTTCTAATAGATAATAATATGATCTTAGTAAGAAATAATAAGATCTTACAAAGCCTTCATTTCATTCTAGACCCTTATCATTCCTTCATTCAATAAGAACATCGCTCACTGACTCATTAGCATAATTGAATCATACAATCAAAAATATAATGTCAAGATTTAAATCAAAGATATATACCTAAAACAAAATAATCAAAAGAATATCTCGAATGTCAGAAAGCAATGCATCTTAATAATCTATATGAGAGCATAGAATGTAGGAAATATAATTAGGAGAGTAATGTATATATATAGATATGTTGGTAACACATATAATATACTTTAATAATGTCCATTGAGTTCAATAACAAAACCGAACATTAGCACGGGTGGCTAATGCCAATGTCGTCTCTTTCAAGAGACTGTGGGTTCGATTCAGATGTCGTGCCAATTTGAAAGGAAGCCGTGAGGATTACATGCGCTCGTGTGATTGACCGGGTTCAATCACAACCGTCTGATTCCATTAGACGACAATCCAGCGCATCTGAGCTTCTATTTTAATTGTTCAATAATACATTTTTTTATTTTAATGTATTCCTGGAGAACGTTAACACAAATTGAACGCGGCAGCGGTGGTTGTCGCCTGTAGCCGGCGTTTCTTGACACCGCGGGTTCGATTCGGGTGGCGTGCTAGTTTGGAAAGAATCAGTGAGGATAAAATGCGCTTGATGTGAAGGACTGGGTTCAATCACAGCCGTCTGATTCTATTAGACGATGATAAATCAGCGCATCTGAGCTTTCTTTTTTTATTTCTTTCAGCAGATGCATTCGACGCAGCTTCTATCATTCCCAAATCCTCCATGGGTGAAGACCTATATTGCTCATAGCCCAGGGCAATAAGGAATCAAACAATGCATAGGGACAAGGACTCAGCATAATTGAATATAATAATTTAAAATAATAATTTGATATGAATAAAATAAAAATAATAATTCAATATAATCAATAGTTCGATCATTGGTTTAGAAGGAATCTTATTCATTGATAATATATTGTCTAGCATGAGCTGATGGCTTAAGAGATAGTAACTCTTTCTTCTTGATAGGATAATTTTTTATTTTATGATCCAATTTTCCGCAAGCAAAACAGACTCTAGTTATTCAAAAATATTGACTTATTTCTTAAATTTTATTAACCCACATTTTGCACGTGATTGAGTCCTCGGTGACTTTTTCTTTCTCAAATTTGGATATCTTGATCCTCTTATAACTTGTTTCAGATTCATTCCCTCTTTTATTTTTGCTAATAAATTTCTCCTTATCTTTCTTGTCCATGATTTTCTGAATTTGTTTGAAGTCTCATTCAATTATCAATGCTCTTTCGACGACATAGGCATAAGCTTTGAGTTTTAATGCTGATATCCGACTTTCTTATAGCTGGCATTAGGCCCCTTTCAAATTTATTTACTTTTCTAATTTCATCATCAATTATATGAGTGGCAAATCTAGAGAGCTCAATGAATTTAGATTCATACTTTGTAACCGTCAAATTTCTCTAAATGAGATCTAAGAACTCTAATTTTTTCTGCTCTCTAATGCAATCTGAAAAATATTTATTATTAAACTTTTCTACGAATACTTTCCATGTGATTGACTCATGTTTGATTTCAGAAATTCTTTTAATCATTTTCTACTAGTGCTCAGCCTCTCCTTCCAACATAAAAGCGACAAGAGAAATCTTCTGATCATCAGGGCAATTTAAGACGTCGAATATTTTCTTTATCTACATTATCCATCGTTCTACGATCATTGGATCTAGCTCACTACTAAAACTGTGAGGACTGAGCTTCTTAAACTATTCAATTCCCAACCCAGTTTGGTTCGACATACCCATTCCATCATTTCTTCCTTGTCAAACTTATTATTGCATCACTTGTGTCATAATCCCACCCAATTGACCAAAAATAGATGCAATAGGAGAACTATATAACCTCGTAATTCTTGCTTCCTAAAAATAACAAAAGAGAATTATTTTTTAATCAATCTATGAATAAAATCACTAAACACAATTACTTAGTGTAATTGGATATAATAATTATATATAATAATTCCAAACGATCAAAATAGAGACAATAATTCAATATAACCAATATAGATCTAATAAATAAATAAATCATAACTTAGAAGTTAATAATATGATTTTGATGCCAATTGTAAATAATAAAATTTTTATGCAAAAATATAATACTAGGATTGACATCAAGTATCATAAATCAGAAATTGTGTACCTTTTGAACATAATAATCTATAGGGTATCTTGAATGTCATGAAGTAATACATTATGATGATCTGCATGCAACGTAAATCTACGTATGAAAGAAACTAGACCGGCATCCTCTCTTCCTTTTTTTTATAAGGTTATCTCTTCAGGAATATACTGTAAGTAGATTTTATTTTTTTTTTATTGATCGATAATTATATTTAGAATTTAACTAGATCTATAATATATCTCACACATAATTTACTAATTTTAGTATATTTCGTTGAGTTCGTTAACGCATCCGAATGGAGACACTGGTGGCTATTGCCGATGGCCCCTCTTCCGAATGGTCGAGGGTTCGATTCGTGCCGCGGTCTAACTTAAAAAGAAGCAGTGATGATTACATGCGCTTGATGTGATGAACTGGGTTCAATCACAATCCTCTGATTTCATTAGAAGACAAAACAGCGCATCTGAGCTTCTTTTTATTTGTTTCCGTGTATATATATACAGTAATACAAATCCCTTTATCTTCAGTTCGTGAACACACGTGCACCAAGAAATATGTGACTAGCCACTTTCGCCAGGGTTCGATTCTTAGGTCGTGCTATTTTCAAAAGGAGCAGTGAGGATTACATGTGCTTGGTGTGATGGACCGGGTTCAATCACAACCGTCTGATTCCATTAGACGACAATACAGGGCGTCTGAGCTTTTTTGGTTTTTTCCGCATAACCATTCCACACAGCGGCCCGTGGATACACCTGATGCCGCACCACCATGGCCGGCGAAGAAGCCCTCTTGTCCCTGTCCTCCGGTTTGGAGTATATGATCTCGAACCCAAAATCCGTAGATTCCGTTGGATCTCTGATTAGCTGGTGCCCTAAGCTTGGAACTATCACTGTCATCCTTTGCTGTGCTGTCAGCGATAATCGCACTTGCACTATCGTCTATCGCCCACAGAAGCACTATCGCATGCAGCAATGTGCGATGCAATCGTCGTTGCACTGTTTGACCTTATGCGACAATCGACTTAGACTAGTAGCCTTTTGACTGTCTTATGTGTTGACGTATGATGTTTGTACTATTGCTCGTAGTAGTCGTCAGCAATGTCCAGTCGATGGCAGTGTTGTATTTCTTTTCATTCAAGACCTTTATCCTTTTGTCATTCACAGATTCTCTATTGAAGGAAATCTGCATTACCCATAACCCAGGACAATCTAAGGAGCGAACAATTCATATAGACCTAAGGGCAACCAGTGCGTCTAAACTTCTTTTTTATTTCTTTCTACAGAAGCATTCCACACGATAGCACTCAGATGCACCTCACACCGCACCACCATGACAAGACGACGGAGAAACCCTCTTGGCCCTATCCTCTAGCTAGGAGAATATGAACTTGAAGCCCAAATCTATCATCTTTATTGGATCTCCAATCAACTGGTGCCCCATGCTCGGGACTGCCACTATCACCCCATATTGTGCTGTCGACGATAGTCGCATTTGCACTATTATCCATCGCCCATAGAAGCACTATTGCATGTAGCAATGTCGCCTATGAAATGCACGATGCAATCGCCATTGCACTGTCTAGCCTTATGCGATAATCGACCTAGATTAGTAGCCATGTGACTCTCCTATGTGTTGATGTATGATGCTTACATTATTGCCCGTAGTAGTGCCACTAGTAATTACCTTTCGATGGAAGCACTGCACATCATTTCGTTCGAGACCTTTATCCTTCTGTCATTCACAGATTTTCTATGGGAAGAAACCCGCATCGCTCATTACCGAGGGCAACCCAAGGATTGAACAATGCACATAGACCTAAAGGCAAGGACTGATTGTAATTGGATATAATAATTTGAAATAATAATTCGATCAAAATAAAATAAAAATGTGATATAATCAATATAGATCTAACGAATAAATAAATCATCTAATTTCTTTAAAATTCTATGATAACTTAGAAGTTAATAATATGACTTTGACATCAATCGTAAGTAATAAAATTTTTATGTGAAAATATAATACTAGGATTGACATCAAGTATCATGAATCAAAGATAGAAGGTGTGTATCTTCTAAACATAATAATGCAACGTGATGATATGCATACATCGTGAATCTACACAAAAGAAATTGGACTCACTTCCTATTTTCAAGAAAACTGTAATCGATAGAATAGAGATCTATCGAGAGGTGAGAGCATATGATACAGGAAAGATACTTAAGAGAGATTCTTTTGATAAGGTCATCTCTTAAGGAATCCTATTATTCTGAATCTCATATGATTTATTATAATTACTTGAGCTTAACTACACATCCGAACGCTGACACTGGTGGCTATTGCCTGTTGTCTGTCTTTCAAAAGGCCGTGGGTTCGATTCCAATCGGATGCTAGTTTAAAACGAAGCAATGAGGATTATATGCGCTAAATGTGATGGACTGGGTTCAATCACAGCCTTCTGATTCCATAGGAAGACAATTCAGCGCATCTGAGCTTCTTTTTGTTTGTTACATTATATATACAGTAATACATATCTTTGAGCTTCTTTTTATTTGTTTCCGTATATATACAGTAATACATATTTTATAGATTATATTTCCTCGAGTTTGAATACAATGGCATTTGTATTTAGCGTTACTAGCGATCGAGGGTTCGATTCTTAGGTCGTGCTAGTTTGAAACGAAGCAGCGAGGAATACATGCGCTTTGTGTGATGGATCAGGTTCAATCACAACCGTCTGATTCTATTAAATGACAAGTCAGCGTATCTATTTGTTTCCGTATAGATTTTTTACAGTAATACTTATCTTATATATTATTTGTTTTTATCTATTCTTTTTATTTGTTTCCGTATGTATACAGTAATACATATTTTATAGATTATATTTCATCGGGTTTGAATACAATGGCATTGGTAGCTAGCGAATATAGCGATCGTTACCAGAGATCGAGGGTTCGATTCTTAGGTCGCGCTAGTTTGAAACGAAGCAGCGAGGAATACATGCGCTTTGTGTGATGGATCAGGTTCAATCACAACCGTCTGATTCTATTTGTTTCCGTAAAGATATACGGTAATACTTTCCTTATATATAATAATATCTTAAGCACGAATGCGCAACTGCACCAATAAACTATTTGCTAACGAGCATGGCCAACTTTTCTCGAGATCGCGGGTTCGATTCGGGTGTCGTGCTTAGTTTGAATAGAAGCAGTGAGGATAAAATGCGCTTGATGTGAAGGACTGGGTTCAATCACAACCGTCTGATTCCATTAGACGATGATAAATCAGCGCATCTGAGCTTCCTTTTTTATATATTTCTTTCGGCAGAAGCATTCGACGCAGCTTCTATTATTCCCAGATCCTCTATGAGTGAAAACCTGTATTGCTCGTAGCCCAAGGCAATAAGGAATCGAACAATGCTTAAAGACTCAAAGGTAAGGACTTAGCATTATTGAATATAATAATTTAAAATCATAATTTGATATGATTAAAATAAAAAAAATAATAATTTAATATAATCAATATAGATATAATGAACAAATAGATCATCTAATTTCTTTAACATTATATGAAGAAACTAAACTCACCTTACCTTTTCCTATTTTCAAGATCATTATAATTTATAAAATTGAGATGTTCGAAAGTGAGGTAAGATATCTCTATGATCATCATATGAACTATGGATGTCTTGCCTATGAATTATGGATGTCGGGAGTGTAAGATTATATGACCCTATTTAATTAAGTAAGATATATTATAGATATGATTGGATTCTGATTATGGATTCCTTAGGAGATAACCTTGATGGGAGGAACTCTCCTAATAATTTATCCTAGACCCTCTGCTCTCGCCTATAAATAGATAGGACCTCTAGGGGCTAAAGGGGCATCTGATAAACAGGACCTCTAGGGGTAAAATGTGCGGAGGTAGTTTTTTCTCTCAATCTCCCTCTCCCCTAATCCCCTAATCCATCAATCTAGGTGGTCCTGTGAAAAGATATGAAGAGAGGAGAAGGATCTAGTTTTCCTTGCAGATCCTTGTAGATTGGATCCTTGTAGATTGATATTTCAGATCCGAAGACGAAGCGCTTGTAGATCAGATAAGATTTATTTTCTCTGAACAACAAGAAAAAGGTATGCATCATAATATTGTCAAATCTAATTTATTTGATTTCAATCTTGGCATAAAAGTTTTTCGCATTACAAACATCATGATTACAGATTTTATGCTTTCAATTGATATCAGAGACAAGTTCTTGAGATCAAATATATTAGATCTATTATTGTTCTTTACGATGCTTGAATGATTTGTCGGATATTATTGATCTGTTTTCTTTCTATATGATTTGCTCTATTACTCTTTATGAGCAATGTATAATTTTATGTTTGATCGATGAATTTACTGTTTCTTATTATCGATGTTATTGAGATGATCATCTCGGTTGATCCTTGTCGACGAAGGGCCGTGTACTATCCCGCAGTCGTGCATCACGGTCGTGCGTAGGCAAAGGTTTGCTTGCGAGCGATGGTGGCACCACGGACATCCCGCACCGCATGTGAACGTGGTGATTACGGAAGGCGACGATTGCCCTCACGCATAATGGTGGTGCTCGCAGAAGACGCCTGCGGAAGGTCGGTGGCCGCAGATGCCGGCAGCAAGGCGGCGGCCAAGCGCGAGCAGGAATCACGATAGCCGCGGCCACGCATAATAACATAATAACATAATAACATAATAACATAATAACATAATAACATAATAACATTATATATATATATATATATATATATGTTATTATGCTTGATGATGTAATGGTTGACAAGCTTCTTAAACACATCTCTTACGAAATGTAATATATTTCATTGAGTTCATTAACACAAACGAATGGTGACGCTGGTGGCTGTTGCCGATGGCCTCTATTTGAGAAGGAAAGTCGCCGACGGTTCAATCCTGATGGCGTATTAATTTAAAATGAAGCAGTGAGGATTATATGCGTTAAACGTGATGTACCGGGTTCAATCACGACCGTCTGATTCCATTAGATGATTAATCAGCGCATCTGAGCTTCTTTTTTATTTCTTTCTGTCGAGAAATCCTTTTGACCCCGTGGTTGCACTGTTTGGCCTGTCTATGTGTTGATTGCCTCTATTAGTGTCACCCGCAATAACCTGTCACATATTTAATTATCTTTGAATGCGCAATTAACAAGCAAAATATTATGAAAGTAAAGATAAGTTGAAACTAGAATTAAACAAAGCTTTTTATATTTTATCAGAGGCATTAATAGTCAAGCTTTGGAATCTTATTTAGTGATAATATATTATCTAGCATGGGCTGATAGCCTAAGGGGTAGTAGCTCTTTCTTCTTCGTAGGATAATTTTTTATTTTATGATCCAACTTCTCGTAAGTAAAACAGGCTCCAGTTACTCAAAAACATTGACTTGATTCTCAAATTTTATTAATCTGCATCTTGCACATGATTGAGTCCTCTGTGGTGACTTTTCTTTCTCAAATTTGGATGTCTTGACCCTCTTATAACTTGTTTCAATTCATTCACTCTCTTATTTTTGCTAATGAATTTCTCTTTATCTTTCTTGTCCTTGGTTTCCGGAATTTCTTTCAAATCTCTTTCAATTATTAAAGCTCTTTCGACCACATCGGCATAAGCTTGGAGTTTTAATATTGATATCCGACTTCTTATAGCTGGCCTTAGGCCCTTTTCAATTTTTTTTGCTTTTCTAATTTAATCATCAGTTATATGAGTGGCAAATTTGGAGAGCTCAGTGAATTTAGATTCATACTTTGTAACCGCTAAATTTCTCTAGATGAGATCCAAGAACTCTAATTCTTTCTGCTCTCCAATGCAATCTTAAAATTATTTATCGTTGAAATTTTCTACGAATACCTTCCGTGTGATTGACTCATGTTTTCAGAAATTCTTCTAATCATTCTCCACCAGTGCTCAGCCTCTCCTTCCAACATAAAAGCGACAAAAGAAACCTTCTGATCATTAGAGCAATTTAAGATATCAAATAGTTTCTCTATCTGTATCATCCATCGTTCTATGATCATTGGATCGGGCTCACTACTTAAACTGGGAGAACTGAGCTTCTTAAACTATTCAATTCCCAAACCAGTCTAGTTTGACGTACCCATTCCATCATTTCTTCTTTGTCGAACTTATTGTTGCATCACTTGTGTTATTGTCTCTAGAGTTCTCATAATCCTATACAATTGATTAGAAGTAGATGCAATAGGAGAACCATATGACCTCATCATCCTTGCTTCCTAAAAATAACAAAAAAGAATTATTTTTTTATCAATCTATGAATAAAATCACTAAAGATAATTACTTAGTGTAATTGGATATAATAATTACAAATAATAATTCGAAATGATCAAAATAGAAATAATAATTCAATATAACTAATATAGATTTAATAAATAAATAAATCAATCATAACTTAGAAGTTAATAATATGATTTTGATGCCAATTGTAAATAATAAAATTTTTATGCAAAAATATAATACTAGGATCGACATCAAGTATCATAAATTATAAATTGTGTACCTTTTGAACATAATAATCTACAGGGTATCTCGAATGTCATGAAGTAATACATTATGATGATACGCATGCAACGTAAATTTACACATGAAAGAAACTAGATTGACATCCCCTCTTCCTATTTTCAGAAAACTGTAATTGATGGAATAAAGTTCTATCGAGAGGTGAGAATGTATGATATAGGAAAGATAATTAAGAGAAATTTTTTTATAAGGTTATCTCTTCAGGAATCTACTGTAAGTAGATTTCATTTTTTTATTGATCGATAATTTTATTTAGAATTTAATTAGATCTATAATATATCTTACACATAATTTACTAACTTTAATATATTTGGTTGAGTCCGCTAACGCATCCGAACGGAAACACTGGTGGCCATTGCCGATTGCCCCTCTTGGAAAGGTCGAGGGTTCAATTCGTACCGCGGTTTCTAATTTAAAAAGAAGCAGTGAGGATTACATGCACTTGATGTGAGGAGTAGCCATCAGCAATGTCCCGTCGATGACAGTGTTGTATTTCTTTTCATTCGAGACTCTCATCCTTTTGTCATTCACAGATTCTTTGTTGAAGGAAATCTGCATTACCCACAACATCTAAACTTCTTTTTTTATTTCTTTCTACAGAAGAATTCCACACAGCAACACTCGAATGTAGCTCACACCATACCACCGTGACCAGACGACAAAGAAACCCTCTTGGCCCTATCCTCCAGCTAGGAGAATATGATCTCGAATCCCAAATCTGTCATCTTCGTTGGATCTCCAATCAACCGGTGCCTCATGCTCGGGACTATCACTATCACCCCGTGTTGTGCTGTCGACGAAAGTCGCATTCGCACTATCGTTCATGGCCCATAGAAGCACTGTTGCATGTAGCAATGTCGCTTATGAAATGCACGATACAATCATCATTGCACTGTCTGGCCTTATGCGATAATCGACCTAGATTAGTAGCCATGTGACTCTCCTGTGTGTTGATGTATGATGCTTACATTATTGCCCGTAGTAGTGCCGCTAGCAATTACCTTTCGATGGTAGTGCTGCACATCCTTTCGTTCGAGACCTTTACCCTTCTGTCATTCACAGATTCTCTATGGGAAGAAACCTGCATCGCTCATAACCGAGGGCAACCCAAGGATCGAACGATGCACATAGACCTAAAGGCAAGGATTGACTATAATTGGATATAATAATTTAAAATAATAATTCAATCAAAATAAAAATAATAATATGATATAATCAATATAGATCTAATGAACAAATGAATCATCTAATTTCTTTAAAAATCTATGATAACTTAGAAGTTAATAATATGACTTTGATACCAATCGTAAGTAATGAAATTTTTATGTGAAAATATAATACTAGGATTGACATCAAGTATCATAAATCAAAGATAGAAGGTGTGTATCTTCTAAACATAATAATGCAACGTGATGATATGTATGGTATAGGAAAGATAATTAAGAGAGATTATTTTGATAAGGTCATCTCCCAAGGAAACGTATTATTCTGAAACTCGTATAAGTTATTATAATTACTTGAACATAATTACACATCCGAACGGTGACACTGATGGCTATTGCCTGTTGTCTGTCTTTCAAAAGGCCGAGGGTTCGATTCCAATCGGATGCTAGTTTAAAACGAAGCAATGAGGATTATATGCGCTTAATGTGATGGACTGGGTTCGATCACAACCTTCTGATTTCATAAGAAGACGATTCAGCGCATCTGAGTTTCTTTTTGTTTGTTTCAGTATATATACAGTAATACATATCTTTGAGCTTCTTTTTATTTGTTTCCGTATATATACAGTAATGCATATTTTATAGATTATATTTCCTCGGGTTTGAATACAATGGCATTGGTAGCTAGCGAATATAGCGATCGTTACTAGTGATCGAGGGTTCTATTCTTAGGTCGTGCCAGTATGAAACGAAGCAGCGAGGAATACATGCGCTTTGTGTGATGGATCAGGTTCAATCACAACCGTCTGATTCTATTAAATGATAAAGCGTATCTGAGCTTCTGTCTATTTGTTTCCGCATAGATATATACAGTAATACTTATTGTATAGATTATCATATTTTGAGCTGGGTATCACAACTGCACCAATAAACGAGTGGCTAACGCGTATAGCCAACGTTTCTCGAGATCGCGGGTTCGATTCGGGTGGCGTGCTTAGTTTCAATAGAAGCAGTGAGGATAAATTGCGCTTGATGTGAAAGACTGGGTTCAATCACAACCGTCTGATTCCATTAGACGATGATAAATCAGCGCTTCTGAGCGTCTTTTTTTATTTCTTTCGGCAGATGCATTCGACGCAGCTTCTATCATTCCCAGATCCTCTATGAGTGAAAACCTGTATTGCTCGTAGCCCAAGGCAATAATGGACTTAGCATTATTGAATATAATAATTTAAAATCATAATTTGATATGATTAAAATAAAAATAATAATTTAATATAATCAATATAGATATAATGAACAAATAGATCATCTAATTTCTTTAACATTATATGTATCGTGAATGAAAGAAACTAAACTCACCTTGCCTTTTCCTATTTTCAGGATCATTGTAATTTATAGAATTGGATGTCTTGCCTATAAAAAGGTGAGAGCATATGATTTAGAAAATATAATTAATAGAGTTTTTCTTATGTAAAGACCTATCGATAGCAGTGTTGCATATCCTTTCATTCGTGATCTATATCTTTCTATCATTTACATATTCTCCATTGGAGGAAACCTGCATCACTCACAACCTAGAGCAACCAAGGGATCGAACAATGCATATAGACATAAGGGCAACCAATACATATGAGCTTCTTTTTTATTTCTTTCTGCGGAAGCATACCACACAGCAGCACTCGGATGTAGCTCACGTCACACTACCATGACTATACGATGGAGGAACCCTCTTGGCCCTAACCTCCAACTAGGAGAATATGATCTCGAACCCTAAATCTATCGTCTCCGTTGGATTTCTGATCAATTGGTGCCCCACGCTCGAGACCACCATAGTCACCTCTTGATGTACTGTCGATGATAGTCACGATTGCACAATCATTCATCGCCCACAGAAGCACTGTTGCATTAAGCAATATCGCCTAAGCAATGTGCTATGCAATCATTGCTGCACTATTTGGCCTTATGAGACAACTGACCTTGTCTAGTAGCCTTTTGGTTGTCATATATGTTGATGTATGATACTTGTACTATTGCTCATATTAGTGCCACTACGATGGTAGTACTGTACATCCTTTCATTCGAGACCCTTATCCTTTTGTCATTCACAGATTCTTTATGAGAGGAAACATACATTGCTCACAACCCTGGGCAACCCAGGAATCGAGAAATGCATATAGCCCTAAAAGCAAGGACTTCGTGTTATCGGATATAATAATTTGAAATAATAATTCGAAACAATCTAAATGGAAATAATAATTCTATATAGATCTAGTGAACAAATAAATCATCTAATTTCTTTAACAATCTATGATAACTTAGAAGTTAATAATATGACACTGATGTCAATTGTAAGTGATAAATTTTTATGTGAAAAATATAAAACTATGATTGACATCAAGTATCATAAATCAAAAATAGAATGTACGCACCTTTTAAACATAATAATCAGCGGGGTATCTCAAATGTCATAAAATAATATAATGTAATATGCATATGTCTTGAATCTACACATGAAAGAAACTAGACTCGTATCCCCTTCCTATTTTTTAGAAAACTATAATTGATAGAATAGAAATATATGTGAGAGCAAATGATCCAAAAATGATAATTAAGAGAGATTATTTTTTTATAAGGTCATCTCCTAGAATCCTACTATAATTAGATTTTATTTATCGATAATTATATTTTGAATTTAATCACATCTATAATATATTTTACTTAATTAAATATGATAATATAATATAATATATAATGAATAATATTTATGTGCTCCATGCGTAGATGAATATATATAGAGTTAATATATTTCCTTGAGTTCGATAACTACCGAACGATGAGACTACTGGCTAAGTTCTATGGCCTTTCTTCCAAATGGTTGAGGGTTCGATTCGTATCGGTTGCTAATTTAAAACGAAGCAATGAGGTTTTATATGCGCTTGATGTGATGGACTGGGTTCAATCACGACCGTCTGATTTCATTAGAAGACAATTCAGCGCATCTGAGCTTCTTTTTATTTGGTCCGTATATATACAGTAATACATATCTTATAGATAATATTTCCTTGAAATAGTAACACGTGTACCATGGGCATTGGTAGCTAGCGACTATACCCAGCGTTTCTAGAGACCGAGGGTTCGAATCTTGGGTCGTTGTAGTTTGAAAAGGTGTGAGGAATACATGCGCTTTGTGTGATGGATCAGGTTCAATCACAACCGTCTGATTTTTTTAGATTACAAATCAGCGTATACATATTGATAATGATACATAATTTAATATCTTTAGTTGGGTAACAACTGCTCCAAGAAAGCAGTGGCTATCGACTTTAGCCAACATTTCCAGAGATCGAGGGTTCGATTCTGAAAAGGAGCTGTGAGGATTACATGTGTTTGTTTTGATGGACTGGGTTCAATCACAACCGTCTGATTACATTAGACGACAATCCAGCGCATCTGAGCTTCTTTTTTTATTTCTTTCCGCAGAAGCATTCCACACAGCGGCACTTATGCCGCACCACCATGGCCAGACGACGAAGAGGCCCTGTTCTCCAGCCAGGAGAATATGATCTCGAACCCCAAATCCGCCGTCTCCGCTGGCTCTCCGATCAACTGGTGCCCCATGCCCGGGACCAGCGCCAGCGTCTTGTCCTGGCTCCCCGCTAGTTCGTACACCAGCTCCGCCGACTCCGCGTCGCACACCGAGTCCCTCTCCCCGTGAAGCACCAGCAGCGGCGCCGCCACCTCGCTGCCCCTCCGTTTGACCTCGTCGCACACTCTCAGCAGCTCCAACGCCGTCGCCGCTGGCGGGTGCTCGCTCTTCTGCGCCCTCGGGTTCCTCCTCACCAGCTCCCTCACCCACTTCTCCCTGTAGGACTGGTGCACCAGGGACTTGGTCACCGCCACCCTCCAGCTCGGCGCGACGTGGGCCGCCAGCGGTAGGAACTTCTCGAGGGGCCACGGCGGCTTGAACCTGGCGGAGACGCCGCACATGGCGCCGTTCAGCACCAGCCCGCTCCACCCCGCCTTCTCCCTGAGGTACACGAGGATCGCCGTCGCCCCCCCGAGCGACTCGCCGTACAGAAAGGCCGGGAGGTGGGGATGGGCCGACCGGGCCGAGCCGAAGAACGCCACGCAGTCGTCCACCAGGGGGCCGATGCTGGGGATGTGACCTCTGCGGCCCTCGGAGCGGCCATGGCCGCGGAGGTCGAGGGCGCACACCACGAACCCCCGCTTGGCGATGGCCACGGCGGTGAGCTGGAACACCCAGCTGCTCTCGGAGGCGTAGCCGTGGATCATGGCGACCAGGCCATGGACTGCGGCGGACGGCGACGCCGGGCGCCATGACTGGGTGAAGATCTTCATGTTGTGGTTGTTTAGCATAAAGGACTCGCGGTGGAGGATGTGATGCTGTCGATAGAACTCCTCCAGGGTGAGGTTGCCGAAGGGACTGCTCTTGCTTGCTTGGTTTATTGGGTGAGACATCTCAGCGAAGGAAGCAGAAGAGCTGCAGGTCTTCCTGAACGGTGAGGTGATGATACCTTTACTTGTATATGCGTGAGAGTGTGACCAAAATCTCAAGTGTTGCATGTGAGCATTAAATTATGTTTGGAAGCTGTTGAGTTCCTAACTCGGAGGCCAAAATTTAATGTGGTCAATTGGGTTTCATCTCACAAGAAACCTGAGCAAGGCTTCCTCAAGGCATGAGAATGGAATTGCTGTTGGGAGTTATAATTAGCATCAATGTTAATTTTAGTCTAATGCACAAGGTTGAGGAAGAGAGTAGAATTAATCCAACACAGTCTTCAATCAATTTCATATTGTCTGTTCATTTTGTTCCATGACATCTTCTCACACATTTAGAATTAATAGGATATCTCATTATGGTGTTGGTGAACACAAGTTGATGCGAACAGTGATGGATGATATCTCATTCAAACTTCAGACCTTGTATCTTTCTCAAGGGTCGATCGCTATCAAATTCAACTCTAGCTAGCTTGACTTTTTGCCCAATTGATCATGATTTGATGATATATCTAAATGAATTATGATACATGAATCATTTGTCTGTCTTTAGAGAGAGAGAAGGAGAGAATTAAGTGGTTCCTGCAAATGCCTAGTGGTCCATTCACTTTCTTTGGCCATCTTCACGTTAAGTGCCTCCATTTCCCTCTCCTCACCTCTTGCTCTTCATTTGTGGTCACAGCAGGCCCACACACTGCATTGAGGTGACAAGAACGCTGCTCTCCATCATCTTTCCGTTTCAAGTTGCCTGGAAATAGCAGCCAATGAGGCCATCACCATAAAGACAAGACAGCCCCAGCCAGTCTCATGAATCGATGGAGGGGACTCACCCGAGTGTTGGATCTGAGGCTCTCGAGAGCTGCGCCACCTGCAGTCTTCTCGGTGGATGAGGTGGTTCGTTTTCTTTCATGCAGGTAGGTGATCGTCGTAGGTGAAGTTTCAACTTGTACCTGCTGATCCTATTGGATAATGGCTCTGCTGTATGTCATACGAGCCTGTCCTGTGATGACAGACCAGAGTTCACCGTGCAGTGAGCAAGTTACTACAGTCTTGTTTTAGTTCTTGCTCTAATCTGAACTCATCTTCTCCTGAACAGGATGATGCCGCACAAGATAATTCCCTGAACATTTGTGTGTGACGCATGACACCAGCATGTAATGAGTGCCAATGAAAGAAAGAAAAACCTGCTGGAATTTGATGCTGTCTCAGCACATCATACACATGATATTAAGCCTACAAATGATTCATACGATTACAACGGCGTCATCAAGTAAGCTCATGATCATGGAATATCTGACTATCCATTTGCAGGTCTCAAACCACTAAAATCCTAGAGAGCCAACTACAGATGCAGTAGATGCTGATCCAAATTATCCAACAATGCCTATGCTGATCCTAATCTGGTGTTTAAACAGTGAAGGATCAAGATTCCCGCAATCTTCAAGAGGAAGCTCCTCTGAAACAATGGCGAAGCAGAGGCCGGCCTGCATGCACAAAGGAAGCCTGCTCGGTACGGTTGCAGAGCTCAGAAATCAAACCATTTAGGAAACAGTACTCACTCTGAACTGAGAAACTTGCAGGACCCATAACCTGTCATGACATCAGAATGCAGTGGTCTATTAATCAACAAGTTTGCAGCAGAAAGAAAACTTGGAGAATTTGACGTCGAAGAGTTTACTCGGATCTCTTCTGACGACGGCTGCAGTTCCACCGAAGTAGCACGCGATATCGGAGTTGCCGTTCTGCTGATAGTAGCTGTTGAATACGTAGGAGGCATGGGAGAGGAGTGTGTCCGGGTGGTAGCAGGCGGCGCCGGGCTGGACGAGGGAGCAGTCAGCGCCACCGAGTCCACAGGCCCAATCAAGTGCGTTCTGGAGGTCCAACTGTGAAACCCCCGGACGAGCCACACACCATGTGGTGCCATCGATAAATGTTGTGTTGCCTTCAGGAGGAGAGAAGGTCGGAATGGGGGTGGTGGATTCGGCCTTCTGCTGGAGTCTTGCCCCCGGCGCAGCAACTGTTCATTCCATGGAATCAGACAGGACCAGGCCTGAGGCCAGAGGTTAGAGAAACAGAGAGAGAGAGAGAGAACACCCGATGGCCAATGGATCATCAAGCAACATGATGTCCGTAATGGCATGAAATCGTAAACTACGTTAAGAGAATTAGACTTGTTTTCTCATTGAATGGAAGAATCACAGAAGAACAACATAACAGTAATCAATAATCAATTCGGGTGGCTTGATGATCCTAATCTTATAAATCCATAAAAGAAAAAATTGAATTGGTAAGATTTATCGATGACTCTCACGAAAGGGACGAAGAGCACAGACAAAAAGAATGGTGAATGGAGTCTGAAGCTATAGTCGACCAAACAATATGAAAGACATAGTCCAAACGAAAATATTTAATGGTCTGTCCTTTATAGATAGATGAACCCAAATCCGAACCATAGATACTTGGATCACCTCCCAACAAATCTCATCACACATAAGCAACATGGTAGATGCACCACTGCTAGCTTTGGAGGTTTCTGCTTCTTGTTTGTATGTCGATTTTGAGGGAGAAACAATGGCCATATACGATATCTTCTTCAAGAAAAATGTAGGTTTTATTGTGTCAGGCATGTCAGACAAACTTAGAGATTAATAGATGAACTTGAGCTACATTAGAAACTTGTGATTCACAGATCAACAAGCAGAAAGGTCAGCTGGAAGGAAAGAAAAAACTCAAGAACAGGTATCGCGCATTTGAGACATTGGGGACTCCCCCGAAAGCATTCAAGAAGGTAAGATTAAAGAACAAATGGAAGTAAATAGAAAGAAAAAAACTCAAGAATGCCACGATCCGAACTAAAGAAAAAAGTAAATAGGAGATGAAGAGGCATTACCCATGTAGCATTCCACGATCAGAACCCCATAAATGACCATCCACTCTCCACTCCTCATTGCCAAAAGAACAAGCAGCTTCTCTCTCTCACTCTCTCTGGTAAAGATAACTGGAAACAACACTCAAAAAAGTGTTCAGGAGATGGTACAAGGCTCAGTTGTCAGTGATTTGTAGCTGTCAAACATTAATTCATGGCAGCGGATGACTTAAAACCTCCACATTAATTTGGCAGTGCATGCTTCGACATTGATGTGGCTCGGTCAAGCAGTTCCTCGAGGATGTTACGCGACAAAGTAGAGTTCATAAGATGCTACGGTCCGTCGGTGCCACAGGAACGAGAGGAACGGTTGATGCCTTGCGGATGAAGAAAGCCGCAGTATTCTCTTCGTTCCCTCTGCTTTTGTTTGCTCGCGACCGAGGAGATGGAATCTACGAAGCAAAGGTGAAACCAGGAAGATTAGATGAAACAGGTGGTGCAATGCATTGGCTTTTCTTGTGGATGAAGATAAGAACCGTATTGTTGTTGAGACATCGATAAGGATGTGTAGATGAGCCAACACTTTTTGGCACCATTTGTAATGTACTTTTTCTGATCACAGTACAATTCTGTACTCGGAAGATTTTCTTTCTTTTATGATGCAGTTTGAAGATGGATGGATATATCATGTAAGAGCTTTTCTATACTAAAGCAATTAGAATGACATGCAGTTGAGCTTGGAGATCTTTTGCAGAATTATTGATCTATGCATCTGTGGTCTCTGTTCATGCCTCTTGAGAATATTCGATCATGGATGATCTTTTGTTTCAACTCTGTCAACTGTGACAGACAACAGCTATGTTGATGTTAGCAATGGAGAATCACAGCAATGTTCATGTTAGCAATGGAGAATCATGGAACAGAGAGGGCATTATTTCAAATCACACTTGAAATCTCACTCTCAATTGTTCCACTTACTCCTCCTGTGTATCCATCTATATGCATATTATTTGACTCTCATTGCGCTGCAGTGATGATATCTTCTATTCAACCTTTCTGGTTATTTGTGGTGCATTTCTCTGATTATTTCTCAAGCATACTAATTGGTAGATCATGAGAATTGATATATTCTTAGATTATCATATCAACCACATCACCATTAAGATTTAAGACGAATTAATACCAAATTTCAAATACAAATAATCCAAGAATTCAAATCATCTGATCTGAAAAAGAAAGAAAGAAAGAAAGAAAGAAAGAATTCATTGCATCGGCACAATTTTGGACATAGTGGACGCATGATAGAAACCTCTTCATCTTCGTGTTCCTTGCCCTGTCGTGCTTGGGGAGCACTGTCTCTGCCATGACCACAAAACCAGCAAGCTTTTTTGGCATCTCACTGCTCCCCCCACACACACAGACACACCCAATGATGAACATTTTAGATTCAAACGTCTTTTCCCTCCATATATATTGCTCATGTCCAATCCCAACACTCGATGGGAAACAGTGTTCCTGTCGTCTTTTCATGCAACAAGCTTCTCGTGGATTGGTGTTCTCAGGACAATGTTCTCAAAAATGACAGCCTCGTCGCAGCTCTTCCACTGCATCCAATAAAAATATATGGGAAACTGACATTATGAGATTGCGTTTTATATTTGTTCATGTAATAATGTTCATGAATCTTGTGATGTTTATGGAGGTCTCAACCATCTGACACATCGGGGATGGGATGGGATGGGCTTGACCGCACTCTCCCGTCCATCTGTTGACCCTTTGGCTTTTGGGACGTCGGGAAGTCAGTGCCTTTTTTGACCGCACCCATCAAGTACTCAACGGCGCCAATCTCAATGTTGAATCAACGTCCGGGATCGAGTCCACGTCTCTCATGGTGCGGCCCAAAGGTTTCCGGAAGTTAAGGGATGGTGGATTAGGTATGATGTTGTTTCTTTTGCTTCGCCACCGAAATTATTCCAATCAAGGATTAATACCATCCAAATCGAAGACGAAAAATTAAGAATGATTCAAATCTTAGCGAGCGGGAAAAATTTTTTAGATGAACAAAGATTAATTTTCTTTTCACAAACATTGAGGGCCAATCATTATTATTAATAAACCCTCTCTTCCGACATGGATTTTTGCTGACGTTTTGCTCTGATAGAATCTACCACCGCAATCTATGTACATTTCTTTGGCGGATATCATCAATCCCTGGCCGTCGTATAAGACAGCAAACTAGTGGTTTCCGATGGCGACACGTGATTAGTTTAAAGTGGGTCCCACGCCGATCGACGGTGCAACGGAGAGGCAGAAGGATGGGTAGGGCGCAAGTTGGACTCTCGAAGACGACCAAATCTTGCAGCGGATCTAAGCGGAGTCAAAGCAATGAGCGCAGCGAGTCATGCCGCTCGACGCTCCCGAGGACTTGAATACATCGCCGTCCCATTCCCACGTCTCTCTACATAAACCCTCTTGAGGTTTTGCTCGCAGAGCGCCAGACTCTCTCTCTCTCTCTCTCTCTCTCTCGGAAATGGAGTATGAGAGGATTCACAAAGTTCAGGTACCAGAATAACATTTTGCTTCTGATCTCTTGTTTGTGGCAGATGAATCTATCGCTGCATACTGTAGCACTAAATTTTCCTACAGTTTTATTTGTCTGAAGGCTGTGTCTTTGCTCTGTGCCTTTCTCTGTCTCCGAGTCTTTTGTTCTCTCGCCTACAGTGGTGGACAAGTGTATATATCTCATTAGCGAAAGATTTTGGTGGAAAGGCCTTGTTTTCCTTTTTGTGTATGGCTCATTTGGTACTTCTTGAAGGCTTAATGTGATTTTGATCCGTGCCGCTACTTGTATCCCCTTTTCCCCATCCAAGTCTGATGCATACGGTTCATCTTGAATATTGCCTATGTCTTGATTTGGTTATAAGAGATTTTCCAGATATTTAGGGATTGTAATCAATGTTGCTTTCCACATTTTAATTTGTTTGGTTAAAATGAGTATGACGTGTAGTGGAAAGAAATCTAACGCTGCTTCTATTGGTTGATGAACTTTTGTTTTCAGATGGGAGTAATTTCTCCCAGTAAACTCAGGATAAAACTATTAGGATCTCACGGTGGCAGAAAGAAGGAAGGAGGGAACAGTTCATCCAGAACATCCCCTTCCAAGCTAGAGGAAATGGAGCACTCGAAGCACAGCCTATTAGCTGGAGATCTTGACGAAGAAGGTTAGTAATGGTTAGCATTAGGTAGATGATTTATGTCAACATGCGATTGGGTCGACAGTACAAGGTAAAAAAACGGGGTTCTTGTATGCCTTTTGTTCATAGTTAGCTTGAAAGACTCCAAAGATGCATCTTCCCTGAATGTTGGTGCGAGTTCGGAAGTTCCGAGATTGGAGTTGTCTGTTAAGGAGGTTCTCGGCTATGGACAAGGCGATCAAACTCCGTCTTTCCGAAAGGAGTTTCTCCCCAAAGGGAAAGCTGACATCTGCTGCAACAGAGCTCAGGACACTGTTAAATCTGTTTCTGGCCTGGCTGAGCCAACCAGCAACTTGAGCATGGTACATCCGATGCGATTACCAGACGAAGAAAGCTTCGATTATGACAGTGGACATGACAATGGCAGTGCACGCAGCTTTGAGTTCCATAAAGGCGAGAGACCATCGCAGCAAGCGAGTAGCCCCTTTGTCAGGAATCTTCCATCCAAGTGGAACGATGCAGAGAGATGGATTGTTCATCGACAAATTACGCATGTCAAGTCAAATGTTTCGAAGAAGACTGCTGCACTGAATCTTGGGAGTCTCCAAGTCATTTCCAACCGGGTGGTGTTTGTTCCGGAATCTGCGAGTGCAGACCACAGGCACTCTCTTATGCAGGAACCAGATGCTAAAACGAGTAGTTCCACGAAATCTACCTCACAAAATGTGGCCGACAAGTTCTCTTTTGCTCCGAATTCCTCGCAGTCCAGTTTGGATTCGACTAGCGGGTTGACAGATTTATCTTCAGTTAACAGCACTTATGGTGGTTGTTTTAAGAAAGAGTTTAATCATGCTGTCTCAGAAAAATCTACGGCTAAAGCGACAGGTAAGCCAATGTTCCTCCATATGTTGATAATAAATGCGTATAGAATTTGCTTTGAGCTCAAGTACATTTATAACCATGAAGCTCAGATGCTTAGAAATGCTTATCATGTCCTTGCCATGTTTTTCCTTTTAATCTTGCTTAAAGATTTGGATCATTTGTAGGTTTCACTCATTTAAATAATAATGAGTTATTGGCAAATCGCAGAAATCTAACATTAGATAGTAGCCACACAAACATGAGAAATTTACTCGGATACTGAAGAGTTGTTCGACATATTGATATAAATGCTTATAGAATTTTGTATTCGTGCTCCCCAGATTCATTTTAACCTTAAATTTTGAAATTTTGTAGGTTTCACTCATTTAAATGACAATGAGTTGTTGGCTAATCACACAATTCTAACATTGGATAGTAGCTGCATAAAGTTAAGAATTTGATTGAGATACTAAAGAGTTGTTCTTCTGTTAAATAGCTACCAACAAAATTAGTGCTTATATTATGCAGTCAGCCCGTTAGTGCAGTCGGTTTCGATGAGAGATGTGGGAACAGAGATGACACCTATTCCTAGCCAGGACCCATCGAGGACTGAGACGCCTGTCGGAGCCACGACCCCGGCCCGTACTCCACTTTCTTCAATACCATCGAGTCCCAAAAAAGGAGCACAAGCATCATCTGCTGCAGAAGCAAATACACATGATCAATCAAGAAAGAGTGAGAACTCTGGGAACAGAGAATTATCTGACAAAGAACTGCAACTGAAAACAAGGAGAGAAATAGCTGCCCTTGGCATACAACTCGGTAAGATGAACATCGCTTCCTGGGCCAGTAAAGATGACATGGCACATGCCTCTCCCCCCTTGGACCAGGAAAAGATCAAGAAGACAGAATATGAAGCCCGTGCTGCAGCATGGGAGGAATCTCAAAAATCTGAATATACTGCTAGGTATTCATCTCTTTCCCGCAATTGTATCTATATCAAAAGTTTGATATTTTATACAATATAAAATTAGTTATTACCACAATTATATCTTTAAACAAGATTATTAATAATTTTCGATTAGTATGTAATAGTTATTTTCAATGAATAAGATGGAAGAGGAGGAATAAACTGTTGACTTGATGAATAATATGGAGAGGTCATGCCTTTTAATCATAAGGGAGGAATAATCTTCTTTTGTTTAAATGGTTCTGATTATATATATTGTTCAGCAGTTTCATACATTAACTGCAAACTTCCTTCCATTATGTAACAGTAAGAATTACTGTCTCTAATCAGTCTAATTTTAGCTTTTCAATCAAAAAGTGGTCTTCACCAAAATAAGTCAATTTATGATAGGTTTTGGTTGCCTCAACATATGACACCTTAAGATGACAAAGAGGCTCACCCTCTAAAACAAGGCAGCCTAGTGCATGTTCATGGCTTCTTGCCATGCAGGGTCTAGGATGATTAATACAAACAGCCTTACCCTTGTAGATAGCGAGAGAGGTTGTTTCTTCTAGCTCAATATGATACCTTACTAAATTGTTTTTACACATGGACTTGGTCATGGTTTTCGATACATAAATACTTGGTTACTATTCTTCCATCCAACACATTACTTTTGGATTTTGACTTTCTTGCATCATATCTAAATATTAGTCAGCCAATTGATGAGAATAGAGAGACAAGAGGATATTAGACAGAGCCTACCACATGTGTTATCCACGGCTAAGTTCATCCTCAAAGAATATGCTGAAAGTGAGAAATGACCTAAAATTATAGAGGCATGCATTTTTCTTACACGACAAAAAAAAGGACCTAAATTGTTTATTAACCCATTGTTGACTTTGTTCTCACATCATACTCCCGACCCACCACTGACCCCCCACCTTCCCTTCTTTTTTTTTTCCATGTTCTGTGTTGTTTGTCTTAGTTCTCGGCGTTCTTGAATCACCTGTTAGTAATGTACATGAATGGGCATTTATCTAATTTTACTAGTGCTAATACGGTAGAATTTCTCTCCTGTGGTTAAAAACCCAACATGGTATTACACATTAGAATTCACATCTGTTTATTGCTGACCTGAATACATGAACAAACACATCAAATACCATTACATGTTTGGTGAATGTTGCCAGTATGATGAATTGTTCGTAACAAGTGATCTCTTTCAGGCATAGACGAGAAGAGGCAAAAATACAAGCGTGGGAGAACCATCAGAAAGCAAAATATGAAACTAAACTGAGGAGAGTTGAGGTACTTTTCACTTGCTAATTTTTAATTTGAGACTTTATTTATTCATTTATTGTTGCAAGAGTGGATCATCCCACCTCTTTACACATTTATAAAATGTGAAGAAGACCACAATGAGACATTCAATATGTGAGAAAAAGAAAAGGCAAAACAAAAACATGTTCTAGAAACATCAACTTTCATCTTTCCAGGATCAGACTCTCTCATTCATCATTCTTGACTTTAGCCACCAATCCATCCTGATATATACATTACAAAAATTAATTGTTTCCTAGCAAATCAGAAAGAAGAAAACTATCAGAAAACATGCAATTTCTTTCTTTTTTATAATGCTCACATCAGAGCAGCATTGAGAGTTTCCAGACCTCCATTTCCTCTTCTTTGGTTTATTTTTTTAAAGTTTTTATGCCACTTCTCAATAGACTGAATCCATTGATTCTATAAATCATACTTGGATACTTTCGCAGATGCTTAGCCTTTGTACAGTGAAGAAAATGATGTTTTGTAGTCTCATACAGTCCATAAAAGTCACATCAGATCTCCACTCCACTTTCTCTCGATCAAATCATTCACTTGTTAGTACTCTGTCATTGAACATTGATAATGATACATCCCATTTTGAGAGCCTAGGAAAAAAACTAAATTTCATCCACCATAATCCAGTAATTGGTAACAACGTTTAACACAAAAATTACCACCAATTTTTCATTCATATACTTTTCCGTCCTGCGTGTGTTTGTCTGCACTTCGCTGGTATCTGCCGATTTCTTCATTAAGCACTCTTAAATTAAGGTTTAGGCAAATCTAAATAAGGAAAAAAAGTGAAAATAAGCTACACAAATGGACATGTCCAAACTAAATGTCACTCCAGATATCAGAATTCCTCCATTTTGTATCCTTATCTCATCCAAGAACCAGTCCCTGGACCTTTTGTAAAATGTTTCCTATCAGCAAGAAGCCATATACACTATTTATATGCTCCTGTGGTTCTCAACCGCTGTTTGGACGGTCAAGTCCAATTCGTCTCTCAGATGTAAAACCTCATGATTTCAAAATTGTGTTTTTTATGAATATTTATTGTGGGATTTTGATACTTGTGATTGCCAGTTCCTAAGCATTCACCGCTTCCAGGATTAACCTTGCATTTTGCAACTTCAAACTATGAATTTATTTGAACTTATGTCGTATCTCATTTTTATTTTTCAGGCCCAAGCTGAACTGATGAAAGCCCGAGCACAGGATAAGTTGGTTGAGAAGCTATCATTAACACGCCGGCGAGTAGAGCACAAACAAGCCGTTGCTGAAGCCAAAAGGAATCGACAGGCTGCTATAACAGCTGAACAGGTAGAGCAGATACGGCAAACCGGTCGCGTGTGTACACCGCATATCTGGTGCTGTAGTTGGTTTTTCTGAATTGTATCTCCATAATTTTGGAATGAGTTGAGTTGCGGCTCAGTATAGGATTAATGCAAGGCTCGACCCTTTTTAATGAATATGATGAGACATATTCTACTCATCAACTGCATACTGTCTCAATGGAAGCCATCAGAACTTCTTCTTCCAATGTTAAACATGCATTCCTCATTGTGTGTTGCCTACTTTCCAGTGTGGTGGTAGATTCATATCTTTCTTCCAGAAAAGCTACACTCGAAGGAACTGATCATTGTGATCAATGATTGTAAAACATCCATCTAGACTTTTAAAAATCAATCTGATAAAGTTCATGAAACTTCTCACAATCTGATGAGTAAAATGACCCCTTAAGGAAGTGGTTTTCTTTTTTTTTATTCATCAATATCAATAGAAAATCCAAATTTGTATCAATAATTTGATATTTACAAATATAATGCTATTCATCCAAATATAATTTTATATAATAAAAAGGGAAATCTTTTACTTCAAAAGAGGGATAAAAAAAAGGCAACGTGCCAAAATGATATTGAAAATGGAAGAGGATTTGTCTATGGACATGATGAATAAAAACAATCAAATTATGATAAAATAAATTATAAGTAAAATTAAATATTACTATTGTAAAAAAGTTTGATTATGAATGCGTCTAGTTAGAAAAGTTAAAAAAAAAAAAAAAATGTATATTATTCATGACTCATTTGCAAGTTAACGATGTCTCAAATAATAAATTATCTATCAATCGTATCGTTAAGGAATCTCTTTATTGGATAAATAAAATATTAAATGATTTTTTTGTTATTAGTAATATTAAAATATTAGTAATAGTCTCTTTGGATGAATTTTATTAGTACTAATGTAAATTTAATTTATCTTTGGATAAATTGAAAATTTTACTATTAGCAAATTGATTCTCAAGGATGAATAATAAATCCAAATTCTTATCAATATTTTGGGATTTACAAATATATTCTATCTATCCAACCTGAAAAGGGTACTGATTCCAGTCCAAGTGGCACATTCCAATCATGTAGCTCCACCCATGTTAATCTACAACATCTTAAAACCAAGAACTAGTTTACTTTATTGTTCATCATGTTCTTCCTTGTCACCTTCAATGATGTCATGGTGAGTTTGGTGGCACAAGACCTCAATGGCCATGGGAACAGCAACGTCCTTCCCCCCTTTCCGAGTGCAACAAAATAAATGTCAGAGAGATGGAGTCCACAAATTATGCAAAGGTTAAGCACTCAAAAGTCATCTTTTGTTCTTCTTTCGTTTCACAGCCACACAACAATTTTGTGGGATCAATTTCTTCTACGTCGTCAGATTTAATTTACACGCTTTAGTCGTATAATGTAAAATACTGATTTTTTCAGATCGAGTATATATATATATATATATATATATATATATATATATATATATATATATATTGTCAGGTGGGGATTAAAGCATTTATACACCTAATGATGTGGATCCAAACAAATGAAATGCTGTTCAGGATTACACTCCAACCACCATTCTTCATGTACTGTATATTTAGTAGAGACTGCAATGATGATTTATGTTTTTGGATGAGTACCATCAACTCGATCGCAGCCTCAGCGGAATAATGGGAAGAGAAACACAATCTGTGCAGCCAATAAACAAAGCCGATGATGCATTGCCATGGCACACGGTCAAACGGAGTTCAACAATGTTCCACCAAACTTAAATGCAATCCCAAGTGTCAAATCTTCGTCCCTCCGAGTGGCCACACATCGAACGATTCTTCGTGGCGTCCGACAAGGTTGCTTTCTCTCTCTCTCTCACACACATCGGATGGCCTCTGTCTCCTCACGAAGGTCGTTCTCCTCAATACTTTAATCATATAATTGAAAGCATATGCGAGGAATAAAGAGTAAGATTATAAATTATTATAATATGAATTTTTAATTTTGAAATATATATTATTTTATTATCACTTCAATATGATTTTTCTGAAAGATTTTTTTCAACATCATGCATGCACCCGTCTTATAATATATACACTAAATCCTAAGATTCTATTTATGTTTTGATGAAGCCATTAATCTGCAAGATTTCCTGCATGTTAACACAGTTTAGATTAATCGTAGGCAGTGCAAATCGAAGAATTTTTCATTACAATACAAATACAAATACAAAATCACTCCGAGAAAGGAAGGAAAATAATAAGACCCCAAAAAATAAAATACAGGAAAAAAGTGTTTTTTTATTTATTCTGGACATATTCGTGGCTTTGCTATAATAATAATAATTATTATATTATGTATGGCGAATTGGTCACCTCTTCGCATGGAAACCGAGGCGTCAACCATGCACGGCCGCAGTTAGCACGGCGTCTGTTTGCTCCTGCATCACGGGATGTACGTTGAACTCCGCCAGCAGAGCCTCGGCTTGCTCCTGCACCACCATCCACGCCGACCGGACGTGCCGCTCCTCGGTGAGCGAGGCGCCGACCGCGAATCGGATCATGTAGACTCCTCCCACCACCGCGTGGGTCACGTACACCTTCCCGGTCGCGTTCACCGAGTCGAGCAACCTCTTGGTGATCGCGTTTGCAGTCTCCAATCCGCAGTCCCTGGCGGAGAGGCCGCCGAGGGGTGGTAGCAGCCGGAAACACACCATGGCGAAGTTTCTGGGCACCACCACCTCGAACCTCTCGTCCTTGGTCACGAGCTCCTCGAAGAGCTCAGCCATGTTGACGTGGCTCCTGATGAAGTTCCTGAGGTTGGCCACCCCGTAGCTCCGCAGCACCATCCACAGCTTCAGCGATCGGAAGCGACGGCTGAGGGCGATCTGCCAGTCCTTGTAGTCCACCACCTTTTTCGACTCCGTGGCTTTGTTCCTCAGGTACTCGGGGTTGGTGGAGAGGGCGTTCACCAGGTGTTGCGGCTCCTTCACCCACAGGCAGCAGCAGTCCAAGGTGGTGAAGAACCACTTGTGGGCGTTGAAGCTGAAGGAGTCGGCGCCCTCCACGCCGTCGATGAAGTGCCGGAACTCCGGGCAGATGCACGCGCTGCCAGCGTAGGCGGCGTCGACGTGGACCCAGATGTCGTGCTCCGCTGCCACCTCGCACAGCCCCCGGAGCGGGTCGACCGCCGTCGATGAGGTCGTGCCCACGGTGGCGCACAGGTACAGCGGCACAAGCCCCTCGGAGACGTCGTCCGCCAGTGCGGAGCGCAGCGTCTCGGGGCACAGCCCAAAGGCGTCGGACCGGCGGGTCCGCAGCGCGCGGATGTTGTCCGGGTGAATGCCAGCGATCTGCGCCGCTTTTTTGAGCGCGCAGTGGGTCTGGTCGGAGCAGTAGACCACCAGGTCGCCAATACGATCCCTCCCGATCTTGGTCAGCACCTTGTCCCTGGCTGCTGTCACGGTGCAGAGGATGGCCTCGCAGGTGGTGCCTTGGAGCACGCCGCCCCCGCCACCGGAGAAAAGGAAGGGCTTGGGGAGGTTCAGCATCTTGCCCAGCCAGTCCATGACGATGGTCTCCAGCTCGGTGGCCGCGGGAGACGACATCCAGTTGAACCCGACGACGTTGAAGCCGACGCTAAGCATCTCGCCCATGAACCCGGCAATGCTGCCGCTGGAGGGGAAGTAGGCGAAGTAGTTGGGGCTCTGCCAGTGAGTGATGCCGGGGACGATGTGGTTGCGGACGTCCTGTAGGATCGCCTCGATGGGCTCCGCGTGGTTAGGTGCCGAGTCGGGGAGGCATTCCCGGAGGTAGCCAGGGGAGACCTGACTGAGGACCGGGAACTTGTCGACGTTGTGGTAGTAGTCGGCGATGAAGTCGACGATCATATGGCCCTGCCGGCGAAACTCCTCGGGGTCGAGGGGGTTCGGCGGGCACACCACGTTGGTGTTCTCGACGACGTCGTGGAGGCTCCCCATTTGTGTGTTTGTGGTGAAGGAAGAGGCGAATGGAGCAGGGGAGCCCACGGGAGGAAGAGATATTGTATTTGTTGGCCGCTGAGTGAAGACCTCGAGGAGGGGAGGAGGAACTTTTATAGGGAGATGCGAAGCCAACGTGGAAGCTATTAAGGTGAAGAGGGAGAGAGAGCGTGAGAAGACGAACTTGCGAGCACCAGCGCGGCACATCTAATTGGTGACGCACGTTGGTGGGCTTCAGAAGGTTACGGACACAGCCGAGTCTTTTTACTGCCACGGGGTGAGGGAGAGATCGAAGGAGCTCATCCAGTCGTCCGTTCGTCAAGCTGTCTCCGCTTCCTCTCAACCACCTCTCCACGGTGGTGCTCGTCCATTCATCCGTTCGTCAAAGCTTTTGTAACTCCGTCTCAACCACCGTTCGTCAAGCTATTACTACCCTTCACGATACCAAGATTAACAAATGCACAAAAGGTTATATATATATATATATATGCACTTTTTTTTGCTTTATTATTTGGAGTCCATAATAATAATAATATTTTTGCTCGCATATTATAAATGAAAATAATCGCTTTCTTTTGATCCATCCAGTAATATTCTTTCATTTCCGTCTCTTCCTCCTACGTTTTTACCGTCGGAAAGCGTACACCAACGAGGCGGCGGGCCAGCCAAGGCGGCACGTTTTAGGCGTGGAGTACGCGGCGGGGTCCGCCACCTCCGCGGCGAGGAGACGGACTCGCAGAGCTGGGAGACCGACTTGGCTACTTCTCCACGTCGTACGTCGGCCTAACCCTTCGATGGCAACCCGCCACCCACCCTCGCCTCCGATTCCTGCTCCGTTCCCATGCATGCGCACAGGTCGCTCATTTCTCTTCTTCTCGGGCTGTGGTCATCACATGCGTAAGAAACGTCCGGTATTGTCACAAAGACAATTCCATCCGGTACTGTAACTCCATCGTCCGGTACAGTAATTGGTCACGCTAGAGCAAGGAGAATGAAGTGACAAGTGCTGGTTAATCATCATCATCGTATCTGCTGGCGTGGAAGCTGAACATAGTGCATGTCAATTAGTTTATGGTGGCTGACCAGCTAATGCCAGATACATAGAATTTTCTCTCTCTGAGACCTTAATATGGCTCTTCATCGAATCAAAGAACAACATGCTTTGGTTAGGTTTTCCACCATGACACTTTGGGGAGCTTAGCTTGCAGCTGCTCGGAGAGTTTCTCAGGTTGATTATAATTGTTTTGCTACAATTCATAAAATGGAAGCATGACTGTGACAGCACAATGAACACACACACACTCTCTCTCTATATATGCTATAGCTACCGCATATTGTTTCTCACCATTTGTCTGAGAACTTTAGGATTAAAAACATAATCTATTACTGAAAGAGACCGAAAATAAAAGCTGCAAATGCAATGATAGATCGTGATCATGTGAATGCACAGCTCTGCCTAATAATTGTACCCGAGTGTGAGCCAAACAATGCTTTTAAATATTTAGAGAGAAGTGTCATATCTAAAAACAATTCCAGTGTGGTTTAAATTCGTTCATGTAAAAAAGACGTAGTCAAAATTTAAAATTAAAACCATAATTTTATCAACAACAAAAAGGATTACGTAAACATGCATATTTCATACAAACATTCATTCATTTTAATAAATTAATTTCCCATGTGATATGGATCGGTGTGTATTAACTAAACCTACTCGCTGACCGAGTCAAAATTAGAATCCTATATTTGACCCACACTTTATGGAGCAAATCTTAATCGATCACCGGACCTGACGCAGAAATCGTCGTGACGCCTTCCCCAGCAAAAGCTAAAGTCGCAAATCTCAGCCAGGGAGAAACAGCCCAATTGCAGGCAGAGGACAGACTCTTGTTGTTCTTAGTGACCGATCGACGTCGATGCCGTCCTCTTCACAACCGAATCAAATGGCAAACGTGAACAACGTGGTTTGAGGGCGACACCCCTCGTTGAGCTCTGTATCCACAGAACAGCAACCACCGGTTCGTGCAGTGACATTGCACCACGTAGAGCTTACTTTTGTGGAAAGCATGCATTGCGACGGCGGCGAATGATGCTATCGTGTGCAACCATAACTCGGGATCTTGTGGAAGGATATAAACGAGAAAAGCGTGCTGCTGCTGACCCACCAATGCCATATATCGGGAAGATATCATCTCACCGTACGTCTTAGATTTGATAGGCTCACTCTCAACTTTTTTGTGATTCGATAGTAATACGTACTTGTTTATACATCTAACAACTAATCATATGATGCACGAACGCTTTAATTTAGTCTCCATGTTGTGGGAACATATATGACACAGTGGTGGTTTGTTTTCTTTTCTATACGTACGAGCAAAGATAACAAGGGAAAGGAAGAAGAGGTGGATGAACGATAGTGGCCAAGGTGAAAGTCTTTTAATGATGGTGAAGCTTCGATGCCAGTTTTGTGACCAGGAAAATGGTGGCGTGCGGTCCACATGCATGCATTTGGACCACAAGATGAATCATCGTCCTAGATTAAAGTTTGTTCAGTAATGCACCTCTTAATCGTAGAAGGAGATGAAGACTGCATGAATGATTAGTCAACGAACGAAGCCTAGACGGCAAATTACTGGAGATGAATAATCTGTCGGTGAAGAAAATGGAGGGAAGAGAGAGAGAGAGAGAGAGAGAGAGAGAGAGAGAGAGAGTCACATATTTGTTGTTGCGAGGCCTCTCAGGAAATTTCTGAGAAGGGCGTCTTTGAAAGCAGCGTAAATGCATACGGTGCATTATTAAGTGGCCCACACGGTACGTGTGGCAAACTGGTCGTATCTACCATTAGGTGTCTTCTGAGGAAGGTAGAAAGATATTATATCGGGGGTTTACTGTGTCGACAGCAACAGTCGTGCACGTGTCTTGGAAAACATGGAATCCATGGATGGCCGTGGACTCCTCTCTCTCACACATTGAAGCTTGCTCGAGGCCACCAGCTACTGCTCATGTCAGCTTTCGGCCGGCAGTATATACGTAGTAATAAAGTAGGGCACGATAGTATAATGTGCTGTCCGACATTGACTTGTTTGTCTGATGTATTATAACGTACAGTATATGAAATGGTGATGGATACGTAATCATTGGAAACCTGTTCTTTGGTCGGCATCAAATACTGGAAGCAACCCCCTGTGTTGCAACAGTAGGCATGACTAAGCGACGTAAAAAAAGCATTTTAAGTTCAACAAAATCGAACATAATCCAACATCATTAATTATCGTGCACATGCAGTCAAGTAAGTTGACGGAAAGCACTTCCAATAGATCTTTGCGATATTTAATTCAGTGATGCAGGGGATATGTTCTGCTGTTCAAAAGAAAAAGGAGGGGAAGATATTGAGATCATTACAGTGTTTAAATAAGGGATTTTTATATTGGTGTGTACGAGAATATACTATATATAAATGTATTGTTATTATCTTTTCAATCAAAATTTAAAGATACATGAAGTGTTTATAAAATAATTAAATTTTATATTTCAGAATTTCTCTTTTGATATTTGGATTCTTTTGTCTTCATGGATATAAAAATACTTATCTCAAATAATAAATTAATTATTAAGACACAAGACCTATTCATTACCAAGTCATAAGATAGATTCATCTTATCATGTGCTTCGTGTCGCGACGTCTACCGTGTGTTGCCGCTGGATATGAGATGCCATGCACGGGTTAAATTGGTTCTGTGCTGCTTCGCCATCTCCAAAATTTAGATTTCTTGTGATCATCATCATCATCATCATCGTCATCGATCGGACGGTCCCAACCATCCTCTCGATTTCATGTCGCAACAACAACTACTCAGCTATACTGTATTGCTGACCGTATACACTTCCTTAACAAAGCCAGCTTGGCTTATTTCCTGTGCTACAACGCATACATGCTCACGCTATAACCTCTGCAGCACAAAAGCAATCCCTCAGCTTCCGCACACAGGTAGAGGGGAAAAGAGAGGGAACAAACCCATACGTACGTGCCGCAGTCGGTCTGCAAGCCGACGGCGAAGGAAAGCGCAACGGAGCACGGGCCGGGGAGGGCTCTGATGGAGTCGTCTCTCAGGTCTGGATGTGGGCGGCTCCTTCCTTCATGCAGTTGCAGGCGATGCGCCGATCCGCAGGTGGAGGCCGCCATGTTGCGGAGCCGGCGCACGCCGTCGCAGCACGAGCCCGTGGGGGTCGCCAGCTTCCCGGTCAGGCAGCTGATGCACCAGCCCAGGGTGACGGTCACGTGGCCCGGCCCGGCAAAACACGAAGACGCATCAGGGATGACGACTCGCTGCTACCATCAGAAACACTAGATGAAAGAAGGCATCTGTGTTGGCTTCCTCGGAGGGAGAAGGTAAAAAAATATATGTTTGGTGCACCCGTGGAAGATAGGATTCTTCGTCATTTCTATAATAGACTTGTTCCCACAATATATTTTAATTGATCAATCTTATCTTTTTTAAAAGATTTGCTAGATTTTTTTAAGCTAGATTATTTGGCATATCATACTTGTAGTTGCAACATACTTCACTTCAAAAGTGCAATATATTTTTACTTTTTTATTTTTCATTAAATCACTTCTGAGCTAACACAATTCCTAAAGTGCTTTTATCCATCATCTACATAACCAATCAATTATTATTACTAACGCTTTACCTATTCATAACGAATGTCATAATTGAGAATTCTAAACTGATGTTTATTAATACTGAATCTGAATCTGGATAACAAACTAATTACAAACATAATATTCTACCTTGAATGTGTAAGATAAAATAACTCTCTAATTGAACTTCTATACTATTTCTCATCTATTTTTTCAACTTTATAATCTAGCATAAGTTTATTATTTATATTCGTTGGAGTATTCACTGGTTTACAAGATATGAAATCTTTTATAACAAATCTTTAGCATATTTTTCTTGACACAAAATTTTATTTACATTCTGAATAATTTTTATTCTTAGAAAATAATGTAAAAGTCCTAGATCAATCAATTCAAATTCTATTATCATATTTTTCTTAAATTCAATAAGCATATATGATGAATTTTTAATATAAATCATATTATCCACATACAAATAGACAATAAAAATTTTCATATCATGAGCTTTTATATATAAAGTTGGCTCGCTTAAGTTTTTTAAAAAAATATATTGAAGAAATTATTTATTAATTTTGTTCCACCATACGCTTGGTATTTGTTTTAAGTCATATAATACTTAATCCAATTTGTATACTTTATCTTCTAGCCCTTTAATTTCTAATCCATCATATAAATCTCTTCTTATAACTTTTCATTCAGGAAGGAAGATTTAACAACAAATTAATATATCTATTATTTTTTCTAACCTATCAATGTTACTATTGTTGTTATAATTGAATCAATTCTAGTAACTAAAGAAATTTTTTTAAAACAAATCGATACATGAAATTTGAGCATACCTTTGACAACTAAATGAACTTTATATTTTTTACAATAAACTATGAGCATTAAATTTTAACTTGTACATCTACTTGAGTCTAATTACTTCTTTTTTTGGGGGCAAATCTACCAACTTCCGGGTTTTACTTTTTTTAATCGCTTATCGTTAATAAGTATGTTTCAAAGCAAAATATGTAAAATCACCAAATTGATATATATATATATATATATATATATATATATATATATATATATATAAAAGAGTACAAAATTTTCTTAGAGGTATTATAATCATTTGAATTAGAATTATTCAAAATATGAGAAAAATTAGATGAGGTATTAACAATAGTCAATGTATCATATGACTTATCGACTTCTTCTATAATTATTAAAATTTTAATTATTTTAGAGTTTCAAACTTCTTATTATTAAAAATAACATCACGATTTTTGATTCATTTTTTAGTTGTAGGATTATAAAGTTTAAAATCTTTTATCTCATTACTATACCTCACAAACATGCATTTAATATGAAACATGAAAACAACACAACCAAATACTTCTTATATTTGGCTTTTTATTCAACTATGATTTCATAAGATGTTTTTGCTAGTTACATATTGATGACATATGTAACATTACTTTTTATTATTATTAGTATTTTCTCACTTTATGTTGTGTATTGCATATATTGTGACGTCTTTATATCTGTGCATTGAGAATTAGATCATGATAATGAGATTAATTCATTTATAAACATAGATCATAAATATTTTCGTTCATAGATTAGTCGAGAGGGACATCGAGATAGCTGAATAGATCGATGTGCTGTATACTTGTCCATATGATAGAGGTGGTTAGTTTCGTAGTCGCTCGTGTGGGAACACTATGGGTACAATGCATATGCTTATTAGAAAATGAGTTCACTGATTAACATGTTTATGGAATATTGGATGGTTAATGATACCTCATTATCATACAACAATTTTGTGTGTCTGATCTTTAGACTTGAGACACCAAGGATGTCGTGTATGAGTACTCCACTCTTTAATATCAGACTTATAGGTTCGGAAGTTCTATATCTAGCACAAATGGTCATCGGGAGTAATAGTCAACCTTACGAGGGTGATTGAGTGTCGATAGAGGATCATTCAGTCTCGCTGTCATAAGAGAAATATCTCATGTATTCTCACTCAAGCAAATATCTAGTTAGGGTCATTGGGATTGAGAGAGAAGAAGTTCTCTAGGAGAATTCGATTAGAGTGAGACTTACGTAGATTCTATAGGAACCTGATAATACTATGCCCGATATACGATCTTCAGAATATTAGATAGATAAGAAACTATAAATATATAGTAATTGAGGACAAACATGTCAAATGGATTGGATCCCCTTGTATCGTCTAGGGGTTATGACATAATGGCATAGTACGTCCATAGTTGATGAGTCGAGTGAATTATTATGAAGATAATATTTCACTAAGTCAAAAGGAGTTTTGATAGATGTGATACACAACCGGCTTGATATTAGGCCTAGAGGGTCACACATATATGATAGATATTACGACAAGTAAAGGTTTGGATATGAGATATTTGTCGAGCCTATATTTTTTTGGATATTCAATAAATCCCTATATTATTGGATCTTTTGAGTGAGACTCAATAAGAGCAAATAGTGATTATTTGATAAAGATCCATTAATCTAAGAGACTTAGATAATTAGATAAAGATCTAGTACCAAATAAGACAGGATTCATTAGGGTTAAGTTGACATGAACCTCTATAAATAAGAGGGGACGAAAGGGGTTATGAGCTATACTCTTTTTGGCTGCTATCTTCTATTCTCCTCCCTCCCTCTCCTCCTCAGTCGATAGCCCTCTTGGTGGCACAAAAAGACAACAAGAAGGGGCTGACCCTTGTTGTTCATTGTTGCAAGGTGGTGCGCAAAGTCTACAAGGATTTGTGCTGCAAAAGGAGAAGCATCACCACTTCATCTGCCATGTGGATCACCACCACTAGAAAGGAGGACATCTGACCTTTTTTGTCCATTCATTTGGATTTATGTTTTCAGGGATATATGATATCTTCTAGGTAAAACATCTCATATGTGTTATGTGGTTTTTTAGTTTTACGATTTTGCCGCATTAATCTTCACACGATAACTAGATATTATTCTTTTAGAAATTAGTTTTGTTTTTGTTCTTTCGCTACACACGTGATACTTTGTAGGTTTCCTAATAGTTTTCCTTGTCTTAGTAAGAAAGTGGTTTAACAAATATTCTATTGTACTCATAGTTTCTAAAACTCTTTTGTTAGTATTTTTATTTTAATCATACATTTGACGATCTCGACTACAACTTGGTTCTTCCACTCTACTATATTTTTTTGTTAGGGGGTGTAGCTTGCAGCTAGTTCCCTTTAAATGCCTGTACTCTTACAAAAAATTAAAGAAATCTTTGAAAATAAATTCAACCTCTCTATCAATACATAAAGTTTTAATAAAACAATCATTTTATTTTTTTACATATACTTAAAAAAATTTAAAAATAGAGAAGACTTCAGCTTTTTCTTTCAGAAAATATACCTGTATCATCTTTGTGCAATCATTTATAAATAATAAAAAATATTTACTTTCACAATGTGAGATAGTTTGCATAGTCCCACAAATATCTGCATAAGTTTCAATTGTTCTTTAACAAGATTCACAAATAGTATCTTTATTTTTAATTTTAGATAAACCAACTATCATATTCTTCTTATTTAATGGTTCTAGTTGTCATAATTTAGATACCATATCTTTTATCTCATAATATTGATTTATAGTAGTGAATACATGTAAGAAATCCTAAAATAATAAAGGAAACATTTTACTTTTTTATCATCCTTATAGTTGCTATCAAGTTATAGATTTCTTATCATAAATCAAACTTTTTCATTATAGAAAATAACATAATATCCTTTTTCTCATTAGTTACCCTATAAACAACACATCATTAATAAATTTTTTTATCATATTTGGTGTTCACAACAAGTGTTCCTTTACCTTCTACCTAAATTCATTCATTTGGGTTCCTCTAACTTTTATTTGATCGGCTTCATCCCTTGCCTTGAGCATTAGATCATCCATAGCTTTTATCATTTGGACCTCTTCTTTGAGACATGATTACTGAAATTTTCTTTTGGTTATGTTTTTGATCTATTTTTATTTGAATATCATGTTTTGAAGTTTCATTTGAATATATATTCACATGAACTAAAAGTGAGCTTCTTAATTTATCAATAAACAATATGCTTGTATCTTTAGCTTCTTCTATAGTAATAAAAATTATATAAAATTTTGGAGATAAACTTCATAAAAAAATTTCTACTACTATTTGATCTTTTAGGTTTTGATCTCATTTGATTCATAATAAAAGTGATTTTTAAGAAAAAACTTGATGATAGATTTAGAATCTTTCATCACGAGAGTTTCAAATTCATGTTGAAGAATCTAAAGCCTTCAGTTTTTACCTTGTTTGTACCTCTAAGCATATTTTTTAATATTTTTTAAGTTTTCATTGATGTTGATACCGACATAATTCAAAAAAATAAAGACTTATCTGTTATTTATCATAGCACCTAGAGAACTCTTGTATCTTTTTGTTCAATCTTTTTTATCTTTAGTAATATTGGAATCTTGGAGGTCGTATTCAACAAAAAATTATTTTTTTACCAAATTTCACAATCCTTATGGAATAAATAGATTTCTCATTTTAACAATCCAAAATAGATAATTTTTACTTTTGAAGATAGAAAGAATTTGATTAGAATTATTTACTCTAATGTCTGACGTCTTTTTTCTTTTTAAACCTTTTAGATCTACTGATCTCACCTTTTTTTTTTTTGAATTGATACTCCTAGTCTTAATTTGGATTCATCGTAATAATAGATAAGTCTCTATTTTTGATTCATCGAAGAACTCCACTAAAATTTGGATAGTAAAAGATAGTAAAAGAAATAAGGAGTACTTTCAATTCGTAATAATTTGGATTCATCGAAGAACTCCACTAAATGGGCCGAACGTTGTCGATAAAACCATACATGAGCACCGGAGAACGAGACGCAGCTCTCTCTGTTTGCTTGTGGAATCACCCTCAGTAAATGCGAGGGAGTGTTTCATCTGCCACATTTGATACAGCTGCAGCTGCTGCTCGGCTGTGGCATCCGCAGATTTATGAACTCGATCGCACTCTTGAGGTACTACGATCCATAGGAAAGTGAGATTTGATTCTGATGCCTCTGCAAATCGAACATTAACTCAAGATTAGATTTGAGGGTTTGTAGTGAAATGAGATCTTAACAGCAGCTTCGGCAGAAAAGCAAGCTCGACAGTAGCCAACCATGTTCGACAATCCATTAACTGGATCTGTTTCCGTGGGCGAGGCGCCGACCGCGAACGGGATCAGGTCGACTCCTCCCATCGCCGCATCGGTCACGTACACCGCGTCGAGCAACCTCGTGTCGATCGCGTTTGCAGTCTCAAACCCGGAGAAGCCGCCCAAGGGTGGTAGCAGCCGGAAGCAGACCATAGTGAAGTTTCTAATCTGATAGGGGATATCTGGTCTGTCTCGGTGCACCTCGGGGGTGTGAGGGATTGTCCGTTTTGGATGAGTACGATCGAACCCGCACGATTTTGCCCTTTGCCGTGCCTTATGTGCCTTTAACTCCTCCACAGGCGGCGGCGGCGGCAGCAGCAGCAGCAGTCCAAGTTGGGTGAAGAACAACTTATGGGCGTTGAAGTTTAAGGAGTTGGGTCCACGTCGACGCCGCGCACGCTGGCAATGCTTGCATCTGCCCGGAGTTGCGGCACTTCATCGACGGCGTGGTCCTTCAGCCTCAACGCCCACAAATGGTTCTTCACCACCTTGGACTGCTGCTACTGCCTATGGGGTGAAGGAGCCGAGCCGCAACATGGCTGAGCGCTTCCGATCACTGAAGCTGGTGCGGAGGTACGGGGTGGCCAACCTCAGGAACCTCATCGGGAGCCACGTCAACATGGCTGAGCGCTTCGAGGGGCTCGTCGCCAGGGACGAGAGGTTCGAGGTGGTGGTGGTGCCCAGAAACTTCGCGACGGTGTGCCTCCGGCTGCTACCACCACTCGGCGGCCTCTCCGCCGGGGATTCCGGATTGGAGATTCCAAGATTTTCTGACAGAAACTGACGAACCAATTCTGTATTCTGTACAGGTTGGATTATGATGCCTCTAGAAATCGTATATTAACTCAAGATTATGCTGGTTTTTGGAGTCAAACAGCAAAAAGAAAACTTATGCCGCTAACGCCTCCAAAAGGATAAAACATCATAAGAAATACTCCAGCTTTAAAAGTATTAGGAAAACCATTAAGAAAACTAGACATAAATAAATTGGATTAGAAAAAAATCCATAGCAAACAGTATAAGCGAGAAGGAAATTGATGAAATTTCTATCACATAATTGCTGACATTTTTCTTCATGTGAAGTTCAAAAACAAGCGTCTTGTGGATGTCCAACTCCTTAAAAAGGTATCCGCACTATACTCGTAAGAAAAATGTATCAAGAAAACATATACCATCAAGCATGTCTTTGTAAGCTGCCGCTGTGAGCGACTGATGAGAGAAAACAAATGGAGAACTGATCCTTGTAAAACTGATTACGGCATATAAAAGGGTGGCTTGGCAACTAAACAAGACCACCTCCACATGGCTGTATATTTTTAATCTGTAGGACAAAAAACATAAAGCAATCATCATTTCTGTAGCTGAAAGTATAAAAGCTTAAGATAATATCGTCACGTCTGCATCTCTCCCCAAAGCCTACAGTATTAAAATCATACTGGCCATGTTTAATAAAATCAGTCTATCTGTGTTTTTTTCTTTTTATTGGACATGTTTAATTCGATTTCAAAATTAGATGGTATTATCGCTTGTAGATGGAGATAACTAATTCAATGGGGTGAAACATAGTTGCAATAGGATAAAAAGTAAAATGTGCAGTGGAATCTAAAACCTGGTGGGCACAGTTATGAGGTTTATGTCCAGAACCTACAGAACAAATGAGGTACTAAATAACTTTCAAGGGCACCAAGAAGATCATAACAGCATGTTCACCAGAAAAGCAAGTTCGACAATTGGTGATGTTGCAATCTAAAGCACAGTAAACCGAAACTCTTCATATGTTGTTAAAATGGACTTTTATCCAAGCACGATAAACTAACATGCTTAGTTGTTCACTTATGCAGCAAAAGATAACCAAGTGTACATAGATCATACCTAATTACAAATCAATGAACACTCGTAAACCATCATGAGCAAGCTGCACTGGGATCCCTTCTCTGAAAAAAACAAATTACCCCAGGTTAGCTAGCAGCTAACGATGCATTATGTGCAAGCATCTGAAAGATATACATATCTACTTTGCAATGCCACATTCAAGAAAGCTCAATGTAGCATATGTTTTAAATTTTTACAATGCCTTCTCAACCAAATCAATGGTGAGATTTTGCTAAGCAAGGATTTAACAGTTTGGAGTGGCAGATATTGCGAATAGCAACTATAATCTTATTTGATAAACAAGAAGAATATCATGATATCTTACCGTCTTGACCATTCTGCAAGAAGCATGTTATCCTTGTAATAATCAAACTCATGTGTCATTCCAATTAGTAGTGCCTGCTTGGGGCATATTCTCTTTATAGCGTCAAGAGTCTGAACAGACCATAAAGCCACAATCAACTAGATTCAAGAATAAAAAAATTTAATGGCCTTGGCTTCTAAAAGAATTCAAACTAAAGCCAACCTGGGGTAAGCAAAAGTGAACGTTATGTGAGTTCTCCTGTATAGGCAAGAAAATAACCATATTAGCAAGCACAAAATCTAAACAAGAGTTGACAACATAATGCCTCAGTAGTAAGGTTTGAAATTTCGTACCGTACTGATGTATCGAGCTTTGCTCAGTACGATACGTTGTACCGAGCGATATGCATATATATATATATATATAATATAAAAAATATAAAAATCAATATATAAATATATAACAAATTTAGAAAAAGGCGTATGCAGCCTCGGCGACGTCGCCTCCTCCTCTTCTCCTCGTCTGCGGCATTTGACGAAGAAGGCGACGAAGAGGTCGAAGGCCGCAGGCGTCTGCAGCCTTCGGCGAAGAACGCGACGAAGAAGAAGGCTGTAGACGTCTCCGCCTCTTCCGCTACTCTAGTCGCTGCCTCCCCTTATCCCCGTGGCTCCATATCCTCCTCTTTACGACTCTCCTTGTCGTTACCTCCTGGATCGGGATCGTTGAGGGAGTGCGGCGTCGGATTAGGATCGAGAAAGGGCGTAGAAACAAGTTTGCGCCAAGGTTCTCCCGATTCTCTCTCTTCTACTCCCTCTTCTTCGAACGCCCTCTCCTTTTTCTTCCTTCTTTGACACTTCTCCCTCAGCCTCGCTGCAGCCAAGCTGCTATGTCGAGCGAACCACCCGGTAGTGGGTGATTTGCGTACCGGTTCACAAGCGAACTGGTACGTATTGCCTGATATGAGTGGAACGATTCGAAATCGCAAACCTTGTTTTGTAGTATCTAAGTCCATTGTGTTCTAATACAAAACTAACAATTTACAATTAGCTAGCACTTGGGAACATATGAGAGTTGTAAAAGATTCTAAACTCGGAAAAAGAAAAAAATTCTTTTAGGATTACCTGATTCCAATGAACAAAGGCTATTCAATTATATAGATAGAAAGAGGGACTAGTACGCGCTAGTTTGTGTTAAATAGTTATTCATCCAAAGAAGAAGGAACAAACCATAATTTATAAAACAGAAGTGAATATACATAAAAATTACAATTAGATGACAAAGTCAATTGACCTTGAATAGTGTATCCAAGATTAGAAGATCCAGCTGTCCTGCTCCAGATTTTGATATAACTGCAGAGAAACAAGTCATGATTTGAAGTGAAAAAGATGAGGAGCTTTTGGACACTTGAGCAAGCAAAGTAGAAACTAAAGCAAGATCGTTTGAAATTTTCTTCATCAATCATCATCTATGATTATGATAGTAACGCACACAGGACCCAACAAATGCCCTACTCAACAAGGTTCCCAAGACACATCAAGTTGTTTTGTAAAATAGGATATTAAACAAGTGTCCAAATGCAAGCACAACAGGTAGCACAAAACAAAACCAAACACAGGAAAAGCCCTTAATCTTTTGCATATTTTCATCTCGAAACATGAAACAAGCATCATCTTGCAACAAATAGTCATGTGACAGCTTCAGATTCTTTTGTTTCCTTAAAAAATGTAACCAATCAATCAACTGATCTGTGATCTGAAGCTGGAAACATCCAACTAAAGAAATTTTTTTTCTCGTTAAGTAATACTTAGCTACAACTACATCACATGTATCTCATGTAAGGCTTACCATAGCAAAAATCATTCATGAATGGGTTTAACATCCAATACCCCTACAAATGCACTTGTTATTGAGTCATCAAAAATTAAAAAACAAACACAACAAGAGCATCAAAAGCAAATCAAGGAGCACATACCATTCTCGGTACTAGCAGGGAAGCGTGAAACATCAGATATATATGCAACTCTTGACTTTTTCCCAAAAAGGAAGCCTAGAGAGATATAATCCTCACCATGTATTACCTGCAGTTCCAGAAAAAGGTTGAGGGAAAAATGGTATGTGGATGAAAAGCAATGGTATGTTTATAGTGAGGTCTAATGTTGAAGTAACTGGCAAAGGGACAAACACTAGGCCTGAGGCCATAAATGTTTTTTCGGGGTCGCTTTCAATTATTTTCCAGTCAAGTTGAGAAACACGTCTTAATTCTTCACCTTCTTTCAACTTCTTCTTCATTAAATAAGGAAATTTTATTGCAAGGCTGTTTCAAAGAAGAAAATTAGCAAGTGAGAACTTGGTTAAATTATAGCAAACCATTTTGAACTGTCTAAATAACATGGTGATAAACATTGTCAAACAAACAGTATATAGCAAACTGCAAAAATTAAGAAAGAAATAATTGAATATCATCAGCTCATCTTGTATAATGAATCTTCACATAAACATTTGCGACGTCTCACAATTTGCTTAACCATACTATTAGGATTTCTATACACCAAATATACTCAAAACTAGACTCTAATTACTCCCAAAAAGATCAACAAAAAATAATAACAAAATACATTTAAATATATTATTAAAATATATAATGAACAGGTAGTTTTGATTAGGTGAAAACGGGTCATTCGTTAATCAAATAGAGTGAAGATCATGTCATGCCAACAATGGTGCATTGGCATTGTTCTTCCTCACAGTTTCACATAGCCTTCTTTCTCTATTTTTTTCTTATATGTTCCTGGTAGGAATAAAATTTTAGTAAGCCATTTAGTCTGATGCATTGTACTGGATTCTTGATGGAGATTGGACTAAGACTATTGCCTGTTGTAGAACTCCCACGTGCAGTGTTGAAATGGATAACCTAGACAAAAAAAATTTTCTTACACTCGCAGATTATATATTATATCAAATTCAAAAGGATAACCAAGACAAAAATTGAATATAGAGATTTGTTAAACTCTTAAGATAAATTTTAAAGAAATAACACAAAACTATGATCTACAATTGGATTATCAATGCCTCAAATAACAGAGACATAAAGAAGTTGTACAATGTTACAGCATGAAAAATCATGATACAAGGACTTAAAAAGGACTAACAAGAATTTCACAAGCATAAAGCACCTGTCCATTGCATACTGAGAAAGATAAACTGGAGTTGGAGCAATATCATTTGTAGCACTGAATGGTTGTACCACCCGAATATCATCAAGACCAAGAACTGCATCCGCATGTTCATGAGTCAAAACTATCTGCAGAACAGAAACTTTTCAATGATCATATACAAAAAATAGCACACAGAGTTGGTCGAATGATCCATTTACACTATCCACAATACACTCAAAATCCTGAAATATGAGTACATCATGAATAGCTTGAAACGATAATTGGTATGTACTTCATCCACATGAATAAGAAACAAGACTAATTTGCAAGGCTGAAGAATTCACATCACACAATACTCACAGAATCTACTTGAGGAACCTTGTGATGGATGAACCACCGCAAAACTTGCTCTCTAAAGGTCTTTCCAACATCAATCAAGATATATTTGTGTACACCATCATCCTGGCAGTAATCAATCAAAAGCGAAGTGTTGCATCTGTAAAAATTGACGAAGAAAAATTAGCAACTGAGTAAAAATACTATGGAGTGTTTACAGGATTTAAATTCAGTTCACAAACAGATCGATCCATGTACTAGATCTTTTTTCTAGTCATCCATATCTAGACAGAAAAAACAGAAAATATCTATTTAAATATTTACTACTTCAATCACACTTTAATCCGTAACAATTTTCAACATGCAAAAATTAATAATGGGGACCATTGAAGTCAAAAGCTTAGCCTGCACTTGCATTAACTGTACTAAAAACATGTGTTGTAGTTCTAGATGAACTAGTTTAGCATAATTAAACCAGATCCAGGAGCATCCAAGACACTGATGAAAGGCAAACTGGTTTCTTGCTTGTTTACTGATCAGATACTTTGAAGTTGCCTTCTTCAACAGTATCTTAAGACCAATTATAGATCTCGATTTCACATTCCCAGCCTAATTAGGACTTTAACAGTAATACACATAAAAAACCCATGCTTCATGCACTCCACTAATGGTTACAACAAAGTGGTTAATAAGTTTAAGCAAATCCCCATGTTTTACCATTTACATCCTGCACCCACTGCTTGAACTACATACTCTGTCTTTGTGAAGCAATTTAAGATTCCTTGAAGCAATTTGAAGAAATTTAACATGGATCAAACATGATAATAACACAAAGCAAAGCCACGGTTGAAAATTTGGTGAAATATCTAGGGACAAAACTACCATCAACTCCAGAACAACTTTCTCACCATCCAAATCTTAATATGTGGTAGTATCCATTGCTCCATGTTTCAGACTGATAATTTAGAAATGTCAAGAGTATGAAAAAAAATCTCGAAGCAAGTTCAGTCATGCCCTCCCATTGTTGACGCAAGAGTACTAAAGATGGAGCCTCTCTATCTGCCTTCAATTTTTCAGAGTTGTTGGTGAGTCTCTCTTGTAATGGGGTTGATCACATCATTTCTGTGCGTTATCCCTTCAGGGTGGAAGCTGCTCCTCATCATCGCTAGTGGAACACGGGTCAACTGACAAACCAGTGCAAATCCCTGTGCGTTGCATGGTGTGATTGTCTACCTTCCTCTTCTAGTCTCTGTGTGGGCTTCTATTCAGGCCCTTTCTACGACACGCGACGTCGCAACGATTGTCGAATGTTTGCCTCGAATGGTCCACTAATTTCTTGGAAACTAACTAAACCACATCTAGCAATCAAAACATCTACCAGTTATTCAAGAAAATTTATGGCATATCCCTACATTCAGGGAAAAATAAGACAAGCACCATGCATCAGGAAGGTTACGAATCAAGGATGTTGCGACAAAGGGAGGGCCGAAACCTAGGAAGAATCGGCAAGATCTGACTGAGACAGAGGAACAGGAATGAGGCTCCACCTGTAGTTAGGGTTGCGCTCGGGGGGAACGGAGAGGGACTGGGTGCAGACGGCACAGGGAGGATCGGTGGGCTGGATCAGGCACCTGGCGTTGGGGACACAGCTCGAGCATCCGGTGCCGAGAAAGATTAGAGAAGAAGAGCGACCGCCATTGATGACAATGGATCCCTCGCCCCCCTTTTCGCGAAAGCTTCCGTTCTCGGAGCCGTCCGGAGATCCCATTCTTTCTCTGGGGGAAAGACAAAAAGACGAGGGGGCGCAAGGAGAGTAAAGGTCAAGGGAAGGTAAACGGCGATAGGACCGTTATTTTTATTCGGGGAAGCGATGACAGGAGAGACGCTCATGCACGTATACCTACCGACCTTTATCTTTATATATATATATATATATATATACTCCCACATATCCTTTGTTATGTAAAAAGACTATTTTACCCCTATCTCCATCTCCACCTTGCACTATCACATGTAACCCTCACATGAGTCGATTTTGTCTTTCCAAACCCCATTGATAATGCCTTTGCATATATTGTGCAAGGAAGGGGTGTGAGAGCCACCGTTGTCATTATCAGTAGCCCTTGTGCGAGGGCCTACTATATGCAACCTTCATTATCGCTACCAACCCTAAACCTGAGCCTAATTGCCACTGTTTATCCCGTGTGGGGTAGCCACCACCAAACCCCCACGCACTTAGCCCCCTCGCTTGTAGCACTCATGCAAGGAAAGAGGGAGCACAAGAGTCATCGTGGCTGACAATGCCCATGAAGGCAACAACGACCCTCACTCCCCCTCCTCCCTCACATGGGAGCTATAAGCGAGCAAGGCAAGGGTGGTTCAAGACGATGGTGTAGGGTGAAGGTAACGATAGGTTCGACGAGGGTCATAGGCAAAATGATCATTTATGAAAAAAGAGACATTCTACGAGAATTTTTTAAAATTTAGGTGCTTTGTGAAAAATCTTAAAGTTAGGAGTTTTTTTAAGAATTCATCTTTTAATGTATTTTAAAAAAATATTAAGAATGAATGGATAAAAGATTTTATTGATTTATTTCTATGTGGTATTATATATATACATTAAGGAAGGATTGATTATCCATCAATCGTATTCATAAATCAATGAGACGATCGTATTCATGAATCAATGAAACTGCACTTTGAACCATGGATTGATGTTACAATATATCAAGATTAATCATTTCTCACTAGATTTACTATTTTCAATGATTTCCTATCCGCCAATGATTTACTATCATTCCCCTAAAAGATTAAGCTTCCATTATAGATGCCAATATTGGAGGGATGCATGTGGAATACCCGTATGAGCAAGCGAATTTGTGATAGTCTTATGGTAACTTGATCTCTAACAAATGGAAGTTAATAATTATAATTGTCATCCTCGTAAACTAGTAAGTATATGATTTGTCCCTCTTGTCACCACATAAATAAGTAGCTATTAGATTTAGAATTGATAAAGCTGATAAATATTAGGAATAAGCCAAGTTCATTGTATCAGACTCTTAGAACTTTCCAACGTTTGCATATATATTTGAGATGTTAAGGATAAATAAAGCCAAATGATTGTTATATAAAAACATTATCAGTCAAGGTCCTTTGTAAAAAAATATTTTTAACACCTAACTGTCCTAAATGTCAGCGATAACTAAACTTAGGATAAATTGAATTATCATCAATTTGACAACAGGACTAAAGCTATATGTAAAATCAATGCTCGATCAATGGTAAAACACTTGAGATATTATGCATGCTTGTATTTGACAATGGATCAATCTAGGTTCTTCTTGATTTGATATGTTCATTTACATTTAATGATATTTTATATGAGGCTTGATAACACAAGGGTATATACATTATTACGAAATGCTTGTGGGTTTGGTAGGCTCGAGCGAAGATATTATGGTAGTATGAGAGTTGTGTTTGGTCCAGTGATATGATTAAGTTGTATTTGTGGTATGAGAGTTGGTGATGTGTTAGTAACATGCATATGATCAAGCGGGTTGATGCACGATGATATCACTTGACCGAGGAGAATACAAAGGCATCTCTTGTTGTTTCGAGAGCATAACTATAGTTGGTGATACATAGTGATATGGTGAAGAGGTATGATAATATGGAGCATAAATAGTAAGGGAGTAGGGATCTAGAAGAGGGCTTGTGATTGAGATATAGAACATAGAGTGATAGGATATAGTCTTGAGGGAGTTTGGTGTGTACTCGTATAAACCTAATGATGGATGGATGCGATAGTAGCTCTCATTATTTGAGCAAGATTTTGGAAAGGAAAGATGGATTCAATGAACATGTCATGGTATGATATAAAGATGGTATTAGTTTAAGGATCAAAGTATCAAAAGACATGATATTCGATAGAGTACTTGATGAAAACACATGGTCTCAATTTTCATTTTAAATTATCTAAGATGCAGGGATGAAGTCATGGATACTATAAACAACCAAATACTCTTAGTTTATGAAAGTTATAAAGTTTGTCAAATAGTCATTTGAATAGTGATTGGAGTTGTAGGTTTAGGGTGGGGGTGTGATTGATGAGGTAGACAAAAGTTAAAAAATTTACTGATCAAAAGATGTGGATGTTCTTATTTTATGGAGCCAATAAGTTACTATGTGTGATAATGATTTGAGATATTATATATTATAAATTATAAGTAACATGTTAAGGTTTAGTATTCACCTTCTCTATTAGACTAAGATAATTTTAAATTTATGTTTGAAAGGATAAAGTCATATTTATTCGGTGAAATAATCTATGAAAATAACATAAGATCTAAAATTGTCGAAGAAAATTATTGGGGTAGGACTTTAAACAATAATGTAAATAACTTCAAGTGATTTGGAGCAAAATATAGAAAACATTTTGAGAAAAATAATATGTAACTTTTATTGCTAAGGCATGAGTCATAATAAGCAACTTTTATCAATTTTAAAACTCAAAGAAAAGAGAGTAGCAAGAGATTAATTGTTGTTAAATAAAGAATGATGGAGGGCTAAAACAATTATATCATACATCAATTGTGACACCAACTGAAACAAAGATAATTGGCTGGATAATTTATGAAGTTGATATCGCCTTAAACCAAGATTGCTCTTGTGCTTAGATTCTTCGTAAGAAACGAGTTAAGAAAGAACTTAATAAAAATATTATTTTATTTATAAAATTAGGAGATAGAGATATATATTTTTTTTTTCAAATGTGGTGCACACAAAATATTATTGAGTTAAGAGATGATCGTGTGTGAAATTAAATATTGTGAAACCAATGTAAGTGATGTAAGTGATGGGTATTTTGCTATTATAGTTGACTTAAATGGATAGATTTTTTAAGTTAGAGATACCTTGTTTGACCATTTGTTAAAGTTCTTTTTGCATTGGTTGAACAGGATTGTGATCGTTAGTCTTGTCTTCTTTTTCTATCATTTTATATATACTTTATAATCAAATAGTTTATCATATAATTTTTCGAATAACATTGGTGAGCTCCCTACTTGGATTGTAGCTTGTTTTTGTTTGCTTATTATATTCATTTCTTAAGCCATTGCAAGTATAAAAACGATGATTTCTCCATCGCTTAAGGGATGACCTATCAAAGTTAAATAATCTATAATGACTTTTTGAGTTTATACATAATCAACAATGGTGGTTTCCTCTAGCATATGGTGAGCAAGAGCAATTGATGAAGATGGTTTGAAACTTGAATCATACTTACACTACAGATGAAAAAATTAGAGCTTGTGATTGAAATTTGAATAACTTGTAGAATGAGATGATTTTGATATAGCTATAGTTTGTGATCATGATTTGCCATCGAGTTTGGGTCTCATGGTATTTAAATCCTTTTAGACGGACAACAAAAGAATCCATCGATGTAACCTAATATATCATATTCAAATAGAAGACCAGTGAATTGTGATTATAAAAATACATAATTATCATCTTTTGATGATTTAAAAAGAATTAGAGTAGATGCATCAATAATATGAGTTGAGATGAAATAATAACCAGAGGCCTATACCGGAACCAATAGGAGCCCTATTGATGCCATAAAAGAGATATAGGATTAAAGGCTTGATTGATTCATTTGTGTGATGTTGTACATTTATATGCACAAGGAAATATTGGAACGATTACTTGCTCTATATGCTTTCAATGATTCTCTATCTATATAAAGCTTATTAAAAATAAAATAAATAATTTTATTTTCATACATTTTTGTAATATTATAGATTATAATGGCGAATACGTCGCCTACACAAGTATAAGAATTTATTCCTCACACTCACCGTCCGAACCCGATAAATAAACCCAACCCGGTTGGTCAATCCCCCGAGCCGCCTCCTTCACGTGCGAGTACTACCATAGGGGGAACATCGACTTTGCCTATATGGGTTGCCTTAAGTGGGCGAGGCGCTTAAATCACTACTCTAATTCACACGTCACGAAGTGGGGCCCCTACACTGATTCGCTCGATCTCTAAGGCCAGTCTATTCTATATGCACACATCCGAACGGATTGCTTGCTTACTTTCCTTTCTTTCAAACGAATTGTTCAATCGAAGAAGAGATCCCAAGGTATGAAATAATAAAAATAATAAAGGATATGATGATCATGCTGAAAAATCTTCCATTTAGAAATCGATCATACCTTGGCAACTAACAGCTTTCCGTACTTCCTCCGGAGTTCGAGCGTTAGCTGGCACCAAAAGGAAAGAGACAAAAAAAAGAAAAAGAAAAATTGAACAACTCAATAAGTTATTGAAGATAATAATCTAAGAATACAGAGCAAGCCTTCAGTGCAGGTCTCTAATCTAGGTAGCTCCATTAGGTTCTTGAAAATATATCTAACTTAGGAATACAGTGCAAGTCATTCAACGCTGGCGCTTAAAACAATCGGAGGCATATGTCTGTAAACATGATAGAAGCACAAGTCTAAATGTTTTCGAAAAGCAACTTAGGTTCTGCCAAAGAGCACCTTAAAGAGTTCAGTTCGGTTCGGTTCGGTTCGGTTCTAAGAACGTTCATGAACAAAGTCCTTATCATGTCTGATCGCAGCGACTGATTGATACCCTGCCTGCTGAGGATGACCTGGAAAAATTTTCATTAGGGTAGGCAGTCAGTGTTGAACCATAGATTTCTTAAAGGTCAGAGTAGAATACAATGCACAGCACATAAGTCATGCATATGCTGGAAAGAAGTTGCAGTGCCAGCTGCGTGTACTGCATGATGGAACCAAGAATTCCATTTAGCAGCTATGGTCAAAGAAGACTTTGGTACAAACCAGGAACAAGATGACTCCCTGTCGCAGATCCTAAGAACCAGCAACCTTTTCCTTTAAGTATTGACATCAATAGCGCAAGTAGTTGAATTAAATTAACATATGCGTACCAAGGAAATTGCGACAAACGGATCAATGTTTTCCCTGCCTCTTACTTGCAGAATGATGCGTCAAGAGTTTCTGTGTAGGAGTCACATGGTCATCCTGTACATACGGAGAACATCAAAGGGTTGATAACCAATAGGAGAACATATATTAAGAACCTTTTACCAATAAAGAACCTAAACAACAATATCAAAGATCATGTCCAAAATAATGACAAATAAGAGTCGTACCAGAAAACTACAAAACAACCTTAGGGTGTTTGCTTAGACATTTCCAACTAGTTCCTTTAAATATAATACAATTGAAAATATCTATTTGTTATCCTTGTGCAATAAACTTGAATATATTGCCAGATCTTCTCTATTCTGCACAATTCATTTTTAAGCACTGGCCAACCATCATGCATCTCTATACATATTTATTATTCAACAATATTAGCTTGATAGTACCTTAAAGAAATTCTTCTAGGCATCCGCCTATACATTTAGACTTTTAAGGGTTTCCTGCCTAAAATAACCACAGGCATTTGAACAACTTTGACCTAAAAACACAAGATCAGGAAACATCTCACAATTTATTCTAGCTATTAATATTTGTGCAGACATTTGGAGCAATTCTACATCTATGAGAAATAAAGGCTGAAATGAAGTGTTATAAGTCGAAGACAATGTCTGTAATAGTAAACTTGTCAAAAGAAAAACTCCTCCCTCCCAAAATGGGAGATTTAAAAAGATAGCTTTAGATGACCATCCTCATTTAGACCAAAACAAGTTCAAATTTGTCATGTCAACATGGCCCTGCTATACATTTCTGTGGGTGTGACAGATTGATATTAAGCATTCACATCAGTATCATGCCACACTCAAGAAAAAACAGGTAAGACTCTTCCTATGTTCATACTGAAAGAAGAACATGAGAGGAAATAAGAACTATAAAAGTTCTGAAAGTACAAAAAATTAATTGAAACTGATGAATTCACCTTGTATAGAGAAGCTGCAGATTCAGACTGCATCATTTGATTCGGAACATGACCAAGGGATTGAAAGCTATCCAGGGCATCCAGGGTAAGTTCCCAACCACAATGAACTTCTGAATTGCTTGAGCTGGAACCACTATCGCTGTTACAACCAGCAGCAGCTACATTTCCATTAACCCATGGGCAATAACGGTTATGGTGTTTAATCGGATCAAACTCTCCAGTTTCCACCTCATATTCATTTTCCCCATTCACTGTTCATAAAGCAAATACCAAATTTTGCATCCAGTATTACAGGAAAGCTCCATAAAACATAATGAAGACAAAAGATCATTAACCAAAGATTGCACAAGCACATAGTAACGGAACAAATTGTGGCTAAGGATGCGCTTAATATAGCATGGAAGCTTTCACTAAAACCTGTTTTATCTTGGGGAGACTCCTGTCTAATGTTTGATAGATAGGAAAAAACAAAAATATCTGGAGAAACAGATTTTCAAAGTTTCAGCAAAAGATTTTACCTCTAGAATATAACAAGAAAACTTTAACACCTCTTAGTACCACTCTTCGAATGATTTCCCCGAAAAGATACAATATGTAACCCACGAAGGATTATATTATACTCTCATATGGGTCTAGTTAGGCCGAGTCTTCTTTAGTTAAAACTTGAGTTTTCAGATAAAATTTTGAACACGGCTTTAGTTCCTCTTTTTGGATTGTGTTTATAGTCATATTTTGAGTTGTTGCCGAGGCTACATACACATTTTTTTAATATCTTTATATTATTTTTTATATTTTATATATTGATTTTTATATTGTTTACATAAAAATATATTTTTTATATTTTTATATATTAATTATATATATATTTTTTTAGACATACTGCTTGGTACATCCTGGCATACCGCTCGGTACAATGTACCGCACCATACCAAACAAAACTCGATACACCGATACGATACGAAATTTTAAACCTTGCAAAGTTTTACAATATCAATCTAGTGTCAATACGAATGGGTTGTGAGTGACAGCCATCAAAATACAAAAAACATGGTATAGGTACCCTGTGATACCTACCACCCAATACATTTGTGTCTACCTGTCAAATTTCGACCAAACCATAAGATAAGGTTTATGTCTCAAGTTGTAAAATCTATCCTCAACCAAAGAGAAATTCTATGATCCAGAGTCCCGATCATGGATCAAACAATTAAGAACTAAATGTACCGATGAGTGGTGGCTATTATGAACCATGCCTAATACAAACATCAGCATATCTTTGACAGGGAGAAAGAAGAAAAAGCATTTTATGTATGCACAAAATCATGGCATGAAGTATGAAAAAAACAAATACTGGTACTGCAAGTTGCAACACAACTATAACAACTTAAGAGAACTTGTAGCTTATATTTTATAAATTTAACCATAGAAAGAACTCCTAAAACTCAATATTAAATTCCAAGTAAATCTTTAAACTAAATTGCAGAAGTAGGCTTTTTGGTAATAGTTAAACACGAGATGCAGTAAAGGAATGATAAAATAAAGTACCTATCCCATTTCTAGGAAGATGGCTTGACACCATGAGTGCATAATCATCAGTGATTGATGCATTGCCAGTCTGTGTTACCTCTTCCTTGGATACCTCATAACCTGAGTAAATCATAGCATTGCAAGAAAGTGAAGGATGTGCACTGCTATCAGGACCCAGGGTGTGACTAACCTTCTCCCCACTTTCCACAGAGTCAGCTTTGGTTGAACCATAGACCTTGGAACCACTATCAGCTCTTCCAACTGATCGAGACATCATCTCTTGACTATCACCATGAGGATCCTCTCTCATAACGGCTTCTGGAACAAATTCATCCACTAGTGCTGGTCCTGGGGCTGATTCACCAGTTTGCCCTAGATTTTCAGTGACTTCAGCAACTGGTTCTGCATCACCTACAATGCTATTCGTTCTATGCACAGATACATCAACCCCATGAATTTCAGCCTCATGACTTGCACCCATACCAACGCTACCTCCACTAATTCCTAAACTGAACCTATCCCTTGCATGAGCTGTGACAGTTTCTGCATTTACAATTTCTTCCCCCTCAATTGTACTGCTGCCTCCAACTTCCCTGGCAACACTTGCAGCAGCAGGTTGATTATATGTGTTTTGCTGTACTTGATTGCTATAGTTTGAACCCCAAGTATCATTCATGTCAAGATTCCTATGCATGATAGGAGAAGGATATCGAACATCAGCGACATCTCCTGGGTAATTTTCAACACTTTCCATTGAATCTTCCTCACCACTACAGATTGTGTCCATAGCAATAACAGAGGATGCCCGAGCAGAATCTCTATGTGATGGGAAGCCAATAGCCATATCACTCTCTTCTTTATAGGACTCGACTCTGTTCGCATCTATGTCGATATCAAAGCATAGATTACGACTCGGCCCAGCACCAGATGAACCTATCCTGGATGGTGGATGATATGAATCAAAGATATCAAAGCCACGAGCACGTTTGTTAGGGCCATCTGAATCCTGCGTGCCGTCATCAACTTCATCACCATCACGGTCAATGACAGTTCCTTCTATGCTGTCAGCACGCAGAATCCTATGCTGTGGTCTGTCAACTGTGCTCCCACCATCTTCCACGCTACGCTTCCTTGTGCTTGGACCCCGTGACTCATAGGAAGCTGCCCGGTCACCAACCTCACTTCCAGCAGGCTGGCCAATTATCAGATCCCTTCCCATTCCACCATCTTCAAAATGCTCAGACAGTGCTGGCATGCCAGAATGATTGGATGGTAGTCCTCCTGCCATTGTAAGATTCAAATCTACACCAGCATTTGATGGTGATTTACCATCATCCGCTGTTGCAGCTGCTTCGTCAATCTGTTCCTTTGCCATTGTCTCGGCAGCAACCCAACCATTGATACCACTGGCCGCACTTACTCCACGCGTCAGTGCCAACTTTTTTCCAGCATCAGGAGTATCAGTTGTGTTGGGACCAAAACGAGCAGGACGAGGCACTGTGCGGAAATCCCAGATTCTGACAGTGGCTCCACATAAGCTGCAATCAAGTAAAGGTGACCTTGTATTGTACTTCAGTTCTTTAATGGGTGCTTTCCCCTTTCCTTTGTCTTGTTTTCTAGAGGTGGACAATTGATTCTTACTAAGGACATGAAAGTCTGAATGATCATATTCATCTTTAGTATGATCAACTGAGCACGCATTTTTAGCAGACTCAGCAGAATTTTCTTCACAATCTTGAATATTTGGTAGCCATCTTGGCTCCCATCCACAAAGGCTTATAAATTTCTGTGCCTGGACAAGATTACAAGAAAAAAGCAAACTAAAGAGAAGTAACAAGTGCATAATCAACCAATGAAGATATGAAGGAATAGCAACAACATACATGAGAATAGTCACAAAAGGGAGGATCTCGAGATATTCTTTTTCCAGGCGTGCTGTCTGCTTTACAGCCTAGCTCCCCAGAAAAAAAAGCACTTGGCTGTGATAGAAAGCGGTCAATCTGAACACTCCTTGTGAGTCTCATAGTCTCAATTGCAGATGAAGCTATCATTGGAAGTGAAGGGAATTGCAAAAGGCCATCACAGCGGTCCTTGTAGCCACCAATAAGTGCTAATGGAGGGGTAGGAGGGAACTGAACCAAGCTGTCAGCACAGCAGTTTCCTCTCCAAGAACAATTAACTTTGTGGCCAGCATCAAGCTGATCCGTAAATGCTTCCACAGCACGATCAACTATTAAAGAACACAAAATATGTGAACATTACATCATCTTGACAAAACAAAATAGGGAAAATGTCATAATTAATCAATTTGCTAGAGTTTCCAATTTTATAAATATAAATATTGCATAATTAAATAATGAGATAAAATGAAGGTAGGTTGCTGAGATTAGTAGATAATGATGCAAATGCAAGTAATGTCTGATAATACCTTCAGTGGGACTCCAAGATGCTGATATAGTAAAAGTGAGTTGAGCACCACATGACTCGCATTCAATAATATCTGTATCGATATTAATCCACCCCCTGCGAGCACAGGATAGTGAACCTGCTCCCTGCAGATTTAGCATTCATAATGCACTCAAACCAAAAGAACAAGGAAAGGTATAATTTTCTTTGTAAATGAGAAAGCTAACATTCCCTAGCAGGAATCTTAGAAGGGTAAGTGCATAGAGAAATTGGTTCATGGCGCTGAAATGACAGGACAATGACCAACTCATAGTAACTCTTGTAAGAATACATGTTAATGCATGCACAGCATATTTATTATGCAGAGACATCTTACACTTATATGAACAAATGGAAACACAACATTAAGTAAAAGTATACCATGACTCTAGTTGCCTTAAGCATTCTGGACTCAGACATTTCAAAATGGGAAGAAAATGAGATATAGAGTACAAACAAGAGACTAAGAGACTTAGAAGGGAAAATTCTGGGTTAAATAGTTCAAATTATAGTAGTAGTTATTACCCTTTCATTGAACATAAAAGAGGAAACAACCATGCATTCCATAACCAGATGGAGTAACAGAAGATTGGCATTCATCTATAGCTCAGGGTGGACATAAGATACAAGTGTTGACTTCTAGTGTTTATGTTATCACTTTCCTCTTTTCTCTTAGCATGTTTTCTTTTGCTGCAAGTTCCAACTGTTATAGGCCTCACTTCATGACATTGTTTCCATGAAACTGCCAGCTCACACCTAGTTATATATAACCACATCAACCAAAAATACTACTTGCATTTGGCAAAAGAAGCTTGTTTACTTAATCAACATCAAGCAGGGAAACATGATCTTGATGATATACCGAATGTCAATGGAAAAGATATATATTCTCATTGGAATTATATGATGAAGAATAAAATAATGTGTGTTATTATTTTTATCAGCAGAAATCTCAATGATTCAATGAAAACCCAGTCAAAAGATATGAAGAGGCTTGATCACTAACTTTTGGTTTTGCAAACCAATTTGAAGGCTTGAATGTGCTGAGTCGCTGAAGCAGATCCCCACGTTCCCAGGGTCGACATTGAGGTTCTGAGGATCCCAAAACAGAGCCACCAGCATTTGTGCTCAATGAAGTCCGAGGTGGCTGTGGATCAATACAAGATAGAGACCCCACTTTGGAACCCTGACCACTACCAAGCCAATCTATACTGGTTGCATTTGTTGGAGCAGCTGGTGAGGATGCCCCAGCAGAACTAAAATAAATGACATTATTCTTGAGAAGAAAGACACTACAGCTCAATTGAATAGTAATATGAAACACTTTAAAAATAAAGAAGTTGTCTTTAACAATCTTAAGCACACGGTTCTTTCACAACAATGTTTCTGATGGAAATAGAATCTGATGATCTTTAAGTAATAAGTGTTGTATTCCCTGTGAAGTGCGAACTATCCATTAAATGTGGATAATTATGTATCAAGAAGAAAAATAAGTGAAGCAATGTAAACAGAAGTGTTAACATAGTTCAGATCCAGTAAAGCTATAGAATCTATAATTCCCTTGAGATCTAAAAAAAAAATGTCTGATAGGGCAGATATTCACAGTGAAGAGATAACACCAATCTGCCATCTGTTAGAATTAAATAACCAAAAATATTCATAAACAACCAAATACACCATAGCATATATGGTAAGTTTTTATAATTCCAAACATATTAGGATGGTATTAAACACTTGGGAATGGGTGAGAGAGTGACTAGAGTACCATTACATAAAGCATAATATGAACCTTGTGTTGATAGATTTCCTTCTAGCATAAACAAACCAATGTTACTTGTCTCAAACTCTAAAAGAACCAAAGTGTTTGACTATTTCTCTAGCTTAAAGAATTATTGCCTAAAACAGTAATACAGGGATCATTAACAAGTTAGCACTATAAGATTTCTCATTTCTGCTTCTATAGAGCTCTCCCTAAAAAATTTGCAGGCCACATATTTATCTAGCAGCTCTAGAGAACAGATAAGAATCAGAATGAGCAAATATTAGAGAAAGATTCCTAATTAGACATTCAATGTCCTAACTACAGTAATACCTTTCAGTATTGTCCTCGAAATAAAAGCTACTTCAGTAATAACTACACTAGCAGCTCAAATCACATTCATTAGCGATCACCAGGAATTTATAACACAAACCTAAAATCCGAAGCTTTTCACTGCAAAAACCAAAACACCTGCACAATTTCTGATCCACTTTTAACCAGTCCAACACTCAAAATGAGCAAGCTTTGACCTAGTTCCTCCCGATTCGAGGGTTTGAAGACGAAGAAGAAGCTAGATTTTGGGGATTTAGCCACGAAAGGAGCCCTAGGGCTTCGAATCGGGGAGTCGTGGAAAAAATCAAACCAAATCAAAGACAATGACAAAACCCTCGAGATCGAGCACCGAAACCCTAGAGATAGAGAGCGAGAAGGTGAGAGTGGCAGAAGAGAAGCTTACCTCGCAGCAGGAGTGGGAGGAGGAGAAGACGACCTAGCGAGCGCGACGGCGTCCGCCGTCCCCGAGCTTATGACCTCTTCCCTCATCCCGCGTTCCCCCTCTCTCCTCTTCTTTCTGAAACGGAGAAGGAAAATAAAGAAAAAAGTCGCACCTTTCGTCCCTCGCGGACGCTTTTATAGCGAGAAACGCGATGTGCGCCAACGTGGTGCCCTCGCGATCTGGACCGTCAAAACCGACGCACAATCCCCGCCTTCGTATGCGTCAGGTGAACAGAGAAGCGATCGTAGCCGCCCGATTCATCCGATGCCACCTGGACCCCTCCGCGGGTAGATGAACGGTGGTGGCTGCACTTCCATTGGCAAGAGTACGTCGATCGGACGGACGATAACTCCCGGTCTCCAAGATCGTAGGAGACACTATGGGCCATTGGATCAATAGACGAAGAGAGATTTAAACAATACGGACAAATTTCATATTACCCGTATAGTTACACCTCCTTAGTATCTCGATCCCTATATTTTAAAAATTTATATTGGAATCGCTATAGTTATAAAGTGAAACATCTAATTCCATTTATCCTGACATCGTTGATTCTACTGATGGAAGCATGAAAACAATAGGAAAAATATAATTTCAATGCTCTAGTAGTGTCGGACGATGTTGGTGATGGTAGATAGTAGCGTCGTTGGGGGCTGTGGGGGCTATTGTGGATGAGAACAACGACGAAAAGAGATGATGGTCATTTTGCATCTATATCGATGTCATCTCTTTCAAATGATCATTTCAAAATATATCATAATCTCTTCCCTAGAGAGAGAGCGAGAGAGAGAGAGGAGGGGCCAAAACCTCAACATGTTCCTCCTCTTTGTCGCCCACTCCTCCTCAGCTTATCCTTTGGACTGTCGATACCTTTTGTTATTGACATGACTTGTTGAAGCAACGGGAGTTGCTACCTTCAACCTTGTTTTCATCATGATCATCTTCTCAATCGGGTCCACCATTGGCATCCTCGTCCCCACCATAACCTTATGTGGCATCGTCATGGCCATCGTAGCAGGTGCCTCAACCTTGGGTGTTGTGCCTAGTATTGCCTTCCATTTCTTTTCTTGATTATAGTGTAAAAGGATGGAAGGCGACGAAGAAGCAATGGGTGGAAGTGCCACTTAAGGAGGAGGAGGAAGGGCATGGAGGACACTCGATTGATGGTATGTCTGAGATTACGATGCTCACTTCCTTGACTTTCCCATGTCAATTTCAAAGGCGATTATGCAGATGTCGAGTTGCCCTTGCACTATGCGTCAACGCAGTTGCCAAGTGGCGAAAGGGCCGCTCAACATTTACATGACCTCCACCAAAATCAACATGGGGAAGTCAAGGAATTGGGCATCGCAATCTTAGGCATGTCATTAACCGAGTGCCCTCCATGCCCTTCTTATCCTCTAGCACTTTTGCCCGCCCCTCCTTCATTGCCTTCCATCCTTTTATGCTACAATCAAGAAATAAATGGATGGCGGTGTTGGGCACAATGCCCAAGGTTGAGGCTCATGTTGCGTGGCCATGACGATGTCGTAGGAGGCTATGGCGGGGACGAGGATATCGAAGGTGGACTTATCGGAGAAGACGATCACAATGACAACAAAGGTTGAAGGTAGTAACTCTCGTTGCTTCGACGAGCCATATTAGCGACAAAAGGTGTTGGCAGTCCAAATAACAAGCCAAGAGGAGGAAGACACTAAGGTTTCACCTCCCTCTCTCTCTCTCTCTCTAGGGAGGAGATCATAATGAATTTTGAGGCGATCATGGGAAAGAGATGGTGTCGACGCAAATGCAAAGTGACGAAAGAGCCGCTCAACAACTGTGTTAGTTCACTACTTTACATCTGCATCGGTGTTAATGTAGATGCAAAGTGTCTCTCATCTCTTGTCGTCACTCTCATTATCCACGATAGCCACATGTGACACTATCATCTGCCACCACCAATTGAAGTATTAAATTATCTTTTTACCCATTATTTTCATGTTTTAGATAGTAAAACTAATGACGTTAGGATAAATGAAACTAAATATTTTATTTTCATAATTATAGAGATTACAATATAAAATTTTTAAATCTAAGAATCGGAATACTAAGGAAGTCTAAATATAAGAGATAATATTTAATTAGTTTAGGATTTCACTGCCGCTCCAAAGAATTTTTCTCTCTCTCTCATATCTTATCGCACTTAATGAGAAAAATAATGGGTATAATTGATGATCTTTATCGAGCATTATAAGTACAATTTCAAGACAATCTTAATGCAATGGATTGGTGCACATAAATGATTTTATTTTCTGTTCAAAACATGATGAGAATATTCCTAACATAATTATTGACATGGCATACTCCTGTTTGCATTTTGGTTTGGGGGAATTCTGAGCGTGGGATTTTGAAGAAGAAATTTTCAGATGCTCCATCCCAAATCTTGAAGTCTCACAACAATAGATATATAAAAGATATAAACAAGCATAAAATATTATAAATTATGGTATCATTTTAATTTTTGCAACATAGAATTATTGAATGCTTGACACAGTGACATGGACAACAAACAAGGCATAGATAGAGACTTACGAGACCTGCTGAAGTGAATAAGATGTGCAAACAAGTCACAGAACCAAGAGCAGATTCATCAGAAGGATTGCACACAAGTTTAGCAGCAGAAAAACTGATGCTACAAGTTCAAACATACTGAATTATCAATAAACATGTTTTTATTATTAATCTGCTGCAATATCAACAAGCTAGGAGACAGGTTAACAACAGTGACAGACTTGATCACTTCACATAAATTTTCTCAGGGAGGGAGCTCGGCAACGGAAACATGTTACGATTCAGATGTTGCAGCGGCAGCACAGAGCTCACCATTGGAACTGGAAGTATACCATAGCGCCTCTCGCAGGAGATTGTTATTGATTGCCATAATTTGGCCAAGTTGATTACCACAAAGCCAATAAGTACTCATCTTTCATTTTCAATTCATGAAATCTCCACTACAAAACCTGAAACTTCAACAAGAATGTGTCAATCACTTCTGCTTAACATGGAAAACTTTCAGTACAATGTCTGAGAACATATTGGGAATTGGCATGGAGTATTTATTCATCATTTTTCATATCCGAGAAAGATGTCAACAAAAGCATGAGATGCTCCATCGGTCATGCAGCAATATCTGAAACGAGCAAGCAAAGTTCACAACCACATTTGTCATCGTCATCATCACCATTAGAACAAGCTTAACCATAAAACAGCATGTGGCATTAAAGAGGCAAGAATATCTAACTTGATTGTACGCAGATAACACATTTATAGGTTTAAGATTACATCAAATGAGACCTTGAGCACTTTTTTAACACCATGACTCAGTTGAAGACAACATACGCATTAGGTAAATACTCGTAATCACAATTATCTATAGTATATACCATAACAATCTACTTTATAATGGAATTAGCTGATCTTCATTTTTATGCTTTCATCTAATCGAACTGAATGGATTAGTGATGTATCAAAAAAGAAAAACGGAAAGATCACCTTCAATTGTTGTAGCATTATTGTTACCGATTTGATCTTCCACAAATCATAAGACCACTTTCAGAGATATGTCAGAAGAGTTCCAAGAGAGAACAACAAATGTTTCGCCATGAATAGAATAACTACCCCATTATCTTTATTGAGTGTAAAATCATGTCAGACATTATAAATTAATTTAAGTTTTTACTCGTTTCCAATGTGGGTCTAAATTTATGATACTATAATCTCTTAAGCGTTTGACATCTTCGTCAAAGATCAACATAACCTAAGATCCCTTAGCATGATACATGTGGCATGTGAGGCCCAATCCTACGGTTTCTATTCAAATTGTTTATCATCCTAGATCGGCTCTGATACATATGACCTAACTCGATGGAATAATTAATCCATTAATCTTCTTTGAGTTTAAATACAATCTCAATATGCTTAAGTGCAAGTTGATGATAGTACACTTATCAAATCTTGTAGGTCAATTCATGACTTCATCAACTTCTTATCTGGGCGGTGGGGCTACATCATGAGTGTTATAACCTTTATCTCAAACACACTATTGTAAATTTAGTACTTTAGAAAAATAAAAAGAACTAATTCGACAATGAAACACCATGGCGATTCTACATAACTTCTGTCCTATAGTTCATCTCGGAGCAAAAGTACAAGTACAATTTAAATTTTGTAAACTATAAAACCATCTAATATTTTTCACACAAATAGCATGAGATTTGAGCAGATACTTCATAGCAAATGAATTCCTTACAATATAATTAAAACAAATCTTCTATCCTATAGTTCATCTCGGAGCAAAAGTACAAGTACATTTTAAATTTTGTAAATGATAAGACCATCAAATATTTTTCACACAAATAGCATGAGCTTTGAGCAGATACTTCATAGCAAATGAATTCCTTACAATATAATTAAAACATATGTTACAGTAAGCTTTCCACAAATTCTTGCTCCAAAACTCTTTTGTACCTAATTGACATGGAAACTCGACTCCTTTAAGACAATATCTTCAAACAAGCATAACAAGCTACCAAAACTTGGAATTTTACCTGCCAAAGATAGACTTTGGTTCCGTTTTTTCCAATCTCAGAAGGAATTCATCTCGAGAGAGTAAGTCCTCCCCTTCACAAGCATCCCCGCAGCTGACCTGTATGGCTCTTCGAATGCACCGGAAATCCAGCACCTGTCCGACGGCCCTAAGGAGCCACCCCATTCTCCACTGCTGGCAACCTCCCTCCACCTCTCCTGACTTGGCCGCACAGCCACCATCGTCGCCCCCTTCAGCACCGCCCCACCAGGAAGCTCCAGGAAGGGTGCATACCATAGCCGCATACTGAGGGCTGGCACCAGAGTTCGCTGCGAGCTCCCGGATGCCGACACTGGCGTCACCCTGAACTCCTGCAGCTGCCGCCGGTCCATCGTCAGCACCCCCTGCCCATCCACATCCGTGAGCTCTAAGCTCTCCAGCGTCTCATGATCGGCTACGATTGGGTGGAGGAGGTAATGTCGCGCGGAAGCGGCGATCAGGGAGCTGATCGTCCAGAACACCCGAAGCTTCAAGTTCCCGTTGGTGTAGAACGACTCCGGGATGCTCCCGCCGTCATCGCCCCCGCAAGCGTCCTGGAAGCTAGGGTTAGAATTGGGGCTTGAGGATTTGGGCGAGATGGAAGACGAGGAGAGTACGGAGGACGCGCTGAGGATGAGACAGCTATCGAGGGTCGACCCGAACTCGGCCTTCCACTTCAGGAGAACGCCGTCGTCGACGCCGAGTTCGCCGGCCGGGAGCTCGATCCGGAGGCCGTGGATCTCCTTAAAGTTCTTAAGGACCTCCGCCGGGGAGTGGTGAGAGAACTCCGACAAGGGCGACGACGAGGAGGAAAGCAACGAGGGTGAGGACCTTCGGTCGGAGGCGACGCCAGCGGAGGGGGCGAGGATATGGCCGAGAGCCTGGAAGGGCCTGGCGATGCCGCCTAGGACGATGCGGGCGAGGTGGGAGAAGACCCCCCGGGCACTATCCCCGCCGGCGACGCCGGCAGGTGAGGGGGAGGGATCGTCGGAGATGACGCAATCGACGCGGACGAGGACGGAGTCCACGAGGCGGACGAGGGAGTGAAAGCGGCTGCAGACGATGCAGCACCGCCCCAAGTCCTTAACGTCGCCGACTCGGTTGAAGACGAGGAGCAGGACGGAGTCCGGCAGCCGATCGAAGTGGTCGATCTCCTCCTCCTCATTGTCCTCCGCCTCCGCCGTATGCCGGCGCCAGCGCCGAAGATCCTCCGCCTCCGCGAGGCCTCCAGGGGACGTCATCGGATCCCAACCTGATGGATCGAGACAGATCGACAGATGTGCCGCAGACCAATGCGTGGAAACGGGATGAATCGCCCACCTACCACCCTAAAAAGGCGCCATTGTAGGGATCAGCATCGAAATGGAGAGAGGGGGAGGAGGCCGACTCTCCTCGCCCACTCACCTGTGGAGCTCGCGACTTTTACGGCACGGTGGAGAAGAGGGCACGAGAGGAATCGGGTCTCGGGAGAGAGAGATAGAGATAGACGGAGAGGAAGACGAAAGAGAGAGAGAGAGAAGCCGAATTATGAATAATCTAAGAGACTTGTTTTATATTTCTATTCCCATTAATATCAATTATCGAGAGAGGGAAAGAGGAAAATATAATATACTTTTCTCCTATTTCTTTAATCCGATTTATACATTTAATGTTTTTATTAGTTGGTGGATTTTTAATCTTTATTTTATTTTCTACATTATTGATGAATAAGATGGGAAAGCACGTGATCTGCTCATGTTTGGTCGGTCGGTCGCTCTGCACATTGAATCGACTCTAATTGGACTGTGTTAGGTCAGCGCGCACGAATTAGGATCGAGGAAAACTGTTCCTTTTGTTTATGATAAGAAGGTTTCATAGATGCATGCTTCTTTTATGACTTGATAAGGTATTTATTATTCATTCAACAGAGATTTGCCATACATTAATTAGCAGACACGATCTGATCCGACATCCAAGTTTTATCAATGGACTTATGTTTGATACTTACCAATCAAATCCAAGCACAGACATTACTATAATGCTCATACAGGAAAACCTCGGCAAAGAATGATTGCAGAGATGGCTTAAGAATAAATAGCACTCACCATCTTCCAGATTTGAGCCACTGCAGTGATTGGATACTGCATATGACCTAAGAACTAAGAACAACTAAGTAGTAGATTCCAGTGATTTCTACCCACAAATGTTTGTTAGATGGTACCTTAACAAGATTGCAGGCACCAACATACCACCAACCAAGGGATGGGTACCTTAACAAGAGATTGACATCTCAACTAAGAAGTATATGTAAGCTTAACAAAGATGATGATTAAAAAGGATAAGTCAATACCAAATTATTTCTTGATTTGGTGGGTGATGGCAGACTTGAGTACATCTAATAGTAAGAGGGATCGATCTGATTGCAAAAATTAGTTCTCCATGTCGGTCGGATCATACAAATCACGCCCGCATCTATCGCATACTTGCTTGGATGTTGGTGTCTCTGCTTTCGGTTTTTGCTTCTGCATCTCGGGTAAATCTAGCCCCAAAACATCACCGAAAGCCTTCGTTGCTTCGTTGAGCTCTTCCATGCTGGATAGGAAATAAATGCAGATATCAGAAATAGACAAACAAAAGTTCAATTTTAAGTCCCTGAAATATTTAAAAGTTAACCCTTGAGATACTGCTCATAATCGGGTTCACCAACATGAAGAGAACTTAAAAACATTTGGCATAATCTACCATTCACAATCTAGAAAGATCATCCATGATTGCTTACTAAGCAGACAAAAGAGCTCCTTCGGAATGAAGGAAGCAGAGGGTGGATGAGTGGAACAAGAGGTGCAAATTGAATAAGACATATAAGTATACATTGCAACGATTAGCTAGTGTAAAAGAAAAGGTGTCATTATCGATTAAATCCAAATAATGTTAGAAGTAAATCCACACATTGCACCACAATGATGTCATCTTTTCTTAATTCAAATATCTAAGTAAAACTTGCTAGCAATTGAACCTGCCATATAAGAGCCTAACAGTGTTCATCAATAATATAATACATCAAATATTGCCACAGCTGTATGCAGCTGCCATTACTATCAGCAAACAAAAAAGACTTTGTCAAAACCTAAGAAATGCAACTATTCATTAGCTTCTTCTACAAAACTAACCAAGATCAACGTAGAGGAGACAAGTGGAGAAGTCCATGTAGATCTTAAAGTGCCTGATAGTGATCTAAAAGATAAAAAGGGAAACACATGTGGGAGGTCACAAAGCCCAGAACTACTATAATGACCGGTGACATATTCGTAACTCCTATCCCCCTATATGTTAGCTCTCATATTCAACAATTAAATATAAATGTGGATGATCTGACTGTACAACTAAAGACAGATAGTTGATATAGTCATATAAGTGATGATAACTCGTTCAATTCGAGGTTCACTTAAATACATCAAAAGTATTTTAAGTGTTCAACCTTATCAGCATATGATCCAGTGTTTAAATCGCATGCATTCACTTGAATACTACAAAAGAATTACAATGATCAGCTATGTCTAATTAAGGTTGGAGCATGAGGATTTCTGTTACATGATCACTGGTGCCCATCTTTTGCAATGTTAAAGAAAAGGAAAAATGATATCATCATTAAAATCTTACCTTATGGTTAGTGGTGGAGCTAATCGAATAATGGTATCATGGGTTGGTTTTGCAAGAATGCCCCTCTCCTTCAATTTAATACATAAATCATATGCAGAAACAGGAAATAGAGCTTTGTTGTTCAGGTCTACAGCATTGAGCAATCCTCTTCCTCGAACCTCTTTTATTATGTGTGGGAATCGCTGCTGAATCTTCATTAATTGGTCTCTGAGTTCCTGTCCCAATTTAGCAGCCCTGTGGAAAAATAAAGTCAGATTTACATTGTCATATTTTCACTTGGAAGTTTCAGATAAGTCTATCGGACATAATACAACAAGCTGAAAATGAAACAAATCAGTATGTCCAAGTTTTCCATATGTAAGACTTTGTTAATCTACAGAATTAACAGCAAAGCCCAAAGGATGCAACTGTAAAATCAATTACCTACCCAGAAAAATCTTAGATAAGTCTATCGGACATAATACAACAAGCCAAAAATGAAACAAATCAGTATACCAAAGTTTTCCATATGTAACACTTTGTTAATCTACAGAATTAACAGCAAGCCCAAACTGAAGCGAATCAGTATGACCGAGTTTTTCATATGTAAAATTTTGTTAATCTACAGAACTAACAAAACGAAAAGGGCAGTAGTTTAATCGAGAAGTGGCGAGCGACAAGCTTGAGTTACTACAACTAAGGATTTAAGAATCCTAATTTTACAAAAGTCTCGTACCACTATATGAACAAAGGATGCTGCAAACTATAAACACTCAAAATGTAAAATCAATTATCTCTGAGAAATAAGATATAAAGGCTGGTCCCCTCAGTAAAAGCACTCAACACTCTAGCAGAAGACGTAATATTTGAAATTAGTTGCAGGTACTTCCAAAGCAAAGCAGTTGTTCAAGTATAATCATATGCACTAGGATTCATCTATGAGGTTCATTGAGCCTTTTTTCGATATCTTTGTAACTCAAAAGTGTAAAGCCCAGATGTAGAATATTTGTCAAGAAGGAAAAAAGACTAGCACGATTATTGAAAGAAATGTTTTACTTATTTGAAAAGGAGGCATGGTTTTATTAATCAGATAATTTTCGTCAATAGATAACATTGAATCTACATGTTTACAAGTCAGCAAAGCAAATGAAAAAGATATTCATGCTCATCATATGCAGTTATGCTTAATAGTCAATATAGTAAACATAATCCAAAGCCAGTCAAACAAAGTACAAACCACAAAAGAATCATTACAAGCAATTAAGCTCAAACTTATGTGTTTTTATTGTTTTAATACATCATCATATCTCATTGAAGAATCTTAAAACTCTAGGTTTTCTCTCAAGCAGTATAACTGCTCTAATGATAATCTGATCATGCTATATGTTCCTATAGCTGTATTTTAATACATCATCCTATCTATATGTTCCTTGGAAAGGAATCCCTGCCTAAGTTGCCTTTCCTTCCACAGCTGACTCGGTCAAGGAAAGGAGAGGTTGGCCAGATCTCATTCCCGTTCCCTCCGACTCCTACTTCACTTGGGAAGGTATCTCCAGTCAAAGTATAATAGGTGGAGGACAAAAATGAAATTTATAAAGAATATAAAATCTTGAGTAAGCACAAGCAGTACCTTTCAGTAAGTCCTTCATCTCTGATAACATCTAATGCAGCAACTGCCACTGCACTTGCCAAAGGATTTCCTCCAAAGGTACTGCCAATAATCATGCAAAACAAAACAAGGTCGGGTAAAAATGATATGAGATTATATACCTCTTGGCTGCTTAATGTGATGAAAAGCATGATTCTTTTAAGGTGGGTTTGGTCCTGAGCGCTTCCAATTCCTAATGTTTGGCTGGGGGACGGGATTGTGCTGTTCTCATTCATGGGAAATTTCAAATCTCTCTTTTGGTAGGATTACAATTCTACCCAGTGGATTGGAATTTCAATTTTCATTCCCAAAGAACTAACAAAGGAGTTCTAAAAATGACATAATATCTTTGTTTATATACTAACATTACATTACATGATAAACGTTTATATCTAAATATGATTTACCTCTGCTTCAGAAATATTAGCGCATTAAGTTAATATGTCATAATTTTATAAGATTCTCATTATCATTAAACAATTTTATAATATTTTTACAAGTTATTTAAAATCAGAATATCATAAATATAAAATTACATATCATTATTGTACCCATCTCAAATTTCGATCATGATCTTGCGTTAACGAACCTAGTATGTCAAGGAATTTGGCTCTCCCTTTATTACCCTAATGTTAGTGGATTCTGATTATGATTCTGATGTGAATGAGGATCATGTAATGAAGCACTAACCTTCCATGCTCTCCTGGCTTGATACATAACATGATTTCCTTGTCAGCAAGTACTGCACTGACAGGTATGACCCCAGCTCCTAAGGCTTTTCCTAATATCTGGTACACATGAAAACCAATATCAAAAGCAGTCGAAATACTATGAGCAGTCGAAATACTATGAACACAAATTAGGCCTTACCACAACATCAGGCCGTACATTTTCCCATTCGCACGCCAGCATTTTCCCAGTGCGAGCTATGCCAGTTTGTATTTCATCAGCAATCATCAGAATGTTGTGCCTAGAACATAGATCTCTGACTGATTTTAAATAACCATCTGGCGGTATTATGACCTAGATGAGGAGCCCAAAATAACAAAACATTATGAGGTGCAAAAAGATTAACCGAACAAAACAGTATGCATGACATGACAACAAAAGCCATTAAAAATGAAAGAAACAATAGTTATAATGCTTGTCAAATATTAAAAAAGACATTCTGGAGGAGGCATATATATTTGGACAGTGTTCATGAATAAAACAGGTATAAAGCTCAACAAGACCACAATCCAGATTTCTCGAACAACATTCCAATTTTAAGCTTGATCCAGGTCAAAAAATGTCCGGTCATTTATGAAGTATTTGGACAGTGTTTCACGTAAAGGTTGATATAGCATGAAGCAAATTTACTGCTCGTTCCAAAAGCTGAAATAAAAAAAATTCTTCGATGCACCAACATAACCCAGCAAACAAAGTGCAACTTTTGAAGTTCAAAATAACATGGTTCCCAAAATACTGTAAAAGAATTTACATTTCATAGCAAAACGGTAAGCTAATAAATTATTAGTGCATCGAATAGTTATAAACATGAAGGAGACATAGAAAACATATATATTAAATTGATAATAGATCATTTATATTAAATTATTTCCAGACTTAGAAAACATAATGGTTCGAGATCGAAACAAGTTAATTGATAATCGATCATTTATATTAAATTATTTCAAAATTTTTAAGAAGTAACACCACATCTACTTCCAAGTATTACCAGTTAGCAAGTGTTTCTCATTAAATTATGGCAGTAAAATTATCAATAGGAATAAAAAGAGCAACATGCTCTTAAGCATACATACTCCTGCCTCTCCTTGAATAGGCTCAAACAAAAACGCACATATTCGTTCTCCATGATCTGAAACATAGATAGTGTTAGCAAATTAATATATCTGAAACTCAACACAAATGGAAATGCTTCTTGCCACTACAGACCTCTGAAGATTTGCTCTAGTGCATCAACATCACCAAAATCAACTTTGAGATGGCCTGGAACTAAGGGGCCAAAACCACGAGTTGCATCATTGTCACAACTCATAGATATTACTCCCAAGGTCCGACCATGGAAACAGCCACAACAAGACACAATGAGAGCCTGCAAGTTACCAAATTCTTAGAATGGTTATTCAACCCAAGTATTAATTTATAACCAGAGATTCACAATTTCAAGCTAGAGTAACTCCAAGAAATGACTAAAGATCTTCTCTGAAAATTCCTAAGAACATTTTCCATGTTATAATCATACCAACAGAAGCAACAAATGTTTTGAGAAAAAGGTCGTAACAGGTGGTACCTCATGGCTCATGATCATGTACATGAAATGCCATACAAATTTCATTCAAGTATCCATTGATAAAAGCAATCATAGGTAGTAACAGGTGGTTCATGACCCCGTACACGAAATAACATACAAATTTCGTTTATCCATTGATAAAAATAATCATAAAGGTAATTATGTTCAAGATTATATCTGTCTCTCGCTGGTATCCTCTCCCAGTTACTGTAGAAGCCGATGTAGGCCAGGACTATATCATACACAAAGCTAATGGCAAGATTTCTGCATCAAGAAATCATTATGGCATTTTATGGATCTCAATTACGGCAAAAGATCCATGTAACCAACCCAAGATAATTGAGACTTACGGCCTTGTTATTGTTATTGTCTATTTACAAACATGTTATACCTAAGGATTTCCATATCATTTTCAGGTCCGAGAAGTGGAGGCGTAGGTAAAGGAGAAGGAGGCAGCAGAAGAGAGAAGAGTGGAAAAGAACAACTGCATATTTTTATAGAGAAAAAAAAAGATCCAATTCCAGTACCAAAGCAGTGTAGCTCAGTTACCTTACTGCCTACTGGGCCCAGTACAGTGAGCTTACTGGGTGATAAGCACCATTTTCCGACTGGACCAGGCAAAATTGTCTGGTTCACAAACCGATCGACCATTATATCAGTAATTACCAGGCCATACCGATTGACACCACTGAAACTTTTAACCTCGATTTCAATAACTCCTATTAATCACTAATCACCAAGATTCAGAGAGGAAAGAGAAAGCTTTACAAGGGATAGTTTTCACTTTTTAGAGTAGGCAAAATCTACAATTCTAAATGTGCAGTAGTTGCTTAAAATGTCCAGATTTTAATTTATCCCATAGAAGATTGTCATGCAAAAAACTTTTCTGAATGTAGACAATACCTAGAGCTTCAGAACACTGGCTAGGAGCTATATCCTTTGCATATAGTGAGCCATCAAACTCAAATATCAAGATACATACATGTACAAAAGATTTTCATTGCTTCGGATCATCAATCTCTACTCAGATCACATTATTATAAACATCTTGTAAATGTCCACTCCATCACTTAAAGCTTCTCTCAATGAAATTAGGTATAGTACAGTTGACGTGGTCACTGAAATTTTTTAGTGCTGGGATATATAATAACACAAAATGTCATGTGCTGCTCATCCATCTAGAAGTTCATTACTGCATTATCTATGTTCATGCATGAAGAAAATAATTTACAGCTAAAATTCCAAAAAAAAGGTGTGGAGTTTTTTCCACCTCATCTTTTGGTATCTTCTTCTTCTCATAGCCCCATTTTCGTGCCAACTTCAATGCTGTTTCCACACCCTCAGCACCAGTATTCATCGGCAACGTCATATCATATCCAAACATCTGTGTAAGATGCTCCGCAAAAGTTGGAAATTTATCATTATAGAAGGCTCTAGAGCTCAGAGTAAGCCTTTCTGCCTGTTCAATTAGAGCTTTCACAACTTTTGGATGGCAATGTCCCTGATGAAGAAAGTTAGAGAAGTCCATGTTAAAATTCAAAAGTACAAACAACTTAAGCTGAACCAAGAACCACCCAAATTGATTTCTCTGATACTTCCATGCTGGATCAAATTTCAGGTCATTAATCAACATGACAAAAAAAAAAAAAAAGGAGCAGTTTCAATCAAGAAATTTATGTTGAGTTAAATGAACAGGAAGAACAGTTTGCGGACACAGGGCAGATCACTAAGTCATGAATTCCATTAGAAACTAGTAGTCTTTACAAACATCACAGACCTGATTAACAGCAGAATAAGCAGATAAGAAATCAATATACTTGTTGCCTTCTGGGTCCCACACACAAGTTCCTTTTGCTTGAGAAAACACCATAGGAATGGGATGGTAGCTGCATATACATCAAAGACTCACTTGTGTTAACAGAAAAATTTGTTGATCTGCCAAATCTATCAGCAAAGGAAACATCATAAACATCGTAAGCATCAAAAGTACGATCAAAGCAGAGAGGTGCAGGGATTTGCTTTTTACAGATTCGACCAACCAAAGAAACAAAGGCCGAACAGATCAAGAGGAACAACTACCAAGTTGGGTTCTTGGTAAACCAAAGTACTTCATCAACCGATCCTGGACTGATTCAAGTACTAAACATAATAACTGACACTCATGTAGCTTTCAAACAAATTTCTCACATATGGAATATAGCATCTAACTTAGATCTTGATCTATCTTGCAGGAGGCAAAATCCATTGGGTGCATCTTCCAATCGCTGATTGCGGGACCAAAAAACTTGATCAAAGACGCCTAATGCGGCAACCACTTGCTTCGTATAGCAATCCTAGGCGCCCGATACCCACAAAGCAAAACAATGACAACGGAGAGGCGATTCATGAAGACAGGAGGGGGAATCGCATGGGACGAATGGTTCAAAGCGGCTTACTTGTGCGCACTGCACTGCTCCTCCAACCTCATGAGCTCCTCGGATGAGGAGGGAGGGGATTTCTGGGGCACGGCACACATGTTTCTTGCGGCCACCATCCGCTTCGCCACCCACTGCAGTTGCCTCCTTGATGCAGCCATACTTCTCATCGTCTTCTCCGCTTCTTCTTCAAAGATCGAAGGAGATTTAGGGGCGAATGAAGTGATGCCCTTCCGTCGTCCTTATCCACGCCTCCGGCGGCGACGATGCACCGCGCGGCTTAAGTTACGAATCAAGGTCCGACGGCGGGAGGGTGAGTCTGCGGCGTCCGGAGCTCGAGCCTCGAACCGGGCGCGGAGTCGTGGTAGGAAGTAGTTCGGCCGGAGCGATGCGGTGGCTGTCTCTGCGACAAGACTCGCGATTTGGACTGGTCCGCGGAGAAGCACCGCCGCACACGCCACCAACGGAAGCGCGAATCGCTATGCTCGGCTTTCGGCGCAGGATTGGGTAGCAAGTGGCAGATAATTGCACGCGATTTAAAGCTGCATCGAAGGACGAGAAAGGCGTGATGGGAAGCGGCAACACAGTATTCGTAATACGCGTTTTTTTTTTTTTTTTTTTCTCTTCGCCCTTTTCCGTCTCTCCGGTAAGTGTAATACACGTAATCCACCATATAATAAATAATACGAGAAGGCCACACGTTATGAAGAGAAATATAATACAATATAATATAAAATATTATAAATGTTTATTTATTTTTACATTTTCCTGATTTATTTAGCTATAAGTAACTATTATAAGTGATGATTAAGTAGACGTTATTCCCTGTGACATACGTGAAGGATGTTCACCAATCTTCCATCCGACATCAAAAGTTCTTTTGACAAGTTGGGGTTCTCACGAATCTGAGGCTGATGATAAAGAACTTCATTGGTAACTTAACTTTATGATATTATTGATCTACCAACTAAAAATATTTATGACTGTATAACTAACTAAACTCCACATATATCGATCACCATTTGGATGTAATAATAAAAATACAAGGGAATGTTCACTTGAAGTCAAATCTCCATAGGATAAGCTGAGAACAGCAGAAGTCAATGACAATTATCTTTATACCCACAATATTATAAAGAAATGAGCTTTTGGTTAATTAAGCGACCATAATTTGAGTAACCAAGCTTTTTTTTACATACTATTTAAACTCTTAGAGATGCATGCGCATGTTTTGGAGAGATGCAGAATATAATCGATGACAAGATATTGAATATATGATTTGGAAATACCTCTCCGATGGTATTTGGATATCATCTTCCTATACAGTATACTTCGACAAGCTGTTCCTTTCCGTATATAACTCCACATAAATTAGGCTTTGCTTTGAAGTCAGTTGTTTACACATTATAAATGAGGACTAGATCTAGCAGGAAAAAAAAAAATCCTATACTTGAAAGAAAATAATGTACCTGTCCAGGACTCATTTCAAGACTCGATTATCCTGATAAGAAACTAAGATGTCTCATCTGAGTTAATTATATGGGATAGAATGATCCAATGTTTTCCCATCTCCTTCAACATCATCCTTTATACTCGATAAACCAATATCTGATTCTAATTGGCAGTATTTAACTCCATCGTCATGGTCTAATTCTTCATATTCATTTTCCAAACTATCATGTCCACCTTGATCATTTCGCATCTCAACTTCACATGGTTGATTTTTCTCAGGAAATTCAACTAGGGTGATTTCTGGGCGATCAAGACTGAGTGACTGCTCACCGCGTGAAGTCGATGCACTGCCGCTTTTGGCCTGAACCAAGTCAGTCACTCTAACCTGTTTTAGCAAGTAGTTTGGTTACAATGTGTTATCACATGAAATAATACAGTTTAGGATATAATAACAGAGGTGTAGCAGTAATCCAATCACCTGCAGTGGCTTCATAACATCAGACTCACGGTCGTCACTTCTATTTAGCTCTTCTTGAGCTTGTAGCTCCATAGAATCTCTCATGAGTTGTCTCAAGAAAGTCACATCATCAGACATGACACCTAGCCCTCTCAGCAGCTTCGAGCCAAGTTGTAAACTTGTCTGCATTAAGCGGAGTGTCATCAGGAAAATGTAAGAAGATGCTGAATACAAAGCTTGGTGTTAGATGATGCATGCAAGAAGATCTTTAAAACATTTCCAAGAACAAAGTATTAATACTTCTTTAATCTACCTCAGCATTTTCAAGAATAGCATCTGTAGCACCGGCTTTCTTTAGATCTAACAAATGAGCAACATCCTGAGCCCTGGCATAGATAGGAACCTGTAAGAAGACATTTAATTAGCAAGTACTGAATTGCCAATTATAAAGAAAAGTATTGATGTTACTGCAATATAGCCATGTACGCGTACTTTTGAAGTGCAAAGATACAAAACATAAACAAATGAATAGGATAGGAAACACTTTGTTAAATACTTTATGGTTTTTCTCTAAGCATAATTCTCACACCAACTATTACATATTTGCAGAATGAATGAAATAAAATAGAAACAATGAACATAGACATGCTTAAGTGAAATAAATTTTACCGCAGGAAAAGCAAGTCTTATTCTTTGTACTGCATCAATGGTCCTACTTTTTCCTGTGTACATGACCATGACAGCTTTTGGAGAAGATATACCAGCAGATTGCAGAACTGCTGGGCGTGACCCATCTCCATACAGTATGGGAAAACCCAGTTTCCTTGCTGCCTGGTTGGAACAATAAGAGCATCCATCTTCAACAATTAGAATATAGAAGATTAAGATCCACATCTATCGGCAATAGCCAACTAGACAATCTCGGTTAGTGAAAATATCATTTTGTACCTTGACCACACCTAGGTTGAGATCAAATACAACATATGGTAACCCCAGGTTGTCATCTTCGGATGCCAATGGAGTTGATAAAAAATTAGCAAGAACCTGCATTATTGGAAGCTAAGAGCATGAGTAAAATGTACATTCTGATTGAACTATAAGTCTATAACTATGGCAATCAGTTGGCAGCGGTAATACCTGGCCCATTTGCCCAAACCCTACAATAACCACTGGTTCAGTTGCATCAAAGCTTATCATGTCAGCACCTTTCTGTAAAGCAAAGACTTAATAATTCCCAAGGAGTGAACTAGCAATGAATAAAAGGCCGATCTATCACCCATGACTTAAAGAACTAAAATAGTCTACAGAAATACCTCTTTTACTTGAAGCTTCTCATCAAGGATTTCAGCAGCTTTTCTTCCAATTTCATTAAGCCAAGGTGTCAATGCCATTGACAACACAACGACGATAATGAGAAGCTTGTTTAGCTCAAGTGGTAGAACGCCAAGCCTGATTGAAAAGGAAAGTCCGCAAGAGTGCATTAACAATTTTTTTTATCAACTAAAACTTTTTCTTAGACAGCTTATTAATAACTGACCTGTTTGCTAAAGAAAATACCACAAAACCAAACTCTCCTCCTTGTGAAAGAAGCAATCCTATTCTTACACTTTCTTGTAAGGTTAGTCCAACACGAGGGCCTATTGTAGTAATAATCATTGTCTTGATAACAATTAAACCTGCCAAGAGGGAAAGCACATTTGGCCACTCTCGGAATAGGAGCTGCATAGCAGAAAAAGTTAAAGAACGCTGGATGAAGCTCATAGGATTTCATATGGTAGTTGTAATTGGAACAATACTAGAGCAACTTGAAAGTGCATGCACTTGAAGTACTGAGATACAAACTTCAGACTTATGAAAAAAAACTGTTCACTGACTTGCTTCCATGACTTCCAACAAAAATACAATATTCAATAATTTTTTTACCAAGATATAATAAAATTATGCTAAGCTTCATTCCAATTTTGACTTTTATGTATTAATTGTTGAGCACATAAAGGCAAATGTGAAACTACAGACTCCAGTTTCCAAGTCAAAATAATGTCACTGAAGAAGGTATCAAGGAGATATCTCCAAATAGATGGCAACAAAGACTTGAGGTTTGAAGTCAATAAATGCAATAAACTTCAGGTTTACTAAAAGTTGAACAATTGACTTGATTTAATAATTTTAAGTGAACAGATATTATTAGATAATCCCATAGTGCCTAAATTTAACAAATGTTATGCTCCCATACAAATTCGGAAAGAAGAAGCACATTGTCAGCATATATAAATTAAACGACTACAAATACTGCCGTGATCAACAAGAAAGAATGAATGATGGGATTGTTTGTCTTCTGTCTGTTTAATAGGAACTGATTCTGTAATCTATACTAACAAAAAAGATTCCATCAGGCCATGACAGAATTATCAATCAGCAAAAATGAATTGCTGAATTGTTTTTTTTTTGCCCGTTTAATAGGAACTAATTCTGTAATCTACATTAAAAAAAAAGATTCCATTAGGCCTAGGGTTCCAGACCATTGTTTTGTGGTGTCGCCTTTCAGTCAAAAACAAAGGTTTTAATAATAACTTTTCAGGCTTTTTGTGTCTGGTTCCATTTGATAGTCTGGACCACTAAAATGAACTATGTAATCTGTATAATGATGGGCCTCTACCTGATGATGGACAATGCCAGACATCATGAGGAATCCAACATACAGTTCCGTTCATGACTAAATGATTGTCTCTATTTCGTATCAAAGTGAACCTTGATCATTGAGTGAACACTCTTATGAATTAATAAAATCCGCCATATGACTATATTATCAATCATAAATCACAGAAAGCACATTAAAATTCAGACTTGGTCTCTTTAGCTTTTACGTAAAGTAACAGCGTAATTCCTCAATCTATCAATCATTAGTTTTACAGCATTCTACTCACCTGTTACTATACAAAGAACCTCTATTCCAAACCAAGAACCAGTTGAAATCACTGAAAATATTTCCTCATTGACTCAAACTTTCTAGTGATGATGGGAACATTGACTTTGCATCAATATATTTTGCTGACTATTTAGAAGAGTTTGTTTTTCATCACAAGAATGTGGACATTTTAAAACACAGAACAAGTTCCATTATCTTTATATCATAATATAAACAAAAGCTAGTGAAAAAGAATCACAATAATCATTGACAAATAGAGTTCAAGGTAGACTCAGCGACTTGGATTTAAGAATGTCCATGCTGGATCGTGCTGACCTTATGACAATATTATGTCAGCGCTATAATAGGCTAAGGATATGCCAACATTGTGCTGCCCTATAAAAGGGGCCATATCAGGTGGCAAAGAGCACCATGCTGGTTGACATATCACCAACTTATGAGCCCATGCAGTAAATATGATTTCTCAACATTGCACAACACAAGAATATATTCCTGAAATAAAGTTGAAGTTGCTTAAAGCTAGTGATGATACATAAATTAGTTAAAAGACCTGAAACCAAGTACATTCTGATTCTGCAATAAGTGGGCATATAATCCTCGACATAAATATGATAGTACCTGCATGTCGATTGATGTCCCTGTGGCAACAAAGAATAGTCCAAGCAGTAAACCTCTGAAAGGCCTTATGTCAGCTTCAATTTGTGTCCGAAAATTTGTCTCTGCTAGAAGTGCTCCTGCCAGAAATGCTCCTAACTAGAAGTGACATTTGAAATTAAGTACACTGAGCAGAGTAACAAGCTCAGCAACCTAAAAAAGAATTACATATCCTACCGTGTCGCTGAAGCCCAACATTTGAGTAAGAAGTGAAGTCCCTGACACTGTGAGCAGGCACAGAGCAACAAAAGCTTCTGAGCTCCTTGACTCAGCAACAACCTGTGCTAACACAATAGTTTTTACCTTTTACAGGTATTGTGCCAATTTTAATGGATTCAGAATGCGTTGCTGAAAGAATTTCATACTGACTTCAAATATTCGCCTAAGAAAGTATTTTCCTCCAAGGGAAAGGAGACCAAGTCCACCTAAAGCTTTCAGACTTTCAGCTGCTAGCATTGGCCAAATACTTTCCTTTGCAAGATTCTGAAATTAAAGGACAGCAAAAGTATTATATCATACAGTTTATAATTGTTTCTTTACTTCAATGAAAGTTTATAATGGCAAGAGTATATTTAGCATGACATTCGATTAAAGAGAATGGTATGATGTCAACTGATATAAAATTAAACAATTTGTTGAATCTTAGAGGAACTTTCTAATGTTAAAGTGCCCAAAACTGCATAGAAGATTAAAAAAACGTAAAGTAATCTAAGAGTAAAATTAAGATAAAGGATCTAGATCTTAGTCAAAATGTATGGCCAAGTGATGCCATAGTGTAATCAGTTTAAAATTTAGCGTCCATCACGGAAGCAAACAGAAAGGTAGAGGAAGAAAGAGCTGAAACGTCTTGGTGGTAGGGTACATAAATTGGAGCAATTCTTGTGGGCAAAAGTGAATTAGCAAAATAGGGGACATCACACATACTTTATGTTAGACTATGGCAACCAAACCTAAGAATGAAACATGAGCATATATGTGAATCTATAAGACAATTTATTGACAACAAAGATGAAACAATAATTTGGAACTAGTATATACAGAAACCAAGGGGATGTACTCAAATATGCAATAAATTCCAGATGAATGAAGACCTAAAACTTGACCAGGTTGTGAAAAAGGCCAAACTTGTACTGATAAAAAAAGGTCAAATTTAATTATACCTATTGTGAAAGGGAATTGACAACCCCGATCACAAATAGTCATCACAGAGCTTAACTTCTATATTGTGCCTTAGATCCACATCTTTTATGAGAACAAATAGCTTTGGCATGAATTTTATGTTACACTGTAGTTCTCTCAGATTAACCCAAAATATATATATATTCAGTTTCCAAAATAATTTGACAAGTCACAGGCAGTAGGTACCCACTTTTTCTCCAAATGGGAGCTGAAGACGGGTTGGGACACTAGTGAAGAAGCAATAACATGAGACTATGGATCAGGACCCATATATCAAGCTAGAACATCTGTTTACAAATAAAATATGTCATTAGGTTGGTAAAAGCCACTAAACAACTCCAATCCATGCCTAGGACCAGGAACAGTAAATTTATCAACATTTTATTTAACTTGATAATCATGAAATAATTCACTGCATTGTGTTGCTTTTCATCAATATATGTTAAAATTAAAAGAAATTAAGATAGTTTTATGGTAAATTCCTTTTCTCATTTTAATCTTATGTTATATGAAAAAGCATCAACTAAATAGTTGTTAAAAGCAAATCCGAATCCTATCAGAAGAGGTACTTAATATACTTCACATTGTCTTTCGCTGAGCAGGAAGAATGTAGAAAATAAAACTTCATTAAAATATATGCATCACTAGGATGCATCTCTTTCATCAAAAACTTGTTGCAAATTAAATCAAATCTTTTTATTACCTGACTCTCAAGCACTGGAAGAATCACCAGTAAAGGAACAACTGCTATGTCCTGAAAAAATCAAACAAAAGCATGCATTCACCAAAACACTAAAACAAGTAACCTAAAACCTTCACATGGAAAACTTTCCATCTAAGAAAATATATTTCATAAAACAGAAAATGCAACAGCTAGAAGAATAGGAACCTGCAGAAGAAGAACGCCTAAAGTTGCAGAACCAAAACGTGTAGGGAGCTCGCCTTTCTCTGCAAGAAGCTTTACAGGAAAATTCATAGGTTAAATAGCAAAAATATCTTAATGATGCTCAAGCATAGGAATCTTGCTATTGTAGAATAATGATCTAAGTTCACATAAAAGAGAAGATAATAAAATCTCATATATTAATTTCTTTATTCATCCACTTATATTCCTTCTGGTTTATGCTCATGGTGAGAACTGAGGAAACTAATAAGCTTTGAACAATTGCTTTCCTTAAGTCATCACAGAGCTCTTTAAGATAGTTTTAGTAGTTTGAGGTGCAATCACCATGTTTTCAAATAAGAATTCAAAGATATTCTTGTAATATATATTATTCTAATTCCTATTAATTTGTTGTTCTGTTAATGCCATCACCTTCAATTGATTTTTGTCTTGGTAGCACTAATCTGTAATCTCCTGCCAAGGCAATTATGTATATCGATTCCTTTCCAGGTCATATTTAGTCTACTACAAATATTATTTAAATTGACATCCACATTATTATCCTTCTCGTGTCCTGAGAAAATTCATAGTCAGTCTCAGAATGTGTTGAGTGGCAAACCTAGCACTGGAGGTAAATATGGAAATACTTCTTTATAAGGTAAAAATACAACCGGTAGGCTACTGCCTGGTCAACCGGTAAAAATATGAAGTGGTTATATGCACACCTGTAGTACAAAAGCAGAAGATGATAATGAAAGGGCAGCTCCAATCACAATGGCTTCATCAATGCTTCGAATATTGACCTGCATTGCAGCAAGCAAACCAGGTATCTTAACATCACAGAAACAAAAGCAATATTAATGCTAATAATTTATGATTTACTGAATTAATTTACATGTAATAGAAAACTGTTTGTTCCTAAAACAATTGGTGGAAGCCTCATGCACTAGGCCACCCTTTTTGTTATAAAAAAATAAATTGTTTAGGTTATAGTTTAATGCCACAGAAATAATCTGAAATGTGAAAGATGTCTCACCAAAGATCGCAACCAAGATTTCAAAATCTCAACAAGAACAACCAATACAGACCGGTATTTACTGGTTCAAACAAGTATCCATGCTAAAACATATTGATGTGTGTCATTAGCAGATCCATCAAAATTAGATATATTAAAAGATGATTGAAGATTTTGTGACATTAGAAGATCCATCAAAATTAAAATTATTATATTCCCATTATTTACACCATCTAGAGATGTAGCTTAACCAACTTCCTATGGACTCTTTCTTTATGTGGCATCTTTTGACAAGACTGATTATTGGCTGCAACACTGAAAAAGAAGGTAGGTGAACACCCAAAATACCTTTTTCTATTTTTTATACCATGATTTTCTATGGATAATTTTTTCTGTGCAGAATATCATTATCAATTTGTAGAGATTTGATTTTTCACTTCAAACCGTTCTTAAAGAAGATGTCACATTGTTTGCATCAAGTCTTTCAATTAAGATTTGCACCTTACATATAGAACCCATTTGATGGCAAGCTTAGATCATGTTGATGACAATATTAAAAGGCAAATCCAAAAGAAGTTTGAAAAACACTAAACTCATGTGAAATGTCTTTTTAGCAATTGACCACTACAAGCAGTTTGAGGACATATTGGTTGCTTCCATTTATAGCTGAACCCAAACATGTTCAGTACATTCATCTGTACATGACTAGCAATATTTCTATGACAAAATTGGTTGTATTGTATAATTATGAAGCCCAGTTACGAACTCGAGAAGTCATGGATATGCTGATACAAGAATTCTTTAGAAAATGATCAGGAAAACAAAACTATGACCACAAAAAAATTAATGATAAATATGTGGCATTTGTACATATATGACAAGTTTGAAAATTAATAAAAAAATATTTTTGCAACCTAATGCTAAATCTTGATAAATAAGCTGCTTCTCCAATAAAATGCTCTAAGTAAATAAAAAGAATTGAAAATTCTAACAGCATCAGAAAAGACTAGTGTTATCAGAAGTAATTGCCATTTTGCAGTGTTCCATGTGATGGCAATACCACAAGAGAGGATCATTCAATTTATCCATTTCCACCAACAAGAGTTCATGGTTTATTGGTTAGATGTCTGAATAAAGATCCAAGGAGTAACACTGAAGAATCTAGGGTCTGAGCTTATGTTATCTCAGAGGGGAAGAAATATCTGTAGCATCTGACATGCAATTGAGGAGGGTTTACTGAGTATCAGTGACAATATATATCCAGTATTAACATGGCATGCTTTGAGGTGCCCATATTAGAAAAATGCTTACAGTATCCAGCTCTTACAATGCAACAAAAAAATTTGCAAAAAACTATATTAATCTATAAAATGACATTCTGGCAATAAGTTCAATTCACAAACATAAAATCAAAAATAACAAAGTAAAATTTCCATTATCACTTTATTAGATGATCAAGGAGGAACCCTCACCAGATCAGGTCGTGAGTTGAAAAGAAACTGCAAAATCTTTGTTCCAACAGCCCCATTAGGAGGAAGCTCAAATGCTGTAAAGGCAAGAGTTGACAACACAACCTTCAAGGCATAGGATGTGAAGCAGGGTGAGCACCATTACATGTCAACCATTAAGCCTTATAAGTTATAACGAAACCAAAATTGATTTCCAAGAACGATCACAAGGCACAAGTAAAAAACACAAATATCATGGATCTAACACATGAAAGATGTTTTAGGACTATAAAAGTCAAATCATAAGGATATAAACTGGGCATTTAAGTTTAAGCTCTATTTCCATCAACATGGTTTAAAAATGCACTTTATTTCAATACAAGTTTTAATGTCACAGAACTGCAGGTTTTTTGTAATGCTTCAGGCTGCATGATGTTCCAAACAAATATGGCATTCTTCATAACAAAGTCAATAGGAGCAAAAGGAAAGGGAAAATTGATGTTTAGAACATGCAGGAGGAGTTAAAGTAACAACATGGGTGACATAGGATGAAGACATCAATGATGAAGTTTTTATATTAGTATAAAAAATAATATAACCTGCAGTTGAATTTTGGCAAAAGATATTTGATGCTACAAGTGCCTAACACTTGCATATTCAAGTGAAATAAAAGCGACAAAAGATTAGTTGGGTCACCACTCCTTTCAAAAGACTAAGCTAGTAGCAAAAAGCTCAACAATATAAATATTAGCATTCAATCGTCCCCATCACAAGTAAGTGAACTGAAAGATTATAGAACTTGACACAATGGGATATTTGGTGCCAGGCCTTGCACAAAGGTCCACATGCAGGTAAAGTACTGGATGAAATTAGTTGACTCACGATACCATGATAAAGTCATAAAACAATTAGTTGACTCACCACTTTTCGTAAAAGCTTAGGCTAGTGGGAAACACAAATAAGTTTTAGTAAGAAGCACCCATGAACTCAACAAGCATGCACATAAATTTTACATATATGATGAAAGAAATAAAAATGAATAATTAAGAAGAGAAATAATAGTTTCAATAAATGGTACAATAAAGACAAATGTAAAAAAATCAATGACTAGTTTAGCATCTTTTGCAGTCATCAACATTTCCAAGTAAATTCACTCCTCGCTGTCCTATATACTTGAGCATATTGCATGGTGCCTTGAGCAATGATATCCAAGATACAAATAGAAAACATTTAAACCACAGTAGTAATAAAGAGTTCAAAAGAATGTTAAGATAAAACCTGTGTCAAACCCAGTCCAAACGCAAATTTTGCAAGAGCTTTTAGACGTGCCAATGAAAGCTCTAGTCCCATCTCAAATAGCTGTAGATAATAGAATCACATGGAAAGTAACATAAGTCATAAAGAAGACTAGCATAAATTTTTACAAGAAATTTAGTGTTGACTAGAGCTTGTCAACAAATTTATGGATGTCAGTGGATGAGCAGGCATATCATATCGTAAATTCATATCCCTAAAATCTTAAGCTTTTCAGGTGGACGAGTGGCAGTGTGGCATATAATAAAAGTTTGGCATATTCTGTAACATTATAATCAGGATGCTCATTATAGAACCCAAAAATAATTGAAAGCCTTTGTCAAGTTTCATTAACATACAACATTTGCATTTACATAGAAGTATTCATGACCTATTTTGTTTGTTTATGTCATGATATTATAATGAGCAATGGATTCAGTTGGCACTCTTGGTTCTTTAATGTCATTGCATAGCTTGGTCAATTTCTTCTTATGTTGGGAATTGAATACCTAATACCAAATTTACATACTATGTTTGATAAGGTACTTGAAGAAAGAAAAAAAAGACTACCTAAAACGTATCTTTTGGGAGCAACTTCAATTGGATTTGATGTTAGCACAACCAATGGGCCAGGTTAGGTAGGAACCTTTCCAGGATAGTTTTGAGTTAGCAATAGGAAATCTCATTACACCCCACTCTCAGATTAATTAAGAGTTGAGTTGACATAAAACCAACCTGAGCACAGTATAAGTCTAGTCCAAACCAAACCAAAGCTAACCCAATTTGGTTTTCTACAATTTCTGTAAGTACCATGATCATTACGAGTTTTACTCATAAAATTTATAGTACTAGCATCATTTATTTCAGTTATGATCAACACCACTAATCTGATTTAGCTTGAGAGTCCAACCAAAACAATTTTGAACTAATAACGCCAGAATTGAAACTGAAACAAACTTTCATTTTAAATATACCCAGCTCATAAGTTCCAGCCTATTCAGATCAAAATGAAGCCCAAACATGCCTGGAGGCCAGCTCCATACCATTTATCAGCCGATAAAGCTTTACCTACAGGACATGCAATTTGCTTGGACCAAGGTTGAAAAAAGTTGCCCAAGTCAGCTTGGGTTGGGTTTAAGTGGGTATTTACAAGTACTAGGTTGGGTAGGGTTCACAATCAGACAGATCAAACCAACCTACATCTCAATCCTGTCCTTTTAAAACTATTTAATATGCTGTCTTGTCAATAATGTAAAACACATCTTTCATTTTTGCTATTTAAATGAACTATTGAATGTGGAGAGTAAAAAGAGGTAAATATAGGCAGGAAGAGCGACAAGAGAAATTTTACAGATCACTAGACGATACATAATCTTCAGACAAGTGCAAGTTAATTATAAGTTTGTGAAACAAACATATAGCAACAAACTTAATTTGCCAGAAAATCTATGCAATTTTTCAATCAAATAAATGACACCTTATTAGTTATTACATTTACACGTTCCGGAAGTAGGTTCAAGCACAACATAAATAAAAGCCCACACATTGCCAGATTATTTCTGCTCACTGTAAACAAAATCTTTTTATGGACAATTCAAACTACTATATTGCAACAGAGTCAATGTTACTGAAGATGACATGATTTGAAGATATCAATGACATTATTTATGAGATTAACTACTTCATTATAAATTCAGAAGGGAAACTTATAAATCACATAGCTCAAAGATAAGCATATGATGATCACCGCTAGAGGATGAGATGAAATTTCACTTGCACTAATCGAAAGAGTCTTAAGCGAATCAGGATCAAGCACAAAATTAAGAAAAAATTTAAAAATTAAAAGCAAGCATTTGGTTGTAGATAGATCAGAAATAGCATAAAAGACATGTAAATGAAACAAGAAGAAAAGCATACCAGGAAGAGAATCCCCCATTCTGATAGAAGTTTAACATCTGTGAGGTTTCTAATAAGACCAAACTGATTGAGTACTACGCCAGCACAAAAGAAACCAAGTATCTGCTCAAAATCACGTAAACAATATCTAAAAGTCTGAAGATAAGAAAGTCCATCTTAAATATTTAATTTCATCTTATCAGAAAAAGATATTGCACAATGAAGTTTAGAAGGCATGTAGGCATTGTTGTAAGTTGTAATGACTAATAACTATTGAAAATTCACTAGAAAGTCAACATGAGCATATCATAGAGCCTCTATAATTAGCATGATCAATTCAAAACAACCATGAGATTACAATAAAAGGAAACAAACACAACTGCCATAAATTAGTTTTTTCCTTTTAATTCTTATCAACAAATTATAACAAGTACTACATCATCTAACAAAAATGGTACAGAGAAATTAAAAATAAACAGATATATATATATATATATATATATATATATATATATATATATATATATATATATATATATATATATATATATATCAGTGATTTAAAAAGTGCTAGACGCCAAAAGGCGCTAAGGTGAAAAAACGCCCGAGGCGCTAGGCGCTCGCCCGAGCGAAACGATGCGCTAAAATATATAAATATATAAATTAATTAATTAATATAATTATTTAAATAAAAATATGATATTAAATTAAAAAATCTTACAGAATCAGAATATCACATTAACAAAAAATCTCAAAATTTAAAACAATAACAATAATTTCAAATAAATAAAAATTAGCAGTATTAAAATCAAAATAATATATTATTAATCTAATAAATAAAAAAAATATTGTTACTAGTATTCTGTTAATATACTGTTAACAGTATACTATCGAGTCGATGTGAGTAGAGGGAGTAAGAGTAAGAGTGGCAACAATGACAGCGGGAGCGGGAGCGACGATAGTGGCAAGCAGCGACAGCAGCGGTAGTGGTAGCGGAGCGATAGCGGTAGCAGCGAGCAGCAGCAACGGTATAAGAGTAAGACTGAGGCTGCTGACTGAGAGAAGCAGCAATGGTAGTAGGAGCGGGAGCGGGAGAGGCGATAGTGACAACGGCAGCAGCGGCAGCAACGACAAGCAGTAACAGTGGCAGCGGCAGCGGAGAGCAACGACAACGAAGACAGGCAACGATAGCGGAGAGAGGCAGCGGCAGTAGAGAGAAAATGTCAGCGACAGAATCGCGAGCAGGGTTAGGGTTGGGGAAGTTGCGAGAGGGATGTTGGGAGGCTGATATCGGTGCTTTAGTTGGTTCAATCGAAACAACTGAAGCACCGGAGACCGAACCAAACGTAAAACACTAGTTCGATCACCTGGTTTAACCCAGGCGCTCGCCCAAAGCGCCCGGCGCCTCAGCTCGGGCAAGCGCCTAGGCTGCGCCTCTTTGAAGCGAGGCGCCTGGACATGAAGCAAGGCGCTCTGGCCTCGCACTGCCTGAGCGCCTAAGCGAGTGCCCGAGCATCTACTGAAATCACTGATATATATCAAAAGATACAGCAAAAGAAAAAACAAACCAACCTAGGTAAATATTTGTGTCTGTAAAAGCATCAGTTATGGAGAAAGAAACTATATGCATCAGTTAATAAGAAAAAACAATATGGAATTATTGTGGAGCTCTAGATCCAGGTGCACATGCAAAATTAATTAGGATACATTAAGACATTTAGAGTACATCAATTTGGCTGTTAGATTTAAAGGAAATCTGAGTCAATGTACAAAGGAAGCCATACAAATCACCTAATCTGGTTTGAAAATGTTTTTTTCTTTAAAGAATAAGACAGCTAAAATTAACTGTTTGGCAGCTGTTGAAAGTGTTCGGATGGTGAAAAAAAAAAGATTTCAGGCTGAATATATTAAATTTATCTTATTCATTTTGTTAATATATTAAATATAAATTTAAAATTGTGTTTTATACAAATGGAAACAAATCCAGGTGCTAATGGCATATAAATGCTCCTGAAAACTAGCAGATAAAGTGACCTGATGAGGTAACCATCAATTTCTTTTCAAAATATGAAGAATCATAAGAAATAAAATAATATATATACGATAGAGAACCAAAATATATATGTTTAAACAGATATGTGATCCAAGAACACTCACCGGACTAGCTTTTATCATCCTGAATGCAGGCACAACCAGAACAGTGACAGCCAAGAATGTGAGAGTATCGAAACCTAAATCATTGATAACATCAATAGCACTAGCAACATCAAGTTGAGCTTTTATCTGAAATCTCCGCCTACATGTTTTTCTTCCGTTATAATTATAAGAGCCTCTCAGGCTAATACTCTTTTGTGTTGATGACAAGGAGTAGCCCCATGTCGTATTCCTTTGTGCAAACTCAAGATGGCAACTTTTGCGGAGAAGTGCAGAAGACTGAACAGGCAATCGTTGGTTACAGGAATAGAATATGTTCAGATGTATGTTGTGACTGGAGCAAGCTTTTACAGAATTTGACAGACATCCAAGAAAACTTCCCTGCAGAAATTAGATGCAAGTGGCATGAAGGTAGTGTACTTGAGCATAAATTTTGGTGCATACTTATAAGTTTAAAAGCAAACTTAAGATTTACCACCACTAATTGAAGACAAAAAAATACTTCCTGATAAGATACACTAGGAATAATGACCTAAATCCTCTAGCACAACCCCGTTTGCTGGGAATTTATGATGAATACAGTGAGAAAAGGATCTTCCTTACACTACATTCCAAATGTTAGATCTGGAAGGAAACAATTATCTGTATCATCTTCAGAACTTACTACAGTGAGGTTAGCTTCAAAACCAACAGGTCTTAAACATAGGTGGGATTTTTAGTAAAAGAATTACTGCCTACAAAGCCTCTTACATGGATGAGTTATTTGCATTCCAGGGTGTAGTATCTTACACTGAGAAATCTTGAAGGTCAGAAAAAGAAGAATATTCCAGGGTGTAGTATCATGGTAGAATGGATGCTGCTCAAAGATATTAGGAGCTTCTACGATTTAAAAATTTTGACAAGTTCAACACTGTGGTGGAGTAATCATCCCAGAATTTTCAGGTAATCTATATGCATGTAGTTCAGGTTATCTCTTTATCTTTTTCTTCCATTTAATAGTCTTGATGAAAAACATGAGTCTTCATTGCCTATCTTTGCCTAAAAGGGATTTTGCTGAAATAATATTATGTGATAATCATGTAAAAGCAATATAAAGTGGTCAGTGGTCACAAGGTGCTCACTAGTGACTCTCTAGCTTATTGGCCTGCACCCTGCCTGCTTACGGATCGTCTTCGTTAAAGGCTTTCTTACTCAGGACTAGTATCTTCTCTACTACCAATTAAGCTAATATACTCAACTTGCCCAGAGTTTGGCCTTCTTTTAGGAACTCATACCCACTAGGCTGATGCAAGATTGGAGCATGGTATGGAATGTGTAAGCCTGTACCCATGGCATGATAGTACTTAATTAAGTCCATCGGTACAATACCTTGCTTTCACTTGCAACTCTTTTCTCACTCACATGTCACCACAGTGTACGAGATCTTCAGGTGCTCTTAATGGAAGATCTGATCAAGAAGGAAAGAAGGCCAGTCCCACCCATTCATAAAGAGAAATGAAAGAAACAGAATGATTCTTTGACCTTTCTTCTTCTTCTCAGAACACGAGAAAGGCCCTTGGTCCTAGCATAACAGGAAATAAATCAGGTACCACGGAAAGCTTATTGGCAGCTGCCGACTTGCCGAATGGTAAGAGATGCAGATCAACTTCAATTGGCTCGGCCGGACCAAAGGAATAAGTAACCTCATCTGGACAGTTTGGCTCCTTTAGAGCGGGGGGAATCTTTGTTATTGACTATCCTGATCCTTCTTGAAAACTGCTTTTAAAGTAGTTTCCTTCCACTGGCGGATACCACTCACATGCCTCATTCAAGGAAACTGACAATGAGGCTGAAAGGGTTGTCCCTGGGACTCCCTCCCACTAGCTCTCTTAGAATAAGGATTGACTTTATAAACTAGAGTAACATCCAAGGTACATACTAGAGAAACTTAAATTTTCGAAATCTGAACCAAGCAAACCATTTTGCTTTAATTAGTCACAACTAGAATTTTTTTAACTATTAGTAATCTACAATGTTGTCCTCTACAGGTTTTTTTGTTTTTTAAGAATAATCCATAGTCATGCACATAAAATTGACATGACTATATCACAGATCCTTGTGTTCCCAATACCATTAATCTCGTATTGGTTAGAGCTGAGCAAAAAACTATGATACTAATTATTGATAGAGCATTTTTAACATATGAACCCGGTTGCTATGGAGATCATTCCACATGAGGGTGCAGTAATTATTGTTCAAGAAGGGAACTAATACAAAAACTGGACATCGTCGGAAGTCTATGCCACTAGATTACGAGCCAACACCAATATACTTATCTAAACTTTTTGTCTTCTTTGCAATGTGGGAGTAACTACTCTTAGAAACCCTAACAACCATCTTTATGTTAAGAGTCTCCAAGCCACGTCACATAATTGTTCTCCCTCCACAAGGCATGTATTATGTTCAATTAATTAACATTATAATGTCAAAAGTTCATTATATAGACACTTCTATAAAGAACGTCTCTAGTTAACCCACTTTAGTCATCTGGAAACATCAACTACTCAACCAGAAACCAACATAACTTGGCTTAACCATATTAAAGAAGAAAACCCACGCCATTACATTTCAAAAGCTTAAATTCATAGGTTATGGGCCACTTAATAAAAGCAGCTGGTATTTTTCATCTCTACACCACAAGAAACTGACATACTAATTATGTAATTAGGGACCAAATACAATTCATGTATCCAACAAGTCAAATGGAAGAATCGGAGGCAACTATCTGAAGACAAATTGAAATCGTAAGGTCAATAAAGAAAAGAAAAGGTAAAGAGGACTTGACATCATAATGATTAACCTTGAGGCAGAGGCAATCGGCCATTGCTTCCGACTGTTCCGGATTCTGAACGAGAAGGCAGGGAGGAAACTATCCAATCTTGATATCCCCCGAGGAGAACCAAACGAAGGAACAGCAAGAGATCGTCGAGCCCCGCGGCTCCAAATTCTCATGATTAGGATGAGCACAGGAACGACATCCGACGCAGCCCCGGTGGTCAGTCGAGTGATCTGGCGATGGGGAAAGAAGAGGACAAGAAGAGGGGGAGAGGCGAGCGAAGAGCCGCGCGGGCGTGGATTGGTCGAGTGAAGGGGAATTTTCCGCCACACTACGCACGCGTCGAGATCGGGTTCGTGGCTGAGGGGCTGTTGTTGGCCCGACGGATATTCCCTCCTGGTGGGTTGCCCGCTTATCCACTCGAAATCAACCCACGAGCGCATGGGCGATACGTTTTGTGCGCTCCGCAGCCTCTGCATTTCTCTACTTCTTTAATTTGCTCCGATATTTATGATTCGAAATTGTTCAAAATGTAATCAACGGTCGAGATTTAACCTGGGCAAGCTTGGCACGTTGTGGTTTTGTACACACACCAAAAGCCTCGGATCCATCTTCAACTCATGCAATTGGCCCTTTCAGAATGTCACATTGAAAGAAAACGTAGGTAAAACAATATAACATAAAAGGAGCAGTGAGTGGTTGTAGCCTTAAATCAACAAATAATTTAAAATTTAATATTCGTTTCTCAGATTATGATATAACTACTAAAAACAACTATTTCGACCTTTTCTAATAATAATTGACTTGTACTAATAGGAATGTATGCAACTAAGAACATGAGAATCATAAACAAACTTGAAAACCCAGAAATGAACTTTTACAAATCAACAACAAAATAAACATCATTCCCACGATCCAAAGACCAAACGAGTCTTAACAACAAAAACCAGCGTAGGATTTAAACTGACTGGTGATAACATACAATACAGAAGAGTGCATGTCCGGGGGCTGGATATCCACAAGGAGTTAGAAGAATTTGTTGTACTCGCCGGTGAGAGAATCTTTGAGGTTTGAGTACAACCCAAAAAGGGAGTACTGCCGGAGATTGGACACCTCGTACCATGAATTGAGGACAGCATCATGCTTATCAGTACCTGAAAAGGCCAATTGAATACCTATGCTGCAATCAACAGCACCACCCTGGGTTTTGCAACTTGATGTCTTGATGGCACAGTCTTGATTGTTGAGGCAAACAAAAGATGACTTCCCTTTACATGAAGCACAACCATCTCTCTTCCAGTACAAGTTCTGTAGTGTGCCTTTGTGGAATTCGAGTACCTGTATAGACATATTCCATAGAGATGGACATCACAGATCTTTTTTTTTCAGCTTAACATGTTCTGTAACTCTAATATTTAAGTTGCACAAACATACCAGGGTGAAGCTGGTCACGACATATGTGCTATTACCAATGAAAGCAGGAAGGGAACGTGCTGCATACTTCTTGCCAGCGAATGCGACCATGTATCCTCCGCTAGTGACCTGAAAGGGTGTAAAGTTCTTCGCTAATGGCTGTATACCAAATAATATGGGATATCACTTAAAAAAACTGTGACGAGTGGCAGCAGCCTCAATTGATTGGAAATGTAAAAGAGACTCTATTACTTAGGAATGTAAAAATTAAAAAGGTAACACAGACTGAAACAATTTTTTGGGGTAAAAACAATAATTTTCATAAACCATACATGCCTTACAAAACAAGGACACTTTAAAAAACTTAGTCGTCACCATATCAGATGCATGCTGAACATGACCATAGTATGAGATTTATTGAATGCTTGTTTAAAATTTATGCAATTCTTTTTAATTAGTAAGATTAAAAGGATTGTTTTCTAGAACATGATGGGGAGATTTTCGTGGACATTGTTCGGAAATGCTTTGCTTCTTCTTGATTTGTTATTATAAAAACAGATATATCAATGAACAGATAATTTATTTTTGTATTAAGCATAGTACCGATTGAAATCAAATCTTAATTTTATAGGTTCATGTCGCTCTACATAATCTTAAAACAATAAGTTATTTATATTCTCAAAACTATTATGTTGTCAAAAATGCTTTTTCATCATGAAAAAGGTTAGGGATGCTAGTTAATTACCTTTTTCTATTTATCATCATATTCAAATACATATTTCAACATTATAAAAATGTTGAGCCCTGTCAACTATAATATTATATATCACTTCTTTTGTTGCATCAGTGGCATATCATATTCTATTTCTCGATGTCCGTGCTCCATATGACCTACATTAGGACACAGGTTTTCTATTGAAGTGGATGGGTTTGGCCGATAAACTCAGCTACCGGTTTCTATTGTTCATTCTTCTTCCTTTGTGGTTCCTGCTCCATTACTTCACTCACTGGTTCATAACCAATGGCTGGAAGTGGAGCGTAGCTACTTCACAGCCAGCAAAACTCTGCAACCTTTGGTCATCAGATGGTGATGGTCCTAGTGACACTACTAGACCTATAAACTGGCCAACATGCAATCACTCGAAATAAAAATGAGCAAGGGAATCTCGCCTGAAAAAGAAAGGCTTGCTCCAGCAAAGAGCAAGCAGAAAGAACAAAGGGAGAGGAGTTTGAGGAAAAGATAGGGACTGACAAGAAAAAGGTAGAGATACATAGAGAGGAAACAAACAAGGTACAAAAACTCAGACAACGGGAACAACTGGGGCAGAATGCTTGCTTGTGCAGGGATATAATCAAATCCTTTTGGGTGGGTTAGCCCTACATACAATTAAATTGATTTTGGATTTGTTTTGCCCTCTGGTTCTGCTCTCACACTCCCAAAACATCTTGATGAACCCTTCCAACTTGTATTCTAATTCTGCTTTGGGTGAGTCCTTCTGAGCCTTGTTTTCTTTTGAGAAATAGAAAAAGTACAAGAAAGTGAAAGAGATTGACGTGAAAAGGTAGGAAGAGATCAATTGAGGGGAAACAGATGAGGTAGATGCATTCGACCAATAGGAACAACTGGAGAAAATCCTTGCTTGTGCAGGGACATAGAGAAATCCAAGGAAGTGAAAGAGAATTAAATGAAAAAAGGTATAGAGACAAATAGAGAGGAAACAAATGAAATAGATGAACTCGGCCAATAGGAAGAACTGGGGGAAAATGTTTGCTTGTGCAGGGACACTTGGCATTTTTTATATTTTTGCTGAAAATTGAAAACTAGAGAAGTGTCTAAAGGGTGTCGAACAAAAAAAAAAACAAGTATATATTAAATAATGTAAGTTCTTCAATAAGTAATCAAACTTAACCATCTATATCTTTAATAAAATGATATCATAGTTAACATGTTTTCCTCACAAGTAAAAAAACATTTTTGTTGACAAACTGACTGTTTTTTTCTCTTTATGGTAAAATCTTGTTATGACATTATATAGTGCCAAAGGTCATGGCCTAAAAGACTTCAATACACATTACATGATCCACAATAACATAATATGACATTATAGTAAGGGAAAATGACTCCAAAAACACAACAACTGTAGTTTTTAAAGGCTTAAAATGCACAAAGGGACCAATGTCTCAAGAATACTACAGATGATGCATAAGTCAAGGAGCACATAGTATGACAAGTTATGAAAATGATTTTAAAGACTACACAGATTGCCGGTTATGAAATGTTAATTGCAAAATTACAAGACGACGGATGGTTGTACAAGCCATCAAAATCTAACATACTAGGTAGATCACCATGATGCATTACAAGGCACTATGGATACTCCATACAAAGCAAGTTCTCAAGTCACAGAAAAGCATAGACTTCCACAGCATCGTAAAATAAAAAACATTAAGTTATAATGTTTTATAATACAAAATCCAAAATATGTCTAATCTTATATTTCAACAATGAGGACTCACAGAATGACATAGATCTGGAAAGCAGATAATTACACCAATCTTTTCCGAATATAGACTTGGAATATCACTAACAATAGAAACATCTAATGACTATTGAGTATTTAGTTACTCAAAAGTATATAACTAGTTTCCAGTACACAGATAGTTGAACTTTCAACGTTCAAAAGCATTGTTAACAAAGGATACATTACAAGAAAACACCAAAAGCTCATGCCACTTTTATATTAAGGTTCAAGCAAATTGAGCCTAAGGTGCACCGCAGTGAAAGTTTTGACTACAACAAGCTTCAAAAATCTGAGCCTCAATGAACTTAATTATCTGAACCCATAGTAACATTGGTTGAAGTTTAAGTGCATTGTTTTCGCCAATCCAGGGACTTGCAGTACATCCAAACCATGAATCTAAAGAGTGACAGCGACATGCAATACATCCATAGATTCCATAACACATTTGGCATGCAGGCTAGTGAAGATATATCGACAATAGGGCTAGAATAGAGAGAAATACAGAGTTAAATAAAAATAGAGAACATGGATGGGTGGAGTTAGGTAGAAGTAAAATTTGTGTAATATGATGGTACAGGGTATTAATTGAATACTTGAATGATGATCACATACTGAAATTGACTACACAGATATCCAGAACCTTCAAATACTCTTAATTAGTCCTTATTTAACTTTTTTATTTTCTTATATGCAGATTCTATTTAGTAGAGGTAATATAAACTGAGATTTGATGCATCTCTAGCCATGGAGGAGCTTAATAACTTATCCAATAATGCAAATGACTTAAACTATTTGCCACAACAGTGGGAAGCTTATGTTGATGTATATAAGAAAGAACTAAGGGTAAGCATTGCAGAAACCACAAATTATAAATATAGCATATAAATTGTGTAGTTTGTCCGGATGGTACTTATATGATTCAGACCCATGTAGGTGAAAACCAACTAATGACACAAAACAGAAAGGGGGTGGAATGTTCAAAGAATCAACATTTGTTGTTCCGCCCGAGTCGGTATAGTACGGGTAGTATGGACTGATCCGATTGGCGACCGAGATGCGGATCACCCGAGTCCCCGTCGACATGCCGAAACATACCATGTGTTAGTATACTGGTACAGATCAGTACATATCAACTCGACAAATCTCCGAGACAAGTCTGGTACCTCAAATGGAGAACCCTGCAAAGAAGTATACACGAAACTCCATATGTCTATTTCTTTCTAGATGACTCTCTTTTGTTTCATCTATATTCAACAATACATATCATTTTCTTTCATCATACATTTTTAGATGGAAATAAGTGTTAATGATTTCTTTACTTCTCTATGGTTCCTCAGCTTTCTATTCAAAAAGAAATTTTATCCATTTCTCCTACGTTTCATGATCTCCATAATATACCATCATATTTTTTTAGTTTTCTACCCAAACTTGCAATCTCCACTACTTATTATTTATTTCATATAAAAAGAAGCAGTTGGGTCCCAAAAATCAATTAACACAAATCCCTATTATACAACCTTCCTCATGATGAAGTAACTATGAATAACAAATAATCGCATAGATAGTTCAAAATTCCCCTCACAGTTAATAAAATCACTCTCAAAGAGAACCCTCCAAATACCAAAGCAGTACCAACATAAATTGATTTGTCCAAGATGATCCTCCTGTGAGAAGGATTTCGAGCAATAAGGTTTGATTTCAGTCTACCATGAGGATACAGAAGTATCGCTTTTAGATCCTGGGTAAGCTTGTCCTTGCAATCTTTTAAAACCCTAGAGTCAGATCCGCAAATTTTCATTATAACTGCAGTTGTGCTTTTATACACTAAAAGAACCTTGGAACACCCAGCGAACTGAGGCAACGCAAGCAAAGAGTTCAACCAAACCCAGAGTTAGATCAAAACACTAAGCTGCAAATAGAATCTGAAGCAGAACCCATCAAATCGGAGAGGTGAAGGGAGAAAGTAAGGAGGGCTGACGATACCGAAGGGTTGTTGCTAGTGTTGATGGTGAGAAGGGAGATCTCGTCGACCTTGGGACGGAAGACGGCGAGCTGAGCGCCGTTGGAGGAGAGGGAGAGGCGGGTATCGCAAGGCGAGAGTTTCACCCCGTTGGAGAAGAAGGATTCGTAGCTAGAGAAGGCAATCCCGAAGGCGAACCCGTCCCACCGCTGGATCTTGGCGTCGGCGCAAGGGGTGAAGACGCCGTTCTGGTCGCCAGCGTCCACCGTCGCCGCCAGCAGGGCCACCACCAACGCCATCGCCGTCGCCGCCACCCTCATCCTGCCGCTGATCTCCCTCGATCGATCGAAGGGATCGGTGATTTAGGGGGTCGAAGGTTAAACGATGGAGGTTTGGCCCTCTCGGCCGTGGCTTTTACGCGCACAGGGATTTGGATGGGATGATCGCGATCGCGTATAATTTGGACGGTGGATGGAGTGTGACAGAACCATTTATTTAAGATAATTATTTTTCCCAGATAACAAAGATCATTAACGTGTTGTTATTATGGTCGATCCTAAACCACAAGTTGAAACATAACCCATAAGTAGAGTACAAGACCATTAAACTTATTCAAGCTCAGCATTAAAATATATACAATAATCATGAAAAATATATATCTTTGCTCTCTTTTTATTTTGAAATTATATTACTTAGATTTTTTTTTTTTTTTACAAAGGTACGTAACAAAGGTCAAGGTTTTTACCAACTAAGCTATCCTGATCAAAGTGTTTACTAACTATGCTAACAAAATGTGTAGATATACACATACAAACATCTCAATATACTTTCAATTTGACGTTAAGAAAACATCTATAAGTTTTAAAAAATAAAATACGTATGTGCTCATACTTAAAATACTAGTTAAATAAAATATGATTGACAGAACATTTGATCATAGGATTTGAAAAATCTCGATCTGATGAAACGACTTGATTAATTAGTTAACATAGGAAAAATATAATGTAAAAAAAAAAATCATTTGTCCATTTTATTTTAAAATAAAAAATTTTAAAATTATCTATGTGTTAGTTAGATGTCGATATATGTCCACCTCAATTCTCTTATTTTAAAAAATATGTAACAGAAAAACGAGATAATATCGTTTATATATATATATATATATATATATATATATATATATATATATATATATATATATATATATATATATATATATATATATATATATATATCGAACAATATATCAAATGATATATCGCTAGATATACAGTATCTGTATCGAAAGAAAGCCGAAACTCTAGTATGATATAATATTTCGATCCTCGCTAATATGTATTGTTAGAATATTTGATTCATTCGATGATAAGTGCTATTTCTCGTTCTCAAAATTTATTTTTTAATCCTTGAATGAGAAGATTGAATTGGTACCAACTGTCAATTCAATTCCCTATGTTGTCGATTGAATGACACCCTAAATCTTATTAATGTGGGATAAACAAACTTACGAAGATTACCATATTTTGGAAGTGATTGTTCTTCATATTTTTTTTTTAAGCAACCTAGCCATGATGTCTCATGGCTAATGGCCTCATTCACAATGGTCAGTTACCTATAAAGTTTTCTTTTTTTCAAAAAGAAAAAAAGAGAAAAAAAAACTCTTCCAATGAATAAAGACACCACGACGATGTTTAAACAAAATTCGAACTCATACCTCTATCACATACATGATTATAATATGATAAATAATACGATTCATTAACACATCATTTATAGTCAGACTATTTAGAAAATATTTAAAATAATGGGCCCAAATTCTCAGTTAGTGTAATTATAAAATAATTAAAAGTAAAGAATTCTCCAAACAATATTAGTTGTAACAAATTATGACGTGCTTTGTGACACCGTGGCAGGTTAGTTCAAGCTTGTCCTTTTCTAACAGCGATTCCGTTTCCACGCAACGCAGACCCGCACGCGCTGTTTCTGTACCCAACTCTACCTGCTTTGTGACTGGTGAAACTAGTGGGACTAACACTGCTCAGCCTGTAGTACTGTGTCCCAGTCGCAAGGCATAGGTAGAAGAACATCGTCTGTTCGATCTTGCTAGTGTAACGACCTAAGTTATGGGTTAAGGCATCAAGGTGTAAACTCGGGACGCTGCACTTCTTCATTCGCGCCAACAAACTACATGAGTCGGTTCAGTCGTGACTTTTGTCGACTTCGGACTCATTTGTTTCTTCTTCGCGATTCCTCTCTCTCTCTGCACGTATATGTAGCTTCGCCGTTTCGTATTCTTTCGTTGTTGCTCGATCCCTCCACTTTGCCCTTCCTCTTTCTTCCCGTTCTTGGCTCCGTCGATGGGCGACTCTCCCGCCAAGGCGTCCTCCTCCTCCGACCCTTCGACATCCACCCCCGACTTCGACAACCGAGTGTATCTCGTGCCCTACAGGTATCTAATTCTTCGGCCTTCTCCGGTTCTTGAAACCCGAACTCTCGCTTCCTGACCAATGTGGGTGCACTTGAGTTGGTTCTTGCTGTCGTCGCGAGTGTGTTGGCTTTGATTTCTTGAATGGGTTTGCTGAACAGATGGTGGAAGGGAGTGATGGAATCGCAGGCAAAGGAGGATCGACCGAGCGGCATTCCCTACTCGATATCTCCGGTCGCTCCTCGGTTGTGGAACGAGATCCTCCGCGGCAATTCTAACTCCGATTTTGTGTGTAATATCGAGCGAGATGACTACTGGAAGGAGGACGATGATGCAGCGGAGGGGGCCTCCAGCCTGACCTACGCGTTGATTCCCTTTTATTCGTGGTTACACGTGCTCGATTGGTGAGTATCTTGCCTCTTGTTGGTAGCTTTTCTTTGTTGCTTCTGTTTGAGTTTTGAAATTTCTGAACTACGCGATCTTGGGCCTTCTATTTTCAAATTTTTGAAGCGAAGTCCATGATATACTTCTTACATTCGAATTGTATGCATTGTTTGAAATCCAAGGATCGTCTGTAGTTTCAGCAGAGATTTTTTAGTGTGTGTAAATTCAGGCACAGATTAAAACGGTGAGGAAAGTTTAGTGAAAACAAAGAGTATTAAACATGGCTATGAAAGTTTAGGGATGTGAAATCTCCCAAAACAAATTTTAGCTGATGGTAATTTGTGAAGCCTGATCTATCAAACATGGCTATGAAAGGAATATCTACTACCATCCCCATCACAATGGCAATTTGTTTATCAGCAGGAATGCAATGACTTGGGCACCAAAATGCACAAACATTCTCCAGTTTCATATTCCATATTAATCTCTAACTGTCAACCCTCATGTGCCACTGTGGGGCCTAAGGAGGCAACTCCGCCTTCCCCTGAAGTAACTTTACCTTTCTGTGGTGTTGTATATTTAGTATTTCTATATCATGAATTGGTATTGTATCCATATGAGACATTAGAATATCAAAGTACCAGACCTAAAAAATCATCTGATAAATGAGACTTGGAACATATTGAAAACCAAGTTACCACAACTACCATGACACGTAATTAATACTACCATGTAATAGGCAAACAATAATCACTCAGTTCAGTGCCAAATTACTATGATTTGTAGAGTGTGTTGCTATTTCCCTATTGGTGAATATTCAAAATACTTTGTTGTGAACAGTACAGATTTAACATCGTAGACATTCCATTTATGCTGTGTTATGGTAAGAAAAACAAATGAAAATTAATGCCTGGAACCTTGACACTACTTTAAAAAATTATGAAGTCAGGGGTTTAGATCATCATATGATACTTCAGCATCTACCAAAATTGTGAAAAACATGACAGAAATTAATTATCAAATAACAAGGTCATGCTGTTTCACTTAGCTTATTACATCATCATTACTTGCATGATTCTGTATTGGTTGTACTTTCTGAGTTACGTGATGGATAATTCTGTGGCCTATTATTAGATCATCCATCTAAATCCTATTTTATTTCACTCGTATTCCTTTGTTTGATTCTCTGGCTTCCACAATTGTTATCGATCTAGTTCTGCCATAGTCCAGTCTTCAACATTCCTGTTCTCTTGCTTTTCAAATTTATGTAGGCGCTTTGTCACTTGTTTCACAACAAAGAAATATGAATGCTTTTCATCAATCAATGCTCCCACGACCGATGTTTATCCTTTGATGCTGAGGGTCTCTGTTACGCAGAAAAAAATTCTGACATTAAAGATTAGCAAAAAGGTCTGTTTTTTACCCTCATTATGTCCTGACTTTAGATTTTTTTTTTTCAATTTACATTTGTCCAAATGCTTGTCTATCTGCATTGGATTAATGGGTATTCTCTAAGTTGAGCTCTTTCCTTCATATTTTGGCTTGAACCCATGGGAAGAATGGATCTATTATTTCGTAGTATAACTCCAGCATTTCCTGATTTCTTCTGAAAATTAAATTAATAATATTACTGTCAAACAATATCTCACATAATGAGATGTGAATTATTATAATTTTTATGACTATTCATTGCACGAATGCATGTACTGAACTCGTTACATAGGCTTTCATTTAGTGGATACAGAACAACTGGTAACTGAGAGACATGTTTTAGTCATCCTTTCAAATGAAAAGTAGCAGTGTACCTTCCATAGATATGTAAAATTTCATGTGCATATACTCACATTGATCTGGCCTAAAATATGATTTTAGAAACGTATAAAATGAACCAGACTCTGGAGCTGTGATACATACAAACCCTTATGATCTGAAATTCTGTTACAGTATTTTCACGTTGGGGCCAACCCTAAATAGTTGAAACTTATGCCTTTGTTGTTGTTGTAGTATTTTCAGGTTGGGGGTTGAGTTACTGATCAGATTCCATTGATTTAGCTATTTCTGAACTTCCTGTTCTGACCCCTTGAAAAAGGTTTCCCTAATTTTGGACCTCTAGATGTTCTGCGCATATATCTGTACCCTAGAGTTTCTTATTCTTGACTCGTATAACTAAAACATTTGCATCTAGACATTATAACTTTACTGGCTACACTATTTGTGCTTATAGTCCAGTTTATACAGTAAGCTATGACCACATTGCATACATACACACTCCACTATGTTACTACAATGTTTAGAACATCAGTGTGTTGTTACCTTGAGCAATGAGATTCTTTTTGTAACTGTCTTTTTGTTCGTTTGGTGATTGGAGAAATTCCTATGCACTAAGTCACATATTGTTTGTTGTTTTCTGTCAGGATAATTCAGCTGAAAATTACAGAAGATCAAGCAACATTTTCAGTAGCGATTTCAAGCCTGTATGTTGCTTTATTAGAATTTTTTTTGGCTTTTATCATATGCTGAAACTTTTGTCAGTATTGATGTTTAGCTGTGGTTCTTTGGTTGAGTGTAGGTTCATGTTTTGGACTTTACTGGGAAAATAGATTACATACAAACAGATGAGTGGGATAAGCAGCCTCATGATTGTTTTCAACAGCCAGATCATGAGGTAATTATTTGTTTAATGTTTATGGGTTTTTTTTGCCTTCAGCAAAAGTATAAAAGTAAAGATGGTTCTTCATTCTTTCTGCATCACATAATGGTGCATTGTATTCATTCTAAGTCTCATATATGAAATTATTAAGCATCATGTGATGAGTGCACACATGTGGTTGATCTTTCACCAACTTTTTCTTCCCATCTCTTTTTTCCTTATGCAATAGTACTTAAATTCTAGTTTTGACAGTATACATTTTTCATTTGTCATAGTGAATTATCTTTTCAATTATGCATACTAAACTTTAAAGATTAATAAAATTTACAATAATCTTGATCAATAAGTTCGATTCTAAAAACCACAAGAATTCTTAGAAAGGGATTTCAATTCAGCACATATTGATTCCACAAGAATCCTTGGGAGAATCTTATCTTTGACACACTATTATAAGTGTTAGAAATGTGTGAGTCAAAGTAGTCAAAGTTAACATATATCGAGTCAAATACTAATTCAGCCGAAAAGCTTTTAGATTGTGGGCCAAACTCAAATATATCTCATTTGACTCTCTCGATATTTATCAATGTAGACTATTATCGTTGTCCTCTTGTTTGATCTCTCCTCACACATGAATATCGTCCAATTTTCTCCTCCTATTCATGTGTGGTTCTATTGTCACCCCTTTGCTCGTAAGGGTTGGTGGTGCAGCCAACAAAATAGGAGCAAGGGGGTGACAATTGAGCCACACATGAATAGGAGGAGAATATTAGACGATATTCATTGAGGGTAGGTGGTGCAGCCAACTTTGTTGGCAATCATAGTTTGGTTGGTGGTGTGCCTAACTTTGTTCACACCACAAGCTTGACTATTTGGTGTGTATCGTAGCTTGGTCGGTGGTATGGCTAACTTTGTCCACACTGTAAACTTGATTGCTTTGATGTGGTTAACTTTATCTGCATCGCAAGCTTGACTTTGGTCTCCAAGCTCATCTTAACTCAAATATCTTTTTGCTCTCTCTCCTTTGTTTTTAGTCATCCTCATTTCTCTCTTTTTTGTTCAATTGTCATCTTTTTGTTTTTTTTTTACTCACTCTTTTTGTTTATGATCCTTAGCTCTGATATCATGTTAGAAATCTATTAATGCTTAGTGAGTCAAAGTAGTCAAGATTAACATATATAAAATCAGTGACCAATTCAATCCAAACACTTAAGCTTTTAGATTGTGGGTTAGACTCAAATATATATCATCTAACTCTCTCGATATTTATCAATATGTGACTATTTTCTTAGTCCTCTTTTTCAATCTTTCGTCACACATGAATATCTTCTAACAATAAGTGTTACAAGTTTATGGTTCAATAATGTGACTGTATCTATTGTTTATAGTAGTAGTTGTGTCATTATAGATCAATGATGGACACTAAACCCTTACATCTCTTTCCACTGCCTCTATGTTAATTAGCTGTAACTATCAAGTAGAACTTAACTGGTGTACATTCAATTTATAACTTGTAGCTCTGATTATTCTCAAGTTGATATTGTTCAATGCTAAGTGTTTACAAGGAAACCCTCGCTGGTGCTATTTATTCATTGAGACAAATATTTAGAAAATATGGAAAAAAATAAAAAGAACAGACCATGATAGAGTTTCTAGAGATAATTTTATGGATTTTAAGGAATAAAAAGGTCTCTAGTGGTCGCAACGAGTTAACCAATATGCTGTCATAGTCATTAGTGTTAGGATCATAATACCATGGAGTTTCCTATCGCTCTAGGCCTGCATCAAATATCATCTAAATTCCTCTTTTTTATACTCAATTTATTAACTTGGCATTTTAAAGCAAGTTTAAGGGTATTTGTTTGGCGATGATTATATTTTGATTGATGATATTCAAGTTAGGATTTTAACTTTTGAGCAATGGAGATGAACATTAGATTATTTTTATTATTTTGACTAAATAGGATTAAATAAAATATACACTATGACTTTAGCTATATTAAGAGAAGAGTCGAGGATAAATTGAAACAGATGAACAAGTAATTCAAAGAAATCGAAGCTTTTGTTCTTTAGCAGGTTAAGATATCACACAATTTTTCAAAACTAATATAATTAAAGTGTAGAGGGCATTCCATGTATTGTTTCTTTGTTCTATTTCTCTTGGAACAATTATAAGGTATGTCTTATAGATTAAAATAATGGGTAGTTTGAAGGTAACATATAAAAAGAATTGCTAGTCTCTAAGATGAAAATGTTGAGATGGGATCCACAAGGTTATAAGAAAGGAAATAATAAGAACTGATTACATGGTTATGTATTGGTAGTTCTGATTGAGAATAAATTGAAAGAATAGGTTTAGGCAGTTGTTGGCACACCCAAGAGAAACAAACCGAGTAAATTTGGAGTATATAGGCAACAAGAGATTGAGATTGAAACAAAAAAAAGATATGAGATTCAACTGTAAAAGATCCGATAACTCTTACATTGGTTAGTGATATTGACTTCACTTTAGCTTAGTGGTTAAAGATGTAACACCTTGATTAGTCCCACATCGGAAGTGGGCAAGATTAAGATTAACTTATAAGGGTTTGATGAGTGTACTACTATCAATTTTAGCTTAATTATTTTGGCTATTGAGGAGACTCGAGTAGGAAATGACTATTCGTGGATGGAGTAGTGGAGTACAATATGATGATTGGACTAATATTAACTTCAAATTAAATATTTTGACTAGTGATTTGGACCGAACAAAGTTGATAGGCCAGTTAGCCTATCAAGCCCGGGTCGTGACATTTGCTATCAGAGCTGATACAATATTTAGGCATGGAACCGCTATTGGGCTACGTCTTACATGTACCATGCTAGGATTTGATCTGGGCTATACTGGGCCTTAAAAAGGATATTAAGCTACTATGCTAGGGTTTGATCTAGGCTATGATGGGCCTTAATGAGGACATTAAGCTCTTGAGTGGGGAAGATTGTAACTAGGGTTTGATCTGGGCTATGCTGGGTCTTAATAAGGACGTTAAGCTCTTGAGTGAGGAAAATTGTAACACCCCACATCGAAAGTAAGCAAGATTAAGATTAATTTATAAGAGTCTAATGAGTGTTTGGGTCAAACGAAATTGATAGACCAATTGGCCCATCAGACCCGAGTCGTGACAAGAGAAGTTTCATCTTCCATATTGCTGATCCCAAGTGTTGGGGATCTTTCATCTTGATTTTTAAGCAAAGACTTAATAGGTATGAACCTCCATGTTAATAGATTAAGAGCACATGAGTTGATATTAGTAAACTCTCCCTCAATCTCGACTCTTCCCAACTCTCTGAGTAGCCTAGAATGGTAGATCTCTCCCATCCTAGCAAGACTCTTTAGTTATTGTCTTAATACCAATGTAAGTAGGAATGGGTAGATGGTAAGTAAATTTGCTAAAAGACCCCATTGAAAATTCGTAACTCAAGTTGGATGTCTATGACTCTACCCACATTTTTCTGCACAAGGGGTACATAAAGCAACCTTATGAGCTTATCATTGTTGACAACTTAACATATTAAAAATTTGCAGTTCAGTTAGATATTGAAATTCAAGATGAGTTCTACCATGGATTTTGTTAACATTTAAAAATTAACATTTGTTTAGATTTTTAAATATCTTTTGTTTTTTGGGAACATTTTAGTAGTAACCATTGCATCACACCAAGCTTTTTAACAACAAATTAATCTTTCAACCACCACATTGTCCTCTTTAAAATATGTTGTTACCTATTGACTCTCCAAGATTTTATTTTATTGCCACTCTTTTATTGTGATTAATCGTTATTGTTTACATGGTATTTGCCTTTATCTTCTATGTTGCATGCATATCCCATTGACTCCTATTGTGTTTCTAAATCGATTAAGTTGTTATGTTCTTAACTTGACCCTATTTCTAGCAATTTTCCTTTTTACTAATTATCCATCAACTTTATTATTTCCTTATATATATGCACAAGATTATTGATCCTTGTTGCAGAGTCAAGAGTACTCTAGGAATAGTTTTACTATCCCTGTCAAATTTCTAAGTATGAGATATAAAAGCCTATCCAGCTATTAATTTGCCAAATCTCATATGTAAATAGATGATCATGATCATAAGTTTTTCTTGAAGCATGAGTTGGCCATCACAGGTCATGGAATATGCAACTAGATATTGTCTCATTCCTTTGTTCTTACCAGTAACTAGGCTGAGTCAATTGGGACATCTTTTGTAGTAGCCTAGCTGAAAAACAATTTTTTGTAGTATAATTCTATTACTATAAATTTTTTTTTTTCATTTTACCAAATATAGATATGATATTTTAACTTTTTATCTTTACAAAAGGGGTACTATTATTTCTTCGTTGCTAGTTTTAGAATATTTTTTTTAACTTGCATCTCTAGTATGATCCAAAAAATTCCAAGACCCTTGTTTATTTGCTAGCACTTTGATGTAGCCTATGGGTGTAGACAACTTTCTATTTCAAAAGCATGGGATTGTTGCAGCTGATGAGTCACTAATGAAGACCCAAGTCCAACGCCATCATTTTTTACAAGTTGATAGGAGAAAACAAATGTTACAAGTCATAGACATCATTTTCCATCCTCCATTCATTATTTTTGGCTAAACTACTTCCATCTAGTATTAAAGAATTCAAATAAGCAAATTTCAACCTTAATTGGGAAAGTGAGTGTTATGCCGAAGTAACTACTTTTGCTGGCACATTATGTATTGGGTTGGCATAGTGCTAACTCACCAAGCTTCTATTGCTGAATTATATTAAAAAAATATTGAACTAATAATTACAAACAACTACATGTAGTTTTAATTTAAGTAAAATTTAATGGACATGGATTGGAAGTACATGCGAAGCAAAATGGACATTAGATTCTTCTATTGCAAAACTTATTGGGAATGCTTCTAGAAAGAAGAGAGCACTTAGAGATAATCTTGGAAAAGTTCTTGAGTATCGATGCAGACTCTTTGCAAAATTCAAGATTTGGCTTCGGGAGTTTAAAATTTTGATCTCTTTTTGTCATTGGCCTTCTGCCCAGATGTCTCATATATTTTTCATTTATAACAGTGTTTTAAAGTACCAACAAATATATGTTGTTCTAAAAGAGAACATATTTTTTTAAAGTAAGTTATGTCAAAGACTTAAACATTATGAAGAGAAGGATGACATCCTATTACCTATCATTGTTTTTCTTCCCAAAGTTGCAATTCTTTTTATGAATTTATACTTTCTGACTGTTTGTTTGACTATAATCCTGTGCAGATTCTTCTGTCCGTAAGAGTTTCGATATCAGAAAATATGTCCTCTGGACTCCATGTCTTCCCAAAGATGCAACATCTGAAGGACTCCATGTCATCACCACAATCTAAGATAACCAGTATTTCTTATGGTGATCCAGATACATGCAATAAAGAAAACATCGACAATCCAGTGCTTGAAATTGGAGATTTCGATGTAGTTGGTCCTTACGGATTGACAGGATTAAAGAATCTTGGAAACACTTGCTTCATGAATAGTGCAATCCAGTGCTTGGCTCACACACCAAAGCTTGTTGATTATTTCCTTGGAGATTATAGTAAAGATATTAATCGAAACAATCCATTAGGAACAAAAGTAAGTTTCCAGTAGTTCTTTTTTATCATACAATCATGATTACTTCTTTCTAATATTTAGTGTTATGCAGCAAACCATTAATCAAAATAAAAACACGATTATATTAAAATAGAAACTAAGAATGCCATACAACAGTGAACAGAGATTATAAATCAATTCTATGAAAGCAAAAAGAAGCAGCATTTTCAATGTAGGGTGTGGGGTGTATCAACATGTGCAGTCGATCCATGAAAAGAAGAAATAAAAAAGGTGGAAGTAAAAGGAAAATTAATCATGTAAAGAAAACAAAAGAAACCTAGATTTGATTTACTGGTACTGGAAGTTTCTGTTTTTGGGTGTGTATTGGCAGCATCTTGATCATGTTGTGACAATCTCCCTTTATTTTATGAATGCTTCTTTCATCCAGGGGGAGCTTGCTTCATTGTTTGCAGATCTATTAAGACGATTATGGACAGTTGATAGAACACCTGTTGATCCATGTGTTTTTAAGGAAAATCTTGGACATTTTTCTCCTGGGTATGCTGGCTGTAATCAACATGACTCACATGTTAGTGACTAATCTATTTTTCAGATTATTTTCAAGATTATACTGAAATGATAGCTCTTACTATAAATTTAATCCTGAGAATACAAAAAAAATATATAGTTGATGGAAGAAAGTGCAAAATGCATATCCTTTCTTTTGATTTTGCAGGAGTTTCTTGCTTTTCTGTTAGATGGGCTCCATGAAGATCTAAATCGTGTCAAATTTAAGTCATACTCTGAAACTAAGGACTCTTCTGGTGATCCTGATGAAGTAGCTGCAGAATACTGGGCAAACCATTTATCTCGAAATGACTCCATCATTGTTGATACTTGCCAAGTGAGCTTCATAATTTATCTTTTGTGATTACCAAAGTTTTAGTATCTTGAGTTGTTAAAAAAGAAAAAGATGCTAACCATATTCGCATCTTTAATTAGTCTTTCTTACTTTCTTTACTATACAAATATTCAATTAGTCTATATACATAGCCACCAAGATTTTTTTTCCTGTTCACTTTCTCACCTGTAGTGTATGTGGTTTGCTTCTTTTCATGCTTATCTAATTTCCTGTTTTGCATGATTCTTTGGCGTCAGGGATGCCTTTCTTTATTTTTTCCCTTATATTTTTGTTAATTATAACTTTTTTCCTTATTTAGGGCAATGCATATAACACTTCTGGAGATAATATAGTGCTTATCTCGCTTGCTTATGTTAATCAGAATTTTTTTTTATGATGAATTGTGGGGTAAATCTCAGGGTCTATACAAATCAACATTAGTCTGTCGTGTTTGCAATAAGGTGTCAATGACATTTGATCCATTCATGTACTTATCTCTGCCACTGCCATCAACAAATATGAGGAGAATGACTATAACTGTTTTCAGTACTAATGGTACTAAGGAACCATCTGCATTTACCATCAATGTACCGAAGTTCGGAAAGTTGAAGGACATTATTCAGGCACTAAGCATTGCTTGTTCATTGAGAGATGATGAGACTTTATTGATTGCTCAGGTATATTCTATGGCTTCAATATTTCCATTCTCTGAAGTGCTTGTGTACATCCTTTTCAAATTTGGTTTACTAATGCTGAGATTTTTGGCAGGTTTCTGCTAACCACATTATGTCATTTTTGGAAGAATCTCTTCTATCGATATCCTTAATTAGAAATGAAGATCATCTAGCAGCTTACCAGCTACCAAAAGATTTTGAAAATGGCTCAGTAATGGTGTTTGTGCACCAAAGGATGGGAGAGTAAGCTTTTGCAGTCTCTGTAACTTATATAGTTTTTAGCTCACTCATTTCTGCTAAATTTTCTAGTTAAATTTGACTGTCCAATTCTATTATTTACACCCTTAATTTTTCTTTATGTTTTACTTAAAACATTCTTAAGCTTGCAGTTAAATTAATTTGATGCACAACATCATGAAGAAAATTTCTATAAACAGTATTTATCAAAATAGGCATACTGCTTGCAGCAAAGAGAGTGACGAACCAATTGAGATTTTTACTCACAAATGCTGTTTAACTATTGCTGCTTCTAGATAGTGTTGTCATACAAAATTTCATTGAATTTTTTTTGCACCAGAGAAAGTAAAATACTGTTTGAAAATATCTATCATTTTGCATTATGAGGTTGTAATTGTTTAGTACGAGACATTCTCCTAGTTTAACTAAGAGCAGTCAAATATTTTTTGTAATGTAGTTGAGTTCTCTTTGGAATTGTTTTACCTCTCATTGTACCACTAATCCTAATTGACTCACCTTGTACGAGCTGAACATTAAACAGCATACATGACGCTCACATGTGAAATCGAACCTGGGACCTATCACTTGTGCAACAAAACACTAATCAACCCAAATGTCTCAACAGGGACAAGAAACTTTGATTTCACCATGTCAATTTATGATTCAAAATATGACAGTTGACCCACCTGAATTATCTTCTTTCAATATGAATGAGTCAGCTTGATATTAAGGTAAGTATCATGTGGGAATCTACAATTCTTGTGATGCTTCAAGTAATGCATCTATGTTGGTTCATTGTAAGAGTAAGCATGATAATGACTTGGCATCCATGTGTGGCACTAGCATGTTGGCACCACGATGGTATAACACTACGACTGTTTGCATAATTATAATTATATGGTGGCATGCCTCTTTTAACTTGATGGTATTGTCACGTTGTTTTCTCATATGCAACTTGTATGGGCTGTTCAGTAGTCTTGGCAACCCACTTTGCTTTTGGCAGTATTTTTATTTCGTGTTTCTGTTTTGTTGACATAAGTGTTTTGTAGGTTGAGCAATGTCTGGCACACTGGGAAGTAACAAACATATTCAAAGAAAGAACCCATCCTTGTACGAAAGGTACCATGAGGACAAGTTAGATAGGAAGAACATATGTACACAAAAAGGTTGGGATGGCCAAGCTACGGCTTGATGTTGTCAACTTAATTTGATGGTGCTTGATGCAAGTGAGAGTATTTAATAAAGGATGAGACCATGGAAGTCGGGGAATAGTTGATTGACAATCGAAAGAGTTTGTGCAAGGATTCACAGAGGGGAGTGAATTGACAACTCGAAGAATTTAGTACTCTGAGTATTTGTGGCCATCCCAAGGTAGTCAAAATCTGACACCATGAAGTATGAACACTTTGTCTTTTACATGAGGAAAAATGATACATATGTGAGACCCTAAATTGTGCAATTGGTTCAACATGTTGCTAGATCCATAGCATGCAAAAAAAAGATGCATTGGCAGTGTTGCGATCTAGCAAGTGCAGTAAGAGTGGCGTAACAATGCATGGTTTTGCTCTCTACAAAAAAAACTTTCGAGTGAAGTATATGAAAAGAAACGTTGCTCCAATATAATTTTTTTTTTGGATGATAAGTTGGTTTTTCAAGGAATGCTCCTTGTGCAATGAACCTGTAAATGAAGGATACGCCTTTAAGAAGGAGACCTACTCAACCTTGTAGTTCACTCTTCTAAGCAAAAGGACAAGGTTAGCAAAGACGTCTATAAAGCTCAAAGAAGGTCGATTTCAAGCAAGTGGAAAGGAGTCGTTACAAGATTTCACAAGAGGTAATACTTCGATGGATTCATTACAAGATCAAGGGAGTGATAGAAGACAACACTAAAGATGAAGGAACATATCAAGCTGATTAGGAGAACATCGGGCTCAATAGAGGATTGACCTATGCAATGGTGGATGTGAGGGCCACCATTGTCTCAATGTAGATTAATGATGAACTTGGTGAAGGGCCCGAGCCACATAAGGGGAGTCTACTTTATAGATAGAACAATAGCAGAAGCAACAACATCGGTCAAAAACATAAACACTTGTAGAGACAAGAACAGAGCCATGTTGTTCCTCAGTTTTGAAGGCAAGGCTCATCTTTTGTGGTGTCAAAGTCCAAGGAAGCGTTGAGAGACATGCATATGATCTCTATGATGCAACTTATAGAGGTACAAGAGTGGGGAGACTTGACTCAACCAGTAAAGGTGAACTTGGAGTTGAAAGACATTAGCATGGGCAAGAGGCCACAAAAGTGAGTGCTCTTGGAGAATATCCCAATGTGATGTCATTTAAATTGCCATGATGGAAGCAGTATGCAGCAAAGATTATGTTGGAGGCAAAAGCCTAGGATTGGGACATCAACACTCTCTTCAATAAGGTCAAAGGATTTTGAGAGCTACTGGGTGATGGACTAATCCAAAGCCACAATTTATCCACGGGTGGCTCAATGTTGTGGGGCTGGATCAGGTAGATAAGGGACAACTACTAATGGAGCAAATACAATCGAAAGTAGCGAAGACTATATAAAATAGTGTAGTTTTTAGTTTCTATAAAATATTAGAGGGCTCTTGACACTTCACCTGGAAGTGACATATGGTAGAACAATTTGAGACATAGCAACACACCAATTAGTATTGAGAGGTACATAATCATCCGGAGGGATGGTTGGAGGTTTGTAGCTGTATGTTCATTTGGAGGCATAGCGATGATGACAGCTTGTCCGCATATTCGTTTTCATAGACCCTACAAGACTACATGAGATAACAGGGAGGATGTCTCATTGTGAATTGATATCGTGAAGGTGTCATATAGCTTAGGCAAAGTCAATTAGGTTCATGATATTATGTCACAAATGTGACATCTCTCTAGATGTATGAGGCCCAGAGACTGTATCATCTCTGGCACTTGTGCATCATTGAAACATGGCATATGAATGGAATTGTACTTTTTTTTGGCAAATCCAGAACACTGCAAACTTATGCGTTCATTTTAATTTCAGTTAGGCAATGACTGATTATTTTGTCCGGTGATGATATGCCTCAAGAAAAATTGTTTCACTTTGAACCACAGGTTAGCAATGTAAAATAAGGTTAAGCTACAAGTGGATATTCCATAAATAAGGAACTTATAAGTGGTCCTGTAAATAAGACTCTCATCAATGTAAGTTCTAGGGGAGATCATTACTCTAACCTTGGTTATCTAGGAGCAAAGTCACTGACACTTGGGTCCATCCTCTAGACAAAGAACTTATGTTGGACAATATTGCATCCTGTTCTATACTTCACTTTTACTTTTACCAATGTGTTTGTCTTCATCTAAAACTATTTAAGGGATAAGCTCTATATTCTATAGTTTACTCCAGTATAAGCAACCCCGTCATTAAAATATGCAGTTGTAATTCCTCTGTTTAATATTACAGGATGTTTGCCATTTTTTATGCATCACATACTCATTCTTTTGTGTAATTTTTATGATTAGATAATTTTGAATTTCAGACCTCACCTATCTGACCAAAGTACCTCAAGTTGGAAGGGTTTCGGCACTCCTCTTATAGGAGTGCTGCCCAGCATGGTTGAGGGGAACACTATTCGCAATCTCTTTCTGAAGCTGTTGAATCCCTTAAAAAGATCCAATACATGTTCAATTGGTAAACAAGATAAGAACAGCAATAATTTCAGTGACATTGTTACCAAGTTGGAGGCAAGATTTCATGTTCCTGGTCACAAAAATATGGCTGATACCATGGAGGAGGGAATTGATATTGAGGATGCATTACAATTTTACTTAACAGATAAGAAGAGCAGCGCAATGGGATCACAAATTCAAATGGATGAAATTGTTTCACCTATTCGGTTGAGAAAGAAATTCTATGTGATTGTCCGTTGGAAGAATAAGGCACTGGAAGATTATGATATACGCCTTCTCAACACGTTACCTGTGATATGTCAACATTCTTCAAAAAGATATCAGGAATATGTTACCCTATATGCATGCCTTGAAGCTTTCCTAACGGAGGAACCACTAGATCCAGAAGGCCCATGGTTTGTAAATCATATAACCTTCTTCCTATTTGAATTTTTAAAGAGCTGATATTATCTGCATTAAAGTTGAGAAATAATGACAGTCAGTGAGTTTTCAGTGCAATATTTTAATCATTAATACAAGGAAGCATGCAATAAATGCTTTATTATATTTTTTTATTTCTGGAATCACTATCATTTGACCAACGAAACTTATGTAGCACACTGGATGTTTGCTAAAGAAGGCTTTTTGGAAGATAATTCAAGATTAATTTAATGTATCACATATTTTGAAACATGTTAATTATCTTCCGATCAAATATCATATAGCATTTTCATGGCTAACGCCTGGTTATACCTAGTTATCACCATTGCATGTGTACAAATAAATGTGACCAATGATTAGGGATCTTCATGGACCATAATTAGATACAAGGCCATCAAGGTTAAGTTAACGAAATAAATATAGAAGAAAATATGCTGATATGTACTTTTGAAGTTTTTATTTCTTTGCATGTAAGTTATCTGGTAATACTTCTAGAGTATGATGCTTTGAAAAATTATTTATTTATTTTATTCTTAAGGTTATGGACATTGACCTTGTTGACAGAATCTCTCAATACGAACTAACATGAGTGGAAGGCTCTTAAGCAAGTTGGAAAATTCTGTTGGTAAAAAAGAAATTTTGTTTACCAGATTTACCTTGGCATAGATGATACAGCTTAATTAAGAAACTTCTTTGACATTCTCCACTGTGCTTTCAGCTCCATAGCCTTGTTACTTCTTTGCATTGTGAAGTTGTTCTAAAGAGCGCTTAATCGTTTATTGCTAGTGAAAAAGGCCATTGGTGCTTTCCTTTGTGCAGGAATGCTAAATATAATCTAACCAAAGAATGCCATGTATTGAGCTTTCTTAATGCAGGTACTGCCCTTGTTGCGAGAAGCATCAGCAAGCTCACAAGAAATTAGATCTTTGGAGGCTGCCAGAAGTTATGGTTATTCATCTAATGAGATTTTCATATAGCCAACATAAGGAAAACAAGTTGGAGACTTTTGTAGACTATCCTGTTGATGACTTTGATTTGTCAGCATACATGTCTAGCATGACCGACAAGGCATCTTACCATTACAGACTGTATGCTGTTAGCAACCACTACGGCAGTCTGGGAGGTGGTCACTACACTGCCTATGTATATGTGAGTTGCAATTATTCTAGTTTGTTCTTTGTTTCTTCATCTTTCACTACACTGCCTAGTCATATATCCCTCCTCCAAATTGTAATTATCTGCATGTTTCTTTAGAGATTTTTGGATGTATCGAATTGAACTAGGAAAGCAATTCATCTGCCGTTGCCAGAGCAGTGACATGTGATGTTACTGTTCCGGTTGATGAATACCTGAAGTGTGTGATGTGTGCATTTGCTAGCGAGGTCAATGGGCTACAAGTCACGCCATATGTTGCATGATCTTTCGAGTGACACTATGCTTCTGGTTCATGAATACATGATGTGTAAAAGTCCATTACATTATGTCTTCAAGGCTTATTTGCATATGCAAACATGTACGAGCTACGCATTCCAATGAAATTATTTTCTGTTTTTGTTATGGCAGCACGAAGGAGTGGATGGCTGGTTCAAGTTTGATGATGACAGTGTTGTTCCAATAGACGGGGTGAACGGCGTGAAGACATCAGCTGCATATCTGCTTTTCTATGAGAGGGTGTAATGCACAGTTAGTTTCACGGCGATTGTAGTTTCACTTCTTCGCACAATATCGAACGAGTTTTTAAAAGCAACAGTAGCACCAAACAGGAATCAGGGACGCGGCCGAGATGATCGATATGAGATAACTGACATACATTTCCATGTACAGAAATTGTCACCATCGGAAGACCATATGATGGTTCGCTTAGTTAGTATAAGTGTCCGATTCCTGTCTCACCCATATTCTTCTAAACGAGGGGGAGAAATCTGATTGTTCTGAAATGTAGATTGTCTGTGATGATTGATTAGTGGTCGTTCAAATTGATAACGTTGCTTGTATGGCTACTATGGTTTGGTTGGTTGTTCAATTTGATTCCCATCTCCCCCCTTGAATCTTTTTTTCTTGTTAACATTCAATTCTCGTCCACATCTGGATGTGACATCATGTTGAAAAAGTACTTTAGAAGGGATGGCGGGCGCCAAAAAAAAAAAAAAAAGATCATTTAACTTCTTTATACGAGTGCTTTGAGGGTATTTCCCAACACAAGGCATAGAGGCGGAAGATGCAAGACAAACAGCCCATGTAGTAGGTAGGTAGGTAGGTAGCAAGTTTACAAGGAAGGCATCTATCTATCTGCTACGCACCAAACAGTATCAAGTCATCTCCCTTCCAAATAATACTATCAAGTCTTGGGTCAGTGAGTTTTGCAGAAACCCACCCGTCCCCTCAAACATTACGAGCAGATGCATCAGCAGGAGCCCAAAAAGCTACCATCCAAGCTTGCGGCATCACCAGTTAAAAGAGTTGCTCTCTGTTTCAAGCGTGGACGCTCGGTCTTCCCCCTACGGTTTTCGTTCTGGCCGGCTCGACCACGTCGTCGGCGAATCTCACCTTCTTCTTAGGCCTCTTACCACCTAACCAAGATGGATCACAAAGCAGCAGTTGTGTCTGTTAGGTAAATGATGTCGAGCTGGAAAACAAATCCGTTTTCCTACTATGCACTGTAGAATTAATTCCGATTTCCTAGTAATTAAAGAATCCTGAAATGAAAGACGCTAAGTGCAGAACCCAAAGCGATACGTAGAAAGAAGTGATGCATACCGATCGACAGTTCCACCTTCTTCATGAACTCCGATGTCAAGCGCTTGTGAAGCTGCAACCCGACGAGCGCCATGCCGCAGGAAACGGCCACCACCGCCATGTAACCCATCCGATCATCGCTTGCCATTGTTCCCTCTCTCCCTCCCTCTCTGTCGACCCTAAATATGTAGGTAGCGAAGAAAACGTATGTATGTGTGCGTGTACTTATAAAGGCAGAGAATTGGTTCGGGAGACAAAGGTATGAACGGGAGAAAGAGGAAGATTTGTGAACGGAAAAGAAGAAAGATCTATTCGCTTTCAAGATTTGACTTTTCGGGCTTCACGACTGCCCTCGAACGGTTGACCAACCGAAGCCTTTTGACCGTCCCCACCTGTGTAACGACACATCTCCGTGGACTAATAGAAATCGCTTACGTCTTCATCTTCAATTTAGGGGAGAAAAAGTTGTCCGTCTGGTTTATAAAATCTGCTTGCCTGTTTGATTGGTATAAATTAAAGTCTATTTAATGTGCAGGAGGAAACAAAAGGGGATGAATTCCTCCTCATCAGATCCGATGATGACAACAAACGTGTCATGAAAAGCTGAGATCATGACAAAATCGAACTTAGGACTAAAACATACGATCAAATTTGGAAGTTTGATGTTAACACAACTATAAGGATCCTCGAAGAACACACCATATATGATTTGTTTTGATACTTTTTTTTTTTTTTCATTTCATTTTGTAGCATGTAAATTGTATCGTGTCGAGAAAAGCATGAATATCAATTGTAGTTTACTCAAAATATTCTTGTATTCGGAGGATAATTGATCGCGAGACTCATCTTCGATCATCGTAGAATAGCCCGAACTTTGAAGTAATGGATCTTGCTTTTGTTTGAAAAAAAAAAAATGGAGAGTTAAGTTTAGGTATTGAAACCCAACAAGTTTATAGATGGTTACATGCATTAGGTATAGTCCAATTCACTAGCTTTCTATCAAAATAATTTAGGTTGAAATGTCAAAAATCAACCAATTTCAAAACTACAAATGTGCACCATCTTTTTGACCAACTTTAACGGTCGTAGACACGAAGGGGACCATATCACTTATTCCACTTGTTCTTGAAGAATATATCAATGTTATATTGCATGTAGGTTCTTCACCCCCCTTAATTTTAGATAATATATGCAATATATATATTGATTTATTAAAATATAAATGATATTTTAGGCGTTCCATAGATTGATTGATTTGGATGTCACTGTTTCTTTTGATTTATTGTCACGTTAATTATCAATTGGACTTTTTGGATCATTAAATCCAACTCCCAAATGGCCACTTGTTTGGATCAATAGATCACATTTTGGTATCGCCCACATAGACCCAAGCAAGCAGATATGATGATGCAGGTGTGAAACTTCAAATCTAATATGACGCGTAGCATACACGTGGCGGACAACCACTCGTCACCCCCTTCGTACCAATGACATCATTACGGTATAATCGTCCCGGAAAGCTCGGGACGTCGCGCGACACCGATTCGTGCAGGTCGATCGATGTTCATACAAAAGCTTAAGTCGGTCGCCCGAGAAGCTAGCCGTAGTTAATTGATCATATACAACCAACTCATCCTTACAGGTATAAAAACTACCCCTCCTTGATCAGGAAATGAGGACACTCAACTCCCCTTAACTCCACAACACTGACTTAAACTTCGGAGAGGTCAAGTCGGGAAATCCTCCTCCCGACCTCGACCTTTGTGCAGGAACTGACAACGAAACAGCAGTGATCTACCGAGGGAGAATCGCGTTTGGGAGACGACGCTTGGACCTAAATCGACCCGACGTCGACGTGACCCGAGCATCCGCGTGGGCAACCTTACAACGTGACCCGATCGACTAAGCCGTGCTAACATCTCGGCCATAACGTAAAGGTTCAAACTAGTGCTAACATCTTGACTGTGCTAACATCCAGGACTAGACCGAGCCGTGCTAACATCCGGCCAACCTTACGCTTGGGAGAAAAAATGCCTAATGCTTTTTTTATTGTCTATCGATTGTAGGAGAGAACATGAGTCTGACAAATGAGTCAAACTAGTAAATTCAATCGAAAAAACTTAAATTTATTAAATTATATACTAAACTAAATACATATAATTTGACTGTTTCAATTTTAGTTAATTGAGTAATGTGTCAAACAAACGTAATATATGTAATAAGTTAATTCTCTTAATTTTTACCAATATGAGACTATTCTTTCTTTGAGTCCTGTTTAAATCTTCACATCTCATACATGAATACTTCCAAATGCATACAACACCATCTTAACACTAAATTGAATTCAAAATAACAGTATACTATTGACGCCAAAACGAACACCTTCCTAGAAAGAGACTACTTAGTGAAAGATTCAGGATCGTTGATCATGATAGATAACAACAAGGTTACATGTTGACACAGTGCAGTGCTCGGTGTCGCATATAATTAATGAGCGTGGAAATGGAGGGGGGCTTCGTCGATGTGCGATGGAAACCCACTTAGGAAGATACTGATGGGAGGAAACATCGTGAAGGAATCAGGTGGGAAACGTTGACCAGTGTTTGCTTTGAACGCGGACTGTTTGTTTGTTTGCGGATTCAAACTCTGATCCACACGCCGACAGATGCATATTTTTCACGTACAATAAAATAAAGCGCACGCGTATCTGAAAAGAATGGCGACCACAAGATTTATCTTTTCATGCGGTCCGCTCCTCTAAGTCAACGAAAGGTAATACAAGTAAAATTCCTAATTGACTGGAAAGTCAAACTCAAAAATCCCGAAAATTTTCTCAGCTTTCTCAAAATATACTTGAAAAGAATCCTACGAGCATAATTTGGATATGAGATATCACCTTATGGAAGAATCTATCCAAGAAGACCCTAAGACATTTATCTCTACACCAACATAACCTTTCTTTTCCCAACATGTTTTAATACAGCCCTTTCACATCCCCCACTGCTATACATTTTTGTTTGATCATTAGTAGGAACTGATAAATGCAATGTCCTCCTACACATTGATGCATAATATGACCACATCCATCGACTGGAACAAAACATATGAACTTTGATGTAATGCATTCTCAAACACTCGTAAACACGGCACACGAGTTAATTCGCATAGTGTTTGATTTTACATATTAAAGTCGATAGTATTTATAAAATTTTGAAAACTGTAAATTTGCCCAGTTTACGTACATTTCCGTCGGACATCTTGGAAGCACCCTATGTTACACTGATCCAAGTCTGAATGAGTTGGTGGCCCTAAACCTTGTTAATGCGTAAAATTCAAACCGATATTTATTAGTCAGGACAAACGAGATTACGCCCAGCATTGGTGGACAGAGGGATGCGAGCACATCCTTTGGCAGGCACAACTTGCCGATGGCAGAGAGGAGGGATGACTATCCACCAATGAAGCCGAGTTGATGGAAGATGAATGCGAGAATCAGCATCACAACTGCGAGGATCATGCCAGGCCGTCCCAGGAGCCAGTTCTTCATGTTCTTGGCAGTTTGCACCCCTTGTTGTGCCCTGTCGGCCCACCTTAGCTGCAAAATACACTCTACAGTTAGGTTATTAGGTCTTATTTAGAACAGAAATGGAGGGTATTCCTTTCTACAATAAGTTCTAGCTGTCACAAATTGTAGGGAACTACATCCGTGGATTCAAACATAAACCTTCACTTACAGGAACAAGTTAAATGTGCAAGTACATGATAATATGATAAGAAGCATTTACTTACACCTTTTCCTCTGTTGGTTACAGTGGCAAATAACCCAAACATCAAGCGTGAAGCTCAAGACGTGCCAAAAACTTCCAAGGCAAAATGTAAATGGAATATTTCATAATTCAGAAATATCTGTATATGTCATTAATTTCTTATGCATCAATTTCCAAAATATGCTCATTGAATAATAATTCGAGCTAATTACATATTATCCCCTGTAATTATGTATCTTTAGCATTCTGATCTTTATTTTTTCAAAAGTTATATTGAGATCCCTATATTTATAAAAGTAAAACATTTAGCCTCGTTACTCTAGCAAAACTCCTCTTTTTTTTATTTTTAACTTTGTAAAATTATCTTTTTAACCTTGTATAAGAATCTCAATGTTGCATTTTTGTAAGTATAAGAATCCCAATGTAACTTTTAAAAATATAAGGATCGGGATACTAAATATAGCTAATTACAAGAGGTAATCTGTAATTAGCCCCAATAATTCACAACTGAAATCAATATTCAACATTGAGAAAATAAAAAACACCTAAGGGTCAACTGACTTTCTTTCGGTCTGCAGAGCATAGTTAGCTTATTTCTATATGATATTTTTAAAAATTTTGTTACATGAGTCATTTTGAACTGGAGAAGTGGCCATAGGACATGGAAATGAAAAACACTTCCTACTTTATTTTAAAAGAAAACTAAAGAAAAGGAATGAAAATGAAGTTGTCCCTGAAATTTGTGATGTGTTGATCCTATGTTCCAGAGAGATTCTAAAAGATAATACATACATAATGTAACATCCAAGTTTAACACCACTTTAGAGGTGAGAGGAGAATTGATAAGAGTTGAAGTATTTTGGATCACTGGTTTGACCTAATTTGATTAGTTATTTAAGCCAGGTTGTGATAAAAGATAACAAATCAAGCTGGAAATGAGAATAGCAAGGGACCCAAGTAGGAAAAAAACGATACGTGAATAGACACATTATAGCATGGAGCCACTATTAGACTAGTCTTCACATGCACCATGGTAGTTTGATCCTAAGCTATAATTCGGATGTTGATGAGAATGTCAAGACCAATAGTTCAGGCCTATCAAATTAATGGTCAATTATCCCATCATGACCGCATTGTGATATACAATATGCTACAATCGAAAACCAAGTTAAGGATAGAAGTGCATAAAATAATATAACTTCCAATAAGAAATTGCAACCTTCTGAATGGATGCTAATAGCTGTTGATAAAGCTGAGTAGATTTCCTAGAGTATACGTTGTCTCTCTCTTCTAACATATTAGCTTCGATAACTCTAAAGAATCACTAGTTTATGTGCCAAGTAATCATCGGGCATAATGTTCCCATACCCTTGGGTTTCAAGCATACTTCAAAATGTGGCCATCACAATCAGAATATGTTCCTTCTACATGTTAAGTTTGCATGTGCACAAATAGATATTAACATAAGAATATCATGAGTAGAGATAACCTTTCGTTTATTATCCACCAGCAATGTCCCTTCACTCACATAAATACCCCAAGTATGAAAAAGGTCCAATCCATATATAATATGTTCAGAGAGAACGTATTTTAGGTCTTAAAGGTAGTAAAAGATGGTAAGTAGATCATAGTGACTTGTTACCTTGAATATATATTTTCAATAACTTTTCAACTAAAGCAAACAAATATATCCTAACCATACCATTCTATCCAAGTCCTCTGGTGATAACTGTGACATGGCTTGTTGAGCTTTGGCTGCATCCTCCTTTGAAAGCTTCATTCCAAATTGTTCGCTCATATTCGCCATCATTTCTGGGCTCATGTTCTTCATCATTGATGCAAACATCTGCTAACGAATTATGTAAAAAACAAGACTTGCATAAACATTAAAGAAGAGGAATGTTGCCCCATCTTCAAGGCCAAGCTTTAAAAATCAATGAATGACAGGAGACCGGGACTTTGTTAGTGCAAGCCTCCATACCTGACGCATCGACGGATCCTTCATTGAATTCTGCATGCTCTCCTGCAAAGCAGCCGGTGAAGGTGGAATGCTAGAAGATGATTGACCCACCCTTGAGTCAAGGAATGAAGCACCTGAATTACTTTCTTCTAAACCAGAATATTTAAATGAGGAAGTTCCAGCAGCCTCTGAAGACTGAAAGCCACTTTCTGGTCTTCGGCCACAAACATCAGTTGCAGCTGTCGGAGGAGTACTGTTCACATTCAGTGAAGAAGTAACTTTGAGCATATTTTGAAGGTCTTCAGGAGACATCTTGCTAACTGTATCAGATGCCATTTTAATCATTTCAGGAGTCATTTCTGGAAACTTTGATCCTAGCCTTGAAACATCTGGACCTCTTTCATTCAAAGATGAAGCAACTTGGAACATTTTCTGAAGTTCCTCCGGCTTCATCTTGCCAATCATATTTGTGGCTGTTTTAATCATCCCAGGTGACATTCCTTGCATGCCCAAAGCTTCCAGATTACTAGGATCAGCATTGGATATATAATTTTGGAATAATCTGTAACATAACAATTTGTAAAGGGATAAGCACATTGGAAATCAGCATAATCAACACACATACTCTGTTATGGGTTATCATTGGCATGCACAAGAAAAAGCCCAAGGCATGCCTGATTCAATGGAAACAAGCTGGTTGCTTATGGGTACTATGACTAAGACCTGGTAAATCACATAATCAGGAAGACATCGTAAACATCTTTGATTGTACATAGTTGGCAAAATCCACTCGGAAAAAGATGTCTGTATGCATGAAGCAGCAAAAGCTAATTGTTTTACCTGATGTTTTCTGGATTGTCTCTGAAACCTTCTAGGCAGCCCTTCTCAACAGCAGCATCAGGGTCAGGTTGATGTAAATTTAGAGAGGATTCGCCAATTTCCACAGATGGGCTAGTACAATGCTCTGCAGGTGAAATTCTATGATTTTCGGATGGAATGTTTTGTTTCTCATCTTCCACTATTTCTTCAATCACCAAACCTTCAAAAGAGAACGTCCAGGCAGAAGGGGAGAAGAGGTGAGAATTCAAAAGAAATGCTTCAGAAGATCAGCAAAAAGAGATTATCCATCTAAATATCAACAAAATCTACAGATACTTTTATTTTTAAAAAGAGGAAAACGGGAACTATACCTTGTCTCACACTTTTATTTCCACCTTCTTTAATTAATTTCTCATTTGCATCGCTGTAACAATTAGACTCTGTAAGACAACACTCTACAATACTACAGATTGCATCTATACTGTGCTTAACATGAACGGAATTTTACCTTAGGACATCCGCAATAGTTTCATCATCAGGGGACATTTCATGAGCCTTGTTAAAGTCCGAGACAGCAGCCTAGAATTTGTTAAAACTACCAAGTTATCATAGTTAAACATGCATTTATCAAAGTGCATTCATGACTTTAGCATTTTGAAAATGGAAAAGTTTGAACATAGGAAAACATGAACAAGACAAAAAACAAATAGTATAACAGAACTTACTTGTAAATTCCCAATTTCTTTATATGCTTGACCTCTGCGATAAAAGGCTTTTACATTTTTTGAGTCATATGCCAAAACCTGCAATCAGAGTCATAGCCCAACTTGATCATAGTGTGACTAAAAGATGAAAGAAATAAATTTAGGTAGAACGTGCATAAATTTGTGTTACTGCTAAGGTAGCTCGTGCATATGTTGTAATACTGCAAAGTAAACTCAATATAAAACTCCAACGTGATTTTACACAGACCAGTATGGATCTCTATGCATCGGCCTTATATAACTCTCCTTAATAAGAAAAAACAGCACCTAGGTAAAGATTAAATATTATTTCCTTGTATTAGAGACAAGCACAACTAAATAGAGTGAAAAATAGAACCATATTTTTAGAAAAAATAATATAATGACTTCAAATGTTTTAACTAAACTAAAATTTTATTTGATGATATCATTCTTGGCCCAATCATACCGGAAGCACTTCCTGAAATTGTTAACCACAGAGCAGTTTCATTTGCAACAAGTAGTTATTTCACTACCATGATCTTCCATGAATAAAACATGAATCATAAGACTCCCAAACGAATTTAAGTAGGCAGTTGAGTCATAAAATAAATGATTTGCAGCAAAGTTGTCGTGAAAAGCGAAGGAGAAAGTATAAAGGGAAAATATAGACAGGTGACTTGTCAGTAAATTTTAAAGTTATCATTTCTCCTGTAAAAGAGGACAAATAGACTCCAGGTACACCAAGTACTTTAATTCTTTTGAACAAATAATTACAATTGTGCTTGTGGATTAAAGATGGAACATATCACACTTGTCTTGATTATGATGCTGACCACATGTTTTCACAGTAATTTGAAGCACATCTCTCAAGGAGGGAGGAATTGGTACAGACAGGTAAAGGGATGGATAAAAGTTAGTGAATACCTCAGAACCTTCCCTGATGCAGTCCTCAAACTGCTTCATCTTCAGGTAGCATGACATTAGGTTGAGAGAGCATTGCATCTGGAGGATTCCACCTTTGGATGAAGGTATGCCGTTTAAGTTGTTCTTTGCCTGAATAACTAAAGAGATCAGAATACTGCTATTTTTTAACAATAAAATCTTCTCAAAAGAGCATGGACAAAGATCAAGAAGTGTAGCATAACAATAAAATGGTGTTAACATACAAGCAAATACTTCTTAGCAGCATCGTGAAATTGTCCACGGCTATGAAGCTCATTTCCCTGATATGAAACCAAAAGAAAGAAACAGGTTAATGAAACACATTTTAACATAAAGTGAATTTGAAAAACAATAATTCAAGAACGATCAGTACTTGAAAACCAATAAAATTAACAGAACCAGAATTAACAGGATAAGATCCATGCAACAAAAAGCATGCTAAAATCATATGCCATATGCAACCAATAGTAGGGCATACCAAGATAAAAATAACAGGTTTCAACAGCAAGTTTTTGCGATGCTATTTGCATCCCGTAGTGAAAAAGGAAATGGCTCTTAACAAGGGAATATAACCAACAAGGAAATTCAACAAAAAAATGGCACAAATAAAAGAGTTGTATGTTCTTAACTGTCTAAAAAGTTCAAAGTTTGCTCAGGTGTTCACATTGGCTGTACTTACAATATTTTTACCTACACTGGACAAAGAGTTCAGATTTCATGTATCCTAACTTCAAATTTCAAACAGCAGAAGCAGCAGGTTATAAATGTAAGTTTTTAAGTGTCAGGGTGTTTCGCCTGTATCACATGAAGCATCTAAATCCATTCGGTTAGCAATACATGAACCAAGGGACCGGCTGTATCACAAAGAGCATCACAATCTATTGGGTTAGTGATACATGAGACAAGGGCCATCAGAACCAATTAATAAGTAGCCTCCAATTGTTCTCAGACTAGTCAAAATATGATTGACCAATACAGAATTCAGACCAGTTCAATATATTATTAATATAGAGAGGATTTAAAAGGTTATACTTCTTGAAGTCTATTAAAATATGAGTCAATGTTATAAGTCTTAGATGTTTCATGATATGGAGCAAACCACCTTGAGCTGTTTAGTTACTGGTTTAGGTATCAATTTTACATGTAAATTGCACTAAAACAAATTTAAGATGGATCAACCGGATCAATTTTTGAACCCAATTTTAATCTATTTAAGCTTCAAATAGTCGAGATCAAATCCATTGTGCCCTTTTTTCTCACTAGCCTACAGCTGTTAAGATTCAGAGAACCTCTATGCCAGCAGCTAACCAAAGAGGACTATTGTGAAAACTTAGAAATATTAGATAGGGTTTTACGGGATCCACTCAAACTTACCTTCTATCCTTTCACTATATGTCCACTAGGATCACGAGAATCTCCATACTGCTGAGAAGAGGCTGGAGCAAAGAGGAAATGCTGAAGGAGAAAAGAAGTGATGCCAAAATCCCAGTGTGGTTTTCTATTTCATGGCAGATATTCATTTCTTGATTTTTGTTTTTCCTTTATTTGGCAGTTCAGTGCCAATTGCACAAACCTCAAAACCCCATTCTCTGTCATGCCTTCTCAGTTATATGCACCTTGTCAGTCACCAGTCAAGACAGGAGGGTTAAAGAGTAACATTGAGATTTAGAAACTTGATTCCAGATATTACATTCTATTACTCCATAGAATAACTAAATTCTCAATTTACATTTCAACTAAAATTTCCAGCTACAGTTTCCCTTTTTTGTTATATCTCGGCTTTTGTCCTCTTGCATATGTAAAAGCTGTCCATATAAATTTTTTATCTCAAATTCATTGCATCCCCTCAGATACTTGTTCAAGCAATTGAGATACATATTGCTTCAGCACTGTACCGTTAGGTTAAATATAGTAATATACATCAACAAGGGGGCACCAACCATGAACAAAATGGTACCTGTTGCTTCAGCATCTGTGCTGCATTTAGTTCATATGTAACTTGAGCATCAGCACGTGCCTTTATTGAGGCAATTTCTTCTGGAGAAGCCTTGGCCATTTTTTCACTAACCTCAACCATATCCTCAGTTCTAACATGCTGTAGCTGTTCTGCAGCACGTTTCATATCTTCAGGCCTCAAATTCTTCATACTTTCTGTTGCTAATCTAAGGAGTTCGGGATTGGCCATCATCTGCATAATCACCAAAAACGAAATGAAAGGAAAGATCAGGCATGTAGAACAGTTGGCTGCAAAAAGAGTTACTATGAAAATGTTTTTACAATCATAGGAAAGTAAATAGGGTTTAAATCTGCAAGTTCACATATGCTCCATATAAAACAACATGTAAAAGTGCGTAAGGGCATATGTATTTAATCACTTCCTGTATATGTATATATATACACATGCATACAGGTAATATGCATGTTCTGAAGAGTGAATTCTATAGATGTGCCCAGTAGAGATCGTTCATGTTTATTAAATTAAGCTTTATGCTTTAAAGCATCTAAGCAATCAATTCTCCGAGCTTAGGATAAGCTACAAAAGGGAGGAAGATTATGTGGACACAATGTATAATTTTGATCCAAATGAGCGCTGATGGCTGCTTATCCTGCATGTAATGGTAGCAATGATTTGTGCTACTTTCCATAATGGTAGCAAGACTCCTATTCATCATCTTCTTTGCTAGATTTGGAAGACACCTTCACCCTACTCTCCCTGTCTTCCTATTCTCATATCGACAACGGTAGCAACAGCTCTTGCTTATCATCTTCTTCATTTTCTCATATTCCTCGTCTTCTGCTCTGCTTTTCATCATCTTTGACTATAGATGAGGCCCTTAGAATTCAATGGAATCTGTCTGGAATCACCCAGATTAGTCTGATGCCAACTCAATCAGTCTGAGAATGACTTGATTACGCTGTCCAAACCCTAGAGGTCTTATTTTAACCAAACATGAGCATGGATTATGACCAACGTAAAGCATCCACCAGCACCACTTAACCAACAGCAACAGGGCAACAAAACAACGATACCAACTGATGGACAAGGATTATGAGCGACGACGTAGTAGCAAATGATGTATTTAGAATAAAATTTCCAGCAAGCACAAACTAATACTCGTTCTATTTCTGGATCAGCCAAGCCACTGTAGAATACATCACTAGCACAATATTCTTGTTCCGAGATTCAACCATGACACGATGGTCTAGCAAAGACATGTTGTGTAACATTAACGAGGAAAATTCATAACCGAACATTGCATAGATATGGAATCCATCGGAGAAAAAAAAGTATAACCTAATATTTCGCGAAACCAGGCCCTCTCTCTTCTCCCAAATCCCTAAACGATCATCACAAGCAATCGAATCCCACGTTCGCATGATGGGGCTCGATTGGACAAAGACCCATAAGAGAGAACAATCTATAAAGGTTTTGGAAGGAATCAGATAGGGAGAATCTCGACCTGTTGCTGGATCCTGGCGAGCTCCTCGGGTGGGATACGGCTCATCTGCTCCTGGGCGAGCTTCATCAGCTCCGGATCCATCATGCCGTTGTACATTGCCACGCTTCGCCTATCCAATCCCCTCACCAATCGATCTCGATCCGATCTCTCTTCACTCGTTTCTTTCGTGGATGGAACGAGCACTAGAAAGATGAAGGCCTTCCCCTTTCCTGCTGCCGATCCAGATCAAAGGCGACAACACCCTTTAGGGACAGAGCGATCGTCCGGTTGGTAATCGGATCGCAGAGTCGCTCCCGAAGGAGGGGAAACAGATTGGCGAGACGAAGGCAGCGGCCCACCCACCGTCTTTTGTCGAGTTTGAGAGGTCCTACTGTGGGTATTTTTTATATTAATATTCATTTTAGCCGACTTTATTTGACCAATAATAATTATTATTATTGTTGTGTATTCCTATTTCAATATATTTATTAGTTTTATACAATAATATAATAATATTTATCGAATAGTTTAAGAAGCTAAATTTATTTTTATAATATATTAATAATTTATTTTTATCCGAAAATCGATTGAGAGGAAACAAGATCATTATTTAATTCAATCCCTCCACTTTGGATAGAATTTTAGATAATATATTAAATGAATTATAATTAATAAACATAAAAATTAAATTAAATTATTTCTTAAAGTAGGAATCTTTCCAAAAAAATTAAAACTTTTATTTTTAATTTCTATAAACTTTTATGGTTCATTGAGGAATACTGGAAAAGTTGAATTGAGAATTACCCACCAACAAATTTTGATAAAGTTCATGACTGACTGCTATTAAAACAGGGACCCCACAAAACTGTTGCCAGTCGATAGCAATAAACCCATTTATATTAAATTAAAAGTTATGTTGAAATATTTGTACTTATAAAAATAAAATATTGAGATTATATAGGATTAAAAATAATTTTATATTATTAAAAATAATAATAAAAAAGTATTGAAGTAACGGATTAAATATTTCTCTTTCGTAAGTATAAGAATCGAAATACTAAATAGCGATAATTTATAATTAATCCACTAAATTAAGACCTTGAACTATTAATCACATGTGATAAATGGATCATTTATTAATAATTTTTTTAAACTAATATATTAAAAATTGGTTTATTGGATATGAATCATTCAATCCTATAGATTAATCTAAATCTTCTCATATTTTTTATATAAGGTTCGATTTTGGAGTGTTGTGATCAAAAATTGATCATATAGATTTATGTTTATCATTCTCATTTGAGCAGTTATTATATATGATTATTCTCGATAACTTAATTTTTTAAATTTATAATATATAAAATAAAAATAAAATATCAATGTTGATATCAGAATTGGTTTGCATATGAGATGTTAGAATTTAATATAGACTTAAGTCATTTTTGTAATAGTTTAATCTTTTGAGATTTGCAAAATATTGATTAACGAAACCTAAGACATGCATGCCAATATACATGCCACAAATCACATGTTGACATATTGTTTGCAGGAATGCTACAGGAATCATTCCCTAATGATAGTGGCACAAATCTTCTTCTAGGTTACACTTTCCAACCCTATTCCTTCCTTCCCAGGGAAGTATTCTATACTATCATGATTGGTGCAATCCTCCATTATATAATTGTATGAACATTATGCTACTTTAATGTGCCTTTTACATGTGTAAACAAATGGAAACTATACTAACTTTATGAAGTACTTAGAATTAGCTCTTGGATTTGAAGGACCCAGATTTTGAAATGATGGATAATTGAGAATATATATATATATATATAAATAAGGTCATACGGAATAAAAGACTCATAACTCTATCAAATATCTCTTACCTTTAAAGATACCGTTTAGAGCTCATATATTCCAAAAGGATAAAACCGATCCAAAGCGAATAATTTCTCGTGAGCCTACGAGTCGCACCAATGATCGACCGATCAGATTATCCTTTATTATATATATATATATATAATAAATAATATAATTTTAAAAAATTAAATATCGAGTCATATTTAAAAATGATGTGATAAATACAAATATTATTGGTCAGTGAGGATTAAGCAGAATATTTTCCAAGATGTCATACTGAAATGACACGTGTTGGTGACACGGCTCCTTTCATGAGAGTGACTGAACCTTACGTGTCATGTCCCAATAATTATCGTACAATTACACGAATTATATTTATAATATATAACCATCTTTTTTGTTTCTTCTTCCTCCGATTGCATCAGTTGCCATGCTTCATTTATTGCAGTTTGCACACCAACATGTCATCTCCACTTCTGATCGACTCTCGTCACCTAAACTGGTCTCCTCCTAAATCCATATCTGTCTCATCGCTGCATGCTGACCGTCTTCACCCCACTCCAATCCCTGATGAGCGTGTTGCAAACTATTCTTCTCACATAACATTTAGTTTTCTGCACCAAAAACAAAAACAGAAAGCAAAACACTGTCGAGAAACAAATATATGTGCCAAAGTTGACCAAGGCCTTTTGACTTTTCAACACCAGACCCAACTACCATCGAGCTAACCACACAGTGTGGCTTGTCGTTTTATAGGAGAGCGAGGTTCGAAGATGCCATGCGATAGAACAGTTCTGACAGTGCAACACCACCATGCCTTCTTCCTCCGGACGAGAGCTACAGGGCCCGAAACCTCCACCGCCGAAGGTGGGCAAAGATTCATGGAGGGTGAAGAAACCAGCGGCCTCTCGAGGCGAGCACGAGCGGCGCGTGCCGGTCGTCGTGTACCTGCACACACCGAAGGTCATCCACACCAGTCCCCAAGACTTCATGAGCTTGGTGCAACGCTTGACGGGGAAGCCGTCCTCCTCCGGTTCTTCTCGCTGCAGCATCGCTGGGCCGGACTCACTGCGTGATCATAAGTAAGGCGATGGAGCCGGTGAGGATGGAGATCCTTCGCTGCTCACGCTCCGCCAGTTCTCCTCCACGCCTTCTGTTCCTTCACCAGTTGTGTCTCCGAGTTTGTTCTTTTGTTCTCGAAGTTTTGAAGATGATGCTTTGAGATGGATTAATCTCTTCTCTTCATACTTCATTCACTGTTTCATATGAGAAGGCAAGATCTCCAACACAACAACGAAGAGATGATGGATTGGATGCTGAATACCACAATGGCAGATGGGATTCTTCTTACTACTCGCTTGTGGGGTTATTGTTGGTTAGTCAGCGCGAGGTGGACCAGACAGGCATAGTTGACATCTCAGAAAGAACTGCGACCAGCAGTTTCTGGTCAACCAAAGAGTTCAACATATCTGCAATAAATATATTCTATTATCAGAATAATCGACCATTTATATTCTATTTATTTGTGTTTGAATTCTCGATTTTTTCCTTCTCCATTTTTTAGAGGAGGGAATAAGATAGTTAGTTTGATAGATGATCATCAAATGCTTACAATTAATGTCAATGAATAAATACATAAATTGGATTAATTAAATGATTCGAAATTCCAACAATAAGAAAAAAATTCACTGTATTTTTTGCTATAAAATAATATTATGAAAACAAGGAAAAACAAAAAACACTGACCCGAAGTATTTATATTTATGGGTCTCTCTCAAGCGTGAAGCCTGCCTCATGGCTGACGTCACTCTCATCCCACGCGCGAAGCCCTCGTTCCGTCGCGTGCCGAGGACGTGCAAACCTCACAACTCCTCCACTCCCCCTCTCCTCTCTCTCTCTCTCTCTCTCGCCCGCCACCGCCTCCCGCGCATCGCGCGGGCCCCTCTACAGGTCACCTCCTTCCTCTTCACTCTTTCCCTACTTCTTCCGAACCCTAAACCGCTCCTCTCTCTCTCTCTCTCTCTTTTCTTATCTTCTCTCTTTTCCTTCTTCTTCTTCCGAACCCTAGTCCTAACCCCTAAACCGCTCCTCCTCTGTCTCTCTCTCACGAATCGGTCCACGAAAGAAGTCAGAGAATCCGATCCCCTCCCCCTTCTCCTGGATCGCTCCTGCTGAGGTTTCTTGGAGATCGGATTCCGATGCCATCGGCTCACACTGGTCGAGCACATCTGCGAAGCCTTCAGGATGTGAGCTGTCGGATGATTCTTCTTTCTCCTTGAAGTATAATTTCCTTCCATTTGTGAGCTTCCCTTATATTTGAATGAATTAGAATTCATTTTGAGAAGTCGCCTTGATCTCATTTCTTCTTTGTTGCAGTTATGGTATCTGATTCGTTGGAGTGGCGTGATATTTCGAAATAAGGGAGAAGGAGAATTAAATGATGTCGAGGTCAGTTTTGTGGTCCACTAATAGTGGCATGTTTTCTGGTTCCTGTTACTTTCAGATAGGAGCACCGATAACAGATTGAAACGGTAGCTACATGTTCATGTGTGATCCATATCGGAAATTAAGAGAAGAATAAGAAGCTTTAGTTTTAAATAGTCCTATTGGTAGAAGCTATTTGATGCTTCACCAATGGCAGTCTCCTTTCACCTATGTTGAAAAAGAGATCTTTGAAAACAAATAATTTTCTGTTTAGCTTCATTGCATTCTTATAAACTTTATATATTTATCAATGTTGTTTTCGCTTGATAAATGTTCCTCGTGACTTGTAATTATGATTTTTTAATATATATGTATATATATTTTAATTTCACATGTGAAGTAACTGAAATGAAGGATGGAGTCCTTATCATCAATTGCTTTGCTCATGTTATAGAACAAAGTTGTGGTTTCAGTTTGACAGAGATTTTTTACCATGATTCCTAATCCTCAGACTCATGTATGTTCCACATGCATTTTTTCCATTTTCGTTAATTTCCCTTCGCCCCATTGACTACCTCTGGTTTTTGCCCAACATACAGCTTCTCGACTTCATTGATGTGCCACAAATGTTAATGAATTTAGATCACATTTTGGAGCCTAATTTGGGCTAGCTGCTTCCAGGTAGGGAGGTTGTAGATGTAGCATCATTTAGCCAAGCCCCATGCATTTGTGACCATGTTTCTGTGGTCACAAGTTCTTCAATACCTGTTGCCTTTATACATGTCATTAAGCATTACCACTTTGCTGCTGAGAGTTGGAACCTAGAGGAGCACTAGTTTAAGTCTTTTTACAACTTCACCGCCTAGGACCATGACTAGGTATGTCTGTAGATTTTTTGATTTTCACGATTAACAAACTTACTATGATTCTTTGTCTTCAAAGGACACAACATAATGTGATTGTGCTGAGTCATCTCTGACCTTTCTCTTCAAAGTTTTGGTAGCAGCAAATCAATAATTCTCACATACTAATCTTTCATTGTAAGCTTGGCTTTGGCTTTAACATGCTGTCACTTCTATAGAGCCATAAACTAGTGGCATTTTTATGTAATAAATTACTTATTATTGTTTTTACAAATTGAATTAGAAATGTGGATTATCTTCAGAAAAGGTTCTCTTCAATTCTTACATTACCCCTAGCTTCTAAGCATAATGCATGTGCCAGTATAGTATCTTGTTGGAAAATGCTTAGGTGGCCTTGATTGGCAGTATTGATTGCTTCAATCTTCTTGATGAGATTCTAGCTCAGTTTTATGGGCTCATGTGTGGATACTCTTGTCAGTTTTCCCATGAGAATGCATGTATTATCCATGTAAATATGGTGTTAACTTTGCTGCATCATCTGATTTAAGAAATTATATTTTTTGTTTTATCTAACAGATTCTATTAAATGGATATAATTTTTTCTAGTTTAAACTCTGTAGTATAATTTCTATGGTACTTTGGCTTTCTGACATGCTTCTTTGCACTTGCAGGTTTTTGGCCTGTCAAAAAATCAGAAAAGTTGGCTATTCTTTTTTAGCTAACTCCAGAGCCAACTATTCGACAAATCATTCTGCATTATGGTCGACAGATAATTTACCTCTTCCATGCAGATTGTTTTCACAATACAAGGTTTTTTGTGGACAAAATAACTTGTTTATGCTCTATAAAGCTGAGGAAAATGTATTCCAGAATAACCCCTTGAGGAAGTTCTCTCTCCTTTCAGCTAGAAGTTCAATGACCTATCGTGCTCAAGTTGCCTGGAAAAGGCTTTGTGCAATATACTCTTACAGAGGAATCACCTCTTCACCTCTCAGTAGAATTGTCTGCACTACAAGCTTGGCTCTCACCAGATCACATTTAGTTCCTAGTATTCTTGCATTTGTTGCTGGAGAGATAGCATTGTCCAAGACGGCCTGGGCAGATGGCGAATACTTTCCATCACGAAATGGACTTTACATGTGTGCACAAGATAGCCATATTTTTCTCACTTTTATACTATTGGCCTTGGAGTGTCTTATTTTGTTTTTTAGAACAATCTATTTGACAGTTCTGTTCTCGCCTATCATAATGATGTCTCCACTTGCAGACAGTTGTGGCTCTCACTTCAGAAAAATGTGGCTTCATCTTGTCCATGCTACACTGGAGAATGCAGGTCCAGCATTTATAAAATGGGGTCAATGGGCTGCGACACGTCCAGACCTCTTCCCTGGTGATCTTTGCACTGAGCTGGCAAAACTTCATACTAAGGCACCTGCACATAGCTTTGCCTATACAAGAAAATCCATAGAGAAAGCATTTGGCCGCAAGCTTTCTGATGTTTTTGAGAATTTTGAAGAGGAACCCGTCGCTTCTGGAAGTGTAGCCCAAGTACATCGGGCTTCTTTGAGATTTCAATACCCCGGTCAACAGACAAAGCGCTTAGTTGTTGCTGTAAAAGTTAGGCATCCTGGTGTTGGTGACTCCATTAGGAGGGATTTCACGATAATTAATTTGGCAGCCAAGATGTCCAATTTTATGCCCACGTTGAGGTGGTTGCGCTTGGATGAAAGTGTGCAACAGTTTGCTGTTTTCATGATGTCTCAAGTAGACCTTTCTAGGGAAGCTGCACACTTGAACCGCTTTATTTATAATTTCCGCAGGTGGAAGGATGTATCCTTTCCAAAACCTCTATACCCGTTTGTCCACCCTGCTGTTTTAGTGGAGACTTATGAACATGGAGAAAGTGTCTCTCACTATGTTGATGAGCTTGAAGGACATAGTCGACTCAAAAGTGCTCTTGCTCACATTGGGACTCATGCACTCTTGAAGATGCTACTGGTATAATCTCTGTTTATTCTTTGGTGAAGTTATTTGATCAATATGACCCTCCATTTCTTAACTCAAATTAATTCTTAAACATTTTAAGTTTTTATAGCTGTAACTGCCTTTGCATGCACACGAATGTCATTGATGATTCAGTTCAACATTTCCAAATAAGACTTGAAGACTAGTAAAAACTAGCCATGCCAATGAAGCCTAACTTGGCTCATCATTGTTGCTTTACCTAATTAATGATTTTTTCTATTTGTAAACTTTCATGAGAGGCAGATAAGTTTGCTGCTTGGCAGCCTGCTGAATGGGGTTTAAGTTACAATCTCTTTGCTTGTATCAGTAAATCTGCATATGTTGACCATTTCTAGATCTTGCATTGATAGGAATCTCATGGTCTGAAGGAGAATCATTATTTTGGTATTTAATTGTCACTGTAACTACTTTTTAAAAGTGATGCACTGTCTATTACCTTCCAAGGGTCAGGATCAAAGCATCCATTGCATGCATACAATTTTTTTCTTTGAGATGCAATAGTGGGACTGGGATCATTCTGTTCCGTTTGACTCTCTTTTTGGCTGTTAAGTATACATTAGATGTTAAGGTGACCCTTTCTTCCTGCAGTAACTTCAACAATCATTTTGCTTCAGGTGGACAATTTCATCCATGCTGATATGCATCCTGGCAATATCCTTGTCCGAGCTCAAACCAAGCGTCCAAATAAAGGGCTCTTTAAATCAAAGCCTCATGTTGTCTTTCTTGATGTGGGTATGACTGCAGAGCTTTCCAGCTGTGACCGTGTAAATCTGCTTGACTTCTTCAAGGCTGTTGCGCTTCGAGATGGCCGTACTGCCGCTGAGTGCACCTTAAAATTATCGAAAAATCAGAACTGTCCAAACCCAAAGGCTTTCATTGAGGTCCTGTCTTTGTTTTAACCTCTTTTCTTCATTCTCATGCACACAATTCTATAGTTGCCACACTTCATGATGAGGAAGATTGATGTCAAATCCATGAATAGAAGATTATATTCAATGGATCCACCAAAGCCATGGTATCAAGGCCTTGTTGGATGCCAAGGCCATGGTATCAAGCCCCTGTTGGATACCAAGGCCATGGTATCAAGCCCTTTATAAATTTCATGGTGTCACCAAATGTCTTATCAAATTTGAAGTCTGGAGAGAGATGTAATGTTCACGAATTACCTTTGTTTCTTTGTATACAACTACTTCAAAACTTTTTTTCACTCACAACCAGTACACGAGATTAAAAGGTTCATTTCTGATTTCCCATTGATTAGTACGTTCCATATCAAAACTTTTTAGGCACTTTTGGCCGTTTTGACTGTTTATGTTATCAAATTGAAAGTTTTAAATTCTAAAAATGAATAAAAATTATACACACACACACACACACACACACACACACACACAAACTATTTTTTCCTAAAAAATGTTCAAGTTAAAACATTTGCTTTGGTGCACTTCAAAAGTTTCTTTAAGGTCTTAAAGAAGCATTCAAACTTGCATGTGATTAAAAGAAATTAATCTTTTGATATATGTCAGGATGGAGTGCAGGAAAAATGATTGGAGTTGGACTTAATCCCAAAATTTATCTCCAACAATTAGAAATGGTATATGATCATTTTTCTTAATGGGGAAGTATTTATGAATGGAAACGTGTGTTACATTCAATACTTAATCAGGTCAGAAAATCTAGTTGGCAGAAACTGAAGTGGTTTTTCATTTTTCCAGCTTTTGGACACTGAATCAATTGTTATAGATCCTAGATGATTAGGTTTTTGGCTGTTTCAGCTGAAACCTACAACCATGACACAACATACAAGTCAAATACCTTTACGATCTTGGCTACCAGTCTCCAAATATTTATTGTTTACTTATTTATTAACTGAAACCACATTTCCCAATGACTGTTGCATTAGATAGGCCTTTTACCTTGAAATGTCACCATGTCAAAGGTGTGTTGCGTTAAAATTTACTTCCAATTCTAGGTTCTCTTTCATACATGTAGCATAATTTATATATGCATTCATGTGTGCTTGTGATTTCTTTTCTGATGCATATATGATATCACAGGAAGTAGAGAAGTCCTTTAGTTTCTGGGGCTCTTCTAAAGGGGATTCTGTCCATCCAGTTGAATGCATGCATCAATTGCTGGAACAAGTTCGCCGCCATAAAGTCAATATTGATGGTAACGTTTGCACCGTGATGGTAACAACTTTGGTTCTGGAGGTAGATATCTTGTCTATACTGCTTGGTATGACTGAAAAGAATAACGTGAAAAAAGAAAAACTACTGGTACCAAGCTTGAGTATATAAAAATAATGCCTGAGTTTATAAAAATGATATCTATTGTACAAGGTTTGAAATTTTGAGGTTGTTAAACATCATGCAGAACATGGGAAGGTGTGCATCTCTTTTCCATTTCTTGTTCATGCAAGTAATCTCTGCTTGCCTCTGATAAAAATTAACATAACAAACAATCATTTGTGTTTTTCAGTGGAATACATATATCATTATAAAGCCTCGACAAGTCCAAACTTTTCTAAAGCATCTCTAGAGTTGCTACTATAAGTGTGCAAAAACAAAATAAACTAGTTTTGGTATAATGTTTGCAAGAATTTCCCAGAAGTTCTGCTAAGAAATTTCTCGATGTTTGTAGATCACTTGATAAAAAATTGCGAGTCACCATGCTTGTGCATGGATCACCTTCTGAACCTAGTTTTATATCCAGTTATGATAATCTGGATAATGACTATGCATAGTGATTTCTGGTGAAGTATGTTGAGTTTCAAATCAGTGTCAAGTTCATTTTCTTCTTCATTCTCAGATACTAATATGCAATAGACTACCATAATTTTCTTGATAGAAGTACATTTTACCTTTGGTGACTACTATAAATCATGTATTGATAGAAATTCTTTCCCTTGAAAAAGTTGATCATGGTTGACTAATTTGAATTTCTACTCCATATATCATGCTTTATACTGTGCATTACGCCTCAGACTACACTATTCCTCGTGTCCTGTTTAGCATATATCCATGGGTTATTAAAACTAATATAACTCCTGCATATATATGGAAAGCAACAAGGGATGATGTGTTATGTGTAGCAGTTGAATCAGTATGGGTGATGAAACAAAAAATCCTTGTTTTATAATATCAAATGCTTCCTTCTCCGACATAGCTGAAGTTCCCATTTGTATTTTTATAGGGCTGGCAACGTAAGCTGGATCCAGATTATGATGTGATGCAGACACTGCAAACGTTATTGTTCAGATCTGACTGGGCTCAGTCTCTTTCATATACAATTGAAGGGCTCATGGCCCCTTAGGGGGGCGTCTCCCCTTCAGTTCTATTTCTTCGAGAAAAATTTTTGACAGCATAAAGTTGGCATACAAGTTGTTGGTATAGGCCCTCCTATTTTGCTATTTCCCTTCTGAGTGTTGTTTTGCAGATTCATCATCTGCGCCGTTCTCAAGTTTTATAAAGGCAAAATGCTGATTTAACTGAAAGGATATTGGAAATGAATAAAAGGTACCTACCGTGATCATATGTTTGATATATTTGGCATTTGCAGCTTCTGCTCCATGATTTGCCATCCTGCTAGTATTATGTCCATATGTCAAAACCAACTCTGAATTGTATCATCTGATCAAGGTTTCTTATGCCTTGTATATATTTATTTGTTGAATTCTCATCCTTGATCTGTGTAGTTTTACGTTGTCTGTGGGGTTATGTTTGAGTCACAACTCATCCTAACGTATGAAGACTTCTTTTCTTGTATTGTTTGACACGATGAATTGGACAGACTAATGACCAAGGGTTGCTTCAGGTGATGACTTACAATACGATGCAAATCGCTGGCCACCTGGAGTGCGGAACGGCAGTGGCTGCTGCTACTCCATCCACGCCCCCTCTGCTGTACTCAAATCGAGTCATGGAGTAATTTTCCTGATTGAAGTACTAATGTTCGCTATACTATCTACCTGATGGAAGCCTGTAAAACGAGAACGTCTTTTAAGTTCTGCTTTCTGAGCCAATAACGGATTTGGAGTTAACTACAAGAAACCAGCTGCCGTGTATGTATTTCAGAATCGAAATGCTAAATCTGCTTCTTGTCATTTGCTTTTAACATTATGTTCGACATGCAATGTATTGAAGGGGAGTTGAGACCTCTCAGTATGCACAAAAATAAAATGCCCGAAAGAAAGGTCAAAGCGTCAGAGGTTTAATCTTTCCACCTCGTCTGTTCTTCATTTTAGGTGTGTTCTGATGACTTGATCATTATTTGAGACAACTAAAGAAAATGTGTTTGTTTGTTCAGCTGCGAAGAGAAATGGATTAGACTCGAGGATGGAAGATGAATTGGCACAACAGTGAGGGGAACTCCATGGAATATGTGCTTCATTACCCTTTTGCTTTACATTGTTTGTAAGTCTCTCTCTCTCTCTCTCTCTCTCTCTCTCTCTCCCTCGGAATACCATCAGCATGTGAAGAAGACTCCATTGAATACAATTCATCGAAGAATCAACCCTACCTTAAAGCGATGACATCCACCCACTTTCCTCCACTTATTTCTATTATCCTATTCCATGTGGACCATCCCATTCCCCACATGAATTCATCCACGGCCATCATGTCATGTGACATTTGAGGACGCTACTAAATTAATTACACTCGGATAGATACATATCATGGTGAGCCAAATTGTCTCTAGCAACGTACTATGACCACACAATTATATATAAATATGGATAATACCCAATATCTATTAATGTTTGCAGAAGAATCCAATGGTTCTCATATAATCTGTGTTATCATGATCTACCCACCAAGCCTCAATCTATTCCACGTCGCCATTCCCCAAGGATCTCAATCTAGTATAAACATATATTCATGTATTATTACGAACAATAATTCTAAAGGCTTGATATTATAACCAGAGAGATGGCTTTCCATGAACAGTTGTTAATGACGCATGGATGGATCCAAACGAGAGGAGAAGTCCTTAAGTATGCTGGTGCTCCTACTTCCATCGCCCGTGACACGCACCGGTCAACCAACGCCCAAGGAGTGGTTGGGGGGAGCACTCAGCTCGGGCTTCTGCGTATCTAATTCAAAGGAGGAGAGAGAGATAGAGAGAAAGCGGACGTGAGAACAACCCGAGGGGAGAGCAATCGACAAATCAGGTAAAAGAGGCCATTGAAGCCGGCCACACCCACCACCCCGGTCATTTTACCCATGTGCGGCCATGTGGTGGTTAGCCCTCCCTGGCCCCACCACCCCACTTTGCTCTTAATCGGATGGGTTTCTTTTCTTTTTCCTCAAAGAAAATTTAAAAAAATAAAATCTTTTTTTTCTTTCACAAACCTCAACTTATTTTTATATATTTTTATTTCATAAATTATTATTGATGAAAGTAGAATCGATAATTTTTTTCTAAAGTATAAATCTTGACGATTTATCGTATGGTTCTAAATTTGAATTTCATCTTTGTCATGTAAAAAAAAAAAAAATTTATTTACACAAACTAAGTTAATCAATATCTTAAAAAATAAGTACTAAATATCATCTTGGTCATCAAATTGATAATAATAAATAGGTTACCAATGAATTATGAATTACCTGTGAATCACATGGATGCTATCGTTATCCGTGTGGGTTCAATCGATGATGTGGATAGACCTTGTACTTGAAGCCCATACTATGAAGTTGAATATAAAAGATGACAACTTTGCCTTTTGTTACGATGTCTAATGCCAATTCAATTACATGCCTTTCTATTATCAACATGCTAACCACTTGATTCTTAAAATATTTCTCCATGAAACCAACCACATCTTTGTTCCTTCTGATCGGTGTCCCAAGCACGCATCTTAAAGCATGACAATTTGGACACCGGTTGATACAGCGAAGCAACTAGTGGGCTTCTTCCGGCTGCTGCTGCTGCTTCTGCTTCTCTCCTGATGATGATGATGATATGACGTTCTATCGAGAGGACCCCACGTCAATTAGTCTTCGCGGGTATCACGCTCTGTCGCTGTGGCTCACACGCAACTACGACCACTTCCTCTTCTTTGTCGAGCCTTCCTTCATAAGCAAAGCCTCCCATCTCCATTCCCTTAATCCTCCCTCTTCTCTCCCTAATCTTCTTTCACTCTGCTCAACTATCTCTCTCTCTCTCTCTCTCTCTCTCTCTTACATATGTACTCTATCTTGGCCATCTCTCTCTGTCAAACGTCTTTCATGGGATGGATAGAGCAGTCCCGGAGCTCTCGTTTCCTCTGAGATCAATCACAACAACGGAAACCCGTACCACCTCTTGGCTGTCCTTTTTGTCCTGGTAGCTACTTCACCACCACCAACCCAAACCCCCTCCCCCCTCTCTCTCTCTATCCACTTCTTCTTCAAGGACATGAAGAGCTCCACCAGAAACCCGAACCCTAATCCTGATACTCCCAGGTTTGGCCCTTCCAAGCTCATGGTGGCCTTCCGCTTCCTGAGAGCCCTCACCCTGGTGCACCGAACCGCACCCAACTCCTCCAACGCCGCCCGGAGTCGTAGAATACAGCGCGCCGCCTTCGCGTCCATGGCCTACTCCGCCGGCCCCCGGCGTGCTTGGAGCCGAGCCTTGCTTTGGAGGCTTCATTTCCACCGGGCTCGACGCCTATGTGCCGGACGAAGCAGAGCAGCTGGCGTTCCGAGGAGACCGAGCACGACCAGGAGCCCGGCGGATGAGCTTCGACGGCTGGTGCCGGGAGGAACTGGGATGGACTACTGCAGCTTGCTAGAGGAGACCGCGGACTACATCAGGTGCCTTAGCGAGCAGGTAAAGCTCATGCAAAGCGTCGTGGATTCGGGCGGTCCTCGTGGTCGATGATCGCCGGAAAGTGGAGATGGCCGAGTGTTTGATGAAGAGGGGGAAGAAGACGTGAATTTGCAGTACGTAAGCCTCCACATGTGAAGACTGTACATAATTATCATGGACTTGTTGAGATCAACTCGTAGACAAACTTGAACATCTCTCTCTCTCTCTCTCTCTCTCTCTCTCTCTCTTGCTTATGCAAGTATATAGCTTCAAGCGTCTTCTACATCCTCCTCTCTTTGCATGCATGGATTAAAAGTCTTGCAGAGCTTAGAACAAAGGATATGGGTGACATCTAATCTGTATCTGCTTAAGGATTAGAGTTACATATATGGGAATCAATCTGTGGACTTTGCAGCCTGTTCTAAGAGCGTGGGACTGTGCTGTGTCATTCCTCACTAGTTCTTTTGTAGATTGAAGTGGATGGATAGATATATAGATAGATAGGGGATTCATGACAGCAACGAGACATTTCTTTTCATATCCCCATTACCACTAATATTGCTACATCTTTTGGTGGATTCTCAGGTTATTAGGACACCATTTGGAGTCCATAGTATAATACTTTTATAAACTTGATTTTGAATCATTAATGATGGGTTATTGATTGTATATATTTTTATTAATCTGTAGTATTAATTGGAATCTTACTATTAGAAAATAAGTTACTAAATGATTTAAAGAGCCAAAGTTAGAAGAAAATGGATTATAAATTGACTTTGGAAACTTATTTTATCAATGAAACATATTTTATTTTTATTTACTTTATCCAGAAACTATATTGTTTACTTATTATTCGTTCAAAAAATAACATGAATTGAATTCAAATGATAATTATTCAGCTATTTTTTTTATAAATTAATTAAAATTCAATTTTTTTTTATGATTGATCTTTTTATTGTGCATCACATAGTTTTTCTTCCTAGTTTAATATATATACCGAGCATAATCTGATCATGAAAGAAAAAGACTGAAGGAATGGAATGTAGAAGTTGCACTGACATTGCATGGATCATCAATTAATTTCATTATATTACATCAAATGCATTACAATCATATTTATTTGTGGAAGCATTACTTTCCCAATTAGCATTAGAAAATGTTATCATTTGCAATATTTTATCAAGATATAATATTAATATATGAATTTATAAATTTCTCTGATTGCTTTACCTAAAAAAATAAATTTAATAGACTTGAAATCTTTTTATATATATATATATATATATATATATATATATATATATATATATATATATATATATATATATATATATATATATATATACTTGTCATGGTTTGCCGGTATCCACGTAAAAAGCCATCTTCGACCACGCTCGATGGTACGCACGCGTGTCCTCTCCCACCGCCGTCGCCGCCGCCATACACACCTATTTTTCTTCGTTCTCACCCACCGTCCAGCCGCACGATCGATAGCTTGCTGGTGTTGATGGCGTTAGAGACGATTCCGAGCTCCGGGGATGCTTCGGAGGATGACGAAGAGGAAGCGGTGGCAGGAGGAGGAAGAGGGTGGGTCGAGATGGCGTGGCGGTTGGGCAAGAGGGTCGCCATCGCCGGGGCCGCCTTCACTGCGGCTCCCATCGTCATCCCTTCCTACTGCGTCGCTTCCACCGTCGGCCTCGCCCTCTCTGTTCCGTTCGGCTTGTACCTGGCCACCATGGCCGCTACCGAGAAGGTCATGAGCTCTCTTCTCCCTCCGGCTTCCCTGGCAGAACCGGATGAAGGGGAAGGAGAGGAAAGGTTCATTGTCGATGTAGAAGAGGAGGGGGAAGAAAGAGAAACGCCTGTGGCAGAGCAAGAAGCGCCCCAGAGCAAGCAAACATCAGCAACTGAGCCTTCCATGGACGCTCAGACGGAGCCTCTCACGTTGGAGGACGACAACGAGGAAGAGGGGGGATACGTGGAACCCAGCATGGTCGTCAAGACATCTCCATATGAGGTCAGAATCATTTGGATGCTGCTCATCTTGGTCTTTGATTTCTCTGTTGCTTTGTACTGAAAAGCCTACGCATTACTCGCGTTGGAAACAGAGACACGAAAGAAAGGATATGATCTGGGAAGAGATCTCCTCGCTGCGAACCATAATGGGGTACAGAGCTGCACTGCGCTCGTCGACCGTGGAGGAACTCCGAGCCCTCTACATCTTCACCGGTGTCGAGCCACCCATCTCCCTGAAGGACCCCTCGAACATGATGGAGATCCAAGACAAGCTTCGGTTCCTCAAGTTGCTGGTTGGTGTGAAGTGAATCGAGAGCTGTACAGAAACTTCTGTAACACTTGCGATGAACGTAAACAAAGTGCATAGTGCATTCTATCCTAGGGGGATATGATATAGAAGAGCATGAGAGACAGCATTGATTGCGAATGGAATTACTTGTCAGACGAGCCAAAGAAACAAAGTTCGATCCTAAAGCAAAAACATCTTTGTTCAAACAATCACTATTAGTCATCGATGGAAGACACTATTCCACGGTCAAGCAGGCGTTGGCCACTCCTTTCTAATCTCGAAGTAGTAGCTCAGGTCAAGATAGCACTTCCCATCATCATCCACGAACTGAAACGAAGGATGGAGGAGCTGAGTTGAAGAAGAAACAGAGGATGGAGGAGGTTTCATGGCGACTCCTACCTTTGTTCTGGCAGAGTAGGAGCCCCTCGCGAAGTAACCAGACGGGGTGGTCTCTTCTTCCAGTTCGTACGTGTAGGGATCCTTCTGAGGGCTGAACGTTCCCAGCATGACCTTCGTGTTCTCCACTGCGCAGAGATCAAACAGGGTGTGTATATATTAGTTGCTTGCAGAGCTCGCAGGCATTAGCTTCGGGTCGTACCTCTCATCCCGCTCTTCCACACCGTGTTCGTGTACATGAGCCCGGACACGATGTTGTCGGAGACGGTGAAGGAGAACCTGAGGCGGTAGTGGCTTCCGTCTTTGAGGGCGAACGCGAAGCCTTTGGCGTCGGGGACGAAAGGGATGGGAAGAACAAGGTCGGGGCGATCCGGGGTTAGGATCGTGAGGTCTTGGATCTTCACGTCCGGCTCGAGAACCTCTGATCGAAACGAAAACAGACACAAACTGGATTACTCTGCATACATTCGCAGAATCCGATCAGAGAATGACTACCTCCGACGTCGGTGAGATCAATGTTACCGAGCAGCTGCTCCTTCCACTTCCTCAGACTCTCATCATCCTGAGAAACCACAACGTGTCCGATCAGATCTAAAACAGTGCAGTCGCATATATATCCCTCATATAGCCACACCGTAGAGCGCACACCTTATCCATCTCGAGCTGTTCCTTCAGTGCAATCTGCGGGCCGAGGACCACGGCCCTTTTCTCTTCGCCATCCTCGTTGTCGCTGCCATGCTCCTCTTCGTTGACATCGGAGGTGCAGCTGAGCTTCCTGTCGGCATCGCCGATGGCTCCCTCGTCCTTGTGCTCATCTCTGTCCATGTCGGGGCTGGTCTCGGCAGCGTCTTTGGAGCCTGAGGGAGCGCCCAAGGCGATGGACATATACTCTCCTTCGGTCCTTCTTGCTATTTGCCGTTTGCCGAAGGGAAGGAGGAGGCAGGGACATGCACTGAGATGGTGGAGACTTGGCTTTCTATTTGCTCCCCAGCCTTTCTTCTTCCACGGAGGTGGTGGCAGCTAATGGTAGCCCGAGGAAGAAGCGCCTAAATAAGTGGAGACAAGTGGTGGGACAACGATACATATATATATATATATATATATATATATATATATGAGTTATGATCTATAAAATAATTGTTTTATTTAGTAAACAATGTATGTTAGGAAAGGTTAAGTAATTGATACATTAATAGTGCAATCAATTTCATGTTACTATTTGTCATCCACTTTCCATATCAGCAAATTAATAACCCCAACTCTCAAAATCTTTTATTTGCGAAAAATCAATCAACGAAAAAGAGAAATAAGACATCATAATTATTGGCGTAGGTAGTGATCTCGATAACAAAACTATCGTTATAATTATTATTATTATAGTAAGACATCACATTTATAATATTTTTCAGTAGATTTCTGATATTCTAGTTTTTGTATTAATCCGATAAATAAATTCTTTATTACTATCCGATGCACCTACCTAATTAATATTATGCAAACTATAAAAAATAATTGGTTATCATATTAGAAGTTGGATGAATAGATTCTCATAATTTAGTATGTTAGCATCGGGGTCGGCATTAAGAGAGGGGGGTGAATTAGTGCAGCGGTAAGATAACGATGGTTTAAAAACTCTCGTACGATAAAATTGTTTTTGATGTAAAACCGTTTCGAAAAGTTCTTCGACTTAAGAATAAACTGAAGTATAGTTGACATAAAATAATGGAGGCAATTTGCAGTTAAGATAAGGAGTAGAATGTAAATGCAAACCGAGATTTAGAGTGGTTCGGTCAATCGACCTATATCCACTTTTGGCTTCCTCCTTCGACGAGGTCACCGACGTCCACTAGAGGCATTCCTTCAATAGGCGAAGACCAACCACCCTTTTACAGCTTTACTCCTTTTGACGGGCTTAGGAGACAACCGTTATAGATTTCCACTTCTCTCTTGAATGATCAAAACTTAGAAGAAAAGAGGGAGAAGAACTTCTAGCCTTTTACAACACTTTTAAGCTCTCAAATTCTCAGAATAAATGCAAGCTTTCGGTTATCCTTTCATGCAGAAAGGGTGAGGTTTATATAGGCCTCAATCAGTTTGAATTTGGAGCTCAAAAGTGTCATCTCCCCGATTTCCGGGGTCCTGGTGGTACCATCACTAGAGCTGGGCGGTACTACTGCCTGACGTTGCTCGGAGACCGAGCTTAGGCGATACCATCGTTTGACAAGGGCGGTACCATCGCTTGACAGGGGTGGTACTACGGTCGAGAATTCTTGGGAGACCAAGTCTCGTGGGCGGTGCCACCGTCGCCCAGGAAATCTGGGTCCGAATGGGCTGATCCATTCGGCCCAATTTGGGTCTGTCAAGAGCCCAATTGGCCCCAAATTAAGTTAATGGGATCACCTCCTATTTCTAACTTAATCTTCAAGCTAACTACGACATTTAAGACATTAATACTACAACTCATGTTCCGGTGCGTCAATCGCTTCTTTCGGCGAACTTCCAGTGAACGTCTAACGAACCCTTGGCGATGCTCCGGCGGACTTCCGGCAAACTCCTGGACTTGCGATGATCCTCTTGACGAGTTCCGACGAGCTTCTTTGGCACGCTCCTGGACTTCTCCGATTTATTCCCGTAAAACCTCCGATGACCGTCCGGATTTCCGTCGAACTCTCGAACTCCCAACGTGATCTTGGTCTTGACTCTGGCTCAACACCTGCTACATGCCTTACTGCCATCGTAGTTAATCTTGCACATGTAAAACAAACTTCGATCTAGACAATTAATTCTAAGTATTAATCAAGTTGTCCGGCATGTCATTAGTCCATTGACATTTAGTCCGATTCTTTGGCGCATCGTTCTCTCCTACAGCCTATTGCCCAATCGGTCAGTTGACTCCGCAACTCCGATATCCTTGGCGCAATACCCGCTCTTCTTGGCTCGATGCCCGAATCCACAGCCCGAAGCCTTCTGTCGATACGTTGATCGATCCACAGACCCGACATCCAATCTTCTGACATGTTCCTCCGGCCCAACATGATTTTTTCTGCTTTAATTGTCTCATCCCGATCGAAACATCCTACGTCACTTAAAAAGCATATTAAAACATAAACACAATTATCAATTGGTTTCATCATGAAAATATGAGATTCAATCAGTTATATATTATATTTTTTTTTACGTAAAGTTTTAGTCTCGATAAATCGATTATCTCACTAAGTCAAGATGATATTAGAATCAATCTAGTATTTAACCGTGACGTCTAATTATCTACTTAAAAGGATGAATCGCATGGCTCAATGTAAGTTAGTTTCCCATTGACATGCTTTTGGAAAAGAGCATAAGTCGCTTTTGTCGAAGCCTTTTCTTCTATCCAATGCAAATGTCTCATGCGCAAAAACCTCAGTTTCATAACCCCAGTAGGAAAAGTCACAAACTTTACTTTGACAACAACATATGCAACATTTTCATTAGAAAAAGAAAAAGATCATATATTTTTTTTTTCTTTTTATAGATGGCTAAATGTTTTGTTACGACATTGATAATTACTTTCAAAGACATCTTTTACGATCCATTCCGAAGGAAAAAAATCATGCATGATCACCATGGAGCTTAGAGACATCGACTCCCGTAACATCGATGATCTATAATATGTTATAGGATATAATTTTTTTTTAGCTCTATAGAGTCATTCGTTAAATAGAACATTGTAATGGATATCTATAAAATTTGGGACTCTTTAATCCTAATGGATATTTGATTTGTATCACCATCTCAAGAGTTAAAGAGTTAGTATTGTTCATCTGTCAATCTGATCAGAGTGCCTTTTAAGTCAAACATAAGTCAATCTGACTCCCCCATTGGCTCTCTTGCCTTTCACAAAGAATATGAGTGATCTACTTTCACTTTTGTGAATGCTTTTACTTTGAACTCTGATATGTTGGTATCTTCCTCATTTCCTTCGTCTGATCTCTCCTTAGCCCAAAAGTTCAGTTATCTCAAGTCCATCACCGATCTTTTGTGAGTTTTGCCTAGAGAGCAATATTTTTTATTATTTTCATTAAAAAATTACTAATCTTAAGAAAAAAATCAAACATCCTTACACCGTAGGTTTCTTGGTTGCCATCTCCTATTCTCCTCTCCCCTTCTCCCAATATAATTATCGGATTCATTTATCATAGATTAATATTATGACATCTAATCCGATAATTTTTTTAATGCCAAACTAAATATCATTTAAACAAGATAGAAGTCAGAGATTGAGAAATTGGAGAGTATTTGATGGCTAGAAGAACATTGTTACAAGTACAGTATTGCTGAGTAGTGAACAAGCTCTTGCATTTCATCATAGTTGGAAGTACATACAATCTGTCATACAAAATGCCCCACCAAGAAATCTACAGGACCTCTCAGGCAATACAGTTGAGGCACAGACAGCCTGCCCAAAACTTCCAAAGCAACTTCTTCTGCAAAATGCAAACAAGAACATGAAGAACACTCCATAAAATCCCACCAACAAAAGAAGAAGAAGAAGAAGAAGAAGAAGAAGAAGAAGAAGAAGAAGAAGAAGAAGAAGAAGAAGAAGAAGAAATCACTTGCCTTCTTTGGTATTTGATACAGCAGCTCCGGAGGTATCTTGTAAAGGTCTTCATCAACAGCTTTAGGCTTCCTCCTCTTCCGCTCATAGTACACCTTCTTCCCTTCTCCTTCGATTCCTCTCCTCTTTCCCTGCACCAAAGCCTCGTACACTGTAACTACATCCCAAGGAGAAACACCAGAAAGGATGCAGTAGTAGAACCGATCGCTCCCTACCGTCGTCTTGGGCTGATGCCCGTAAGGCGACAACACCTTGAAGAGATCCTCGCCATCTCCCACGAAGAAATGAGCTTGGACGAAGTCGGTGTCCATTATCGACTGCAAGCCTTGTGCTATCGGCTTCTCGTCGTAGAAATTCCAGTCGCCAAAAGCCGACACCTTGTAGCCTTTCATCACATCCTACACATGCATACACAGCAAACATGAGCTACTTAGCAACCATCGCCATGGCTGGTTCAGCTACCACAGAGCCTCTTCTTTACCTCCATGTTTCGAAGGCGCAAATAGAAGAAAGGACAGTAAAGAGAGGTTGAGAGAGAGAGAGAGAGGGAGGGAGTTTGTTGTCACTGGTGGAAGTGGAACAAGGACGCGAGGGGGTTCTTATAATGGGACCAAAGGCCGGAGTGAGGTTTGATTACTTTGAGGGAAAAGGGTGGGAGAAGGGATGGTCTCATGGCCTGCGTGCTCTCATGCTGATAAAGTTGGAGCTTTGGTGCTGCTTTCATTATGCTGCGTTTGCAACAAAAGGGAAGCATCCATGGCAGTTTGCTGCCTTCCCACGCCTGGAGACTCGAGAAAAGAAGAGGATGGGCCATCTCTTGCCTCCCTGACTGCCTGCCTGCCATCAGAGAAGACGCGAACAAAGAGAGGGAGAGAGGGTATATAGCAGTCAAAAGAATTCATCCATGGCAGTTCATCAGTCTGCTTAAGCCAACACGCATGGAAAATGACCAGTATACACACAAAATGTACATTATAAGAAGGTGGGTGGCTTTAATTTGTTGTTATGCTTACACAGACAAAGATGACACACTAAAAAAGATGAGGAACACGCATGTATGATCATCTCGTGTATCAAAAGCCGCATTCATGCATGCACATAAAAGGCGAAGGTAATAAAGAAAAGACAAGCACATAATTAAAGCTCGTCCCACTGCCGGGGGGGCTATGATGAGCCCATAACCTACGCTCATCTAATGCACGAAACACACTAATCAAACCTCAACCATTTTTCATTCGCTTTCTCTCCCAAAAGGCTCCATTTCTCGACGCTTTGAGGAAGCCTCCTCCTCTTCATGAGAGCTTTCGTTTGTCTTTTGTCTTTCTCTTTTGTTCTTCCGCTTTATTTATTTTTCTGTGCTGTGCCACAATGCTGTCGTCAACATCCTCACCGAAAGCTCTAAGATCGTATGACGCTAATCATTTTACGAGTTAAACACCACGCCATTAACTCTAATCACGCCGGCATTGACTCCTAATCCTCGCTTTCAACGACTTTGAGGTGGATTATGTCAATCCTCCTCCTTGAGGGTTGTGTTTTTCTTTTTCTTTTAATGCGTTTAGACATATAGTGAGTGTCTGCATGATGAAATCTCGATCATTTCATCGAAACCAACGTATTAATATAAATTCTTGGGGACCATTTCGTGTATACTCCTCTTCGAAATATGTAAATTATTTCTTATAACCTTTCCCCTCTAAATATGCCCAACAAACATATATGGATGATATTATTTTAAATTAGGATAGCATCACTCAGTTTCTCCATTTTTTTAGGAGTGTTTATGAGATTCCATATAGTTTTCTTTGAATTATTGATATATATATATATATATATGTTTTGGAATTAAGACGGAAACGGATGGACGAAGAAGCTCCGACCTCATTTTGACGTCATCCATGACACAGACGACTTGGGTCCACTGTGCACGTGACCTGACGGAGACGTGGGATCCGTACAGGATGTCATCCTGCGGTTGCCACGTGGGTTTCCTAACGCCGCCACGTGCGACTTCGTGCGATGCATCGTGATACTGCCACGTAGCGACGCAGGCCGATCGAACGGGGGAACAACGCACCGCGTCAGGGCTCCACCGGTCACGTGACTCCCTTGGCCACGTCTCCATCGGTGTCCGCCTTTACGCCAGGTGGGGCCCGTTTCTACCGCCCAGTCCGGCCGCGGGCCCCATCTTTCCTTTGCTGAGACGCCGGGTCGGGTCCCAGGCCTCGGATCCAGCCGTTGGATGCTCGCCACGTGGAAAGATTGGACAAGAGTAGGTTGTAAATTAAGCAAAAGATGGCGGAAAGCTTTTCTTTTCTTTGCTGATGCGATATTCGGTCGTCGTTTCTAATAATAACTCTTAGAAACTGAAGAAGGAAGGCAGCAATCGGCAACTCAGCATTTGTTTGCTGGTCACAGAGCCCATTGGCTTCAATACATATAAATACTACCCCTTCTAACACAGCTCTTTTATCACATCTAACACTGCTTTGCTTTCGTCTCTCCCCGCTCCATCTCCCTCGTTTCCCCAGCTTTCATACTAAGTTTTCCTTTGTTTTAGGTAATGGCTGCTGTCGAGGTGAGTAACTTGTGCTAGTTTTGCTGAGAAATACTCTTTCTACTTTCATGAAGTTGAGGAAGTTTTCCTCAGAAGCCATGGCTGTAAGCTGGCAGATGGCTGAAGATTGCGGATATTTACTTCCTGAGATGATTTGAATATGGAGTTCTGTCATTCTGTTGGCTTCCAAAAACGCATGAAATGGATGGTTATAAGGGCAATCTACTTAATTCATCTTTGTTAACATGTCTCTCTATCAAACCATTAAACTATGCCGTACAATGGCTTGTCCGTGTGGGCCTATATATGATGGAATTGCCATGTAACACCAGTGAAATACCTGTAAGAGTGGGTAGCAGTGTTCGTACGTGTGCATGAATCACATACGTTCATCTCCATCTGCAATAAAGTGGTCCAATACTCATGCAGGTGGAAACAGTCCCCGCAGAACAGGAAGCTCCTGCCCATGACGTAGAGGAGGTGGTGGTCAAGGAAGAGACCCCAGCTGCCGTTGCTGATGAAGCCAAAGTAGAAGTGGAAGCAGCCCAACCCGCCATCCAAGTGGTGGAATCCGAGGAGAAACCTGCAGAAGAGGAGAAAGCAGAAGAAGTCGTAGTTGCCGAGGAGGTCACAGAGGAAACCAAACCAGACACAGAACTGGCAGCACCTGATGCAACTCCAGAAGAAACCACAGCTCCAGCTACTGAGGAGACAGCGGAGTCTCCTGAAGCTGAAGCCGCCGTCGAAGAAGAAGAGGCGGCGCCTACTGCAGTTGAGGAAACCAAGGTCGAAGTGGAGACCCCCGCTGCTTCCGTGTAAAGCACGTATCCTCGGAGTTGTGCTTGAGTGTGGAGTCAACGGGCAAAGTAAGCAGCAACCAAGATTGAGAGATGGCATATATATATATATATATATATATATATATATATATATATATATATATATATATATACACACAATATGTGGCAGTGTGTACCTACATTTTGATGGGTGTGGATTAAGTGCTATGCTTGACTGTTATGATTGTGGCATTATGTTTGGTGTTAATGAACGAGCAAGACTAGTGGATTAAGAAGTTAATTATGTGGTTTTGACTCCAAGGCTTAGTCAATTGTTGCAACTGCAGTGGGTTAGGATCGGTGTTCCCACGTCTACCAAACAACTATATCATCTCAAATGGTGAAGCATATATGTATACGTGCCTTAGTTCGTTCTTAATCGTTTCGACCTTCACATCACCATAATTCTATCCTTTACACTTTGTCTAGATGCATCAGTCGCCATTAACTGTACGTAATGCCAGCTCGAGCAAACAAACAGCATATGTAGAAGGTTCAAGTGTGCACTCACAATGGTGGATGTTAATCCAAGTTGCACTGCTCCTTTCACATATGAGAAGCCATACGAAGGTCATGTCATCTTGTCAACAGCAGTATCCCACAATCAAGTCTTGTCCTTCTCTATTCTCTGGCCTCATGGCGGTCCAAAGGGCACAGCAGAAACCACAAGCAGCAAAAGGATAACAACTCGGCTGTCTTGTCCGTGGCCATATCTACGACGAGAAGTCACCGGGGCAACCAATAAATAACCTGATCTCTTGGCATTACTTTAAGAGCACTGCCAGCTTGGAATTATGCTCTCGAGTCGATCGCGAGAAGAAGGTAATGTTTTCTATTTGTATGTCTGAATCAGTAATCTAGAAGAGGGTTGTATCCTCTAGAATATGCTCCCTCCACCATCCTCTTCCTGCTCCTCACATGGCTGATATCTCAAAGCGTGGCTCGGAATGGAAGATGACAACTGCGGTCGATATGCGTGCCTGTTTAACTCGCTGTGTCAACGCCTGGTCAAACAAATGCATGATGCAACGATAATGCCAAAATTTGAATGATGAGATGTTGGCCATATACTCATGCAGCATCTGCCCGATGGACGGCTCAGATCACTGTGGTACACACGGGACCCGCCTGGAGAATTAGGATAACGTCTACCTGACGAAGACTTTGCCGGCTTTTGGCGGATCGTTGGCCATCGAATTAGAAATTAACGGCCGCGATGGTGTGATGTCGGCTTCGTGCTTATCTTCTCGCCGCACGCTTCGTCCTTGTCATTTTTTTTTTTGGTTTTAGAGAGTGTATTTTAGTCGCAGTGATTCGCAATATCTCATTGAAATAAAATAAACATAATAATGGAAAAAAATACGACATCCGTAGCTCGACAAGACATTATCTATATTATCCACACACAGGAAAGAAATACGTCTTCTCGGGACGCACCGCGGGGTGTCCAACCACGAGACGACATTCAAACACGTCATGCCACGTTACCCCGTTAGTCGGTCGCCGCGTATACACGCCAAAAAGAAGACGAGAGGAAGAAAAAAAGCTTGTTACTATTCGCCGCGGCCGTCGATTTCCTCTTAACGGGTTCAGGCAGGTGGGCCCGCCGTGGGGAAGCCTACCGCACGGCGCTTGACGTCGCCGCCCGGTGCGGTGGCGGTGAGAGAGGTCGGCACCGGGTTGGTGGTCCGCCGGTAGGGCCCGAGCCACTTGGCGAGCATGTAGCGGCTCTTCCGCCACGGCGGGACGTGTAGGCCGCGTGCTCGCAGCGACCTCCGCGCCGCGTCCGCCACCGCCCGTACCACCTGCCTGACCGCTTCCTCCCCTGCCACCGCCGCCCGCGGCAGGCACGCCACCACGCCCTTGTACGCCTCCGTCGGCCTCGCCACCTCGAACTCCGCCGCGAAATCCAGATCCACGATGTACCTCCTGCCCTGGCCGTCCCCGTCCCCCGGCGCCACCACCACGTCGATGTACTCGTAATTCCCCGCCGCCAATCCCCCGGAGGCGTTCCACCTCGCCTTGCAGATCCCGGCATTGTACCCCGCGGCCCTCAGCCGCGCCATCACCGCCCGCCTGAAGGCTGCGGCGCCGCAGCTCGACCTCAGCCAGGCGACACCCTCCGCCGCCTTCGAGACGTCAGTCGCCAGCCGAGTGCGAAACGAGTCCTTCTCGGCCGTCGAGCTCATCAGCTCCCGAACAGTCTCCGAAGCGGCACGATCCCGGTCCTCGGCGACATCGAGGTCCTCGAGGTTCTCGTCATGGTCGGATTCCCCGCCACCTCCGTAGTCGGCAGCGGCGGAGGAGGTGCTATCGCCGCCCCCGGTCTCGAGGAAGGCATGAACGAGGCCAGAGAGGCAGGTGGTGGTCCCGTGGTCGCTGCCGCTGCTAGCGTAGCCCGCGACGCCCCGTGCGTCGTCGCCGCGGAGGCGCGCCCTCGCCTCGTCATCGAGCTGTACGCTGACACGCTTCGCCCAGATGCGGACCGCCATCTTCCGGTAAATATCTCTCCGCCAGCTTCCACCTCTCTATCCTTTACAGAAAAATGCAGTGGAAGGAAGAGGCTACAGGTGTGAAGTCGGAAGGGAGACAGAACGGAGACAGGTGGCCGATATATAGGGAGTCGGAGAGGGAAATGGAGGTGGTGGGTTCGATGGGTGAATGGAAGGGACCCACCTGAGCCCGTTTCTCCTTCTCAATCACAGACAGGTTAATTCAACGGGCAACGGATATCAGCGTGGACGAAACGTTGCCAATTCCTTTAGCACGGATTTTACAGCGGGAATATTCCAGTGGAGTTTCATTGCCCCCATTACATTCATATCCATTCCTGAAGACAAGAAGATAAAATATTATGCATTATATGTATATATATATATATATATATATATATATATAAATATTTACGAGAGGATATCCCTTTGGGTAGTGCGGGTGGGGGGTGGCGTGAAGATGCCATGTGGCGGCATATGCCTTGGGATTCGGTGGCTCGTCCGCATGATCAGGAGCCACGCGGAGACACGAACGCGCGTGCGTACGCCACGGGGAGGCGGTTGACTCTTGGTGGAGCGAGCGGGGGCGGGGTCGGGCGCGTGTGGGAGGAGAGACGACACGGAGGAGATGTCGTGACTTGAAGCCACCCTCGATCCCTCCTCTACACTGTACAGGGATACGTATATGCTGTGCAGGTCGTGTTGTCGTGGATGCTGTGTTCTGTCGCTCATCAGCATCATCATCGTCATCGAGATGCAGCTTCAGTGGGTGAGCCGAGTTCTGCATTGTGTTCTGGAACTGATGACCCTGGCGTTGCTGGGTGCAGGGAATAACCAAGCGTAGTTCGTGCCGAAGTGGTACGTCTCCCATGGCAGACATCCGACGGCGTCCGAGGAGATAGCAGCCGATCGAACGCGTGTAATGGAACGGTGTGCTCCCTCATCTTATGGTGTTCGTACTGCTTAATCTCAAGTGGATCTCTGTGAAACCAAAAGAGAGTTTTGTTCTCGCGTCATCTTGCATTTTCCTCTGATACAACAATGAAATCAAGTTAGATCAAGTGAGAAATAGCCAAGATGAACGAAAACAAACGCAGACGACGTCAATGTATGTAGATTTTGGTCGGTCAACGTGGATAGGAAAGTCCACTTGTGGTTGTACAACTACTTGGCCGTCAATACTTGGTGTGAGTGGTTTCTCGGAGATATTAAGGAATCATCCAATTATAATTGGTGGCCTAATTAAGCATCTGATTATAAGCGTTGGGTTGACGATAATGTGGCATAAGAGCGACATTTATAATCAGATGCTATCATAGGATGATATCAGGACATGCTGTTGTACAATCCAATCAAGCCAAGGAGAAGCTGCCCATGGGCTAATAATCCATCCACTCTTTTCCCTTCAAGACAGTGGACACTCTCAGTAATCTGCTAAGCTGTTGATCCACACAGTTTTCTTTCATTCTGGCTTATGATCTACAGGCTTCCATCAAGATCTTGTTTTGACCAATTAGCACGCTACAAGTGTCTTAGTTTCTGTATGTCTGTGGTAATTTCTCTCCTCCTGTTGCGATCAGTTCATCATGCTCGGAGCACTGGGGCTGAAGAAATGGAGGAGTTCACTTCTCAGATCGGTTAGGAGCAGGCTAGCGAATTGAATGTTGATGGGAAAGAGGATGGAGAAGGCCACCGGAGACGACAAAGATGGCCTAAGCCAGTTGTGTTTTGAGGTTTGGTATCAGGCACACCGCATCGGAGGTGTAACACTGTAGGACATGGTCCTTCTTGCTGCTTTGTATCAAGAGAGGGGAGGCAAAGCTGCAAGTGGATCACAGGCCATGATGTCCCACGCTTCTGGTAATGTAGAAAGCTCACCTAACATTCAATTAAGGACAACTAAAAAAGGACTCAACTTTAAGAGAGGCACTCATCATGACAATCATGGACCATGGATTCAGATAGAGATTATGACTGTGTCTAGCATCAGTGCTCCTACAACTTGTGTACTCACTGTCGATGATCAGTTTTGATCTCGATTGCTAAAACTAATTATCCATCATAGTATAGTCACAAGCAAATAGTCTCAAACACTCTGAAAGCTTGCAAATTTTGGCATGGATAGGGATGGAGAGAGTATAGCTTGGGATTGATTCTGTGCAGCTGAGGACATCAGTTTGTATCTTGACATTTTGTGTCTCTTTGCTGATGAGGGACTTGCACTTGCACTTCCACACTTCCATTGAGGAAGAAAAGAACAGAATGGAGATGGGGAAAAGGAGGTGATAGGTGTTGGTGGCCTAAATCAAGGGGCAGCATAGGAGAATGATATCTTCCATGTTTGCTCTTTCTTTAGATGCTTACAGACAACCCAAGGGTTCCTTGTGACTGTCTCTGAGGTAACCTTGAGATATCCCTGTCAGATCATACTTGGATTTGTTACAGCAGCTTGTACTCAGAGAAGATGCTCTTACACTGAATGGCTCCCAATTCTGGTAAAGGTATAAAGCACATGATTCCAAAACACAGGACCTGATGGACTTTCGAATGTGTTGTTCTTGAGGATTGCTGTTGCAGTTTTCCTCAGAAAAAATCAAAAGATAGACCCTACTGTGACAGACCTCAAGTGAAGTTCTTGATAGGATGACAAGCATTTTGCTTTGGTGATGATTCCCACAACTTCAACTTGCAAGCAAAAGGAGGAGTTTGATAGAAGTCTGTTGTAGCAGACTTCAGATTCATAGTGTCACAAATTCAATATATTATCATCTGCAAAATGCAAATGATACATCTTCGGATGTATGATCCTGTTCAGCAAATATTCTGCAAACACTTTCACCAGAATCGGATGTTTCATTCGTGATAGAACACATATTGAAAAATGATGAAAATTAGTTCTTACAATAGCGGAGCAAAATCATGATGTCAAATCTGTCGTGCTCATTATCTCACATCACAATAATGTTCGAAGCATTAAGGAAAGCTACACAAGTATGAAGATCATACAAGCGACACCGACAAACCTCCAAAGAATTAATCAGGAGACTAATGGCAATCTGCTCAGATCTGAACTCTGTTAGCTCAAGGTCTTCTGCACGGTTCTCCTCGAGCGTCGCTATATACAAATGCACCAGGGTGCCATTAATGAACTCAGATGATTCACAGCTAAATCTTCATATGAGCTGTTTTGGCAGAGGGCCTGCATCAAATACATTTTATTCACTACTTTCCGAGGTATCCATGCAGTTGACAGTAGCAGAGTGGCCTTGTGCGATGACTTACCGAACAAAGCTCCGATAGAAAGAGGGGCAATCTACTAGTCGTGTCCTATGTCCATCTGACTAACATTTTGGAGGCCATCCTCCCAGAAATTTCCCAGCTGAAAATTCAGCAAGCTTCTCATGTCAAAACAGCATGCTCTCAGAACTTAACAATTCACCATTTCATTTGAGAATTCGGTGGAACATTTTACCTGAGAATGTGAATTCTCAAATCCAGCAAGTAAAGGCTGGTGTGTGTTGACATTTTGATGTAAAGTTGAGCCTAGCAGGTCTGCTGACCTATGGATCTCCATGCCATCAGGTAAGACACAATGAAGAGAGGGTTGGTTTATATATGGCGGTGCCACTCCTGAGGCTTCTAATGAGTAAACAGAGTTTGGCATAGCCCCACAAGTTTGATGCACCTGAATTATTGATTAAAAATATTAGAGATAGTAATCTAACCATTAACGAACAATCGGAGAAGAAAATTTTCCATCTTACATCCTTTGGAAGGAGGTTTGACAAATTGTTGAAGTCAAGATGTGGATTGACAGTGGCCAGCTTCATAGAAAGAAACTACAAGACATGGAAATAGAAGAGAATTTAGATGCAACACACGAACTCTATGAAGGATTCTCCATCACAAAATGTTAATTTTTTTCCATAATAATAATGATGATACCTCAACTTGGCGCTGCAACGACTGCACGTAGATGATAATCTCATCGAGCATGACTGCCTTTCCTGTCACCTACACATTTCGAATTGAAACTAAAGTCTTCATAATCTTAACATTTCATCAGAATTTGAAAAATTATTCCAAAAAATCCAACTTTTTATGAAAGCAACTCTTCTATATTTATTTAGGAAAAAAAAAATCTTCCAAATTCATTGCTTTTTGATACCTTATTGCAGCCCGGGACTAGATCTTGCAGTAGCTTCATTCTCTGGCTTATTTTCTCTCTTCTCACCTAGCAGCAAGAGAGAAAGCATCCATGAAGAATAAGCACAAAACACTTACACGATGAAGGATCATTATGGTGGTAACTTCATACCCTCTCAGCAAGGCTGTGGCTATCTGTTGCCTGGCCTCTTCTTGCCCGGACATGGATGTAGTCCTTTGGAGGCTCAGTGGACTTGGCAGTATTCTCCCTGCATTGTTTCTGACCACCATTTCCGTTGCTGCTGCAACCATCGTTCTGCTCTGCCTTCGGTTTAACTGCATCGTTTTCATCCCTGTTCTTCACCATGGAACGGCATCTCTTGGCATCAGAATCCTCTTCCTTTGCCACCTGCATCTTTACAAATTAGATCTTTGTTTGTCGGTTTACCATATAATGAGAAGCCGATTTGGGTCCATTAAGAATAGTTTTCTTTACCTTGGGAGGATCTATGGCAGAATTGGCCAAGATAGCATCACCCTTCACTTTGTCCGTCGGAGGAGCCTTCCGTTTCTTTGAATTGCTCCTGGCAGCACCTCCTGAGCTTACTCCTCTGGTGGTCGGATCAGACAAAGAAGATTCCTCCGTCGCATTCATCAATTCACCATTGTTTGCATTCAATCGTAGTGGCAGCTCCATTTGCAGAGTATCCAGAAGCCCAAACTGAGGTGCGAGATGGCCATAATTCCGGCCACCAAAGCTGTAGAATTGATCCAACTGAGTCGACACGGCTACTCCTCCCGTGGCCTCCTGCTGCAGGTGGCGGATATGACCCAACACGGACAGATTGGGTTTCGGAGGGGAACTAAGACGAACACCAATGTGATGCGACCGCGGCCACGTCCCATCGGAGGAGTTGCCGATGCTCTGCGATCCTCCCATGAGCTTATGGAAGGCCACGCCATCTGCGGAGGCGGGGGAGCCGGACGACTGCGACGGCGGGGCAATGGAGCTCAGCGCCGACTCAAAATGGCCCGCCGTGTCCATCGTCTGGTCCCAGTTCAGGTCGAGGAGGCATGACGGCAGCTGATCCGGCAGCCCGCAATACATCTCCGGCGAGGTTCGGTTCTTCCTTCTCCGAAAGAAGACCTTTTTGCTGATGAGAGCACTAGAAAGCAAGAAAGAACGCTGAATTCACATGCAAAGGTAACTGATCACCGGCGAGAGGCTGCCTCTCCACAACTGCTAGTTGCGAGAGGCAGTTAAAGATCTCAGCTTTGCTAAAGATGAGCACTCAAAGGCAAAAAGGAGCACCGAACTCGACAAGGCAAAAGGAGGGAGCATTGAGGGAGAGTGGAAAGAGGAAAGCAGAGGGAGTGAAGCGGAAGGAAAGGGAGATGATAGAGTTTGGAAAGCAGAGGAAAAGAGAGGCTTTTAAACAGAGGAATGGGAGGTGGAGGACAGAAGGGAAAGCAAGAAGAAAGAAAGAAATGGTGACCTTTTAAGTGAGGTCGCATATGGGTGGCCTCACAGATGCCAAACCATCAATCTTAAATGGAACTGTGTTCCCTGTGTCTCTGAAATCCTTGTGGCCATCACCTCAGGTTTTGTGCCCTTAAAGATGAAGGATACAGAGACAAAGGAGGAGTTTTGGGAGGAGCTGAAAGCTGAAATGGTTGTGGTAAAAGAGATGAGGTGGGAAGGGGAAGTTCTTGATCACTTGCAGTTTTGTACTGCTGATGAGGTGAAAGTGAAACCAACAGTGACTGGGGAGATGGAAGAAACCAAGGACTCTCTCTCTCTCTCTCTCTCTCTCTCTCTCTCAGAGGCCTAGGCCTTTTCTGAGGCTCTGAATATGGCTAGAGTTATGACTGTATAACCAATTTATCTACTTGTTTATGTACACTTTGTCTATGGATGTTGTTTCTTCCTATAATGTTTCCCATGACAATTTAAGCAAAATATCCATAGAGCCCTATGAGGTATGAGTATTATCTCGGACATGATGCACATTCTAGTGAGAAGAAATCTTCCTCCTAAGGTTTCATGATGTTAAAATGGAATGGGGAGTATTAGAGAAGACAATGAGGATGAGTGCAGAGATTTTTACCTTGGTGGATTGCATTGACCTCTCTCTCTCTCTCTTGCTTGGGTTCTGAACTTGCCTGAGTTCAGAGAGAGAAGATATAGTTTAGCTGATACAAATAGTAAATTACTTGGAGAAGGTGAAGTGGTTGTATCTACCTGTTATATTTGCAGAGCTTTGGGATTGCTGCTGACAGTCACATGTATGTTGGCCATATACAAATCTGCATTTGGATTCATTTGCAAGGTGGGCTTCCACAAGTCCTCCCTCCATCTTCTATTCCTCTCCCCAGGTCCTACATTAGTACACTTATTCCTCCTAATCCTTATTAATATCCAGTGATTTCAGATTACCACCATTTCTTTGTGACACTGCCACTTTATAGTTACTACTCTGAGAGTTGTTTAAAGCAACAGCAGATACAGCTTTTCTTGACTTTTTTTTTCTTTATTTTCAATAACTAATTTGATATTCCCAATCTGAATTCTAATCTCATCATTCAAAGAAGATGTCTCATTTGCTGAAGAACAGGGTAAAAATTCCCAATGTTGTACTTTCCAGTTCTTTGAAAAGAGAAGATTCTTCACTTCCAAAAGATCTGTGAACAATGAATTTATTCTTCTGAAAAAAGAACAAGAATCTCATACCTCACTCTGAGTTTCATATGCTTGTATCCTAGCCTGCAGTCATTGATGAAGAAATATATAAGAGATGGTGAGAGAAGTCAATAATGATTAAGATACATTATTCATGCTAGGCTTCTATTTGATGATTTTAAACTCAAACTAATAGAAACAATTGGCTTCCACAAGTTAATCATTGCATTTATTCCTAGGCAATTCTGGTAATCCCAGTTCTTGTTAGCAGTTACAGACTAACTGCAGTTCCAATAGCAATGTCCACTGACTTCACTGTGTTATCTTCACAAGCAGTAGTTTCCCTGACTTTGTCATCTTCACAGGAAGCAAGCTAATGTGATTGAATAGTAACAGTTTGTTGGTGTTGCAGTGCTTCTTCCTGGAGCTGTCAACAAGTATAGGTTTTCACATATTCTTATTTTGGCTAAACTACTCCAAGACACATTTCAGTACCAAGTTTGAATTCTTTAATTGAGCTTTGAAGGGCACTATTTATTAATGTTCTAAATTTTAGAATTAACAATCAAGAGTCTGAAGATGAACCTAATCAAAATTCAGAACAGTACATCTTCATTTCTCTGCTTCAAATCACTCTGCTGTCAGTGTCTCATAGACTGTTTGTTTTGGCTCTTTTCCATACAAATGTGGATGTCCAATTCAGTGAACATGAATTTAACAGCAATCTGCTCAGCATGGAATTTCTTTTATGCAGGGAAAAAAGTGTTCTGGCTTATACAAATTTAAAAATGTTGTCTTACATTACCAAGTACCAAAAACATATCTTGAGTTGCAGCAAAATTTTTGAGGAATCATCATTTGCTAATAAGCATAACAATAACAATAACTTGTTCTGAAGTCATTTGGTATTTCATATCTCTCATTGATCTTTGTAGAGTGATATACTTCTGAATGTTCATCATTCATTATTGGATCACCCCAAAACATTACTATGAAATAAATAATAGAGGAGGTATCTTTCTGACTTTTGGTAGGTCATTACAGCTCTCTATTTAGGGTTGTCAGCAGCACCTACTTCCACATATCTGACCTTTTTACAATACAGAACTGCTCCATGATTCACAAGATTAAAGACTAAAAACCATGTATTAATCTTCTCATGTTCACCAACCTCCAAAATGGTGACCTTAAGATTGATTGAGAACAGACAGGATATAATAGAATACGCCCTTCATCTTTGAATGAAACCAAATGCCAACTAACAGTGAATGAATCCTCCTCTTAGAAATAAGGTATTACTAATACTAAATTCATGGCCAGATGCATCAGGTCAAGATCCAACAACCAGAAGCCCTTGGCTTCGTTTAACCTTTAGGAGGACCTCTAAATTCTTCACCTCTTTCAGGTAGTGCTGTGTATTCCTTTGTTCCCTCTCAAGCTGCAGAGATGCCATTTGCTGTTCTGTAGGTGAAGATGCTCTCACGTCCCAATAATGCAATAGTTCAGCAACAATCTATTGCTCTGTGGTGTGTGCATTGTCTCACCAATTATTAAAGGAGTAGGGATAAGAATCATTTGGAAAGGGAGAGGGTGGTGGAACCAACCAGTAGACAAGAAGGAAACATTGATATAGTTGTGTCATTTTCTTTCTACAGTAAGAATTTACCTAAATATCAGAAGAGAAACACCTCTCCACCCCCCCCTTCCCCTCTCTTCTGTTTGAACTAGAATTGAGCTCTTAATTGTGAGCAAAAAGTGCATCTCAGACATGCATGATCAAACACCCTCTGGGACACCCACCTGAAAGCTAAAATGGTGTGTGATAACCCAACTCTTGAAATCTTTGAAAGAACAGACACCCAGTCTGTGACAACTTTCTATTGGATGGAATATTAAGTTAAAAACAGAGCTTATGGAGCAATATTAGACAGGCTCTACCTAGTTTTCACAACTTATGAATGAATAAGATGCTGTTCTTTTTAAGAAGAAAGGAGAAAAAAGATATCCTGGACAGGAATCACTTTCTTATATAACCAATAGTGAAGTAAATAAGACATTGAATGGAAAAAATGTATAGAGATTGGCTTATGACACTAACCGTGAAATGCAACAAGGAATCCTTGGAGCTTGTATGGAGTTGCTTACTGGATATGCCTTCTAATCCCTTGCATCAATATCAGAACAAAGGTTTCTTACATTCCATGTTACTTTTGCCTCTAAATCAGAGCACATTGTCCTAAGGGGGTTCCATTTAGCACCCGCAAGAAGCAGAGAATAGGTATGCACTTAGACACCCATAATTACTTCCAGTTGTAGTCTTTCCTATCAGTAGCAGGAACCATGATCTGTGCCTACTTCCAAATGCAAGAAAGGTGCTAATTTTACCCTTCAGACCATCTTTCGTCAAATTCATAATTTTATAAGGCAGCTGATGAGAACAATATAGTTTTATATCAGGAAGTCTAAGATGAAAACTATCGTGAAAATATGGACTTCATTCTTCGGGATGGTTACCTTTTTCGATCTACTAAATTATGTGTTTTTCGATCCTCCTTTCGAGACTTTCTTATTTGGAAAACGCACGTAGGTGGGTTAGTAGGTCACCTAGATCAAGACAATACCATTGCATAAGTCGATGATAGATTTTACTGGTCATCCTTAAAGCAAGATGTTGCTCGAGTAGTGTTGTAGTGTTGTACTTGTCAATTTGCCAAAACTCACATATACTATATTGGCCTATATATCCCATTACTTATTACATATTCAACATGGCAAGATGTGAGTTTAGATTTGTCTTTGGACTTCCCAAACCAACCATTGCTATGACTCTATTTTGATTGTTGTTGATTGATTTTCAAAAATAACCCACCTTATCCTATGTAACAAGACCAACGATGTCTCGTACATTGCTAAATTGTTCTTATGAGTAATGGTTAAATTACATTGCTTGCCCTCAACTATGATGTCTGATAGGAATAAGAAATTTTTTAGCTATTTTTGAAAACCATTGTAAAAATTATTTGGTACAACATCGAAATTCTCTTCAACCTTTCATTCCCAGACTGATGGTTGAACTATAATCATTCATTGGGAAAGATTCTTAGATGTTTAGTTGAGGAGAAACTAGAAAACTGGGATTTAACCTTACTTGTTGTAGAGTTTACATACAATAACTCAATTAATCGCTTGATCGAATAAAAGACTATTTGAAATTGTCCTTGGCTATACTCCTCACACATCCATTTACCTATACTCCTTCCACTTGACTATCGTACCTTAGAATCGGTCCACTCTTTTGCTCAACATATTTATGATTTGTATGTTAAGATTCGATGTAAAATTGTCATATGTAATGAAAGTTACAAGCTTGGTACTAATGCACATCGTAGAAGTCAAGAGTTTTCAAGTTGATGATTATGTCTTATTTTACATTCACCATGAGAGATTTCCTAAAAAACTCATTCAAGAAATTGCATGCTTGAGCCATTGGTCCTTTCCCCATTATCCAAAACATGAAATATAATGCATATATGTTTGATTTGCTTTTTGACTTAAATATTAGTCTAGTTTTTAATATGGAGGATTTAATTCTATATTATGGTATTTTTGAGCCTCCTTTATCTACCGATCTTCTATAGGTGACAATTCTCCCAAAGCATTGATTCTTCCACAACACACAGATAGATAAAGGCCATTCTTGATGATTGCCTTATTACGTATGCTATTAGCATCACTCAACACTTTTTTATCAATTAGCATGATCGTTTAGCTTTCGATGTTACTTAGATTACTTTAGAGGAACTTTGTGACTTTACATCAGACTTATTAGACAAGTACCTTGTAGATCACTCTCCAAGGTTAAGTTTTTTTTCCACCAATGGTGAATAATAAAGAATCATCTAGCTTTACAAAGGATTTTTAAAAAAATTATACTAGGCAAAGAAATCAATAAAAAGTCATCAATTAGTTGGCCTAAAAATTCTAAGAGGTGTTGTTGAAAATTAAAAAGTTTTATGATCTTTCTTAGTACTAACCTAGAAACTCCTTTTGTATTAAATACACTCTTATGTATTAAGTATACTCATTTACTATTTAGGTATTCTAAAAATCATATTTTAGATTTTTAAAATCATATTAATTTCCTAGGAGATTACTCTTGAGAATCATTACCTTCATTAATTATATTGTGCATCCTAAACCTCTATAAATAATGAAGCTTATCAATTAATAAATTATTTTAAATTTAAATAAAAATTATATCTTCTTTAGTCTTGTACTTTTTTTTTCTTATCTTTCTTATCTCACACTTCTTTTTCTCTCTACTTCCCTATTCTGTACCATCAGTAGCATTTCTGTAATCAGAACCAAGTTGTAACCACCTTCCTACCTTTTAGCATTGCAAAAGCTAGATTGTAACCTTGCACTACCCTTTTTTTTTCTCACTCTTAGTTTTATAAAAATATCACTAATGTAGCCAGCATTAATTTTCACTTTAATCTTATGCAACAGTTCCCACCATCAAATTAAATCACTTTTCCTTTGAGAAGTCAAAGGAAAAGCACTGTTAACATGAAGTAGCATGGCATGCTAACAACTGACCCTACTTAGCCTATTTCACAACAACAATTTTTCTGTTTTGTGTGTATATATATATACCCTTTTCAGATCTCAAGCAATACAGTCAAACTGAAATAATTCTTCAAAGAAAGGCCACTACCAATTTATAGGCTACCATAATACATAAAAAGGCTTTGTCAAATCGAAAATGGAGTAATGTTTTGAGTAGCACTTACCCAGCACAAAGTTCTTGTGACAGAACAGATGGTTATCATGCATATCTATTCACAGTTAACCAGTCTACCATCCGTATGCTCACTTTGCTGCAAATTAAGTATCAAGTAATTCCATCCTGCTGCCAATCCATTTGGCTGCATGCTTCAGATAATATTTCATGCTAATGTATCACAAAAAAATGAAAATAAGGTAAATTTAACAAGCACCTGGTGAGGAAAGGCCGGACGCTCTCTCAACTCTGGTAGCAACCTCTACCCTAAGCCAAGTCGCTGCCATGAATGATGACTTCGATCCCTCATCCAGTGAGGAGGCAATGGGGAGGCCATGATGAACCTGCCCGACGACAGCCCCATCCTCAATGTCGGCAAAGCGGGGGTCTCAGGTTCTGGTTCTACAAGAGGCAAACATGATAAATACTCCTCATCGTGGTTGAATGACCTCAAGATTTGATATTCTCATGTCAGATCTATGAGAGGCAAACCAACCAACAAAAGAATACACAGATGGCAGATGAGGAATATCTGATCCTCGAAAAGAAATCCATACAACATACAACATATTTTGATCACAACAACATATAAAAGTCACTGAGTGCCTTGCTCTGACATCTATTGCATAAAAAAGTTGAACTTCACGCTAATTATGACAAAGCAAGGACTAGCAGCAACATTTTACAAAACAAGAGGAAAGAAGAAATCAGCATTATCTAAGTCCAAAATTTAAGGACAAACTGTAATATTTTCTTTTTGACCTTATATCCTCTAAGATGTGAAGCAAAAGATATCCGCATTGTCATAGAAGACTAACAAGGGGACCATGGTCCCAATCACAAGTAGAAGATGAACTGTCATTCCTGAGAACAACCAATAACCACCACCAATCTGACAAGATGTTTTCAGTTCATGGATGCACAACAAATGAATGGCACCCAGGCTTGCCTCCCTTTTACTTTCTTTTTAACATGCTGGGTAACAGGGAGCCGTGCAGGAGAGTTCCATTCACTGTGATCTACTTGATTATCAAAGGGCTCATTAGATTTATCAGAAACTACTTTAGATGTTGCAGGTTTAAGAGAATATCCATCATCTTGCAAACCATTCCTTCTCTTGGAAGTCAATGATGCATTGTGGCCTCGGCCAAAGGGTACTTTCTGTTCACTCTCAGTGTCTGCTTCAGCAAGGAGATTCTTCAACATAACATATGGTTTTCCAGAATTCCAGTTCAGCTCCTTGGCAGCATTTTCTTCATTACCATTTCTTCCTTTAGGTTCAGATCGCCGACCAGGTTCCACAAGGATTGTCAAAGATGGACCATATCACTGCTATCAACATCGCTTTTGAAAAGAGCCCCTGCTGCTGGATCAGAAGTTTGTAGATCCCTTGTGGTCTGGGAATCTGTAATTGGCGAAGCTTTTCCATCAAAATTGGATTCTCCCTTTGCTGAATAACTTAGGAATGGAATCGCTCCATCTGCAACATAAAATGTGGAAATAATATTTTTCTTGAAATGGGCAAAGACCCTTAAGAAACGATGAATTCTGAGTATTTTAAAGGTATAAAATATAAGGAATAGAATTTACTTGAAAAAAATACACGGAATAGTATATACTTAAAAGGCATCTCAATCAAATTATGCTCTCCTATAGTTTGTACTGCAACAACAAACTGATGTGATTAAAATATCCGAGTCAATGGTCTTCCTTAAAATGCCAAACCTAATGGTCAAATGGATCATGAGTCAGAACAGTCAACTGGTTTGAGTGTAACTCCAGCCAAGTGTTATCCTTTAAGTCCTAACCAGTATTACCTGAAACTGTAAACTTTTAGATTATATTGTCATGTTAAAGACTTGGACTCTTGATAGTGAAAGATCTTTTTGACAGTTTGCTCAATCAAAATGTGTTCTTTAAACAACATATATAACCTTGTTAACTTGTTAGACATCTCATACTTGATATGCACAACAAAAGTGCTAAACATAATTTCCTGTTGTCTTAACTATCTTGCCCATCATGAGAGGCATAGAAGGGTATTTCTGGTAGGTCCCAGGTTGAGTCCATGTCACCTCTCCAATTATTATTAGGACAGGAGAGGCACAAGGCCCAAATGGGTAGAAAATGTATTGCTCTTTAGCCCATTTATCAGATCACATAGGAACTAGATGAAAAACACTTATTATAGTGATTCGAAAACTTGTAAACATGTTTATATCTACCGGACAATACATGCCTTGATTTTTGAAGGATCCTGTGGGTGATTCTTCTGGGATACATGGATAATTGACACCCATGTCATGTATCCAGTGCCAACTGTTACATTTTTCGCTGCACCACGAATCTAGATCTATTTTCCTAAGATCACTGGGAGATTGTTGCATCTATTGCGTGAATATAGATGGAACATTCATATATTCTTTGTTCTTCATTTTTAACATATTGGTCTACTGCCCTAAGAAATCCATGTATGTAACCATCCCGAAACATTTGGGGCCTTATGGCTTGAAAAAAATAAATAAAAATGAAATCCATTTTCCAGAGCATCTAGATGCACATTTCATAGCAAGTAAAACAGAATAAGTGAACTACAGAGGTCTAATCAATTCAAGATTGAACTGCCTATCACTGAAATGAAATAGTATATCAGATTTATAAAGTCTAACCTGAAACAGAGACCAATGATGCTTCAGTGCTGGCTCTTTGGCCATTTGAATCAGCTGAGTCATCTATTTTTCGAGTGCATAATTCAGCACATTGCATGGATTCAACATAAATATCTTCTTCTTTTGAAGAATGATAAAAGCTGCTGGAAGGAACTCCAGATGTATCACTGGTTCTTGAATCAGAATCAGGTTTCCCAACAATGGATTGCACATCTTCTGAAGTGGAGCATTCCTCAGTCTTATGGTCTTCTCCATCATGGCACAAACCGACTTCACCGAGTTCATTTGGGTTTGGCTGTTCATTATGTATATTGGCAAAACTATTTTCTTTGTCAATGCTAGGGATCTGAACATCTGTAACAAATGGGTTATCTGGGTTATTTTCATCACTGCTCAGAGGATAAACACTTCTTACCACAAGAAGATTCTTTTGTTTAAGCTGAGAACCAGATGTCTGCACATTGTCAACTTCATCTTTGTGGAGATCCAGTTTATCATAATGCTCAACAAGAAATACATTCTCGAATATAGCTTCATTGACACAAGGTTCTGCCTGCCTTTCAGGATGATCATTGGTTTCATCACCAGCAGCAAATTGTATGAATCTACCCTCAGTAGCTTCTCGGGGATCTGGCTCATCCAAGTAATAATTGGAAATACTATCTGTGTAGCTGGAACTGATCTCCTCGGTTGTCGTGCTTACGACATGTTTGTGGTTTTGCAATTCCATCCTTTCAATATCATCTCCAAGTGAAGGCATCAATTCTGAGGCATAACATTTACACTGAGAATCATATTTTGGGTCTTGACAAGAACTTAATTCTTTTGAGTCCATGTAAAGACTTTCTTCCTTACCCATTTCATGTTTTTTCTCCTCTACCACAACATAATTGTTAACTTCTGTTGTTTCTTGGCTCACATTTTGATTCTTATCACTTACTTCAAATGCTATACTAGATTGGATAACACCAGAGACTGCAAGACCTGAGTCCGAAACTCCCAAACTATCAGCTAAGGATCCTTCATAAGATATGTAAATATCCTGCCCTTCAGTCAGGTAATTTATTTTTTGTGCTTCAATTCCAGCCGATGAATGAAAACTTTCACATGAACTAGTAACACAACTATCTAAAACCATTGCTTGGTCTACCGGTGATCCTGCAATTGCAACTTGTTCATGTGTTCCAAGCCAATCTGTTTCTTCCTCAGGACATTGAAACTCACATTCAAATATATTGACCAACTGGGACATGTCATCTTGATCATCAATTGACCCATTGTTTTCAACTGCATTAAGTTTTTCTATGTGGAGAGAAAATTCTTTGTTAAATGGCAAGGTTGAAAGAAAATTATCAACGCTCTTATCAAATTCTACCACTAACAACTCAGATGGAACTACTTTGGGAACATCATTTATTATGCGTTCACCTAACTCATTTCCTACTTGAGAGTTTGCACAAATAGTGGTGACAGCAGCCCCCACCAACCCACAATCTTCAGGAGACCCAGGCTTCATGTCAGAAGCTTCCACGAGAAGTGTGGTTGATGCCACTTCTGAAATAAACAAATCCTCCAGCTCATTTTCATTTGCCAAAGAGTTAGCAGGTTTGCCAAGTTGATACTCACATCCAGAGGAATGAGCAGAAATTTCAAAAGGCTCACCAGCATTAATTTCCAAAGTGCATCGTCCACCCTCGGAAGATAGTTGAACTTGACACATTTGTCCTGCAACATCAGTCATCCTATCTTGAGCAATGCAGTTGATTGGTTCAGGTTCCATTGTATTTTCAGAAACCTCATGTGGAAGACCAGACATCAGTGTGGTTACTGTATTTACTCGATCTACAGTTACACTGATCTCCATGTATTTATCTTTATTCTGTAACTCAGAGTCAGTTGAAGAGAAATTGATGGAAGAATCATGAGGTAGGATCAGTGCTTTAGGAATGTCTGCATCTAACTTATTCTCTATATGGTTTCCAATGTTTTTATCATTTGCAACGGTAGCACTCTCCACTGCATATTGAACTGTAGCACAACCCATTTCCTCCTTTGAAGCATCCAGGGAAGATCCTTTGGTTAAAGGGAAGTAAGAAGAACCTTTTGTATCATCAGCAGTGCAAATCATATCGACTCCACATGAGACTGAATGATTTTGAAAGTGAGTCGAGCAATCCAGCTGACTTGCAGTGAATTCCACATCAGAACTCTGAACCTTGTTGCCATGACAAAAAGCACATGAATTGGAAGACTTATCTGCAGGTAAAGATGGATTTAATAAGGAGCGCACGGATTTTGGTGGAAATATTCCATCCTCCATGGCAGAAGATAAACAAGTCAACATGTATAAGTCCAGTCCTGATATCTAATAGACACCAGAAGAAAATGACCAAAAATAACAAGAAGGGTTTTCTGTCCACATACGAAAACCAAATATCAAAAGAACAAAATGACAAGCAATAAGGAAGGACAAGCAAGAACAATAAGCAGCCTCGAATGAGCACTCTTGTAATTTACTTTTGTCAGTAGCCTTTTAATTTTCACTTTCGTCGTGTCAACTGAAACATTCGTTGGACATGAAGCCACTGGTAATGTAATTCATAGATGACCAGAGCTCCTCAAGAACATAAAATTGATTGTTATACCAACTAGTAAAGCATTCATAGAAGACCACTAGTGACAACTCAATTCATCATACAATCCCATTTTTCTAACACATCAAACAAGAATATTGTGATTTGAAATTCTAATAGTGGTAGTCCTCACCATTCAATGAATTTAGAGAAAACAAAAGAAAAATAATAATAATAACAAGAAAAGAGAAGAACGACCAAAGAACACTAAAAATAATCACTCAGAAAAATTAAAGCAGCCAGCCCTTTCGGTGTATGGTCCCTTCGAAGCGAATCTGCCAATTTGGTCAATGCTAGGTGAAGACAAACCGTAGTCTCCGCCCAAAAGACACATTCATCGATCTCATGAAGTAATTAACCAGAAGAAAAAGACTAAAGAAATGAAAGACCATCACAATGGAGTCCATGTACCAGCAGTGTCCGTCTCCAAGATCGCATCTTTACACAGTTCTCTGCTGTCCCTCTCCGGCTTCGATTCCTCCACCGCCACCACTCCTGCAAATCAACTCAATCCCAGTAACCAAACCGAAAAAGAGAGCTAGAAAGCGACAAGAAACGCAAAACCCACAAACTGAGCACCAGATTTTTTCCTCGGGTCCGCATCCGCCAGCAGCTCACAAGCCGCATCGTTCGCATGCACGGCCACGACAACATCGGCAGCATCATCGCGCGGCTTCGACGCCGCAGCGCCGCAGTGCTTCCGGTGAGCCTTCCGGTGCTTCTTGCTGGGGTGCGGGTTGGGGTACACCCACCCGCACCGGCAGCACGCTTTACCACCTCCACGGCTCGCACTCCCTAAAGAAACGAATCAACCAAATATAAGCACCAAACCACACCAGCAGAATCCACGCAACGCGAAGAAGACCTGATGACGGCCCCGTCCGGTTCTCGTCGCTCTCCATCTTCCAAGATCTCGGCAATGTCGTTACTCCCTTGCGTTCGGACGGGGAGGGGACGGCAATTGAATGCGAAGACGCAGCGGCGATGCACGGTGACTTCACAGTATCAAGGATTACCCACCGTCCGATTTAGATTCAGCGGTCAGATCGATATCTCGAGATTCTCTAATCCGACGGTTTAAAGGCAAGTGTCGCTGTCCGTATCAAACACGGATGCAGCCTCGCGGTCGTCGCCACGTGCGCCGATTAAAAAAGGCCCTACGATCTCGGCTGAATCAGCCTGGAGAATTTTCCTGTTGCTCGTCTCACGGGGTTCCGCGAGAAGCCACGCCACCCTAGAAATGCTTCCTGGGTGATTCAGCCGGTCAATTGAAAATGGGTAAAGTTCGTTCCTTTCCTGGTCATATTTGCTTGATGACGGGTGATAAGACTATGATAATAGATTAAAAGATTCTATTTAATGATTCCCAGTCGAGTAAGCCAATGAGGATGAGTTTGACTCATAGCATAATTAAGATTATTATTTTTTTGATAGAATCATGATATATGTTAGTAGCAAAATTTTCATTATTCAATTTTTGACATTTATGACAAATCTTTTTGTGTTCTTAGTAGAAAACTTTAGAAATATACACATATTTTATCTAAGTATGCATCAAAATGGTGATTTGAAACAGATAACCAGATGTAAGAACTAATCAAAGAGTTTGGAGTGTACAATTCATTGGTATTAGATTGGTAAGAACCTAAGAACACATAGTATAAATCATCCCAAACAGGTTCTAAGATCAGTAGTAGCTCACAGAATCAATCATTCATCACTGAAGTGGATTCATGATTGGTGTCAGATTTCCAGTGCAAAGTAAGTACAAAGAATTCCAGCAATTATGGGAAGATGGATGAATGCTTGGATTTACTGCACTGACTCATATCCATGCCTCAGGTTGCCAGTCTTGGTTGGCTGCAATCCCTGTTTGACTCCTAGTGGCCTTAGACATCAAGAATCTTATTTCTATCTTGTTCTTAATATAGGGTGCCAAAGCAGCTATGCTTGTCCTGAGTTTCTCACTCTAAAAGTTTGGCAATCCTACCTATGCTCATGAAATCACCATAAAAAAAGAATAGAAGATCCAATCGATTAATACATCCATTTATCTTATCACTATAAATTGGACAAGAGGAATTATCTTCTGGTTCAAGATGTTAGCAATCATGTCAGCATCCATTTCTCTCTCCATTCTGTCAATTCCCACTAACATAGCACAATGGAATCCTATCAGTCATTTCTTCTTACTAAGAAGGAATGTTCTTAGTTAGAATCACAAATAAGAAATCCAATCCCTTAAGTAATATATTTGGAAGAGATCCATCAGTCTTGAATTTAAACCATTATCCATGCCACTTGACCAAACTATGATTGACCCCAACATTGAGCCCCTCATCTCCCTATCTTTTGACCAGGAGACAGCCTATGATAAGACACTGACACTCACATGTGTGTGTCTTTCTTGCCTTGGGACCCCTCTCTTCTCTTTGTGAATTAGCATGGTGACAACCACACTGAAGAATGTGCCCAGATATTTCTGCTTCCTCTACTCCCCTTACAGGAGAACTGATGCAGGTTTCAAGAAGGGTCCCCCTCAAGAGAAGGATAAACAGGTCAAAGTAGTTCCCAAGGAAGGAGGGAGGACAAGTTGACATATTCTTTGGAGGGCTAAACTTCATTGTTCATCCGAGCATTCAAAATCTTCAGCTCCCATCACACTATTCGGTTGTCTAATACATGACAGTGGTGCTTTCTGAAACTGTGTGAGACATAGATGGTTTCTGTCAGCCAGGAAGGCTGGAATTGACGAAGAGAAAGGTGCTCGTTGCTCTGTTTGCTGATCAGGAAGGGCAACAACCTGAATCGAAGAAGAGGTTCAAAATTCATGGACCAATAATGTCATTGCTTCATTTGTTTTCTCTCTCTTATGGATTGATTAAAACTCATCTTCCTTTTGCTCTTCTGCTCATATGTTGCTACTGATCCCAGCATCTCTTTGTATCGGGATACTTATTGTAGATCTTCGTATGCTCGAGAATTGAGTATGTGACATTGTGATTGATAGGCTTGACTGTGTTGTTCCTGACTTTATGTTCTCCAAGTATCTTCAAAGAGGAATCATATTTGATTCAGATAAATTATTGATTATTCAACTGTAGACCAGCATGGAAAGATTAGGAAACCAAGGCAAAGATACAGACCAAGGGAAGTTTAGATAGTAGCATAGATCTTGAAAACATTTTTAGTAGAATTTGGTAAACTATATAACCTGAAAGCATATAATAATGCCACTGCTATACAACATGGTAATAATGCTTGGGAAATCAAGCATGTACATGTCCATAAGTATATGCCTTCAGAAGCTTTTGCACCTATAGCTCCAAAATTATATATATATATATATATATATATATATATATATATATATACACACACACACAGTCAAAGAATAGCCATTTTTTCCAATCAGTGCAGCAATTTGCATTTGATGAATGCCAACAGAAGAATTATGGTAGGGGCCACAATATTTTCAGAAAAATCATACTAAACATTGATAAAATCCATCACATATATGAATGATAACAGCCTCTTTCATTAGCTTCTCTTTAATGAAAAGATTTACATCAATACATATCAAAATTGTGCACAGTGCAGCAAGATCAGAACTCCATGATCTGGCAATAGCTCCCTTCTAGTTTATGGACTTGGAATACTGTAGTCTATTTAACTTGCTTCTACTGGAAATGACTCAAAACTCAGATTTCAATGAATGAAATGCCAGTTTATCGAGTCCCACGAGTCGAGAGCCATCCCACTTTGGATATGCCAAGAGCAGTGACCCATATCGTTTGGCCCAGGCAAGGATACCAGTACGTTCAAACTACAAGTTTGTGCTCATGCCAGAAATAACAGGCATATGGAAACCCAAGGCAGTAAAATGCACAAATCAACTATATGTTCATGCTGCCGGATATTCCAAGGTAAATCAGGCACTTCAAGTATAATGAGAATATCTGGTATCAGAAAGGAATGACATAAGGCAGGGCAACAACATCCTCTGACTTGATTCTTAATGCCTCAGACCAAACCTGGGGTTCTTCATTGGTCTCCAGCTTCGGTTTTGGCTGTTGCAGATGGTGACAACTGCTGAAAAGCCACTCTTGGTCGTCATGCTCAGGCCATTCATCCACTTTGGGAATGGAGTATAGTTGGTTGAGATACATGGAATCCGGGTGAGGACTTGTACAAATTTTACTAGTTGCACCACTTTCTGCAGCAACCGTTTGCGTAAAGCCAATGGATGATGGCTGAACTTTTGTGATACCATTTTTTATCTGTTCCTTAATATCTACAGGTTTTCCTATGAGCATGGTGTTTATGGCTTCAGGTTTTACTGAAGGGTATGCTGTAGCAACATGGGACGAATCCGGTGCCCACCCATTCTCTTCACAAAGGTGAGAGGAAGTGTTTGCTCTCGGAAACTTGTTAGGTAGCAAATTATTCTCTGCAATGTCATGGCAAACGTAGTACCATAAACCAAACAGATGAAGTTTATAACACCAAAGTAACTAAGGCTGCCTGCAGGATAACAGAAAGGAACATTAGATAACTTACCGTTGTGAAAGCCATTTGTATGAATTTCCTTTCTCTTCTTGACATTGTCATTGATAAGGTAATTCTTTGCATCATCTGTCTGAGGGGCTAAAGGCTCTAGATTGTGACTATCTAACTGATCCTTCTTCCTGCCATCTTGGGGCTCATTTTGTTTTTTATGTTTCTGTTCGCCTCTCTCTTTTATTTTCGCCTTTTCTTTCTTTTTCCCTTTATGTGTATCTTTATCCTTGATCTTCTTCTGATCATGATCCCCATCCCTGTGTCTCTCTTCTTTCCTATCATCAGCTTCCCTCTCCTTATTCTTCGCTTTCCCCTCCTCCGTCCTGTTGTCTGCACCCTTCTCCACTGATCGGTCCATCCCATCAATTCTTCTTTGCTCCATAAGGTCATGGTTTTGAATGATTTTGTTAGATTCTCTTCGGTCATCCATCTTAGTTGCAAGGCCAATAGAGTCAACATTTTTATTAGTGGAAAAGATTTGTGCTTGTCGGCCCATTCCATTAGTTGTTCTCCGCACCACACTACTAGAACATGAGGCAACTTCGTTACTCTTGTAATTATCATTTTCCAAACAATTTGCAGGGGATGGGTCCTCAAATCTTCTTTGAACAGAACCAACTGGTTTCTCCACTGGTAATGCCCTACCACCATTCCCTCGTTGCCCTGTGCTAGCAACTTCTGGGACCAACTTGTCACTTGTAGTTCTTTCCTTCGGCACCGCACCTGCAGAAACCAGCCCCTCATTTCTTCTTTGAGTTGAAACAATATATTTGCCAGCTGGTCTTTCCAAACCATCATTTCTCCTTTGTGAAGCACCCATGGAAGGTGGAATGGTTTTATCACTCGCAGCTCTTTCCTTAACCAATGCAGCAGCACCCAAGCTACCAATGCCTTTTGCAATTGGATTACTGAAGTTCTCAATCTTTCTATTTGTTGCCACCTTCTCTTCATCTTTGATCCTCCTGTCCAACTCCTCAGTAAATCTATAATGTTTAATTTCCTCACTCTTCTGGCTGCACTCTCCAAATGTGTCTTCATGGAGAGAGACGATCTTTTTGTCAGACCTATCATATGGTATCCTGCTCTTATCCGTGCCCTCATCCTTCTTCTTGTCTTTCTGCTTTCCTTTTCGATCTTTTTCCTCCTTGTGTTTATCTTTAATTCGATCTTTGTCTTTTTTCTCTTTGCCTTCTCTCTTTTCTTTGTCCCTCTTCTCCTTTTTATGCTTCTTTCTGTGCTTCTCCTGAGAGTCAAAAATTAACCACAAAGGTCAAAAAAAAATTCTCTCTGAGCTTTGGATGCTCACCAAAAGTGATCTAACAACAGTATTAAGAAGACATCAATTACCAACATGTAAGCCACATGAGAAATCTAGGCTTCACTTTAAAAATTGTCATCGAATATTTCAACAAATAAAAAGTTAGCTTCAGACAAGTGATAAAATTTTGAATGCCAGTATCCAGATAGGCATAAGCTAGAACAAAGCTAAAACAGCAACCGAAGAGTAGAGCAACCAAGACGAGAACTCCCCCGACAACAGATTAATCGTTAATCAAGATAGCCATCACTGAGCCTTACCACAAAAATAAAGCACAATGAACACTTCAATAAACAAACTGAAGCATCAGAAAGTGAATACACCATTCAATGTAGACTGTATAACCTAGTATACTCCTAATATGGACAAGTTTGGTACATACCACAAGCTTGTGCCCATCAAGATTTTCCACTAACATATACATTGGGTTTCTAGATGAATCAGTAAGCACTTTAATTTAATGGATAACACAGAACTTAGAAGATGCAAAATTACTGCAATCCAAACCCTAGAAACCTCTAACAGGTAAATTTAGACGTCTGAATGTCATAACTACATTAAAAAAAATTATTTATTGAACAAACAAAATTAGCAAACGAAACAGTTGAAAACGATTGCAGGTAACAAGGCTAGAAGCATATATTTAAGCAATCTCTTTTTGGTAGACATCACCAATGGTCATGATTGGCATCAAGAGTTAGTGCCAAAACTGCATTGCATGGATTGGATTGATTTATTTTTCAACCAAAAACAGAAGAAACAAGCAAGAAAGCAACATGAGAAGTTAGGTATCCATTCTATTCCTATTAGGTAGATGAATAATAAAGGAAAGAAAGAGTTCGATAATGGAAAATGAAATACAATGGGAATGACAAATTCTGTCAGATAGGACATGTATGATGTCAAGAATTTAGTAGTTTGTTGGTCAACAACTGGTACTTAGCCTAGTTATATTAACAATCTTTTTATTTTTGCTTTTCTTCAAAAACAACTAATGATCATAAATCCATGGAAAACTGGTGAATATTAAAACCGCATACACCTGGAAAAAAATGCAAAAATTCCAAACCATAAAAACAACCCTACAGTGAAGACAAACTAAACCGAGATAAAAAGATGGTCAAATTTCAAATAGCTTGAGAAAATAGCCACTAAATTGACATAATTGACACAAGATAGAACATTGGTGCATCACAAAGTACCTACAAGTTTTCTGATTACAACACCAAGTCTCAAATTTATAGCTTGTTTTTGTTGATAATTCAGAAGATGGCATAGTACCTAGAAAATCATATGTGAAATTGCCTAAAATTATAAAGAACTGATACATCCTTACAATAAAACTCCATTATAAGGATTTAATAGCTCTATTTAATAATGTAGACAACAATAATAATCATAATTAGATGCCAAGAAGGTTTAGTAATGCTCCACATACAAAGCTTGATATCAAAAAAAGGGAGCCAAGCACATAACGTCATTCTTGTACCACCGAAATTGATAGTCCATGTCATGACTGGAAGAAATATGGATAGCAAATCCCTGTAGGTCAGGCTGACCATGTTCAAATCAACCTGTTCAATTTTTTTGGCGTTCAAACTAATAATCATGATTTTTATTATTTTCGGGTATATTAATTTTCATTTATTTTTATGTAAAAGGCTTAACTTACAAATGATTATTAATAACATTGAGATATTTTCTTGGCACTTCCCAATAGCTAGTAATTTCTAAACAGTCATTTTTTCTGCAACACAGGCCTCCGACATGAGCAAATTGAGTGGTCGCATTAAAATATTCCAAAAAAGACATCTTCATAGCTTTTTTCATTCCATCTCCTTAAGTAACATCAGGAGAAAGCATCATCCAAGAAGACAGGATGTGTTTAAAATTTTAAACAATGCACAACCATAATGTTTGTTGTTTTCTAGCAGCAAGAATTTCCTGTATAGAGCATAATCCCCACCAGAGAATCTGCTTGGAATCTAACATCCATTCCTGTACTATGGTTCTTGCTGACTGGTGCTACAAGTTAGAAACACCTATTCTAACACATTAAAGATAAGAACATCTCTGGATAGCACAGACTGGAACATGATTCAAGTGAACTCAAAGCAGCTCTGGCACCATAAATTTAAGATTTTTGGTAAATAGGACCCACTACCAGCTCATTTATAAAGGCTTTGTGCCAATAACCCTATGATCATGTCCATGAGAAATCAGGAGACTCAATTTCATAAATTGATACATCAGAGTGAACGAGAAACCATCAAGAATTCTACATACATCCTTTTCATATAGTAATATGCCTAGGATCTCCAGCATGAAGCAAAAACATCAGAATCGTTTTTTCTCTTTTTTATATCAAATGTCAAGACATGCATCTCTATTATTACAATGGGAGATGCCTTCTTCACCACTCTCTGTACCAGCAGACAATGTCATGTCACTGGTCAATGGGAGAATAAAAACATCAGAAGTGAAATGGTGGAATAGCACAAGGTGCTGTGATATGCACTGGGTGTACGGAAGATCTATTATATAACAGGCATTTTAACATTGGCAAAATTAGTGATTAACAGACAATGAATCAGGAAGCCACAAATATGCGATTGTAGTAATAAGCATTCATTTGAGAGAGCTGAATGGTGGTGCTTCACCCATCAAGACAATGTAATATATGATTTTCTCTAGTGTGAGTGCTAAATCATACCGTCACTAGAACCTGACTACAGTAAATGGGATTTAAAGAAAAGAAGTTGTCATGGTACATAATTGAGACTTGAGAGATACATCCTTGCATTGTTATGGACGAAATATCATAACTAAGGCTATAAGTCCATGGGCAGATGCAATATACTCACATGTAACTTTAAATAATCTATTAGTCTCTTAGTTGAATGAAAAGCACAAATGACATCAAAAGTAAACTCAAAGACAAACTAATTGTATGGAGTTCTGGAGTTCATTCAATTCAATAATGCAGTAAATTTTAATTGTTTATGTAATTTTTGCACTGTCAAGACAGAAGCCTACAATTATCCAAGTTGCACTCAAAATAATTGATCAACATATTTTTCCTTTACATTCCAGAGTATGGTTTCATAATAATAACTCAAATGAGACAAAAAGCACACATGAGATGAAATTTATATTTCCCGTCTTAATTTAGGAGGGTTCAGTTCAGTAAAAAGGAGCAGCTTGTGGTTATCAATCCCAAGAAGATTAAAAAAAGATACTGAAACAGAACCTTGCCTCATAGGATCAATTCAGCATGTTAGCTACAGCCACAAAGAACAAGATCAGTTGATACACAAAAGAACGGGTTTTACCACAACAATACTCAAAATATTTCCTAATCTAATTTAGCAACTACCGAATGCAAGGTGCACAAAACTATAAATCCAACAGAATTGAGTGAATGAAAGCGAGCATCTTCATATGAGCTTACAAGAGAGGCACCTCAGCTAGTAAGCCTACGTGGTCGTTCGTCTTCTTTTCAAATCCTGGTGGAGGATAGGGGAAGCAGCGAGACATTGCACGGTGAGTGTTGGTTGACTAGAAATACTAGCATCCAGAACAACTGTTCCAGTATGGGAACGGACCACCACCAATACTCCTGCCTCTGCACCATGTCCTCACACACATTTCCAGATTCAGAACCACTTCATTGCTCTGAACACAAACTACCACCACCAATCACTCAAGGAAACCAGAAAATTCTACGAAATGGATGTAAAACAATCTATACCTAATAGACTCCGTCAACACTCGTACCAAAAAGGAATTAAGATAAAGATCACAAACACCGGAAAGAATCAAGATCACCCCATCCTAGAACAGCATTGCCCGCCACCAAACACACACGACACGCTGCAGAAATCGATGAACCAATCTACTGGAATCGGCGTGAAACAATCGACCTGAATCTTAAAGCGCAGTCCTCTTCCATGTCTCAACCCGTGACCAAAGCCAGGCCCCTTAAATCATCACAATTCGAGATAAAAACATGACCTTTTTTTTGTCTCAACAGGGAGGCGACCCCCAACAAGCAACACCAACGCTTCAGCAGCCGAAAAGACCCACGCCACAGGAACCCTAAAACCAATCTCCAGAACACTACAGAAGGCGTCTCTAGTCCTGCCCTCCTATCCCTAAACCTAAATCCTCAATCGCCAACCAAGGCAAAGAGGACGAGCTCCAAATCCGGAAAAGAAGAAACCGAAAAAGAGGGAACTTCTCAGGATTCAAAGAAGGTCCATGAAAGCGAAGGATGGAACCAAGAACGGGCAGAAACGGACCAATCTTGACCGGAAAACCACTGAAATTTCGCGGTTTTCGACGGAGAAAGATTCCGATGAGGGATTAACAGCGGGGGTGCAAGAAGATCCAATCGCGTTCGTCTCACGTCAGGTACATATATGGATCGATCACAGAATCATCTACAGAGGGGAGTAAACGAGGGTTTGCTCTCTCTCTTCTTCGTTACTTAAAAGAGACGGATCGTGGAGGCTGCGGCTCCTTCGTTTCCTTCCCTTGATCAAACCACAAAGGGGAAAAGAAAGAGGAAAAGGAGGCTGGAGAGAGTTATTTATAGACCGCTCCCGTTGGGGTAATCGATAGTAAATAACGCAGGAGTTTGGTTTAACGGGTCGGATCTTTTTATCCGGATCTTAAAACCTGTAACATGTATATATATATATATATATATATATATGTTAAATAAGAGAGATAATATACATCGTGTATACTGTATTATGTACACATATATAACGAGTTCGTAGTTAGCTTCTTCCAACTCCTTAAGACTCCGCATGCTGCCAAGTACGATTGCTGGCCCGGCGACTCTGACCGGCTTCTCGAATTCGCCGCGCCTCCTCCGCCGCCCCATCGCCTCCCTCCCTCTTCCATCCCCACTTCCCTTCTCGCTCACAGGCAATGCATCCTTTCCGACTCCTGTCTTCCCGTCTTCTCCGCAGCCTTCTCCGGAAGACGCTACCTCAGCCTTCGTCCGCTTTCTCAGGGCCTCCTCAAGATCCGTTAAGTCGCTCCTCGACGCTGGCCTCCTCCACTCGGTTGCAGTCAAGGCCGGTCTCGGCCAGGACGACCGAGTGCGCACCGGCCTTCTCAGCCTCTATTGCAGGTGCGGCTGTGTGGACCTCGCGGGCAAGCTGTTCGACGAAATCCGCGAGAGAGATGTGCTCGCGTGGACCCTTCTGATCTCTGGCCGCGCTCGGGCCGGGCAGTATCGGGAGGGGCTAGAGATGTTCGCCGCGATGATCGCCGAGGGGCCTCTGCCGAACCGCTTTACCCTGTCTTGTGTTCTGAAGTGCTGCGTGGGTTGTGGTGATCCTGGAGCGGGCAAGAGCGTCCATGGATGGGTTCTAAGAAACGGGACTGAGTTCGACGTTGTCTTGCTCAACTCAATCCTCGATTTCTATGCAAAATGTGGTGCCTTTGCATGCACGAAGAATCTTTTCCGAACGATGAACGAGAAGGATGCGATCTCATGGAATATTATGATCGGCGCGTACCTGCGTCAGGGTGATATCGATGGATCGATGGAGTTGTTTAGGACATCACCCTATCAGGACGTATCAAGTTGGAATACGATCATTAGTGGGCAAATGGAACATGGTCTTCATGCAATAGCCCTTCAAATTCTCCATACAATGGTGGATATGGGACCTCGGTTCAATCAGTTTACCTTTTCCACGGCTTTGGTGATAGCCAGTAGATTAACTATGCTGGATTTGGGGAAGCAGCTTCACTGTCAGATACTAAGAACTGGGCATGTAGGCGATGTGTTCGTCAGAAGTTCACTGATAGATATGTACTCTAAATGTGGGGATATGCACGCCTCGTCCTTCGTTTTCAGTGGCTCATCAGAACATACAGATGGAACAGTGACAGAAAGCATTTCCTTCAGTGCCATGGTTGCTGGGTATGTCCAAAATGGCATGGGCGAAGGAGCTCTGGAGCTGCTACGCGACATGTTTCAGCAAGGGGTGAAGGTGGATCAGTTCACTCTAACCAGTGCCGCTGCAGCGTGTTCTGATGCCGGGATCCTAGAGCAAGGCAAGCAGGTACACTGCTGTGTTGAAAAACTAGGCCATGTGTATGATGTTTTCCTCTCATCTGCAATCACTGATATGTATGCAAAGTGTGGCAGCTTGGAGGACGCCCGAAAAGCTTTTGACAACTCTCGTGTCACCAACGTTGTACTGTGGACTTCAATCATCGGTTCTTACGCTTCACATGGTCGGGCGGCAGAGGCTATTCATCTGTTCGAACAGATGTCAGAGGAGAAGATTGTTCCAAACGAGATAAGCTTTGTGCATGTTTTATCAGCTTGTGCCCATACCGGACTGGTTGGGAAAGGCCATGCATACTTTAAATCAATGCAAGAGGATCACGGCATAGCTCCGAGCGTCGAGCACTATACATGTATGGTTGATCTCCTCGGTCGAGCTGGTTTACTCGACAGGGCAAAGGATTTCATACATGAAAAAGGCATCAGCAATTATCCTGTTGTGTGGACAGCACTGTTATCAGCTTGTCGAGTTCATAATGATGTGGAAATGGCGTCTTGGATCTCTGAGCAACTAGTTCAACTTGAACCTTGTGACTCTGGCCACTACATTTTGCTATCTAATATGCATGCTTCCAGAAGGAAATGGGAGGAGGCCTCAAAACTTAGGAGGATGATGCACGAAAAAGGTGTGAGAAAAAGGCCGGGGCAATCTTGGATTCAGATAAGGAACAAGGTACATACATTTATTGTAGGAGACAAGTCACATCCTGAAGCAGCTGAGATATACTCATACTTGGAGAGCTTGATTGGGAGACTGAAGGAAATGGGATATGCCAGTAGAACAGATTTGGTTCTTCATGATGTGGAGGAAGAACAGAGAGAATCCATCCTGAACTTTCACAGTGAGAAGCTTGCTGTTGCTTATGGGATCATGAGTACTCCAAAAGGAATACCTATTAGGGTTATGAAAAATCTACGTGTTTGTGCAGACTGTCATGAAGCTATCAAATATATTAGTCAGGCTACATGCAGGGAAATAATCCTCAGAGATGCATATAGGTTCCATCATTTTAGCAATGGGAAGTGCTCATGTGGGGATTACTGGTGAATGGAGTTGAAAATGATGGAGCACCCATTCACTTCGCCTATCAATTCTAACAACTTGCATGGCCTCCAAAACCAGCATCGAGGTAAATACTTCGGAAACTACAAAAAAAAAAATTAATGGAAATATCAAGCAAAATGCTCAATGTTTTGCCATGCAGTTAGATTTATTACTTTCTAGCTAAGTTGGCATTTGCATATATTTGGTGACTATGAAAGTGTGAAAATTTTGTTGCTGTTTTATTATGCATCATCAACAATTATTTCGATTATGGTAGGACACATGCTAGATGTCAATCCACATGTTTTGCAGGATTATTACTCAATTATACTAGTATAAAAGTTGCTTACCTGAGCTATTAACACATTCACTTGCAGATAAGTCCATCTTTGTGGTCTGCTTACAGTAAATTGTCAATGATCTAAAGAAGACAGTACATATTTACCTCAAATTCCTGTATGATTTTGGGTCTTAGCTTTCGTATCCAAAGAACAGAACACTCAAATGCCAGTTGAAAGGAAAGACCCCTCAAAGAAGCCATTCTCACATGCTTAAGTTGTAAGTTAGTATTTCACTTGTCTTGAGGAATATGTCAAATGCCATAGAGGTCCAAAGGGAAAACTGTTGTCCCTGAAAGCAAAGCTAAGATCTGGGAAGATCTAGTGTGCTTCAAAGGACCGCAAGAGGGGGATACTGGAGTCTACAAATGACAAGAATGCTTTTGGTGGTAACTGTCATTAGTTTGTCTGGATACCCATGTTATTGGGCCCTGGAATCTTACATTAGATTGTGGATATGGTGTCACAAGATAGTTTCTATTTTTATCACCACAATGCAACACGTCCTGCACTTTATTGACAGCAAAAATCTTAATTAAAGTAGTAATTGCTCATGATGCTGACATTGATCCCGAAAGATGTTGGACTACCTGAAAAGAACTTGGCCCTGTTCTTATATGTTTTCTGCTGTTTAATCTTGCAGTCAGAATCCTTGATTTGGTGTTGGTTGGTACTTGGTGTTCAGGGAAGGAAAGGAAAGCAGCAAGCAAGTTCTTGGCCATCAAGGGAGGTGAAAGCTGCAATTGCTCACAGGATGACAGGCGGCTGAGGCGGATACGGTTCCCAACACACGAAGGAAGCTGGGTGGCCCTACAAATTGCAACTCTAGCTGTAGGTATCTCTGAACCAACTCAACTCACTCCATGATGCACACCAAACTTGGGTGACTCCTCGATCTCAAATCATTCATGCTTGCCAACAAAGCCTCTGCACCAAACCCAATATAACAAATCCACCTGAGCTTCATTCTCTTCATTCTCATAACCACCCTCTCTCTCTCTCTCTCTCTCTCTCATTTATGAGGCAATGAGAGACCGGCGGATTGATAGGTTCATCCTCCTTCCCTTCTCCGTCGGCTGTGTCTCTGAGTCTAGTGTTGCAGTCTACGAAAACCAACCCAAGAGAGCACAGAGGGATGGAGCCCCAAACACACCGAGTAACATTCTTTTCTTCTTCCTAGTTGGTATGCTATGATCCTGATGGTCGTGTCTTCATATAACTGTTGTTTTTGAAGGTGGAGATGGTGACAGGCGGCAGTCTACTGTAGAAGTCAAGAACTCATCTGCTGTCCTTGCCTTTCCAAAGCCCAACATCTCTGCAGGGATTCAGAAGCTAGTCAAGAGCTTCAAGAGCTTGTCCCAACATGTTGTTGTGTTGTACAAGGAAGAGGATGAAGAGGTGGAGATGGAGATTGGGTTCCCAACAGATGTGCAACATGTGGCCCACATAGGATGTGATGGATTCAACAGCAGCATGAGCAGCAACAAGAACTGGGACAGAGCCCCCGAGTTGCTGCCCCTCCCCTCCCCAATGCAGCAGTATGAGCTAGCCGTGGCTGCACAGGCTGGAGCCCCTCCACCCTACGGTCCCCGTGCGTCTTGGCCACAGTGATGGTGATCGAGAGGAGGGCCATGTGAACTTGCATATCTTGCGTGACATGACAACCTATTACATATTTTCTGGTCCGAAGATGCAAATTTGAGTTTGTAACCACAAACCCACTCATCATGCCACTTCTTTGACTGCCCACCAATGTGATTTTATATTGTGGTATATAACATATATATCTATATACATACTGTTGAGATTAAAAGGTTAAAGAAGACCTGTTCTTGATTGGATGCGACAACTATTGGTCTTGTATGATGAATCAAACTTAGATAGAAAGTAGAATCACAGGTCATCTGATAGATTGGTTTCAATGATGCGATCAATTTCCTCCTTGGCTAATTGGATCTCCCCAACAATCACAGTCATAAGATTATTCTTACAGGATCTAAATGATTGGAAGGATTTGAAATTTTAGTGCCATCATATATGTCAATCACTGATGCAAATATGAAAGAAATGGATCACAATGAAAATGAGCATGGGTCGTCATGTGGAATGGTCCAAAGTTGAGACAATCTGTCTCACATTTAGTTATAGAAGACTAAATCACTAACAAATGAATCAAAATACCATTTGTTTGACCCAAGTATTTACTCGGCTAAACTTAACACTTGAAGAACCACCATGTTTCAGAGAAAGATAAAAACCACACAAATCAGGTCATGTGAATCATATCGAAAATATTAGTCTTTTGTACTACCGACGATAAAAATAGTTTGTTATCCCAAATCAGCCATAATTCTTGCAAAATGATCCATAATTCGATCCAAGAAAATTCAAAATAGGCACAAGAATGTTACCTCAACGTTCCGACATCTCAGAGGTTAGGTGCCAAGTGAATTGTGAATCCACTGTGCTCATATCAGGACTTAGAAAGAGCATCATGTTGGTTCCAATGAAACACGGCTGAAAGGTACAGAGAGACCAATCATTATTAAGACCTGAACACCATTTGATTGCATCATGCAATCCAACTCGATAGTAACCTGTGCCGATCAGAGTTAGAGCATCTCAGTATTAATTGCATACGAAGGAACTGGAGGTCTGTCACAGAGATAACCATAGATGTCACATACATGTGCAACTGTGTTCCATAATTCCATCGCTTGGAAATTTTAGAGAATATATAGAAGAAGAATTTGGCCAAAACATTAAACTTTTAGCTGCTAAGGAATAATCAAACTAGGACTAGAAAACTTCAGAAAAAGTTCAGGAGACCATTAGGTTTTGACATTATATTATTTTTTAAATGTAAAGAATCAGCATCAAAGAAGAAATATAAGTCAACAATAGTATTTCTAGAAAGAACAATATGTAGCATAACTCTTTGTAGTTCATATTTTGGTTTTGGTACCGATTTGGGAATCAGTTGTTAAGTTTGTCAAACTTTGCTCTAATTTCTGAAACAATTTTGATTGTTTCTCCATTAATCATTTCAGAGAATAATTTGCATACTCATACAGTGTAACGAATCTATGAATATTTTGAGAAACTTCTGACAGTTTGAAAATATATTTTCACTACGTTTAGGTATAAAAGTTTTATATTTCTTAATTTTAATGTGTTCCTTACTCAGAGACCAGGGCTATTATCCGAGAATATGCATGTTCAGCTTACAAGTGCTTCACACGCATGTTAGCGTGACAAATCTCTAAAAACTGTCTTCATATCTAGAAAACGAGATACAATAATCTCAACACAACTCTCTTTCCTTTGCTCTCTTCTTCCAATTCTGGATTTGTCTTTGTGGTAACTTGATACCCAAAGTTGAAAGATTGACCCCTCTTATTACCTACAACTTTAGATCACTCAACCAAGCCACCACCATTACTAGGAATACAAGTAAAAACATTTAAAAAGTATTTAATAAATAGAAAGAGATAAATAGAATGCGGATGAAACGCTTAATAAGTGGAAAGTTGAGGAAGAAATATCATATATGCATTCTGAACCAGTAAAATGGTCTACAATGAATAATTAATCAAGCATTAAGCAAATGATGCACACGGGAAATAATTCAAGGCAATTAGCTTGAAAATAGAAGGCCAGTAAATTGGGACTAGCAAGTAAAGGAAAAAATCTAAAAGAATAGACATGTATAAGTTCTAGGAATCTAGTAAAGCATTCTAGGCTCCCATCACAGACTGAAGGACAAAATATCTCTGATTAATGAGGTGACTGCTGAAACCATATCAACTCCAGTAGGGCATTGCATTTCATATATGAATGCCCATGAAATAACTGCATTAAAGAACTCAGTAAAAGATTATTGCTAGTGAAGATTGCAGAACCCAGATTCAAGCACCAGGAAACATTAGACATACAATGCAAGCGCATCAGACACGAGAGGACAATCATTTGGCTGATGAACATTAATACTGGCATATTTCTTAACACATCAATGAGGATTCAAATATAAGTGTAAAATTCATTATGAATAAACATTTGAAATGCTATTAGAATAATATGACTCATATCCTACTTTCTGGTACCCAAAATTTAACAGTTTAATATGTTGTACAACACATTAAATTGTGTAACCATCAAACTGTATTCAAGCTGACAAGTTGGTTGACTTGGTTGTTCTTCACACCAAGGTTCACAGGATCATGATGGCTGGTATCAGGATTTGGCCATAGACTGTGTGAGATTAGCTGGATTGTTGAATCAGATCAATGCGATCAGGATCAGCCATCTTTATTAATTTTTAAATGAAACATATGAAAATTAATTAAGAAAGAAAAATACTAAAATTTTAAATTTTATAATGTTATTTAGTATCAGTAATTTAAAAAATGTTAAGCGTCAAAAAAACATCAAGGTCCCAAAATGACTAAAGCGCTAGGAGCTTGGCAAAGCGCTAGGTGCTTGCTCAAGCAAAGCGAGATGCTCTAAAATATAAAAATATAAAAATATATAATATAATTGATAAAGAATATAATAATTTTAAATAAATAAAGATTAACAATGTTAAAATCTAAATAGTATATTATCAATCTAGTAAATAAAGATTACTTTGTATAGTAGTTAATAATCTACTGTTAATAATATATTATTTATTGTTAACAATAGTTAGAGGAAGAGAAAAGAACTGTTAGCAGTAGCAGAGGGGGAGAAAGGTGTCAACGATAATGGAAAGTGGGGAAAGAGAAGACAACAGTGACAAAGGAAGCTACGGACGACAGCAGCAATAGCAATAGCGAAGGATTCAATTTAAGTCAATCGCAAAAGTAGAGGAAGTTGCGAACGACAACAATGAAAGCTACGGACAACGGCAGCTCTAGAGGTCGTCCGTCGGTGGCGGAGGAACCTACGGTCCTCTCTCTCGATGGTGAAAGGAACTACACATGGAGTGGTGGCAAAAGGAAACTACGGGCTCTTGTTAGGTCATCGGACCCATCCGTCGATGACAAAAGAAGGCTCGGTCCGCTGCATCTGTGGCGGAGGTAATGATAGAAAGCTTCGACAATGGAGGCAGAAGTAATGCTAAAGTTGGCTTGGCGTCGCGCGAGCGTGCAAGAGTGGCTTTTGAGGCTAATTACAAATTACCCCATGTAATTAACTACCTTTAGCATCTCGGTCCTTATACTTTCAAAAGTTATATTGAGATCCCTATATTTAGGAAAGTAAAATATTTAACCCTATTGCTCCAATAAAATCCCTCTCTCTCTCTCTCTTGATTTTTTAACCCTATGAAATTATCTTTTTAATCTTGTATAGGGATCTCAATGTTTCACTTTCGTAAGTATAAAGAACCTAATATAACTTTTGAAAGTGTATGAACCGAGATGCTAAAAATAGCTAATTACAAGGGGTAATATATAATTAGCTCTGGCTTTTGCAAGTAAGAAACTAGTTAGTTGGTTCGATTACTGGTTAGTTCGTTTAATCTTGAACTGAGTCAAATTTAAAAGTCTAGTTCGATTGCTTTATTTGAAACGGGCGCTCGCCCAAGCAGCACCTCATTGAAGCGCACTGCTTGGTCCACCAATGAGGCGCTCAGGCCTCTCTCCCCTTGCTCGAGCACCTAGGTCAACGTTCGAACACCTATTTAAATCACTATTTAGCATCCATTCATAAAACTTGATAATATTTACTTGTGACTTATGAATTCTTTGGTTTTGCTATACCCTTCAATCCACCATTTAAATTAATCTGTCTATTATATAATGTCATTGTCATAACACCATTTATATTTGCAATAGGAGGTTAAATTTTGTGGACAATAAACAAGGATTAACTAATGAGAAGGTTGAGATGTGAGAATTGGATGCTTCAAACCAAAAATATGATTAGAGAGAATCCTCATCCTGGCTCCACTCCTAGATGATACAGTGGTTTCACCTAATAACTAGTATGCTTGTCGTATTGAGCTTACCAAGCGGTAAGCTGAGAAATAAAGAGTTGTATCGGGCAGTAAGCCTACCATTTTGTAACAGGACACTGACCCCTTCTCTTCCCCTCTACTCAGCCTCAATCCCTCATTTCCCCTTCTCTTCTCTTTCACCCTCCGCCACCGTAGCTTCCGTGGCTAGCCAACAACCCTCACCAAATCAGTCTTTCCACTCTACTCCTACATCCTCTTGTGTCTTCCACTCCATCTTTAAAGGCACGTAGCTCTCTCTCTCTCTCTCGTGCTTGCGATAATCTAGTTGATACCAACTGGTATCGACCCCTACCAGCACTTGGTACACTAGCAGTATTGGTATGTACCAATCTAACCGCCAATCTGAATCAGACTGAGATATTAATCCTTGATTTCCTGTATTCATATTGTTAAAATACTTGGCTAAACCTATTTTGTAATGGCACAATACCCCATAGTGATCCTTTTGACAGAAAGGTGCATCATACTCAATATTTCTTTGTACAATTGGAATAATGATCGTTGGATCTTTAGCTCACTCCTGCGGACTCTAGCAACCTATTTCTTTACAACAATTTGAATTAACACAATGAATACAACAAGAACAAACCATATTGGTTTAACTATTTAAATTTGGCTAAATAGAATTTTCTTCACCATTAAATAAAGGCAATATCTCTACTTAAATCAAGAGCAAACAATCTCTTTTAATAATGTTTTCTTAGTTTATTCTGTGCCTCTCTTTGCACCACTAATTCTAAAAACTCACCTCTATTTATATGTATCTAATCCAAGGAACAACTTGTAAGGTTTATTGTATAAACTCCATTAAGAGTGTGCTAACCAAAAATATATATATTGAAGGGAATAAAAAAAAACATATGTACATTGGCATTTCAACAAAAATAGGTATATCAGGGCATTTATAAGAAAATTCAACTTTCATCTATTCTATAATATGAGAAAACAATAAAAAACACAATATGTGACCATTAAAAGAAAATTTCAACCGTTTAGGTTATCCAAGGAGCCTCAAAATATCTTAGAGAGAGACAACGGAGCAAGGGCAATACAATATATGATTAATGGTGCCACAATTTGGCTATATCAGCTTATTGGCTAGGTAACCGAAAAATAATGAGGGTTCTAGATGTGTAAGATACAAACTGGATGAAGGATGATCCATCAGCAATCCACAAGTAGTGGTCCATATCTGATCCTTTTCTGTTATTGCTTCTACTTCATTTTTTTTTTCACGTTAGCATTAGTTTCTTTTCTTCTCACCTTTGCAATATTGCTGTGGCAGCAACCTGTTTCCTTCTACTTCACATTTTGCTGCTATTTTTTGATATTGCTACTTAAATGCCTTTCTTCTTTTTGTTGCTTTTTGCTTTATGTCATCATGGATTATATCTGCTTTTTTTTGTCGTACACCATTGCTGTTGCTTTCTGCACTGTTGCAATTATTATTAGATTTTTTTTTTCATTCGTCATTTTTTCTTTTTCCCTTTTGATGTTATCTTACCTAGTATTGTTATTTTTCTTCTAGTTATATATCTTTTGCAATTGAACTGCTTCATTTCATTATTTTATGTTTCCTTTTCCTAGATGCCTAGCAATGACATGTTTTATTTAATGGAGAAACATCTACAAGCATTATATTTCCAATTTTTCACAAAGTTTTAATCGTCAATGAATCCAAGTTTCAATAAACTATAGGATCAATTTGGTACTTGTATACTTGTACCATTTAATATCTTTGAAAAAATTAATTAAAAATGAAAATCAATTAATACGAAGCTCTATGGCCCAATATAGGTTTGACCAATATGCAGTGAAGTCATTGGGCACCCGGGTGCTCGCCTAGGTGCCTAGGCGTGGCGAGGCGTGGCCCAAGCACCCACCTATTAGGCTGGGCGACACTCGGGCACGACCAAGGCACTCGCCTAGGCCCAAGTGCTAGGCGAGTCGAGTGCTCGCTTGGTTCAACTCAAACTTGCTCAAGCCTAAATCAAACCAAACCTCTAACATCCACACGAGTTTGAGTTGAGCAGTGCTCTAAGCCTGAGTCGAGTCATGCCCTAATGCAAAAACCTCTATTTCCCACTATGTTTCTGCATGGCGACGAAGTTCCTCCCATCGACGAACGATGACAACGGTGACATTTTCCTATGATGAGTAATAGCAGTCCATTCCTCTAGTGACTTCTTCCCCTTCCTCTAGTGACATTTTCCTCTAGTGACTACAGTGAACGAGGTAGAGGTAGGAGGAGAAACAAATACGGGGAGTTTGATGTGTTATTTTAGTTTTAATTTATTTTTATTAATTATGATACATAATTTTAAAATTATAATATTTGAGAGTGTCTCATTTCGTTCAGGCAAGACGCCTCGAGCATTTTGGGATAATAGCGCATAGCGCTTTTGACAACACTGCAAATATATGAATATTGTTATGCATCACTTTTGTCAGATCAACTAACTATTTGATTTTTCAAAAAATATAATCATTTATTTAACCATTTAGGTTCAATAGGAGTTTCTTCAAATTTTTTAAATGAAATTCCTTACTCATGCAAATGGGGTCTTTCTCAATGGGAGTTTCTTCAAATTTTCAATGGCAGCATAGAAAATTAGACATTACGTATGCAAATAGGGTTTTTTTCCACTTATGGATCACATAGATGCCTTGAGGACATTGGATATCAATAAACAACATATTCATCAAAATTGAAAATTTTGCAATATAAAAATCTGACTTTGATTTTCATTGCATTTTATTAGACCCAGTTCAGTTGATTCATAGCACTTAAGTTAGGGAAGTAAATTCTAGAACTTATACGAGAGTTAATCACCACACTGTTAATAAAACCAAGTAACCATGAGGAAGGAAATGGATAAGATTCAACATGAATTCAAAAGGCAAGAGTTTCAATATCGAAGTAGATGTATACCGACCTCTCAACTGAGATACGAACGCCTCCCTTACAGCAAAGTTTCCTGCATGCGAGCCATAAGAACAAAAGCAAGCTGCTTGGCGCCATGTCAATGATTGACAACGATAGAAAGCACGCAAGTACACATTCATGTCCCCCTGCATAAGTGCAGACCAGCGTGCTCTCTCTCGTTGTCAACCAAAACCAACTCAAAGCACCATCTCACAATCATCTGCCCCAGAAGGAAACAAAAAAGGATAACTTCATTTTGAGGAGAGCAAATTGCATAATCTCATAACAGTGGCAGAAGAAAGCAAACGATTATAGATATACATATGGATCCATTGCTAGTAATTAAGAAGCTACGACTGCACAAATGAAACCACACTTGGGCGGAAAATCTTAATCAGCAAAATGAGATTCATTTAGCTCCTACGAAACTGCTTATGGAACCAATCATACAAACAGCTACTAATCATCAAAATGAGGCTTAAGTAACTCCCGCCAATCTGCTTTTAAAATCAATCACACTAACAATTAGCACTTCCAACAATATCTCCAAAAAAGAAAAACAAACCAAATATAACCCCCATCAAGAAAGAGAGAGAATTCCATAATGTCTTGCAGCATAACAGTAACAACGCAAAGAAATCGAGCGTGAAGATATTTATTGACACCCTTACCACTGATTAACAAAGAGACTCTTATCAAAAACCAAACTTGAGATCAAAACCCTAGCCTCTAAGAAAACTCCTACATGACCACCTCATCAAATCAAGAACGGAACTATCACGAGAACGGAGCAATTAAATCTTCCTAATAACACCTTTCGCGGCAAAGAATCGCCAAAAGAATACTCAAACCTTTTTAGGAGCCCCAGCGAATTTGTAGGCGGACGCCCACCACCGAAATCCCGCGCTAATCCAAGCAAGTCAAAGGGAGGGCGAAAGATGGCACGAGACATGAAACAGGTGCGGGTGGGAAGAGACCGATCGGATCCGGCCGAGCTTCTCGGAGATACAAACGCGGACCGTCTCCTTCTATCGTCTCGTATCTCTTTCTTTGATGGGGTGGGTTTTGAAGGAGGGACGGGGAGGGCGATGAGGACGCTGGTCGCGTGTTGGGGACGTACCAGGAGGCACGGACAGCCGTGGTCCTCCATCGCGTACGAGGAGGACACGCGTCCTCCTCTTATCGCATATTTGATGGGCGGGGTGGGGCCCAGCAGCACGGTGTGGGACACGCGTCCTCCTCTTATCACTTATTTTAAAAATCTCAAAATATCCTCTAAATATTGTCATATATTTTTCTGCCTAATCTAAAATTTATTTCCAGTTAATTAATTACGGTGTTTTACGGATTAAATTTTATCCAAAAATATTATATAACATTTTTGTTTTAAAAATACTGTGATATTAATATTTATTTTAAAAATAATATATAATATTTTTATATTAAAAAAAACTATGTAGTATTTTTAAAACAAAACAAGTATTTTTATGATTTAAAAAATAATATAAAAATACTTTGGATTGGACAGAAAAAAAATGATAACTTTTTGATGGAATATTTTTAAAACCTTAGAAAAAGATGACTGTTTAGGAATTTTGAAAATGGGTATTATCCAAAATATATTTTAAAAGAAAATATTTCAATCACCCTCTTAACCGTGTCACTAATTTTTTTAAAAAAATAAAAAATAAATAAATATTGAAGTTAAATAGTCTTTTTCTTACATAGTTTTTTTATAAAATAAATAAATAATTAGTATTTTTTTCCACGGAGATTAATAGTGGGATGCAAATTAATATAATCGAATCTCATATCTGAATCGGACTATTTAATGATGATCATTGTCATGATGCAAGTTTTAATATATATTATAATGGTTTCCATTATTATGCATATTTCAATATTGATTTATATTTAAAAAAACTCATTTTTGCGGCTAAATGAATAATTACGAGAAAAAAAAAATACGACTCAATTAATTGCCAAAAAAATGCTGCCTTTGACTTGTGTTAGACTGACATAGATCGGCAAACGCGGAGGGGGAGGAGGAAGAGGACGATGAAGTGGAGACGAAGGATCTAAAGATCCGTTTCCTTCACTACCTCTCATACTTGATTACATCCGTCTCTTGCTCTTGCCATCAATTCCTACAGGTTTCGTGTCCTGCTATGGCGAGGGGAGGAGGTGTCTTCCGCGCCTCATGCCTCATCTGCATCTTCCTCGCCGCCTCGATCTGTTGCATCTCAGCTCAAGACTGTGAGTTACCACCCTTCTTTGCTTGCCTTCCCCTACCTTAAATCTTTTCCCTTTTTCTTTCCCTGTTATTGTTGCCACTGCGGTCGGAATCGAATGAACCATCGAATCTGCGACAGCTGGCGCCTTTTCTTGAAGTCGTCGAGTTTGATGGTAGCATTTGGCTAGGGCTTCGCCTCTTCTTGAGCTTGACGGTGGTGTCGTCACTGGTTTTCTTTCATTGTTGAGATTTTAGGATGTGAGTGGTGGTTTAGGTCTACATGATCCAAGTGTAGGCAAGGATAGCATTATTGGGTGCTGATTTCAAAGCGCGATATTTCTTTTGATGTTTTATATTTCAATTTTTGTTCATCAAAATTGTTATTTTTCACTGCGTCGTGGAACACACAGCGTTAAAAATGGAGGATTTATGGATAATTTATGATTTTGGTATCTGCTCATCATATTTCAAGACTGGCGTATATCAAAACTCATAATTGAGAATATTATCACATGCGTTCTGTGCGCTTGTGGTCTTTTTAAGGGAAGCTTCCAGTTTTTTAGTACTCAAACTGTAAAGTACATGACGAGAAACAATCACATGGGCATCACTGATTTGTCTTCGTGCAAAAGAAGCTATTTACCCAAAAGGTGTCTGCTTAAACATTAGCACAGTCAATTTTAACATGGCAAAAGAGCACTTAGATTCACTAATTCTAAAGTCCACCATGGCACTTGTCCATCGTTAGAAAATCATCTAGAATAAGACCACTACACCAAGGTTTCAAGAAAATATCTCTCGAGTATTATGGAAGTATTGGAATTGGTATGTAATCATGTACTATAGTACATGAATAAATGGAGCTTCTTGTCTTCATTGAACACTTTATGTGCATATGTTGTGACATGTTCATGCTTCATCTCTCCAAAGATTCGTGGTCTTTGCAACTGACTAAAGGTAATGTTAAGTAAAGAGTTCTAACACTTTCCAGCTTACATTTTTCCTTTAAGCTCTTCCATAGAGTACTATTCTGTATGTTCCTGTTTCATGTTGTCTGGTGATTAGGGTCCTTAAGGTGGTGGGTTTTCCTTTAATAATTTTTTTATTTCTCTGTTCGATGCCGAGAATACCAAAAAGACTGATGGTGTGCATGATACTCTGTTTGTTGACTAGCATGTTTGAAAATCATCTTGATCTAATCAAATTCCTATTTAATAATAGGAATCACTTTTCAGAACAAACATGGCAAATTTTGGAAAGGCAAACATGGCGATGAGAAAAATATTGAGATTGCTCATATCCGAGTAGTTATAAGTATAGACGAATGACCTTGAGCAACTCTTCTTTGCAAGTGGAACAGATACCGTGTTGCAATAGCAAGAAAACACCCATCAAACTCTTTTTTTAAAAATTAATTTTGGTGAATTATATTTCTGGAGCTTAAACTCTTTTGGATATGTGCTCTATTTTAAGTAACCTCAGTAGTATATTAATGATCAGATATTCTGTTGCATTTGATCTAGGTTTTGAGAGTAGATATTTTAGTCATCTTAGATATTTCAAGGTATTTAACATATTGTGGTAGTTTTAAATATCAGAATTTAGATTGAACACATTGATCCGAATTTAAATGAGTTTCCTCTTTCCTTGAGGAAAAGAGGATGCTACTGTTTTTCAGTTTATGGTGTATCATGTTATGGTGCCCTTTGTCTGTTGATATGGTGGAATCTTCACTTTTTCAGGCATAAAAATTCTGTTCGACATAAACTAATTCAACAATGTGATTGAATTAGTCAAAAGTTCCATATAAACGTCAGCTAAGATATAACAAAGACTATAACAGAATTTGGGAATACTAAGTCTTTTTGGAGATTAAAAAATATTAAAGTGGTTACTTTTAAAAATGGATATTGCTGTTTTCCAGCATGAGTTCTTGTACTTGAAAGAGTGTCTTATCAGCTTATGAGCACTTGTACTCTAATTATGGTCATTTAGGATCCATCATTGCAAACTCCATGGAAGCCACAAACGCATTCCATGAAGTGAAGATGCTTCTTTAACAAAGTCTTCTCCGACTCACTTGTAATAAGTGGCTGCTGCATATGTCTTTTTTCTGAGTGTTGTATTGATTCATACTGATCCAAGCTAACCTGAGGGAATTATTCTATTAATGTCTTGATGGTTGCAGAATGAAATTTACTTTGTAATTGTTTGAAATCGTATAAGAATGATCAGTATGAACTGAGCATGTCACTTAGTAGAAAAAGGTTACAATTATCATTAATTGGTTATCCACTAATAAGATGGTTAATTAATGTGAGAAGAGAACTAACTCCTTATAAACCACCATTCAGATTATGACCTGATTTTTTCTTATTGTCAGTGTAACTAATTGTAGCTGTTGGTAAATGCTATTCTGTATAGACCAAAGCAAACTTGTATTACTATTATCATGATCACATGTACTAGCACATCTGAATTTCAATACTATTGATATTTTTTATCCTACCTGGAAGAAGTTCAGATGTTTTATACTTGTTTTCTGTTGTTTTTTTAGCAGCATTTTGCCCATCTGGTTGGTATGTCGGTCCCAATAAGAACAAATGCTTCATACATATAGCAAGTTCCCTTTCATGGATCAAGTCAGAGAAACTCTGTCAGAGTCATAATGGTCATTTGGCTGCCCTCACTTCGGCTCAGGAATTGAGTCTTGCACAGAGCCTATGTGCCGGAAGCAGCACTGGATGTTGGGTTGGAGGCCGTGGTTATAATTCTACGTTAGGGTTTGGTTGGAAATGGTCTGACAACACGTCAAGTTGGAATGAATCAGTTTTCCCTGGTGAACCTTTTCATGTTAATTGTACGGGAGCTTCATGCAACAGCATTAGCCCAACTGATTCATGTACTTTGGTAACTAGTGGCCATGTTGCTTTCGTCGGTGAAAGATGCAATACATCTCATGAACTTATTTGCATGCTTGGTCGAGGTATTGCTTGACTATCTCCCTCTTAATCAAGTTCTTAAATCTGAATTCATTTTGCAATTCCCCCTGTTTACATTAGGAAAGTAATGCAAATAATTTCAATGAATTATCCGAAATATTTTAGTTTTGGTTTTTTGTCCGGTATTTGAAGATTCAATATTAGATGTGTCCCTTGTGAACTTAGGTATTTTGTTCAGCACTGCCACTATTTTAACCAAGGTACAATTTTGGTTGATAACAGAAAGCAAATGTTCCCACAAGCATTGCCATAGGGAGTATTTTATCATCCTTGCAGCTGTAAGTGGATTAATTCTTTTCATCACCCTGGCTCTTGTCATATGGCTCCTTGTATATAGGCGAAGCAAGAAACGCAGAAGATCTCGCAAAATTTCTAGTCCTTCAGCAGCTGCATTAGTTCCTCCATCATGGAAAGTTTTCACCAGTGAAGAGTTGAGATCAATTACAAAGAACTTTAGTGAAGGAAATCGACTTATTGGGGATGCCAAAACAGGTGGAACTTATAGTGGGTTCTTGTCTGATGGCTCGCGAGTGGCAGTTAAGAGACTAAAGAGGTATAGCCTTCAAAGGAAGAAGGAATTCTACTCTGAGGTTGGAAGAGTTGCAAAACTTCACCATCCTAATTTGGTGGCAGTTAAAGGTTGTTGCTATGATCATGGTGATCGCTATATTGTTTACAAGTTTGTTGCTAATGGACCATTGGATCGATGGCTGCACCACATACCAAGAGGTGGTAGGAACTTGGATTGGGCTATGAGAATCAGAGTTGCCACAACTCTTTCGCAAGGAATCGCGTAAGTCTAATTAATAATGACTGAAGCATGTACTGATTACCTGTTTTCAGCAGCAAGTTGTTTTTGTTTTGCCATTTGATCCTACAATATGTTAGATTAATAGAAGGAAGAGTTTGTTGTAACTAAAAACTTTTGGAACTATAGTCACTTTTCTCGTCAAGGTATTAAAAGAAGTACACTACTAAGATGAGATCGTTACAAGCCTTGCTCAAGTTTGATAACCAGAGAACCATGATCATGAGTCATCATGTTTTTCCATCTGTGATGCAACTTCTCTGGTTATACATTGTCAGATATTCTAGTTTTATGTTGATAAAGAACTATTTAGTTGAATTGAAACCACAGAACAAATGTGTTTTAAAATTTTTTTTTTTGGAACAAATAATTGCATGATTTATTAGTTGTTTCGGTGTAATTCAACATATAGTTTTTTATAGTCCCGATGCAATTGTTGGCCAACTAAAATATGCAATTAAATAGTGTTTGCATATTTCAATGTCATATACAGATTAGAATCATAGGTAGAGGTTGACAATGGAAAAGGAATTTTGTCAGTTCCGTGCCTTTTGCCTGATGACCTAAGTTGTCATGTTAATATGAGCATCCTAGACTTCTAGTTATGGCTGAAGGATATGGTGAGAACATGCATGACGAATAAGTATTAAGGGTATGCTTGATGAATATGACGGACTATGTGCTTCACATCAAGTAAGCTCCCACTATTGAGGACATCACATGGAATCATCTTTGACATATTCTTGATAACGTACTCCATATAGTTGTATATCATTATAGCATTTGGACTATGGAGTGGATGAAGTTAGAACGACTCGTTCTTCATTTATTCAAACATTCAGCATATTTTTATTAATACTGAGGTAAATGCGGATAATTGCAGATTTCTTCATGACAAGGTGAAGCCACAAGTTGTACACCGTGACATTCGAGCTAGCAATGTGCTTCTTGATGAAGAGTTTGGATCACATCTGATGGGTGTAGGGCTCTCTAAATTTGTACCTTGGGAAGTGATGCATGAAAGGACAAAGATGGCAGGAACTTATGGATATCTTGCTCCAGAATTTATGTATAGAAATGAATTGACAACCAAGAGCGATGTGTACAGTTTCGGTGTGCTGCTGCTAGAGATCATCAGTGGCCGGCGGCCAGGCCAGGCCGTCGAATCTGTGGGTTGGCAGACAATATTTGAGTGGGCGACACCGCTTGTTCAGTCCCATAGGTATGTTGAACTCCTCGATCCACTCATTTCTGACATTCCCGATGATGGCGTGATACAAAAGGTGGTGGATCTTGTGTACGCGTGCACCCAGCATGTCCCGTCAGTTCGACCACGGATGTCACATGTTGTCCACCAACTGCAGCAGTTGGGTCTGAGGGCTGTCTCCGAGCAGCCAAGAAGTGGTACAAGCACCAGCGCAACGTCCCCGATGTTGCCACTGCAGGTGGAGACACCTCGCTGAGGGTTATTTGCATCCATGGGGGAGCACTATGTTGTCTTTTACTAGAAGCTGTATTAGAAGCTGGTGTTATTATATGATGTGCTTTAGATTTAAAACTGTTGTTCTGTATTAAGGTAATCATGTCCCAGACGCAGATTTTATTATAAGAACAGAAAAAAAGAATCAAGCGAATCTTGCGACAGACGATGAACAGGTACTGTCATCCTGTATGTAGCAGATCTTCCCTTTGCAGATTGGTCTGGAATATCTCAACAGATGATGAACAAGTATCTTCTCTCTTGTTCTTGCTGCTTGTAATTTGGTAATGGGTCTAATTCCCAGTTTGTCTTGTCTCCTTAATGGCCTTGGAGAACCATGCATGAGATGCAATGCTTGTATTTTCGCAACCTTCATATGGAGCCCTCAACTCTTTGAAGAAAGATAGTTTCTGCAATAACAACTTATTCCTTCATGTAAATACTATTAAGGGATCAACTAATAATATTAAATCAAAATTTTCTTGATGGTATCAGAATTTTAATTATTTTATTGATTATGATGGAGCTTTAACATCTAATTTGGGCTTTATATGATATGATTTCACCCTTAAAGATTCAGATGTAGTCATCCTCAAAGGTCTTCTTGAAACTTACTCTCTTGTGCTCCTCCAAAATATTCTAACACAAGTAGAGTAGAAAATCTATATAAATTATGCCAATGATGTCCTTAGATCATTATTTCTGGGCATCCATAACTTGGCTAGAAAGATCAAAGTAATTAAATTCCTTCATATTCCAATAAGTATAAATATCTAAAAACATCAGCATGTGATATGAACATCACATCATTCGAGTAATAGTTAATTTTATGTTAAAAGAATATATGAAAGTGATTGTAAGAGCAACAAATGTTGCTTAACCACACCCTTTAGGACTCATTTATTGCCGCAATGTTCCAACTATTGGATCGATTGCTATTTGAGCTCTACAGAAAGCATGATTAAATTAAGAATATTTTATTTTTTATTCATAAATTGATATTAATTTTTTCATAAATCTTTCTCTACCTCTTTTAATACTACTAACATTAATAATAATTAATACTACTAATAAATTTATAAAGCTTGGACAATCAAGAAAGAGATTCAACATGTCATTCAAGAAAGGGTTTCAAAACTTTTTATCAAGATAAATTTTCAAATTATTATTTGATGGATCAAAGATTCAAGTCAATATACTAAGACTAGAATAGATTCTAGATTCTAGATTCAATTCAATGCCCTTGAACTGCTCTTACAAAATATACCAGGAATTGGAGTTTGAGGTGATGTCCTTAAGCACAGACCAAACAAAAACAGTACATCATTAGGGACTTGCTCCAAGTAATGGTGCCAAAAACATTTTAGAGAATGTAGATTCTACACTATAGTTCAGATCAGGCAGCTCATCTCTTACGCTTCGAAGTTCATGGTGGACAAATGGAAAGAAACAGATACGACGGGCACCGGTCATACTTTCAAGCAACATATGATCAATAACAAGCTCATGTTAACAATATTGACGTGCCGAGACAAAAGACATACTTCTCTCCATGATTATGCCCACCTGAGGAATAGATGCTCCAAAATGAGGTCACATGAGGCTCAACCTCTGAATGCTAAAGCCTGAGTCTGAAGGATTTGGTTGTCCTCCAACAGGCGGTCATATTCAAGCAGCAGTTCTTCAGACTGTTTTTGAAGGGCGGTGACATGAGCTTCAGCTGTCTCTGCCCTTTTCTCATGCTCCGCCGACTCTGACTTAAACTTCTGCAGCCTCTCCTTTAAACTTGCTACCTCTTCATGGAGCTTTTTTATCTCATTTAAAGATGTCTCCTCCTTCTCTTTAAACCTTTGTTGCTCTTTCTTAAGATTCTCAACTTCTTCTTGGGATGTATTAGCTGTTCTTCTCAAATTGATCAACTTCCTAAGGTAGTGGTGCAAACGGTCGATCACTAAAGCAAGAAAAAGAGTGTAGCCTGCAAAATCAAACAGTTGTAACGGAGATCTCAATACTTGGAACAGAACAGGACTCAAAGTTCAACAACCATAAGAAAAGGCATAAAGCAGAAAACGAGATGCTGTTAGTGGAACTGTCTGCCGGTAAATAAGAATTCAATATTGTTCATTAAGAAAAACAAGAGATTCATTTCCATATGTAATATAGATGAAGATATGATTCAGCATACTGTCTGTAGGATGAAGACCATAAGCCCATTAGGTCATGAACATGGAGGAACCAAATTGAAGCCTTGTGATCAACCATCACTATTTACTGATGGGACCAGGTTAATCTATTGAGAACGAGTCATAGATAACATGCCAGGATGTTAAGCGAAGAGTGTGGAGGAGTTTGATGGTAAGGTTCCACAAGTTGAGGCTATGGATTTGGCAAATCAGATGGAACACCACCTTCTTGGATAGATTTATCCCTAAAATTTATATTCACATCCTTGGTACACGAGCCGTGCTTTTCTTTTGTGTGTTCTAGAGATATTTAGCCATGCATGGTACTTGTCGACCAAGTCAGAGTTTAAAAGTAATTGTAACACCTTGTCAGATTGACAGTCATGTTATATAATGGTATGCATTGACTGAATCTTAAAGAAAGAACTTGCAAATTTGGTTATTGATGAGATAGGAGGTAGTTTTGCAGATCACATATGACCATAACCAGATTATCAAGCAGAAGCCTCTGATGGAACAGAGTAGCTCCTCTGACGGAATCAAATTAGATTATTAGTTATTCAAGTCAAAATAATTAATTACAGAGGTATGTGCAAATGCTTTTACAAAATAATTCCAACTAGCCAATTAACCAAAATTCTCTATTTTGGTGATCTAGCATCCATAATGTTAGTATAAACACTCACCACTATCAAGGAACATCCCTTTCTCCCCTTATGGAATGCCAGTGGGACAAATCACCAAGAAACCTTATTTTTTAAGGTAATGATCCTAATGAAAGATTTAGTAACTTCAAAAACAAGTTCCACCTCAACTTTCTCGCTTAGAAGCATGGCTAGTGCTAGAATATGAAGTCCTATGTGTGCATGCACGCAAACTCCATCAAACAGGGAAAGAGGGAGGAAGAAAGATAAAGAGAAGGATATGCACGACCACAGTGACTTCATTTAAGGAGGCCTCGAAAGGCAATTTTGGCAACCATGAATGACAATATATATATATATATATATATATATATATATATATATATATATATATATATATACAATTAAGGCAAAAAAATAAAATAACTGCAAAAGCCTCATTAGCTAACCCAAAATATTGTCATAAATAATGAGAATCGCTTAAACTAAATCAGTAAACAGTGTTGTAACTGAACTAAAACTCTTTACCAGCATTGCACCATTTGACTGACAAAGAAATAAGTAACTTATAGCAAGTAGCATGTATCCAAAAATGATAATCAATCTGATTAAGTCGGTACACAATTCTGCAACCGAACTGCAGTGTTGTCCAGACTTGTACCATTTGGTGGATAAAGAAATTAGTATCTTACAGCAACAAGCATATAGACAAGTGTTAATGATAACATTCTCTAGGAAACCTGGAGCACCTAAGACATATTAATGTTATCAATCTGGTCACATGGTTATTCAATATAGACAAAGTTATATGTGCAACAGAAGCACCATTATTATTATATAAACTTATTGGACGCCCATCCAATATCACCAATAGAGGATTACGTCAAAATATTACATGTGCATGCAAAGAGAAAAGTACATATAGTGGTCTAGATGTGAGACTAAAAATTTATATCATTACGAATGTCTAAAGTATATTCAAGACCATTCTTCCTTAAGAAAAGGAAACCCAGATACGTGGAACTTATTGCTGAAGCAACATACAGGAGGAAACAAACAGACAGACTACTTCTCAAAAAATGTTAGTCATCAGGGGATTGAATATTATCCAACAACTATTTCATCCAAACAGAAGGTGAATTGGTACAATAAAAAACGAACTAAATACTCTTTGATAGAGTGAGTAGACTGATCATGTTTGCTCGTCTCCCTGACCATGTTATTTCCAGATAACCAGTTATCATTTTCACTCAATTCACATTAGTTGAATTATAGATCTCATACAATCCTCTGACAAACCAATGGCTAATTTCATCCAAAAACAAATAACAGAAAAAGAAAGAAATTGAGACTATCATATTCTTAGTACATCAAGTACTTACTATTAACTACAGAAGGAGGATCACAATTAGGTGCGTCAGATAGTAAAAGAAAAGAGATGGCACATTAAAGTCAGCATGAAAAAGATAAGGCTTAGATGATCTGGAGAGTTTAAAAAAGCTCAACAATTCTATGAAATTTTGAAAATAAACTGTAAAAATTAGCTGTTAGACAACTGACTCTGCACAACATTTTTTATGTTGGTTCCATGAACAACTTAAATAAAATTTTACTTTCTGGACTTTGAGCCCCCACAAATTTTAATTTCACACTCTGTAAATATCAACTCGAGGGGACATAGAGCCAGAGCTAGCACAATTTCCAGCCTTGTTCTTAGCCTTCCGATGGACTTTAGTGCTTTATGACCACTATAATGTTAAATCACGTTTCATTCAGGGTGGCCAAATCCACAAAGATCATGTTATTTTTGACGGACTGGTTTGCTTAAATGTCAATATTATGCAGACATCATAAATGATACACAAATACTGTGCACCCAAACTGCATAAATCTCATAAAGATCGTGTCTTTTTTGAAAAACTCGTTTACTCCTCACGGTGTTAAATATTAATATTCTGCAGACATCATAAATGGCAAATAAATACTGCATACCGATGAGCGAGGCTTCAACTAGGTGGGTCCTCCACAAGACTTGATCCATTGGGGTGACAGTTCCAAGCTTTGCGCCCCTGTTCTGGATCTTGAGAATGCTGGCCACGCTCGACGCCAAGATCACCGACATTGTGCACGCCAGCGTCTTCACCGTCGCCGGCCCCTTCCCGGTCTTCAACTGGTCCAACCCCCTCATCGCCAGCTCCCGAAGTGGCCCAATCTTCCACATTAGAATCAGTGCCACCGCCCCCTCCGCGAAGAGCACCAGAAACAGCAGCTGAATCATTTCCCTCTATCCTACAAGCCCCCAAGACTGCTTCAACTGCAAGAAAACCTCCCCATAAAAGACAGCTCTTCCACAAAGCGACCTAATTTTCTAGCCACAAAAACCCATTTTTAGTAGAATGAAGCCTTTTCTTGGCAAACAAGGAGAGAAAACGAACCTACTTTTGTTCAGATAAACCGCTTTTTTTTATCGAAAAGAAGGATCTTTTCTTCTGGGATCGAAGGCAGATGGCACAGAGACTTGAGGAACCACTTCTTCGTGAAGATTATGGAGTCAAATCAGAGACTAGAACGCCGATGATCTCAAGAAAAGACGTACCTTTTCTCCTATTTCTGCGGCTGAAACGAACAAACACTCAAGCAAGGAGAAAGAGAGAGAGGGAGAGAGAGAGGATCCGTTCTGGTTCCAAGTCTTTCCTGACCAAAGATCGGTCACGGATTTGGCAAGGAACCCGTTCGAGATGCTAAAGAGAACACAGGTAAAGGCAGGTCTCCTGCGCCTTTAGGGGTTAGCCATGAGAGAGAGAGAGAGAGAGAGAGAGAGAGAGAGAGAGGAATGAATAGTAGTAGATTTGTTTGTGGTGCAGTCCCCCAACTAAATTAATATTACTGATGTACCCCTCTGTCTATGGCCTCAACCCATGTCGAATACATTTGACACAGTGGTTTATAGAGATTTTTAATTATCATTAATTTATATATATATATATATATATTAAACTCTAATTAATATGTAAAATTGAACTTGAGTTTATAGTGCAAGCTCAATGACACAAATCAGGATATTCTTTTTTTTCTAAAACATACCAGCTGATATTTATTGATTCGGAATTGATGGAATTATGAAAAAAGTTTCTCACTTAGCGTCCTTAATTTAAAAAAATTAAAATAATATTTTTTTAAATAATAATTTTACTCTTTCGTCGATTACCTTTTTCGTCTCATTTCTATCTAGCTCATCGTGTCGATCATTACTCTCGATAGATCCCAATAGTCTATACTGATGATCTCGTGTATGGTGGACGGAAATTACAAGTCCTAGGAATAAAAGCTACAACAGAAGGGTAATCCCACTCACGGTGGAGAGGGGTAAACAAACCTCACTTATGGGTTATACGGTGAAAAAGAATCGCCTAATTTATGACGGAGAGAGGCTTTCGACCCTCTTGTATAAGGATCATAAGCATTGATAAAATGACAGAGGTGACGATAGGTTTGATGAAAGTTCTGACCGTAAGCCATATGCAAAATTTGTAAAAATAAAAAATAAAAATACCTATATATATATATATATATATATATATATATATATATATATATAACGATCATGTGCTACCACTATCTGATGTCATCATGGCACTCTAACCATGCCGTACCTTTTTCAATAATGTCAATGAAGTATCTTTCATTCATGCACCACATGCATTCAGCTGGTGGAGTTCAATGTATATTATATGCTCTCCTAGTAGCATATTTTTTTAGTATATTAATATATAATATGATATTTATTTTATTCATAAATAAAAATTATGGTACAAAATATTAAAAAATAGGATTCGAATCATGAAATAGGAGGAAGAATTAAGATAAATGGTACAAAAAATGAAAAAAAAATATAGGAGATTTACTAATCCTGAATCATAAAAGAAAGTATCGAACCCTTTTTTTTCAAATATATATTTTTATATTTGAAAAAAAATCAGATCATCCAATAAAAAAGCGATTTGTATATATATATATATATATATATATATATATATATATATGTGTGTGTGTGTGTGTGTGTTGGTCTGATAGGATAAAGACTCATGATTTGTCAACCATTTTCCACTTACCCGTCCACATACCGCCGTCTTAGCAGAGGCAAAAACTGAGGACGTTGCTCTCTGCAATCTTAAGGCGGGTAGCTGTAACAGGTATGGTTCACAGGTGTAACAAATGAAGGATTATTCAATGTTCATTGTCGCAATTGCCCACTCCGTCAATTCCCGACCCGAATTGTAACGGCACGTTGGGTTCGTCACCATCAGAGAGAGCAACGGGGCATTGGGTCCCGCGAGGGCGATGCTTCGTCCCAATCATAATGGGGGTAGTTCTCATGGTTATGTCACAGAATGGTAGCAGACAAAACTCTTGTCCTGCGTTCATCGTGGCAATTGCCATTCCGTCATTTTCACACTGATTATGACGACACGTTAGGATCGTTACACGCATTGAAACGATTTCGGTGACCGTTACAAGAGTTGTGACGGGGTTTTAAAAGGATTCGTCCCGTTATTTTGAATGACGGCCCGGTTGGCGGCCGAGCGGTCTATATCGAGTGGGTGGGAGAAGACTTTAGTCTCTTTTAGCTCCCGTTCCACTTAATCTTCCGCTCGCTCTTCCCTTCCTCCGATGCGTCGTCGCCTTGTTCTTGATCGACAACTGAGGAGGATCCCGTCCCTCTTGCTTCCGGACCTGAGCCCTTAATCTTGTCTTTTCCGGTATGACTCCTCGGTGTCTGTGCTTAAGTCTTTTTCTGGCCAAAATTTGCCTTTTTTTCGGGGACGGACTTGGAATCCTACAGTGTTATGATTCAATTTGATAGCTTCTTCAAAATTTACCTTTTCTTGGAGAGTAGCTTCATCAACATTTACCTTTTTCGGGGTTTTCCAACGACTGGGTGGAAGACCAAGTTGGTCCCCTTTCGCCCCCTTTCGCCCCCTTTCCATTGATCTTTCGCTCGCCCTTCCTCCGACGCGTCGTCGCCCTTGTTCTAATCCAGAACCGAGGAGAATCGCATCCGTCTGCTTCCAGACCTGAGCCCTAATGTTGGTTTTTTCCGGTACCCCTCGGTGTCTGTGCTTACTTCTTTTCCGGCTCTTAGAATCCTGGATTATTGTGGTTCGATTCGATAATTTCGCCAAAATTTGTCTTTTATTTGGAAGTTTCTTTGAATTCTTGAAGTTTTCTTGTTCAGTTCGATTGGTTTTTCATCGGGCTTTGGTCGGATTGTTCATGGCTTTTCCTTTGTTTTGCCGAAGACGATACTTGTCACACGTCTGTTCTTTCTCTCTGTCTGTAGTTTTGTATGAGGATTTTGGGACTTGTTCTGGCATACTGCAAGTTCGTGGCTCAAAAAGTTTGTGCCAAAATGAGTTTCTTTCTAGTATCACAATAACAAAGATTTGTTTTGTTTTCCCTCTGGGCTCTTGGAGTATGCACTCTTCCTGAATTCCTATTTTTGGTGGTGATTAACATGACGGTATCGTAATCTATCGGTCTGCTGTGATTGACGTGAAGTCTAAAGATTGTTAACATGACTCTTTTAATTTTGTTTCTTTTTCTTTTTCTTGGTTATTTCTTGCCAAAAGATTTAGGCTTTCTTGATTCTTGATGAGAAGTTTTTAAATTAGGGTCGCTCTTGGATGTACTGTGTACATGCTATTTGTAAATGTGGGGCTTACTTATGAGCTAAAGCTGTGATTGATATTGTATCGTAGCATGACCAATCTTGGGCCATCGAGACGGGTTACAAAGAGGAGTGCCCGAGATAATATTCAATCCAAAATGGTTCTAGATGTAGATCTCAATTCTCCACCTCTTGAGATCCATGAGCAAGAAGCATCTTCTGGTTCCAGACACCCTGCTGCATCTCATGGAACATCTGCTTCCATCAATCCTCGGCATATTTATCCCAGTGGACAGCATCAGGGTTCTGCCCCACAGCCCTATGATGTTTTAGACAGTTCACTTATTGATGTAGATGCCATCGAGGATGAGGTCCAGATGCTCTCATCCCCAAGAGGGTTTCCTCAGGTTGGTTTGTCATACTGTACTTTTGATTGATGACTTGTTGATTTAGGTGGTTATAATTTTGTGAGTTTTAATTATTCTTATAATTATTCAGTGTTTTGTTGGTTTTGTTTGGCTTGTCCATGTCCATCAGACTATCTCTCCTTGTTCATGCTTGGTTTGTCTCCCTAGTTGGCACCCCTTCTATCAGAATCCTGCTCGTGCCTTGTAACTTTTTTCTTTGTAATTCATCTCCTGCTTTAGGTTGTTGATGTCAGTCAGACATTTGGCTTTACCTCTTCTCCCCCTTGTCGTGCTTCATTGACAGCCTAATTTTATTGGGAAAGCTTGAATGATGATTCTATAGATGTAAGCATTCCCGATATCTTCTTACGCGGTCAATGGTTGTACATTATCTAATCTTGCCATTACTAGTTAGTTTCACATGGTTTATCTGTTTGAACATTCATAGTACATTATCAAATCTTTCCATTACTTGTTTGTACATTATCTAATCTTTCCATTACTTGTTACTTTCACATGGTTTATCTGTTTTAACATTCATAGTATTTATCCTTGTTGGTTTAGGCAAGGAATCATTCTAGGAGAAATCAACCTGTGACAGTAGTCCTCGATGAAGATCTTGACACAAGTTCAAGAATATCAGGTTTGTTTATATTTCATTCTGCCATCATATGGCACTATAATCTCGAAGCTTGCTAATAATTAAGAAATGCAGTTTTTCTTCATCTGCATGCTAAAGCTATCTCTTAGCTTAGTTCTCTCTCTATTTTCTTGTTCTCTAGTTTATGATTTCATAAGACTTGAAACCGTTCTTTATTTCCTTGCACACATTGACATTCTAGAAGAGGATCTTGTTTATCTCTTGATTTTTGTATTTTTTAATCTTCTTCTTTTATAATTTTCTTTGGGGTGCATTCTTTTGTTTTTGAATGGATGAAATTGTGAAGTTCATCAGTCAGCATAGAGGGTGTCTGTGTGAGCAAATACAATTCAGGATGGAGTTCAGAATTTTGATTCTCTCAATTATTTATTAATTTTTGTCGTTGATCCTCATTTTAGCTTTCTTCTATTATCCATAGTATCTTTCACTAACATACTCTTTTACACTATGCCAAACAATTTAATTACTGTTTATGGTTTTTTTTCCGGCTGCTCGATTTGTACACTGAATATCTATATTGGCAGTTACAAGGGTATTAAAAAACAAGGTATGTAATTTCGAATAATACTGCCTGGTACGGGTGGTACATATCGGTCTGTTAGCTGATCGGTACATGGACCGTCCATTACCGGACGAAACGATATATATATATATATATATATATATATATATATATATATATATATATATATATATATATATATATATATATATACCGAGCGGTATACCACTCGGTATACAGTATCGTACTGTACCGAGCTAACGTCGAAATTTCGGTACGGTACGAAATTGCGAACCTTATTAAAAAATATAATTGAAGAAGAAATGAATGAAAAGTGTAAACAAATGCATATGTTAAATAATGCTTCTTTGAGGACTCTCTTTTCTGATCTCCGGTTCTTCTTTTCATTTGATTTCATCCCCATGCCCTTTATCTCTTTCTTCTTCCGGTCTCTTTAGGGTCTATCCATTGGCCCTTGGAGTCAAACTCTTGATCTAGTGCTTAAAATCCTAGACTGGTTTGATTGTTCAACTTGTTTGATGCAAAAACCAAACAATGTGGGATTTTACAGTGTTGGTAAGGACCTGCTAGTTGATAATGATCTTGCATTAGACCAGTCTGACACATCTCTTCATGTGGTTGGTGCATGCCATGGAATTTAAATCAAATCCATACTAGGGCCTTCATTTTTCTCAATCTACCTGGTTTTGACCATCGCATCATTTTCTGTACTAGGCACTTTGAGTTTCTTTGCCTTTGTAATTTGAAATGCGATCATCTGTTGGTTATTCAAGGTACTTTTTTTATTAAGATCTTCATTATGTTCATAGTTTTGAGGAATCCAGACACTTTGGATGAATGACCTTTAGAGTAACACACGATGTAATTGTTAGATTCTGTTAGACTTTGTGACGTTCTTTCATGCTGAAACATTTGTTTGTGACCAACTGAAGTGTCCCTGTAAGCTCTTGTTTCTATTTAGGCATTAAAAGCTTAATAACTTAAAAAATGCTGGATCCATCTCCATGATTTTTCATTCTTAAAAAGATTATGCAGCTGCATAAGCATATGCACCTCCTAGTCCACCCTATTTCTTACATTATAGATTGTTGCTTTTATCTCATGGCTGTCTTGTAGGAAGTTGCAAATAAATTTTCATGTATAACGTTGGTTCGATGTCAGAATGGCTGAAGACATGTTGCATCTGGACCACGTCATCCCTTGCATCTGAAACTTATGTATAGGTTTGTATGGTGTTTCTCTTTCTGGTCTTTCTTGCGAGTGCAAGTCCTTTATCAAGGCAATAAGAAAAATGAATAGCCCATTCCTGTCTGCACCTCGACAATCACATAGCACTAGTTACAAAATTCTGATCTGCTTCTAGCATGTGCCCTGACTTATTATAGAAACAACATCCATAATTCTTTATCCCTGTGTTCTTGGTTGTACTCCTAAACCAAGTTTTACTCCCAGACAGAAGAATTCATAATTCATGCTTACAACCAAGTACAATTCTGTCATTTTTTAATGAAATTTTGATCTTTTTTTAAAAATTATTTCTAATTATGTTTTATGTTAAAGTAATATATTAGAGAATAAAGATGAAATCCTGACTTCGCTCCTGAATGTGCATCATGGATGTGCTGTTGGTTGCTAGTTTTACATGGGTTCTAATTGCTCTTATCCTTCTTCACGTGAAGAGGTCCTCATCTGACTATGACAATGAACAATGGCAATTGAATGACAGATGATTATAGTGATGCATGAGAAATCATCTTCCTTACCTTTTTCTTGTTGGTTTTGATGTTTTTTCCTTGTCATTATCACTTCTTTCTTGATTTATGCTATTCCACATCCTTTTTTATTCTTCCTCTTCACTTGACCTGCAATTTTTCCTTTTTTTTCCTGCCATTCTCCTTTATTGTGATACCATGTTGCTTCTCTGCCCTTCATTGGAGTTTTTCCTTATTCAAGTTTTAAGAACTCTTTTGACATGGTACATAGAGATTAATATCTTTGAAATACATCCTTTTTTGACGTGGGTTAATCTAGTTGGGAACTCAATGTTCAGGTTAGTCTTGTTTTGAATTAAAGAAACTGTTCAATGCTTTTATAGGAGATTTTTTTGGGTATTAATTGCCTGGGCATTCATGTATATGGCAAAAGTAAAAAAGATTGTTTTTTTACAGTTGCTGGTGTTGCCCTTTCTGCCCTAAAGAATTGAAAAGTTGGATTTGTGCACCAGTCTTTTCTGCCCCAAAGAATTGGGTAGTTGGATTTGCTCCAGTAATTGTCATTATTCATTACTTTCTTGTCATAGATTAGATACAACGTTATGACAGACAATTCTTCATTAAAATAGTGCGGAGAAGAGGTGAGAAATAGTTTGAGGCCATCATAAGTTTTGTTAACTACTGATGTTATGCAGTTCAATTTTACCAAATTATATCTGTCTCATTGGGTTTGTTGAACTACAGTTCTACATCATTGTCAAACTACAATTAGCTCCATTCACTGTGTTGCATTTCCTCCTGGTCACATACGTTAGTTACCAACAGGAACTTAACAATGATTGAAGTTTCTGATAGCTCCGGTCACCTTTATCTTGACTAGCATAATGAAATGCCTTCTGATTCTTGAAAATTTTATTGATTTTATGGCTTGAATTTTCTTTATAGTAATTTACTTAAGATTATTTTTCATTTCGTGTTATTTTTTATTCCAATTCATTCCTTTAGATTTTTTCTACCTTTTTTAAAATTTATTATATTATTGATAAGAATATTTGAGGGTTTTTTCTTCCTTTTGTCTTCCTACTACTTAAAATTCGTTCCTTCTGTCTTTGTTACATTGAGTGCCTGTTACTCTTCATTCTACTTTCTATGGTCAGCTAAAGGTCAATGTGTTTTTTGTGTTCTGCTGCAGAGGGATCAGCAACCATATTATCTTTGAATGATCACAATAAGCATGAAAGAAGTTCAAGAAACATTTCAGTTATTAATTGTGAGCTTTATCCAGCTCTGGAAGAGGAGTCCAACGTGAAGGTAAAAATGTGCTAAATTTGATTATTTTTTTCAACTGGTTTTCTGATTGCATTATCCAGGACTTCTTGTTGTTGTTCTACTTTATAGTTATGGGTTCCTTTTGTATTTTTTTTTACTCTCGGCTTCTTTCTTTCTGCTCCCTGCGCTCCTCCTGCTTATCCTTTTTTTTTTTCTTTTTCTAATCCTTTTAAATAGGTTAGTTAAATAGCCAGAATCAGTTAAATGTTTTTGAATTTGATCGGTTCTAGCTTATTTTGACTGATTTCTCTGTGCAAGATCAAGGAATTGTACAAAATTGAATCGGCCTTGGACTATTAGCAATTCAAATGTGTTTTACGATCTCTAGCTTTGTTTTCAAGAAACATTATTTTACAAACAACTTAAGGCTGTAGTTTTTGTTATCCTGTGGAATTCGACAATTGAGAGTCGAATGTTGTGATTTTGGAACCATCGACAATTCTAGTAAGAATGCAGTTCCCACTTTATACCTTCCCTGAAGTCACACCTCATTCGGATCCGAGTGATTTTGGAATTATGTTAGCTCACCTATTGCCTCACAGGTCAGATTTGTGAGAGGGCCACAGAAGGATGAGAGATTTTCTTGAGTGGTCTATCTAGATTCTTTACATTTTATCTTATTATCTATGGTCATGGTTGTCATGTCTTCTCCAATTTTAAGACTCCCAAGCTTAATTCTGGTTGATTTTGAAGCAAGTTGCGTATCGACTTTAAATGCAGGGCAAGAATGTCATGGAAGCCAGGCCGGAGCCGCCAAAGGAACCAGCTTTCATCTGCCCCATCTGCATGGACACACTGGTGGAGCCATCGTCAACTATTTGCGGCCATATTTTCTGCTGCAGCTGCATAAAGGCGTCCGTTAAATCTCAGAAGAAGTGCCCTACTTGTCAAAGAAAGCTAAGCATGAGCAATTTCCACAGGGTGTATCTTCCAACTACTACTGACTGAGGTGACTGCAGAATCGCCTTCTTCCTTCCCCTGTATTTTGAAGCCTCCCCCCTGCTTTGATTAATCTTCATCTCTCTTCTCTCTCTTTCTCTCTCTCACTGACATTATAGATGCTCTTGGCTGTTTTTGTCCGGATCACTTGCAATTATAATTAAAGTTAATGTTTGTGTAGTAGCTCAATATCTTTCTAGCATGTCACAGATTGAGAGGAAGTGGAGCAACAAAGATTAGCCTGTGCTTGATCGCTACTGGAAGCGGAGCATCACAGGTGTGTGCTCGAGCCTGCACGCAGCTTTTTATATTCAGTCTATTTCTTTCATTTTTTTATTCGGGCATTCCCACACATCAAACTGTGTCCAAATCTGACAGTCAATCTTTGACCTTTGTCATCTGATTTGGATCTTCTCTAGCTAGCTAACCTTCCTGCCTCTTTGTTTGTTGGGTAGCACCCCTCACAAGGAAAAAAGCTTGATCCCGAGAGCAACCAATCTCTCTCTCTCTCTATCTCTCCTTCTTCAACGTAGCCATAACCAGTCAGTCTAAACCATCAGGCCAAACCAGCAATTCTTCCATGCAACAACGCGCACACAGGATTCTTGCAGGTATCATCTTCTGCTATCTTCTATATTCCTCCAAACAAATGAGTGAAGAAAAGAGTTGGGGAAGGTTCAAGTCACATGCAGCATCTTGTTGTGGCTTTCATGAGCATCCTCGCCATGTATCGAATTCCCCCATTAAATCCTCGTGAACTGAATGCAGTGTGTTTATCTGGAGGAGTGCATAAGCTTGTTTGCTTAGAGAGGGGCCAAACAGAGACTGATAGCTTTGAAGAGTGGGCAAAAGGAGATGGGGACAAACTTGGAATTTGACCTGCGTCAAAGTTTAGACTGCCTATAAGATACATATGTCACTAGGTTGACTTTTGTGTTTGGACCTTCTTCTTCCTCTCACGACGATAGCAGCGGGCGTCGGTGCGGCATTGTGATGAGAGCAAGCTCTGTTCCCTGTCTCCGCCAGGCCAGGTGAGACGGACGGATGCATGTAAATCTTGCGTTGGATCTTACGGTGCGAAGATCTCGGTCTCCGGGACCCACAGCGGTTCTCCAGAGGTGGGACGGAGAGTGGCGAAGAGACGGGTAAGGATTGATTCTTCTCCCCTGGTGTTGCACGCTATATTCTCTCCCGGACTCGCACCCCACTCCGCGAAGTGAACGCGCCCAAACGAGGAACTCAAAAAGACCGACGCCGCCGCTTTTGACTCGTGTACCGAAACCGAAATCTAACCCTCCTCGGCTTCCTCCTCTCTTCGATCATCTGTTCTTGAGAGAATCCTTCTGAAAGACGAGATTTTTGAGTGTCCTGCTTCGACCAAGCCAGCGGGACAGAATCCTCGGGAAAAAGATACGATCTTTGATCGTCCCACTTCGACCAAGTTACGCTTCGTGTAAAGGAATCTGCTTTGCCGGGAAGTCCACCGCGCAACTCTTATTCCATTGGGTTCGCCGAGTTTACTTGCTTTGTCATGGTGAGGGACTTTCCCTCTTCTGCTTTGTTCTTCTTTTCTTTATCAGTTCAGGATCGATTTTTAGGGTTTTCAGTGTTGCGGCTTTGACCAAAAGTTCTTTTTTTTTCCTGGTGGGTTTGTGGCTTTTGTTTTTATGGAACATGAAATCATCGAACTCTTTGAAGTTACTAAGATAATGCTTTTCTTTTTCCTCCTTTTGTCTTTTTGAATGCCGTTGTATAGCGAATCATTACCGATATGAACAATTGCAGGGCGACGGCCTGAGTTCAAATTTCTCCATTGAAATCTTTAATTTTACTTTTAGTGAGAAAAGGATTGTTTCCGTCGGAGACTATTTAGCTATCTCTCGTTTCATTGCTTCAGTGTTAATTCGTGTTTTGGTGAGATAGTGACTTCAATTGACAGAATTATTATGCTGAAGGAATATGCTAGGAACTGAACTAGTGATGTTGACAGTGCTTATATCTGGTCCTGTTTGCTGTTCAGTTTTCTGAGGCATGAAATCTCCCAACTCTTTTAATGACTTGATTAAGTAATGCTTCATGTTGGTTGTTGTTTGGTCTTTCTTGTATTCATTTCGGTGAATTCCCATGGCATATTCTGTTTACCTCCTGTTTTTTTTCTTTTGTGTGTCAGTGTGTCTGCAAGACTGTCTACAAATTTTATTTTGATTGCACTAAGCTCTATTTTTCCTCTTTCAAAACTTCCTTGCAGGGTTCTCTTGCCACACATCCCTCAGGTCCAAGATTCTGTTCTTGTGCCAACAACCGTACAGCTGCTTTCCTATGTATGGTGTTCATCATCGGGACCTCTTTTGTTGAATTTGATTATATAATGGTATGATTTGTTTTCCTGACTTTGTTTTTGTTGTTTATTTAATTTAGTATCCATTGATTGGTGATCTTAGTTTTAGGCTTTTAGCTGACCCTCTGGACAATTCTAGGAAGATTGTTCTTTTCCCTGACTGAAAGATTTCTTATTAGTTAATATTTTTTGTTTGACTAGAACTTGGAACTTTACTATGTAATTTAGAGTTTGAACTCTTCTGCCTTTTCTTGTCTTGTGTATGTCAACCTTTTGAGATCGTCCATGTAGCTGTTGTACGAGGATTTTGTATACTAAGAAGATATCATCTTACATGCTTTTATCTCTGGAAAACTTAGTTTTTAGCCTACATAAGCTTCTTGGTAAATGTAACTAATCCTACATTTATAAATTGTAAAAATCATATCTTCACTCATGGAAATAATTCCCCTTTTGCAGAAATTGTGGACTGGGATATCAACTGATTTTGTAGCAACTACTCAAGCCAATTCGTGGCACCGTGAGTCTAGCTTGATAAATGTAATTAATCCTACTCTGAAGGTAAATGTAATTAATCCTACTCTGAAGACTGACATATCAGACTTACCCCCTCAAGCCAATTCATGGCACCGTGAGTCTAGCTTGGAGTCCACTCGATCCAATTCATGCAAGGTTATTATTTACGACTTTGGCTTTAAGATCTTTGGTGTCACTTGTTTTGGTCATTTGCACTCTTTAAAGTTTATAACAATTGGTTTAAATGTTATGCTCTTATGATTCAGTTTGTATGGTTTTCAGAGTCCTTGCACATCTCTGGGAAGTGAAGCATTGCCTAAAGGTATTGTTAGTCCGAAGTCAGACTTGGAAATGGTGCCTCTATGGGGTTCTCGAAGAGGAAAGGTGTGTTACTGATCTAATGAGTAAAATCGTCTTATTTTTGTAGGTGTTGTGTATAGGATTTTTGAAGGTATTCTTAAAAAGGTTTCAGTTTTTTTCCAACATATAGGATTGTTCTAGGTACTAATCGAAGATTTCAGTTCATCCCAACTTGATGCATGCTGGTGCCAACATGCTCTATTTCAGCCTGCATCATTTGGAATGGTGCTGATGCCTGGCAAAAGGAGTTTAAATACTCTGTTGGCATGGTGCTGATGCCTGTGATAGCGTTGTGCATGCACAAGCATGATCACGGGCAACCTCCGTTTCAATATGTTGTTTGAAGTCATTATCTCAGAACTTGGATCAATATTTGTGTGGTGAGGAAGAGAAAATTTTGGGTCACTACCAAAACTATTCGTTCCATAGACTTCTAGATTAAGTAATGGATTAGGATTATTGTCTACCTCTCCACCCTCTTTATTCTCCTTGGCATTTTTGTCGAACTTAACTGTGATTCATGTCAACTCTTTCCGAATGTTGGGAACAGGATGGTGTCAGTTTACAGAAGAGCTTATTGGCGATTCCAGTTGGAATAAACCAAAAGGCCATGGTGAATCAGATTGTAATGAAGGTTAAAATAATATCATGACCTCGTGTCTATATGGTAAAATCTTTACATAAAGTTCCAGTTTTGCTAAATACTTTTTGTTTGTATTCTAGTTTGTTTCCAGTGATTTCACCGTGATGCTTTTTCACTATGATGGTGTTGTTGATGAATGGAAAGATTTACAATGGAGTGACAGTGCCCTACATATTTCTGCAATCAATCAAACAAAATGGTAATTTAGTTGATCATCAAAATGTTCCCCAAATTATGGCTGATATTGTATTCTTCGACTATGTAGCCCGTACTAAAAACAATAATCTTTTGCAGGTGGTTTGCTAAGCGCTTCTTACATCCAGACATAGTTGCACCGTACAAGTATATCTTCCTATGGGATGAGGATATCGAGGTGGAAAATTTTCATCCTAAAAGGTTGGTGTTTTTTATCATGAATTTGTTAATAGAACTAAAAAAATTATAATGTTTTTCCAGGATCTCAAATCTAAATTTGAAGGTCGTGTCATAGACTTCTCACTGCCGGCTTTTTGATGATTTCTTTTGAATGGTTTTGCATTCTGGCCATGAAAAATTTTCATTTATTTGCTATTCTTTAAGAGAACTGAGATGTGAGAAGTTTTATTTGTAGTATCATGCTGTACTAGTGAAGTTGGACTTCTTGTTGTTTACTGAGCAGTTGAAATGGGTTAACTTTACCGGGAACCATTTCTAAATCGGTGTTGTATGACAGATAGATCTGATCAACAGTTTAGTTCGATCTTGATTAACTGACACATGTAACTCCTGCAGATACTTGATGATTGTTGAGAGGGAAGGCTTAGAGATATCACAACCTGCACTTGACCTTGCAAAATCTCGGATTCATCATCAAATTACAGCACGTTTAAGCAAACGAGTCGTACACAGGTGCTGTTTTATCTTGTTTTTCTAGTAGAACCAGTCATTATTTGGCTATTCATTTCATTGCAAGTAGATTCCATTTCATACTCAGTACTCATAGTATTGAATGGAAAATATCGAAAACCAATATTTATTTTCCAATTAACAGAAGGATGTACAAGTTCAGTGGTGACAAAAAATGTGATGATAACAGCAGTCAACCTCCATGCACTGGGTAAGGTTCTTTTCCCCAACCAACCATATTGAAATATTTTTCTATTGAAACAGAGAAGGATCATCTGTTATCATTTTGTGACTACACAATAAGTGTTTAGGGTTAAACATGATACTATTTTAGATCTGTGTTTCATCATATTCATAGTTGGACAGGGAGTGATTAATAATATAAGCATCATCATCTTATCCTGATAAATAATTTGTAGACACTGGGAAATCTGGAATTAAGAACGAGAGATGGAAATTTGCTTTCTGAATTAATTCAAAAATACAAGTTAAGCCATTTATTCTCATTTTAATTAAGAGATTCAGTAGTGGATATACATAATTAATTCAAAAATATGGTACATCTGTAGCAGATTATTTTAATTTTGAACCATAACTAAACCAAACCGAACATACCTAAGTCAATTCAATTATGTTGCTGGAATGAGAAGCTGAGGCCACATTTGAAGTTATAGCTCAAAGCTGGAAAATTGGTCATTCATTCTCATATCATAATCTGCAATTTTCGTTCTAGCTTAATGGACATATTTCTTTGCTGTTTTGAATGATTGCAAAAGTATATTCCATAACCTATTGTCGGTGAAAGCTAAGCATTTACTACGATTTTCATTCTTAAACGTTTACCACTACCCTCGATGCTGAACATTTTCGTTATCGCAGATGGGTAGAAATGATGGCTCCTGTTTTCTCGAGAGCTGCCTGGCGCTGTGCGTGGCATATGATTCAAGTGTGTGGAAAATGTCTTAATTCTTTGTGCAAAATTATATTCACGTTTTTGTCTGTCTCATTTTAATACATATTTAAATTTTATCCAAGCACAAGGCACACAGCACTAAAACAATATCTTATTTTTTGAGACATATGTCGCGTGTCTTTCTACCGAAATATGTCGAACTAACTTTTCTCATGTTGCATTTGTTTGTAGAATGACTTGATTCATGCATGGGGTCTCGATATGAAGCTCGGTTACTGTGCTCAGGTAATGTTTGATGGACAATACCGGCATGTGTGAAATATTTGTTTGTCAAGAAGAAATCTCAGACAAACCACTTTTGACAGGGTGATCAGAGCAAAAACATTGGAGTGGTGGACAGTGAATACATAGTTCATAAGGGGCTGCCGACGCTTGGCGGGTTTGATGAGAAAATGGTGAGTTACTACAAAGAACAAATACTTCATCTAAACAAATAAGATGCCAAACCTGTTATATTGGTGATGATAAAAATCCACCTAAATCTTAATCTGAAAAGTCAAATTGATGTTAAACGATTCCTCTTTTTTGGGAAAAAAAACCCGAATTTTATATTTCTATTATTCCCTTTATATTATTATATATGTAATTCCTATTGTACTATGCTACTATGGTATATGGAAGTCTTCCTGCCTTTGCCTGTACAAATAGGTTAATGAGCTGAATCATGTAAATATCTATGTTTTGTCTCTCTGTCTCTCTCCCTCTATTATCCAATAGATGCATGTCAGTCTCCATTGTGACCAGAACATGTCTTTGTTTTGTTGTTTCCATCTAAATCTCATTACCTTAGACCAGCAGGAAATGATTCACATGGTGTTGTGATATTCATCTTCTTTCTCTTTCTCTTCTATTCTATCCATCGACACGCATGACTTAATCGTGTGTTGGATGAACTCAGGTCAGAGCATCGGGTAAACCAAATCTCTCATCTTCTTTCTCTGTAAATTATAGATTCCTGATGAATCTGACTGGTAGTTTTGTATGTGCAGGGATCTACTGGTTCGCCTGCCGCTAAAGATAGATCTGCAGTAAGTACTACATTTTTATATACAGTCGAATATGGTTTTTCGATTATCAGTAACCGATCCCAAAAAATTGTGGCAGATGAATAATTTAGCCTTACTTGGCCATTATTTGTGCAAGATCAAACTTACATCCTCAAATACAACTTATTTGCTTATTATGGATTGAAATAAATGAAAACCTAAGAAACTTTTTCTCTATTGCATTTACCATATTGCTTTTCGACACCATTTAGAGGTTATATCATCTGATTGGATTGAGCTCTCGTACGCAGGTGAGGCGGCGGTCTTCTGTCGAATTGGAGATCTTTCGAAAAAGATGGCAGAAGGCTGCGACCGAAGATAATTGCTGGATCGATCCATATCCTGAACTCGAAACAAACTCGAGGAAGCAGTAATGTAACTCATTAACAAAACCTCAAGTTAGACAACAAAGTCCGAAGTATTTAGCCAGTGTATGATCGATGAGCTCAACACACAAAGAATTGCCACCAGCATTTGCGAAGAGAGCCAAATTCTAATCTATGCTTCCGGTAAGCAGAGATATATTACATGAGTCATATCGTTAAAAGTATAATGTTTTCGATTCTTTGATTCTTTCCTGTAACATTTTTATTACCTTGTGAACTTTTGTTGTACTCATAGCTTGAACAGCTTTTATTAGATTCTGAAGCTGAAAAAGCCAATTGCATGATTTTTTTAAATATTTTTACATGGATTGGAACATGAAAGCTATCTATCTATCGTCTATTGATATGAATTGTAAAGCAATGCATTAACCATTAGGATGTGTCAATTGCATGATCTCACTATCTTATTGTGATGTTATTCACAAGTTCAGGGTCGGTTCTTCATGCTTAAAACTTGTATTTAGAGAGTCCAAAGTCACAAGAAAAGGAACACAGAGCTTGATGTTGGCCTCAGTTATTCCTGCAAGTTTTTATTGCAGGAGATCATTACACACTCAAATTCATCTTTTCAACATCTTTATCACCATTCCCCTAAACCACCCACCAACTCCACATCATAGCATCTTTGACTCGTCCATCCATTACTAGTTTAGACAACCAGTTAATGAGCACAAGAATGCATGAAGTTGGATTGCAAGCATCAGAAAGATTTGGATTTCTCAAAAAGCCTAAACAAATGTCAGGATGACTATGATATAGATTTTCAAATAATGTATATTTCACCAGAAAAGAAATGTTCTCTCTTCCCACAGACCAAATTGGTAGTTCCTCTGTACATGAATTCTGACAAAGATGACAGTAGTTAGTGTCAGGTACTGCATTACCCTTCACTTTAAAGCCTACAATTAAACATGAGAAGAATTCAAGCCTCTGTACTTGAATTCTCACAAAGACAACAATGATGCAGCAGTCTCAAAAGATCTGATAATATGAGAAGGATTCTAAACACTTCTCCGCAATCTCCATATTAAACATGAACAAAGTAATTTCTCAAATGCACTTTTAACTTTACAATTGACCTGATGATAGTTCGTGAACTCACAAATTTTCACAATTTTGAGTAACACCAGAGCCAGAAAGGTTATAGGCTAATGATTGCAGAAAGATTAAGATCATAAAGCTACTCAATTTTCTGTCTGATAAATGATCATGTTTACAATATACCATATTAACCGTGAAAGCCTTGTCAACAAAAATTGCTTTCAATCAAGAAACTTACATATGCTGTATGTCTTTTTACCTATTTTACATTCGATGCCACTGGTCTTGCAAGTAAAGATGTGACCACCACATGACAGGTTTGCATTTTTGTAGGATCTGTCAATTTCTTCAATACCCTGCTTTAACCTGTCGCTCATATCTCCTGATCCCCATAACAATGATATGTGGGGTCGTGGATTCTGCCACCAGGTAAATGCAACATTAGAATGACTGTGTCGATTTTAGATTTCACAAGATAGTCATATACTAATCTCCACAATGGAATAACGTTACACTTGTAAGGTAAATAGCTTTCTAGAACCATCATGCAATGATTCTGTAACTTCAAAATAGATGATTCATCTAATTAATCGACCACTTGAAAACTTAAATATGGTACCAATAGACTGACCAATTGCCTAGTAACAATGAATATAATAATAAAAATAAACATATATGTACAGGTATTGAGCTATTTATACTGATGGTCGGATCGATAAAATACCAATCACTACAAACTAGTCCAACTGGTATTTAAATCTTTGCCCCATGTAATATATGACAGGAATGAAGCAAATAAAAGGGTAACAATTGGTTCAAAGGAATGACTAGGGAGGGTTAAGACCAAGGCTTCACTTAAACAAGCATGACGAGAAGCACCTTGATGCTTAACATTTTAAAGGTTGGTTGACCAATTTAAAGAAGTAAATAAAAGGATGATTACGTGTAAACAACTTGTGCCATCCTTATATCCTTCTACACAATGAGCTGTGCAGGTAATAATTATGAACTTCATGAAGAGTTCATGATAACATGACAAGATGCCAACGAATTTGGAGCAGATCACACAGAAACTCTCATCTGGATCAATAAGTTCATGCCTATGTTAATTTCAGTGACAATAAGCAGTACTTAATTATATTACAGAGCATTGATGGCAAATCACTAAAACAGTATACCTTATAAAACTCAGGGAGACCATGCAATCTATATATCACGTCAACAATATGAATCTGCTTAGTTATCTGTAAACAAGAAGACCAACATTAGTAGAAGGTAAGTTGACAAACATTAGTAATAAATCCTTAATTTGACACATACAAGTAAATGGTTGATGGGCTAAGGTACAAGATTAGTTTGCTAGAGGAACTTTATACAAGTGGCAACCAAAATTGTTGGAAGTTATTTCCAGTATTATGAGCATAAACAAGAAACTAAGTCAAACAGATGTGTATTGAATCCTTGAAGAACTAGCAATTTTGGTAACTGTTTGCTCCAAACACTGTTATACAAGAATTCTATTAATCAGGCCCCAGAAATTGGATCAACAACAATCCAGAAAGTAGCCATAAAACTATAAATGATAATACACAAATCATTTGTTCCCTGCTTCTCCAATAATTCGAAGCAATTCGACACTTATAGGTAAAGAAAATTTCTCAAATTTTGCAATTAACAACTTGATACACTACTGTAGACAAAATGAGCCATATGTCCAAGGTGCAAAGACCACAACCTGGATTTCATTTGACTAGAAATTGCTGCAGCAGACATTGTTTATTCCCTTGACTAATATAGGCCTTTCTTGGAAAATAAATATATAAACCAGAGTATATGGTGATGCCAACTAATATAATTCAAATGACGGCTCACAAACACTAATCTGCTTCGCGCAATATACTGTGAGTTCTTATTTAAATAAATATTTGTAACAATACAAAAGAAACTGTCAAATTTCATCTTTTTACAAGATCCAACAGTACTTTGATATCTTAGAACTGATATCTGGAACAAAAACATCTTGATCATCATGATTTTGTCCAGACTTTCTGTCTCAGCTCGGATACTATCATACCTTGGTTCATCTGACTTCGACAACTTACTTAGGACATCTAAGAAAAGGAGAAATCTTACAGTGACACCAAGGCCCACCTCCAAAAAATTTTATTGCCAAAAGACTTTTTTCCCTGGTCCATTAAGCGAAATTTTGAAGGGAAAAAAATACATCACCTATTCAAACAAGTAAAGACGACTCAGAAGACTTCAATTCGATAAGTTATTAATAGGTTCCATGCCTAATCTAAATCTAACCTAAGACAAGAAAAGGCCTTTCCCAGCACAAAAGGAAAATAACATAAAGCAATGATGAACAGCCAGCCAATCATCAACTAGCAGAAATTGCAATATGTGCAAAATCTCTCATAGATACCTCTGATAGACCACCACCAAGAACTTCAAGTGCAAGAAAAGAGCGAGTTTGCTCATCATTGACAAAAACATCCCACTTGTTGAACTCTACCCTGTACCTGTCTCCTATAAGAATATAAAATTAATAACAGAATGGAGTATGGTGTTAGAGCAAAATTTAAATTCAGAACATGGTTTATTCAAACATTTTATTGTGCAGTTGTTTCAAAGTGGAAAACATATGCTGACCTTCTCTGAGATTGGAACTTCTGACGAAGCATTGCCACGATGGAATCGATTTGATGCACTTTAATAGGAACAGTTCTTCCCAAACTAACATGGAATTCTCTTCCTAGGAGCATCTGTTCTAGCTTCAGATCATCTCTGCATAACTCGGCAAGAGGGTAATCAATATCAACAGCATAAAGACCAGGCACCAGAGATGCAATTCTTTTTACAAAAAGCGCTACTGGCATCTTCATTGTAGTTGGTATAACAACTGCAAAATAGAGTGCAAGGTTGTTCTTACAATATCGAAAAGAAAAAGAAAAAGAAACAAAATTTCTAGGTTCAGAGCAATTGCAAAAATTCAGAACTGCTGATCTGACATAACATTTAAGAACACAGTTATCACACTTCAGTCAGAACATTTTATATTCACACATTTTGTAGATCACCTAATCTGGCAAGTGCATAATTCTAGATCACCTAATCTGACATAACATATGAGTTCCTAGCTCATATCTTCGGGGCATTATATAGAGTATTCAGGTAGCAGGATACATGGAAAGCATTTTCTTAAAAAGCAAAATCATGAAGCAACCGAAAACGTTTGCAACGAGACCTGGTACGTAAACGTGAAGAGCATAATTTCCTTCGACATGTGGGAAGCTTCTGATGCGGCTACCTTGAGTAGTTGATGAGAAATCTAAAAACACGGAAAGCTCATATCAGAAACAACTCAAATCAATAAAACAATAATCTCTCTCTCGAAAAAAAAAGAAGAAGAACAAAATATTAGAAGTAAACCCTTATGGAATTCCTATACCAAAATACGCAAAAGCGTCAATTTTTTTCTTTTTGAGAACACTAAGAGAGTATTCATGCGAAGAACAGAAGGGGACTAAATGAAGGTGGAATCTTCTAAAACAAGCGTTAGATAAACAACACCAGAGTCCAAACAATAGCTCCAACCCCTCCTGCCCATAAACGAAACCCTAATTCCAAGATAATCTAAATCGGAGATTGGAGGAACTCCCTTGCAATCCACGCCTCCTGTGTCATCAAATCGAGTGGCACAGAAAGGGAAAAGAAAAGAAGTTTGTTTGCGATACCTAGAACATTGGGGGATTGGAGGAGATCGAGAGGCGGCGGCGGCAAAGGGTCCAGTTGTTCAAGATTCGAACGACCATTGACGGAATCTGCCTTGCTCCTACTACTACCACTACTACTCCTGCTGCCGACGATGGGAGGAGCAGCGGCCGAGTCGTCTGCGTCGTCCTCTTCCGAGTCCGAGCCGTACGTCGCCCTCAGCATCTCCATCCCACTCGTCCTCTTAACACCAACCGACGACTCCACAGCATTGCCCTTTTATATGCGTGTCCAGCCTTCGCTGTTTGAGAGAGGCAAGCCGACGCAGTGGGACCGACGGTGGGTCCCGCATTTACTCCGCTCAAATAATAATACTCATTATTATTATTATTATTATTATTATTATTATTATTATTATTATTATTATTATTCAAAACGTTGGATTATTAAACATGTTAGTTAAAATTCAATTATTTAGAATATCCATTAATCAAATTTATGATAAATATTTGGGATCTGTATTGCCAACATGGTTCAAACATGCTTCACTCCATAACATTATATCCCTTTCTCATTGATTTTAACATGTCACAAACATAGGTATACAGAAATATGATGCAAAGCTCAGATGACAAAGAGTATAGTTCATCATATACCATATGCATACATACATAACTCTATTGATTCAGTATGAAGAAAAGGGTGCCTGAAAACCTTTAAAGATGATCAAACAAACACAACACGGGAGGAGACAAATTCATGGTGTCGGATGCTTGGTGACCGCATTCAGGATGTCGGTGTAGGAGATAATGCCAACTAAGGTGTCGTCGTCCAAATCAGCATCTGTGACCCATACATGGGTGGCCCTGTGGGACAGCATCTGGGCCATGACGGCAGCCAGTGAACTCGTGTGCTTGCAGGTCCAGGGTGCGCTCCTCCCGCGGTACATGCTCCTCAGCCTCCCGATCGACATCTGGTTCACCTGATTACTGAAGAACCCGATACTCCTGCTGCTGAATTTCCTAGGTCGTGATGAGTCTCCAGCCCCAGTATCACCTGCTGATGAATCAATGGGGAGTTCCGGCACGGAAACTGGTGTGGTGCCATAATCATCTGCTCCTACAACAAATTGTCCGGCTGACAAGTTTGCCATAGCCCATGCGGCAGCCAAGTAGTCACATTTCCATAGCTTATATGCAGATATATCTCCTATTATCTTGTGACTGCCTTCGGAGTTTGTCTCAACAACTGCAATCGCGCATGGGTCATGAGGAATCTTATAGATGGCTTCAAGGGCAGGTGAGGAGGCTTCAATGTAAGCATAGTTTGAACCAATGGCTCCGACCGAGGAGATTGAAGATAAAGGAAGCGGGGCTAGAGCACCGAGGCAACCTATCAGAAAACGGACCACATCTTCCCGAGAGAGGCAGCAAAACTTATTGTCAGGGAGAGCAGAAGTTGACGGTCGGTCACTGTTGCTTTCTCCACCCAAGGATGAGCTCTGAGTGTTCTTGAGCCATCTACCATTGTAAAGAATGGAAAAGCGCTTGCTGAAGCCTTTCCACACGATGCTTTTGCGCACAAGGAGGTGCCTTACCCCTTGTTTCATCATCTCCAGTGCATCAATTAACCTAACAGTCCAAAGACAGAATATATGTAAACCAAGAGGAAAAGCTCTTTGTAAGAGAGACTGACAAGATAAACAAAGTCAATGATTAGTGCTGCAACAACCTTGAAGCCAAAGTTAACCCACATCTTCTTTGCTTCCGACAGAAGGTATGAGAACTGACCAGAAAATTGCATCACACAGCGATAACCAAAGAAATTCTTATTTTGAGCAATCAGGCAGATTATTAGCAGTGCTGATATTGGTAAATACATCCAAACAAACTAAAGTGCAAGACATACAAAACTGGAAAAAAAACCAGCAATCGTAAATCACCTTGAACTTTTCAGTAATAAAGTTTCAGATACTAAACTCTTTTGATGATACTAAACTAAGGCCAGCTTTCTTTTAAAAAAAATGTTCGGCTAGTGCAGAAGAAACTTATATGGAGTGCATTCAGAAACCTCACTGGGGATTAGGCAAACTATGAAAGACTGTATCTGACAAACTTTGACTAACAGAAGCTTTCTGAGGACAAAGACATCGAAGCTAGTATCAGAATGAGCATCTTTAAACCATAACAGGAGCTAGATGTGGTCAAGCACCAAGCCAATAAATCAACTTCGTTAATGAAAATCTATGTCAATAAATCAACTTGACCAGTGAGATCAATCAACAAACAAGTTTTTCGGATACATAAAGTTTACCAATCAATTACTAACATGGAATTTGGGGTCACTACAAATAACGTTAATTACGATTTCTTACTTGCCTCTTAAATGAAAAGGATAGATATTAGATATTCCATTTTATAACATACCTGTTGCTTTCTCCGAAGCTTTTATATGAGTAGAAAATTTGTTCTTTCATTTTCCAAACAACTTGGTTGCAGTTTCTATATGAACATCACACAGTACAAAGTATCATACAGATCATGTGGTCACATGTCCATCTTAAAATGTAGTGGATAGAGGGAACAAAACCTACATGGTCAACAATAATGATACTAAAATATTATGCAAATATGGCGTTGTCGGTGCCCTGCACCAAGAAATTAGATAACTAGAAAACATAATTAAGTAGACAGAGTTATCTCCACCCAATTCTCATTCTAGAAAAGGACAACTGGCGGAGGACTAAGAATTGGCACTTCCATAGTAATAGCTCAACAAGCAAGATCAATCACTAAACTAAGCCTGTGGCAAGTACATCACCTAAATAATTTCAAGTGCTGCAGCTATCAGATTCCAGTCAAATAGCCCTAATATGTAACAAGATTTGGCGAGCTGATCGAGCGTACCAATCAAACCCTCTCATGAACCATAAAGACAGCCAAGAGGTGGCAAAAGATCGCACCTTGTTCCAGGATCCACCTCCTTCAGCAGGCTGGGGTTGGGCGCCACCAGCTCCGAGACCGGCGTCCTCATGGCCCTCTCCTGGTCGGCGCCGGCCCGGGCGAGGAAGGCCACCACGTCCAACGAGGTCAACATCCCGATAAACCTCTCAGCCGAAGGTGGCGGCGCCGGCTCCATCGGCCTCCTCCGCCAGACGGCGATCGCGCCGTCCGCGGAGTCCCCGATGGCGCGGACGGCCGCCTCGACCGTCTCCGCCTCGGAGAACTCGACCAGCTCGGGCTTGCCGAGGGTGAGGTCGCCGACGACGTGGTGGAGGAAGACCCGGGCCATCAGGGTCGCTCGACGGGGGTTAGGAGAGGGAGTGGAGGAGCGTGAGGTGGAAGCGGAGGAAGCCCGCTATGGGTTTGCACCGGGTCGATTGGAGCGGGCCGGCCACCGGTTCGGGGATGGTGCGGGCAACGCCGGTCAATCTAGCGCAGGTGGCGTGATTGGCCATGGAGAAGAGGAAAAGCCCATCGAAGTATGTCTACGAAAAGAATAATCGCAGTAATGACGACGAGCCGAAGAAGAGGGTGGAGAAAGCGAGCGCTCCTAATGAGAGCATATATATATATATATATATATATATATATATATGGATACGTAATTGATAAAATATATAGAAATATATATAATTGTATTAAATATATATAAATGGATTATATATATATATATATATATATATATTGTATTCAACAAAATGCATAAAACAAATGCATAAATTGAATAAAATTAGAATATAAAAGATATGAATAAACCAAATGCATCAACTTAGTTGAGTCATGGATTATATGATTGAGAGGTGATTATGTTTTAGCAGATGTGATATATCAATTATTAGTTGTTCTTTTTCTTTTTATTTCCCTACCAATATAGTGACATTTTTCTTCCATTGAATCTGAAATCACAGCTTTTAGATGTGCTGTTTCACTTTCTCCACCCTATCCAAAAGTGGAGTTGAAGAAGCAATAATAAAAATTATATAATAATTAAACTTTTATTGTACAATAAAAATTATACAATAATTACCTTTATAAGTTCAATATAATAAAAATAATAAAGTTACATATATATATAACTCAAGTTAATTACTATTAATCATGATTATTAGTGGATTTAATTAAAAATAAATTTTAAATATCTAAGGTATTAATATTATTATTTTTAATAATAAATTTATCTCCATATTTCCTAATATCTAGAAAAATGTATTGAAAGAAGTGTTAATGTCATTATACTAATAGTCAATTGATGCAAGGGATTGAGACAAGTATTTAGAAAAAAGATATAATTTTGCCTTTAAATTTAAAAGAGAATAAGTACAAAATTACTACTTTAAAAAGATATATACATGTATTATTTTTTTTCTTTCCAACATGTTGCAAGTACAATTAAAGGCTACAATGTACATACACTTTGATTTCCTAAATGCTTGTGGTGATGGGGATTGAGATGGGTGTCCAATTTTGTCCACACTTATTTCTTTAGCATTGATCAGAGGGACCAAACAAAATAAAATATGATATCCTGAGATGTCAATGTGATGCATTTAAATAACTTATCCAAGGCAGATGGCACACCAAATGGTGTGAAATGGCACTCCCAAACATGAGTTCTTTAATCTTGATCATGTTGACAAAAAATAAAATCAGATGATTAACAAATAATATAAATGGAAGTAGAAAACAATCACAAGAGAATGTGCATGAACTCTTTGACATTTGGAGTGGATTTATCTTTCTCTTGGAATGGATTGATGGCAACATGAAGAAGGTTAGGTTGTGAGAGCCCCTGTGGTCCTTTGTAGGACCTCATCAAACCATATGTGCCTTCACATTTCATGGATCTAACTTTGTGTTGCTTTCATTCATTGCATTTAAAATTGATCTCCAACCATCTCATGCCTCATCTAATCTTTTTCACTTTCCAGTTTAATCCTCCATGGAAAGTGAAAACAAAATTGAATTGATTTTTATAGACTTGATCAGTATACTATCATTAATTTATCAAGTTAGTAATCAATTAGTTATATTGTCAAATTGGATTGTAACATATGATATTAAAATCAATCTAATACTAGACAAGAATAAAATTAAGAAGACTTGTATCATATTGTGAAATCATTATTGGGCCAAAGCTCATTTACACTCAGCTACAGTTTGATTTTGGACTATATTAGTTTTTGATAAAAAAAAATATTAAGACAAGAGAGATTCATAATTTCAATCTAATCCCACATTAAAAATAAAAATATTCTTAAAAAAAAAGATCTATAAGAATTGAATGAGTATATTATCACAAACTTGTATCATTATAAACTCATTAAGTTAATAGATCAATTATCTCATCGAATCTCGATGTTTAAGATTATAAAAGTTATATTATGGTATCATAATAAATATGATTTTAAATAGAGTTACATCAAGCAAAGATTAATTTGATACAAAGCACTGTCAATTTATCTTCCTGATTGATACTATTAAGCTACCTACTAAACCAATCCAAAGGCTTGGCTTGCAAGGAGGCCAAAACCATGGGAGATCCCAAGGATTGATGAGAGCACTTCTTTTTCCAGCTTCTGGTGGCTTCTCATGGAGAAGGGGAGGGGCTCAGTGGAAGTGATGGACCGTTTGACTTGAATGCTAAGAAAAGGAAAGCTCCTTCTCTCTTCTTATTTGTACATGGCATAAAGTTTCAGCTTTCTTCTTGTAGTTTGGCTTCCACTCTGCCACTGACATGGCTGAAGCTTGACCACATGAACCTCCATTGATTTGGCTCTGAGGTCTTCTTCCTCAAGGAGTTACTAGAGATTTCCACATGTGGAGGAGTCCCAAGCTATGGTGCCTGCAATCACTTTGAAGAAGAAAACGAGCAATTCTAGACTCTTATCATTCTTTCTTGCTTGCCTATCGTATTAAATCTGAATTCATTTTTATTTATTTCTATCTCGATTTATCCTTACAATATCTTTTGGATTATTTGAGACTTCAAAACAAACAAAATATAATGAGATATTCTAGAACACGAATGATGACTCATCCTATGATACTCATTATAGGATCCAATAATTCTCGACTTCTTCACTAGTTTTTCACTAGAAAAATATTAATGATCATATTTAATATACATTGGTTAAGATCGTACAACTCTCTAAAATGAAATAACGAGGATATATCATGATTCATCATATTCTAAATTCGATTAAAAAATACTTATATTCGAATTACGTAAGTCGGATTAAATTCTAAGTACTAAAAGAAAAGAAAAAAAAATCAAGATTGTCACTCTCACTATTGGTAATATGATCTGATCGAAGATCAACCAATTGGATGATATCTATTGGCCCTCAGTTTACTCATGCTAATGCCTGAAGACACAGTTCATCTGCTTGCAACTCCAGTCCTGCATGACTTCTCATCCATGACTCAAGAAATCCCCAGTCAGAATATGAGGCATTTAGAATTATGCTTATTACAAGTGTCATCAATTAAGTGACTAATGGTTGGTTTGCTTCCAAGAAAGCTTCTTTCTGCTGATGGTTACAAGAAGGATGGAGAAGACAACTGTGCCTGATGGCCATGGTGAGATGTCCTTGATTGAAAAGGACCCCATATCTAACCTTAGCCATGATACTCACAACTCATACAAAAAAAGACCCCAAATCCAACAAAAAATAATATCTTATATATATATTATTAATTAGTCAAATGCATGATGCTGAATTTACTGTAGTTGGTCACCAGCCAGTCTCATATTTTGCTGTTTCCAAGGAAAACAAAACCCTGTTCTAACAGGGCTGGTAATCATAATATGTTATTGGATTGATTATGTGAAAAATAATGTTATAGTAGGACAAAGGCACATCAATTATTGCTCTATCAAAGAGGATTAAATATCATGAGAAAAAGAGAAAGCTGAAGGTAATTGATCCAAAACAGCCACTACAACAAGACAAAACAGAGGTCATTCCTACCAAAGCAACATTCACAATGAACTCCAGCAAGATAAATATAATGACTATGCACATAGATTTTGACAAGGTTGAAACTTTGTCCCTTGTTCCTGTCATTGTGGTTATAATAAGCATGAACTGTTATAAGCTTCTAATAATTGCAAGAATTCACACTTATATTTTTGCCTATCTAATTCATTTGGATAGGCTCTTTTCCACTGCTATCCTCTCTTCTCCGTCATGAGAAGGATCTATCGGTGCACACAGAAATCTTTCTTATTCATGGTGGGCCAATGAGTGGCACCAATGCCTACCTTATGACCTCACTTTGAAGTGCAAGCTACCTTTCAACGGGGCCCCTACCTGCTTCCACTACATCTTCTCTGTTCCATGAGCAAAGAACCAAAAAGAGAGCTCTCTTCCTTTCCCTGCCTCTGTACTCTCTCTCTCTCTCTCTCTCTCTTTCTCTCTCTCTGCGCAAAAGGTCGGCGTGGCAGACCTTTGGCCTCTTATCATGGATTCTTTATATTAAGAAAGTGATCTTTTTTGTCACCCTCACTAAGTCAAGTAGCGATCGCTTGCCTTTTCCTCTTCTTACGTTCCTATTTTGCATTTTCCTTGCTGATTATTCGATTATTTCTTGTGACACGAGCAGGAGACGGAGGTTCCACGACAAAGATTTGATATTGAAGATGGGTGCTTGCGTTTCGGTTCAAGGAGACCCGGATTCCGCGGCGAGATGGCGCCTGGGAATGGCCTCCAAGGCCAAGAGGTTCTTCGTCCCGTCGCCCGCCAAGGAGAAGGCTATGAAGGGGGAGAATCCAGTTGCTCGGTTTGACCTTAAGAGCCAGGACTTTGGTATGTTGTGTTTCTGGCATCAAGTCCTTTTCTTTACTTTGCGAATGATCTTTCTTGGACCCTTTTTGGGGTAAAGATCGAACTTTTCAGTATGAAATGACGCCTTTTTTTTTCTTGAAGTCCCAATTTTTAATCTTCTTGACTGAGTGTTGGATGGTAATTTGGGTTTATGGTGCAAAGAAAACACAACAGTTTGAATTGTATCTTAGAACAGGGTACTGTTTATGGCCCTATTCGAAATAAAAATTAGATTTTTTTTTCTTCTTACCATACACAACTTCAAGATTTTGAATCGTTGTACAATTTACTCATAGAAGATAAGAGCACATATCGGTATTTCTTCTTAATTTTCTCTCTTATGTGGTGATTTAAGTACCAAAAGATCGACAGTGATCTCCGTGATCTGACTGCTCTTTGTTGTTGCTCTCATCTAGATGGATCACCTCCAATCTTGGTATGTATGATCTCTGGCTTTTCACCTCAAACTTACATACAGAAATTGTATCATCACAGATAACTAATATGAGATGCTGATTACATGACAAGCTTGGCTTATATTTTTATTCGCTGTGGTGATTCGTCCACCGGATCGTCGTAACTAAGAAGTTTCTGCTATTTTACAGCGTTGTCTCATGATTTATACTCAATAGAACTTGATCCTTTGTCGTTGCTTGTCCTTTTCAACTCTGTTTCAACCACTCTCATCATCATAAAAAGAAAAAGAAGGAATCTTATGAGGCTTAATTCATGCCTTCCTTTTATCTCTCCTTGCAACTTGCAAGTCACTGTTGTCATTTCTCATAGTGCCATTCCCATTGGATCATTCTTTTAAAGCCAAAACTAAATTTTCTTTTCCGAAGAATGATACCAACTATTAGGATTACAACAACTATCTGATTTAATAATTCGATAATGTGAATCCAGAGGTGTCTGGTCCTCTGAACTGTGGGCATATCGTCGGTCGGTGTTAATAAACTGTGATGGCAAAAGAGTTCAGCGATTGTCGTGCAATTGGATATTCAACATGATGAAAATGTTGTTGTGGGTATTCACCTTTTGTTTTAATTTTTCTCCAAGCTTAGCCTTAATAATCGTATGACTATAGGCTATGTTTGGTAAAAGCCCTTAACTGAACTTTAAAAAACGATGCCATCAAAATTACATCGATGGAGCTTTTTTTATATTAAATTGATTTCTAATGTTGTACTGATCTTGTTGATTCGACTCCTGCATTAACTACGGCTTTCGGAGTAAGTGTTAGTATTTCGAAATGATCCATGTCCTTGGGCTATGTTAAACGAAGGGCTTAAACTTTCATTATGAAGTCGCAAGCTTTCATTCTGCGAGAGAAACATTGGCTGTTTCTGTTCTTAAATATTTATTATCCGAATGATTGATTTCTTTAACTTCTAATACCTCATTTTCATTGGTTTAAACTATCTTTATCAGTCTACTTAATGAATGCCTAATTTTGTGGATTAGCAGGCAGTAAAGAAGAGATCTTCTTCGATTCACGAGCATGGTTAGACTCTGACTGTGAAGATGATTTCTTTAGCGTAAATGGAGGTATGATCTCTTCTTCAATTGCATAACATGTAAATTTCTTCTACATTAGTTATTTCTTAGGATGCATATTGTCCTTTCCTCCTAATTTATGATGGATTATTCTTTTTAATGCAGAATTCACTCCTTCACGCGGCAGCACCCCAAATCATCAATTAAGTTCACCGTTAACCCATCAATTTGACAGTCGCTTCGTGTTTGAAAAATATTCGGACTTAAAATCCGAACCATCTCCAACCGGTAAAAAGAAACTCTCTGAACTTCTACATGAGACCTCGGATAGTGAACAAATCGATGTGCCAGATGCTGCTGAAGAGAGTGTGGACATCAATGCGAAATTGGATGAATACAAAACCAAGACCGACCGACCCGTAAATTCATCAAGTGCAACTCCATTTCGGTCTGGAGCAAGTTCCATTTGCAGTAGTGAGGCGACACCGAGGAGAGATCTCAAGGGCCAAAAAGAGAAAACATGGAAAACCAGCCATTGTTGCTTGCCAAGCCTGCAGAGATTTGGCTTAGATGACAGGAGGCAGAAGATGAGTCCTGGTCCCTGCACCGCATGATACCGATACAGACAATTCGAGGTCGCTGCAACTTGAGTAACTCTGGTAACATCCAGCGACAAAATGAGCCATGGATTTATAAATTTGCAGGGTGGCGATAAATATTCTATTAGAAGAGACAGTTCTATCAGAGAATGTTTTCGCATGTGTATATACGCAACTGAAGAGTATCAGCAAAAAGAATTTCCTCGTACACATGAAGATGACGATGACAAGAAGCGATAAGCATCCACCGATTACAGGTATGTCGGAGTTATCTATAAGGAGTATACACTCGATGTCAATAAGATCGAAAACAATTTGTCAGTAGTTGATTCATGTACAATAACAATAAACTCCCTTTCACTGTATCGAGGTTAACACTCATCCGATGTCTATTTTAATTTCGTGCAATAATTTTATCTGCAATGCTATGTTGTTGTTTTTGTATCTGCTTGCATTTGCACTCGAAATGCCTACTCGAGATGGTATTACTGTTGCCTTCTCTTCTCACAAAATTGTTAGCCAAAGTTCTTAAGCTCACTTGTGGTATCATCTACAGCTATAAATGCTTAGTTCTCTGTGGTCATCGTTTGATGAAGAGTATATATCTATATATATATATATATAGAGAGAGAGAGAGAGAGAGAGAGAGGAAAAACAAAATCCATAAAACATGAGAAACAATGCGACTCTGCTGGGGATCGAACCCAGAATCTCTGGTTCCGTAGACCAGCGCCTTATCCATTGGGCCACAGAGTCATCTTTGCTATATTACTATTTATGTTTATTCATAGATAATAAGGAATTAGCTGCCATCCAACGAAGAACACCTCCTCAAAAACGAAAGCTCGGCCGGTGGCGACAACATGAAAGCAGCGCTGGTGTCGGTCGGCGACTCGTGAGCCTGAAGAAGACGTGAAATGGCCATGAGGATATGGGCTGGAATTGTGATGGCTATCATCACATAGACAAAACCTTCCTATATATTTCTCCATCTTACGTCTCCTCTCCCTTCATATGACAGCCTCCAACATGCAATTCCATTGCTGGAATTGGCCTCTTGTCATCACCTTCTTTCTCCTCTCCATCAATGGCGAGGATCCCGAGATCGATGGCGTGTGCGCTTCCATCGTGAACCCCGCTGGGCTACAAGTGCTGAGAATTCGAGGCAGCAGTGAAGCGCATCCATAGTTGATGGGTAGAGAGGATGCAGCACCTCTGAAGCCCGTCGCTGTCTTTGAACGAGATATGCTAATCCAGCATAGGATTCAGCAGGGTAGAGGAAGAGCAGGGGGAGGTGGCCAGCTGAAGAGGAGGCAGCCTGTGCTGCTGCAGCGTGGAGTGCTCATGGTAAGTTCATGCAGTCATCAGTCTCGTTCATGCATGCATCTCCACTTCTCGTGCATGGATGCTGAAACATGATCATAGAAACACATGGTTAGAAGGATGTCTCCTTTAGAACGAGAGAGAGAGAGAGAGAGAAAGAGCACTCACCTCTAACAGCAATGACTAGTTGTCTTGATGGATGCAATCAGATATCATATCTTCATGTATCCAACTTACTTGTATCCTGAAATCAACATACAAGGGAGATATCAACAACTGTATACATGGTGATGGCATGACGGCTTGACCTGGCTGCTAAATTCACCTCAAGAATCATTGGCATTCATATTAGCAGACAATGATTTCGACGTGTGGATTGCCAACACCAGAGGCACTTGGTGGAGCCGTCGCCATGCATCTTCTTGATCCGTCAGACCCGGCTTGTCATCTTCTCTACATTTCTGATAAGCTCCTCTTGTGACCAAGAACTTACTGCAGCAGATTGTTCTGGTTGGCATCTGAGTCGTTGTTGTTGCTGCTGCTCGTAGCATCATATTCTCATTTCTGGCATCTCCGAGCGGGCTTACTGGGCGTGGTCTTGGGATGAGTTGGTCATCCATGATTTGCCTGCAACAATTGAATTTGTGTATCAGCAAACAGGGCAGAAGTTAAAGGATGTTGGTCATTCTATGGTAAGAGCTCTGCTTATGCGCAAATAATAATCTTTGATAAACATATGATTCATGCACTTGAAGGTTGTACTTTGATATTTTTCTTTGTTCTACAAATCTAAGATGGAACAGCTCTATTTTATTCTGATGTAAATTCAAGCTGCAAATCACTGGAATTTTAACTCAAAAATTGAGACTAATCAAAACAAGTTCAAATTCAGAAAACTAGATTTGTTGGTGCAAAATTGTAGTCTTAATTCGACAAGGTCAAATCTAGTTGATTGAAGCAGCACAAAGAGATTGGAGATCACATAAACTTGGTTCAAAAATGATCACAAACACTTGATTTTTTTTTCCTTTTTTTTTCTGTGGAACAAGCAATTCACTAGAGTCTGATGAAGTTGTTATAAACACCATCTTTTTTGTCAGAATTATGGTAATATATAGCTTGCATATAGTATTTCTTTTTCTTCTTCTCTGTTTTAATAGAATAATGCTAAAATGCAGCTTGCTTATGATCCTGCAGGGTACTCTGATAGCTCTATCATCATTCTCAGAGAGGAAGATGGTGGATAATCTCAAGTCAGCGGCCCTCTTAAGTCCGGTTGCCTATTTGACAACTCCAGTAAGGATAGTTGCAGCCAGATCATTTTCGGGAGAAGTATGGGATACTTGCTGCTATGTATTATAAATTTTTCATGAAAAGAGATGATACTTTGAGTTCATATGCCTCTATTGCTGTATGTTGCCCAAATTTCACCATCTTAAGAGTTCAGAACAGCATGGCCATGTCTGGTGGAAGCTTGTTAGGTTTGGACAATAAAAATCCACTATTGTAGTATTACAGATTCCTGATACTGTTGTTTGCTCTTTTGCAGACATTGAGGTGGTTTGGACTGACAGAATTTGATCCCAAAGGGTAAGACTAACATGCCTCTCTTGTCAATATTAAAGGAAAAACCCTCTTGCTCAAAAATCTGTAGTGCAAATTATTGTCTCTTCTCCTAGACATTGATATTCAAACTTAATGGAAGGTAGGTCAGCTGCAGGAAATTTTTTTAAGAAAGTCTGCCATCTGCCAGGTGTGAATTGCTATGACTCAATGACATCAGTCACAGGTATAAATTCTGCCAAATAGATTCCATAAAAATATTCTTGAACTTAACTTCTGACTGTCACTAATATATATGCCACCGTAATAATTTTCGCTACTCTGCAAACAATTTGAATATCAACTGCTGCCTCAATGCCTCTACTGTGGAGCTTTTCTTGAGGTTTGAACACCAGCCTACATCAATGAAGACAATGATCCATCTTGCACAGAGTAAGTCTGATGCAAATCTGAAGCATATTGAGCACATCTTGGTTTCTTAGCCATCCAATGAGAACTGAATAACCTTTATGATTGGTACTACCTTTTAATGCTTCAATTCATTGTGCATGTTTCCTCACTTGTAATACTTTATCATGCTGAATATTTTGAAATTAAACTTATTTTGGCATTTTCTAAGGATCAAACAATGATTGAGTATTGTGATCATTGAGGGCTTGTATACTTGTTGTCACCCTTGACCATGGAATAGCACTATGTTCATTAGTCTTGGGAGTAATTTATTTATAGCCTCCACTTCCATTTATCAAGTTTACATGTTGTCCTAAGCTTTTAGAATATTTAGCTGCTTCACCTACTCATATTTCTCACATCCACTCAAAAAAGTACCTCATATTTCTCACACATGAATCCAAAACATTCTCCACTGGAAGTTATTTTTTTTTCATATTTATATCCATTCTTCCATCTATTTACTGTTTCTTAGTCTCCTGGCTCACCTAGACTCACCTAGATCTGACATCACTTCTATGCATCAGAGATGTGGAAGGGTACATGGAAATGTGTAGCATTATATCCACAATTGTTTCCAAAAATCTGCTATCTGAATCATAAACTCTTAGGGGCCAATATTGTGACCATATTTACATCCAAACAGAGAAAAAAAGAAGAACTAAAAATAAGAACCAAATGGAAAAGAAAAGAACTTTTCATGTCTCACAGATGATAAACAGTAACTTCAATATCCACATCCCGATAAAACTTCATAAATTCCATTTTCCCTTAGATCCTACTGACTAGTAATTCAAGTTGACAAGTCACTGGAATTATAATGATTGTCGTTTGACTATGATACTAGAATATTTTATCAGCATTGGTATCTAGAAGCAGGTTTCACAAACGGAAGAGTTTTGCGCACGAAAAATCTTATTCAGAACATCTTCCAACTAATCTGTGATCATCTACAATGGCACAAGAAACAAGCACGAAATGAATAATTAGTGCAAACACACAGCATACCGACTGGTCACAGATGGTAGAAAATCCGGTGCCGCATTTTGTCATACACCACGAGTTCCCAGTGTTGTGACTCACAGCGTTCGGAGATGGGAGTGCTGACCAAGTACAACTACGAAACGAACATGGCTTACCACGGGCAAGGCAGTCCGCCGGTGCACAACAAGTCGAACATACCGCGCGACCTGCCGCCGCTGCTCAGCTACGGCGAGGATGTGATGCCTCTGTCGGATGCTATCAAGAACCACGATAGCGACAAGCTCGCTGTTCAGTTTGTGAAGGACTATGCCCGTGCGGACTTGGTGATGGGGGCAAATGCGAAGCATGTCGTCTACGACGGGATCATTGCGTTCTTCCAAACGAACGGAGGACGACTACCGATGGAAGCAATGCTATCGTCCTACTACTAATGTGCTTACGGTTGGAGAACAATCACTCGAAAGAGGAGGAAAGAAAAGGTCTTTGATACATGTCATACCTGATGGAAGTATCGGTCGGATCCCTGTGTGTTCACGAGTAGATGATGAGCTAAAGGGGATGCAGATAGTTTGTACAAATGCTTTTTGATCTCTTTGTTGGTTAATCAGATCCACACATTGGAATTACACATACGGATCACACCTTAAAATTGAGCATGTAACTCTACCACCACGAAGAATAATCTCTTGTCTACTTAGCATGAAGCTTTCAAGCCAAATCTAATCACACAACTAAAAAACTTGTATTATAGGAGAAGAAGAAAATAACTTGCACAAGTCAAGTTTTTTGTATGCCTGTAATCACATTTTGCCACTGAAATGAATTAAATGTTGGCAGCAAACACAACCTGTCTCTGGTCGACAACCAGCAGCCATATTGTTTTCAATGGAGTGAGTTTTACAAAGATATTATTATGAAAAAAGAATCGTGACTGAAATGAATTAAATGTTGGCAGCAAACACAACCTGGCACTGGTCGACCACCAGCAGCCATATTGTTTTCAATGGACTGATTTTTACAAAGATATTATTATGAAAAAAGAATCGCAAGTATGCTATACACAAAAAATAATAATAACCAGACTTGCGCTACTCTTGATGACACTAGGCTGGCACTAGAGAATAAAATTTAGGATCCAGGAACAATCCGACTATAGGCATTATACTCTAACCTGTCACAAAATAACTATGCTATCCGGTATGTAACGGAAACTTCATCCATTGACTGAAGAAGGATAGGATCCCAATCCACTGGCCACAGAGTTGACAATATAATGGCGAAGGTTGCTCCCCTGAATGAGCCGACCTCCTAGATCTAGTATTCCTGGGAGAAGTGCATATGATGAGCCTAAGTCATTGGCGGTTGCATAGAATGGAGGAAGTTCATTAATTTTTGGAGGCCCGGTTGGATTCCAGACTATATCCCTTCTCAACATTTTCAGCTTCAAGTGGTATATTGTCCAGTGTCTGGTCACCCAAAAGATAATAAAGATAATGGTATGATAATTCAGCATAAGTTCGTGGCAAATAATAAGCTTGAGTATAACCAAAAATGTTAGAAGCAACAGCTTGAATGAAGAAGATCCTACCTTGTGGGCCTGTTGCAAAACCCTGAGTGTTTCAGACAGACGCTTCCTTTTGGCAGTAATGTCATCAGGTTCCTTCAGCATCTCATCAAATTTGCCGTCGCTATTTAAAGAGTCAACATGTCAGGCTTATTTTTAGCTTGAATTCACATCTGATAGCTATTAAAAATTGGAACAAGGTTGACAAAGCAAGAAAAGTGATCTCGTTAATACCTGTAAAGTTGCATGATAAATACATTATGCAGCTCTCGCTTTGTGTGGTTAACCTTTGACAAGAGTTCAGAAGGTATCATTTGTGAGATACAGATTCTATATTGTAGAAATACAACCTAAACCAAGAAAATAGTCTCCTGAAGTAGGTTATTGTCATCAACCTGAATTCCAGTGGACCAATCATTTAAATGCTGCATTTAATCCCATAAGAAAAGAGTATACATACTACAGAAATCTAAACCTAAAGACAATGCAAAAGAGTATCACAAAATAAACATGTATTAATATTTCTTTTTCTTTAGATACAAGAGTGAGAAAAAAGAACTACTGATGTAAGTAGCATACTACAAACATTAACAAGATGTAATGTCCAAGCTACTTGGGTCAGCTTTGAGGGTGTTTTTCCAGCTCCTGAGTTCTGTTTAAGGAAAATTTACCAGTCAAAATTAAAGCAGCCAAGTTTCTCTTGTTTCTGAAAAATATTTGTTAGGCCCCCCCATCCACACATCCTAGTCAGCTTATTTTGCCTAGTGGAGTCATCTATTGATTGGCACACAATAAATGGAGTCACCTATGCATGTACTTTTTGCTTATTTCTCTTGTTTCTGATAATCCTGCACATCCATCTCAACATATTAATCTCAATAATACTTTTTGCTTCTTATCTGTCCAAATTCGTGTCAGTCTCATTTAACAGATACAGAGAACAAAAAACAAAGATATGAACCCATTAAAATAGTTGACAATGAATCCATGACATAGTTATAGCAAACATGAAGCATCAGCCAAATGATATAAATACATGCATGCCCCCATAGACATACTTCAAGCGCAACTTCCAAACAATAATACGTATCTTCTGGTTAGGGCTATTGAAACATGAGTGCCTATTGTTGGCATATAAAAACAAACAAAGAGGAACAAGTGGGGTAAGGAAGATTTAAAGAGGGTCCAAACTCTAAACACACTTTGGTTTCATCTATCACAGATACTTTTCGATGGTCTTCAAGCTTAAAGAACTAATTTTGATATTGATTTTCAGAAATTGTTTTAAATACAGTCATGATTCTAGATATGTAGTAGATAGACACCATAGTTGTTATTGGAACTACCAAGCACTCCTGATAAATGAAAAACAAGTAAACATAGAAAGCTACATTTCTCCATGTTAGTTAATGCTGAACACAAATGACAGACAGATACTTCAAGTAAATAACAAATAAAGATACTCGCTTTCAGATCAGGTTAAATGTAAATTTCTGTATCAATAACTCTATACCAAAGGTACAATTAGACCTGCTTGAAAAAAAAATGATTATCCTGAATTCTGGATAACAAATTGCAGATCAACCAAAAATAGACATATTGACACCAGCTAAAATAAGACCATTACCAGAAAGTGCATAATAGCCTTCGGAACAGAGTCCTCAATATTTTTCCTCACAATGTCATAATATGATTTCAGTAATAACTTTGTTATTGCTATCTCCAAAGCCTCTTGTTCTGTCTGATTCTCTGAGGGTTTCAAGATGATTGGTGGCTGAATAATGAGAAACATCAGTTTTTAACAACTACATATAACCAATTTTGTAATAAAGAAACATACATACATCATTAGCATGATGTTCCTTACCTCTCTCAATTGGATCATTGAGAATGAATGCTCTAATGTTTGAACAGGTGCATTATAGGACTTATTCATTGAATTTTGTTTTGCAGGCGGACGGTCCTCGCTAGCACCAAAAATTGATGAGATACCCCAACTTGATCCAGTGGCACCTTTGACCAATTCCAAAATCACAATGCAGATAAGATGATAACACTGTTTGTATTCAATAATAAAAAAGAAACAGAATAAAACATATGAAAGGACTGATATAGCAGCAATTGGTAGGACCTCAACTCCTAAAAAAGTCACCATTCAGTTATATCAGTCGCATTAGAGTGAGTGATATTTTTACTGCCTTTTCAAGATAAATTTTTACTACTTCTATAAAGAATAAAAGCATTGGAGCAATCCTATACTTCCTGATCGATATAAACCAAATATCTATAAAGCATAATATATCAAGGAATAATATTATCACATTTATCATCATTTAAACAATATCAACTTACCAGTTGAACCTGGTTTCTCGGAGTCCACAGCAGGACGAACACCCTATTCATCATCAAGAAGAGAATAAATAGAACAATATCGAATTTGAGTGAATGATGAGACACATCTACTTAACCACTATCCTAACAAATTCATGTGAATAACTCCATTTGCACCTGAAGGTGATCAGAAATAACTCCATTTGCAACAGATCTGGAGAAGATGCCTCGTGACTTTAAACTCTTTTCAGATGCTTGTAGTTTATCAGGATCGATTCCATCCTAACACAAAGAACAGAAATTGATTAACAATCAACAATTATATCAGGGTGAAAAATAGCCCAGAATTCACCAGCTCTAGACAAAGCCAGATTCAGGTGAGTTACCAAGTGCAGTGTCTAGCTCTCTGAATTAATTGGAATTCTCAGATTCCATGCAGAAGTCCTAAGTTTGCTCATGTCTGCTGTAGAAAATTGACTGAGTACATAAGCACCTAATTATTCCCTTATTCTCACTATTGTTTGAAAGATACACACAATCATTATTTATTTGAGACCTAATAACAAGTACTCTAAGGCAACCTTAAATTCTGTTCATGATAGTCAGTGCTTTGGTTCAGCAGAGTTCGTATACCTTGAAACTCGTAGTGAAACAAAAGACTTTCATGTAGATACCAAATTTTAGAGTCAGGACAGGAATATGTACCTTAGGTTTAGACACTGATACTGCTGGCCTGGAAGATTTTACTTGCTGCTGGGCAACTTCTACAGCCTTACTTCCGCCGATAAAATTTGGGTGCGAAGTGTTTATATAATCCATCTGCAGCAAATTGATTATGCTACATCAGTCTTTTTCTCCACAGACAATGCAATGCAGCTTTTAATCCAAAAGGAAATAAATTACTGAAGTACTAAGAAATAGAAAAACAGCATATAAATGGCATAAGATGGCAGGTCAGAACAATATTAAAAAAATCATAAAATGATAACAACAGTGTGCTAGAGAAGTTTTAGCATTTTTATTTTGATAGGAAAAGCAAACAATCTAGAAAATTGCTTTTCAGATTTTTTTTCAAAAAAGCTTTCTCTGGATTTTTTTTCCAAATAAAAAATGTTTATAAAAGTTCTCCAAGACCTCCTTGATGTCTTCTCAACATATCTTTCCAAACTACGAGCAAGTTCTCTTTCTACATTCTAATCCAAACACAAGATAAGGGAGAGCAAATGGTTTTAGTTTCACTTTCCTACTGTCTGAACAACTTATATGAGTCTTTACTTTTCATGGAAAAGAAACTTTCACCCTTTTCACACTTTTCCCCAGCAACCAAACAGGCTGAACCACAGCCAACATTTAGAGTGTTAAATGTTATACAAAGAGGTTGAATTGAGAGTATCTTTAATCTTTGCTGATATATGCCACAACAATGAGAATACATATAGATTTAAAAGCTAACATAAAAAAAGATCCAATGAACGACCAGAAAAGGCAGACATTCACTGGCTTGTCAAGGATCCTTGTTAAAGTAAACCAAGTTTCCTTTTCATAGCTATCACCCAATAATCCTCAACTCAGGCAAGAATTGATTCCTCTTTTTTATCTACTTTATATAACTTTAACCAAATGAAGTTTCAATTTCAAGATTTTTTTTAGGATAGATAAGTTATACATCAAATAACATCCTTTTCCTTCATTATTCTTTCCCCAAAATGCTCTATAAAATACTGACTGCACAAAAAAAAGCAGATGGCAACAGTAACTAGAAAGAATGCAAGTTCTTAATATTACATGGCATGAACAGTCAAAATTAATAAATTTACCAAATGATTATTGCACAAGTAAAGGATGTTATTCAGGAATAACAAACCATATCAACTTTAGATCATATTTGTAACTATATTTGAGGCATCTGGAACCATATGCAGTGACACATACAACAACAACAAAAAAGAATCATATAAAGTACCTCCATCTCAATAATATGAGTTATCATTGTCTCAGCAGGATGAAGGCCATCCCTCAAGAAATCACTAGTCACCTCATCCATTTTCCTCCGGAGGACAGGATAACGCTGTAGTTCACTAGCTAGGCAATGGTGACTCATCTACAGTAAGATAATTAGTTATAATGACAAGTGACGAGGTAACAAAAACATATTACAGCCAACATTTTTTCCTGATAAATTCTGAAATTCAGGACTAAAGTATCTTTACCTTTATTAACTCATCATAAATGAATTTTGCACACTGCAGGCTTGGATCTAGCAAACGACTTATCTGCCTTCGCACCAAAACTTCGAAGGGCACCTAAGATTTAAAAATAAAATCACAAGTAAAAAATTATTTAGTTGAGAATAATTTTATTGATTTCCAACAAAAAAACATATGACAGCCATCATGACTTAGTACCTCTGGTACAAATAAAGCACCTTTTGGACCGGTAGCATTTTGAATAGCCAAGCGGATATCCTCATCGGTTATATCCTCACAAGGATCAATTTCCTGATAGATTATATATGGCATAAATACAAAGCTAGAAAAGAAAGCACAGAAGAAGCAAAGACATAATTCCAACCAAACCAAACTAATCCTACCAGTACAAATATACAACAAAACTGTCATATAATTTTGAAAAAGAAAGAATCAAAACTTAAGGAAAGTAATAGCGTAAACCTCCAAACTCTTAACAAAGATTGATTGGAAGATGTAATGAATTCGTGCTCCGCCACAAAGCTCAGCTGTTGATAGTTCATTTTTGCCTTCCACCATGGAAGAAAAAGCTGCATGTGAAAGCCATAACATCAGCATAACTAACTTCAATGAACAATAATCATAAGTATGACACCGCAGAATATGCATGATGTGCTCATGACAAAAGCAACAAAAACAATTACTAAATCATTCTAAAATAAGAAAAAGGTGCAAGAAGAACTTTTAACAATTGCCAAAGAAATAGGCAAGACAGACAAAGTCTAGTATACACACAAGTAGAACAGAAAATAGCGTTTGTACTTTGTTGTATCAGCTAATTCCATTTTCCAAGACAGGTAGATTCATCCATTTTGGTACCAACCAGGGTGAACCAGTTCAGGCTTATCATTCAGGTTACCACCAGAAATCAAGTTGAGCTAGTTGAAATTGGTATAGTCAGCTATTTTTAGCCAACTCCAACTGTTTTCATCAACCTCAAGAGAAGTAAAAGAGTAGGAGGAAGTCTGATACTGGTGACACCAATAGGAGGGGAGGGAGGAAAGCAGTGAAGCAGATAAAGCATAGGAGAGGTAAAAGGCTGACACCATCGTCATCATATTCATCTTCTGCCTCCATTCAACAATGAGTTAACAATCATTGTCCACTGACATGCAAGATAAGGAAAAGGGAAAAGAACATGGAGAGGATAGCTCTTGGTCTTTTAGAGTGTGGACACTGACAGGAAAGTGGCATCATAAGATTCAGAATGAAATCCCACAATCACTCTCCTAAAAGAAGCTATTTTTAGATTTTCATAACCTGATGCAAAGAGGAACCAGGGCCAAAGTGGGCCCTCCACTATGTTTGATGCTGCTATACCAGGTAAATTTTGAGTAGTTATTATTTTTATAAAAATTTTAAACTTTTATATCTCATTTCCTTTATTGAAGTTAAATATCTCACAGAATATAAATGTAAAAAGATCTAATAGCACAGAGTTGCTTTTATTATGTTTTTTAAATTTTAAGTATTTTTGCTGATCTGTGATTTTTCTTTTGCCAGCTCATCCCATAATCATCTGTCTAACCTGGTCAGCAGCCCATGGCCAATTGCATTCAAACATGTAGACCTCAAGAAAAAAAAAAGTAGATTACAACAAACTGAAACCTCATAACACTTAATATCTCATGCAACAGAAAAGCAATCTATTTAAGAAACTTATTACCCAGATGATTGGTGTCAGAAGCTCAGGTAATTATTAGGTACTCAAACTATTAATTCCAATTGAACACAACATCAGAAACTGGCCTCTGAATATAATACTTCTACGAACACAGAAAGCATGATCATATGAATATGGGATAGTAAGAACAGAGTGATCAAAAACATACTCACCTTCACAATACTTGGCAAGAATGTTCAGTAGTAAAACTCCCTTTCCATCCTGAGAAGAAGCATCCACCAAATGCATAAGTTGGGAAAACTATACAAACAACTGAAGTGAAATGCACTAGAATTAAATCATAAAAACAAGATACAGAAAAACCCATAATGTTGCATGCACTTCGGTCAAGGCCTACAGACTTCGGTCAGGTTCCCCTTAGGTGCATATAATGTGAGATCTCTCAATAGCCCTGCACCAAAGAGGTGCAGCTTCATAATGTTACATGCACTTCTTTTATGAACATTCTCTTTATTCCTAGCCATGAGATTTATTTATGTGATGCAAGAGGTCAAGTTACAATTACTCAAGTGGAGCAGTGACAACCTCCATTCTCTAGGGAAAAGAACTTAACATGAAGAGCAGATTCTACGTGGTTGATCATCCTTATTATCACTTATGCCTTAACAAATCTTCCTTTACACTACCACTACTTAACTGCAAGCTTCCAACACCTCAATTAAGGTATCACTTGGAACTTTTTCTTAGGCTTATTCATGTACTTCACAAGTTGTCATGTTATGATCATCTTATTTAGCAAAGGCATCTACTTCAAGCCTCAGCTCCAAGAAATTTAATGTCCCCACTTCACTGCATAAAATAAAAATGAAAAGCAAATTTCACCAAATACAGTTCTCCAATGAAAGACAAGAAAAGCCCACTGAGGGACTCATCACATCAACAAATTTAGGCAGCGTTACCTTAAAAACCATGTTTGTCTGCAATAGCATATATCAGCGATGGCTTAAATTTAAAATGGCAAGGGCCAATATATGTCTGGTGTTGAAAGAGAATGTTTTGAACAACAACAATACAATGGAAAGAGAAACCAAGGAAAATAGGGGGAAAAACAAATACAACACAAACTTAAAAGCAAGAAATCATGCCCATAATCAACTCCTACATCAGCAATAGATGTATGTACTGTAATGTGATGTCAGTAAACTATGAATTTAAAGCCATAGGATCATGACTCTTTGGAGTCAGTAAGATGATTCCTTCCTTACTATTGAATTCTGTTGCACAACACACAACAAACATGAAAGGTATACCTTTGATTCTACTACATCACCATAGGCAGCATACTCCTTAGCCACAGCCACCAGTTGAGCATTTATACAAGACTTCAGCCCTGGAAGGACATTCATGATATGTTGTACTAAAATCTGCAGACATAATAAACCACATAAGTTTTAGGATTGACAAGTCAAAGAACCAACAAGAGATCATAAGTACACTCAAGAAGGGGGAAAAAAGAAGATACAAAAAGGCATCATCATAATAGCCTTGATATAATCCATAACTGCTTTTCTATAAGAATTGTCTGTTTGACAAAAGGCCACAAAAAAAATATTGGCTACTTGTGGGTGTCCACAACAACCAAAATTTATGACATTTACCTGATTCAATTTCTTAGCTAACTGAGGGACCCCACAACAATGAGAAAGATCCTGATATGCCTGCAGCAGAACATAACAGTTATAACAGCCCTGAAACAAATGAATAATTAGGAAAGACCAACAGAGTTCGGCAAGAAAGTGTACGGGCTGATTGCGGAAGAAACGCTCTTCAGAAGCCAATGCATCTATGATACTACGGTTGTTGTCAATGTCCTGCATAATGAATAGGCAAGTGTTTAAATTGTATCCTATAGTTAAGGAACCAACTAGCAAAAATTAAACTTACACACAAAATTAAGCTCTCCCTATGAACATTAACATCATTCCCATCAAATGCAAAATAAGTATTAACTTAATCTGCATTATCATGAGCACAATTTCTTTTAAGTTCATTTTGAATTCCTACAAACAGAAGTTAGATTTTTTATGGTCTTTCTGAGGTGATTAGATGCACCGTAAGGTCTTAATTGTGCAAAATATCAATAATAATTTTGTTGCCATTTTTCTTGGATTAAGCCCCTCGTTTGGTCATAGATGACATTCACAAACTCGAGATTCATCGTTGAAGCTGAAGCTTCATACCGTACTACAATGGGAAGTTTCTTGTATCGTCTATCCAAGAATCTAAATCTCAGTCCGATACTACTTTAAGTCACCAATTAGACTGGTACTGTGCCGATAATTCTGGCATAACAGCGTATACCATCAAATATTGCTGAATAAAATAATAGAAAATAAAGAAAAGAATTGGCCTAGGACAACCTATAGGATGATAAGGCTTAGGGATTAGGGAAAAAAATTGCTGAGAAGAGTAAAAAAAGACAAACAAAGATGAGAATTTTTTGATAAAATGCACTCAATTTGCAAAAAAAAATTAATTCAAAAATAATGAAAGAACAAGTAGCTAAAATTCAAACACATATCAACCTTGACTCTTGAACAGGGAGGATCTTATGAACTTGAATCAAAACTTGTTTTGTATGAGGGCAAGCACAGATGAGTAGCAACAAGGTTCGGGGAAAAGAAAAGTTTTCATGTTTTGGTCTATAGCAAATTGCTGGTAAATAAAATGAAATTGGTTGGAAAATATTGATAAGTGGGCTTTTATAAGCTGAGAAATTGCCCAATTCCAAAAAGCTTCCTGCCAACCTATCACAAGCACTTTATTCACCTACACTGGTGCTTCAAGCAGTACACTACAAACTCTAAAAGGAAGAAAGCATACATGTAGAATGCCTATTGCCAAAATGTAAGGAAATGATACTCCACCTAAGCTGAACAAATTTATCTCACAGAAAAAATTATTGATTAAAAAGATGAAGCACCTCTTGACTACGGTTGACTACTCCCACATATCCAAGTTTCAATGGAATCACCTTCCCCAGTAGAAAGTTACGTGCATCAGTACCTCTATCCATTATATCCAACTGTAACAGTAGGAAGATAATTAGTTTCACCTGACCAATGTCAATGGACTAGCACAAATAATTATGTGAGAAAATTCACAAACAAGACCTTAGTAATAACACCAATTGTTCGAGAACCTGCCAACAAAATATATCATTTTAGTTAATATGATTTCCATGCAAAAGTAACTTGTTTATCCTTCTGCCACTAATCAAGTACCTTGCAGGCAGCAGGACAAAAGATAATGAGAATTTTGGCAATCTTACCATCTGGATCAGCAATTCTAGCCATTTGAAGTGCATCAGAATTTGCCAAATCTGCATTCGCTGGTGAAACTGCTAAAATAATGCAACTCTTATGCTTTATGTATGACAAAATCATCGTTCTAATACTGGCTTCAATATCTCTTGGCTGGTCACCAACTGGCACTTTAGTTATTCCAGGCAAGTCAACAAGAGTGATGTTCAGAACATTAGGAGAAAAAATCTTCAAACAAATTTGATTATATGAAACACCCTTGTTTTTTCCTGCTTCTCTATCTGTTTCAGCCTGCAATTGATATTTGGTAGAACAATAATTACACTCCGATAATGCTTACTTGCAAGTCAGATGGCTTATGTGGTAGTTATTAGAATCATTCATACATGTAATATTACCTGGACCACACATCACTGCAAACAAACACTTTGCTAACAATTAGTATACAGATAACAAGAACATGAACAATAAAGTAAAGATAATGGGCAGACCAAAGCATGATCCTCCCACCAATGCAGGTTTTGGAGGGTTAATGTATATAACCTTATCTCTACATCATGTATTATATGACTACAAATTTGGTCACTCAGGTGACAAAGGAGCAACCATAAAGTGCTATTAGGTCACACCCTCAATGTCAAGTAAAAGAGGTGGATTTTTTTTTTTCACTTTTTGGTTCTTGGGGTGTAAAAGTTCACATCTTATTGAAAAAAAAAAAAACAATATATATAAAATCTAAAGTTAGTGCACTCTGTCCTCCTCGGCTTCCATGTTGCATTAGAAGCCAGACATGACCCACATTAGATACATGTCATGTCTATGTCCAAGGAATACCCCCAATAAGGGAAATTTTTAGTCAAAAGTGAGTTAAGGCAATAATCAAGATCCATGGTGCCTGCACACATCCTCAATGAAGGAGCAGAAAGATCTCATAAGATTGGTACAAGAAAAAGCTAGAGAGCATAAACATTGTATAAAAGGCCACCAGAAAGATCTTCCCTACCTACAACCAGAATGTTGGAAAAGAGACTTGTCAAAATAATAACACATGACTAAAACATTTTTCAGTACACAATAAACATTGAGGATGATAAGACAACCAAACATCGATATATATTAAGTAGAAATTATACTCTATTATCATGGCCTCGTGACATTGAATTTACCATCTTAGAATGACACAACTAAATCTCAATCACCATCACCAGTGGTCCAGTATCACTACATTAGTTTATTTTGTTCGTAATTCCCCTTACCTTGCTAACAAAGATATTTGATATAATAAATCCAGTATTCGACGTTGTTGTGCAGACAAGGAGGTATTGTTATTAGCATAACAGTAGAAAAGAAAAAAAAGCAAAAGATTCTGATTTATAAGGAACCCTAAATAATTACAAAGAAGTTGACTAGAATATTATCAAAAAGATAAGAGAAGATATACAACCAAACGAAAACCCTAAGACAAAGAATCAAAAGCACCACTCACCTGGATCTCGCGGCGGATCTCCGAGAAGTCATAGAACCTCTGGCCTTCCAGGTGGCGGAACTCCCCCCACTCCGCACCGCCGTCCTCCGACCGCCGCGGCAGGTGAATTAACTGCAACACCAGCGGTCTCCGGGTGCAGATGTCGGTGCCCCGGGGAAGGAAGTCGCGGCCGACAAGGGCCTCGAGGACGCTGGACTTGCCGCTGCTCTGGCTTCCGACAACAGCCACCTGGGGGAGGTCCATGGTGGAGGAGCTCCCAAGTTGGGCGAAGATGTCCTGAAGCTTGTTCACGATCGGGATCACGCTGTGCCCGATCGGCCCCACGCCCGGGGCCGGGGCCGGGCTGGTCGGGGCGGCGCTGTCCGTCATCCGATCGTGCTCCGCCGCTCGGGTCGAGGGCTTGGGCATATCGAAACGAGGGGGTTTTGGGAAAAACCCTAAGCGATCAGGCGCGATTGGGGAGCGGTTCTCGAGATGGCACTGCGAAGAGAAGAGAGAAAGAGGCGGAGAAATCTCGCAAAGTGGTATCCCTCTGAAGAGACGAGAGACACCAGGTGGAGAAATCTCGCAAAGTGGTATCCCCTTTCAATTTGTAATCCACGTCAAATGACCAATAAGGACTCCATCTATATAGCCACGGAGTCGTAACATCGGGGGCATTTTGGGTATTTGGTGGTTCTTGGAGCCCCAACTCGGACCGGAGAATCAAGACCGTCCGAGTCCGATTCGACGACGTCCATATACAGATCGGTACGCGAAAATTAAAGCGAGGCGGTGGCGCGAGGGCTTGGTCCGCAAGAGGAAGGGTATGGGGATGCTTTAGTGAAAAGGGTCCCGCGGTTTGAACGGTACCCAGTGACCACCGTGGGACCCACATGATGTCGGAAGATCTCGACCACGAGTTAGCCTCTTCTTTTCTGTCTCAACTCGTGTCGGCTGGCATGGAAAGGTTTCGGAGAACGTGCCGGAGGCGACCACCAACAAAACGACGTGTCAACGAGCACAAAAACAGGAATTCAATAGCTCCTCCATATGGAAATATTATATTCCAATTTTAATTTATGTACACGATAACGAAAAAAGAGAACCAAATTTATTTTGATTGTTATTTGATGTTAAATGATTGACTAATTATGGTAAATCTCATGAACCTGCCTGTATCATTAAAATATTATTGTATCGATGAGTGACCAAAAAAACCAATTTATTAAGGAAAAATGTCAATAAAGCTACCAAGTAAAATAGTTACATATTTATTAACTTTTTTTTTTTGCCTCGAGTTACACTTGAATTAATTACTCTAAGAGTAAAAAATAAAATGATACTGCTGATACAGGAATTATAGCTGAACTAATTACTTAAGAAAATAATACAAGCCAAAATTATAGCTGATACAGGATAAAGAACCCATTATTTTTTGTAACTCTGGCAAATACATAAAATTTCAACTGCGGTATACGATACAGTGAGATATGTAAAGAGCTTTATCAGATATCTCAGGTTTACAACTCACTAAAATCAAATAACAAAGTAATCGAACAATTCTTGACCTTAGTACAGATTTTTTTGTGGCTATATAAAATATAATAATGTCAGAAAATCTTTTGTAGCTATATATCAAAGAGATCAAAGCACACATTATTAACAGACCAAAAACAGGTTAATCACAGAGGTTGTGTTATAGGTCAGGAATAGATGGTTTTGTTTCAGGCCAAGTTACTGTGTAGGACATATAATTGTAATTGGTGATGCAGAAGCATTAAATACACTGCTTCAGTTAGTGAGAACACAATCTCTCTCTCTCTCTCTCTCTCTGGCGTCTAAAGTTCAAGCAATGGCTGCCCCTATCAAGCCTCCTGTAGAGATGACCATCCCAAAGGAACATCAGAATCTTGATATGTTTTCAACTAATAATATTTGAAACTCTGCAATGACAGCGGTCCGCAAAAGCAGCCAAAGAACAACAACTGGTACATGGTATCAGAAGAAAGAATGTTGAAACAAGAGCAGCCATCGAACTGGCATTGAATGGGAGAATTAAGATGATCGTGGCAGAGTAGATTGTTCCTACCTCCAAAAGTCTATCGCAAACTATTCTGTTAGCAGCTTGGCGATTAGATAATTGGAAGTTTAGAAATCAGTGAGCCTGCAAAAAAAGAAAACAAGAAGGGGGGAAATAATCTGTAAGATATATTTAATTATGAAGAAGTGATCTTTTCTAAGAACACCCTCCAGAAATTTCAAGATTTGTGTGACTAGAAATCAGGAACTTCCAATCACACTCATGTGAGAAAACAAAAGGACTTCTCCACATGCAAACACATGACATAACTGAACATAAATCCTGAAAGCCAAACTGTAAAATGAAATGTATCAGGCTTCTCAGCTAATGTTTACCTTTTATTCTTTCACAAGAATCCTGTTCTTGCCATGGCATCGACACATTATGATAGAAGATACCACTCATCTAGTACAAGAGAAATGCAGAAAGATCCTAAAGTGCATATGTAACATATATTGATTAACTTACTCCTTGCAACTAAATATCTCAATCTCTTTCCCCAATTGTTACCCCAAATGTAGTCCAACAAATATGATACGTTTACTGGAACCAATATATAACTTTGAGTCTCTGACACTGCAAACTGCTCTGGGAAAACAAAATTAAAAGCTTTTTCTCAGAGAACCACATGTTATAGTCTTAAGCAGCGCTCGTTAGTCACAGAAGCAGGCCATCCTAAAAAGAAATTCATTATAAGGGAAAAGCATTAATTTAAATATTTTTTATGGACATTCAAGTTTAAAAGAACTGAGATTCTTGGAAAGACCTCAATTTTATAGTATTTATATTTTAAAGTTGACAACACACACATGAAACACTGAAGGATGCGGAAAATATAGGCTGCCAAATTGAGGCCAGACTTCCAGAGGGTAAAGTGAGTGTATCAACATATAGTCCAATAATTTGAACCAAACTTGAAAATCTACCTGAATGCCAAAGTAATACAATTATATGTCATACTGTTAGTCTACGAAGACTTACATAGATCTCTTTTTAGCTCTATCCCTAAGTTTCATTCTTGTGTAAATTACACAAACCACAGAGAGAGGATTAGCTTCAAGAAGAGTTGTTTGATTTTCACCGTACAAATCACTGCTTCATAAAATGATAAGAAATATATGCCAATAGGAACTTCAACTTTTTGCAAATCAACTTTGTCATGAATCTCATAAATTGAATATGTTTGGTGAATGCTGCATTTACCCATCAATTGTATATAAAAGGAATAGTATAACATACAAGACTGGCTATGCTTTAATCTTGTTAACACAAACAACTTTAAAGCAATCAGAACAAAACAGATGATTCGCGTGCATGAAAATATAGTATCCAAGATATGGTCAAGGGAAAAAATCATGACTAAAAATGAAATAAAGATACATTACACCTGAGGTGATATCTAAGAGCCGAAAGCAGGCCGATCAGCAAATGTCTCGTGACTTGAATCATCAGGTTCTTATCTCATCTGAACAAGAAAGACATGATCCCTGACATAATTTAATAAATAAAAAAAGGACTAACATAAGTAATGACTCATGTGACAATTGGACCTTTCCTCAATTACGACAGATCGTCACCCTTGGGTAAGAAAAAATTGGGGAAAAACAGGCATGTGGCTTCCAAAAAAGGTGTGGCCATTCAACAAATGTGTTGCAATCATTTCAGAAGAATAGCCTATCAAGAACCCTGGTAAGACAACAAACTAATGCAGCATAAGGAAAGATGCTGTAAATATTATCGATCCGAAGATCCATGAAAAGATCCAGAAAACAAAATTCCTGATTAGATAATGGTGACTCCCTAATTCTTGAACGGATTTGAAGACCTACAACAATGACAGTCAACATAGACCAAAAGCAGATAACTTTCAATTAAAGAAGAGATCAGTTATTAAAGCCTATTACAATAAATTAAAGGGGTAAAAAAATCCATGCTAGCTTAGAGATGCAATTACATGTACAAACTACATTCAGCACCCAAACAGAAACAACAAAGATTATTATTCTTCTATGAAGACAGGAAATTGGACGACCAACCGACAAAGAAAGATGATGCATACAGAAATTTCTATACAAAAAGAAAAAGGAACACAGATCATCAATTTTCTAATAGAATTAAATAGGTAATGGGTCGATCGAGGGGCCGTTTAAGACGTTCACCTGACGTTTCCTTGGGGCTCGAGGGGTCGCTACCGGGATAAACGATAGCCCTACCCAGCCCAGACAGATTCGAGAGGATCCCCACGAAGTAGAAGAGCATGACGAGCCCGACCACCCAGGGCATCATGATGAACCCGATCACGAACGTGACGGAGCCGCAGAGCATGAGCGCCAACGACGCCCCGAGGAGGAGCGAGGCGAACCCTGCCGGCGACATCTGGGCCCGGGGCCGCGCCTGCCTCGTCGGTGCCGGCGCTGGCGGGGAGGCGTCGGCATCGGAGGGCGGGAGGGCGAGGTGGGGGGTGTGGAGGACCGCGAGGAGGAGGGCGCATAGCTCGTAGAAAAGCCGCGAGGGCTGGTCGTCGCCCGGCATCTCAGCCCTGATCCCGACGCTGGAGGGAGATCAAGGCGGGGAAGCGGCCGACGAGGAGGAGGAGACGGACCGAGTTGATTGCGACTGGAAAGCTTGGGAAAATGAATGGATAAGCCTTGGATTTATGGATTTCTATTATTGTTTTTTTGAGATATTTACGGAACGTTGGTTTGCGGACGGACGTATGGATAAAAAAAAGTAGCGTAGAGTTTTATTATTATTATTACTGGTATGAGAATTTTTTCGAAGAATGGTTTATATGTGGATAAATAAATTCGACTAGAAGAAACTATCGTTGTTTATTATTATTATTATTATTGTTGGAGAAATTTATGGAAGGTTTGTTTGCAAATGGATAAAAGTAGCGTAGAAGAAACTGTCGTCAGTTTAAAGTGTCTTTTGGTTATTTAATATAAATTAAAACAGACAACCTAATAATTACATTATTAACAAGATGTCTCCACTGATATAAAAACTGATGCGACTGTTTCTAGTTATCAGTTTCAAACATCGTTTACCGTAATGAGGTGAAAATTTTACCGTTGGCATGGTAGATTGTTTAGATTTAAAAAATTTATATTAAAATATCTATAATTATAAAAATAAAATATTTAATTTTATTTATCTTAATATTATCGATTTTACATATGGCATGTGATAGTATATATATGAATGATATAAAAGATAAAAAAAATAATTTCGATAGTTATGACAAACGATAACATGAGTGAATGTTATAGTGATGGTCGATGAGAACAACATGATGGTATGTTGATTCAAACATCCATGACGAAAAGGAAGAGAAACCAATGCAGTGACGTATATGCATTTGTGCCGGAGGAGAAAGAGAGAGATGAGACATCTATGTTAGCGTCGCACCTCTCTACCTCATCTTCCTTCTTCGATATCACTTTGCATCTACATTGACACCGAAGGAGGAAGAGAAGGCAGGTGAGATAGAGTCGATCGATCTTGAAACCCTAGCCAAAATTATAATTCCCAATCCGAAAGCTAATCGCAATGTGATGATCCATCGTTTCTTTATCGTCTCACTTGTCGTATCCATCACCATCATCATTCTGATACCCTCCCCCACCATCACAACATCGAACGTGAAGGGAAAGGATGATGAAATTTTGTTGTCTCTGATATCATCGGATTTGCATTCTTCAAGCTTCCATTTTATATGATAATTAATCCTCATCATTTGATCGAATAGTCTTGAATCATTAGTGAAGCTAACCCAAAAGCAAGTTGGTGACCATATTATTGTGACCGAGGTATATGTGTCATTCACATACCGACTAAAGCTTGAGAGCTTAAAGCATGTGCGCCTCTTCGTTGAGCTCGCTCACAACGTCTCCCTCCTTCTCACCACTCACCACCCCTTCCTCGAGTTTATCGTGCTACTGGATAAAGATACCTCACCTCCCTTCTCTTTCTCCTCTGTCATCGACATAGATACCCCACCACTCTACCTCATCTTCCTTCTCATCATCGATATTCGGATCAACATCGACAATGCCAACCATCGCATCGTTATCGCCAACCACCACCACAATAATCACTTATAATGCCACTATTATTGAAACTATCATTTTACTCATATTCATATCATTTATGCACACGTTATATCTTTCATTAAAAAAAAAACTAACAACATTAGAATAGATAAAATAAATGTTTCATTTTTATAATTATAAAAAATTTAAAATTAAAAAATAAAATGCTAAAAAAAAGTTTAACTACATATGTAATTAGCCCCACTTATTGTGCAGGAACTAGAACCATCTGGTGAAGGGTCAAGATCTCTGCTTCATAATAAAAGTTACACCAATCATCAAGCTTCTACTTTCTATCCCAGAAATATGACACTAAGTAAAGAAATATAGAATGTAGTTCAACATCAAGCTTTATCCTTCATCAGAGAGAACTAGAGGAAAAGCTGTAACGATGACTACATGAAGCTAATTTATGAAAACTAAACACGGCACGAAACTTATAAAAACATATCAGAAGACAGAACTTGATGACAAGAAAAGGCGTTAATATCTGAGGTCACTTGAAATATGAGGTGTCAGAAACGACTTACTCCTTGATGAAGAAACAATGAATTATGCAAATAAAGCACGTTCCGCTAGTTATTTAGAACAAAAAATGTGTATCAAAGTACGACCTCAAATATAAAGAACAGTAAAAGAAAAGGTAAAGTAAAATGATGAAAGACTAAGCATGCCTTGTCCCTAATCCTTTACGGCACAAGAATATTAGAGCCCCTGTAGCTCATGACAGTGTAATATTGGGGAAAGAACTTTTTACTAAACGCATAAGCACTCCGAGCACTATTTACAGCTCCAGAAATTCAACTAAATCCTACTAAGCTTGAGATTTCTGGCGCTTCACGTACTGAAGAATAGGCTCTTCCACCTGCCAAGGGTATAATTTGAATCATAATTTAGAGGATGAATAACAGGAGTAAAAAAATGACATTGAATATAATGTCAAAGCTTTGACATCATTTTGCAGATTTAAACAAATATATCAATACCGTGCTAGCTTTCCTTAAACGCTTGTCTTCCGTGGAATGGGAGACATCACCTGCACATAAAGTCAAAGCTTTGGGCCGTTCTCCAGCTACTCCACTCTCTAGAGAAGCAATTGGCTGCAAATTATAGGACTAGAGTTAGTTGTCCTTTAAAACAACTGACGCCATCACATAATAGTACTAAAGATACTTCTCGAGAGAGACAAAGGACTAACCGCAGGATTGCTAGTGGGGGTGTTTCCACGTTCCTGATCATTTGTGTGAGCTGCTTGATCATTCAGCAGCTGTCCACTCTGATGTGGCTTAGATCTGGCTTGGGTGCGTGTGAGATCAGATCCAATGGAGTGGAGGCCACCAAATGTGGACCCATTGTTCATGATTTTGTCTATTGACAAGCTCAAAAGCATGTTATATTTAGAATATTGTCATGGCAAGTTTCCTTCAAGATAACAAGTTGATATATACTACTTAAGCCAGATTAACAAATAATACAAAGTCTAGAGTATCTATATCAATCACACTCCTGATGGTAAGTGATTCGTATATGAAATCACTGAAACATGTAGTGGAGCAATAATAATTACCACCGGGAGGGAACTCCGAATTATTGAATTCAAATGTTTGGCAGTTGGTATCGATCTCCTGATCAAAGTATTTAAAGTTATGACACAACAAGGACAGAGATGGCTATAGGATAAAAGACGGGTTTCTGGCTAGCTAAAAAGTATCTTTATCATGGTAACGCCAGAATGATTCATTACCATTGTTTTCTGCTCCAGGTACTGTTTGACCTCAAGGAGCTTTCTGTTGCTAGACTCGGAGTGAATAACTCGCTTACCTGCATTTAATCAAAAGTTGGATATCATAAAAATTGTAACTAAATCACACAAAGTAATGAGAAAGATAATTTCTGTAGGGAAATATATACTGATCATTGTATAATTATAACCAATATCTTGCAGAATCATCGACCCATGACAACTTCATTAGGTGTCAGCATTTTTGAATCGGTACTAAACAGTAAACAATATTATTATTAAAAGAAGGTTAGATGCATAAATTGATCTACGGTGACCAAGTGACTAGCAAATTACCACACACTATATAAAGCGAGATTAACCGATTTAGCAATGCCCTTCATGTATAATCTCATCTACAACATAAGCCATTGAGAGTGACCATTTAATCGACTTCATATCATGGTCCTTCAAATTCATATCCTTGCTTTTCTCGTCTTGTATGCTTGTCAAGATCAGATACATAATTCCGTATGCTTTAACGATTGTTTGAACTCTGCACAAAGTCCAAACCTTGTATGCATTTTTAACTGCTTACCTAACCTCCTGTTGCCTGTGTTTTTAATATACCCATCCTGTTCCATCTTGTCAATCAACTTCCTAACAGTACTGTGGTTGGCTACACCTGCAAGTTTGCTCTGAAGCTTTGGTATTGAAACGTAATCCATGGGAAGAGCATAGTATAGTGCCTGCAGCCAAGTTGAAAGCCTATCATCCCAGATGTTCCAAACCAGGGCACAGGAAACATAGTGCAGTAATACACAAAATATATCAGTGCACTGGATGTCTGGTTACCTTCATGTACATGAAATCTTCTTCAAAGTTGTTGCAAGTCTTCTCAAAATTTGTGATGCCTTCCATCTCAGCCTCTTCTTTCACTGTACATGCTTTCGAGTTGATTCCCTAATAATGACTAATTAGTCAGCAGGAAAGAAAATTCAACATAAAAAGAAGAAAATTTAAGCAGACAGCTGGTTCCTGCAACCTTGTTTACGGTGTAACTATCCTTCCCAGATATGGAAATAATCCCTTCTTTCATCAGCCTCTCAACAATATCTAGTGTTATCCCACAAATTGAGAAAATGAGGAAAAAACAGTTGTGATTTCTCGAATTTGCTTTTGCTTTAAATTAGCAGTTAGCAAGGATTATGTTTCTGCAATTTACCTTCAGCCAATACCTGCAAATTATCCACAGAACAAATGGAATCAATTTTCATAATTCATGATCCACTACTAGATATCGTTAGTGTACATGTTTAAGGTTAATACATAAATCAGAAACAGGCAAATGATACTACATCTATCGCTTTTTTCCATTGTAAAAATGGAATCAAAATTAAGCAGAAGGAAATCTATCTTTACCAGTGATATGTCTGGAAAATTTGCAAGTATATCTGCCAGATCAATTGTGGAGTTGTGCCCAGAATTTATCCAATCCCTCACTCGAGATGTCTGTTCATCTTCATGGGCAGCATCTTGAGTTTCATCTGGGACAAAAAAGGGAAAAACAATCATAAAACAATGCTGTCAAATAGATGATGTAATTCTACATTCATTAAATGCAAATGTAAGGGGTTAAATGAGCAATGACCAAAAAATAGTTTGAGAAACTGTACATGAATACAGCCCATATAAGCACTAATATCTTGGATTATGAGAACAAATTTGATTCACATCCTTCAAAAAAATCGTAAAATAAGACTGAAACATAGTTAAGCGAGCATAAAAGTTTATTTTTTGTAAATTATTCGCATCTTCCCCAAGTATGTCACACTGACCATCAGACTTCGTGCAATTATCTTCACGTGGATGCTTTTTACCTGCTCAATAACATAAGTTAGCTTAAACGAAGAGATTAAAGCATATTCAAAATCGTGAAAAGGATTACCAATTGGTGCGACAATGAACCGGTCCGCCAAGGATGGGCGTACCTGAGATTCAATAAACAACTTCACACAATTTTCAGTGGGAGAACTAAACTTTTAATAAAATTTATACAACAATCAGGAGCAACTTTTCTGTTTTTTTATCCCGTCAGTGTGAAGGTAATAGATTGTACTTATTTTGTTCAAGAAAAACATAACCATTAACCAACAACCTTATCTTAAAAATGCAACAGTGTTCCAAATCCTTCATAGAGTCGTATTTGCCTACACAGTTCAACAAACACATTGTTTATAAATCACCTCACTGTCGGAAGAAGAGTCATTCCCCTGTCCAGAGTCATCTCCTAGGCTCGCTTCCTCATCTTCTGGAAGACCATCATTTTCATCCTCACAAGGATCGAGGACACTTTTAACCTAAGCAAGTAACTATTAACCAATGACCACAGCACCTATAATGAAAATGTCAGTTGCATGGTCTTAGTGTTTCTCTCCTGTACCTTCAGAGACAAGACAACATGTCTGCTGTTCACATTCCCCACTTGCAATTTCAGTGGAGTCTTGGTCCAGTCATTGGGTGCCTCATTTTCAGAACATTTTCTAAAAAATGGAGGCTCATAATCTGCCGGCTGCCACATCAGACAAAGTTGTCAGCGCCAGCAGGATTAGTTTGTGTTCAGATATAACTAGTCCATGGTGGCTAGTAATTACAAATACAGCATTTACAATTTGGGGATTAATGGATTGCTATAGAAAACCTGAAGGCAAGATAAAGACATATTATAAAAAAGAAAGTTCCAAAGAAAGTAATGCGAAGCTGCAGATTCCTTACTAATAAATTCAGACTTTTCTAATCATGATTTGAGCACAGACCAAATGAAAAAAAGCTTATTCCAGATTCTAGTTTGGAATAATATCATACCGTGACGTCATCATAATAAAGGAGCTTCATCAAAATGGTCCGCTGAAACACAGATACAACCTTTTTAGGTTTTTATTTTGAAGTAAAACAGATATTAACCATCATTGTGGTTACCTCCTCAGGCATTTGATCCAATGTCCTCATCAACGAAACAAGTGTCCGAATCATCTTGCAAGCAGAACTCCTAGAAGGAACAACTAATTGTTTAAAGGTATAGCAAGCAAGGCTCACCAGACAACAAATTACTTTTTAATTGAATGGCAACGAAGGAAAAAAGGGGAGCATGAACCACTTCAGATTTAGGTATCATTTGACAGAATCCACTAATTTTACCTCATTTGATCAGGGGTTACATCAGTCACGTCAGATTTGAAGGTTGCACCATTCTTTTTGTTGCCATTGCGACTAACTTTCATGGAGACTTCATCACTATTCAAACTAGAATAGCTGAACGAAACTGCAATCGTATATATTGACAAGCTTCAGCTCATAGAAATGACAGAGACGGCTTGGGAAACAGAGAGGTTGGAACTTATTGAGCAGTTTGGCACTATCAAGTTAGTCTCAACTAAATTCTCGGACATGGTAGTGGCTTGGAGTTTCTATGTAATACGAATGAACCACCTAGGTCGAGTCACAGCCATGCAATCTTAATTCAATGGTCAACATGAAGGAACATCGGATCAGATGGGATGAAAATATACACAGATAAAATTGGTCCTCACATGCATACTCTTCGATCATCGAACCCTCTGTCTCCTCACAGATACAGAACAGAAGGGTCTTCAGGTACTTCTTCTGCAACGCGTCATAGACACCTGAACGGAAATTAAGACCATAAATGTCGAAATAAAATAGCATTAAATGATCGGGTAATCAAGACACCAAGTCCATGTTAAACAACACCGGGGTATGCCCTACTTGGATCAACATTACCTTTCTCCATCCAATCAATCAGCCTCCTAGACTCTGCATCCATGGGCATAAGCTTCTTAATCTTCATCTCTGTGCCGAAATTACATCAATATAGTATCAGATACCATCCATTTCACAACGATTCTTGCAAGCCATTCTGAAGGTTTGGCGGGAAAAGTGATGACCTAGAGCGGGAACGGACTTGTCACTGAAGTACTTCTCGGGAAAAAGGCCTCGGATGTAACTGATGTTGAAGATGGCGATTCGAAGTAGGTTTCGCGTCTGTTTCGAAATCCACAAATCATTTGATTCAGAAACATAGCGACAAATGAATGTGAAGTAAACAGATGAATCGTGACATCAGATCTTCACTAGTAGCGAAACCTCGAAAAACCAAAATATATAATTATAGTGACTTTATTTGATCCCTAGTCTATATATCTTCTCCAAAACAATCAGCAGAGCTTTTCTGATCTATGTTAAAACAATCAATACATTTCGTCGCATAGATCTAAAAGTTACCGATAGCAATCCTTTCAATATCGAACGATCTTAGTGAAACTATATTTCGTCCTCGAGAAAATTCTCGAAAGTTAATTAAACATTTCTTTCAACACAAGAACAGTCAAGCCGCTGATTAGACTACAGTTGCGTAATTAGTGGGAAAAACTCGAAGAAAAATCCACGGATCTAGAAGATCGCTTCCTCGTCTTTGAATGAAAGAGTGAAGATTCTCGACCTAAAAGAAAACAAACTCAAGGTAGCATGATAAAGCAGCCAGAAACACCGATCTGAGGTAAAGAGCTCGACGAAAAAACGCTACCGCGATCCGTCATTAAGTCAAGCAATCCACTCAAACGAACGCGACTTGAGAGAGAGAGAGAGAGAGAAAGAGATCCGAGGAGTTCATCGATCGCCTCACCAGGAGCAGAGAATCCTGCTCCGTGATCTCCGCTTCCTTCACCCGCTGAGCGACAACCTGAGCAAAAAACAGGGACGCGAGAGATCAAGATGGAGATGGAGATCGAGGCGGAAAGAGAAGGCACGGAGAGCAAACCATTTCGGAGGAGGCGATCGAGATAGCTCGAGAGGAAGAGAGAATGATCCCGAAAGGTTGGCGGGACGGGTGAGTTATTTATAGGCGACGAGGACGAGGCTGCCAAAGGTAAACTTTTTTGCTTTAAGATAAGTGCACGTACAGATCTCCCCCCGGTTCGAATTCTGGAATCTGAGGCGGTTACGTTTGAAAATGCGTCTTTGAAATTTTCGGATACCATGAAATCGTTATAATGATTGTAACCATTACGAATATATTAGACGTCATAACAAACCGTTATAATGTGTCGCCAATTATGATTCCAAATCCTTATAAAAGTGTAAAAATAATTTAAATTTAAAGGAGTAAATATGAATATCACTTTTATGCAATTTTATGTATCGGAGGAATTCGATATATGGAATCCAGTGAGATCAGCTGCAGTGAAAGTTCATATATTTGAGAAATTGATCCAAATTTCAACCAGAGGAAGGACTGAAAGGTAAACTTTGGACTTTGAAGTATTTATATATCGGATGAATTATATAGTTTCTCTTTTTTTTTCTTCTAATTTTGTCATATAAATTCTAACATACTCTTTCAGCTGTTACATCATTTACTGTTGATTCAAATCTTATCAGCACTCTTAAATACATTAAAATGAATACTATGAAATTGCAACCAAGATACAATTTAATTTCCTAGCTTGAAAAATATGACTCATGGGCATTCAACGACATCCACACTATGACCTTTATGTTTTGGCTGAGTCACACAAAAAATGGTCAACACTTTTTCTATTTCTTATGATCATGAGCGAATAATTATTTCTACTAATCAACAAGAACAGAAGCATGCATGCAATCTGACAGGTGATAAGAAGCCAGTAAGTGAATGATTTGCATAAGCCAGGACACGAGACATACGATCGATTGTAGAGAGAAAGATAAATATAACGACATCAGCAACACCAAAAGACATGATTAAGCATATATCGACAGGTTGTAGTAAGAGTTACATCCTTATAATTTATCCCAAGCAAAGGCTGGTCACAAAAATACCGCAACAGGGTAGCAACAAAAAGGGCACCGGCTTCTTCCAGAAAGCATCTTAATTGTGGCATCGTTTGATGCCACAACTGTTTGGACATTGCTGGATCAAATCTACGGTCAACAAAGTTCAGTCATTTGGTGGAAAGCCACTTGAGAAACTCCTAGGTTTCGTCAGCAGCTTCCACTATGATTTGTCTTTCAAGCGTCCAATCAGTTCATCCTGTAAAAAGGAACCAAGTATCCATAGTTTAAGAAGAGCTCATCGAAAACTAGCTGACTTATTTGGAGAAACATGTGGTGCTAAACCCCAAGGAAGGGTTATCTACAGTCAAACCGATGCAAGAAAAAGTTCAAGGATTATCTATCAAGAAACCATCATAGTTGAAGAAAAGAATCCCAGTGCAGGCATGAAAGCATGAAATGATAATATAATAGAAAGATCTATGCCTTTTTCCCTTTTGCTGACAGTCCTCTCTCTTTCAAAAGAGCACGCAAGCGCTCTACAGTCATCATCTGAAGTGTTTTCTCAGAATATCCATTACTGGAGTTCCCTACAAAAATCAGAAACTCCTTGGTAATAAAATATAACTCATACGCTCATTCCAACAAACTGGAATCATATTCTATTCAAGAGAATTTTCCTATATTCAGGTAACTCATCAGCAAATGCTATTTCAAATTGATGTTTCCCAAACATGATTACTTTGTCATCCCTCCTGGTCAAGCAATTAAAAATAGTAAAGGAATACCTTGATGGCTACTAGTAGAACCAGAACTAGTTTTTGTTTTCTTTGGAGTCCTTCCCTCTGAAGTTCTACCAGCAGATCTGGGAAAGAAAAAAAAGCAAATGAAAATTACAACAGTTCAGGAGGCCTTAAAATGTATCAACATGCAGTTTCATCTATGATAAAAGTAATAAAAGAAATCCAGCTAACTGTTCCTCAACTTCTTCAGAACTCATAACAATACTGCCAAATAGAGAGTTTGAAATGCATTTTTTTAATGCAATTTTTTACTATACAAAAGTTGACATATGAACGCACAATGACAAAAAAGATAACAGTCTGGTTCCTTATCATTGTCAATGAACACCCAGTTTAGCACAGTATGGTACATTGGCCATTTGATGGGATCAGCACTAACAAGAGATACATTAAGTCCACAATCAATAGGTCGCGTTAACATGAATCTATCATGGTACCTATCATACAAGCAAATTCAATGGAGTGCCAACCAACAGTTGACATATGAGGGAAAAATTTATAAATCAGTCCATGTGTGCTAAACATCAAGAGAAGTCAAGGATATGTGCATAGGCCACCTGTAAACAAAAACACCAAACAGTACCTTTTGCCTGTGCTGCTCTCTGTTGCAGCTTTAGCAGTTACATCCTTTAAATCACTCTTCTGTTTGTTAATTTGAAGAGCTCTAATTAATATGTTTGTTGTGTTTGTCTTGATTAATTGCCCATCTACAAAAACAAAAGAGAAGAACAAGAAATCTGTCATATAACCACCTAAAACTACAAACAATTAGAACAACTTATACAAAGTAACGAGAAAACAAGCACAAGTCCCAGATATCCAATGACACAAGTTAATTATCAATGCTAGATGTGTAACTCCAACAAAACACTCTAAAAATGAAGGGGTGGGTTGACAACATAAAAATTGAAACAGGAATCCTGCACATGTATGGTACTACTGATGCAACCTAAATGTGCATCAACTGGCCTGAGTTTAATTTTGTCTCACTTAGAATCACTTACGATCAGTTTTAATGAGTTAATTTGGTTTAGCTGAGATTTTGAACATTGAAACAGATCAATTCTAATAGGACTTGATTTTGATCTAAGGACACACATGCAAGAGGAGACCTGTATCAGCTAGAAACTTCACCATCTCCTGCAGCCTTCTTAAGGGCCTTTTCAAGCTTAGTGGCCCTGAAAGCAAACCAACAGCTGAGGTACAACATCTCAACTTGAGCTTGGTGGTCTTTAGTGCTGTTTGAAGTCAGATATTATTCAAATCTGACGTTTTCTGCTTCCCCAGTGCACTAAGAACTTCCTACAGCCTCCTCTGTACACCGACAACCCAGGTCTTAGAAAGAAAAACTAGAAGTTTATCATTCCCTACTCTTTATATGCCTGTGCTCACAACTGAATTAGTTGGGACCTTTTGGTACTCAGAATGGGGTCTTTTTCCTGGTTGAGAACCATATAGTTTACTTTTAACTATGTGCCACTTTGGTCCAATCTTCTAATATTATTCATTGCATGTAAAAGAAAAAAAATAAGGACATGTTCTCCTCTTGCTTCCTAATATGATTATCACTATTATTTTGCAACTGAAAATTCAAATTTGTGTTAAAAAAGACGAAAATGAATAAAAATTAATGCCAAGTCTAATATAATTTCCTCATTAAAAATAGTAGAGAATATGGATAATGGAGGTGAAAGCTACAGGATAAAAAGAATTAGTTTCTCCTTGCAACTATAAGGGAGAGTCAATCTGCATTATATATGTTGAATCGTTGATGTGGACTCTTTGTAGGTAAAGATGGATTCCTATCCCGGTAACCATACTGTTAGAAAAGTTATGTAAGACAGGGCCACAATATACATATTCTCGCCACTAAAAATTGTTTAAAGTTTCTGGACGGCATCCCAGCGACATGTTGATACCAGCAACTAAGAAAAATGCCACCTGAACCTGACCAATTTAACAGCTTAGCACCCTGCCATCTAGACCTGCCAATTGATTTATCTTCAGATAAGGCAGCACGAAGGCACAACATGAATCATCACAAACATAAACACATTATGAGAAACAGAACAAGAATTCCTCTTTTATAGTCAAAAAAAGAAAGTAACAAGCGGTCATAAATTTCTAATTATGGCATTGTTATTTTTTGTAGTGACATCTAGAAACAGGAAATTGATGATAAGCAAATCAGGAAAGTGAAGTAGTTCATAAATCATTAGGTATGTTGAACTTAAAGATTAAAACGTGCACATAGTTATTTCAGCCCTCTGCTTTGGAGAATTCAAGTACTAAAAAGAGATCAGCATAGCTGCAGCAACCACATAACACTTCAAATCCATCAGTTAAAATGTTGATCTATATGATCTAGAATTAGGTTTCTAACAGAAACCCTATTATTACCACGCTCATTCAGGAACATGATAACTCCTTTGCTTTTTTACTTTGCCATTTCAAAGTCATGAATCCTCTCGAATTGGAATTACCACATCTATTATTGAACTCCATAATTGATGAAAGTGAACTTACATAGCCTACCCCCGAGTTTATTGATTTATTGAATAACGAATATAACACAAAATGAATCAGAAGCAAACCAATAAGCAGCACATCACTCTCAGAAACCTAATCAGGCAAAACTGTTCCACAGCGAAGCAAGCCAGCGTCTTTTCGCACCACGAATAAAAACATTTCTGGAGTACTACGGCACTCGAAGAAACGCCAGGAAAAAAGAATGAACTTTCCACGGTAAACGGTTCAAAATTACCGCACGGGAATGAGATATAAGATCGAAAAAAGAGACTGGAAAGGACACGAACCTGGTGGCGCCGTCTCGTGATCACACACATACACCCGAATGCCACCCTACAAATAGATAACAAGTCCTCAAATTAATAACGATCTTCGTACGCAAGACAAAAAGGATAAGATAGGGTTCGGAGGGGGGGAGGAAAGAGGTGTACCAGGTTGGAAGAGGGAACTGCGGAGGAGAGGAGGCCACGGGATGGGAGGCCGGCTAGGTACTTCGAGGCTCCCCCGGCGGCCCGATCGGAATCAGGCGGAGGCGCCGCGCCTCCCTTCGCCCGGGGCTGGGGGACGGAGGAGTGCTCTGCCTCCATTTTCTCCCAGGCGCCGAAGTGGAACGCGTCGAACGAGAGCAGTCCATCCGACCATTGCTTTACATATAGAAACGAGCCGATCGAACCGGGTTACGGTTCACATCGAGCCGGCTGAAACCAATTGGTTTGTCCAGCTGATGTGTCCGACGTAGAGTCGTCGATGAACTCAAGTAATTCGTCCAAGACTGCAATTTAGATGGACCTAATCACCCCTGAAATGACTAGTGGTGCATGTTGTCCAGTAAACTTATCTTGGGAGGTAAGTTGATATACATAGTAAACACAAACTAGATTTATTATATCAAGTCAAAATTGATCGAGAATAATGATTATAAAAGGATGAAAATTTTAAAATATTTAATAATTAATCGATTGATACGAGAAATATTCATCCCAATTAGGACTTTGAGTTAACGGGATGAAGATAAGAAAAACACTAAGAGAATATCCTCTCATACCTTGTAATATTTTTTTTAAGTTAAATATATTATAAAAAATCTATTAGGTCATGTCAATCTAGGTTTTGATTAGTTACTAAAATTACTCTGAACGGTTGACTTAAGCATAGGAGAGATCATATCAAAAATCTAATTTGATTTGTGTAAATCGGTTGCAAAGTATAAGCAAACTCCACTTTAGCCTTTGAGCAAACGTTTGAGCCTCTCTTTCGATTACAAAATATTTCTTACGCATATGGGCATGAATTGAGTCAGGTTGAACAAGGCATCACCAACATCTACATCATTAATTTGGCACTAGAAAGATGGCTCTTGTTGTAAGAATGTCATTCAGTCCACTCATTCAATGGGTACTTTAGTGAGGGTGCTCCGCTCCCAACTAACAACACAGTTCACACAACTTAGAAACATGATCAAAATGACTTGGAGCACTCTCTATAATAATAATAATATGTCAACATAGCGTGAAGTGCTTTTTATAACAATAGCATGATCGACGATGTTTGATGTAGTCTCTACGATATCAATACGATTGAGATGGTCTAAGGCACTCCTACAATGACAACATGACAAACACAACCTGAAGCACTCTCTATAAAGACAACACAACTAACACAACTTGATGTGCTATTTACAATGAAAATGCGATCGATATAACCAAAAGCATTATTTATCCTGATAATGCAACTAACAAGGCCCAAAATGTTCTCTATGAAGACCCAATGTACTCTCTATGATAATAACACAACTAACATGGCCTGAAAGCTCTATGGAGGCATCACAACTAACATGGTTTGACGTGCTCTCTAGGACAATAATATGATTGATATACTCCGAAGTACTTTCTATAATGATAGCAAAGCCAACACAACTCGAAGTGCTTTCTGCAATAATAATGTGGTCGACATGGCTTGAAACACTCTACCATGATAATATGATTGACAGGGCTCGAAGCACTTTTTATGATGTCAGTGTAATCAAAATGGCCCAAAGTGCTACATACGATGATAGCATGGCTAACATAGCTTGCAGCACTCTTTATGATGATAGCATGACTAATATGAGCTAAAGTGCTTTATTCAACATCAATGTGATGAACACATCCTAAAGCTCTCATTTCAATGACAACGTGCCAAAAATGACTTGAATCACTCCCCTTTGATTCTAGCATGGTCGAAAACGACTCTAGTGTTTAGCACATCCTTCGCAAACATAAGCATTTTCAACCATCGATACATCTTTCATGGACAAAAACATTAGAAGCATCTAATGCATCTTTCATAGATAATAATACCTGAAATGTGTAATACATCATTTTGTGAATAAAAACAACCTAATAGCCATGCATAGTTCGGTAACACAAGCAACTATAACGTGCAATACATCTTTATGAACAAAAGCATCCCCATGGTTGATATGTCCTTTACGAACATAGTATCTTGAACATATGATGTGTTCTTTATGAATAAGAGCATTCAAAATGTCCAATGCATACTGTGTAGACAAAAGCATCAAATGTTTTATTCTCAAACTAAGCGCAAAACGCACACTTGCAATAGTTCTAATTATACCATCTCCTCTATTGCCTAATGTGCCCATCATCGAGGTAAGCATACGCATCATTTTGAGCTAAGTATCGAAAGACTCCTAACGTGCCTCATATCGGGATAAGTGTCAAAAGGTTGTTTAATACACTATTAACCAATATATCGAGTCGAAACATGATTATATTTTCGGATCCATAGACGTATCTCCTAAAGTAATAACAAATTTTTAATTTCAAATATTGAATCTATGATTTATATAGTCGAACTCACATGAATTTAATCTATTTTTGATGTATCCACCGAAACATAGATGAGAAAGAAGAGGACAAGCATTGGAAAAGAAAAGAAGAAAGAGAGAGAGAGAGCGAGAGAGAGAGAGAGAGAGAGGAAAAGGTGACGAAAGAGTAAAATAGTATATACCAAACGGGGCATACTTGTCCGTCTGATTTATTTGGTCCATAAAAATTAGTAACATAAAAGGAGCATCTTTAATATTTTTAAGATAAAAATGTCAAATTGAATGTCCATATCATTATATTAACTGAAGAGCAAATTCAAAAGACGACTTTGAAGAACTATCTACTTTAATCTTGATATTTTTTTTCCTGCCAACACAATAACTTGATATGTACTACAAATTCTTAACAAAGAAGATCATGGAAAACACAATCGCAAGGATTCAACTCTTAAAACAAAAGAGATCTCTTTGCTGTCGTTGTTGTTGTTGTTGCTGTTTCTTCTCTTTATAGTGCTCGATTTACTGAAGGAGCGAAGATAACATCTCTATTGGAAATCAAATCACACGGATTACCAGATTCAACACTTCACATCAAAGATGGCAGCTTTCTTCCAAGAAGAAGGCGAGGGCAACGGGACACAAGAGAGATGAACATTCGAACAGAGGCAATGGACACAGAGCACAGCCAAGTCTGCAGTTCCATGGGAGAATCGAGGTGGCTGGCTAACCGGTGTAGACGTGGACGCCGATGGCGAGGATGAAAATGGCAGCGAGGGCGAAGAAGATGATGGAATGGACGAAGATCGCGAGGCCGCTGGTCTTGAGACTGACGAACTCCACCAGCCGGCCGTTGCCCGGGATCTGGAACAGCAGCCCTGGCGATAGCAGCACGAAGAGCACCACCGCCACGAACACCGGTCCCCAGTCCGCCATCTCCCTCTGTCTCTTTGCTAGCGCGAGAGAGAGAGAGAGAGGTGGAGGAAGCGATAAGGAGAAGGAGAGGAAACGAAAGCAACGAACCATCCGACAACGCATTAAGAGGGCGAACGGAAGGAAAAATAATTCAACAAATCTCACAAACGCCGTACCCACTTATGGAACTCTCATTTAATGCTGGGTCCCGCACGGCTTTAGTGACGTGTGAGAGTCTAAACAATCAGGTGGAGAAGCGCGTGAATTTTCTGTTTTTTTAAAAAAAAGGGGTTAGGGCACATGTACTGACGTGGCAATTGGGAATACTTTTTTCTCACTCGTGGCGTGTCATTGACTTCATACCAAGGTGGCAATTGGAAGCACGTGGAGTCTGTTGGACCCACGAGCTGGGACAATGACCGTAGGCGAGGCGGGTAAATTCAAAATTTTTGGGTTTTTTATTTCTTACTGGAAAATGGACAAAATTGTGCTGTATAAAGAAACTTCCATCCCCCTTGTCGCGTCGCTCCCCCAGTTCGGTTCGGTGGGAGGAGACCTGCGATCATCGTCGTTGTTGTCGCCGCGGCGGCGGAAGAGTTGAGCCAAGGGACAGGGAGGGAGAGAGGACTGGAAGATGGATGGACAGGTCGGTGGCGGGTCGTTGCGGAGGAGCAGATCCGGGGGTAGCGTTTCCGAGAGGAAGAATGCACTGGAGAACGGCAGCGCCGAATCTGGACGGTGGACTTCAACACCTCGCCCCTCGTTAGTTTCTTGTTCCCTATTTCTGATGAGAGTTCTTCCTATTGGTCGATTCATTTGTTCGGTTGATGTCGTCTTCTGTTAGGATGAACTGTTCTGTTACTGTACTTCTTTTCGTCTGGTTTTTTCCCCTCGATATCTATCATCTTGTGTGCATTGATGTTTAACGAATGAAATCGGAGTACTTTTCCTTTGGATCGAAGTTTTTGGGTCTTTTTTTGCCTATATCATCTCGAAATTACTTGCGATAGTTGCTCCAGATTTATAATTCCGTGGTATTTTTTTGCTTCGACTACAGTTAGAACTGAATGTTCTTATCGTGCAGAAGGCATGGTTTAGAACGCTTTTAGAATCACTAATTTGCCGATAGGCTTTAAGACAAGGGATGGAGATGTAGGGCTCATCTAATGATGGATGTAAAATCAAATTTCCGGTTTCTTATCTACAAATATTTTGTAGCATAATGTCCTTTTGTAAAGTTGCACTGGTTCTTCACCTTCATTCATGGATCAAGAATTTGAGATCAGACTATTTTGTGGTTACATTTATCCTATTGTCAAATTCTTACATGGTTCATGAATCATGACTTTAATCATGTCAAGTGCTTCTCTGGTATTAACACATCATGTGGGGGATTTTTACTTGATATATTTTCCAGCTTATATTTAGGTATTTGAAAATATTAAAGAAGGATTTATCTAGAGAGAGTCATGCTGAGTTAAGAGTTATTTTTACTATGCAGATGTTCTAAGTTGATTAGCAGCAGTCTAAATCTTAAGTTCAAAAATATTTAGGAAAAAGAATGAGGCTTTCTAGAATTCATTACCAAAGAAGTTGTTTAACCTAAAACTGTTGATAAGTATTTATGCTAACAATTGAATTAAACCATTACCATCTTGCCCTTTATAGACTTTGGGCTTCGGTTCTTTGAGACTTAAGGATTTCTCTAATCTGTCCTCCTAACCAAGGGAATTGCTTTCATTATAAAAAAGAGGCTACATCTAGTACTCTCAGGATGATTGCTTGAAATACATATCAACTTTGGAAGTTCTAAATTCTCTAAATTCTAAAGTAACTTCTTTTCTGGACTTGCTTCAACTTCTTTTGGATCACCTATTAGTCTCACACCTATGACAAAAAGGAGAGTCATGATGAATATTATCTATTGTACGCTTTTGATGACTTAATATATATGAATCTAAAAGAAATTTGTATTCCATGGCCTTTATTATCTTAAGAATGTAGTCAATTGCAGAGTAGACAATTTATTGCATGGGCAGAAGTGTACAACATAAGAAACAGAAAAATCACAAACTCCCCTATTTTTCATACTGCAAATCTAGATCATTAAGTGACCTTTTTCCCCCTAATTGGAAGGTGAAACCATAGTGCAGAAAATGAATAAAAGATGCTATTTTAACAATTTAACTTTTGAAGCCCTGCCCTAATGTTATTAGCAGGCCTCTCTCAATTTCATAAAGCATTTCTATTGACTTAAATGTTAAAATAACAATAGCAGTGTTATGTTAATGATGTGAAAATGTATGGGGAAAATTTATCAAATTATCTGTGTATCTTCCATTTGCTGATTGAATGAATTTTGTTTCAGTTAGTCACTAAGTAACTATTTGCAAATGAAATATATTGCTGTTATGGTACTATATTCTTATTTTTGATCCTTGATGGCAGGACTATGAGTGGAGACAGAACTGTGAAGAGATTACGATTGTCTAAGGCCTTGACAATACCTGAAAATGCCACTGTGCGTGAAGCTTGCCGTAGGATGGCTGCACGAAGGACTGATGCTGTATTGTTGACAGACTCAAATGCATTGCTTTGTGGAATTCTAACAGACAAGGTTTCTCTATTTATGCATGAATCTTCTTGAAAACCAAGTCAATGAGTTGGAACTCATATTATTGTTTTTTTATTTTAATTTCAGGATATAACCACAAGAGTCATTGCTCAAGAGCTAAAGCTCGAAGAAACTCCAGTCTCAAAAGTGATGACTCGAGATCCTATATTTGTTCTTTCAGACACACTGGCAGTGGAAGCATTGCAGAAGATGGTACAAGGTATTTGATCATGAAGACTTAAAGGCGTCTGCATCTTTATACCAAATCCATTATCATTACAACTTCATCCTTGGCACTCTTAGGAAAGTTCAGGCACTTACCCATTGTAGAAAATGGTGAAGTCATTGCTTTACTTGACATTGCAAAATGTCTTCATGATGCAATAACACGAATGGAAAGGGCAGCTGAAAAGGGAAAGGCCATGGTGGCAGCAGTCGAAGCAATGGAAAAGCATTGGGGCACAACTATTTCTGGTGTGTGGTCTTGATATGTCACAGTAATTAGGATTTCTCACATGATATATGCTCTCAATTCTAAAAAATATTCCTTGCTCTATTGTGATTATATCTTTATTTATTTCCTCAATATAATTATACTTTTGTTTATTCTTACAATATTCAACCTTTTTCTATATGGTAGTTATTGACCTGAAAACTGTAAGCAGTTGACCTAATAAAATTAGGAACTTTTCTCTCTAGGTCCCAATACATTTATTGAAACTCTTCGAGTGCAGATGCTTCGGCCATCTTTATCGACTATCATTGAAGAGAATTCAAAGTAGGTAATATATTCTTTTTGAATTTTTCTGATGCATTCCAAGATATGACTCTTTTGCTTGATGATAGCCTAGTGATTTATAGGAATGAAGCAAATAAAAAAATGTTTTCAAACAGCTCATTGTGGAATCTTTTCCCAGGTTTGTTACAGTCTCACCAACTGATTCAGTGTTAACTGCAACAAAGAAGATGCTCGAGCTGAAAATTAGTTCAGCAATCGTAACAATTGAAAATAAACCTCGGGGGATTCTGACGTATGATGTGATTTATCTCATATTTGAAATTCTTATTTAGGTTTATCCTTTTTGCTGAGCTTGTTTTCTTCTCCCTTGGTTTTTTGTTATCAGTTCAAGAGACATTTTAATGCGTGTAGTTACTAAGAATCTTTCTCCAGAGTCCACTCCCATGGAAAAGGTATCCCATTTTCCACACTTGTTATTACTTTGTTTTATTAAAGTCCTTTTGCAGTTGTTTTTTGATTAGTTGATTTTTGTTCTTTTGTGATTTGGTGTCCAAGTTTGGAGTTATGTAAACATCTTAGGTACAACTCGTATATTGACCCTTCTAGATTTTACATTAACTGGAGTTTCATCTATTGAAGTTGCCCTTTTATTTTGCTGTAGGTTCCTTTTGCATGGGGCCTCTTTGGTTGGGCATAGAAAAGATAGAAATTATCTACTCAAAGAAAATAGTTTGTCAAAAATAAATAAATTGTTGGAGTTGTAGGAAAAAAAAGGAATTTTGGTTTCTTTTTTTGTGTTTAAAATTCAGGAAAAAGTAAGAAAAGGTCTTTTTTTGAAAGATATGTTAAAAAGCCATAGGAGGAAGGATGTGGTGGTTCCTTTTGGCTTCATAAATATAAATCTGAAAGTGATATCTTAGGTTCTACTAGAATCTTGGACAGAAGTTTGTTTTTTTAGTTTTTTCTATCAAGCCACCACCAAAAAGGAAATTCTCCAAGAAAAACACTTTTTAATTTTCCTTGCAATTGAAAACATGCTTGTTCGAAAAGGAAATGATCTAAGAAAGCTTGTATCACAAAGATAATTGTTTGGAGTTTGGACCCTATTTATCTCTTCTATAGTTAACTGCAGCCATTTTAAAGTTTCCAGATAAAATAAAACCTTTATCCTCTTAGTTAATCCTTGATCATACTTCTAGTATATGACACTTATACATAGCTGAAGTTTATGGTTATTTTGTAAACTTATATGTACTAAATGGGTTGGGTCCATGTCACGTACTGTGGATCCAGATTTTTTTGACATCTTTTTTGCACTAGCATTGAGGGTTAAAACTTATTGCTGGCACAGCTTCAGTTCTGTTTCAGAGAATATTATAAGTAGTTAGACTAAGAATCTGGAAATGATCAAATATGATACTATTTGTTGTAGCTGTGGTTTGCTGGAGGACTCCGAAAGCCCTTAAATTCAGGAATTTGCTGTAACTCTTTGGAAACCAATTCAAACAATCCCACCCGATTCTTGTCAATCCTGGATGACCTATAGTGACCTACTTCACAACTCTTGGTCATGGAAGTTCATGCTGACCTAATGAATGTTGAATATCGTATTTTGATGATGAAACCAATTGATAAGTGTTTATGATTTGATCTGCGTTGTTAGTGACGTAGAATGCTTCGATCAGGATGAGACAATTAAAGCAGAAAGAATCATGTTGGGCCAGTGGAACGTGTCAGAAGATTGGACGTCGAGTCGGAGAATCGATCGACGTATCAACAGAAGGCTTCGGGCCATGGATTCGGGCATCGGACCAAGAAGAGCGGATATTGCGCCAAGGATATCGGAGTTGCGGAGTCAACTGGCCGATTGGGCAATACGCCGCAAGAGAGGATGATGCGTCGAAGAATCGAACGAAGCGTCGATGGACCAATGACATGTCGGACAACATGATTCAAGCTCAGTAATAATTGTTTAGATCGAAGTGTGTTTTTACATGTGCAGGATTAACTACGATAGCAAGGCATAAAGCAAAATGAAGTCCCGGAGTCAAGAACTCGATTTCGTTTGGAGTTCGAGAGTTCATCGGAGGTTCTGCAGGAACCAGCCGAGAAGTCTCAGAGTTTGCCAGAGAAGCTCGTCGGAACTCGCAAGAAGATCGTCGTGAAGTCCAGGAGCTTGCCAGGAGTTCGTTGAAACATTGCCGAGAGATCGTCGGAAGTTCGCCGGAAGCTCGCCACAAGAAACTACACTTACGGACTTGTTTAGCTTAGAAAATGTCTTAGAATTCGTAATTAGCACGTAATTGGGATTGGATTTGGGCCAACCCAATTAGGAGCCAGTTGGGCCCATGTAAGGATTGTGTTGGGCCCAATAAAAGGCCCAAACAGTGACCCAAGAAGTAGCACCGTCATGGCACAGTCTTCGAGACTATGTCAGGCGATGGTACCGCTCAGTGGCCCAGTGCCAGGTGATGGTACCGCCCAGCGCAGTGTCAGTGTCAGGCTGACACTGGCGGTGGTACCGCCCGTACCTAGGAGACTCGGGATAAGATGTTTTTAGGCTCCAAGTTTGAATCAATTTGAGGCCTATAAATACCTCTCTCATCCCTGGTTATCTTACACAAGCACAGAGAGTAAAAAAGAAAGAAACTCTGTTGTAATCTTGTGTGAAACTCCTCTCAAAGTTCTAAGTGTTAGAATAGTTTGAGAGAGGAGTGAGTGGAGGTGTAAGGGTTATCTCCTAAACCTAGTAAAAGGAGAAAAAACTGTAAGGAGGTTGATCTTCACCTATAAAGGAAGATCGATAGTAGATGCCGGTGGCCTTGACGGAAGAGGAATCGATGGAGTGGATGTAGGTCATGACGACCGAACCACTATAAAATCTGGTTTACATTTCGTTTTGAGCAATTTACTTTACTGCAAACCATTTTACTTGCTTACTGCCTTCAATATATTTACGAACACGCTTTCAAATTAAGCATTTCCGAGTTCTGCTTTTATCGTACGAAAAGTTTTCGGAACCGACGTATTTTACCGCTGCACTAATTCACCCCCCCCCACCCCTCTTAGTGTCGACTCTGTTTCTAACAAGGAATTGTGTTCAATCTTAATGAATCTGGATTTTTGCAGGTTGTTCTCAACTGTGCTAGACATATTTAGACCATTTATTGTTTATCCTGACCGAACTTTGGCTGGTGATCTATTTTGGTCAATACTAACCAACTGCTAGTGTTGGTCTTGGACTTGCCCAAGTGTTTTGCTCATAGTGGGCACTGTAAGGTATAAGCTTAAAAGGGATGAAGATAAGAAAATTTAGAGACAGCTTTTTAGTAAATTTAAAATTATTCCAGGTGCTAAATTTGGAGACAGTGAGCAATACATAGAGTGTCGATGAAACTGGGTTCTGTTGGAAGAACATAGAACTAATATTTTCAAGATAATATATATTTTTATTATATAATTATGTCTGTTTTGTACACAAACTAACGACTCATGTATCTAATCAACATTGGAAATGAAATAATGTATCACAAGTGCAATAACATTTATTACTTGAACTTCAACAGGCTTAATAATTTGAGTTTTTTATCGATGAATAATAACAATTGTGTAAATACTGATTTTATACATTCAGGTCATGACTCCAAATCCTGAATGTGGAACAGTTGACACACCAATTCTTGATGCTCTCCACACCATGCACGACAGGAAATTTTTGCATCTACCTGTTGTAGATAGAGGTACATTTACCCATGAGCAAATTGAAATATTCTTTGTGATTGCAACTTATATTTTGTTCCTGGCAACAGATGGTTTCATTGTCTCAGTTGTTGATGTTATTCGTGTTGCTCATGCTGCAATAGCTACTGTAAGTTACTGATGTACCTTGTGGAACAATTTCATGTGTATGCTTTCCTCAATTTCATGTATGTGTACCACTGCCCAAATATGGCTCTTTTTCACTTCAGAATTCCTCTGTGTTGTAAGGAATCATCCTATTTGATGCAATGATGTGATGGCAATTCACCTTCTTGATTATTTTTATAGGTGTTCAATGCATTATTTGGTTAGAATATATCTGTTTTCTTTTTTGAGACAAGTTTTCTTTCTTGTAGCTTTCCCTCATTCTCTCATTTTTCCTTATTAATTTCTCTTGTTTGTCAGTGTCATTGGCTTTTCCACTGGTACTATATTCTGTCTATATGTTTGAGTAATATTGTCTTGAAATTTATAAACTGTTAGTAAATTGATTCTGGAGTAAAAATCTTGACATTTACAATCTTTATTAGCTTGTTCTAGAGACTCTATCATACCCTAGATCTCTTGTCATAAACTGCTATTATATGCTTGCTAGCATTGATTTATTTGAATCAGATATAAGCTCTTTAATGACAAATTCAATATTATTTCCTAAAACTAAAATGCTTCTTCGAATATCATATGTTAATCATATAATCCATGAACTCATCTTCCATCGCCTTCAATCTCAGAACACGCCTTATCCAATGTCTTACCTTATGCAACTCGATTGAGTCATTCTTCTCTGTGAGATCCAAATCATCTTCTTCTGGACCTGTGGTTTCATTATCAGATCATTTCATAGATGGTCCTGCATCACACTTCTCACATGATTTATCATTGTCATGAAATAACTTTCGGAATTCCTCATTACATTCTCCATACCCATTTAAATATGGTCAAATCGATAACTGACCTGGTGCTGCTCCAGTTTATCAAGAAATAATCTGGAATAGGTGTAACATTGGTTATAGAAATGGAAATAACAGGTCTCTTAAATACCAATAAACTTCTGGAGTTTTGACTTTGAACTTTTCAGGCTGAGCAGTAGCAGTGTTCTGGCAGATTGGTTACACTTATGAATGGTGATGTCATCCAACAGTTTGGTTTTGGAAAGACAAATCTTAGTTTATGATTAGTTTTAAATTGAACTATCTCTATGCTATTGGAATCAAATATTGGGAAAAATAGTGTGAATCACTAAAATATGCCAGCAACTGTTTGCTCGGTTAACTTAATGCTTATCTAGCATGCACTTTGTTTGTTGTGTTGCTCATATTGCAAAGAGTTTCAAACTTCTGCTTGAGGATATTCTTTTATTTATTTATTGTTCCTCCTCCATTCTTTATCATGCATGTAGGCCGGAAGCAATGCAGGTGCAGGAAACCAGACAGCAAGCTCCATGATGCAGAAGTTTTGGGATTCTTTTTTGTCCTTGGGACCTTTGGATGATGATGATGATTTTCAAAGGTTTACATGCCTTTATGTACCTAATTAATGGTCATGCAGAATCTTTTTATTCATCAATAACATCCATAACTCACCATGGTTGTATTTCAGTGAAGGATCTACAAGAGTCACATCTGAAGCCACAGAGAGAATAAAATATGCTTTACATCCGTCTTCAAGCTTATCTACTAGTTTTGGGTTTAAGCTTGAGGACAAACATGGCAGAATGCATAGATTTAACTGTGGTATGTACTCCTATCAGAAGTTCAGCTTAACAGTTTGCCTTCAAAAACTATTACTACATAACAACAACTATCTTAAAAAACTAATCACTAGATTTCTTGGACACTGCAGAAACACAAAGCTTGACAGATCTTATAACTTGCATACTCCAGAGGGTTGGTGATGACATTGATAAAAGTCATCTTCCACAGATACTGGTAATTACCTACTTTGCCTATCTTCTGGCTAATACTTTTAACAGGCATATTAACCTGACATGATTTCTTCTCTGATGCTGTTCCTAGTACGAAGATGAGGATCATGACAAAGTTATCCTCGCATCCGACGGTGACCTTGTGGCAGCAGTGGATCATGCTCGACAAGCTGGTTTGAAGGTAGGTTTCGTTAGGTGCTGGTCCTTGCTTGGGTGTTCAATGCTGGTGGATGACTGCCACATTAATTAACATATTGGACTTCTCTTTCCAACAAAGATGGTGGTTTTGAAGTAAAAGCAATATTTTGATCTAGCCAGTAGTTCAAATAGGATACAATGACCATTCTGATGGGCTTTTCCATTTAACAACTGAAGTTTGTGTCGGCTGAAACTGATACTTACAGTCAAGTCGTTCTATTTTGCAGAGCTTAAGGTTGCATTTAGATCATTCAGGGTTGGGTCGCAGGAAGAAGGGACGTGAATCGGGAAGTCTCGAGTACGCACACAAGGACGCATGGGCAGCTGCATACAGCACAGTTGCTGCAGGAGCAGCATTCGTCGCTGGTATTGGAGTTATGGCTTACTTGAAAAGATCAGCAGCATAAACACATCAGGTTCAACTCCAAACATTCTCTTGTAATCATAGAAGTTCTATGCTATGTATTTGTTTTTCCTGGACCGAAAAAAAGAATCTTTGAGAATGTGTGTTACAAATTTCGTCTTTCCCCTTTCTGTAAAATTATTTCGTTGTTCTATCACTGCAGGTGTAATAATGACGCTGCGATTGGCTCGACTTGACATAACCTTACTTTGGCGTATTTGTGACGTCATTTAGTTTCGCCTGTAGTAATTAGAACAAGGCATGAATATAATTTGTTCCTCTACTCATTGTTTACGGAGTAGTTAAAAAGTTAATTCCCTATTTTAGCTTCTTTTTTGGATAAATAGCTGGAAGATTAATTATTCTTTGGCTAACTGATTCCCTTATTAGTCTCAAATGCTCTATAATATGTATGGAACATTGACAAATTCCATTATAATTGACTTCGGGGGAGGGGGGTTAATGTAATAATATGAAACAAGTGCACAAGACCATAATTTTCAATGTCAGTAAATCCTTGTGGAGCTGCAGGTGGCTGTCTCAACGCGATAAAAACAATTTATTTGGTTTTTCTCGCGTTATATGATTAAGGCAAATCCACTGTTCAACTTCATACAGCGGAAAAAGGAAAAATATTGAGAAAAAAAGGGCTATTAATACCATGTGGAAAAGTATTTAACTGCAATGCCTGGAGATTGATGAAATAGCGATCATCTACCGTCCTTTTCTCATCAGACGATTGACACTACTTTGCTCCATCTCGCTCTCCCTCCCCCTCTCCTCTTACGGGCACGAATCTTAATGCGTCCGTCGCCTTGCTTATAAAAGGAGTCTGGTCTCTCTCTCTCTCTCGTTCGCTCTCGCTCTCGCGTCCATGGGGAACGCCAATAGCATTCCGGAAGCCCAGCGGACGATGCAGCGCCAGCTCCAGTACTGCCAGGAAATGCGCACCCAGTTGGAATGTCAAGTCTCTTCTCTCGAAACACTAGCCTGGAGGAGGAAGGACGAAATAGAAAGGAACATGGTCAGCGTTTGCTCCTCCCCCAAATCGCTCCGTCTTTGGTTTCCTTTTCCCATTTTTTTTCTCTTTCCGGTTCGCTTTCTTGTCATAGTGATGGTATATGTTGTCTCTTACTGCGTAGGCTGATAGTACCCGGAACTTCGGTATCTTTAAGGATTGCCTTGACGAACTTGAGCAAGCGGAGTCAATATTCCAACACCTATCGACAAAGAAATCGATCTGTGAAAAAGAGGTACAAAGACTAGTCTTCCATGGCAGTGGATCTTATTTTGCTCATGCTATTACATCGAGTCGATCGATTAGATGCAATTAGTTCCATGAGGATGTTCTGCACCTTCCTGATCTGTAGTTCATATGTATCTTGCATTAAACAATCAAAAGGAAAAGGTTCAAGAAAGTCATATGGATGATTATTTTTCTTCAAATGAACAAGGCGTTCTTGAATGCAGTAATAATCTTTGATTTGTGCAGGATAATTCTTCGATACCATGGCATAAGGACATTCTTTTCTGTTTGTCATAGGCACAGAGATAATCGTAGCTTTCAAGAAGATAGTCCTTCCATAAATTCCATGAAGATGTTCTGAACATTCGTAATTTGTATTTCATATATATCTTGCATAAAATCATCTAAGGAAAAGGTTCATGAAAGTCACATCAACATTCTTTCAATTAATAGAATTCTTATTCTTTTACGGATCACTTTCTTATAATTACTAAATATTCGCAATCTTGATGTTAGTCCTTGAAAATGATACAACTGCTAGACAAATTGCTGCACATCATTTTCTTTTCTTTATTTTAAGAGGTCTTCAATGCAATAGTCTCTGGTATTTTCAGGATGCTTTTTTTTTTTTTGGAGCAATGGTCTGGAACTTTTCACCTCATGATGCACACAATGTTGGTCTAGCTATTAAGATGAGAGCCCGTCCTTCTTATTCAGTTATTTAATGTTGATGTGTGATCAAATTGATGTCTAATTAACACTAATGACATATATAAAAAGTCCTAGGTGGTTTGATTCTTTTTTATTTTGTGACTGACTATTATATATCTAACAAAAATCTAAAGTCTTTTCATTCTTGTATGAAATTTTGGTCATTCTAAACTTTGAGGATCAGTTCTCTTATACAGTGTTGATATGGATTTGATGGGAATAACTCGCTGAGTCAATCACAAATAAATTTTCTGTAGATCTTTTTTATGTGGATATAAAGAAATTTATGTAACATAAATTTGCTGAGGTGGAACTTTGCTGTTGTGGTTCCTTAAGTTCTCTTATCGTCTTTTGTTCTTAATTGTCAGCCTATTTTTGTGGCTCTCCAGGTTGCAAGATTATCCGATGAGCTTAATGACTTAGATCCAGAAAGTGCAGCCAGGGCTGGCGAGCATTCTCCAGAAACCTCTGCAGAAATAAGAGAATCCCCTGAAAGTGGTACGCATATCTACAGAATCTTGTCTGAGGTGATCATGTCGATCACAGATGTATAAGTTCACATTTCAAGATGCTTAGTTACTCTTAGAAGCAAGAAAGATACTGCTGCATCAGCTCTGCAGAAACCAATATTTGAAGTCGGGTATAATAGATTGGCCAAGAATAGAACTTAATCAGACACATGAATAGAACTTCTGTTCATCTGATTCTGAAGTTGCTTAAATTAGTGAACTAACAGTTTTCTTGATTCTAGATAATTGTATTTCTGAAATAACGCGCATGTTGATGAAATGTAGAGCATGATAATTTTTCTTCCATCTCGATATCTGGGAAATTTGTTCATATTAGCTCAGCGTTTCGAATAGAATCAACAAAGATTTGTTATGTATCTATGGATTTTGTAGCCTATGGTAATGTTTCTTTCGTAATTGCCTGTGTGATTGCTGCACCGTGCAGGTTTCAGCATAGACTATGACACATTCTTCGGTAAGCAGAAGACACAACCACATTATCCTTATGTCAAAGATTCTTGAAGATAAACCGGTTCCACTAGTTCATGGTATGAAGAAATATGTCTCATTAGATTTGGCTCCACTGATTTTGTTCGAGTACCGTCTTGAGTTTTCTTGTTATATCACCATACGCACTACAGCCATGATGAACTCCATTGTCATTTATTGATAGACTGATGTATTACTCCCTTTCGAAGTCCAATGTGACAAGACAATGATGCCTGGTAGGATTGACTTTTCTTGCACTCTTTCGGATCTGTAATCCTTGCTTTGACAATGAACATTTGCCCATCCAACAAAACTGGAACAATGCAGTTCTTGAATGATTTCTCTTCTCATCTTCTGCTATACCATTCTTGAATGTCTTGGTGATGTTTAACACCCAGAATCAATGGTAGTAGTGTTACAGGGAAAGCTGGTCAAGCCAATTTATCAAAAGACATTTATGTAGCATCAACCAACACTGCATGTTTGCAGTGTCTTCTTCTATCTAACCAGAGAACCCACAGACCAATTGCTCCACCGGCCTCCAAATCAGAGAAAGATGAGCACTGGGAGATGCATGATATATATATATATATATATATATATATATATATATATATATATATATATATATATATATATATATAATGTTCGTACCCCTCTATATCTGTGCTAAGAATAAGTAAATTGTCATAAATTTTTAGTGAATACATTGGAGAGGTTTTTTTTTTTCTTACCCAAATTATCTTATTCTACTCTTCCTTTTTCGTCTTTCATTTGATGTGATAGTTAAGTTAACTCATAGCTCATTCCCAACACATGTCCCTGTAAAAACAAAGCATAATTACAATTTATGATGTACAGCATGAATATTTTTGAAATAAATTTAGTTTATAAATGAGAATAAATTTAAGGGGGAAGAATGTTACAGTATTAAACTTATTTTGATTCATAATAATAAATTCATTGCATGGTAGTAATCAAGTTAAATTAAAAATTGGGTACTCAAGAGACCGAAAAGAATTCAATTTGGATTTTTACCTCGGAGTTACTTCATACAAAAACAAATGAATAATTGAGTATTAAATAGATTCACAATGATAAATTTAATTATCGCATGGTAGTAATAAAGTTAAATTAGAATTGAGTACTAGCTACTTCATATGAGAAACAAACAAATGAATAAATGACGAATATTCTTATACACATAAGAATTAAAGTTTTCAAATATTTCTCAACGAGACTTATGTACCAAAAGAGAATAAATTTAAAGGGGGAAGATTGTTAAGAGTATTAAAAGTTTTCAGATTCACACCAATAAGTTCATCGTATAGAAAAAATCTTATTAAATTAAAATAGGATACTCATAGGATGGAATATATATATATATATATATATATATATATATATATATATACTTTACATTTTCTCTCTCAAGACATTTGACCGGATATGGCCAATGGTTTGTACCTCTATATAAGACGATGCTTGGTACCTCTGAAGCTATACATTTGAGAGAATAATGGCTGATCAAAGCGTTCGTGCGTTCGCGGTGGCCTTGGTGCTGCTGGTGGCGTTGGGCGTGGCGCCGGATCTTGCAGAGTGCGTGGGCGGCGTGGTGCTCGACCCCTGCACCCCCGAGCGGTGTGCTGCGGTGTGCAGGAAGATCCTGAAGGACAAGTACCAGAGCTCCTCCTGCACCATTTACTCGAACGGGAAGCTCTGCATATGCATCGGCTGAGTGCTGATGATGCCTCTCGAAGCAGGAGGACCTAAATAACCTGATGCTGGAATTAAAATAGCCTGTCTTGATCGAGGATACAGGAGAGATTGTTCTATGCATGTTATGAACAGTTCAATGAAATATTGTTAACTCCATCTCAATCGACTCTAATCTTAGTATGAAATATTCCAAGGAAGGAGAACGTACTCTGCTCCGCCGGTTAAAGTCGCAGCTTTGGACAACCTTTAACATCAAATTTTGGCAATCGTTTAAGCTTCTCCGGCATGGACGACAGAGCTCTGCAGTCATATATACATAAAGAATCCAGATAGTTGTATTCTTGCAGCCACTCTGGCAAAAATTCCAGATCGTCGCATCCAATAATTCTCAAGCTGTCGAATATAACACATCGTTTCATGTCGAACAATTCTCAAGCTTTTCGCAATGAGATAGATCTAAGACTTGTAAATTTATAAGCTTGCACAAGGATTTAGGAAGTACCTGGATCTCAGATTGGGAGTGGTTGAGGTATCTTAAGATAAGTAACTTACCTATTGTTTTTGGTAATTGCTGGAGTCTGATGGCTCGTAAATGCAATATACGTAGATGTACGAGGTTGGTAAACATATCTTCTGGAATATGTAAGACTTGATATTTGTGTCGAAGGTCAGTCTCCTTATGTTGTAATACCAAGCCTCTCAACTTATTTATTCCATTGGACAATCTCGTCGGAAGTTTCATAAATCTTGGCGTCCTTGGGAGACCCATAAATCGAATTATAGCCTCTCTTACAGGATTGAATTATCGCGTTTGCTTCCTCCTCTCGGTCACGCCGGCTGAGTGCTTGTCTCATGCACAATTTTACCCATGCATCCTCCGATATGTTCCCCAAATAGTACCGTCGGACAGACAACCACGATAAACGATAAGTAGAACTAAAGTCAGCGGTGACAACCACCGTACTCCCCGGTGCGCCGACGAGCAACAGAAAGTTCTCCAACTGGACCCACTCATCCTCGTCCTCCTCCGCGATGTTGAGATCATCCAGAACGAGCAAGTATTTGCTTCCATGGAATCCATCGTAGAATAGCCAGATGTCCTCGCATGGCTCCCCCGGTTATTGATCTCGTGAATTCTCTCATGATCCGCTTCGGATCCAACGAAGCAATGTTTGGGACATCCACCCAGATTCGATGCTGGAAATTCTCGCGCACCCAGGGATGGTGGTAAATCAACCGAGCGAGGGTCGTCTTCCCATCACCGCCACTTATGAGCAGCCATTCATCACAATCGCCAGACTGTTGTTGCTGCAAAATGTCGATGATTTCTTCTACATCTTCGTCGCGTCCCACCACCTCTTCTCTTAGGACGGTGGAGTGCTCTTCTTCTTGTCGTGGATCCACAGACTCCAATATCTCCTTCGAGAGGCCCAACACGGACCCCCTCCTCCCCAGATACTTCAGCCGGCCCACCATCTCCTTGAGCTTCAATAGAATGGGTCGGCGAGAGGCCGCCCGGATGCTGCAGATGGAGCGATTCGATGCTGCAGCCGCTCCTCCTCTTGGATGCCAGGCAAGGATCCTACCGAGCAGATCGTCGACGTCCACAATGGCTGCACCGACGTCAGTCACCCACTCCTCCAACTCCGGCTCCTTCAACGCTCGAAGCTCGGCGTCCAAGATCGTGCCATTGATAGCCCAGAGGAGGTCTCGAATCATCTCCATGTGGTTTGGCATGCCTAGTAGTCGCCCCTGCGGCATCATCGCAGGCCTCGGCAGTACATGCAACAGTACGTGCTCCAGATCTGACGCCAACGCCATGGCTTTGATGTCAGGGTGGCAGCTACGGAGCTCTAGATTATCGATTGAGCTGTGGACTGGTATTGCTCAACCCACTGGGAATCTACCAAGCATTTATAACCCACAGTTGTTCCCTTTTCGTACAACACTTTGTTCTCGTCTCAAGCAACCATTAATGCTTGATGAAAGCTAATCCGGGTGGTGCCACCAACACGATGAGGCTCTCGGAATCTACCTTCACAGTCTGTGCGAGTAACGAATCAATCATCCGAGCAAGCTCCAAGTAATGCTTGATTCTTCTCCGTAGTTAGCTACCTTTTCGTGGCTCTCCTGCAATCTCACAATCTTTGTGTCGAGCGAGCTGTAAAGGAGCAAAAGTTGTTGTCTTCGTCTCGAGCGAGCTGCAATGGAACCAAAGAACTTGTGGTCGCCTACGATTCTCTACCCCTCATTCATTCTTTCTCTTATTTCTTTGCTTCTTTTTGCCTGTGTCAAGACAGCGAGCAAATGGGTTACCTTTTCCTTGCCGTCTGCCGTTCTCCGATGCTCCGAGGGAGCACGAATGTGCTAACCTTCCTCTTCTTTACTAAGAATCTTACAACTTTTAATCAAAGCATTGCATCACCGGCGAGACAAAAAAAAGAAATCATTCTTTCGATGATCTGAAATCAAATTTTAATGTCGAGATATGAATATTTTAATTTATAACGTTCATTTTTATTTGATCCATAAACACACCGAATCTGAAATATATAGTAATATTACAAGATGAATTAGATTTATCTTTTCTCTCTTCGTATCCGTATCAATTATCCACGTATAGACATGAATAGAGATTACAGGATAAATAATTAGGATAGTTACTCCCATTAAAATCATCTCTAAAGAAATCCTAATATAATTAAATCATTTTTTTATTGATCAATAATCACAATCAAAATTTAATGATATTTATAATATTTCTTAATATGATCTATCCATAGATACTTGTACTTGTATTCTAAATAAATAACTTATATTGAATGATAATAATAGATGGAAACAAACAAGAAAATCTGGAAGGGGCACTTTATTCTGGAGCCGCAATTCCATCACCACTACAATTATGAAGTCTTACACGATGAACTTACGAGAAATTATGTCTTTTATTTTCTCGCAAGTGCATGGCTGATAAGTTACATTATTTTTCTCAACCATGCTCGTAGGCATCGCTCTCATCGCTTTTGTAGCCTCTTGGCAAAGTAAATGCTGCAGCAAATGTGAGGGTCGCAATAAGCACTCGACCGGTAGTTGCGGAGTAATATATATTTTTTCTGTCTTTTATTTTTCTTTCCCTTATAGCTATAAACTATTATCTGTATCTCGATTCTTATACTTTAAAAAGTAATATTGGATCTCTACATTTATAAAAAATGAAACATTTAATCTTAATTCTTCTTACATTAATAATTGTTTTAACCAAAAAAAATTACATTGATTGTCACATGCAAAAAGTGTAAGAAAAAAATATAAATTTTTATTTTTTAATTATTAAATACGTTCTTTCTCTTCTCCTTTCTAGGCTCGACCTGTGCTCTCGACCGCCATCACTGTTCGATTTATCGCTTCTCCTGCATCGTTTGTCATCATCGCACCTGCACAGCTCACGATGCATGAGTAGTGCAGGAGAGGCGACAACGAGTGATGCAGGTGCGACAACGATCGAGCGGTGTAGAAGCAGCGACAGTCGAGCGGGTCCGATGTGGCCACAGCTAACGATGCAGAAGACACGATGGTAGGTAGAGAGCGCAGGAGCAATGACGATCGAGCATGGGACGAAAGAGAGGAAAAAGAATGTATTTAATAATTTAAAAATAAAATTATATTTTTATCATTCTCATTTGTTAACAACATAATAAGAATTGAAATTAAATGTTTCACATTTATAAATATAGAGATAGTAAGATTATTATTTAAAGTATAGAAATCGAAATACCACATAATTATTCCTCCCCTCCGTTACTGTAGTACAATAACGAGATTGTGAAGTATATATCCAATATTATAATATATATTTGAAGTATCATATCATGTCCATCCCAAAAAAAAAAAAAAAAAAAAAAAATCACATTTCTAAATCCAATATTGACACAAAGCGTGATATATCACGAAACAACCGCAAATATCAATATGGTTATCGATGCAGCCTGACAATTCAACTTGAATCCAACACCGAGTGTTTTTTATCTGGCTCATTCAGAAGAAGATCGAGATGTGGTGATCGGAGAACGTATCTGATGACCCATTCTCAATGGCTACATGATCGTCGTCCATCTGCTCCACAGAATCAGGCAATGATACTTCAATTATGACTTGCGGAGGCACCATTCATTGTATCCGAGCTCGATGCATGAGCCTCTTATCTCCGTGAGGATATCCACCCTTGTTCATCCACCGGACGAAGCAGATGCTAAAACAAATCATGGGATGGATGCTTCATTGCAGGGTGGTAGTGAATTAAGTTAAATTAAAATTATGTATTTAAGAGATGGAAAGAATTCAACTTAGATTTTACCTTCTAGAAGGGGATAGATACCTTGTACAAGAACAATATTTTTATGATGTCTACAAGTTGAAGTTCTCAAATATCTCTGGTCAAAGCTTTATGTACAAAAGAGAACAAGTTATTGCATTAAACTTATTCAGATTTACAATGAAAAATTCATTGCAGGGTAGCCACCAAGTTAAACTAAAATTAGGCATTCAATAGATGGAAGAATCTAATTTGGATTGTCCATTATATTGAGAGTCTTCCCATGATATATGTAAGATCATACTTTGTACCTGTTTATGTATGTTGAAAACAAGTAAGCTGTCATAAGTTTCTAGTGAATACATTGGAGAGAATTTAATTATTTTCTTACCCAAATTATCCCTCCATTTGACAAAGCATAATTACAATTTAAGGTGTATACCAATGAATATCTTGGAAATAAACTTGGTTTACAAATGAGAACAAATTTAAGGGAGAAGAATATTAGAGTATTAAACTTGTTTAAGATTTACAATAATAAATTCATTGCATGAAAAGAATTCAATTTGGATTTTACCTCCTTGAAAGAGTTACTTGGTACAAAAACAAATGAACAATTGACGGTATATTCTTACCGTCCATCAAAATTAAAGCTTTCAAATATCTCTAATGTTCAAAAAAGAATAAATTTAAGGGTTCTAGAATTTTTCAGATTCACAACAATGAGTTCATCGTATAGAAATAATTATATTAAATTAAAATAGGATAGATGGAAAAAGGAAAAAAATACTTTACATTTAATCTCTCATGAGGTTAGATAGGATAGGGCCAATGGTTCGTACCACTATATAAGACGATGCTTTGTGCCTCTCAAGCCATCACATTTGAGAGAATAATGGCTGATCGACGCGTTAGTGTGTTCGCGGTGGCCTTGGTGCTGCTGGTGGCGATGGGCGTGGCGCCGGATCTTGCAGAGTGCGTGGGCGGCGTGGTGCTCGACCCCTGCACCCCCGAGCGGTGTGATGAAGTGTGCAGGAAGATCCTGGGGGACAAGTACCAGAGCTCCTCGTGCACCATCTACTCCAACGGGAAGCTCTGCATGTGCTTCGGCTGAGTGCTGATGATGCCTCTCGAAGCAGGAGGACCTAAATAACCTGATGCTGGAATTAAAATAACCTGTATTGATCTTTCTTGCTCCGACTCGCAATAAAAAAGTAACGTTTCCTCCGACGTAGTCCGAAAAGCTGTCGTCCTCCTTTGCCCCATGAAAAGGCGGTAGCATGACCAGGTTTTACTGCTGGTGGAAACATGGTTATATATCCGCTAACACGGTCACGGTTGTTCCTCTTCTCGCCTCTGCTGCCATGGGGGACGCCAAGCGCCATCTTTGCTCCTGAATAGAAGAACCATGAGGAAGAAGGAGGTGAGACACCGAGGTTGCTCCCCCACCTTCCTCCTTTCGTCTCAAATACCAAATGTCACCTGAAGTTAATAATAATACACTCGATCTCAATCTTGCATGACTTGTTTATGGTACGTAAATTAATGCCCACGACGTGTATCGCAGAGGCACCTGTAAAAGTATAGTTGATTGTCTTCCTGCGGCGTCGGCAGTGTTCGATCGATGCCCATCTGGGTGGAGTGAACAGCTCAGCAACTGGTTGCTCGGCCGGCGTGGAGACACTGATCGAGGGAGGATACAGGAGAGATGGCGCTTGTACGCACGATGAACACCATGGTTACATTGCTGAATATGAAGACTGATCGAGGATACAGGAGAGATTATTCTATGCATGTTCTGAACAGTTCAATGAAATATTGTTAATTCCATCTCAATCTACTCTAATCGTAGTATAAAATATTCCAAGGAAGGAGAACGTACTCTGCTCCGCCGGTTAAAGTCGCAGCTTTGGACAACCTTTAACATCAAATTTTGGCGATCGTTTAAGCTTCTCCGGCATGGACGACAGAGCTCTGCAGCCATATATACATAAAGAATCCAGATATTTGAATTCTTGCAGCCACTCTGGCAAAAATTCCAAACTGTCGCATCCAATAATTCTCAAGCTGTCGAGTAGAACACATAGTTTCATGTCCTTTGGCAAACACCTCATCTCTCGGCAACCAACTATCTCCAAGTTTTGTATTGGAAGGTTATGCCAACCCTCGAATTTAGATGACCGCAACATCTTATTATTGTTTAACCAAAGACTCAATCTTGCGACCCCGAGATCCACCTCTAAAGCTTCGAATTTTGGACATTGGATCAGTGTCAATTCACGAAGTATCGGGAACAAACGTTCTTCTCTCTCCACCTTTAGCCATCTTTCCAGTGCAGGCATATGAGACAATGTGAGTGTTTTTAACATGGGAAATGTCCCACCGTCACCGTAGAATGCTTCATCCAAAGCATCGATTGAATCCATACCACTTATCTCGATAATCTCAAGAATAAATAGTCTTCCAAGTGACGGTAGCTTGTTACATCTCTTGAGATTGATTAGTTTGATCTCTTTCAACTTATAGAGATAATCAAATCCTTCTTTTATCCATATGGGAAATTTCTCGCCGGCATATAAAATGATCTCTAATTTTATCAAGTTTGACTTGGGTTGGAGGCCTTCAAATACTTTCAGCGAAACCAATTCGAAAGTTGTAGTAGTATCCATATTGTCCCATTTCCAATATAGTCTCAAATAAGTGAGCTTTGGAAGCACATCATACAACTTTAAAGGAGTTGAAGCATCATCTAAATTTGACACTTGTTCAAGATTTTGTAGCCATAGTTCTTTTTATATTCATCAACGATTTCAACTCTAAGAAGGTATTTTCAAGACCACCAACTACGACATGTCCAAACAACTTCAAAATATTACTCATCTGACTTATTTCATGTGACATTGTTGCGTGATTGTTGAATTTGAATCAACCCCTCTCAAGATATAGCACTGTTCTGTGACAGTAAATAAAGAATGTTTAGCATCAGAGACGATGGTCTCCAGATATTTCCTTATTGTCCCTTCGTCGACCGAATACGACAGAAGGCCTTCGTTAGCTAACACGTCCAAGAAGTCTTCGTAATTGGGCATGTCAGCTTGTAGAATCAACCAGCGGTACAGCAGTAATCGTCTCATTGCAGGTGGCACATAGTGAAGTATAATTAAAGCAATTTCCCGGTTCTGCATCACTTCCTCCCACCGACGATACTTATCCATAACATTAATTCGTTGTTGCCATTGATTCATTTCAGTATATCTGAATAGGGAGCCACAAATTTTGGCGCCCGTGGGAGACCCATAAATCGAATGATCGCCTCTCGTCCAGGATTGAATTGTCGCGTTTGCTTCCTCCTCTCGACCAGGCCGGATGAGACGATAAAGAAAACCCAAGTCAGCGGTGCCAACCACGGTACTCCCCGGTGCGCCGACGAGCAACAGAAAGTTCTCCAGCTGGAGCCACTTATCCTTGTCCTCCTCCCCGATGTTGAGATCATCCAGAACGAGCAAGTATTTGCTTCCATTGATTCCATCGTAGAATAGCCAGATGTCCTCGCATGGCTCCCCGGTTATTGATCTCGTGAATTCTCTCAAGATCCACATCGGATCCAACGAAGCAATGTTTGGGACATCCACCCAGATTTGTTAGAGCTAGCCCAGGATATTTACCAAAGGGTAATTTTGACAACACAACAAAGATAATAAAGCGGAAATAATAAAAGCGACAAGAACAAACAAAACACCAGAACACCAGATATACGTGGTTCGGTCAAATGACTTTGACCTACATCCACGGAAGAAAAAGGATCAAATTACTATTATAAAAGAGAGACAACACCAGATATACGTGGTTCGATCAAATGACTTTGACCTACATCCACGGAAGAAAGAGGAGCAAATTACTATTATAAAAGAGGGACACTTACAAATGCCTTAGGAAATGTTCCTAGGCCATAAAACACCTTCAGCTTCATAAACAAGAAGACTTCAAACCATAAGCATGTTTTCTTATGATGCCTGCTGTACTTTTTGTGGTGTGTCTAACATCAAAACTCAGACCCTTATTTATAGTTCCAAGACGAGACAACAAGTCTGATTTTCCCGATGTGAGACTATGAGACTTGCCAAACTGGTGGTAAATCAACCGAGCGAGGGTCGTCTTCCCATCATCGCCACTTATGAGCAGCCATTCATCGCAATCGCCAAACTGTTGTTGCTGCAAAATGTCGATGATTTCTTCTACATCTTCGTCGCGTCCCACCACCTCTTCTCGTAGGACGGTGGAGTACTCTTCTTCTTGTCGTGGATCCACAGACTCCAATATCTCCTTCGAGAGGCCCAACACGGACCCCCTCCTCGCCAGATACTTCAGCCGGCGCACCGTCTCCTTGAGCTTCAATAGAATGTGTCGGCGAGAGGCCGCTCGGATGCTGCAGATGGAGCGATTCGATGCTGCAGCCGCTCCTCCTCTTGGATGCCAGGCAAGGATCCTACCGAGCAGATCGTCGACGTCCACAATGGTTGCACCGACGTCAGTCACCCACTCCTCCAACTCCGGCTCCTTCAACGCTCGAAGCTCGGCGTCCAAGATCGTGCCATTGATAGCCCAGAGGAGGTCTCGAATCATCTCCATGTGGTTTGGCATGCCTAGTAGTCGCCCCTGCGGCATCATCGCAGGCATCGGCAATACATGCAACAGTACGTGCTGCAGATCTGACGCCAACGCCATGGATTTGATGTCAGGGTGGCAGCTACGGAACTCTAGATTATCGATTGAGCAGTGGACTGGTATTGCTCAACCCACTGGGAATCTACCAAGCATTTATAACTCACAGTTGTTCTCTTTTCGTACAACACTTTGTTCTCGTCTCAAGCAACCATTAATGCTTGATGAAAGCTAATCCGGATGGTGCCACCAACACGATGAGGCTCTTGGAATCTACCTTCACAGTCTGTGCGAGGAACGAATCAATCATCCGAGCAAGCTCCAAGTAATGCTTGATTCTTCTCCGTAGTTAGCTACCTTTGCGTGGCTCTCCTGCAATCTCCCAATCTTTGTGTCGAGCGAGCTGTAAAGGAGCAAAAGACGTTGTCTTCGTCTCGAGCGAGCTGCAATGGAACCAAAGAACTTATGGTCGCCTACGATTCTCTACCCCTCATTCATTCTTTCTCTTATTTCTTTGCTTCTTTTTGCCTGTGTTACACGAATGTGCTAACCTTCCTCTTCTTTACTAAGAATCTTACAACTTTTAATCAAAGCATTACGGAGGTTATTTTTCTAAACCATATACTTTAAAAGATAATATTGGGTCTCTATGACATTTAATCTTAATTCTTCTTATATTATTAATTTTCTTCAAAAAAAAAATTACTCACGTGCAAAAATAACGAGGAAAAAAAATATAATTTTATTTTTTTAATTATTAAATGCGTTTTTTCTCTTTTTCTTTTTTCTACGCTCGACTTGTGCTCTCGATCACCGTCGCTCCTGCGCCACTCGATCGTCGCCTCTCTTGCACTGTTTGTCGTCGCTCCTCCTGTATCGCTCATCGTTGTCGCTCCTACACCACTCGACTGCCATCTCTCTTGATCACTCGTCACCGTCGCAATGGACCCACTCGATCGTCGCAGCTCTTGTTGGGGATGGAGGAGCAAGGAAAAAACAGAATACGACGATACGTGTAAAAAAAATCCTTTCGATTCAAGAAAACTGATGTAGTATTTAAAAACAGAAGTACTAATAAGAACACTTACCACCCTATAACTACTAGATTGAGGTAGTTATTGAAACCACCCTATAACTACTAGATTATGATTGAGGTGGTTATTGCCTGAAGTACTCTTTCGATCATCTAAAGCTCCTGCACAATCATTATTAGTGAAACCAAATAATTTGCATTTAAATTTTATTTTGAACACCCATTTTAACCCAATCGCCTTCTTTTCTTTCGGTAGATTCATTAGCTCCCAAGTTTCATTCTTCTCAATTGACTTGATTTCCTCCTTCATTGCATTTCTCCATTTCTCTTTTTTAACTGCTTCCTCAAAAGTTGTTGGATCTGAAATAAACAAAGCAAATGTTGAGTTATAAATTTCTGTCAGTGATCTGAAATTTCTTAAAGGGGTTTCATCTGAGGAATCAGAATTTGAACTGCTATTGGGTGCTATTGGGTGAGGTTGACGATAAACTTGTTGAAGCAGGATCTGTCACTTGATTCTGTGGAGTGTCTAGTTCTACTAGAATCTGCATTTGTGTTCCACCTTTATTGGTCTCCCAATTCCAACTTGCCCTTTTATCAAACATAACATTTCTGTTAAGAATAACTTTGCCACTAATAGGGTTATATAATCGATATGCTTTCGATTGTAAAGAATAACCAATTAAAATGCATTATTCAGATTTTTCATCAAGCTTATGATGATTTTATGAATTCACCAAAGCATAAGCAATACAACCAAAAATTCTTAGATGTCTAACACTTGATTTCATACCATACCAAGCCTCAAAATGAGTTCGATTCATAACAACCTTTGTTGGTGAAATATTCAACAAATAAACTGCTCTTGCAACTGCTTCTGCCCAAAACTATTTGGAAGATGTTTTCATTTAAGCAAACTTCTTACCATTTCAACGATAATCCGATTCTTATGCTCAGCTACACCATTTTGCTCCGGTGTATATGGTGCTATCAATTATCTGTGAATATCATTTTCTTCACAAAAAGAATTAAACTCATTAGATAAAAATTCACCATCTCTATCTGTCCGAAGTGTCTTTATATATTTATCACTTTGCCTTTCTACAAGTGCCTTAAACTTTCAAAAATTATCAAATGTTTCATATTTCAATTTCAAAAAATATACCCAACTCATGCGACTATAATCATCCGTAAATAATAGAAAATATTGACTTCCACAAAATGATTTTGTATTCATAGGTCCATATAAGTCAGCATGAATTAATTCAAGACAATTAGATGCTCTCCATGCTTTTCCAATAGGAAATGATTTTTTACTTTGTTTGCCATAAATACATCCTTCACATACATCAAGTGTATTAATCTTAGGCAAACCAAAAACCATTCCTTTTTTACTTAATAACCTTGAACCTTTAATGTTAAAGTGTCCATATCTTAAATGTTATAAACTAGACTTATTCTTTTGAGTTGTGATAGGCACATGCCTTTCAATATTTGACACATCAAGTAGAAACATCTTGTTTTGTGTCATGCAAACATTTACTATAATCAAACCAGATTTTTTATCTCTAATAGTGTATGAACCATCATCAAATATTACTGAATATCCATCATCTATCAATTGTCCAATACTCAACAAGTTATGTGATAAAGTAGAAACAAAAAAAACATTATTAAGGTATTTTACCTTCCCTTGATTTGTCTTCACCTCAATTGTTCCTTTCCCTTCCATTTAGATTTGCTTGTTATCTCCAAGTCTAACATTCAACTTGTGAGTTTCATCAATATCTCTAAATATTGATTTTATGCCTGACATATGATTAGAACATCCACTATCCAGAAATCAAATATCATTTGAGATACTATGAACTTATGAATGAGTCATAAACAACTTACTATTTTCTTCATTTTTCTCCACATAGTTTACTTGCTTTTCTCTTTTCCGGCAATCTGCCTTTATGTGACCAAACTTTTTACAATAGTGACATTGAATTCCACTCTTATAATTTCTTTGATCATAATTTGATTGCCCTTGTTCATCATGCCCACCAAAGTGTCCTCTTCCTCTTCCATTTTCTCTACCACGAAATCCTCCTCCCACGTCCTCTTCCTGCTGATTTTTTGTCTTCTTTTGAAGTAGAAGACTCCCCCTTAATCTGAAATGCTTTTTCTTCACTTTTTTTAAGTGACCTGTTCGACCTTACTTCATGTGCTTGCAAGGAACCCATTAGTTCATCAAATGAATAAATAGATAAATCTTTTGACTCCTTAATTGCGGCAACAACATGATCAAGTTTCGGAGTTAAACTTCTCAAAACTTTTGTAACAATTATATGATCAGAAAGATGTTCACCATAAGATTTCATTTGACTAACAATTTCAGCCACTCGAGAAAGAAAATCTTGCACCGATTCATTGCTTTTCATGAACAAAATTTTAAACTTACGACGGAGGGTTTGAAGTTTTACCGTAATCACCCTTGATGAGCTTTGAAATTCATTTTGAAGTATTAACCAAGCTTGCTTTGAGGTTGTCGCTGCTGCAATTCTTGAAAAGATCATCTCATGTACAACTTGTTGAATGAAGAACAATGCCTTTGAGTCCGATACCACAAATGTTGAGGATGGAGGAGCAAGCAAAAAATAGAATACTACGATACGAGTAAAAAGAACCCTTTCGACTCAACAAAACTGATGTAATATTTAAAAATAGGAGGATCGATAAAAACACATACCAAATGCACACACTCTCTATATTCTTTACTGGTCCTATTTATAGGACATAGTGACAACCACCCTATAACTACTAGATTGAGGTAGTTATTGAAACTACTCTATAACTACTAAATCATGATTGAGATAATTATTGAAATCATCGTGTAACCACTAGATCACTCTTTGAAACCTTCAAAGTTGAAATTAGCTTCACCTTTTTTAGCGTCCATGCTGAGCTTCAAGTGGATTGAAGAATCATCATCCATATAATCTTCTTCTTCAACAACAGTATGTCCCTTTTCTTATTTCACTTTAGCTGTAACTGCTTTGAGCACCTCTCTCACGGCTGTACTTTCATCATTGCTTTGAGCATCAACAAATGAGATCAACAGGCCATGCCATTTGACGTCAAAACTCTCTCTTTATTCAAGCAAGCATAGTGCATGAGCAGATGCCATCATTCTTCATCGCTTGGTTTGCAGGAAGTCACATCCCACCTCGTGCCAGAAAATACTCTCTGCTTTCTTAGTCACGTAAAGTAGAGGTTAATGTTGGAGTTCATAGTGAGCTCATTTTTCTGTGCTTTCATTCACGTGCTGTAGAAGATGATAGATAATTATAAACCTGAAAAGAGGTTGGATAATGGTTCTTAAATATTTTTATTTGGTGTACATGAGATTAAAGGTTTTCTCACAGAAATATTACTGCTCATGTTCTTAGTTTACAAGTCTGCTCGCTAAAAAGATGATGGCAGTGTAGGAGAACAGACATAAACTTAACCGGAAGAGGTGGCGATCGAGCAATGCAGGAGCTGCGATGGCGAGTGATGCAGGAGAGGTGGTGGTCGAGTGGTGCAGGAGAGGCGACAACGAGTGATGCAGGTGCGGCGATGATCGAGCGGTGGCAGCAGTAACGAAGGTCGAGCGGGTCGAATGTGACGATGGCTAATGGTGCATGAGACATGATGGTCGAGAACGCACAAGCAACGACGATCGAGCGTGGGAAGGAGGAGAGGAGAAAGAACGTATTTAATAAATTAAAAATAAAATTATATTTTTATCCTTCTCATTTGTTAACGATATAAAAAGAATTATGATTAAATATTTTATTTTCGTAAAATATTTTATCTGGCTCATTCAGAAGAAGATCGAGATGTGGTGATCGGAGAACGTATCTGATGGCCCATTCTCTTTCCTTCTCGATGGCTCGAGTTGGAAGCTTTATGTACGAAAGAGAACAAGTTCAAGGGGGAAAGAAACTGTTAATGAGTATTATACTTATTCGGATTTACAAAACATAATTACAATTTAAGGTGTATACCAATGAAGTCCATGAATATCTTGGAAATAAACTTGGTTTACACATGAGAACAAATTTAAGGGAGAAGAATATTAGAGTATTAAACTTGTTTAAGATTTACAATAATAAATTCATTGCATGAAAAGAATTCAATTTGGATTTTACTTCCTTGAAAGAGTTACTTGGTAGAAAAACTAATGTTCAAAATTAAAGCTTTCAAATATCTCTAATGTTAAAAAAAGAATAAATTTAAGGGTTTTAGAATTTTTCAGATTCACAACAATGAGTTCATCGTATAGAAATAATTATATTAAATTAAAATAGGATAGATGGAAAAAGGAAAAAAATACTTTACATTTAATCTCTCATGAGGTTAGATAGGGTAGGGCCAATGATTCGTACCACTATATAAGACGATGCTTTGTGCCTCTCAAGCCATCACATTTGAGAGAATAATGGCTGATCGACGAGTTAGTGCGTTCGCGGTGGCCTTGGTGCTGCTGGTGGCGTTGGGCGCGGCGCCGGAACTTGCAGAGTGCGTGGGCGGCGTGGTGCTCGACCCCTGCACCCCCGAGGCGTGTACTGAAGTGTGCAGGAAGATCCTGGGGGACAAGTACCAGAGCTCCTCGTGCACCATTTACTCCCACGGGAAGCTCTGCATATGCCTCTGATGCCTCTCGAAGCAGGAGGACCTAAATAACCTGATGCTGGAATTAAAATAACCTGTATTGATCTTTCTTGCTCCGACTCGCAATAAAAAAGTAACGTTTCCTCCAACGGAGTCCGAAAAGCTGTCGTCCTCCTTTGCCCCATGAAAAGGCGGTAGCATGACCAGGTTTTACTGCTGGTGGAAACATGGTTATATATCCGCTAACACGGTCACGGTTGTTCCTCTTCTCGTCTCTGCGGCCATGGGGGACGCCAAGCGCCATGCAAATCTTTGCTCCTGAATAGAAGAACCATGAGGAAGAAGGAGGTGAGACACCGAGGTTGCTCCCCCGGGTTCCTCCTTTCATCTCCGCAACGTTGGGTTCCTTCTTCTCCCGTCTATTAGTATTCGGATTTCTGCATGCGTTGGAGTGCCTTGATGATGTTGAGGAAATGCAACTTTCATCTGCTTCCATGCTATCGTATAACAAATCAGAATGCTGCGTTATTATTTAACAGAATGCTAATAGTATAATTAGAGTTTGTCTCCATCGATCATTTAATATAATAAATTTTTAAAATAAAAAAATGATTAGAGCCTTATACTCATGAAAGTTTTTTTTTTAATTAAGATAAAATCTGCATACTTCTTCCCAATCATGAAACTTTAAGCACTTGAAAGCCTTAATAAAAATTGAGGCAGATGGCCGATGTAAGTATCATCGCCAAAATGGCTATACCATAATCAACATCGGCAACGACGATACAAGTAACAAAGAATTACTGAAATCTATACAACAAAGTAACTCGAATGCAAGTTATCAGATCAATTTTACAAAATGCCTCCTTGATATTTTCTTCTATGGTCATAGCATTTACAAAAATATTAAATGCATAGAGGCGGAATCATCTTTGAGCTATTAACTCATTGCAAGACCCTCTTTTGGGGTAGCCGTGACACGAAGAATTGCCTGAGCGCTCAAAGGTGTCAGTTTTGCGTGGCAAAAAGCTTCCCATGAATCAGCATCCACCAACTTTACAGATTCCTCACACTGGGAGACTTGAGAATCGACATAGATGGCCTGCAGCTGCATGGCAAGCGCCCGAGCAGCCTCTCTTGATTCAGGAAGCTGGTCACTGAGCTGAGCAGCTGCAATTTGGATTAGCTTATCAATTCCATATGCTTTAATCCCCTCCATCCCCTGTAAACAACCATATATTTGGTTGAACATCATTGCTTTGCATGATACAACTCATGAGTATAGGTTAATGTAATAATATCATAGACAAACCAAACATGACCCTTGAATGAGAATGCCGACTTGCTTTCACTATGTATGTCGATGGTAATGTGGCGATAAGGTTATGCAGAAAAAAGAAAAAAAAAAACTCATTGAATGGAGAAAAAGAATGGCTTTAGATAATAAAGAGGTTCGGTTTATATGCATATATAATAAAGAATAGCAAAGTGCAGAATCTGAAAAGCTGCCACTAGGTTGTGAAGCAAAAAAGAAAAAAAGATTCTGAAGAGTTACATGACTTTGTATCACTACTGGTAAATCACATGTATCACCATGCTTGAATTACTGAATTCATAAGTTGCATGATCATGCTCTATGCACCACATGATCAAAGTTCATGTTCCACATAGTCATGGTTCATGTGCTTGCTGCATGATCAAGCTCCACGAACCACATGATCAAAGTTCATGTACCAGATGGCCATGATTCATGTGCTTGCTGCATGATCAACTAGACTCCAGCAGTTCATCACCAATTGGTTTCACTCTACCTCAGATATAGAACCCACAACTTAAAATACCTTTTTGTATCAAGCTCCACAACAGCTTTAATACAATGTAGAGCCACCTCTCTCCCGTTCCAGTTTAATATACTAGGCTTCCACCAGAACTTAACAGGAATAAGGTCACAGACTATCTCATCATTATCTTCCTCGACACTGTAATAGCTATACATCTTTTCTTGTTTCATGTAACAGGCTTCCAGCCTAGCTAAACAAAGAATGATGGTCCCAATTCTTCTTTCTCACGGTCATTCGCTTCAAGTCTGTAATAGCTATAGATCTCTGAAAAGAACTTTTCAGAGTAAAGGATGCTTCATTCGGAATCATGCAGCATATGGTGACAATACTAAGATCCTGAGAGCAAGCCTTTGACATTGTATGGAATGTATCTAGTAAACAAACTAAGACAAACAAGCAACAGCATAAGACGTTGCGTGTTAGAAAGTCTTGAGTGCATGGACACAAAAAGAAACTGAAGTAATTTTCATGGATATTAACAGCTAGTCACTGTTGCAATATATTTTTTGTGGATTACAAATTATTAGTACTTGAGCTTATTATATTGCAGGATGAGATTAATAGGGTAGAGTAGTCTGAAAACAAATACTTATTTGGATGTCTCTTTTCCAAATGAGAAGAATTTTTGACATTCTATAAAACTACACTTTGGTTATCTATATATAACCTCCAATATCCAAATGGAATCTAGTGGACCAAAATTAACTGATTGCCATTGACCCAATAATTCAAGCAAGAGAGCTGAATCTGCTTCAGCCTTAATTTAGTGTTTTAACGACAAAGTGCTTATTGTATGCAAAATTATTCTATAGCAGGTAGCTGAACCAATCAGCAACTGAGATTCTGAAAAGAAAGATGACTTACAAGTTGAGGCACACTCCTGCTTAAGCACATAGATGCCTTTGCTCGTATTCTAGGATTTTTGTTCGTAAGATAAGGCAGCAACTTTGGCAACAACAGCGTGGGAGAGACCCAAGTCGTCATTGATACTAAAGCTACCTCAGCAGCTTCACAAACAAAGCGCTTGTCTTGTGAGGATTTCAGTAGCAACTGGACAAGCTGAAGAAAGAAAGATACAGATATGTGTTAAGAGTATTTAGTACAGGAAACCAGCAGAAAAATAAGATTATGTAGAAGATAAGGAATAGAACATACCAAGGGATCAATTGAGTCAATAATTATATCATTGTAAGCCTTAAAAATGTCAGCAGATGCCATGAGAGCCGTTTTGCAGACAGCACTCCTTGGACATTTCAGTGACTTCACAATCAATCGGATAACAGCTCCACTACAATAAAAAAGTTTTTAAAACAACAGCAGCTAAAATATGATAATTTTGAGCTAAGCAATAATTAATCTATTATTTATACCAAAAAATAACTACAGTCTATGATGCTTTTTACACTGGGTTGGAGTAGAGAACTTACAAGATCTCAAGCAGCTTTTGCTTATGATATATTGAAAACTGGCGCACGTTATTGAGTGCTTCACATGTAGATACCCAGTCCTTTGAGTCTAACCTAGCTAACAGTGTCTGCACAAAACAAAAGTTAATCTACAAGTTATTTAGTAGACCCATGGTGAATGCATTGATATATTAGGGCATAATAGAAAAAGAAACAAAAATATTTTAAGTATCAAAACATACGTTAAAACTTGCATCCACATCTGCTATATCAGCCAGGTTTTCCGAGTCTATGTACTCAACTTCTGTATTTACTGTTTCCAGTCCATTGCTCTTTACAATATCAACTTTATTTAGTGTAGCAGAGAAAAGGGGGCAATTTTTCTTCTGCAATTCATGCCCATTGTCATTGATATTCTCAATGTATGACTTGGCTAAACTTCCCTTGCCGGATATATCTGAATTCTTATCCAATCCAGATGATGGGAGTACGTTAAGGTCTCTGAGGGCTTTTCCAGACATTTTCACCTTCTCAATCTGGATCAAGGAAAAATGTTAAAAACAAGTTGCTCAAACCAAAACAAAAATCTAATCCATTGCACTGCATGGAAGTATTGCAATAAACACTGACTAACTAGGTACACAGTCTGGGTAGTCTGAATAAATGCTATATGCTAAAAACGTCCAAAAGAATTGCTCAGATATGAGTCACCACAAGTAAATCAGCCGCATATTAGCAGTTCAAAAAAGGTATAAGCAAAATCTGAATAAAGGAAAGTTAATATTTTTGCAGATTTCAGATGATAAAAATGTGCCTGAAATATTTGGCTTCCGGATGTGCAATCCTTAACCATACCAGCAAGAACAATTTGGGTGCCTATAAGAAAAGAACAAACTGAATATAAACTGAGAGTAGTCTTGCCAAGGTTAAAAAAGGATAATGAGTTTGAGCTACTAAACATCTTGGTGTAGTTAAAAAAAAGCTAATTCCGTAGAGGACTGATCACTTCTGAAAGCTACTGTCAGATTTTTCAGCAAATCACATAATAATGTGATAGACTCAAAACTTAGAATTGAGAATAATGGAAGATCCTGACAAACTAAAATTGGATAGTCGAATGGTTTTCTCAGAGACAGCATTAGTTGGTGGCTTTGAGAAAAGTTTTAAACAAATGATTAAAATTTACCTAGTGCAGCCTTTTCATACGGCAAATGTTTCTAAACTCAGTGCAAACCTTTGTGAATGCTCATGCATACAGGACATAGATTACACTTTGGAAACAGTTTTCTATCCTCAGAAAATCCAATGCTTTATAAAACTACTTAACCATATAATTTAATAAATCAACATCATGTGGCATTTTGGCTTATCCAAGTTCAAGTCTCATGTACGCCAACATTTGCCTAGGATGTAAATTTGGAAAAAAAAAACTTCTAGGCAGGTAAAAAGTTGGAAACAACAACAATAATATGACATCAATATTGGCCAAAGGCAATGACTGATTCCTTTCTTACATATTCTTCAAGAAGTAATAACCAAGGAATGTATCTATTACTTAAAATCTTAAGAAGGATTTGCTAACAGGATATTAGTCAACACACTAATTACACCACGAACATAAAAGTCACCAAACCAGCAAACACGTATATGCAAGACACAATATGTAACATACAAAAACCAATCAGAACACCATGAACCTAGTCCTAGGATCTTTCCCTGCCATTTGCCTTTATGCATGAATCTTCTTAATTGATCGTTACAGAACTTTTCATAGTTGCTGTAATGATCTTTATTAATTTTCATGGTTGAAAAAAAAAACTACCTAATGATATTAGCATTTAGCTGTTCTAGATAGGTATGGCAAATAGTAACAGCTAGCACAAGAGCTTTTTGGCCTGCCCAACAAAGACAGCAAATGCAAATGGTTTAAGACTGAACAGATTTATTTTTACCATATCTCTGGTTTGAATCACTCCTTAAAATAGATGCAGTTTTCTATTATTTCCGTCCTTCTCACTCCGAACAATGTAGATTATTGGATATGGCTATGGTTAAGCATGCATCAAGATTGTATCAAATATTTTCTTCAGAAACAAGCATAAGACTTTCTTCTTAAGAGCCATAGAAAGACCATGGTACAAATAATCTAACAAAGCAACAACCATTCCCCACAACAGAAGAACATGCTAACTTCAAGAGAAATATTGGTGACGAAAAACACTGAACATATGGTGGTACTAACAACTTTCTTCTCAAATAGTGGACCTGAGAGGTGTTTGGAATAAAATTTTAATCTTTTCCCTACTATAGTGCCAGTCGCACCCCTCAATATGTTGTTTTGATGACAAAAGTTCAAAACATGTATCTTAATTTAATTAAGCATCATCATAAAAGGTAAATCAAATGAAGGCATCTGTCTCCCATTTAGGCGTCATTCTTATTTACATAGAATCATCAAGTACAGTAACTCACTTGAGGACTAACTCCAACAAAAGCAAAACAAGGAAAAGGCAAATCACTTCGAATCCTAGAACAACACCAACTAACACTATAATAGCAGTAAAGCATATGCATGTCAGTATCAAACGCAAAAGAGTCCCCAAACCCACATGGGAGGTGCATACAGAGCGCACAGGATGGAAGATACATATTCCACTCATGGCACTATTAACTTAGCGACAATATGCGTAATGTGACCGACAAAACCTCAAAAATTCAGATGAAAGACTTCGTTTTTCTTTCGAGATCTGACACTGTTCCTCCAAACCACAATGGCTCTGTATGCGGCAAGATTCCCAAGATATTTGGACCACCAAAAAAAAATGCTCACGATATGTACCATAAAGACCCCAAGCGTTCAGAGAAAGCGACAACCAGCGTTCTCCCAAGAGGTTTGGCGCACGCCCCAATAACAGAGATCCATGCGAGATCCAACCCAAGAAAACCATTGGAAAGAAGAAGGGGATACAAAAACGAAAGGAAAACCTACAACAAGAAAGGATCGTGGAAAGATCACCGATTCAAGAAAATAGGAACGAGCGACTGGGACGGAGGCCACTGCAAGAGGACCTTACAAGAACAAATCCGAATCTTTCCAACAGTTGCGACTCGCGAGACCACACAAGATTCCACTGAAGTAGAAAAGAGCCAGAGGTGGGAAGTGAGGATTACCAGGAGAGGGAAGGGAGGGTGGAAGGAGGGGCGAAGACGGCAGAGAGAGAGAGAGACAGAGAGAGAGCAGGCGAGAGCGGAGTCTCGGTTGGCTGGAATTGTTGGGAGTTATATTTTGGTGTATTTAATGCTACGCGAGACCACTAAGGAATATTATCAAATCGTATATACCTCCCTTACCCAACTATCTTCCCCTTAACAATCACCCAACCTCGTATCCTTCCGGGTCCCGCATTAACCCGATACCTTGGCCAACTACAAAGGAAGTGCAAACACGGGTAAGTCTAAAATGAGAAGCCAGTCGACGAGTAGAAAAGGAAGAAATATTTCTGCCGTATGAGAAGTGGGACATTTAGTCGAGACTCGACAGACCGTTCCTACCACCACCTACCTGAGTTTCGATTGGATGAAAAAACTGGGGCCCATTGGAACCTCTATAGAACCCACGATTTCTTCCGCAAACAAACGGGTAACCGAGAAACAGGTGGAGGAAGCATTTTTGGAGCGTGAAGGGTACACGCGTCGCCTTGTAGGTGCGCGGTCGCGGTGAATAATAATGACCTTTCCTTCATACGTGACCCGCTCACCTACCTGCCACCTCAATGTTTGGAAAGGCGCACCAGCAGGCGGGCTTCGCGTGGCCCACCGTCACCTCCAATCAATAAGAACGTACACACGGGTAGACTGTAAATATGGGCGGTGATGGCTTTTCCTTCTTCAAAATTACAACTTCAATTTAGTACACACACACACACACACACACACACACATATATATATATATATATATATATATATATATATATATATATATATATATATATCTCACACACACACACTTTTGTATGCCCATGGGATGCTCCCTTCTTCTGCTTCTTATGATGAGGAGACTAACCAGCTCACATTTGCTGTCTCCATGGCTCACATGTGCAAAGGCCCTGCTGAAACACTCCGACATTATTAGAATATCTCAATGTGGGGGGAGGAAGACTCACCAACCACTATGGACTGTTTGAGTGTGTCCTCTGCTCTTGTCTGTTCCATCACAATTCTCATGGATGATGTTCAATCTCTGACTCACCAACTCCACATCATGTCAAAGTATTCAGAGCATTATTTTTAAAAATATAAAAATATATATAAGAAAATTAAAGTCTCTTAAAATGATTTTGGTGAGAAAGTTGGGACATGGCTTCTTGATGAGACCTTTCGTTCAGCTACTGCTGTATTCTGGTCCCAAGCAAGGGGACAAGGGAAGGAAACCACTGTTTGCTACATATTAATTACTGTTGAAGAGAAATGTAAAGTAGGAAGGTAACCCATACAGGAAAATGCTTCTAGATTCTCTCTGGCTTCATCAAGCTCTTTTTTGAGTTTCTTGAGGCTGGTGGAAGACAACATGATGCAGTCACTCACTGGGCTTTCTTGTGAAGTAGTGCAGCTCTTAGCTTGCATGTCACGAGAGTAGATAGGAAGTTTTGAGAGGAACTTTTCCTACCAGTCTTCAAGGCAATGCAGCCTTTCCAATAGCTTCACTCACACATTGAAGCAGATGAGTGGAAACAGGTATGAAAAGTATTCATAAGTGCTTGCTAATTCAGACATTTATTTAGGAAATGTCTGAATTAGCAATAGCTTCATTCATAAGTGCTTGTCGATTGCAATCATCTGAAAACAGGTAGGAAATGCTCCATCTCTCTACTCTTGGAATAACTTTGTGCTACTCTGAGTCTGAGTCATTTATTAAACTTGATTAAGACAAGGTGAACCAGCAAATCAAATGGTATTCTTCTCACTTCCTTTTCCACCTTCATTGAATCCATACCTGAGGTATATAATGAATCCAATAAATTAATATCATTCACAAATTAATATCATATGCTAACTATGAGCTTAACATATAAGTTGCATGGTAGCTACAAATTCTTACATCAAAAGACAGTTTGTGCTATTAGTCGAAAATACTCCCAACAGGATTTGGATCAATTGAATTTTCTTGTTGTATTCGGATTCAGATTCAGATAGATATTCTGGAAGGATCAGGCCAAGTGTTAATTGATTAAACTTTTTGTAGATGATGCCAACAGGCAAACTCACAGTGACTCTGCTGGGCCACAAAATGAAGAGGGCAAACAAGTCTCTGACCTGTTACCAACCATCAAGTTGTTGGCTTGTCTTACTCATGTGCATCAAACATTTTTCAGTAACAGGATCATGATAATTTATTGCTCTTCAAAAGGAATGAAAACATTCTGTGTTTCATGTTCTTCATTTGTTGATTGTAATTTATGAGGAACATTTGTCAATCTTGGGGTCCTTTTGCTAGCACAATTGAGCTAATGGCCTAGGGCATAAGTTTAATTCCAAAGAAAGGAACTTTAGCCCCTGGCTATCTAACTTGATTATCATGAAAAAGAATAAAACCTCTTCGATCTGAAAAGAAGAAAACAATTTGTCATAAATGAAAGAGGAGGTTTAAAGCAGTCTAAGCTCTTATGATTATCGGGTTTCTAGATTTAGCGAATCCAAATCGAGTTCTGGCACAAACGTTTGCAAGACAAGAACAAGCTTAATGTGTCGATGCATTTAGTCATCATACCGAAAGATCAATCAGCATTTGGCAAGCAATTATACAAGATAATTTCTATCACAACAACACAATTTGGATTTGTTAGGGAACATGAAAACATGATATATCATTAACATTTCACAATCTACAAAGAAAGGAAAATCTTTTCTGTGCTGAAATTCAATTAGCCAGTTGAGTCACTACAGGTAGTGAATTGGTATTGAAGAATTGGCTCAAAGGGCACAGCATCTGAATGAAGCAACTTTTTCAGGCCAACTAACGCAAACCAAAATGACAGAAAGAGTAGAATGTTACCATTTGGTTCCAAGGCCAGTGGCCAAACCCCACTCAACATGCAAGCCACCACGATGTTCCGAAGAAAGAGGAGACAGATTTCTTCACTGTTCTTCCTTCGAACCTTCACTCATTTGCTTCACAAGTCTACACTGCTCCTTTTCTTATGGGCTACTTTTGGTCAAGAAAGCAGTTGCCATGACCAACTTCTACCGCCCTCCCTGTATAAAGTTTCTTTCCCGGTCCCCGTTGAAGCATCTCATCTTTTCATCAACTTAGTGCTGAGAACTCCATAGCATTTTCTCAAACACTCAGAGATGGTACTGCTCCAGCTTCAACAATTCAAAATCTCATCTTGTCTGATTCCTCTGATGCCTTCTTTTTTATTTGTTGTCAGGTTTCAGAGCATGGAGAGGCTGCCGTCGAAGAGAACCTCAGTGCCAAGATGTTTCAGCTAAGTGTCAAGCAAGGAGAAGCCTCGCTTGTGCCGCCGGCAAAAGAAACAGAGAGGGTACTCTACTTCCTTTCCAACCTTGACCAGAACATCGCGGTGATAGTTCGAACAGTCTACTGCTTCAAATCACCGGATCAAGGTAATGAGAAAGCCGGTGATGTTATCAGGGAAGCATTATCGAAGGTTCTTGTTCACTACTACCCGCTCGCCGGAAGGCTGACCGTAAGCTCGGAGAGGAAGCTCATTGTGGATTGCACCGGAGAAGGCGCGGTGTTTGTGGAGGCAATAGCAGACTGCGAGATGGAACAAATAGGAGACATTGCGAAGCCTGATCCTTCTATGCTTGGCAAGCTCGTCTATGATGTTCCAGGCGCCAAGAACATGCTGGAGATACCGCCTTTAGTAGCTCAGGTCTGGCTTAGAATGCAAATGACTCCATTAATTTGCTTCTCATCTTGCCGTCTAACAATGCAATTCTATTCAAGGTCACTAAGTTCAAGTGTGGGGGGTTCATCCTCGGACTAGCCATGAACCACTGCATGTTCGACGGCCTGGGAGCGATGGAGTTTGTGAACTCATGGTGCGAAACAGCCCGAGGACTACCGCTCTCTGTGCCGCCCTTCATGGATCGAACGGTGCTCGAGGCCAGAGATCCGCCTCTTCTCGAGTTTCCCCACCATGAATTCAGGGAGATCCCCGATTCCCCACTCACCATATCTCTGTACCAGGAGGAAATGTTGTACAAGTCCTTCTACTTCGACCCGCATAGGATCGAACACCTCAAGAGCAGAGCGACGGGAGACGGCGTCCTTCACAGCTGCACCACCTTCGAGGCTCTGTCAGCACTCGTATGGAGGGCTCGCACGGCGGCCCTGCGGGTGGAGCATGACCAGCAGACGAAGCTGCTCTTCGCGGTGGACGGCCGGTCCAGATTCGACCCGCCGCTGCCAAAAGGCTACTTCGGCAACGGCATCGTGCTAACCAGCGCCTTGTGCGATGCAGGGGAGCTTCTCGAGAAGCCGTTCTCGTTCGCGGTGGGACTGGTTCAGAAGGCAGTGAGGATGATCACGGACGGATACATGAGGTCTGCCATCGACTACTTCGAGGTGACCAGAGTGAGGCCGCCTCTTACCTCAACGCTTCTGATAACCACCTGGTCCAGGCTGGCTTTCCACGCCACGGACTTCGGGTGGGGGAAGCCGCTGCAGTCGGGGCCGGTGGCATTGCCTGAGAAGGAGGTGATCCTGTTCTTGTCGCATGGGAAGGAGAGGAGGAGCACGAACGTGCTTCTGGGACTGCCAGACTCTGCCATGGTGGCATTCCAAGAGCTGATAGAAATGTAGATTCAGTGGACTGAGTGTGGCTTCGGGCAATTGGCCGCCATGGCCTGTGGCTATCTCTATAGTTCGGCATGTATGTTAATGTTCATGATCATATATGTACTGTCATTATGATCTTATAAGTACATGGCTGATTTAACCAAATTAATTCAGATTAATTAAATTAAAATATGTTCTATCTTGCCCTAAGAGGGCTCAGATTCAAATGGCTAATCTTTCTCCAAATCAGATTGACTTGGGTTTATGTCATATACTTTTATCTCAATCATAGTTGCATTCCTAAAATTATTTTAGGGATTTTTAATAGTCAATCCTTGTAAATATAAATTTTAATTTATTATATTTGTTCCTATAATTGTTGGTATATTAAGCTTTTGAATCAAGTTTCATCGTTAACATGTCATCTTATTGGTGGTTGGTAAATAGTGTAATAAGGGGGTTTGTTGATACACCTTGCACACATCGACAAGTCAACACGATTTAGTTCAGCTCTGAATGTCCAAGAGTGTCCTTTCATAACCGAGATGACCATCGAGTTAGGACATATCGTGAATGATGTCGACCGCTGCTGTGTCACCAACCCTTGCATTAGAGACAAGTTAGAATTGAGTAGGATAAGTGTGAGCCTCCTTTTTTCTTGTCCCTCTTGACATTGACCGGATATGGGACATTTATATCTATACATGGGAGTCAATCGTACGGTGCGAGATAATACTGTGTGGCATTGTCCCGAGTTCTCAGACCGGTTTAGTACCTGGAGGTGCCATCCCGAATTTTTGGGGGCGGGCTCGTACCTAACGGTGCCATGATGGCTTCCGGAAACCCTTGCTGATGCTTCCTTTGGCATGGGCTGCTATCAAAAGATGTCTTACCAACATGCGTCCTATCAAGGCTCGTCTCAACTCGAGCAGGGCAAGCCCAACTTCTCCAAACCGAAATGAACGTAGGTGAGATGGATCGCGTCACAACTCGTAACCGCATCCCTCCATAACTTGACATTTCACCATTATCTACGTGGCATTTCTTTTCCTGGGTTTATTTCCAAACCTTGAAAACCATTCTTAATTATTATGATTGAAGATAAATAAAAATAAATAAATGATTTATTTTTGAGCCACAAATAAACCGGTCCGACCGGATTGAATTAGCCGCTTTGGGCCGGATTATCATAAAAGCCCACCACCAAATTGCGGATCGGGTAGGTAGGAAGGGAGTCCTCTTCGTCCCTTGTTTCTTTGTCCTCTGAGATCTCCTTGATGGCGAAGTTGTTCTGGTTGGAAGCCGTTCTTCCGCTAGGAATCATCGCTGGGATGCTCTGCGTGATGGGCAACGCGCAATACTTCATCCATAGAGCCGCCCACGGGAGGGTAAGATCCAACTATCTTTCTTTTTGCCCTTTTAGATGGTGGACTTGATGCTGGTGATCTTTGCCGTGGGAATAAAGTTGTTTTGTTTATCGGAATCGAATGCAGCCGAAGCATATTGGTAATGATGTGTGGGATGTGGCGATGGAGAGGAGGGACAAGAAGCTCATGGATCAGTACTCTGGTGCTGCGAATTAGGTCGGTTTCTGATGGTGGTTTCTCTTCTTTGTTTCGATCCAAGTTTAGTGCGTTCTTTTTCTTTCTCGATTGCTTTCTGTATGGTAGTTCATGGGTCAGGGTTGCTAGTTTTATCCTCGCCTAAAACCTCCTTGATGATTGAACAAGAAAGTTGCGTCTTTTGCCCATGCGTGCCCTGACATTTGGTTGGAGATCCAATGGCATGATATCAATCTTCATAGACATGGATTCGGTTAACGTAATTGGAATCAAACTGATAGAAGATATTGGGTTTAAACTAGAGATTGGATCAGCAATGATAAAATCATTTGGCCTGGTGGAAAAACACTGGTGCATGGAACAATTCACAAGAAGTTTGACTTTGACACTTTCTGAAAACTGTTACTGTGACTGATGCCCATTTTATGCTCAGTGTACTACTGTTTGATTGCTACCATGTGATGATAACAAATTCTAATGAGTTTTCCGGTGCCCTTCCATGTATTCGTTAGAAGAAATTCTAATGATATCAATGTTAAGCAGAATATTCATTATCTCCTTATTTTTAAATTTAAAATTGCTAAGTAAAGTTTCGAATTCCTTTACTCTATTGCATGAATAGCTGAGGTTGAAAATTTTGTCATAAATTGCCTAACAAGAGATGATAGACATTTTATGTGAACTAGTGTATGGGAACAGATGATTGGTGAAGACATTTGCAAGAGACATCGAGATCTTGAGAAGAGAACTCGACCGATGGTCATCGACCATTTGCAAGAGAACTCCACCATTTTAAGCTAACAATTAGTCGGTTAATTAAAGGACAGGTTGATGATTTTGACCGAAATGTATGAATTTTCATGACCTACTTAACCGAGAATCTAAACTAGATCTTCACTGACTTAGACATACAGATGAGTTGAGTTTTTAACTTGGTTTGAGATTTGGAATGGTTATCTTAAGCTTTGGTCCTGGTGGTATAGAGTGCATGACGAAAGTACGATGGTTCTGAGTATATGTGGAGCACAGGATTCACTCTGTATATGTTAAAAATGATTTGGACAATACTCTTAATTTGATTAGAAAAACACACATAAAAAACTAACAACAAATATACCTTGTGGTTCATGCCAAATACCAATCACTGGAGTTGGTTGCTGCTTCTTGTCAGCAAGTATGAAATCCAGAGTAGGAAGCCATTGTCTCATCTTTGTAAGCAGAGAAAGAAGTAGTGTGAGTGATGGATAAATGAAAGAAGGATAGGGGAAGAATTATGAAGGGTATGCTGATGTAGTACTCACATCACTCCCCATTTTATTTGTACCCAATAAATAGACTTAAGTATAAAAGGGTGCATTAATTGCATCATGGAGTAAAGATATTAACTGCAGATAGTAATCACAGTGGCACATTCATCGTATTGGGTGATATGTGACCAGTAGTCAGTACAAGGTATAACTCTTATGAGTCAGATAATACCTGACCATTCCCAAGTTCATTGCAATCCTTGGAGGTTTTCTTTTAGAAAGATTGGTTGAATTTGAGCAAGTAATAATTGAACCACATTTAGTTGGGTGGTGCTAACCAAGGATGGTCTAATCCCACCATACCAATGCATATCAGTGATATTATACCATATTGATATTGAATAGGCTTGGTGACTAATTATTTACATGGAAAGGTATGCCAATTCACCCCTTTTGTTGTGTCTAATTTGCACTAAAATTTGGAGCATATGTATATATGCATGCAAGTTTGAATTTAGAGAGAAATATGCAATTCTTAAACTTAACAGTAATAGGTATGTCGAACTCACTTTTATGTTCTTCATGTCAGACATTTAATTATGTCCGAGAGTAGGGTGATCCCTTGCCTGTGATGACTGAAAATAACTATTGTTGTAATGATGTAATTAAGTTTTATTGTCTATATCAAAATTACCGAAATGGAAAATTCCTGTATGGCAATTGAAGGGTTCTGTAGTTGTGGAGTGTGCTTCTATGAATTGATTTTGTTCGGTTTATCATTTTGTTATAAATTGGAAGTCACTAGAAACCAGCTTCTATCAACTTCTATGTCGCATTAAACTATTATATCAATATATTCAAATGGAAAACCAATGTTGCAAATGTTATAATTTGTTCTCTTTATTGCAGGAAGTGATCATGCATGAGATACTCATCCCTGCGGCAAATTTGCATTTGAGAATAAAAGATCTTTATGCTGTTGGACCCTTACGTTTGGTGTTTTGTTTTACAGCTGGCCAATTCCAGAACCCATGTCAAGTTCGAAATCAGAAACTTTGATCAATAATTTGGAGAGTTGATCAATATGCAATGTTGACTTAACAGATCAAAGATGATTAATTTTGCGATCTCTATCATGTGTGGATCCAGGTATATCACTAGTCAAAAACCAAGTTTCTCGAGGATCATTCAAGTCTTCTGTGCAGCTTTTGAAACTGGTACTGTGTTCAATTTCACGCCTGTTCTAATGATCTGTGATGAGATCTTAAACGTAGTTGGAAATGTTCTGCAGAATATAGGGGTTTGCATTTGTTCGAAGCTGGAGATATGTGGATTATTATTTTGAGATGCAACCGATTAGCATTCTTCAGTGACCAAAAGTCATCAAATGCAGCATGTTTTGCTGGGTATTGAATTCTTCTCTGTTCTTTTTTTGCGTTCTTTGATCTTTTGATACATATAGTAACGTGCAACTTTATTATTGACATTTTATTTTATTTAATATTCGAGATTTTACTTATCTATTATTGGGAAATGAACATGTATATCCCTCCTAATATTAGGACTTTTCATACATATCCTTCTCATAATATTGTATTCAAAATGTATGAAATATCCTTGACATTATAAAGATTATCAATATCAATAAAATTTCAACAAATCTGCTTCAATTGTCATAAATTATATGCACTATTCATGTATTCTTTTCAGTTTTGGATGACTGAAAAAAAAAACACATTAATTTCAGATGGATATATCATACACAATGTTTTGCCTTTTCTATTTGAAGGAAAACATTTTCGAACATAATGCAAGAGCTCAAAAATGTTAACTAATCTGATTACTTTCATTATGCTTCAGCTGAAAGAAAAGCATCTATAATTCTTCGTTGATTGGCTTTTTTTGGTGGGGTTGGGGGTCCAAACCCACTGCCTTGGCAAAGAATGCTTGTGATGTCAGAATGATTCCTAAGTCTTCTTGGCTGCAACATTGGCCTCCAAAACCTAACTCTGAGCTCACAAAGAATGAACATGACAAGATGCCAAAAAGAGTGAACCAGTAGTGTGCATTTGTTCCTTGTACCAATGTACCTTCCTTTGTTCCCCTGCCTGTACTTCTCACTTTTCTCAACGTTCATATTCTTGGCTTGGGAACACAGCCAGGCTGCATCTTCTTGGATTCTCCTCGCAAATATGTTCTCTTCTTCGACAGCCAACAATGCATTGTGCCTGTCGGTTTTTTGCATCTCAACCAGCTCTGTGATCTCTACTCTTCTGCCTGCATGAGAGGAATCAGCTGACCAGGTTACTTCAAATACTTAAATCCCTACAGGTTTAAGTTGCACCTTCAGAATTCAAAATGATATAACATAAATCAACTCAAAATGATATAACATAAATCAACATTTGCCGAGGCGAGGATTGAACTGAACAATTCCATCGATAATCTATCATAACTGAAGATCATGAGAGATCATAAATCCTATAATTATCCATACCTTTCAAGAAAGTGTAGCTTGTTGAGTAGAGAATATCTACAAGAATAAGAAGCACAAGACAACAGGATTTGCTGTATGATTGGGACATCAGCAATCAGCATATCCTCAATTTTATTAGCAAGATACCTCTGAACAAGGCAACAAACAAATGAATAATTGAAACAGTTCCAGCTACCAAGAAATGCCATATCCTTCGTGGTGCTTTTACATGACACAAGGCATTTCGAACAATAAGAATGTCGTAACAGCAACAATCAGGACCAGAACAACAACACGACGTAAGCTCAACTTCCCCGAAAGAATGTCTACTGCTATCATAAATAAGTAGAATGCAGAACCTAACCCATAACGAAAAAAATTAATTTCAACCAACACAAGGTCACAAGGAACAATGAAATGGTTGCCTGCTCATTCTATATATAGAACACTTGAATGACGGTCCTTCACTCGTTCCTTGCGTTCCATCCCTGAGGGGACTCCCGTGCCGATGCCACAAAGCACTTAAGCAACAAGTTCATTCTCGAGCATTGGTTGTGTCCTTGTCCCCGATGCCACAGGAACATGTGTATTTCCAACCCTTGTTGTATGTACCGATACTCCTGCATCCGCATGCTGCTCCATCCGTGCCACCTTCTTGTTATGTTTATACTGGTGCATCAAATAAACAAGTAGAGCCAAGAAAATTAAAGCAATAACTCCACCGACCACGCCACCCACTATCTTCCACACCTTAGATTTGTTACTCTTAGAACCAACGCGGCTTGGAGCCGGCCCTGGAGCTCGACTTGGTGCTGGAGAGGGAGCAATCTCACTAGAGTTGACCACAATGACGAAGTGGCCCTGTCTGTAAGTGGAACAAATATTGCTCGATACCAAGTCTCTGAAATCCAGTGAGCCATCTATACCAAACTGCGCGCATCTGGCAATTGCACCTCTTGGCGCAGGAATGACATATGTGAAATTGATGGATATGGGTGATTTTGAAGCCACAATATCTAACTCGGGCAAGTTGGTAGCCGACAAATTTGCTGCATCATAAGCAAGGAGACCAAGCACAGGAGTCAGGTAGGCATAACCAGGAAGAGGGTAGTAGAAAGAAGACCAGTTGCCCAAATTGTGGTAAACGAGAACCAGTCTTTCTACGTAAGGTCGCACCACGACGCCATCTGGGATCCCAAATTCCTTATACTTGTCAACTCCTCTCTTCTTCAGACTTCCACTTCTGAGCCTTAGTGCTGCAATCTTGATGCCAGTGAGATTGGAAGGGGCAGTGCCATCATAGGGAACTCCGGTGCGGGGCTGAACAAAAGCTCTGTAAACGTAGTCCTGAAGGAGCGCATCTAATGATCTTGCAGTGCTCCTAGATGCACCCGCGGATTGGGCCTCAAATTGGTGTGCGAATAATACCCCAAGGAGTGAAAGGAGAATCATGAAATGGTGAATCAACTCCATCGGTCTTACTCAATTCTCAGAGTAAATCTTTAAAGGATATCCACCAATTCAGATTCACTACTATCATCCAGATTCCTTATCACAATGAGAGGGATCCAGATCACGAAACAATAGTTAACAGTTCCCAGAGACTAAAACATAGTGTTATTCCTCCGCTATCATCTCTAGGAAGTACACACTTTCAGAATAAGATCAACCAAACAAGGGGATATAACTCCCCATTTAGAAAGCTCTCTACTTTGCTTCAGTCATGTCAACTCACTATCGAACAGAAGAATCGAAGATCAAGAGCCAAGATTCGTCCAGTATACCTGAAGCACGCTGAAAACCATGACGCAGCCGAGATTGCCTGAAACTTCAACAATGCCTCTGCTTTCTTAGCTTTTTCAACTCAAATGATGAAAAGGAGCTCCTCAAAGCACCTGGAACTCCGAGTACTTGGACCAGAAAAATCCGACCTTTCAAGTACCAAACACAAGAAGAACCAACCAGCTTAAACCCAACTCCGGCAGCAAGGCATCAAAGACGAGTATTTCCCAAAGGAAAGCCCCGAATCACGCTGAAACCAAAGGAAACTTCCCCGAGAAAGGCAACACAGATTCCCCGGCGGCAGAGAGGGACTTCCGACCGAATCCCCCGCCCTCCAGTGATTGCGATGTAATTCCAGCGCGTTCAGGGCTCCGAAGAACCCTAAAATCTCTCCAGAGCCTGCCAAGGGAAGGAAGGGAAAAGAAATCCTTGCCTGCAGTCCGAACAATTAATGGAAATCGAGAAGAGCGGAGCCAAAAAGAATTAAAAGTAAAATCCCATAAAGCCCCTTACTTCCTTTTTCGTCCTCGCTGGAAACTTTATTCTCCTATACGCCCCTTTCTCCCAACGTTCCGATTCCACGCATCCGACCTTCTTCTCCCCTTCCGTAATTTTACGAGACGCAAGGGTGTTTATGAAAATTTTCCTTCCTACATTACGACCGTCCGATCTAGCGTCGGTGCGTTTCAAGATTCGCGCCGGCATCGACGGCTCAAGTCCGCTGTTTTGAGATCTGCAAAGGTGCGAAGCGTCGCGTCGCGTCGCGAGTGCGAAAGCTGGCAAATAATTATCTGAAAGCAACACTTGTTCCTGCACGAAATATATTTTGATTACTTATTGGACTTGATGGTCAATTACACTTAAATATACCTTCGGCTGACACAAAGCAAACGTGACGTGTGAAGTAATGGGGACAAAATAATTTTGGGTAGAGATAAAAGAATGTTCACTTGCTGGTATATGATCTGTATAAAGGTATTATAATGGGTTGGAAGCGTACATCACATGCAGACGACGGTGAGAGTGGTTTCGGAGTCTCTTTGCATGCGGAGAGAGAGAGAGAGAGGTGTGCATGGCTGCATGCCACTGCAAGCTCGAGTCCTCGACCAATAGCTTCTCGTCAACTCACGCAGACAGTCACTATATACGGTCGTTCGCCACCATTTCCCTTACCTGCAGAGAAGAAGGCAGTCAAAAGGCCAGTACGCCACCACTGTGTGCCTTGGCCCTACACCTTCCGAGAGATCTCTCAGAATAAGCCTCCTCACAATGTGTTTCCACAGTATCCTCCACCTACCTTGCGTCGGTGTCTGTTTTCCCGACTCACATGAAGTCAAGAGACAGCTGAACAGCTCTACATCTCTCTCTCTCGGATGTGATCACATCTTTTCTGCTTCATCAGTCTTTATGTGTTTGTTTCTCTTGGGATATTTGCTCGTTTGTTCCTCAGATTGATAGGGAAGCTTGTTTCCCCCTTTCGATGTTTAGGACGACTCCTCTTCTTGTCAGGTTTTTGCTCTGCCATCTTCTTACTCAAAAATGGGCACTTCAGCGTCGGTCTCAGGTAGCCTTAAAAGAAAGCCAGCATAGTGTGTGTTTGGTATCCGATCATGTGACATCCTTTACTTGTCATCATGATTTCTAGAGGAGTGTCCGTTTATCTCGGAAGCTTTCTTCTTTGCCCGATGAAAAGTAGGAATTAGGGTTTTGAAGGTGCGACTTCCGAGCTCCGAGGCTTGTAGGTTCCTATCTTCCACTGCTGAGAACAACTGTGAAGGTGGTATACTCTCTTTCTGATAGAAGATAAGATTTTCCGAACTATATGAGGAAATTTCTCTATTCTGTTGAGGAAAATCCTTTATTCTGTTAGGGAAATCCTCCCTCCTAATTTGTATAAATAGGAGAGGAACAGCTTAATAGATTTAAGCTAAAACTATTTCATTTTTACAATAAAGCTTCTTCTATTATTGTTCTTATCTTCTATTATTTCTATCATGGTATCAAAGCTACTTGCCTAGAGCAAGCTCTCTTCTTGCTGCCAATTCATCATTGGTGTTGCCACTCTGCGCCAACGTTCGTTCCCTTCCGCTACGGCATCTCTAGTGCTGCTCATTAGCACTGCCCCACCTTTCTTCCTCGTTGTAGCTATTTTCCTTCCTCTTCTGCTACAGCTTTCTCCTCTGTTGCAGTTTCCTCCTTTGCTGTAGTAGCATCACTGCAACATTGTTGTAGATTTCTTCTCTAACGTCGCAGCCGTCGTAATCGCAACCACGACCAACGTCGTTGAGAAAAGCGAAGCTTCGCTCTTGCCTTCGGCCAGCGACCAACGTCGCTGAGAAAAGTGAAGCTTCATCCTTCGGCCAGCGACCAACGTCGTTACATTCCTAAGAGGCTCCGTGGTCAATCCTCATCTTCCTCACCGCGGTAGTCTTTGCAGCAGCGATCTACACTTATCTTACTCATGAAACCTCTCGCTTGTAAACAATTCTTTGCATCAATCCAAGATTGGTATCCTTGTCAGGAGCACCATCTTGCGGGGGCATGATAGAAGATAAGATTTTCCTAACTATATGCGGAAATTTCTCTATTCTGTTGAGGAAAATCCTCTATTCTGTTAGGGAAATCCTCCCTCCTAATTTGTATAAATAGGAGATGGAACATGTTAATAGATTTAAGCTAAAACTATTTCATTTCTACAATAAAGCTTCTTCAATTATTATTCTTATCTACTATTATTTCTATCACTTTCTCTATCTCTCTCTCTCTCTTTCTAGATATGCACTGTAGTTGTTTCAGTTACTGTGATTCTGAAGGGATCTGGTTCTTACAGATGATCATAATCCCTGTGTGCTCTTGCGTTGTGTTGCGACTTGATGATTTTTCTGTGAGATTTTAGTGCAGTAACGTTCTTCTGTGGTTACATCTTCCAAGAGAGCTTAATTGTTTGTTTCCCTAAAAACTTACTCTCGGCAATGCATCCTAAACAATAGATGTTTGGAAGCTCTGAACAACAAAGGCACAAAGCTAGAAATCTCTATTTCAAAGGATTGCAGTCCTTTGCAATCTCTACAATAATTTACATCAGAAATAATATTTCCTCGAATGATCTTTCATTCTATATATTCCATCAGTTGCATATATATATATATATATATATATATATATATATATATATATATATATATATATATATATATAGACACACACACACACCTTGTTTCTCCCAGTAATATTTGTAGCATTGTGATCAACACTCTTTTCCCATGACAAAATGGATGGCTGCAACTTTTTGGTTAAGAGGAATGAATGATAGGTTGGATTGGATAGGCTGTTCTCAAGTTGACTGCCAAGCTTTTTCATTCTATAATTTGTGAACTTAAGCATAGAAAGAAGTAATTGGCTATGAACCAAAAGATAGGGCAAAAAATATTTTTAATTATTTGCAACTCTGCATTAATTTCTGTGCAGAATGTGACCTGATATGGTCAGTCTGTAATCTTTTCTTACATTCCTGTCATCTTATCCTTTGTGATGAAATTGAAGTCTCACATGCATACTTGGAGTTCTCTTAAAAGAATGAAATCAGATTCATTCCTTGAGCTGAATTAAGAAGAAAAAGGAGGAGGATTAAATCAATTTCATTCTTATATTTCTTACATTTGCATGTACAAGGTTGCTAGCTATGTATATATATTTCTTTTCTGATATTGTTTTGTTGAATGAAGATTGTCCCCAAGTGTACTATAAGGGAGGATCACAATCAAAGCTATCTACATGCTTGACTGAAAAGAAAATGACATGCCTTCAACTAGTTATACTAACATATCATTCTCTTTCGTTCTCTCTCTTCTTTATCTCTCACTGTGTTTTGATGTTAGTCCGTGAAAAATGTGCTTGAGAGAGCTTCCTTCGGTCCATTCATGGATGGTTATGGAGTTGAATCAGCTGCCGACTCATTCATTCAAACACTCAGTAGAAAGCAAATTCTGCATGCCAGTCTGCAGCAGACAGAAAAGGCTTCGGAATTGAGTGAGCTACTATGTGAATGAGTGAATGATGCGGGAGCTTATTCTCTCTCTTCCAGTCCATACTTGGACTGAAGGGAGCTCCCTCTTCCTCATCTCTTATAACGTCCATGGAGTTGTCACCGCAATCTCAAAATCCCTGGTGTTTCCTCTTCCCTGTACTGTTCCCTCTTTGTCTTCTCCATCTCAAGTTGTACACTTGATGACAGTGCTAATGCCCAAGTGTACATATTCAAAAACAACACTTCTTTCGAGTATAATCTTATACAACCATCATAACACAGAAGGTCAGGATGGCCGAGTGGTCTAAGGCGCCAGACTCAAGTTCTGGTCTTCGTGAGAGGGCGTGGGTTCAAATCCCACTTCTGACAAAATATATTATTTTTTATTTGTTTGTTTTGTTGTTGTTTTCTTATTAATCGTTCCTACGAAACAACAAAAGCAGATATATATCCTTATCAGAAAATATTTTTTAAATATCCTTATCAGAAAATATTTTTCGTCGAACTTTACCTTAACTAATATCACATCACCTATATTTTTAAATTTAATCATTTTTTTATAGAATAAAATACTAAAGCTTCTTTGATTTATTATGAAGTTATTATATTCTTTTTATACAGATCTCCACATAATTGTTATAGGAGTCGATAAATCATATAAGAAGAATAGTGCCTTATCCATTTTTTAATCGATTTTTATTTTTTTTTATTGATTTAATATTTTTTTAATATGTTCATATGTCTATGTCTACTAAGTCTTTGCCTTTTTCGTCTTCAACCTATATAATGTTTACTTTATATATAAATTTGTTAGTTAAATTTTTTTATCAGATAAAGCTTTTCTAAGTTATCCCTAATAATCGTATTAAAGTCATCATCAATGATATTATTGATAATATTATCATCGAAGCAAAAACATATAATATTTACACACATTACCTCGAGCTCCTTCTAATTTTTATTACTCATCTTTTCTTATCAGATAAAGCTTTTCTAACTTATCCTTAATAATCGTTTCAGAGTTTATCATCAATAACATTATTGATAATATTATCATCGAAGCAAAAACATATAATATTTATACACATTACCTAGAGCTCCTTTCAATTTTTATTACTCATCATTTCTTATTTGTCTAATCATCCTTTCAATGTTCTTGCTGGTCTATCCTTCACCCTCCTCTACTATACCTCTACTATAGATAGAAACTATTTCTATAACCAAATTTCTCCATAATAAAATTAATAAAAATAATTGATAATATTTTTATAGGATCTTTAATCATCGTATCTTTTGAGCTTTGATACCACTTTGTTGGAGAGTGAGAGGAGAATTTTAAAATCAAAAGAAAACAAATAGAGATCAATAAGCTAAAAAATATATCAAAAAATCAAATTAAAATTAAATCCATACTTATATCCATGAAGAAAACTAGATTATTCAATATATGAGATCAATCATATAACTTTTAAGTTATCCATGCTTATGTACAACCCTCCTTATTCATCTCTCGTGTAAACCTTAAGAACTCTTACAATATTCTTTAGAAGTTTTAGAAATCACCCTTACAAGTATCCAAAGAATCTCATCTTACCATCTTAATCCATTTTAATTTAATAAAAAAAATATTATTTAATTTAAATATAATTAAAATTTCTAAAAGTACTATCAATCTTAATAATATTAATTTTATCATTCATCGATCCTCTACCAAGAATCTTATTTTTTAGGAACTTATTATATAACCTAGACTATAACGCACTACCGAGAATCTTAATAGGTGTAAGGAAGAATCATGAACATAATTAATGATTAGGATAAGTTACATGCTAATGATATATCTTGTGTATTACTGGCTTATAAATTTTCAAATAATAAGTTCAGAAATGCCTATAATTTATCTTATGCATTTTGTATAATATAATTATGCTAATCAATAAAATAAACACAATAAATGATATATATATATATATATGCTATTTTTTAATCGGTACCTTACATTTTTTTTTCAAACAGTATCACTAATTAAAAAATAAATGTAAATATATTTAAAAACACCGTAAATAATCTAAATAAACTCTAGCATCAACCAAACTAATTACAAGGTAAATATGATATGTAATGATCCATGAATAACATCAATCAAAGAGATATAATATAATATCATCTATAATATTTTTTAATAGCATTTATACTATTTTCAATACATCAATAAAGCATCATAAATGATATTTAAAAAAATACCGTATCAGTTGAAAATCGGTAAAAACTGTATTACAAAATTCGATTAAAAAAACTTTTAAATAGTATTTAACTTTTAAAAAAAATGTAAAAATATCATAAAAAAAATATATTTTAAAAATATCTAAAAAATATATATTTTTTTCAAAAATCGCTCTATATATATATATATATATATATATATATATATATACATTCGAAAGCCACGTAAATGTGAAAAGTGAGGGTCCCACTCTATTGGGTCCCCCACAAAGAAACCTAGAAGGCATCACCGTCGCAAAAAGGGGTTGACTTGGTTTAAATGGAAAGGTCGGGTTTGTGTAACATACAAGCAAAGGTCAGCAAGTTGTTGTTTGGTCCACTGCTGTCCCCTCCCGCAACACCCAATCAGCAGAAGGCTCGAGAGCATTGGGAAAGTGATAGCTGAACTACCTCCATCCATCTGTTCGCTATATGCGAAGGGATGATGCGATCAGCCTCGGTGAAGACGAGAATCCCGGAGAGGGAAGAGGAAGAGGAAGAGGAAGAAGAAGGGGGGCAATGGGTGGAGCCTCCACGGGGAGCATTCCGCTGCTCCCTTTCTCCGTCACAGGAATCATAGGCTTGGCCTTGTTCTACTTCTACTATGTCTTTTGGATCAGGCCGGAAAGGATGAGAAGTAAACTGAGGAGCCAGGGAATAGACGGTCCTCCTCCTTCCTTGATCCATGGCAACATATTGGAGATGAGAAAGATTCTTCGAGAAGAGAGGAAGAAGAAGGCTCAAGAGGAATGCGGCCCGAGTGTCACAGCCTGCTATGTTTCGGCGCTCTTCCCTTACCTAACCCGTTGGAGAAGGAGATATGGTATGCTAGTTCTAGTTGCAGATAACTTGTTCGTACTATTGTCTTTTAGATTCCGTTCGAAGATCAAGATCTTTTTTTTTTTTTGGGTTCGTTTGCCCTTTGATCCAAAAGTTGTATTTCCACTGTCAGCTCTTGTGACTCATGATAGTTGAACTCTGGAATCTTCAGTTTCCAAATTGAATTCTTTTCTCCTGCTGAGGTCGCAGCAGTTCTCTCAGTGCCATTTCATCACTAGCTACGTTGAATATACCTATACCGATTGATCAGATTTGCAGCTAAATCATGACTTTTGGAACACCCAGGTCCCATATTTATGTACTCGACGGGCAGCATGCAGACATTGAACGTAAGCCACCCTGATCTTGTCAAGGAGATCAGTGTTTGCAAGTCTCTAGATTTAGGGAAGCCTTTGTACTTACAGAAGGATCGTGGAGCTCTTCTAGGTAAAGGAATTTTGACATCAAATGGGGCTCTTTGGGCTCACCAGAGGAAGGTTATAGCTACAGAGTTGTTCATGGACAAGGTCAAGGTATATCCGTGCCAGTTGTCTTTGATATTTTGCAACTGCAGTATTTCTGGCAATTTTGGACAACGATATTCAATGAATTGGAAAATTATGTTGCCAAGCCTCATTGTTGAAAATTTGTAGTGGCTTGACTTGTATCATCTTGAAAACTTAAACACGTTTATGCTTTTCTGGTTCTCTTCTTTCTGGCTCCAACTTGTCATGCTGTTTGAGTCTTAGTCGCAAACCTGACAACTCTTGTTTCTGCTTCTCACATGTCTTTTCGTGCTTGCATTATATCATGACATTTGGTCTTAATATTTTATTCTACTTGTTCTTATTTTGTTCCATTGTTTAATAAAAGACAGTAAGCAGATTCTATTTATCATGTCCGACATATATTGTTTTGTCCTAAAATACTTTTTGCACCAAGTAGTGACAAATTTCAGGATTGCTAGCTATTTTTTATTTGAATTTAAGCTCCTTTTAGCATCTTGTTTGTGGTTTTCCCAATTAGTGTGTATATGGACATACTTGCAGGGCATGGTTGACCTAATAGTGGAAGCCGCTATTCCATTGTTGAAGTCATGGGAAAGTGCAGTTGACAATGGAGGGGGCAGTAGTGATATAGTTGTTGATGAAGATTTGAGAAAATTTTCAGCTGATGTGGTCTCGAGAACTTGTTTTGGAAGTAGCTTTGCTGAAGGCAAGGAAATTTTTTCTCGACTTCGTCAACTTCAAATGTTAATGTCAAAGATCAGTATATTTATTGGGATTCCTGGAGTAAGGTGTATTGTATCTCCATTATTATTTTGATTGGAATGCTTATTATTTTTCAAATAATATTATATCTTTACAGAGACTTTGTCGCAGCTTTATCTTAAAGATCATGTATTATAATTATTTTTGTAATTATCTTTGCGTTCACATTTATCTAATGTTAACCAAAGCTTATATATGTCTGCTATGATGGAAAGAAGCAATCAGATCTTACAATTCATATATATTAGGATTTATTAAGAGGTTGAATAATAGCATTGTCTATTAATGCAACAAAAAACTGGCATTACATTTCTGTTTTCATTGTGAGCAAACGACCCTAATTCTCAAATACAAGTTAGTGTGCAGATTATGGATGCTGATATTTGTACTTTTAATCATTATCTATTTTCTTTCAGTTTTTTTATCTACTTGTCAGGGTATGGATTTCATTACATCACATATTCTTGTACCTTCTTGGCCGAAATTTTAGCTTCGTTGCTCGGGTGGACTAAGCCATATCTTTTGGTCCCACAAAAGAAGAGGCATCGAAAACAATGACATTTCCAGCAAAATAGAATGGGGATTTTTTAGAAAGCTTAGAATTTTCTTTCTGATCTCATAAATAGTACATAGATATAGCTCAGAGAACCATAGATTTCAGCTGTGTCGAATAAATTGCAATGCCCATAAGGCATGTGTAACTTAATTAAGCTTTTGTTGCCTGACTCAATATTTTCACCAGATATTTACCAATGAAAAGCAATCGAAAGATATGGAGGTTGACTCAAGAGATACGAACACTGATCCTTAATATAGTCAAAGAACGTAGAGAAGACATTTCCACATCTTCAGGACAAGATCTATTACAATCCATCATTGAGGGTTCCACTATCTCAAATTCTGGACTTGATTCGGCAGAGAGCTTCATCGTTGATAATTGCAAGAACATCTACTTTGCGGGGCATGAGACAACAGCAGTGACTGCTACATGGTGCTTGATGCTTCTGGCTTCACACCCTGAGTGGCAACACCATGTTCGTGAAGAGGTCTTGGAGGTCTGTCAAGGAAAATTTCCAAACTATGACATGCTTCGCAGATTAAAAATGGTATGTAAGATTTCATTGCATTCAAAAATCAATTTTTTTTGTCACAAAAACTGAAAAATATTTTCCTGTCCAAAATTCAACATTCTATTTGATTTAGGACATTCGTGAAGATCCATTATTATTTCATTGTTAATATTCAGTCTTGTGGTTGCAAGTACAGGTGCTATTATCATTCCAACTTAAGTTCATGTTTTGTTGTAGGAAAATTATATTCCAATGATAATCAACTCAAAATTGAAAAACTAGATTTAACAAAGGCATTGGCTCGAGACAAAAAATTACTTCTGTAGGAGTCTGTATCTACTTTTACTCAATCTACCATGAGTTATAAATTTTGTTGTTGGTCATGATTTTCCATATTTTGAGTATACTATTTTGGTCATGATTTTCCAAACTTAGAGCAGTGCATTGTTTTCTGTATCATTTGCAGCTTATTGGATTGTGAATTTATTTCTTAGAGAGAACGAGGGTTGTAAATTGAGTATCTAATTCGCTACCGATGTCCAAGTACAGTAACTAATTTTAACCACAGTTCTTTTAGTTTAGACTTTAGGGTCTTCCTAATTAAATTTTAGTTTATAAAGATCATTCAATGATGATGTATATATATGTATAATGCAGCTGACAATGGTGATCCAAGAGACACTGCGTTTGTATCCTCCAGCAGCATTCATGGTGAGGGAGACCCTTCAGGATATGAAGCTCGGAGACATCCATATACCAAAGGGCATCACCATTTCAACCCCGATAGCATCGCTGCACCATGATCCAGAATACTGGGGATCTGATACTGATGAGTTCAAACCCAACAGATTCTCACGCGGAATTGCTGGTGCTTGCAGATCCCCTCATGCCTACATACCCTTTGGCTCAGGTACAAGGACATGTGCAGGTCAAAATTTTGCAATGGTGGAGCTCAAAGTCATTCTCTCGCTGCTCCTCTCCAAGTTCGTCTTCTCAGTGTCACCAAGTTATCGTCATTCTCCTGCATTCAGGCTGACCATCGAACCCGAGTTTGGCGTGCCGCTTATCGTTAAATGCCTTTGAATCTTGGTTACTATTTCTATGCTCAAGTTTCAAGTTTCTTTGTTGTTGCAAACTTATAGAATTAATATTGTGAGACTTGAATGGAATCCTTGGGCACTTGTTGCCTCTCATGGTGTTAGTAAGCTACAGTCCTGTGGATTAAGCTCATCGCAGATCTTTAAAGAAAATTGTGAGCACAGGTTTCAGTAGCAATGCAGCCACCCTATATGCATCAATAGTTTCTAATAGGTAGCTCTATCAGTCTGCTGTCTTCCATTGCCTAACAAATCATCTGCTCCTTTTTAAAATTCTTCTTGATTCTATATAACCTCTTTTATAATTTCTGTAACAGCTTAGAATTTTCTTGGTTTTCAAGGTTCTCCCACCTTAGTTTTCTGTAATGGCCGAGTGGTCCAAAGGCACCAGACTCGAGTTCTGGCCTACGTGAGAGGGCGTGGGTTCAAATCTTACTTCTGCCGGGTGACGGTGAGGGCGATGCGTATGACGAGATGGAGGAAGAGGAGGGAATAAAGGTGAGCGTGAGGGCGAGGGTTAATTATAGATCGCATCTCGTTGGTGGTGGTAGATGATGACATTACTAAGGGCTATGGGTAGTTATTGTGGATAAAGAAAGCGACGATAAGAAATGAGAGCTACTTAGCATCTATGTCAGTTCCAACGCAAATGTAGAACACATCACTCGACAACTTCTCTATATGTGTATCGACGTCAACACAAATACAAAGTAGCGAAAGGGCCACTCGACTTATGCATCTGCATCGTTACAATTGTCGAACGATGCTGTTTTGTATCTGCATCAACAACGACACAGTTGTCGCGCAATCCTCGTCTCTCACCATTGTTCTTCTTATCCACAATAATCACATGTAGCCTCCCAACGATATCGTTATCCACCATCATCGATACCGTCTATCATCACCAACTAAAATGTTAAAATTATATTTTTATTAATTATTTTCATATTTCTATCCGATAACATTAAAATAAATAAAATTAAATATTTTTTATAATTATAATAATTATATATATATATTTAAAATCTAAAGATCAAAATGCTAAAGCGCCTAAGAAAGCAATGGGCGTCTGTAGGAGAGGGGAGCCGACCGTTGGAAAGTAAAAATAGACTGATACCAAACAAAAATGAAATCAAGGAGAAGATGAAGAAATCTCAACTACATTCATCAGCTAAATAAGTATTTAGTCAACTACATTCGTTTCATATGTATTTACCTTGAGAATCTCAACAAGAAATCTAAGACTCTATTTGAACCAACATGAAGTCACTCTGGATGTGATTAGAACCAATAAAAGAGACGTCAAAAAAGCAGATATCATAGAGTCTTAAAGTAACCAAGACAAGCACGACATATCCCAAGTGGTTCCACAACCATGTTTTTAGCTACAAATAGCACGAAATGATCAAAATACCATGGCATTTCAGCACTGCTGGGGGAGTTCATCGGGGGATATTCTCCAACAACAACAAAAATATTGCAACAAAATTGCTACTTCGAAGTATCCAAAATAAGATTATTTGATCACTTCATGTCTATCAGCAACTGCAGAGCAATGCTTCAATCTGTAACAACACATCAGTTGTCTACTTCGATGAGAGTAGGTTTGTAGTCACTTGGTGCTTCAAAACCATGCAGATTCATGACCGTGGCAGCCACATTGGCGAGGCCACCGTCAGGCACGTTGTTTCGGAATCTGACACCAGGTGCAAGCCCAGGGCCACCAATGGCAATGGGAACCTGCAAATGTTTTCATTTCATGGATCAAACAACTCGAAGTAAATTCATTGCATGGATTCACGTTACTTTATCAAGAACCAAAATGAAAACATTAAGTTGTGAAGGAAAGAATAGAGAGATCTACTACAATCCATAACTCCAGATACCAAACATATGCAGATATTTGAACTTATTTTCTTGAAGAGGACCTCTTATACTCATATTCTAGCTAGGCTGTCGTCTGTATGAAAAGGGCATTTAACACTAGAAAAAGAAAAGACATTAACTGTTCAAGCCAGAAATTAATGTAATTTAAGGCAATTTATTAAACTAAATAAAAGACCTGTGAAGGTGACTTAAGCTAATCAAGTAAAGCATTTTTTCCCACTGAAGTATTGACACTTAGCTGTCGTAGAATCCATGTGAATTGGTTACCTCAAGTGTTTAACAGCCAAATATTATGTTGATCACTATTGGAACTGATTCTAAAGCATGATTCGCAGCAGCCAAACAGACAACTAGAAAATGGTACATTCGTCAACCAGAAATCTAACCATGATATACAAACAGGATCCGACCAGAACAGCATCCTTAATGGGCTTATTTTCCATGGCAGAGAGCCTACTATTTGTTGAGCCAAATTCATCAACAATATCAAGCTTTGTTCACATGTTTTAACATAAATGAAAATACCGATGCTAATATTAAGCTCTGATAGATGATTAAAATTGTCTTCAGTGTACTTACAGGTTGAAGAGTATGAGAAGTGAGAATCTGAATGTTCCCAGCTTTGTCGAGTTGTGGCTGGCCAGTTTTGTTCCTCTTTACCATGTCTTCAGCATTACCATGGTCTGCAGTGACAACATAAATGCCACCCACTTGCTCTATGGCATCCAAAATGATCTGCAAAGAGAGGCACCAGGACTTTCAAACTCAGAATCAACTATTTCAATCATTACGTAATGCTTTATCTCAACTCACTAGAACTATCAAATATTACCTTAACAGCTTCATCGGCAGCCTTGCAAGCCACAACAGTAGCCTCTATGTCACCCGTATGTCCTACCATGTCTCCATTAGGTAGGTTCACACGAACCTGTAAGAAACTAGCAAATAAGGAAACACAGTAAACAGAGAAGTGCTTGCACCTAAAAACATATTTCTTTACCTGGTCAAACTTGCGACTGAGAATAGCATCCCTAGCCTTCTCGGCAATTTCCAGAGCCTTCATCTTGGGTCGAACATTAAACGTAATTCCTGAATCACTAGGAATTTCAACGTATTCTTCCATGGTTGCGTCAAAATATCCCGATCGATTTCCATTCCAGAAGAAGGTGACATGACCAAATTTTACGGTCTCACTGTTTAACAAACATAAATAGGTTCCATGAATATGCTGCCAAATATATAACAGCATCAATTAGCAATACAGGCTTCGCATTTTTGCACAGAACATTCCTTCGCAAGCCACAAAAAAGCATGTTCTAGGAATGAATGGTCTGGTCATATCATCACAATCAGAATTGGCAATAAGACCCTGTATTTCTCTGGATTTGCCAAATTTAATTGCAGGGTAAGTTGAAATCAGTCTAAATCAGCTGATACCATGTGATATCAGTTAACTGTGGTCGATCCCCAACCTTTCCTGAAAATATTCTGCTGAATCTACTTCATGGCTAGGAAGAGGAGGAGACAGCAGAAGAGAGAATATTTGAATTTTTTATTTATTTCTTTAGTCTAAAATGCTGATCCTCATAATGCCAATCATAATTCAAGTTAAGCTACATACTCAGTCTTGTATAATAGTTTATGTGAATGAATGAATTAACTACAAGATCATCACAATCAGGTCATTTTCAGACTAAGTCCAACATATGGGACAGTAATCAAAATTAAGATACTGAAACGACAAACCAAGTTTTTCCAAGATAAACATCAACCAAACGGAACCCCTGACACAAAGAATGTCTAAAGGGAGGACACAAGAAGGCATGTGCATGACATGATTACATCCAGGAAAACATTTTTTACTGCTAAGTTACTAGAAACAACCACATAACAAGTTGTCTTAGTCAATGTTCAAAATTTGTCTATTATTGGTTTTGTCAACCTATCAAACCAGTATGACAATGATACACCTGGTGGTACATTGCCTTGTGCCACCAGTATCGTTAACTTGATAACTAAAAAAATGCTTGGTAAATACCAGCCCAACCAGCATTTAAAACCTTACCTTAGTACAAGCAAAGAAAAATTAAAATACGCTAAAATCTCATCTCTAGAATAGATGTGAAAAGGGATGTAATATTAATTAAGAAGTATTAATCACTGAAGTCTGTTACCTAAAAACACATTTGAAGTGCTTTGACCAAGCAAATCATATAGCAAAAAATCATTTACAGTAAACTGAAGGCTGGAGATAAAGCCCCAAAATCATACCTAAACCATAATGAACAGGCTGAAGAAGTCAAACAGAAAAACAAGACTGATCTCAAAAACAAATGCTAAACCCATGGCAATGGAGTTGTTCTTATGCAATAGGTTTACAAGCAATGTTAAGTAACCTGACATATTGGCAGAGGATGGTACTCGTAGCATAATAATTATGGGGCAAAACTACATGTCTGTTGGAAAGTATGTTGAACATAGTATATTCTCAAAGCCAGTTATTTGCTATCTGCATTAAGAAAATTACAAGAATTTTAAAGAAGTACACATCCTGACAGCGTTAAACAGTCAAAATTAAAACTACAAAATGTGAAAAAATGGACTTCCACTTGGATCCATCATTGTTAGTCTCCTAAACCTTTTTGGCGTTCCAACTTTTGTGATGGAACCGGTTGTCACCATAATTTAGTACCAAACAAGTCTGTGAAGGTACATCAAGAAAATTATAGTTCCTAAGTGGCTCAAGCGACTGAACAATCTTTTCATGGCATATAAAGACTCTTTGGTTGCAACGTTAAACAAATGAAAACAACATATTTTGAATCCCAACAATATGTATGATAAATGGAAGTATTTTAGCTGAATTTCCAAGACCATTTTTGCAATTGATAGTTGATACATCCACAGAGGAAAAAGAAAAGAGCAATCTCTAATATTGTTCAAGACAGAAAAAAAGATTTCATAGACGATTACCAAAACCACATGGTATTGACCATACTTAAATGTGTACAAACATATGAAATGCTATAGCATCATACCTGCAAGCAAAAGTACGGACTCCATTGTGGACCAAATATTCGCCAGATGTCCTCTCTATCTCAGGAGGAGAAACAAGGTATTTGCTCGGAAGCTTCAATTCACCATCATACTGAAGCATTCCAGCATATCGGATCTTTGGGAAGCGAACACGATCAAATTTGTCAAAATCTTCATATTCTAGTGCTTTAGCTACCATAACCATACGATCTGCTCGGAAGTTGATGGTCACAACAGCATCACCATCCACTATTGGACCAACTGCTTTGCCGCTCTCATCAACTATGACAAATGGAGGCAAGTACTGATCATTGGCCTTGGTATCCTCCCTCAATTTTTTCACAGCTTCAACAGCACTTCGAAACTTGTATGGTGCTTCGCCAAGAACCTGAGCATCCCATCCCCGTTTAACAACATCCCAGTCATTCTGCAGAATGCACAAAATGAATTGCAATATGAGAACACAGAGAAGATTTTCCAAATAAAACTGAAGGAAATATCACAAAAATATCCTAAACATTGTAGCTTTCTGGTTTTTCATCCAAAACCAGTAGGAAGCACCAGTCAAATGAATGTAAGGCCCAATATGAATTAGATCTTATTCATCAGAGTATGCTTGACCATAGATTTGAAAAAGGATCTAACCATGAGTAATCTAGAACATGAAAACAAAAGAAACTATGCACCTTTCATTATTTAACAATCACCATCCTAAGTTCCAAATACAGAAAATAATTAGAGAACATTCACGAAAAATATACCTCATAGCGGTCCATGGTTACATACATTCGACCACCACCGGATGCAATTTGTGCATCAATACCTTTCTCTCGTAGCTTAGCAAGGTCACTCTCTAGAGTTTCCACAAATCCAACACTTGAGCCATCCAAAACATCACGGCCATCAGTGAGGATATGTACACGTATTCTTTTGGCACCATTCTCACTAGACCCTTTCAGAAGCAACTGCAAGGAAAAAAACAGTCACTTGTATGATTTGACCAGGTGCAGAAACAAGCAAACAAGAAACATTTGGCCTTTACATACCTGCAACTGATCAAGCCGAGAGTGAACACCTCCATCGCTCAATAACCCAATGAGATGTAAAGTTCCTTGATCAAAGGATTCTTTAATATACTTAAAGCCTTCTCCTTCATATATTTTTCCAGATGCAAGTGCAAGATCCACTAACTTAGCACTACAACCATAAAAGAGAATTCAGAACATACAAGGATCAAACTAAGAGGGCAAGTAGAATGACGGACTAATATGAAGACCTACACAAAGGCAAATAGAATATCGAAAGATTTTGAAAATATGAAATCTGGTGTTAGGTTTTGCTACCCTTGAGCATAAATCCTGCCTGCTCCAAGTGCATTGTGACCAACTTCACTGTTACCCATGTCATCCTCAGTAGGAAGACCCACAGCTGTTCCATGAGCTCTGACCAGCCTCCATCTTTCCGGAGCACCCTTGAAAGACAGACAATGTTAAGAATGTTGTTTGTATGACATCAAATTAGTTCCTATCTCAAATGACTTTTCATCCATAACATTTATGCGACACGGATGGCAAAAATGTACAACTGAAGCATAATGCATTCAGATATATACACAATGAAAAACTTCTCCTAATATGCTACACAGAAAAAAATTGACCGCATGGAACAACCACCCAGATAGCATCGTTTGAGTTTCCAAGCATCTATTACACGATAGCAGCATCGAACCAGTAACAGCCAGTTTTGTCTAATTCATCGACATGATAACCCGCGATTTACAGAAATAAATAGATATTTTTCCTTCGCGGAAATGGATATACCTGCTTAAGCGAATCCATGGTTGGAGTCTGGGCGACATGAATGCAGTTATACTTGTCCGGATTGGCTTCACCCCATCCATCCAAGACAACAACGGCCACGGTCTTGCCTTTGGGAAGCGTCGGGTGATCCGCCAGCTTCCACGAGAAATCCGAGCTGCCCATGACGCCAAACACTTGGAATTCGCAAGTCTCTGAACCACAAAAGAAGATTCCTTTTTTCCCCTCAAGAATTCCAATCAAATAAAACTAAAATACTAATAAAAAGAACCATCTTTAACAGCTACAACTCGTCAAGAAACATCGATGATCAAACCAGTACAAAGATGGACCGATGGTTCCAAAATCGATCGGAGGAAACATCCCAGGAGACCAGATCTATGAAAAGATCAAGCAGACATCGTTAACCAGAATAATCCACCGCAAACAAGAGATTCTCCGAGAAAAACCAGAAAGGAATCACTTAAAAAGAAGGGGCAGAAATGAAACTCCAATCAAATTGGGGAAGAAAGGAAAGAAGAAGTACAACGGCAGAGGATTGTTGCAGGAGAGTCTTTCGGCAGATGGACAAAAAAGCGAGCTTTGGCTTCTAGTTATAGAATGGGAGCGCAAACCCTTAAGTCGCTATTCGTACGCTGCGTTTGACGTGAAATGCGTCACTCGCTGGATTTTTCTTGGGAAAGAGGGGAGTGTTGGGGAAAAGAATTGGGGGTAGCGATAGCTGATGGGAGTCTCATCCGACGGCTATCGAACTCGATGTTTATGGTGCTCCCGCGGTGGTGCTTGCGTTAAGCAGTTCCCAACTTCATGCCCGTTGATTTCCTCGCCTCCGGTGGGCGGATGATACCTGATGCGCCCGCAGGAAGTGTTTTATACCTGATGGAAACAAAGCTACGGAAGAGTCCCAAGTACTCGATCTACCCTTCTCGGGATTGGTTAGGCCTCCTGGGACCCACATAAATCAATTGTTCTGCAAAGGAGGATGTTTGCCGGACCAAAATCCAAATTCCTCATTGCAAATGGAAATATTTACACTCATATTTTGCTTGTCTTTCATTTGGTCAATATGCCTTAAGAAAAAGACGAGATAGAAAGCAGAGGCCGCAAATGGCCTTCATTCCAGCTTTCGATCTCAGCCGTCGATCAGAGACGTCACCCTTATCGAAACATCTGATCGAGGGTGATCAGAATGCCCATCGCGAGACACGCGTTGAGATCCGAGTGGACGACGAGGCGGAAGACGTCGCCGCCGAAGGCCACGCCGCCGACGGCCTCCTTCGGCCGGACCTCTGCCACCACCAGCCTTCGTTTGTCGTAGACGGTGCAGCTCCGCCGTGAGTACGACCCCTCGACCTCGTACCCGGGTCCGCCGCCGCGGCACTGGGCCACGTGGGCGATGGCGGCGGTGGGCTTCGAAGGGAGGAGGGTCACGCGCCTCTTGACGACGTAGATGGGGTTAACGGTGTCTTCTCCGCCATATATCAGCCACTTCTCCCCGAGGCTCAGCTTCTGCACAACTCAAACCCGAGCGAGTCAGTACTCCGCGGAACGGTATGAACAGAGCAACACGTAGATGTACCTTCCGCCGGACGGTGAGTAGCGGCTTTCCAGCGGCGTCCATGAGCACGAGATCCTCGGGAGTGCCGGATCCGTAGACGTCGACTCGGAAGGCCAAGTTTCCCTCGGCGTCGAAGACTGTGAACCCGTTGCAGCTGAAGAGCAGAGACTTCCGCCATACCGTCAACACTGCAGCGTTTTCCTTCCGCCCAGCTGCGCTACTATCGACACCGTTACAGCAAGTGGCGAGCCTCGGTAGTTCAAGAGAAGGAACGGCGCTGTTCGGGTGGACCTTAGCCATCTTCCAGCGGCGCTGCGAGAGAGAGAGAGAGAGAGAGAGAGAGAGAGAGAGAGAGAGAGATCGAGAGGTGCAGGTACAGCAAGAAGAGTGGTGGTATATATGAAGGACGTGTGGACGAAATTGCCCGTGCAAAAGCATATAATTTACTGCCATTTTCTAATGTTGGGAGAAGAAGTCGGGTGGATAATCAAGTCATTAACTGTATCAATTTAGAATAATTGCTCATATTAATCAATCATTTAATCGATGTATTATTAGTTGCTTTATTAGGTGTTGTGGACAAAGATTTCTCTAATACTTAAATTAGTGTTGTGAAATTAAAGAATTTAAAGAAAATCGAGAGTTAAATAGAATCTGTCTTAGATAAATTAGTGTATCTTTTTATCTTTCATATGAGATTTTAGTAATTATCAATAGTAATTAGAAGTTAATACAGGAAATATTATGCGATATATAGTTAGATTTTACAGGGACATGAAGAATCGATAACGTGTGTGATGCTCACGTACATGTCGAATTGCATGGTGAGGAGATGATAGTTCAGCTACCAGTAAAAGCCCTCATTTTGGTGGCACAACAGATGCCATTTGTCTGCAAGAGAAAGTCGTCGTGGCTTGGTTTGATACGTTTAGCTTTGTTCGATCGAAGCGTGTCCAAATAGAGGGTTTTAATTGGTTGGTTGACTTCAAACGCATGCATGTAGGAAGTCAACGATGATGAAGCGAGTCAAGATCGACATGCAGGAATGGGTGACAACCCATGCTGTATATTTATGGTGAGTGTCGTCAAACCCCAATCCATGTCTTGTAGGACAAGTCGCATTCCATCTTCACATGACTGATTCTAAATCGAGCTTAAGCCTTTGATCGATGAAGAACAAGAGAATCATAATGATAAGGCATATGCTTTTGAATGAATCTTTAGTATCTCATGTCATTAAACCAAAATACTATGATTGATTTGGTTTGACAGGGGATCAGTAAAAGTCATTGTAACTCAGTTGGATTGTGAAATAAAAGGCTGTCTGCAGGCAAAATAGAAAATGGAAGGTTTGATCCCCAAAAACTCACAAATGTAGCACTTTTCCTTAGATATCATCCCTTACTTTCCATGACATAATTATTGCAAGCACATGAGAAAGCTTGTTTAGCTCAGAACATAATCATAAGGCTAGTTTAGAAATGCCTGCTAAAAGTTCAATATATAATTATTTTCTCAGTAGTGCTTAAAGCACTTTGTATTGCTTCTGCATAATCTAAAGAGCCTTGAGAAGCAGAATCATTTGATCCCAGAAACAAGGCAACATGTTCTTGACATGCTAAGCCCATCTTGTCCCAGAAGTTTAGCCAATGGAATTAAGGAGAGTGAATGCCAATTACACTAAATCCCAGTAGTTTGACATAACAGCACACTGGAGAGGTCTTCGACGGAGGGGACAAAAGCACCAGACAGCACTCATGGCGATGCCAATGACTATGTCTTCTAGGGTTTCAATCAGACGGAGGCACGGAGATGGCAACAGATGTGCACACCACCTTCTCGGGGATACTGTCACATGGCAGATCCAACTCCATGGCAGTTCATGTGGCAGCTAGTGAGAGAAAGCTTCTGAAAGCAGATGAGATGACCCTACTGTGGATGTGTTCTTTCGTGGCAGTAACCCTACCTCAAGCCACTGGTGCAGCAAAGGTGAACGAATCCATTGCCTTCCAAGCTGCATGCATGTTTGCAGCTCAAAAGCATTAGCTGCATTCATAGAGAGACACAGCATGTGCTTCTGTCATGGTGATCATAGGAATCCAACTATTTCTTCACCTAATAATGGCAAATTACAGCACTTAATAGGGAAGTGAAAGATAAGAACATTAGTTTGGTTGCTGCAGACAAGAAAATAAGAAGCTCATGATCTTCTATCCAAAATCACTCATTTTTTAGGATAAAAGAGTTTTTGTTTTGCTTCAAAAAATCACCACCAGCAAAGATGTATAGAGATTCCAGAAATGAGAGAGAGAGGGTTGGAGGGAGGAAGAGTCAGTGAGTGGTTCCACAGTACTACAAGCAGCAATGGAGTTCTTGAGAGAGATTGGGTTCAAGTCATGAACATTAGATTTAGTGGCTTAAAATCCATGCACACTAAAAGCTAGCTTGAGAAATGACTCAGAACATGGCATTCAGGTGGAAGAATTGAGGTCCAAACCTCCTCAAGTGCACTAGCTGAAGTCCATACTGTCAATTGGGTTGGTGGCATGACCAAGAGAAGCTCATCTTCCCAGTGTTGGAAGAGAGCATAGAGTAGCATGTCTCATCATTGGAAAGCCACCTCGGCTTATAACCAATAAGTAGACAAAGGCAACACCAGCATCATGAGAAGCCACCACTCTGTCAATCAAAGCTTTTGCACATGCATGAGCTATAGACTTTATTATAACTCAATGGAGATGGAACAAGCATCTTATTCTGAGAGAGTAGTACAGTGAGTTGACAAGGCATCTTCTACTCCTTGACTCAACATCCACACAGACTCCACTATTCGCAAGCAGATGCATGCAAGGTGATAGCTGAGTCACATGACAGTCATAAAGTTGGCATCAGGACTAGTTCTGCCCAGCAACTCAAGCAGTTCCCACACCAATGAGATTGGTTCCTAGGAATTCTAGGAGGAAAGATAGATTCTCTCTTCCCTTCATGTCACAGACTCAGTACTGAGATATGACCATAAAATGCTTGAGGTCATCAAAAATCTGGAGCAAATATCATTAGCTTTCTATGTGTCCTACATTAGTGACTTGTGTAGTTGGCTTTTCAGATGCTTGGCTATCAAGCTTGTTTGCTGCATGTTTCATTCTCAAAACTTAGGCATGTACTTGGGTCAGTTGATGATTGAAATCTCATGCAATATGTATCATAGTGAACGCAACTCCTCTTTTCTACCATGGCTGGGAGAAGGTTCACGTTCTCATGGGGAACACACGAGTTCTGCGGCTTGTTTCCAGACCATCTTTGCCTTTGAATCCTCTCCACCTGTCATGCATGATCGAGATCTGCTAGATATGTGATTGGCGCAGCAGCTACGACTTGCTCCTGTTGCATCATGAAAAGCTTTCTTCCACCACTACCACGGTGTTCATCAGAGAGAAGAAAAGAAGGAAGCATGGCTTGTGACACCCTCCATCTCCATCCATGAGCAGGAAATCTTCATGCAGTAGTTGATGGAACAAAGGTGGGGTGGAATGGCGAGAACACGAATAGAGTGACATGTTACAGGCTCAGCATCTTCTTTCTCTTAAAGCGACGTAGGATTTGAGACTTGAGATGACATGACTACTCACTTGTCTTTGCTCTGCAGAATGGGATGGAATGAGGTTCCAAAAATGTTTCTTTCGGCAAGGCCGAAAGCAAAAGCATGGCACTTGACAGGAATCTGAATCCGCCTAAGCTTAGTCATCGGAGTTCCTCCTAAGTTTCTGTTTCCCGATTCTAACACGTCTTCTGTACATTGACAGGGAAGAACATTCTCTCTCTTTAGCTCTCATGAACACAGCAGCTTCCATTCTCATCAAGCCCCTACTCCTTTGCCCATTGGCGATGAATGCACAGGGACAAGAGCAGAGAGGCGACCCACAGACGAGCAATGAGAACAGCACTCTTCTTCTTCCTCTGCTTTAGCATCATGCTTGCATTGAGGCTACGTCGAGCAGACAAGGCAGTGTTGATTCAGATCGATGTGTCACTGAAATAAAAAGCGTGCATGCAGCACGAAGCAAACTGAGATTAACCTTATTTCTGGGAGTTGGATGTAACTCTGTCGGAGTTTAGATCTAAGTCGTAGATTGAGATGCATTGTTAGGAAGACAAAGTCCACGAAGAACAAGGCTCAGTTGTCGGCAACTTTTTCTCATCCAATGCTTGGAAGAAGCTAGTGAGAATAAGCAATGAAATCCTTTGAGCAACTCATCATAGTCCAAAAACAAGAAGAGACATAGGTAAGATGAATGAATAAGCGATCCGAGAGACAACATCAAAGTAGAGAGAGTTGTTTCACACTGCGTCAGTTCACAGGTCCCTTTTGCAGTACCACATATTGCCAACTCTACTGCAGTGTACAGAGAGAGTTGTTTCATTAACAGAGGCTGTGATTACTCTGAAAGTAAACTAAGAAACCACATATTGCTAACCCTACTGCAGTGCACTTGTAATTGCCATCAGATTAGAAGGAAATAAAATGAACAGGACAATGCATCAGAGGCATAGACTAAAGAAGTTGAGTTAAGCACACTAACCTTATTGGCTCGACCAGTTTTGCTCCTTTGTCACTGCAAAATTGGTAGGACAAGTTAAACAAGAAAGTCACTTCCACACTGATGCTTTCGCAGATGATCATATTTGGAATGACACTCAGGTCTATGTGGTCCAACTAGCTTTCATTTCTAGAACAAAACCTAGCCCGTTTTGGCAAGGTTTGCCTCGGTTAAAATACACAAAGCACTGATTAGAAATAAAGATCTTGCAGACGACGATGGTGATAAGACGATACGATTTACATCAAAACATAGTGGAAGAAGGAAAACCCACACGAGCAAGCATGACGAGATAGATAATGTACAATGACACCCACCCAGGATGGACTCACTTGACCCTGCAGGCTGGAAGAGCACCTGGCGAACATTTTGTGTTTGGAGTTGGTCTACAACTGACACTGCCTCCCGCAAGCCTACGGTGCATCCTGTAGTCGGAGACTGTGCCACGACCTAGTGCCTGAAATGAGCCCTCACTGCCGCTGCTTGCCTGCAGGGGTTCAAGTGTCTCCACGACATCGCTCATAAGAGGCCTTGCTTTCGGGTTGTGGCTCAAGCAGTAGTATGCCAGGCTGCAGGCCTTCTGAGCAGCTCTCGCTGAATACTGATCCTCCAATCTTGAGTCGATTATTTGCAGCAGCTTTCTCTTGTCATTGAGCTTGGGACGAGCCCAATCGACCAAGCTCTGCTCCTTGCTTGGGCGCGTCTTGTCCACAGATCGCCGGCCTGTCAATAGCTCAAGAAGGACAACCCCAAAGCTGTAAACGTCGCTCCTGGCCGTCAAGTGACCTGCTCACGCCACGGATACAATAATGATGAGCACTGAATAGTGATTACAAATAAAAGACTATGTGGTGAATCATATGCTGTCTTGGAAGTTGGAACCATAATGGAGAATTCATGAAATGTGTAACAACATCTCAGTTGTCAAGACCTGATATCATAACAAAGATAATTGAAGTTAGAACACGATAACGATTCCAAAATGTCGACATGCAAGACCTGTCATCACATATTCAGGGGCAGCATAGCCATAGGTGCCCATCACCCTTGTTGAAACATGGGTCTCATCACCCTCTGGTCCAGCTTTCGCAAGACCAAAATCAGATAGCTTGGCTGTGTAATCCTGTGAAGGTGTTGAAGAGAAAGGGCAAAACAAGGTCAAATTTCAAAAGCTACACATGATATTTTGAAAAACTTTGCAAAAGGAACCATATAATATTGAATTATATGAATTGTAGAGTAGGACTGCTACTTAACAGAGTCCAGCAGAATATTTGAGGTCTTAAAATCTCGGTAGATAACAGGTCTTTCAGCATTGTGGAGAAAAGCTAGCCCTTTAGCAGCACCAAGTGCAATTGACATTCTTGTTGCCCAAGATAGTGGAGCAGCTGTCTCTGAATGCCTCAAGGAAGATAAGCCAGGTTCAGATAAAATTTTATCAGCACATAACAATAAAATGCATAAGGTTTGACAGACAAGAAACTTGAAGTTCATAGACATAAGTCAATATCAATTATAAAAGTGCAACTGGTCAAGCATCAAGAGAACTGAAAATAAAGCCAAAATTTTCAACAGAAGAAACTGAAGGAAATTTTTCAAAGAGGATATCTGGTGCTTCCACTACTCCAAGAAAAAAAAACAAGCCTGCTTAAGTGAATATACTCATAGCAGGAAAAGATAACAAATGAGCACAGCAATTATCATCATCCAAAATAACACTAGTATGCCATCTCATATGCAAGAAACTGGCACTTCATAGTTCATACATATTTCAACCCCCTTGTCAAGTCCCCTTCTATAAGGCTTTATCTCAATTAACAGCATCGGTATATTATTTTGATCAGGAATAAATAAAAGGTCATACTGCTGCTAGGGTATCTAACTTAAGTGCACCCAACAAAGCCATTTAGAAAATAGAAATAATGTGTGCCATTTTTAGGACTCATTAACTAACACCATTTGACTGGCAGGTTACAAATGAATAGCAAGTCTTACAACACTCCTGAAGGTGACCTATAGTTGGATACAGAGACAAGAAACATTCTGAAGCCAAAGGTCACAACAAAGCAGGTTTAATGTGACTGAAAATGTGATCCGTTTTCATTTTAGCCTCCTAATAATATCAACAATAATGATAATTAGCTAACATGCATTATCATTGAAAGCCACCGGCCTATCACCAACCCAAAACTTTGAAGCTTACTGGTAATTGATAAAGACACTCAAAGCCCAATGAGAGCCAAAAGATTATTTGAATAAATTAGGCTAGTTCCTGATTAAACATGTATTGTTATTTTAACCAAGGTTGTGTCAAGTGCCTTGTAACATATGTATCCAACAACACGATGATTCTTAACTGACCCTGTTAATAACAATGTCTTTCCTAGCTCGAGGTAACAAGCTTGTTGATGGTTATGCATGTGTGTCACACCTCCTTTGTACCATTATGTACTTGTCCATAATCTAAGCTCACTGTACAAGCATAATTTTAATAACCAATAAAGAAAACAACCAACAAAAGGTTATATTATTGTTGCAAAGTTAATTTTAATCGACACGAATGCCTAATTTGCTGTCAAGGGTATCAACCTTAATTCTTTACACCCATCACATGCATGCACCACTAAATCAAAATGGTATACCAAATGTAGCTTTTTATCATGCTAAACAAATCCATATAATCAGATGACAACAAATAGAAACAGTTAGCTTCTTTTAGTCATAGTTTCCACATTTTATATCTTCAAGGAGTCTTCAACTCATATAGCAGATCATCACTTAACTTTTCTTTTTATTGCCACTTAGACATTGGATTTATGATAATTTTCATACAAAATTTTGGCCTAATTTTACCAAGAATTTCTAGATCTCGCTGTCCTAGTAGAAACTAGGAACTATGATCAGCTGAAGTTTACGAATGAAGAGGATCACAAACATGACTCCTTATGCACATCAGAATATTGCTAAACTTGCAGCGAGGAACAAAAGAGTTCTAAACAAAGTGAATAGGTACATATCAAGAAACAAAGACGCATACAAATCTAAAGATGATGTCAGAGTAACGTACTTCGAAACAAGTGATTCTCAAGACTTCCACGGAACATGAACTCGTAGACAAGCAGTCTATGATCATCTTCACAGCAGTATCCAATCAGCTTCACTAGATTGGGATGCCTCAATTGTCCTAGAAAATTAACCTCTGTCTGGTAACACAAGAATACGAGTCAAAGTCAAAAAAATAAACTCAGAGTGATAAAAAACATAGATAACAAATGTTGAGTAGACAACTTGGAACTAACAAAATATTCTAGATTATCTTTTAGATACAATGCAAGCATGCATATGGTACAGCTTAAATGATTTTGCTTTAGTTATGCTGAAAGGTTCCTCATGCTTGTTGAAAAAGAAAACACAAAAATGGACATCCATTTATGGGGGTTAACCCAGAAGCCTTTGTCGCACCCATTGGATGGAATCGTTTGTCTTTTCACAATGGTCTAACATATTAACAAAAAATTAGAATTAACATGGATAAGACTTCATATGTTGGGCCATCCCAGATCTTTCTCGTATATTAACTCAATGACTTGCATGCACATGCTCATACCTTATAGCGATGGAATTATATGACAACTTTTGTCGGTTAACTTCTCCAAATTGCAAAATGGAAATTTCAATATAGTTCTACAGTTCTCCTTTTTGTTTTAAAGGTCAAATCTAGTTCACGAGATTCTCGCCACTGCAGGGTTTAAGGATAGAGAGATTGTTTTTATAACCCCAATCCTGGTCTCGAGGTTGCAAATAAATAACCTTACTATTATACCAAAGGCTTGCCCTTATTTCTACAAATGTTAGTGGCAGGTATTAACAAAGGGGAGCATTTGACTAATTAATGATGAAGGTGCATATGGCTTGAATTTGCTTGATGATTTGGGACAGAGATACATCTTTTTGTCTCCACATTCAGTGAGGAGACGAATCAAGTCAATGCAGTCATTGATGAGATGGTCAATGAACTAAAGCTTATGACACAATGATCTGGACCTTATTTTACCACAATGAAAATAGCAGACAAAAGGAAAACCAACTTACGAGCCACTCCCTGTGTCCCTGATGACCATCCCTGTTGAGCACCTTGACAGCAACCGGAAGTGATTTGAGACCAACTCTCACATTTTCATCTATATAACCCTTGTAGACAGTACCAAACCCTCCTTCACCAAGAACATAGTCTGGACGGAAGCTCTTTGTAATTGTCTCGAGTTCGAACAAAGTGAACGCAATCACATCAGTGTATATTGCGATGTTTCTCGAATCCTCAATGTGCCGAGGGGTTGAGGGGTCACTTATGTCGGAAGAGGTGCGAGCATGTTTCTTCTCTGAAGGAGCATTCTTAACAGGTATCTGGAATATCTGGAGCTGCTGAACTGCACAAAGAAGGTTTCAAAATGCAAATCATCTACTTGAATTAAATCATTCCAGCACATAAACTAATTTACAGTGAATAAAGCTCGCTCCTTTCTCCGCGAAAACTTAAACTGAGCAAGTATTTGTCACAGACTAACTGAAAAACAATGCCATAGAAATTACTTTACAAACCGAAAGAAACGAAGTACCAAAAAAGTACCGAATGCCGCATCGCAAAGGAAGAGAAAATTTGAAGCACGTACATTAAAACAAAAGGAGGAAACATAAATCACTGAGAAATTAACTCACTATGTTGATTCCACCAACAAGATCCAACCGTACCAGAACCTCAAATCGTTCCATCCGTCAGATCCGAACAACAATGCCAGCAAGAACCGGCAAAACCCCAAGGAAAAATCATATCTTTGACCAGAATCAAAGGACGCAATGCCGTTCTCGAGCAATCCGGTCCGTTATCCGAACAAAACGACGACCACGTCTCAATCCCGATCAACAAGCACAAGGGAAAGCAACCAGGTCCAAAAAGAAAGGAATTTTGGGGAAAGGGAAAGCAAAAGCTGTCACCTTGCGCGTGAGCGGCGACAACGGCGTTCTCCTCTCTGGTTCCGCAATTGCCCATCTTTGAAGCCTTCTCTCATTCTCCGACGGCACCCTACCCCCTCTCCTCCCGCTCGATGCTAAGCTCCATTCGGCTCCCCAGACCACAAACGAATGCAGGGGAAAACCAGAGCTGAAAAGGATGTGTGTGTGTGTGTGTGTGTGTACGAGAGAGAGAGAGAGAGAGAGGATAAAGAAGGGAAAGAATAGGGTGTGAGGAAGAAACTGTGAGAAAGGTGAGATTTTTCCCTTTTCTTTTTGGTTTGCTCCCCTTCTTTTTCCTTTAAGCAGTTGAGAGGTTTTACAAGAAGGCCACCGACTCCACCACCTCCCAAAGATTCCCCATCAGGGCTTTAATTAAAGTAGAGTGGAATTCCCTTGTGAGCATGTGAGGTGGTGGGAGTGTGTGTTCTTCTTGTGTGACTGATGAGAGAGAGAGAGAGAGAGAGAGAGAGAGAGAGAGAGGACTACTCCCTATAGGAGATTGCAGGAAGGAACATGTGATCCTAGTGACCAAACTGGCCTTGCCTTTATAAACTATGAGAGAGAAGCACAGCTTACAAATACTGCCTCTCTTTCTTTGTATTTTATATGCATTTGCAACCCCTACAACAGAGTTTAAACACTATGGAAATGGGTATCATTGGAAGAGGGTTGGAGTTGAAGCATTCTTCAAACTTGATGGGGACCATAACTCCAAGCTTGAGAAGCTAAATCAAATGCCAAGCTCAGTAAATTACTGGAAGGAAAAAAGGAGACGTTATCTGTCTGGCGTGTCTTTCACCGAGTCATTGCATGTTTAGCTTGGAACAGTTGTGTAAGAACTCGATAGAGGTCAACATTTTGAGATGGCAAAAGATGGGATTGAACGTGAGACTCCTAAAGTAACAGTATCGATGCCGATTCTAAATCCGAATTAAAAAATAATGAATTATATTAGATGGTTGATCATGAACTTTCAATTTGTCCTATTCTCTTACTGTATAATATTTATTTATCATTTGACCTTGGTGCCAAAATTTTGTGAGATCCAATGAGCTTAATATGTCCTCCAACACAATACTTTATTATTTTCGATGAACCTTCCAAAATCTTTCTTTTCCTTTTGTAAAGAGATTTTTAGGCTTCTTCCTTGAAAGTAAGACATCTCATAATGGCCGATTCAATCGTTGATGAACGTCCAATGAGTATTTACTCTCCGCTGTGATGAGATCATAACATACTTGAGATTGAAGAAAGCGGATCATCAATCATGAGGAAAAAGACGGATTATAGCTAGGCGTTGAGAGTTCCACGTCAGGAGTCACAGCTCGAGTGATGCTGATGTGCGTCGCTGAGTTCACTGAGACACAGCTGTAATATAAATAGGCTGTGTATTGTCTATAGATGTGTATATAAATTATATGAGTTGTAGGGTGGTAGCAGTCTTATCAGAGGCGGTGGGCCTCCCATGGAGTAGGATGGTTGGCATGTGCGTGGCTGGGGTTCTTGTGGCATCCGTCGCGCTCGGCTGGGACACTCACCCACCCCCCAAGGGGACAACCACCCCCGCCATTCTTAGCTGCTAAAGAACTAGTGGCGGACGAGATGAACCACCACCTCTCTCTCTCTCTCTCTCTCTCTCTCTCTCTCTCTATATATATATATATATATATATATATATATATATATATATATATATATATATATATATATATATATATATATATGTCAATTATTGGACCAACATAAATGAAATACATAAAAAATATATAATCCTATCTTATGATGGACATACAAGAATTAAGAATGTCAAGAAAGAATCAATTGGAGAAACCAAAAGGGAAAATTTGATATTTTCAGAATATAAAAGACTGTTGATACCAATATGATCGTAAAATAATTGGCATGCATTATTAAGAAATTGCTAAAACTCATTAAACTGATTTCTTGTTTAATACAAAAAAATATCTAAGTCGGTCAGTCGTTTTTTTTTTTCTGGATATAAAAAAAAAATTCTACGTAAATCTATCATCTTAATTGATTGTTGTCTTTTGATCCATAAATAAAGAAAATGAGACTTGTTGTATTTTTCTTATTCAGACCTATTCAATCATCAGCTTCCACGACGCATGTGGCGAGAGGGACAGGTTTCGCCGATGCAGAAAAAGAATCAAGTGGCCATGTTTGCTGTTTGCATCGGCGTCATGGACTCCTTAGCTATTAATCTAAAACCCGAAAGGTACAGTGCATAAATGAACACATGAAACATGACGACGTGGGGGTCCTACCGTGGATGCCACTAGGACACCCACCACTACCAACAAGAAGAACAAAGTTTGATGCCCTCACTGCTCCAGATGAGGCTTTGTTATGTGTATTTATAGTACATTAAGATAAGTAAAATTTACCATGTAGAAGAGTCAGGGTTAAAGCATCATTATGGTTTACTTTATTCGAGTAGGTGAGGCATCCTTGGACTTAGTTAATCAATACCATCTATCAAAATTATTCCAAGAAGAAGAAAGGTTAGAAATCTTTCTTTCTATGGAGAATCTTTCCAATGAAGCCGAGTTGTAATATTAAAGTTGACTCGGTACCTGTACTCGGTCGTTTCTTATCTATTGATTAAGGGTTGAGAAGTGTGGTTTGAGATACTGGCTCTCCTCCCTCCACCTGCCCAGCATCTGCAATTGTTTATAGTGGAGAAGTCAGTTGGGAGCTCTGCAAGCGCCTAAAGAAATGGATCTCAATGCAGAGACAGTTGGTGAGAACGTGGGGGGATCAAACCTCCATCATTTGATAATGATAAGGCGAGTTAAAATTGCTTCAATCATGGAGATCCAAAGTTGAAACCGACAGGAAATCGAAGGATCCAAATGCAAGCGAGCACCGAATCCGCCCCTACACATGGAATATGTTTTTTTGTCAGTGAGCAGAGACAGGAAGAAATAAAGAACAATGGAGAAGAAAAGGGAAAAAATGGAGGTACCGACCTGGCAGTGGAGTCTACTCAACAAACTATGTTGTCTTCCATTGCGCCCACCACTGCTTAAAGGCTAATAATGATTGAAACTGCACCTTGTGCATGACTGGCAACCACAATATCTTCTTTACATCACTCCTCACCAAAGAGCTTTACAGGAATTCCATGGTTTTGGTATCTTATCCTTCACTTTTTGTTCGTAGGTCCAAGGTTACACAAGTCTTGAAATATCTCATGTTACTATCTTCTTTAACATCTCATGTGGTGAAATAAATGAGTCACCGATAATAACAGCCAACTAAAACTTTTATATATATATATATATATATATATATATATATATATATATATATATATATATATATATATATATATATAATTTAAGTTAAAACAAGTATAACATAATATACTACATTACCCATTGCAGCTACATCTAACTGCGTAACTTTCTGGAAAATGTGGGCAATTAAAACTCAAAACTGACGAATGTGGGATTGATACTCAACCAGCCCTCTCTACCAAGTTGGAAATCTGAGGATTCCCAAACGAATAGTTCCTAGTCGGCTTTGTGCGGCTCAATCTCCAGATACAAAACTTTTGTTCTCGTAATATCTCCTTTCGCTGGCTTCCTTCTTCTCGTTTCGTTTCTGCAAAAACAACATTATCTATCATTTAATATGTATTGTTCATCAGGCAAACGATCACAAAGCACTCCCAAGTAAGATATAAACGTGATCATAGTGGGTCCAGTCATCCCGAAGCAACAAGCCATAACCTAAACCTAGGAATATTATATACAGAAATGAAAATTAAAATAAAATTTAGCCTTCAACTAGTGAAGCGAGGTATAGTTATATCAAATTAATGGTCATATAAACTGATCATATTTCAGTGACCTTAAATAGTGAAGTTGCCATAGCAACTGCCACAAATTGTCAAATGAAGCATACTTGATTTTAAGCCAGTTAGCTGTACAATTTTAAATGGTTTATTGTGTACCCCAATAATGATAATAAACAGTCAGAAACCAGATAGCAGAGAGAGGCCATTTTCATAATAATTTGTTTTACCTATTTATCATAACAGAGATACTAGCATCTTCATGTGCCTCAATCACCCAGTTATTAACTGTCAGCAACAATCACAATCGGCAGAATATATTACCTAGTGATGAAGCTCATTTTCAATGCATGGCTGACATGGTACATTGGATACGACTGATCCTTTAGTTCTTAGACTCAGCATGTTCAAGTAAAAGACCAGGCAAAGCAGGAACAATGAATATGAAGTGATAAAGGTAGCTAATGAGTGAAGCAAAGATTTAATTTGAACCTGGAGAACCTAATTTATATATTTTGTTTGTGTATGGTGTCAATGGGCACAATGAGCCTCTGATGATGATCTTCCTTTTAACAGCTCTTAAACGCCTCCATATGGGCTCATTAATGACAAGATTGGATCATTATTAATTGTTGACCTAGACAAAGAGACGACCTCCATTGCGTTGTTGGAGAGGTGAGCAACAAATATCTATCACATTTTGCCCAATGACTAAATGATGAGGTTAGCTTTTCAACGGAACCATCACCTAGAGTAGTGATTTATGTCAAGTTTCGACGATTGGTTTAGATTATTTGACAAACAAATGCCAAAGACAACTATTTTTTACTCCATGTTCAAAAACTATATACCTCATGGCATGGTTCATCATACCGTGATGTACCACCTGGTATGTACTAGTCCGATAGAGAACCAGTATGGGTGATAAATACTAATCTATCGGTACATCCCATCATACCATATGTCAGTACATCAGTATGGATTGGTATGTACCGTATCGACAGATGGTACAACAATATAGACCGGAAAGGCAAACCATGCCTCATGGTACTCACTCCTCAAAAATTGATATTAAACTGCATATGATACTAAAAACAATAAACTTATCCTTTAGAGTAGAATTAAAAGTACAATTAATTTAAAAGTACCTGATATGCTTCATGGTTTGAAACAATCCTCTTAATGATTGTACTAGTTGTAATGTCTAAAGGACTTTCCAATTTCTTATAAATTCCCATAGCCATGGGAACAGCATATGGATTTGACTCCTTCTGTAATGTTTAGTCATACGATAGCATGAGTAGCCTGGTAATTGACATTCTTGTGGTATATAAGATCCACAGTTCAGCAATATTACCTTTAGGAAATCCATATTTTCAGCTATCGTCCCATGAACAACCAAAGAGATATTAAAGGTTGTAATCTGTAGATGCATCAAAGCAGAAATGTCAAGTTGATCTAACAGGCAAATATAGAGACCAGAATCATATGGATGGATAAAGAGTTAGTTAGCTCTTCAAACATTCATGTAACATGTTAATTTCAAATTTGATAGCAACAGGAGAAAAGAAAAGATCTGTACACATCTACAATATCTACCTTTTTCTCTACTAAATATTATAATGTACAAATGTGATAATATATCCCAAAACCACAAAAAATAAGAACATTAAAATTACAAAGATCCCAAAGCAAAGATACTTCTCAGGAATTAAAATGAGCAAACATTGCCTCCATAGCAAATGTGGAGTCAGTTAGGAATCTTTTAACCTTATATTAGCACAAGAGGAATATCTTCATACTATGGTAGCACTTAAACAAAACTGTCTACAGAAGAACTGAAGATGTAAACAGGTAGAACCACAATTTCAAAATTGAAAAACTAGAAATGTCATTGTAGCACCAAAGTTGTTCAAAGAAAACAAGACAAGAATGGATGTTCTCAAATGGGAGTGTACTTAATATAAACAGTTAGCACTCTAAACAAGCAAAATTTATTGTCATGTCATTAGTGATCGTCAGCAAAAACTGCTCAAAAATGTCCATGTCCACTAAATATAAGGCAACATCTAAGCTCAAAATAAACACTGGCAAGCTTTTGTCCATAGCATATCAAATGCAAATTAATGTGTTAAAGAAGTGTAAGTGGTCAAAGAAACGAAACAACTTGGAGAAAAGAATCAGCTCACCAAGTTCATCCACATTAATGAGAATTTTGATCACTCATCAGAATAGATTTCACAATGAACTCTATCTCCAGAAAATGTGCAACCTTTGTGAATTACTACCCATGAGAAATAAAATACTAGATTTATGACTATCCTTGTTGTTCCATGTCTCTAAGCTATCGGACTATAACTACACTCATAAGAAGCAACTTTATGTAACCAACCAAATAATTTTGCTCAAAAATATTGAGATTTTGCTTCAATCTTATCTTTAAAGTGACCATGCAGAACCCATCTCCCTCTTCTAGGGCCTGTAAATCACACAAACCCTATGACTGTTTACTGTTACTAACCATATCTTTTGAAACTTCCCAAGGGGCACCAATAATCACTTCATCTACGTAACGGCAGGCCAAAACACTCAAGCTTCTCTCATGGAGATTCATGATTGGACGATGGGCACCGCGAGTAGCACTGTTGAAGGTAAAAAAATGTTAAAAGTTTTGAGCACATAAATTGAATGAACATAAACTAAATATGAAAGATATTGAATCATAAATTACAGCACAACAAAAAGAAGTGATTGATAATAATGGAGAAGAAAAAAAGTAAGAATAAAGTGACCTGATTGTCTGATCTGTATGAATTCCCACAAGTAGAAAATCACCAAGTTCTCGAGCAAGGCGTAGTATCTATACACAAAAATGACATTAAGCTTCAGTAGCAAGGGCAATAGCAGCCATGACAAAAAAAAAGTTTATAAAGCACAATGAGAAACTTATCCCAAAAAGCAAGGTTCAGAAAAACAAATCAACAAAATGATTAACAATATCTTTGAAGAAAGAAATCATATGAAGTAAAACATCATGCTCCTCTTACCGAATAACTGTCACAAATATTAAAAGTTAACTAGGGCGAAAGAACTATCTTGACTAAGCTGGAAGCAGAAGTAGCTTTTTCTGCAGAAAGAAAGATTTCATTATCATACAACCTACTATCTGTGTGACATGATGAACAAATAGGGTCTTAGCACAGTCACAATACACAATATCAAGAAATTTGTTAATTTCTACAACAGGATACTGGGCGATTTGAAAATAAATGTTGTTCTTTTAGAAAAATTTTCAACTTCTAGTAGGAAAATTGATTGTTCTAATGCAAACAAAAGTTTAAGATCAGAATAGAAGATATAGTAATACTAATGAGATCACATGATGTTATCAAAACTAGGAGCGAGAATCGACATAAATTTTGAGCCCTCAATAGTCAAGACCTAAAGAATTCAGTGAATGGCATGAGCCACAAGCTTTTTTGTAAGTGCCGAGTCTCTATACAGCATGACTCTGCAATATTATACATCTTTATTTATGTGATCTTTATAATTATTCTTGTTTCTATCATCTTATTGCCATTCTTAGACCGATTATTCAAATAGATAGAAGAATGATTCTGGTTCACTCAGAAAATTGCAATGGTTAACAATTTAACAATATGATTTTTCACTTGCTAACTTCCTTAATGTTGCAGCATCTGCTGCTAGCTCTTCCATCTATGAAATCATTTTTCATATATTTTAGCATGAAAAGCACCTTAGCTAAGCTATATGCCTCACCTTGTCTCTAGGCTTAGAGTCCAAGAAAACTTGGTCCTACTGCATTTAGCGCATATAAAAACCGTGGAAAAATCATCAATATACAAGTACAAATAAATAGTAACATTGGGTAACTGAAAAAAGAAAAAGTTGCAAAAAAGTTTATGATAGATAAGTAATAAGATGAGAACATCATAATCATAATTTAATCTAATTTTGAATGATATAAGCTAGCAGCCATAAGCTAGAACAAAATCTAAATGAGAGCCTCCTAGTCGCCAAAATCATGTACGAACTGATAGAGGTGTATTGTCTGGATGTGCTTCTGACACTAGAAGTTGGCATATCATAAAAAGATTAGATCATAATCCGAAAATCATTCACAAGGAGAGAAAAGCTGAATATCCAATGCAAATGTCATAATAATTTGTATTTGCAATAAGATTTGGTTTGTGATACAACAGTTATTGGATTCTTCTGAGAGAATAAGAAGCAAGCAAAGCTAAGTATACCTCAACATGTCCCGCATGAAACAAATCAAATGCACCATCTATGTAAACTATGTGAGCATCAGGACCTGGACCCTGCATGAGAAATGGCAAACATGAAATGCAGATGAAAACCATGTTTAAACAAGAAAAACAAACAAGAGCATAATAACTAGTAACTCAGTGGCATACATTGAACATATAAACAATCATTGGGATAAAACCAATTAGAATAAATAACATACTTATAGTTAATCAGGCTTCAAGATGATTATATGGAAGAAATACAATTTGATGAACTTAAGAACAGACCAGAAGGAAATGATTTTGAACATGGCAATGAAGATATTTCCAAAAAATCAGCAGATGAATTGTTAGAAACTTAGAATTCATTCGGATCAACAATTTGGCTGGACCACCAACTTCAATTCCAAGAATTTAAATCACAGTTTGCAATTTTAATAATCTACCAAACCAGTATGGTATTGGTATAATGGACGATATACCAACTTGTAGTGTCTGACATCATTAGAAAAAAATGAAAAATTATTTACTGGTACTGAATCATAGATGTAAATATTGATCAATACGGTGATACTCGACAAGAATAATAATAAAGGTACCAACCAGGTTCATATGTAAGTACCAATACATCACATCATACTAATTGATATATATACACACACATGTAAGTACAACATGTGTAAGTATCAATACATCATACGTAGGTACTTACATCATATGTAAGTACCAATACATCACATCACATCATATATATATATATATTAGATACTAATTGATATTTGATTTCATGCTTAATTCTATAAAGAAAAAAAATGCAAACATACACATTGATTAAGGGGTTAAACTGTGAATAAAAATTAATATATAACAAGAAAATATTATAAAATCCCAAATTGGCAAAAAAAAAAGAGCATATGGACTTCCAATAAGTAGGCAAAATGTCATTAAAAAACCATGGGCAAAGATGTCCTTGCCATATGAATTATTACATTAAAGATATCATGTTAGATTGTCTGATGTAAACTATTTTTAGTATGCATAGAAGTCCTTCCAAGTTACAGCCAAGTAAAAAAGAAATATTCAGGTTTTATTTATCACCTTCACCAAAATGCATATCAAGAAAATGAACTTTGTAGGATGCAAGAATTAACTAAGAAAATAATAGCAGAAAATAGTTAGCACTCTAATAAAAATAAATACAACATTTGGAAAAGGTTTCAATGTATATACCTTGCCATTTGAAAATTGCACTATTCGCCGAGACGTAGGCAAGAAATGAGATACCCGAGTTCCAGAGCCTGACCCCACATCGTCAACCTTCTGGTTGTGCCCGTGGCTAAACTGCCTTTGCAAAGAAGAATGGTTATGACTACCACCAAGTGATCTCTCTCTTACACAAAGAAGCATGCGACCTGTTTATGTCACTTGCAGGAGTTAGCTCACTGTGTAAAGAGACCAGTTAAATAAACTTTGAAGTAAACGAAAGAAGAAAGTAAGCTTTTTTTTGTGCCAAATAACCAACATGACATTAGCAGAATAAGCTGTGTTACAGATAATTCCAAGATTTGAAATCGACTCAAAGCATTCTCAAACCACTTTCTATGCCATTTAACTTCCAAGGTCAAGGAAAAAAAAAGTGACAGTGAAAGCAAAATATACTATATAAAAGGTTAATCCTCCCAGGTGATGCTTCCACCTGCACTTGTAGCAGGAGAAGATTAAGATTTATCTGTATTTACAAGAACTTTCAAGACGGAGATCTTCCACATGGATTATATTCCCATAAGGCAAGCACTATGACAAAGACGTACAATCAGCAACAAGTGAATTAGTTAAATGATTGGTAATCATGTAGAAAAATAATAAAAGTGGAGCAGAACGATAACATGATAATCCCCGCTGAACCAGAATTAAAAAAATACTATCATAAGGGTCAAGCTACTTAACTTAATGAACTGCCAATGTTTGGCTTAAAGGAACTGATTCAATCCACAGCATAGTAAATTATGAGTAATCAAGATTTTACTCCATAAAATTGCAAAAGGTGATAAAGCAATACAACATCTTAACCTTGATGTTAATGCCATATCTGGAACATCCCGAGGTCTAAATAAATTGCACTTTCAGATCTGATGTGATTGCACACATAAAAAAAAGGTCTTGGTTTGAGACATAAAAGCAAAAGCAAGAGCAAGAGCAGGATGCGTACCAACAATGTCAGTGCTTGACACTCCTTCAGTTCTCTTGATTTGCTTATAGCGACCAGCCTTTTTGGCCAAGGCATATGCATCAGTACCATCTGGTAGTAGACAAGGGTCATCCCCATGGATGATAAAATCTATGTTGTATTCAGTGAAGAGCTTATTCATAAATTCTTCAGTGATAGCATAAGGAGCATTTGGAATGACCTCGTCAACCCACTTCACTGCACCTACCATTATCATCCTACCAAAAAGAGGAAAATAAAAAAAATTACATACAGAATAATCAATAATGTACAAATCACTGCTGAGGGAATTTCAATTGTACAAGGCAAAACAATGTCAACAAAATTATCTTTATTTCATGACAATGTTACTTCATAAAATACAAAAGCCAAATTTTGTATCATTTATATATTTGCCACTCAAATTGACAACTATATAGGATCCATACTCTGAAAAAAAGTCCTTTCTATTATGTTTGGGCAATTTTTTTGGGAGGGGGGGTGGGGAGTGGGGGCATGGGGGTGACACTAATGATAACCCCTATAATGTGATCGAACGGCTGAAAAAAATGGAGGAAGAAGCAAAACAATAACCAACAGAAATGACTACGAGAAGTATGTGATACCAAAAACAACATCCAATAACAGGAGCAGCCAATATGGTTCCTCAAAGATGGCCTTAGATATTTGAAGAGGCACTGTAATAAGGATTCTGAACTGGCAAATTAATGATAACAGACCTTGCATTTTGACAAGGACAAGCCAATAGTGAAATGGATTCAAGAATATGTAAAATTAGACATCCATTCAAAAAAAATTGGAGAACTACTGATGAAAATCATGAAAAATCACAGCATTACAAGAACTAGGAGTTCAGGTATACCATAACTAATTGAAAGACAAAAATGCGGCAGTGAAGACTCAAAACATTTATAGGGTTAACAAATTTGTACTGGAACAAATTTGATAAGTGACAATAAAGGTTCAAAAAGGATAGTCATGTATTGTACAGTTGCACGTTAACTACTAAAGAAATAGTCATATATATATATATATATATATATATATATACACACACACATATATATATATATACACACACACACATATATATATATATATATATATATACATATATATATATATATACACACATATATATATACATATACACACACACACACACACACACACACACATATATATAGCATAGTATCACAAATTTTATCAAATGAATTTTTTGAAAAATCAAATAGTCATCTGAATTGTGATAACCAGTGACCAAAGAACTCAACAAGCTCAAGTTACTTGTTGTCCTAAATATGCATAGCGTCATAAAACAAGAAGATGAGGATGGCAATTAATTGACCAAGAGAAGATATAATGAAAAAAAGTAATTAGCCACAACCTAATCAAAATTGGAAACATTATTAGAAGGATAAGAACAGGTAATGTCTACTAAAGTTCCTTTCACTGGAAACTATAAGCACAACTCTCGAGAAATCCACATAAGACCGACATACCTCTCGTGCAGAGGAGTGACGGGGGGCCCTTTGTTAGCCGTGATCTCGTCGTCGCTGACAACCCCGACCACAAGCTGATCGCCGAGCGCCCGGGCCTGGCGCAGGGCATTGCAGTGGCCATAGTGCATCATGTCGAAGCACCCGTCCATGTAAACCCGGACGGGCTTCTTCCTCCTCCGCCGGATCCAGGAGAACGGCGGCGGGAGCCGGCCGAGGCGGACCGAGAGGAGGGAAAGGGCGAGGAGCAAGCCGCCGAGGAGCCACCCCGTCATGGAGCTGCGGCTTCCGAGAACGTTCATGGCACAGCCTCCGCTTCCCATCGCGAGGAATAAGAGGGTAGGGTGGGATCTAGGGTTTCTGGACTCTAGGATTGTTTGGGGATGGTGGAGCTCCCCCCGTCATCCGGGGACTCCGATCGTGCCATTATTAATAGGGTCTAAGAGCGAGCGGCGATTCCTGCTTCCTCGGGGCGACGAAGAGAGAGAGAGAGAGAGAGAGAGAGAGAGGTGAAGGTGGGAAACGGAACAGGCCGGCGTCGACCGAGCGGGTGAAGAGACTAGGGGTGATAAGTGACTAGGAACCGTCGGATCGACGGATCTGATAGCTACCGTTCAAAGTATGGGGCGGTTATCGAGGAACGTTGTGGTCGCCCGGTAGATAGGGTTGGAACGAATGGGTGAGAAAACATGGCATCCAATGGCGTCTCGAGGCTTCAAGCATAGCCCGTAATGCCGCCGATTCTGATGCTTGATGCTTGATGCTTGATGCTGCAGGGGGGAAAGCTGTGAAGAGAGATGACAACGACGAGGTTCTTGTTCCTCACCAAAGTTATTCGAGGACGGTGAAAGGTGACACGACGTGCCTGCACAAAGATATGGAAAAGGTTTGGCAACTTAGATCATATTCGATTTTGAAGAGTAGGGAAGACAAAAGGTAGCCGAGTAGGAATTCCAGTGTATACGATATTAATTAATATGACTTACTCATCGTATGAGGTCATCGTCTTCATTATTTAGTATCTTATGAATGCATCCATCTCTTATTGAAAATAAAATTTTTATGTTGTATGACGTTAAATTTTAATTTATTATTATTTTTTTTTTTTTTTTTTTGTGTTCGACCAACCCACAGTTTTATTATCATACGAAGGACTAGTAATTTCTTAAATTCAAATGCTAGTATCTCTATATGACTTATATTCTTATATTTCTATGCTCATTTTTTCTTATACTTGCTGATTACCTTTAACACATTCTCGTTAGATCTTTCATATTTTACATATCAAATATTTTTTATTATGTTTATCGTACTGTGATATCATATATTACGAATTTAGCTAGTTTTATCTAGATCGTATGACATTCTTACGTATTTATCCACAAAAGGTTAGTCTCCTCGTAAATTTTTAGTATTTTTAAGGAAGTGTTAACAAGAAGACAAGTTAATAAAAACGTTATACTTAAGATCTCACAAGCAAATATTTTAGTTAATATTTGAAATATAATAAATAAATAAATAAAGACTTTACAAGCTCCAAACAATCATACAACAAATGGTTCAAGACAAACTATCATAATCAAAGTCATACAAGTGTTCATATAACACCACTACAAAACTATGTAGCGAACTAGTCCTATACACTATCTTAAATGTCTATCCAGTCTTATGTCACCCAAGTAGCTTCATGGTGCCAAGATGACTGATATTTTGCATTGCTCTATATACTTAAAAATATATATATAATAACTATCTGAATAGTCTATTTTTAAGTAATTTTCCCTTAAATGATGACCACACATCAGGTGTGTACCAACCTAAATTTACTATAAAAATCAATTAAAATAAAATTATCAAGCCTATTATAAGCACTTTATATGCCGCTTAACGTATGAATAGAATCAAACAATATGAAAATACATAAGTATTACATAGATCAACTTATCTACGGACTTGTTCATAACTTATAATCATACCCTTTTTATCACTTTGATAAAAATATCCATCAACCACCCTTGGCCATCTCAACTTTCGCCTCATAGTTCCACCATAATCAGTGTCATTCGTTGTTTGCTTTCCCTTTTGCTTCCTCCTCTAATGAGAGTCAGGGTTGAAGGTGCTGGGTGATATTACTCACAAAGGATAAAGATGATGGTGTGTCGATGATCATAAATAATTAGTAAAGGATAAAAAATATTTTTATTGAATTGATGAAGAAATATACCTAAAAATTAATTAGGGGATACTATTGAGTAAAAGTCAAATAGTAATTTTTTAAAGTAAAATGTAAAAAAAAATCTTTACTTGTACATATGGAAGATTATACAATCGCACGCTTTACACACTCGGAATATCGAATTGCACGAATATTACCATAAAATTATATTATTTGCATGAACGCTTTTAAGATTAATAACCATTTCAACAATTTTGCCGCTATGTTGGCCTAAACCAATTTCGCCGATCGAACACAAATCGAGCCGTAAATAAACCAAATTCAAGTGAGGTCCTAAACAATTTTGCCGTTTAATCCGCGGCTGACAGAATCCAAATTGACTCACAATTAAACCAAATTCCAGTAAGCGCCGACCGGCCACTTTACTCACTCGGACCATCTCCCATTACTTAGGTCGTTAACTAAGTCGTGACTCGAAGCCGCGCTCTTAAGAACCCGATGGGGTTGGTCTCCTCGTTGAAGCCCTAACCCACTGGTCTTCGTCTCCGTCACTCGGTATTCTCCGGCGACAGGGCGCGGCTCCGATCTGTGGTGGTAGCATTCTTTTCCCTGTTATTATTGACTTTCATCTGTACCCGTCTCTTCTTTGCTTGCGTTCATAATGCATAAGCGGATCTGATCTGGATCTCCTCTACCTGTTATCTATCTTTTTTCCCCCTTTTGCTGCTTCTCCTAATCTTTTGTTCTGAGCTGGATTCTTTGCTGGAAGGCTTGTATCCAGATTTCTTCTTTTCGATCGTTTATTGGTATTGCATCTTGAACTTGGATTTCGTTGTCTTTCGGTCTTGTTGTAGGATGAATTTGTCGATATGTCATTTTCTTGCGGATAGGAGTTCTCTATGCCTCTGTGGAGTCCCTCTGTGTTCTCATTATTCCTGTTCAAAAGACCAATTTTTGGAGCTGTTCTATCTGTTGTGCTTTTGTGTAGTATCTGACGGCTGAGGAACGCTGTGATTATAGTACGGCGGCCTTCTTTGCTTTGCTAGAATCAAAAGCCCTAGGTTTTTTAAAGTGGAATGGACTAGTTGCCCTATTTGCTGCTGGTCTGATTCCACTTAAAACCATTACTAACTTAGCCAGTCTAGCGACCTTCCTTTCCCAGTCGCGCTGACAAACAGCTCGAGATGCTTTACCTGATGTAATTGAGACTCTCGGATGATTTAATAGTTTGCTGGAACGCGCTGTGCATCTTGATGAACCCTTGCTCAAATGGACAATAAGGCACCCACAATGACGGCACCTGCCTGGTTCCATGAGATTGTCAGATGAGAAATGATGGATTTGCTTGTAAGAACATGATTGTACCAGTCCTTTATATATCAAACCATCTTGAAAAAGGATAGTTAACTTAAGTGAGGGCGGCAAGATCATGGTTATCAGATACATATCTTTTCTTTTAATTCCTTTTCTTTGATAAGTTATTGCCATGTATTTGTTTGTGCTTAAATTTTGTGCTATTCTTTTGTTATTACATGGTTTTACTCCCAATGATGCTCTCCTAATTTGTTTTGTGTAGGATAGACTCCATGGCTGGTCCTGGGAGATCCATGCTTTACTCGCTACTTTCATTTGCAATCATTCTCTCACTTCTTGAGATGTATAGAGAAAAATTGGCGTCTTCTGAGTTGTTGACAATCTTTGGTGGTTTCATCAGTTCTCTTTTGTTTCTTTTGTTGCTCACGGTGAGTTTTCATGTAATTTTCTTGTCATTTTTATTTACTGCAAAACTGTGGAAGAAGTTCATGCATGTTAATTCACTTCAAATACTTGGCTGAGTAATTGGTGAGGGTAATTGATGCAACAGGATAATAGGCAGAAATGCCATTTCAACTCTTTGTTTAAAAGCAGTATATTGTTTGCTATAAAAAATGAGCCTTGCTGATTATGATTTTTAATTTTGAGTGTCTGTGGTTAACCTTCAAAATTTTGCATTGTGATTATACCCAGTAAATTAGGGTTGGTGTAGTAATTTGTCTTGCAGAAGCTAAATAATGTAGTTTTGAGTAAAAATATTTCATATACTTCCTACTTCAAATTGGATATTAATTTTAAACAAGGCAAAGGAGGTGGATGACACAGTTGATTTTGTAAGATAATCAATCTACTGTATTCTCTATTTACTGCCTTCCTGATTTGGACACTTGTAACATGTATCCCTAGTTTACTGGTTAATACACTTTCAGAAATCATTTTGTAAGTTGATCTTTTTTTTTATTGGTGGATTCATGTGCTTTAGGATGAATATCCAAAGTCATACAACCAGGTTAATAACACAATATCTTATGCAAATGCCACTTGACAAACCATCTTTTGATATAGAAATTTCAGATTACCACTATATAACATTGCAAGTTCACTTTCTTTGGTAAATCTCCTTCATTTGGTTGATGTCATGTGGTCTAGGATGAATAGCTGTGGTGCCATTTGGTTAGCGCAAGAATCTTGTGCGAACATTATCTCATTTGTGTTAATTTGAATATATTCTGCAGTTCATTGGCAACTACCAAGAATCAAGTGGCACAAGGACAGGATGGGGTGCCGGTGAGCTCAATAATGTTTAAACTAATTTTGATTGACATCATCTGACACTTAAGTTGTTTAATTGACTTCTTTATATTTCTTGCAGTTGTATTGGCTGAAATTGCTGCTCTTATTGCTGCTGCCACAGTTCACCGTGTTTGTATAACAACATGGTATTTAACTAAATGCTTTGTTCGTCTATGTGAAAATGCATCGCTCTTGTCTAATTTTCTGCATGACCATAAACTGCTATGGATAAATAATACAGTTCTACTTAGATCCTGATTGCATATTTTTGCTCTATGGTTTTCCCATCAAATAGATATGTGTTTGATTTGGCTATTTGAAGTCTGTATGATAGTGTTTCAGTTGGATGGTTGATACCATGTGAATACGTTTAGTATCTTTAAATTGCTTGAGCTTCTTACCAACGTGGGGTTTGGGAGGTTCAAATTTATGCAGCTTTTACCCTGCATCCGGGGATGCTATTTTCATGACTAGTGCTCTTACATCCTAACCTAGTTGCAATGGAGCAACTGTAGCATAAATTTGGCTTATACAATGTGGGCCAGTGATCATACTGTTAACCCTGCCAAAAACTCATTGTTAAGTTATTAGTGCGAAGATGGATGCAAGAGCTAAGTTCAAGAATTGATCCAACTTTGTCGAAATTAAATAATTCTTGTACCATATGAGTTAATTTTACAAGTTCCCTGCAGATGGAAGGCTGTTTATCCAATTTAATTATAACCTAAAGGATCTCCTGGATATGGAATAATCTGTGCATTTCTACTTCATGAGAGATACATAGTGGTTTAATGTTATTAACATGATTTTGCTGCCAACAATATCCTATGACTTTTAAATGCTACAGAAAGTTGCAGTTCCCTGTTCCCATTGCTGAAAATTGTAGAAATTTTATACTTCTGATTTTATGTTTTATGAGATTGTGTTTATTTTGCATTCTACATATTATTTCTAGGCCTCTAATCATTCTGGTTCCCTGTTTTTGCAGCTTCTTGTTCTCTGCTGGTCTTCTATACGAGGTTAACAAGCTTTCAGGAATGATGCTTTCGAAAAATGAACCAAAAGGGAAGCGGTATTGAGTAGCAATGACCTCATGAAAAAAGAAAAGCTCCACAATCATGAGATGGGAAGCCCGCGATTAATGTATGATCTCGTATGGCTGTTCTATATGATGCCAGATCTCTCAATTTCCAAAAAATAAAAAATTCACATTTCGGATTGTTTTTAGTACGTTAATTAGAAGTACATTTTGTTTGTTCCTACTGAGTTTTCAGATGGCCAAAAATTCATCTTTTGTTATGGACCCTGTCGATGTGCTTTATGTTATGCTAAATTGTAGCATGTTTCCTACAGAAACTGCATTATTGATTTTAACCGAGAAAACGTCGAGCCAGCGATTCAGTAGTAGCAGAACATAACAACTCACTGATGCTTATATGAGGATCCTGAAGTCAACTTTCGGAGAGTATATGGAAAACCTTGTGAGAAGCTAATTCGGTGGAGGCATTGCCTAAATATAAATGAATATTCTTTTCCTTATTTCAATTTTCAAAAACACAAACGGTAACCAACTCATCCTGTATAATTCAAAAGCAGTCCACCTTCCTATCGCGAGCTCGCTCCTTCCTATCCTCCGTCTTAAGAGCTCGCGTTCGGTCGGTGGATCCTCCCACACCCTTCTACTACGCTACCTTGTTTATCCGCTCCTTCCCTCCCGTCTCTGTTCCTGCGAGCCTACCCTATCAACGCCATCCTTCTATTGATCATCGTGCGTGCGAAGAAGATGATCAGCATCCGATGGTAGCGGCGGGGCGTCAGCCTTGTGCGCAGTTCTTAAGACGTGCCTTGCAGAGGGATGATGAGACGAAGCGCTCATGTGAGTGTTTGTGTCGTCTCTGATACTGATGCAGGTGTTAGCAACCCGAAGAAGCCTCCTGTGTGCGCGAATGGGGTGGTTCTGCGGTGGAGATTTTATGGCCTTCTTGGTGCGCTCTCTGGTGTAAGAAAGTCATTTGCGTCATGCGAACAACATGTTTGATGATATGTTACAGTGAGGTCTCTCTTTTTGTATGACAAGTGACACTTTATACGCTCTTTGATAAGGAGCGAAAAAGGGGCGTTTTAGTTGTTGGGTAGATGAATTAAACAGTACGTAAGTTTGCAGGTGGAATGAACATGATAGTGTCTGGCCCGCCGAACAAGATACCATAGGAGCATCTGTCTCCCCTTGATGTTATTACATAGGAAGAATAAAAATGCTTCTAAAAATAATGATGACATGCAAATAAGCATTCTTTTGGCTGAGGAGATAAACCGAGCACTGTTTCTGGTCAAGAAAATGCTGGCCTGTCTGTTTGATGGGGATAGAAATGGAGAACAGACAAGTTTCTTCTTTGGAAATTTGATAATGAATCACTGTGGTGCACCCTAGGGAGCAGGTTTTATCCCTCTATCATGGCTGACAACTATTTATGTTGAAGTTATCCAACTACCTCTCACACAAGAAGGCTCCTCAGGCTACAACCATTCATCTTTCAGGAACTTGTATAGATTGGTGCGTTTTATTTTTTTCTCTACTTATGTATCTTGTTAAAAGACCCTCTTGCCATTTTCTACAGCAAAATTTATAAGGTCGTTTTTACTTATGATGTTAATACTGTGCTAGTTATTAGTGTGTGCATATGTTAATCTGTTATGTTGTTTCTCTCTGCAAGTGCATTCGTTTCTGAAATTTTGCTTGCTATCTTCAGTATATGGTGCACTAGGAGCATTTATGTTTTGGGAACTAAATAGCATAGACTGATTTGCTACCTTACCTTTAAAACTAGAAAATGTCAGTCCCCTAGGTCTCTACGTAACTCATTCATTGAAGAATCCATACATGTCTTCATGGCAGCAATGCTAGTTCGTGTAGTATGGTATACACTGGATAGAGTATAGATCCTGTCTGCTGCTAGCTGGCACTTAAATGCATCAAACCCTAAAGGGAATACAGATTGTTCGTTTTATTTCATATAAAGAATGCTCTCTCTCTCTCTCTCTCTCTCTCTCTCTCTCTCTTGTAATCCAATGTTCAGTTATTTTTATGTGCAGTAACAGTCCTACCAATGTGTTCGTATGGAGTAAAATTCTGAAATAGTCATCTTCATTATTAAAGATATCGTGTCAATGTTAGTTGAGTATAGTTCAAGAAACAAGCATTATTGAATGTTGGAAACAATGTCAGTGGAGGTGCTAATCAATTGGATGCTTGTCTGGACCTTGATGAGCTTTCGTAAACTCTATTAGGTCAGAAGGTGCAGGAGGACCTTGATTCATTTTAAAACTCTCCTTCCAGCATTTGGAGATGAATTCACAGGGATTAGCCATGAACAAACCTTTTTGTTCCATCCAGTAAATAATCTCTAATATTGTTCTTAGTCCAGTCTATTAATTCAAAGTTCAGATATATTTTTAAGTGGAGTTGCAGCCAATGTGTCAGTATAGAATAACATCATGAAATGGTTATCATCATTATTAGAGATACTTTGTTCATATTGGTTATGTGCAGCAGAAATAGAGGATTTCGTTGTTAAAAAGGAATTAATGTTGTTGAGAGATGTTTGAGTGACTGTTATATCTATAAAGCAATGTTGTCAAGAGACATACAGGTGCTCAGACAAGGCGAGACATTCAACCAAGTGTCACTTAGGCGAGCACCTCAGTTGAGGTACTAGGTGATCTAATGCTCTGTAACCTTGATTGAGCTTCTGACCCAAAACTTTGTACCCCAAAAAGCTTCCCCTCCGTCGCCTGCTTGTGATCCTCTTTCTCTTATTCTGTTCCATAAATTATAATTACATCTTAAATTCATGCATTAGGTTCATACAGAAAAAAGAATAGTTGGACTACTGTATATTAAGTACAATCAAACATTCAAGACTTATTACTGATTTATAATGAAATTGTGATTCAAATGAATGATTGGTCGGGAAATGAGTGCTAACATGTCTAATGACATAAGATGATATGGTGTTTGATAATTACAATTTGATAAATAAAATTATAGGTAGACATTAACTTTAAGTATTCAGCAAGCAATGCTTTCGGTTTTAGTCTCCTTAACAATATCATAGAGTTCTTCATGTACACAGCATGGTTGACACCCTCTTCCATAGCAGCAATTCTAAATGCAGACAACCAAACAGCTGCATCTGCAACTGGTACTTACAGTGTAAAAGCACTTGCAACCATTTTCAGTTGCAAGCAACCAAATGCAATCAGTCGAATTGATTTCAGCTTCACCAAGCAATGCTTTCAGTTTGTCTGCTTTGAATGTGCATAGCATGGTTTACACCTTCTCTTTCAGATGCATTATGATGTTCTATGAAAGGCGTAGTGCAATGTCTTTAAAAAAATTAATCACTATGTAGATATTGTTACATCTATACCTATGTACGCTTTCTTTGGTAGGTTGAATTGAACAAAACTTGTTATCCTCGTATTGTTGGGTTTGATGCTCAAAATGATTGCTGAATCAGTGGTAGAAATGGAATATTGTATGTTTTCTGTCCAAATTTAAAAGAAGTTGAAGATCTTTATCAGCAAAGGAAACTAATTGTTTCAAAAGTGTTTGCATATAATGCATGAAACGAAGTGAAAAATCCTAGAGTGTTCTTTAGATGTTTGCATCTACCCTTATTTACATCTTCAACTTCCCACTTAATTCAGAAAGGTAGCATGCTGGTCTGATTTGGCCTCGGCATGGGCGGTACTAAGGATTGGAAGAAATAATCTTGGTTTGTTGCATCCATGGCAGGTGTTGATCCCAAGCTCATGTAAGTGCTCTGCAACTCATCCAGATTCAAGTCCATGAACCATTCATTATCTTCTTTCGGACCTTTTTCCACCATCTGGAGGCCAATTGTTTGCCTGGCGCTCCATGCTTGCACTCCAGCAGAAGCTTGTGATGGGCTGCCTAGATCATTGAAATGCGGCAACACAAAATCATTTTCAATTTCAGAATCTGGTGTTCTGAAGCTGTCTGCTGCTGACCATGCCTCGTCCGATGAATCGATGGGCTCTCCAAAGGACGTCGCCCTTTGTTGCTGCTTCTTCTCCCAGGTATTCTTCTTGTTGTACAGCCGGCAAAGAACCCAGTCATCCAACTGCACTAGTCCAAAGAGTGCTTCCATTATCTCTATGGTCACATGCACTATTTTAGCAGATTATATATATGATGTTATCGTTGATTCCATACCCTCAGGCTTCCCTTGTTGGCACGGCGGTCCGTATCGGCCACTCTGTATTCATGCATAATCCAATCGGTCTTCACTCCTCTCGGTGCTTTCCCGGAGTAAAAGACCAAGGCTTTCTTGATTGCAAGAGTTGTCTTGCTCCCCTTGGTCGAGATCGGCTTATCAGCACCGGTCGCCTTCCAGTATCCCTTCCCGGCAGACCGGTTCGGCCTCGAGCCGTTCGGGTACTTCCGGTCCCGAGGTGTGAAGAAGTACCATTCTTTCTGTCCAAATAATGCCTTATCTGCATATACATTGCTGTCTGTGTTACCCAATCAAAGAATGAACTTCTTGATTCATCTATTGTTTTATGGGTGCAGTGCAGTACCTGGTAATTCCCAAGGATTGTACTTGTATAGATCAATCTCGGCGATGATAGGGACGGGCAGGCGTTGGCAGGTTATCTTCCGGCACAGGTAGTGCACGACGAGCTCTTCGTCGGATGGGTGGAACCTGAATCCCGGCGGCAGGTTGAGCTCGGCCTCCGCGTCTCTCTTCCTCGCCATCCGTTGTCTCCTCTGCTGGCTGACAGCCAAGAAGTAAGCCTCTCTTTCTCTCTTGGTGTAATTGTAGTATGTTTGTATCAAGTTTCGAACACACACACTCACGCAGACGAAGGTAGATTCATATATATCTTATGGACGCGGATCGGATAGGATATATAGGGGAAGGAGACCACACATGAAGTCCCGGAAGCCTTCGGCTTACGGTCGAGGTGATTAATGTGCTCCTGTCCGCAGAGACTTAAGGTGAATTATTTTTACATAGTTATATTAAATCCTCACTGACCAACTAATTATCATATAATTACTTTTTATGCGGGAACTCAAAGAGCAGGAAGGAAAGGAGAGGCATGTAGACAACAAGGGGATTAATGATCATAATTAGGTTTTCTTTTTTAGAGCTCATAATTAGATACTTTTCTCTAGAAAGGGGATTATGATCGGAATGGGTGCATCTCCTTAATTACAACCCCTCGGCTCACGTGACGGATCCGTGCGGATCCATTGAACCCGGAAACGAAAGATCATGGCCACTATGAGGAGCACCGCGTCCCGTGATTGGTCCGCACGCAGTGCATTGCACCTGGGCCTCCTCCTCCGCCTCCGCCCCCGCCACCGCACCCCTTATTTTCCTCGTTTGAAACTTTGGCACCTAACCAGCCGAGTTGACTCGGATATCCATTATGCTTTGTTTGATTCATCAATGGATTGGATTTTTATGAGTCGGTTTGCTCTCGTTGCAGATTCTGACCGTGGGACTCGCGACGACTGTCCGAGTCAACACGCCCGAGTCGGAGGGAACAAAACGTCGTACCGTCGACAAGCCTTCAGGAAAAGGGTTTGACAACCCCACCCCGGTGTCGAGCCCTTTTCCTTGACCCCTTTGTTTCCTCACACGCTGATGAGTTAAGGACAGCTCAGCCGAGGATAAGCGTTGCCTTGAACTTAATATTATCGACGGTGCATATCTAATTAAAAGTGATATATTATCGTATAACATTGATAAATATTTGACCTACGAATTAATTTTCATGATCTAAAGATTTTAATGAAATAGGGTGGTTTTGAAGCCTCCTGACCACATCTGTCGTTATGTAAAGAAAATAATTAAAAACCGATCCGACACGTGTCCCGATCAGATGATGTGGATATGTTCTGGTGCTTTCCGCAGGCGCGATTCTGTTTGGTTGGATCATGCGGTGATGAGGTAATCCAGCTGTGTCGATCATTTTTGTGGCACATTCTTGATGTTGCAGTCCACCATAAGCGTGCATGTAGGCAATTTATAAAGGTTTGGTGAAGGAGCGGTGGTGGTCGTTTTAGTAGATTGCTCGACTTCCGAAAAGAGGGATTATTAAAAGGATGTTTCAAAATCTACCAAAGAATTTCCTGGTTTTTGAGTGATATTTCAATTTCAATTTGATTTTTAGACAGCAATTTTTACTAATTCTTGAAATTAAAGTTTTTCCTTGAATCATCTTTTCAATCCAAATTTTACACATTTATCCCAACATATGATCAAAGGACGACACGATTAGTGTTTTATCCGGCAATTTGAAATGTGTCTCTGACTAGAATCTGATACGTGGAACACGATTCGCGAATCGGTGCGTTGAAGTGACACATGTATGGATCAATTCCTTACACATGTAAGCTACCATAATTTACATGTTGAGATGGTGCCAGAATTTGCTACTGATAAGGTTGTGGCGGTAGATGGGTTGGTGATAACCGAGAACAGTTTGCCGCCTCGTACGTTATGGAAACTAAAACATGTAATGCGAGGAAAATATGTTGTGTTTTAGAGGACACTTTGGTCAGCACCTGTAGTCCATTGTCGGTACACTTAAAGCTAGTCCTTTTGGCTTCACCCATGTGGATGCGACGGTGAACATTGCAAGGATGGAAATCTTAGAAGCGCGTTCAGTTAACGTGGCACTGGTGCAAGCACAATCCGAGTCCGATAGCGATGTCATCTACAGCGTTGCTCTTGATTTGATGTACATTAATTTCAGAGAAAGCATATGATTCATACAGTTTTTTTATTTTTATTTTTATTTTTATAAAGGGTAAATGATGACAGTGAGATCCAATCTTTAGACTATGTTATCAACAATTAAGGTTTTCCCATGCTAACCTCTTTATCAATCAACCATCTATGTGTCTAGGTTGAAAGGAGACAAAAGCTATGCCTTATCGATCTGGCCCGTGGATATGGGTTAATACTTATGAGTTGTCTACACTTTTGTTATCTATGTGAAAAAATATCAAATTAAGGGTGTTAAAAGCGGTTCAAAGTTATCCCCTAAAAAATATTCTATAAAATGTCATTCCTTTACTATCAAGTATAAAAATTACTTTTAACATAATCTAGGGTCACTTTGTACTATTGGCGATTACACTCATCTACTCCGGGTAATTAATTTAGGTGTCGAAGGGACTAGCTTAGGAAACCTCTCTCGACTTCGATATTTATGTAGGTGGCATCTTAGATAATCTTATCGAGAGCTTGACATTCTTACTATTGTCACTCCTTTTTTGCCCCATCTGGTCCAACAAACGATGCTACCAACTCAGCTGCAATCCTCGGCTCCACCGCTATTGGCATCCATTGAGATTCTCCATCCCGACACGGTGTCGACATCGCAGGAGCACCTGAGGGCCATCTAATCGTAGACTGAGGGGGTACTTTGGTCCCCGACCATAGAATTTAGCGGATCATACCACCCTCACTCTGCTCCCCTGAATCCAAGACTAAGTCTGATAGGGATAAAAGTGGCCGGATGACGCGCCATGACGACATCCCCCCAGGAAAGCAATAACGCTGACAACTCCCACTGTCGTGCGACGACCTCCGACCTCGCACAGTTGACCACGGCAAAGCAGGACAACGACCTGCCCCCGCCCATACCCTGCTGCAAGCTGCCCCGCCACGCGACCCCAGCGGCCGCGTCAGACACCATCAGAGGCACCATCTCACTCCAGCAGGTGGCCACGTCAGGTAAACGCTAAACCTATCTATAAATACCCCCGAACTCTCAAGAGAAGGGGGAGGGAAACTCACTCAGACACAAAACACTCAGAGGCTCTTCTTCTGCCTCATCCACAATCCCCTCCACATCTTTCTCTAACTTGATCGTCGGAGGGGTCGGGCCGAGCTCCCGGCCCGACCTGTGTGCAGGTGCGAGACGGTGTCGCCTCTTCCCGAAGCTGCGGCGGAGCTGCCTCCCGACCCGAGCCGCCGACCCGAACCGCCGACCCGACCTGTCGAACCGACCTCGGAGCTGCCTCCCGACCCGAGCCGCCAACCCGAACCGCCGACCCGACCTGCCGAACCGACCTCCCGACCCGAACCACCGAGCTCGGCCGTCGGGAGACCTGGAGGAGCGCTCCCACGGAGATCACCGCCTTCCGGACCCGAACCCAGCCGCGACGGCCCCGAGGCCACGGCTAAAAAAGTTACTTACCGTAACAAAGTCAGTAGACTTGACGGAGGGTTCCTTACAACAGATGGACCAACGTTTGGAGGAGATGCAACGAGAGTTCCAACAATCAAATGGGGAGGCGTCGATCAACCCCACCTTAGGCTAGTCGTCATTCACCCAGAAAATCTAGTAGGAATTGATTCCAATGAACTTTCGTCTCCTATCCTTGGAAGCGTTCAATGGGTGAAGGAGTTTGAACTTTACTTCCTTGGGAATGTATGCCCTTAGCCTTTAACGATAACACTCCACGGACTTAAGCAGGAGGAGGAAGAAATGCTCGCAGACTTCATCGCTCGGTTCATAAATAAGATCCGAGGCGTAATAGATGTCCATCCATCACTCATAATATATACCTTCATGATGGGGCTCATGCCCTCTCGCCTCTTTTGGTCATTGATAAAGAGGTTATTGGTAACTATATCTGAGGCACTTCAAAGGACCAATCAATACATTGCTACCGAGGCAATAGTCTCGGGCAAGCGTGAGAAGTCACGCAAGAAGTTAAAGCAGGAGTGACCACAATCAGCCCCAACCCAAGGTCACCGTGATGAAGAAGAAATAAATGACCCAACTTACCTCGCCCAAGGCCTGAGCTGACCTCTTTAAATATGACTAAAACCAAAGTTTTCCTACAAATATGGAAGGAGGGACTCTTAAGCAGCCCTCACCTAATGAAAACCCTGTTCGTGAAAAGAGATAAGTTTAAATATTTTCGGTTCCATCGAGATTATGGCCATGACACTGAAGAATGTCATGACCTGAAAGAGCATATTGAAGAGCTCATACGGTAAGGGTACCTTGGGTGGTTTGTTCGAAAGCACCGGGAACCCTCACCTCGACCTCAAGGGCTGATGGAGAGGTAGATTGAGGGCAATGGTGTCGACTTACCACATTGTAACGGACAAACTTCTAAACAAGATGTTGGATGTAATGCTTATGTCTGTCCGTTGTCTTTTGGCATGTTCATGCCTTGTACAGCAGGTAGAGGGACGGCCGAAGGCTAAATAGTCCCATGTTAGTTGGGTTGGTGGCCTCTTTAGGCTTGTAAATAAAGGTTGTGTCATGTGGACACGTGCGAGAGCTTTTCGGTCTGTAATGGACCATTTTACCCTTTGTTGTGCAACTATTCAGAGCTTGTAAAGTCTGTTTGTAATTTGCATTGTCTATGAAGTGTTTTTCGGACATGTTTGCTTGTGGATCCCGATTGAGGCGTTCTCTTTAACCCGTTCTCTCTTTTGTTGGTCCTAAGGGACAATGGGAGGCTTCGGGGAGGCTGACCTTTGCGGACGGACGCGCGAGGGTGCCGCACGCCTTAGGCAAAATCAGCTAAGGTCGTGACAATATGGTATCAGAGCGGGACAAGCACTCATAGAAACACTTGACATGCAAACGTGGGGGACCTAGCGGGGCTGCGTTGAGGGCAGTCAGCACACGCGCGACCGTTTGAGGGAAAACGGGCATGGAGATGTAGGGAAAAGAGTCGCTCAGAGGAGCGAGCATCCGAGATTGGCATTCAGAGGAATGGCCAACCCTTCGCGCAAGAGGCACCACGAGAACAGGCAAGCTTGGTTGAATTTGGAGCGCACAAAGGTTGGGATGGCTGAGTTTGAGCTACGGCTCAACGTTGACAACTATACTTGATGGTGCTCTAGGCAAGCGAGGCGCTTTGCAAGAATGAGACCATCCAAGGTGGAATGAGTTGTTCAACGACCAAAAGAGTTATGCAAAGCTCACAGAGGTGAGGGGAATTGCTAACTCGAAGAATTTGGTACTCATGCATGGGCTTGTATGCGGACGATGGAATGTTCGTGGCCATCCCAAGGCGATCGAGACTCGGCGCCATGGAGCATTGAAACTTTCTCTTCGTCATGTGAAGGATACGTCCGGAGGAGGCTGAAGTGTGCAACGAGTTTAGCATGTTGCTAGGCCTTGAGGGGTGCGGCGGTGGCTGTATTGACGTGGAGGCGCAATCTAGCAAGTGCGTTTGCAAGAGGCAGAACAATGCACAGTTTGTTCAGCAGATTGGAGTAGTCCAAGGGGATGGGGGTCTCCGAAACGAAGAGAGATGTTGCTCCAATGGGACAGTTATCTAGGAGGGATAAGTCTCGGCACTCCAGAGGGAGAATCATGTGAGACGGACTTCACATGTTGAGGAGGAGTACCTCACAAACAACAACTTCACGAAGCTCGATGGACTGAGCAAGCGGCGAGGAGTTGTCGCATGATCTCGCTCGAGAGAATGCATTGGTGGATGCATTGCGAGATCAAGTGGGGGAGTGACCTGAAGCAACTTAAATGAAGGCACACTTAGAGTCGATATGGAGATCGGACTCAAGGGAGGGCTGACCCGTGGAATGGAGGGCGCGAGGGCCACCATCGACTCAATGCAAAAACGAGGAGCGGAGCAACTTGGGTGTAACTTGGCGAAGTACCCAAGCCGCATGAAGGGAGCCAGCAGAGAAGTTGGAACATGGAGCAGAAGCACAGTGCTTTCCTTAGACAGAGGTCAAAGACATGAACTCTTGCAGAGGCAAGGGTAGGATCATGTTGTTCCATGGGTCCTTCATTCTGACGGAGCGGACTCATCTTGCATGGTGCCAAAGATGAAGGGAGCTTCTGGGCACATGCACCTTATCTCGGAGGAGCATTTGATGGAGGAACTAAGGCGACTCAATTTGCGGAGGCGAAGTTGGGTTCAGAAGGTCTTAGCACGGGGCAAGAGGACGCAGAGGCGGGTACTCTTGAAGAATATGCCACAGTGTTGCCATTCAAGTTGCCATGAAGGAAGCAGTGCGCAGCGGAGATTGTGCTGGTAGGGGCAGAGGCCCAGGATCCAAACAATGGTGCACAAACTACAGTGAAGTCGGTGGACTTCGGGAGCTACTAGGCGACGGACTGCCCTAGAGTGGTGCTTCATCTAGGTGTGACCCAAGAGTGGGTGGATGAAGGTCGATTGCCAAAGGAGTGAACAAAATCGAAGGTGGAGGAGACCCTGCGATGTATTGGCAGAGGCCACACATGGAGGGTTCACAATTCGAGTTTATTCCACAAAGATCAGAATGCAATGGAGATGTCACCAGGAGGCGACATGGTGCAGCGGATCGTGGTGGAACAGTTCGTGGCAATGCGACACACACGACATTGTCCCGTGAGGGATGAGATCATATGGAGGTATGATCGGGAGCTACTGGGAGCTCCGCTTTGGTGAACAACATGACGGCAGGAAGGGCTATGGATTCAAGGAGTTAAGGCCATGGTACCGCAGAGGCGGGTCTTCCGGGCGTGCACCGAATTTTGCATCGGATGAAAACCTTGGTCATCAGCATATGGGGGCTGGGTTCCACCAAGGGAAAAGTTCGAATGCAAGTACCAGTGAGTTCCATGGGAGGGACTTGATCATGCAGAGGTATGATCGAAGCAACTGGAGAGTTGGACTGCTCCAGAGCTCATATTCGCTTAAGGGAGCCCGACAAGTCAGAGGACAAGGTCAAGTAAGCGAACGTTGCTACCAAGGAAGCTAAGGAGAACAGAATCGGTGCAAACTCTACAACGTGATGGCAGAGGCCATGCATGGGAGTTGTAGTATGTCTTTCCATCGACCAAACGGACTGCTTAGAGAACACAGAGGTGTTGAAGCAGGGGGGTCGAAAGGGGCGAGGAAGCGATGATGAGTCCAGAGGGACTTAGCTACCCGAAATCAAGCATCAGTCAGAATGGAGGTGAACTCAGAGGAGTGCCACAGAGACATTTCTACTGATCATGCAGAAAAGGGATACAGAGGCGAGGCGACGGATAGTAGGGCCATGGGCATGGCAGCGCCATGGTACCGCAGAGGCGGGACTTCCGTGCAAGTCATTGATCCCTTGCTCTCATGGAGGGAGAGCGCTTGGTCGTGAAAGGGGCCGAGGAGGTGGAGCATGCAGAGGCAATCTCCAAGTACCGGGACAAGGCTGAAGGGCAGAGGCCAAGAAACTTCGTAAGATCGGTGTCAACAAGTTTCTCATCAAGATAGCCGTAAGTGAAGGACTTCGGGTCATGCAAGAGTGCACGACCAAGGAACGAAGCAGGCAGTACGCGGTGCTGTACCTTTCCTACTCAGTGGAGTAGGCGGCAGGGTTGATGGAGAAGACGGTACAATCCCAGAGGCGACCTCATCTATCAGAGAATTACTCCAAGTTGGGGTGAAAACTTCCTGCATTCCAGAAGTTCAATGGCATTGAGAAGGTGAATCACAGTAGCTAACTCAATGCAAGGAGTGCAAACACTTCAAGTGCTTCAGAAGTGTGAGCAAAGAGCAGGCGAAGGCCAGTAACCAGCTTGATGCATGAAGTACAACCTCGAGGAGGCGGGCGAAGTCAAGTAACCTTTGCCTTCTCAATTCTTAAGAGAATAGGCGAAACCGAGTACCCCAGTTCTCTTATCTATCCAGTAGAGGAGCTCTGCACAAGTTCAAAGACCCTTCGAAGATAATAGAAGACAATAGTTGTCAAATCCTCACCAACGGTGATCAGTGCTACTGAGAGTAGATTGTCCGCTTCATTTCCCAACGAAATGCCAATCGAAAGCGGAAGTGATGCGAACCTACTTGGATGTGACAACTAACTAAAAGAAGAGTCAATGAGCAGATTTTGTGGAGGAAGGACCCAAAGCTTCAGAAGTTTGCGAGACGATGCTCGTTAAAGCTCCAACAAGCATCCACCCAGTTCAAGCAGCATTAGGAATTTTTAAGAGACTGGCGCAGTAAGGATGGTCTTTTCCTTCATTTGGCGGATCCGCAGGAATCAACAAGGATCAACACAACTCAGCCAACCCCACACTAGAGTCAGAGTCATTGGTGAGTTGAAGCAGCATGGCGGATCAAAGGTTCGACTACTCAGAAACAGCAGCGGAGAGCAGCTGGGAGCCAGGAGGCGCATTGCAGCTGGAGCAGAAGATTGAAGACTCAGCAAAGGCGAAGAGTTGCAGTGTTCACAAAGGCTTCGACGAGGACGTCGAAGGGATAAGTGGGGGAGAATGTAACGGACAAACTTCTAAACAAGATGTTGGATGTAATGCTTATGTCTGTCCGTTGTCTTTTGGCATGTTCATGCCTTGTACAGCAGGTAGAGGGACGGCCGAAGGCTAAATAGTCCCATGTTAGTTGGGTTGGTGGCCTCTTTAGGCTTGTAAATAAAGGTTGTGTCATGTGGACACGTGCGAGAGCTTTTCGGTATGTAATGGACCATTTTACCCTTTGTTGTGCAACTATTCAGAGCTTGTAAAGTCTGTTTGTAATTTGCATTGTCTATGAAGTGTTTTTCGGACATGTTTGCTTGTGGATCCCGATTGAGGCGTTCTCTTTAACCCGTTCTCTCTTTTGTTGGTCCTAAGGGACAATGGGAGGCTTCGGGGAGGCTGACCTTTGCGGATGGACGCGCGAGGTGCCGCACGCCTTAGGCAAAATCAGCTAAGGTCGTGACAACATGGCGATGAAGTTCCCGACGAGGGCTGATATTAGAGAGCTAAGAAGCAACCCAAGGGAGTTCACGCAAGTGCTATATGACGATGGTCTCCCTATTGAAGAAAACCTAACCTGAGGCACCACCTATGAACTCTTAAGACTTGTCCAAGTTCATCCCACATCTTGAGCCGGTGGAGTCGTTGATTGAAGTGCCCCTAGATGAAGCCCGACCCAATCAAACCATTAAGGTCGGGGCAACTCTTCCTGAGGAGAGGCGGGTATAGCTTATCAACTTCCTCTGAGAGAATATTGAGGTGTTCGCATGGTTGCCGAGAGACATGCCAAGAATTGACCTCAACATAGCTCAACATCACTTGAACATTTTCCCTGTGGCAAGACTGATAAAGCAAAGGCCTCGTAAGTTTGCTCATGACCATCAAGTCTTTGGGGTAGCTATTGAAACATTTTAGTCTTTGGGGTACTCGATGAATAGATCCTCCTCAATCTCTACCTCAGTATCTTACATTAAAACGGGTTAAGGCAATATAGTACCCGGTGACCCCCGACCTCTCCAGACTTTTCCTGAACTCGATGGAGGCCTTATAGTCGATGACTGCCTCCTCCAGATACCTCAGTATCATGGTCTTCTCAGCTTCCAACGTCTCCCTCAAAGCCGCCAACTCGCTGCCTAAACTCTGAATTTGCTCATTCAAGGCAGCCAACTGCTTGATCATAGTCATGACCCGCTCGTTAGCCACGACAACTTGCCTAACAAGCTAAGAGTTATAGATCCTCATTGAGTCTAGCTCTCGGGTAATTCGTAGCAGCTCGACCTCCATGTTACAATTGTTGCTTCGGACAATCTTCAATTGTTTGTCCCGATCAGTCAGGCGCCACTCGACCTCTTCCATCTATGTCACTAGCTCGACTCCACGAGCCTCTACTTCGGCGACAAGTGTTGGGTCTCCCATCTCCCTCTTTAGCCTCTCCACCTCCTCCCAAAGATTGTCGATCATAAGGGGCCATTGATAAATAACAGAGCCAACGTCTCGTACGTGGTCAAGAAGGGCAGTGATGTAGTGATAATGCGACAAGTCGAAAACAAAAGGGTTAACAATGATACAACAACAAGATACTAAAGGGGTTAGCCATGACTTGGCTCATAAGCACTTCATTACAGTAGCTTGCGTTGAGCAAAACCTCCGAGGGGGAACGGTAAGGCTGCTTTGCTATCCCGGAGCACAAGGACCCTCGGTAGTATTGCTTCGTGGCTCTAGCATGGCTCAATATTTTTTGCCTTTCTTGCAAACCTTCCCATCTTGGCTATGAAGACATGTCTGGAATTGGGTTTGACAGGTCGACTATCTTCAGTACTGCTAAGGGCAAGAACTTGCCCTTTTATAGGTCAAACACTGACCATTGCCTCTCTTCTCTTCTTCCCGAAGAGGACCTTGAGCTTTGAGGGTCCTTTAAAAACGTTGGTGCCTCGGGAGTAGGAGGCACTTCGTTCGGTTCCTTTTCGGGAATCTGCTATACCTCGAGTTTCTTGACCCATCGATGATGGGACACCTTCATGACCTTCTTCTTCCTTAGTTGACCGACAATGGAAGGATAATTGGACTGAGTTGGGGTCGACGCCTCGAGTGACGGCTCATGAATGGACAGGGGAGGAGTTGAAGAAGCTACCACTATACTTGAAGAGAAACCAACTCTCCTTCTCCTTAAGGCTTGAAGATCGATACTTATAGGAGATTAAAGTCATGAGGCTGCATAGGTTGATTTCTTAAATTGTAAAAAAGAAATGAGAAGGGGGGGGGGGAGGGGGGGGGTGTGGGGGGGTGTTTGTAAAAAGATCCATACCCCGAGAAGCTGAGTTGTGACCCACGTTGATTAGCTAGTCCTCATCCGTCTTCCTGACAGCCTCAAAAAAAGAGAGTATATCTTTCAATCGAAGCACTTGATCTGCCTCCTCATCCGACGTGAAGGGAAGTGCGTTATCTATAGAGCATGCAAAATAGGTGAGACTAAACCCCTAATCCTGACTTGTACCTTTGAGGAAGAAGCACTCTTTTCAACCCTTATTGTTGGAAGGGGTACTACTGACCTTGAAGTCCTCCCGAGCAACCAGGTAAGAGTTGTTTTTTGCCCTACACAATCGAAAATATGCAACAAAGAGTTTACGAGTCAGGATAATATCGGCATGGTAACACTCCCCAGTGAACACTACCAAATAGCGCCATGAGTTAGGCACCATATGTGAGGTGATATCCTCCACTATTGGAGGCAAGATACAATCACTGGGTGAAGGGGAAAGCGAAGTCCCGCCTTTAGAGCATTAAAAGACAAACAAAGGAACATAAACATTATGTTATATGGATGGTGATTGGGTCGAGGGACTTACAGCTTGAACTTCGCTGGGATGGAATACCTGGTCTGTAAGCTGTTTAAGAGTTGTGCTCATCACCGAGTCCTTATCATACGTGCTTCTCATGGACTCTATTTCCTGAAAAATCTTTGGGTTCACTGGGACCGACTCTCTTGACGAAGGAGAGGTTGAAACTTACTCCGTCCTTGGGTTGTTCGAGAATGGAGCACCAACCTCCTCGACCATTCGATAATTGTGAGATCCGAGCTTGTGCGAGAAAGAAAAGACATCCTGACCTGTAAATGCGGAAGTTCTTCAGGATCGAGATGCTGGAAGGCCGAGGTACTAGAGAGCCAACACGCCTGATGGACAAGACACCCAGGAATCGACCCGCCTTCAAGAAGAGGGCCAAGGACCAACTCGCTTTGAAGAAGAAGTTCCTAAGTAAGACCACAGAGGCTCAAATAAGAAAATGAGCCTCACCCCCATGACTAAGGGGGATTTATAGTGAGAGGATCAATCTCTCTCCTCCCATATTGAAGATAAGTGACCCTTCAAGTAGAATCCAAAGAGACGCTAATTGATGAAGGGGCACCTCGAAAAGTGCGTAAGTGATTGATGTGCGAAGATCACCTTAATAAGTAAAAAAAAAAATGTCGTCACGGAGGAAGGCACAAGGCAAAATATACCTGAGGCACGTGAGTCGATAAAAAACTAACTCACGTAAGAAGAAACCCACAATGGCAAGAGGCACAGGGTAAAATGTGCTGGAGACGTGTGAGTTGACAAAACCTAACTTGTGTAGGAAGAAATCCATCACGATGGGAGGTATAAGGTAAAATGTGCTCGAAACATGTGTTAGCAAAACTCGATCCGCATAGGAACAAACTCACTACAGCAGGAGGCACAAGGCAAAATGTGCCTAAGGCACGTGAGTTAGCAAGACTCAACCCATAGGAAGAAACCTACCACGACGGGAGGCACAAAATAAAATGTGCTCGAGGTGCATGAGTCGAGAAAATCCATCCCACCTGAAGAGAGCCCTTAGAGGCACAAGACAGACTAGGTCGGGAAAGCCCAACCCACTTAAAGTGAGGCTTGCCCGAGACACGGAGGTCAGAAAAACCTGACCTCGTCGAGGCTAGCTTGAGGTGGAGAGGTCGGGGGTCGACCCCCTCTTCGCTCGAGGTGGGTAGGTTGGGCACCAACCTCCTCCTTCGCTCAAGGCAGAGAGGTCGGGCGCCAACCCCCTCTCTGCCTGAGGTGGGCTGGTCGAGCATCGACCCCCTCTGACCAAGGTGGAGGGGTCGGGTGTCGATCCCCTCTTTACTTAAGGTTAGTAGGTTGGGCGTCAACCTCCTCTTTCGACCAAGGTGGAGGGGTCATGCATCACCCCCCTTTCCACCCGAGGCGGGCGGGTCGAGCGCTAACCTCCTCCGACCAAGGTGGAGGTGTTGGGCGTCGACCCCCTCTCCGCCTGAGGTAGGTAGGTCGGGTGCCGACCTTACCCTTTGCTCAAAACTAAGTGGTTGAGCATCGACCCCCTCCAACCAAGGTGGAGGGGTCGAGCGTTGACCCCCTCTCCACCTGAGGTGGGCTAGTTGGGATGCGTCAATTGCCTTGTTGCTCAAGGTGAGGAGGAAGAGCTCCCAGCCCCATTTTTGGGTGTGCCCAAGGTACATTGGTCTAGCACCCCTGCTCCCCCTCAAAAAAGTGATCAAAGGAGCATAAGGCCAACGTGTCAAATGAGTTAGACATTATGCTTCAAGACTCTCGCCAAAAATCTCCCGAAGCACGCCTTGATGGGGGGGGAGGATAAATGATAGAGAGGATATTATCGACCAACCACCGTCCGACATGTGTTCGTGTGGCATCTAGACTAGAAGGAGACAAAGGTAGACCCTTACCAGTCTGCTTATGTGGACATGGGTCCAAGGCAGATAGTTATGGATTGTCTCTTCCTTTGTCGCATACATGGAAAAGAAGCTACATTGAGATTGTTAAAGGTGGTTAAAAGCTATCCCCCTGAAGAATATTCTATAGAATATGTCGTTCTTTCGCTACCAGGTTTAAAAACTCACTTTTAACATAGTCAGAGGGTCACTTTTTACCATTAGTGACTGCACTCATCTTTCTCGAGTTATTAATTTGGGCGTCGAAGGGATCGGCTCGGGAAACCTCTCTTGACCTCGGTCTTTATGTAGGTGACACCTCGGATAACTTCCTTGGGAGCTCAATGTTTTCACCTCGGAGGTACCTCGGATAACCGTGCGTATACGGGTTTGAACCACGTCGGGCTGACCCGGATGTCAATAACATCTTCTCGTAATAGGATTCAATACAAAGTTTCATTTGGTTTGGGGCTGATTAGCCACATCTAATAGCAGTATGTTCATCTTAAACACTCAGAATCTACAACATAAATTTATAGCAGTCGATGCCACACAATAAACTGCTTTAGGTTGCGCAAGCCAAGAACTACAAGCCAGTGGAACAATCTAAATGCAAGACTTCAACATTGCAGCGCAAGTATTCAAGTGTTATAGGAATTGATTACATCTCAACATTGATTACATTCATGATAACAATGTAGAATTGTATAGGAATTGAGTTGTAATAGAAGTAGTTTGATGTCAGAAATGATATGCTCCCTTAGCCAAGGTGGTTGTTTGTCACTTGTCGGGTTGAACTATCTATCACGTACATGTTGAGGGGGAGTGATCAATATAAATTAAAATCATGTCTCGTCAATGGCATTCATCAAAGGTTTAAGAACATGATTGTCCATGCTACTTTTCTGACCACTGATTTATTGTCAGTGAGTGACCCAAGGACCAAGGCAACTGATAGGATCCTGCACTCAACATGCGATTAAGGCTTGTCTCAGAAGCTCTATCATATGTTGATAATGTGGCATATTTGCAAACTCATGTTCCTATCCCATTCATCATCTGAGTAGTTTGCTAGCACCTAAATCATGGCATGGTTACAAATACAATTTTGGGGTTCTTGTAAAATAGTATAATTAGATTATATCCTGCTCAATGACTATGATGTTGCTTTTAATTTTTGTTTTCTGGCAAGAAAACAAAAATTCACACTGTTAAAGAAGAATTGCTGCAGGCAGTGTGCCTCCTACTCTTCTGCAAAGAACTTGAAGGCCTCACATGCAGAGTTCTTTGTCTGCCTTGCCGTGATTTAAAGCTGTCATCTTAAACTTCTCAAGAAAGGCAAGTTTCTTTTCTTTCTCATTATTTTGGCTCAAACAAATTAAGTTTGCTCATTGAATGGGAACCATTACTGTGCATCGAACTCATGGCACATGCCAATGCATCCAAATTTAGTTTCACTTGTTGCTCAAACAAATATGGGTGACTCAATGCAAGAACTCAACACCACTGCAAGATCTAGAGAGAGATGTGTATGCATGGATCCTTACCCCTGCAGCCTTTGGCTCATCATCTTACTCAAACACTCTTAAGATATGGGTGACTATGAGACTTCAATGTAAATGGCCATCATACACCAAATAACAGTGATGATACAACAATAATATTCTTGGCAAACTTTTCCATGTTTGATGAGTTCATTCACTTATTGCAAATGCCTGTTCTTGAGTGAGTTGAGATCACATGGAAAACACAGTTTAATACTTTACATTTGAGAACAGATTTGAAGCTTTGGATATTTTCATGTAGATGATTGTAGTAGTAAATCAACATACTCCATCTGATCATTGTTTAGTGGGTAGGGCTGAGAAATCTGCCTGTCCTACACAGCCTCATCAGCAAGCCAACTCTCCAGCATTGTCAAAGGAGGGTGTTGATCATCCAATATCTTCTGCCCATCAGAACAACCTGGGACAGACTGAGACCCACCAAAGGTGGCTCCTGATGATGATTCCTCCCAATCAATTCTGCTCGAGCCCTCTAAAAATTGCAATGATTTGAGTTCTTCAATGGAGACTGGATTGTAGCTCTCTGGTAATTCAACATTAATTTGATTCCCCATGAAACACACAGGAGTTGAGGAGTTGGTGCTGCTGTTGGCAAACCTAGTGATGCTTTGACATCTTATATGTTGATCTTGAGATGGCCTCCTCCACCCTTCTAAAAGCCTCGAGATGTTCTCTGTGCTTGAAGCATATTTTAAGGTACTTGGATTGGATATGGGGAGAGTAGAATGGGTGGTGTAGGCATTAGAATTTCCGCTTCCAGTGTCGTAGCATCTCGATGCAAACTCATGGCACACATTGCCTGCTCTGGATGAAGCACTGTGGCTGCTAATTGCTGCTTGATACCTCTTCATCTTCTTCTTCATGTGGGTGTTCCAGTGGTTCTTGACATCATTGTCTGTTCTCTGTGGAAGGTACGAAGCTATGGCTGCCCACCTGCACACAAACATGGCTCACAGTATCATGCAAAGAATTTGTGTTCAAGTCAAATCCAACTACAGTGTTCATGAAGAACAATTTACTTGTTGCCTAGCAATGACTGGAGGTGGATGATCAATTCTTCTTCTTGTGGAGTGAAGTTGCCATGCTTGATTCCTGGTCTGAGGTAGTTTGTCCATCTTAATCTGCAGCTCTTGCTGCATCTCATCAAGCCTAGAGGTTGAAGATGACAACAATTTCATGCAAAGCAAACAAGGGAAGCAGGAAAAGCACAGAAATCCTACAACCCATGGAAGAAAACTTAGAAGGACTCATTTCACCAGTATTAGTAGGTATCGATCTCCACTTTCCAGGACCATGTTTTTGGATGTAGGAGACCAGTATGATATCTTCTTCTGGAGTCCAAGGGCCTTTCTTGATGCCAGCCTTTGCACAAAACAGAGACCTGCCCATCACGACTCCCTCCTCCAAGTCTTCTCCTCTGCTTTTTTTCTTCATCCCCTGCCAGTGTCTCACCAACATGTGGGTGTTTACGTAAGACGACATGTGGAGACTCAGCTTTCATTTACCTGTCATCCTTCTCTCTCGTCTCATTTACTCCCGCGTCTTGTTATGTCACATGATTCAGCAAACCCTACAGCAAAAGAGAAGCTGTGACTCTCTTGATCTCTCTCTGTCTCTCGTTCTCTGGGTCATTTGATGCTGGTCAAATAATATAAGGTCTGTCATTTCCTCTCTATCATTCATATATTGGGAAAACATGTACATGACAACAATGTTTGTTTAAGCAGCAGCTGTATAAGACCACAGGCAATACAGTGTTTTAATTCCAAACCGTTTTGGTAGCTATATGGGACCGATCTTATCATTTCATCTCTGTCGTATACCGTTCACTTTCTGTACTTCTTTCTTTGATCTTGACATTCTTATCGACATGTGTAGGACTTATTCTTAGGGTTTACAAGTATTTTTAGATTTCTGATACATGAGATCAATATTCATAAGAAATTTTGGTATAATTTTTTTTTTACAAAGAAATAAAAAGAGGGAAAGAAAGTGAAAAATATTTAGAGATAACAAATTCAAGTATAAAAAGAGGTATATGTGAAAACAAATCTTCAATATCCAAATTAATGCATCTCTGAATTTTTTGATGGGAAGGATGTGAAAGATATTTTCTAGTAAATCTAGAAAGAGGGAAAAAAAAAAGAAAAATTCTTCATAAAAAATAATTAATTTTTCTTTGTAAACATGCATATGAAATGCTGAACTATTTAAATATTAAGTCTAACATTTCTAGTTTCTATTTATTATTAATTCTCTAGATAACTCTTTTTGTCTTTTCTTCTTTTCTCCCCCAGTAGATTTCCATTAGGATGTGTTCATGTGGTGACCATGGTAGCCTTGTGACATTTATAAATGTATTTAATCCTTTTTCCTAAAAAGAAATGTAGGAAGGTTGCTTTTTTGCATGGTGTATATGAATATATGGTGTTATCTAATTTAAGGTTAAATCCGTCTTTACACTTTATCACTAGAAAGTGATTGGCTGCTGCTCCAAGAATTGGCTCCTCGTGTCGCTTTAGGTTACGTGACCCCCAACCATTGCATAATGGTGGGCGTGACATCGATAACGAACTCTCCTTGTACAGCTCCTTATAATAAATAGTAATGTGACCAAACAATCAATTTGGATTGGTACACTTCACTATGACGTGTCACACTCGACTGGTAACCATCGGAAGTCACTTGGTCATTTCGGATCCGGATGGCTGGTCAACCAAAACATCCGATCCGTTTATAATAGTCTTGTTTGGTGTTTCGGATCAAGAAGGATGACGGCCCAATTATGTTGTATTGGGCTTTTCGGTTCCAGAGTCTGACTCGTCTCGGGCTTCGATAAATACCAACCGCCTAACAACTCCACGCACGAAGTAGTGGCGGAGGAAGCACGCGACGCTGCGGTTCGTCCATCGCCTTCGATCTGCCGACCTTGATCTTGAATCGCCTATTTGGGTTTTTGGTATGGCGAAGATATTGGTATTGCTCTGTATCTTGTTTTCGTTTTGTCTCCGATCTCTTTGGGTCTCATCGAATCGCATGCGACGCTTTGGAGAGGGCGAGCATTTGGTTCGTCCATCTATGGCCTTGGGTCTCTCCCTTGGGGTTATCTGGTCATGGTATGTCAAGATCCTGCCATCCTTCTTGACATGTGTTTCTTGGTGGTAGATTCTGTTGTTGCGATACGTCGGTTCTTGAATGGTTGCTGCCTTGTTTGATCGGAGTCGGTAGATTTAGAAGCATGACTGTGGAAACCTCGTCTTCGAGATGCTCCGCTTGTTCTTCTTGGAATCTAGGGTTAGGGTTATCTTGTTTGGCCGGAGCCGATAGATTTGGTAGTGTGACCGTTGAAACAACATCTTGGATGTGCTTTGTTTCTTCTTGTTTGAATATAGGGTTGAGGTTATCTTGTTTGGCCGGACTCGTAAGATTTGGTAGCATGACGGCTGAGTTCTCGTCTTGGATGTGCTTCGGTTCTTCTTCTTTGAATCTAAGGTTAGGGTTATGTTGTTTGGCCGGAGTTGGTATATTTAGTAGCATGATGGCTGAGTTTTCGTCTTGGATATGCTTTGGTTCTTCTTCTTTGAATCTAAGGTTAGGGTTATGTTGTTTGGCCGGAGTTGGTATACATAGTAGCATGACGGCTGAAATCTCATCTTGGATCAGACCCACTTTTTCTCGAATTTGGAAGAATTGTTGCACTCACATTGTTGACATGTTGATTGGCGGACTAATTATATATTATCTCATGTAGTTAAGCTATCTTTAGTATCCTAATCCCTATATTTTAAAAAGTTACATTAACATCTTTATAGCTGCGAAAGTAAAACATCTAACTCCATTTATCCTAACGTCGTTTGTTTGAGCAATAAAAACACGAAAACAAAGGACAAAAAATATAATTTTAGCATTTCAATTGGTGGTGGCAGACTATGTCGATGGTGGCGAACGACGTCGCCGTTGGGGCCGTAGATGGCTGTTGTGGATGAGGAAAGCGGCGATGAGAGGTGAGGGTCGCTTTGTATTGTGTCGATGCAAATGCAGTTGCCGAGCGGTGAAAGGGTCGATGCAGATACTGAGTGGTGTCGCTCTATATCTGCGTCGACGCAGTTACCGAGTGACGCCACTCGATATCTACATCGGTAGCCCTTGCGTCGCTCAGCAAATGCATCTGTGTCGACGTAGTTGCTAAGCGACAAAAGGGCCGTCGATGCAGATGCCAAGATGCCCTCATCTCTTACCGTCACTCTTTTATCCACAATAGTCACCCGTAGCCTCCAATGGTGTTGTCGTCGCCGCCACCGACGTCGTCCGTCATCGCTAACTGGAATATTAAAATTATATTTTTTGTCTTTTGTTTTTATATTTATGTTAATAAAACCGATGGCGTTAGGGTAAATGGACCTAGGTGTTTCACTTTCATAACTATAGAGATGCTAATTCTTTTTAAAGTATAGATATCGGGATGCTAAAAGTAGCTAACTACATGGGTTAACCTGTAATTAGTCCTTGATTGGCTGTTGATTGTCCTTTCTTGAGTACATGTTGGTTTTATTTGCATTATTACTTTTCTCTTTTTGTCTAGGGAGTTTTTAGGTTTGTTTCCTTGATGTTCAATTCCTTCTTATTCAGCCATTTCACTAAACTTACTGCTTTTCTAAAGTCCTTTCATCTTCTAAACCCTAAATTTTTCTTTTTGTATGTTCCTCATCATGTTTATACATAGCACTGAGTTAGACATATGATATTTTATTAGTATTCTAAGCAATTGTATTCAGCGAATTATTGCACTTTTGTGCCTTTTATTTCCCTTGTAGGCAACGAAATTCTTAGTGATATAGGGATTCTGTGGGAACTTTTAGAATGGACTAGTTGGAAATTGATTGCATGTATAGGCTTGCAATTATTATTTTGAGAGATGCTAAATTTGCTCCACTTGTCTATTTCCAGTTTTTTACATGCACTGCATGACAAATGTACAGCTAGAGCAATGGATAACTCACGATGCTACTGTCATGCATCTGTTTTGGAGTTTTGCTTGTTAATATTTCCTTGGTCATTTTGTTTTTCTGTGTGCCTATTGGAGATCAATTGCCTGTCAACTTTCATGCACAATTGTGCTGCATGTCCACAGTGAGATCTTTGTCAGGCCTCAGTTGTTTTTTCATGCTTCATTAGATGCATTGACCAGGCTTTAGCAGTTGATTTTTCCGTCATACACAACATACAGATTTGGCCTGACTTATTTTCTGCATGCTTTCCCCTACCATCGGTTTAGAACTTGAAAGCATAAACCTATTAACCAAGTCATCTATACATTTTTTTCTCTTTTAATTAATCCTTGTTTCTTGGTTATATCCCTGTGAGTTGTGAAGGTTAGTGCAGAAGCAATATAAAGTTCTCACCATTAAAAACTTACCATTGAGAAGAATGACTCCAAAGAGAACCCGTGTATAGTCATAAAATATGTACATTTTGCACTTGTAAAGGTGCTGCAAAAATAAAGATATTGTTATCCTATGCTTATTTGTTTGCATCAAATTGTTTCCTTATGCATGCATCATAAGGATTGCTTAGTGGCTTCATGTTACATTTTAGTTTTTGTGAAACTAGTAATTGTATGATTTTCAATATCACTGCATGGCTCCATGAAGAATTTCACATATTGAATATAATGCTCAAAGTATTGAGATGCATGGATGGTTTGTACTAGTTTGTTTTGTTTACTCTTAACTTTGTAGTACCTAATTTGGATTAAAGTGGAGACGCAAGAAACAGTACAAGTGATGCGTGGTGCCATCACTGTGCAAATCTGTGGAAATCTTGAGAATTTGCTGGGCATCTGTGCAAATCTGCATTCTTGAGTGCTTGAGTTTAGCCATCTTCTGCAAATCCTCCAATAATGCTAAACATTCAGCTTCTATTCGAGACGCAGCTTGACATGGCCTTCCTCCAAGCATCATGATATCTCCGTTTATCTTATTAATTACAAAGCCAATTCCTGCAAAAGATATCTTGCTCATCTTAGTTTGTTCTATGGCCATATATCTCGTTGGTTACAAAAGGAGCTCCAGAAGAGTGACCAAAAAAGAATTCATGTCTAGTTGCCATCTATAGATGCACCAGTAAGTTCCAATCGTTCAGCCAGATTTGTTGATCATGGTAAGAAGTTCTTCTATATTGTCTTCTTGTGCCATATGTGCTGTGAATATGATGATCCTTGATCTCGTAAGAAGTTCCAAGCATCATGATCATGTAAGAAGTTCTAAATGGTTTTTTGCCTATGCATGATTGTTTAGGTAGTTCTTTGCATTTATGCTTGGTTAATCTGATGTTCTAGGCAAATGCTGAGTTTTAGCTAAAGATTCCCCAGCTGCTTTTTGTTAGATTTGTTGCTAGTTGAGTTTTGCATGAATGTACATTTTGAGCAGTCTGATTCATCACCGCTTAAAGATCTTCTTCTTCTTCAGGTTTATTAAGGCTTTTACACTTCACTATAGCACTAGTTCAACAAACAAGGCAAATTCAAGTAATGTCAAAAGTTACTTTTGTGCAGTCTAATTCAACACCACTTGACGAGTTTATTAGTTTTGGTAAATCTGAGTTCTATTCCTCCGTGTTTAATTTTTATCTTGTAATAGCACTGCGAATGAAAAATTTTCAACTTTACAAGGCTTCTGTTTGTCACACTTACCTTCTCTAGATTGCCCAAAGATGTTCATTAATTGTCGATTTGATGTGTGTTGATGTAATTTGAAAGGAGAAAAGCAACATGTATTCACACATCTTTCTTCCCGCTTTTTCTTGATGTCAATTCGCACATCTTTCGGTTAGATCCTTTTCCTCTTGACATTATGTGGCATGACAAACATGTTTTGATTGAGTGCTTAATAAACAAGATTGGTGCTGCTGACCTTGTCTGTTCATCAACAAATCTGTAAAGATTTTTCGAACGGGAGTTCATCAATGCTAGTGTGTTCTCACAAAGCCTGTCACCGTGGATGTAGGTGCTGAGAAACTTGTGAACGTAGATTTAAAAGAGGTAATGAGAAAAAGCAACGTTCTCTTTCTTTTTTGGAGTGTTTTTTTGAACAATGAATCATTCCTCTTTGTATCAAAACTAAACTGGGACAAATTTTACCACAGTTTCTTTGTAGGAACACGAGATCGTAAAAGCAGGTTAAAAACTATGTTAATAACTCGAGTTGGAGCCCGAAATCCTTTCGACAAACTCAATGCTCTGCAAGATGCTCTGTATGTGCCAGCCAGGTGACAGCTCAACCTAATGTAATCAAGGCATGGTGACCATGATAATCTCATGTATGTTAGTCAGCATAAATTATTACATTGCATGGCCTGAGAAGAAAGATCAGAATCATTGCAATAGATGAAATACTTCAATTGCTCTTGGTCTCTCCCAATTCGTATCTTCTTTATTACACAGCCTTGAAAATCTCAAAAAGAAAAGTTGGCTACTAGTTGTCTAATCGGACCAGCAACTAAAACGATTTAAACAAAGTCTCGATAACTTTAGAAGGAAATAATAAAAAATAAATATCTGGAATAAAAAATAAATATCTCATATTCTAACTTACCATATTGATTACTCCCTGCGTGGGTTGAGATGTTCTTTTGAAGTGCATTAGATGATTTGGCACTAATTTTTTCATTGTATTCTCAGGGAATGCATGAGGATTTATAACCTGCAGAACAAATAAGTCCTCGATATAGTAAGAAAAAACTGATAAAAGAAAAACATGTGGCCTTTATTTTTTGTTCAAATTTCTCAAATTTAACTGATATCATTACACAATAGATTACAGTGTATAGTTATCCAATTCCTCAAAAACTTCAACTAGATTGAACTAAATGAAATAATTTGGTCATTCTATATTTAATAGTGGGTGCCTAATCTATTAATATTTGAACTAATATTACCTTTTTATCCCTTAAAAATTTCATCCAGATCGATACGTGATTGATCTGGATGAAATTTTGTTAAGTCGTGGGTACCTAATTTGTTCAGATTTTAACTAATATTATGCCCGACAATATAGTACAATCATGATTTATTAGATCCTTACCGTCATGTACCATCAATTAGGTAATTCTCGACTGTCCAATGCTACACATTAGTGAGGGGTGAATCGTGAATCAATCACTATACAATCAAATGCACTGTACGAGAAAATAGAGGGCACAAGTAGAAGATGAAACTGGAACACACCAACTTCGTGTCGGTGATGCAAACAGTAAGTGAGGAGATGAAATAGCATCTGAAATGATTCTATGGTTGAAGAAAAGGGAAAGCGCACAAAGTGAGTATCACTTTGTGCGCTTTCCCTTTTGATGATTGAAGGTTCAGCACTACATCATACATATTTGATGATACACTATTACAGGCTAACGTCCACTGAAAAAGACACCAAAAGCCAGATTCTGAGTAGCATCTTGACCATATCGTTCTAATCATCTAGGATATGGAATTCAACATTTATAACCGTTGAAACATAAACTTAGAAAAAAGGTTCACCTGCTGCCATGGTACCGGAGATATGAAATTTTGGGACTAATTATATATTCCCTCAATCTAGTTAGATCTCTTTAGCATATTGATCTTTAAATTTAAAAAAAAATTATTTGAATCCTTATAGTTATGAAAGTGAAATATCTAACTTTATTTATCCTAATATCGTCAGTTTTAAGATAGAAGCACAGAAATGATAGACAAAAAAATAATTTTAATATTCAAATTATATTTTCGATCGTGGTGGATGATGATACTGTTGAGAGCCGCAGATGACTGTTGTAGATAAAGAGGGAGAGCAGAGACGAGTGGTGAGGCAAAGATAGAGGAGAAAGAATATAATATTCTACATCTACGTTGGCGCCGATGCATTCATTTGTATCTGCATCTATGTCGACACAAATGCAAAGCGTCGGCATCTACGTCCTCCTCTTCTTTTGCCTCACCTCTCATTATTACTCTTCTTCTTTATCCATAATAGTTACATGTGACCTCTAGCAGTGTTGTCATCCGTCATCACCGAAAACATAATTGGAATGTTAAAATTATGTTTTTGCCTATCGTGCTTTCGTCGATAATATCGATTATGTTATGATAAATAAAATTAGATGTTTCACCTTTATGACTATAAAAAATTTAATATAAAATTTTTAAATTTAAAGATCGAAATATAAAAAAAATCTAACTACAATAGGTAATTTATAATTAGCTCATATTTCTGTCAATGTTTTTAGATATATCCTTAGTATGATTAGCAACAACATGCCTTTGGTCCCAACAATCAAGGATGACACATCGTGCATAAATTTATAAATAAACCACTATTCAATCAGGCAAGATTAATCCACTCACTGCAGTTATAAATATTAGATATTTAGTAGGACCCTGCTATATTTGCTGGATTACTATTCGTAACACTACTATTAAAAAGTTCAATAAGATAGAATGGCATCTTCAGTTTCAGTTAATAAAATTATTGAAAAAAATGAATATAAAGAAGGTACTTCTTTCAAAAAAATATATAACAGAAAAGTACGGATGAAAACGCAATTACAATAAGAATTAAAGTTAAGGCTACAATTATAAAACAACTAACGAACAAGGTCTTAAAATCATAATCATTTCCAACAGAATGAGGCCAATCATAGAGCATATTCTAAAATAGATTTCCATGGAAGATTTGACAAAATAATGACAGCTACCAACCTAACAACAGCATACCAAACACACCACATTTAGCTAAAAGGACATGCCCACAAACCTAAAGGTTTATTTGACAGGTACAAGGACCTCAAGGTTGCATTTGGATTAGAGAACTCAAGAAGTGCTCCAATGCAACTGATCAACCAAGAAGCACAAATAACCTTCAAGCGTCCAGTAATATATGAACCTTATATTCTTGAAGACACTCAACATTTTATCTATTAGCAAACGATTTCAGAAGCTCTCACTCGTTGCTTGAACTACCACATTAAATAGTGCATACTCATGTTAAGTCCAATGCATATAATTCGGAAACTGAGTTACTTAGGAACCCTAAAGACATTGTCTCACATAATATTCGGAAGCAAGAACAATGACAAATCATCATGCCCCAAATACACTGATTGACAGATGTGCTACAACAGCCAACATATATGATTGTACGCACATACAAGAATATAAGATCACCAGTAATCATCGTCCTTCTAATGCATAATTTTCTAAGGCTATCTAAAGAGCTCTTGTGTATACAGGGGAAAAAAGAGATCCAAAGTTCAACAGTAAATATAATCTTTCTTTCTTCTAATTGTAGTTGGAACATTATGAAAAGGTTAAGATATTAGTGTCTTCTTTTATAAATGGCATTTCATGGACATAGTCTCAAAGCGAATTGCTAATGTAACCGGAATATCTAAGTAATTTTATGCCATGAATGATATTAATTGAATGAACATGAAAGGAGAAGCAGAACCATGTAGACGAACCAGTCATGGAAGAACTCAATCATCCTTGGATACGAGTAATGGGCGATCGCAGCACCTACTTGCAAGACTCCAAGATCACCATCCTCATCTGCAACAGAAAGCACCCCAACACTTCGTAATCAAGATCGACCAAGCCAACGAAGGCCGGAGGAAGCGAAGGGGTAGGAGATTGGCGAAGGATCTAGCGGAGATCACTTCCACCAAAGGGAGAGGGGCGGGGGTCTGCGGGAGAGACTGAGCAGTACAAGCCAGGATGGAATTAGGTCCGCTACCCCAGGAAGTAGGCAGGTCTAGCGCCGGCGGGAGAGGAGGAAGCCCAGGTTCGTGGGGAGCAGAGATCGATGAAGCGGAGAAAGACAGATCAGGGGATGGATGGGATTTCTACGGATGACATTTCCTATGGTTTCATCATCTTGTTCTTTAGATCGAGCGAGCCATCTGCCTAATCAACCTCCCCTTGGAAAACTCCAGCAGCTTCAAGATTGAGCCACAGGCGGCCTCCTACGCCGCCGCAAATTTATCTTCAGATCGATCGAGCGACCGGCCATAGTAACCTCTCCTTGGCAAACTCCAGCAGCTTCAAGATCGATCCACCCGCCGCCTCCAGCGCCAGCACTTACCCGCACACACACCGACCACTTGCTTGTCCAAGGCGACAAAGGGAATCAACCCGTCGTCGAGAAATCCAAAGCCGTGGAAGCCGACGCCCATGGATAGGGGCGCAGCCGCAACCGCGAAGAAGTAGAAGGGTAAACGGAGGATCAGGAGACCGGCGGCGAGGTTCCAGTGGAGATCGCTTCCACCATAGGGAGAGGGCGCGACGGTGGGACAGGGTCCAGGGGAGATGGTTTCTTGGTCTTGTTCTCGGGGTCTAACTAACTTTATATAGTAGGGAGGAGGCGGGACGCGTTACAAGTTCAAATTAAAAATAGATATCTTATTTAACATTTATACCCTCGTGGGGTTTCGATTACCTTTTTACCCCCACACGAACTCTCGTCGTGATGTTAACCGTAGTTTACATTAGGCAAATGGGTAAATGACACGAATTAACAAATTGGTAAGTAAGAACCCACAAATTTCGCCCTCAGTTGGGTATTAACTTTCTACTCGTACACTTCTCAATCTGAATTTGAAGGAAATCTACTTCTGATTTAAATTGAGTTAAATAAATGTGAGTCAGGTTGGACCGAAGTGGGCCCACACGATGATCACCTCAGTTAATATGATCCTATTTGGACCCGACTAATTACCAAGTAAATCTCTCTTAAGTCTATATACAGAAAAACTGAAATATTAATTTGATCAATCAAAAATATTAACTAAAAATATGTAAACCTGAGTTAATAATAATATACTTTAATAAGTCCATTTAAGTCATATAAACTCCTGATGTGGAACTAAAGTAGATAGAACTCAGCAATCATCAACTGTAAGAATGCAAAACAAAAAAAAAGGCCTCATTTGAAATCCCAATCTTAAAGAGTTTTCTCAATCTTAAACAAGTCTGAACAAGGCAGAAGAGGGAATACTGTCAGCCCACTGGTATCAAGTATTCAATGGTGTGAATAGAGAGCCAGACACACCATGAAATGCAAGTAACAAGCCAATTTCCCACCCTTTCCACATTGTCCAGATGTGATTAACACATACATCATTCAAGTTCCAATATATATGAACTCTATCAATATGTCCTTGAATGCATTTATCTTTACATTCTGATGAATGCTAAATGGCTAGGCTCATTCACTCTCGTAGTCTTCATCATCACCAAAAGAAAAGACCGAAGCATCTGCGGCGATTGCCTTGAATTCACTCATGGTGGTGGACTCCAGTTCAGGGGTCTCTGCTATTGAACTCTTACTGCTCCCTTCAATTTTCGCATCAGCAGCATCAGGATTCTTTTTACCGTCTGCTTCATCTTTTAGTGAAATTTGACTAATGTCTTGTGATATAGTTGCGGCTTCCTCTTTTGAAGACTTTATTTCAATTCCCTTTGCTGTAACTGTTGTTCCATCCTTATCACCAACCATCCTGTCACGCTTGCTCTTGGAGGACCCAGTCTCTTCCGCTTCACTATCCGAGAAGACATCGTCTTTGTCTTGATTTCCAGAGTCCCTATTGGCTGTAGAAGGTGGAGTGCTACTTTCTTTTGTTGCAGTAACAGATGTGGTGCCCCCTGCAGATTCCTTGTTGGCATTTGAACTACTTTGTCGTGGAGGATTAGACCCATCATAATTCACAAGCACGACCTCGACCTGGAATCCCGGAGAAGGTAATTTTCTCTGCAAGATGAAGGTTCATTGTTGAGCTACAAGAATGAGAACAGATACAACAACATGATTAAAATATCATATAGCTGTAGAGCGTCACTGAAGTCTAACTACAGCTGAAGAAAATGAATTGTTTGTTTTTACCTAACAGCTAATTGATCAAAACCTTTTTTTTTCCGTTAAGTTGCAAGTCAAGAATAAATGGTTACTAATCTTCCGATGTAATCATCCAATAAAGAGCACTGATGCTTCTGAACCAATGACCTAGTGATCATTTTTGTTTTTTAGTGGCAGTGTCTTACCTTGTCAAAGCCGTCAAGGTCAGAAGTATTCAAAATCTTTCTGTCCTCCATGAATGTTGTATTTAGCCAGCTAGCCAATGAGACAAAAAAAAAAAAAAGTGAGCTGCTGGAACAATTAACAGGAATTTTCTTTCTCTGACTGCTGCAAATATCTGTTTAATTATCATATACATAAGGTTATGCATTACATTACAGGAAGTTAGGAGAAACTTTAATCTCTTAATGCATCCCTCCAAAGGTTAATAACCTGAAGAGATAGAAGCCTTTGGAATAATATAAGCAATACCCATTGATTTTGCATGGTTTTATGGACAAGTAATTTGGATGATCATTTAGCACAACCTACCATAAGTTGTTTGGCCTTTAAATGTTTGAGCAGTTTGAAATTCAACTGGACGTGCTGCACTTTCTATCAATGTTCATCATCTCGATAGATATAAAGGAAAAATGAAATATATTTTCACTAGAGAAACATTATCTAATCGCTCCTATCCATCACACAAGCTGCCACTAATCAGACAGGCGAATGGTAACAGTTGAGATGCTATAGGAAAAAAGGCCTGAATTAAGATATTATCCTCTGAACATACAGGAAGATGAAAAACCCAGAAAAACAATGCAGCTGACCAGCAAGATGCTGAATTTTACATAGTCTAGAGAACTCGAGAACCCAGAAATCAATAAAATAGGGAAATTGCCCTCACCAGTAAAAATCTCCTTGTCGATCATGGAAGTGAATTTTGAAATCACCAGCCAACTCCGTCAGACCAGGCTCACCTGGCAAAGCAAACACCATGATCCCCTTCTTTGGTGCACTAAACCAGAAATCTTCAGGCTAAAAAACATGACGATCAGTAAGACATAGACATAATTTAATAAAAAATGGAATTGAAACTAAACAAGTAGCATACAGGTCCAAAGAATTTGGAAACCTCTACAGCTGATAAGCCAAGATATGAAAGATCTACTGCACCAATATTTAATAATAATTTGTTTACATTTCACATTGATAATATTTAGCAGTTGATGAACTCTATCAGTTTAGGCTTTAGCAACATCTCAAACATCAGATGCAAGCAACCTAGCCAGATTCTTGCAACAAAAGATCAAATGACATGAAACTTTATAATGCATCAGGAAAGTGAAAATAGGTTAAGACATCAAGGAAAACAGCAAAGAATACAGAAGAGAGTCAATTCATTCTGCCCAAGTATAGCACCTGGATTTTTCAGTTTTTTGCATAAAGGATGTTCAAGAGAATCAGGACAAAGAAAGTATATTATAAAAAATGTCCATCTTGAATAAGAATAAAAAAAACCATACTTAGTTTAAAATAATGTTGCCAAGCATATACAAGAAGAGAAGAGGTCTTAATTGTCAGTAAATCCAAGTTTGAAGCAATAAACATGCTTGGTTCTGGATCAAAATGTACAAAGCGCCAAAATTTGAAGGGCCAAAACAATTGAAATTCTTCTGATAATTGCTTGATCAGGACAAGCAAAAAGGCCTTTTCGATACACTTTTTAACAATTGAAATCTTTCACTTGCATTAATGCCAAGAATAAAAATTTTATTGGAGTTCAACAATTTTTTACTATCATAAAAATTTCTAAAGAAAATAAATACGAAAACATGGAGATTTACTTAATATACTCATAATTTATCCATGTATTAAAATGTGAACAAGTCCATTGACATTTGTTTAACACTTGAACTACATATTTGCTTTAGGTGCCTGGTTTATTATAGTAAATATTTAGTGTCTGAAGCATGTGTGTATATATATAAGCACCTGTGGATCTGAATATAAATATGCACACATTTAAGCATGAATAATCTAAATATAAACATGAATGTGGATATGGATCGATAATCTTATAACCAATGGAAAGTGTTCATTTCAAACATAATTATAAAATTTTGACCATAGAATGGACAATTTGATGCATATAAAGTCATCCACCCTACCATATTTTATTTAGGTCTTGGTCTAAATAGTAATTGTCCAATGCATAATTCCCACCAGTTAGATATAGGGTCATATAATAGTAGAATTGCCACTCATCCATCCCAAGCTAACATGACACATGGTTTGATACATTTGTCCATCACATTCAGCATAATTAGAGCATCAATGGAAAAATAAAGAGTGTGTGGAAAACATACAGCAAGATAGGCACATCATTTTCATGTTATGTGAAAACCAACTCAATACAGTAAAATAACTCACTTTTTTAAATAATGTTCTTTGGAGAAGAATGAGGGCTATAAATTGTCAATCATCACAGAGATACTCAACATAATGCAGATCATGCACAGTTGTCCAAATACCATATCCTGCACACCACCAGTCCGGGACCATGTTTTTATTTTTCTTAGAACAATGATTAATAAGCACCACTGTTATAGAAGTTAGGAACTGTTATCGGATCACTTGGCAACCTACCTATGTCCATCTAATCAAGGTCTACTCCACGGTTTTAAATCTCAGTTCAGTACCAGATTCAGCAATCTGGTGCCAACCCAAATAAACAATATATATAAATATATATATATATTGACCAGTACTGGAACGTACGGTTTCATAATGGTCCAGTTGGTATGGTGCATATGGTACCAGTATTTGAAACCTTGGTCCACACTATCTACATTCTCAGAGTAACAAGAATATTCTTGCCAAATAACACTACCACTGAATCTAACAAGATCAGATAGAATTTTGTGGAAAATGAATCTTACATTTATGCTACTAGAATGTTTAGAATGTCAGAAGTTGTTGGGATCAAAGTTTAAATGAATATCTTAAAAGGGTGCATAGCAGGCGACAATTGAAATCCTAGTCTACACTATCTACATTCTCAGAGTAGCAAGAATATGCATTCACCAGAAATAAATGATGCTACCAATAGAAGTGACAAGATTACATAGAATTTTGTGGAATATGGATCTTTTGTTTATGCTGCTAGAATGTTTCAGAAGGTCAGAATTTCTTGGGATTAAAGTATAAATTAGTTATAAAAATATGTATTTTTTCCCTTCATGACTTTTGCCCAATAAGATAATTTTCTATGTAGCATCCAAAATTCAATTTGGTGCTGCAAATAGCACTTCCACAGTGTGTTCCCATCAATATTTAGTTCTCAATTAAGTGACACTCTATTTAGTTCCTACATCTAGGTAACTTTTTCTACACAGAATTCCTCAAGTATCCTTTCTATGACCAGTAGCAAACTTCAGAAATAAAAGCTTTAAGTAGTCTTCATTCTTGAAAACTTAGCAAAATAGGGCAGTTCAAATTGAATGGAACCATATCAAGCATTGGCTCAAGTAATTAAGGTCCAAAAGATCCAACCAAGTTAGAGGAAAATACACCATTAACAGCAACAAGCACACTTTGAATTAAATAAATATACAAATGATAAGAACATACCATTAAATCTTTGGTCCTCGGATGCTTTTTTGTCGAGAAAAGGACTCCTGTTTTGCAACAGATGCAGGTGCTACACTTAGTACCAAATCCAAAATGAAGGAAATGTATACATTTAAGTAATTCAACTATGCCCCAATGCTTAAATCACATGTAAGCTAATTGTCCTTAGATATACTAATATGTCGATCAACTAATAATGCAGATGCAAATTTATGGTACATATGCATGGCTAAGATGTTCAGCAACTAATAATTAATCATTAAGATCCAGATAATGTATTATAAAAGAAGGTATGACAGCCTTTAGATAAAACGTGAGATAATATGCTTACTTCTCTGCTTTCAGAAGATAAAACTGCATACTAGTTTCCTTTACTATCCATGCAAACTTGTTGCCCTCCTTTTACTATCCATCAAGAATTGCACCATCCTTAGTGACTCATGAAATTTCGTGACTCATGAATTTTCTTTTGCTTTTCTAGTATATTATTTGCTTTTCTAGTATATTATTTTTCTAATTGATTACTAGCTCTTTCATATTTTCTAAAATGTTCACTTTTAAAAGTTTCCTAAAATAAGAATCACATGCATTTAGATATGTGCCACACACCTGCACATGATGTTTAGTGACCAAATTACCCCGCATATTGATTTTTCTTCTAAAAAACTTTAGCACCACAACCAACCTAAGGTCACGCATCAGTTGATTTCATGGAACCAAAGACTAAGTGTTGGTTCTCAAGTATTCAAAAGTTATCAGCAATATCAGTTAAGAAAGCTTCTAAATCAGGACTTATTCTCTCAAGCTGGTTGTGTTAATATGTCAGCTAATAATTAGCTTTTGTTTTTGCTTCAAAATTTTCCTCAAGTATCACGAATCAAGTTATTTTTACACGTCTATCTGCCAACTTGCTCTCTAACATCTTAAGGTCACATGAAATGTCAACAATTTCAGTCTTTAGCAATCATGACAAGCGAAAAGGATGGCATACATGAGAGATTTATATGTATTCTATCAAAAAAGTGAACACCCTCCTTGAAATATGTAATCTGATGAATGGTAAAGCCTTCCTCCTCAGACATTAAATGAGAGGATTCTAGAAACATTAGCATCTATCTAGTAATGTATAATCAATATAGCTCTTATTGCTAGGTGGTGTCAACAAAATTTGGAAGAAAATGAAAAGATGATACTAGTGTAAATTCCACAAATCAGACATACAACATTTACTTCATTTTTAGGTGCCTAAAATGAATGTAATTCATGTGTTAATATGAGATCTCAAACTAGCTAATACCATTATGATTGGAAACAGTGATTGAAGGCCGGATCCAATAAGGACACCTATGAAGACGAAAACCTCTAAGCATGCACCTGGAAAGAGGGAAAGTATGGCGTTACTGAAACTAGCATATTGACAAGCTAATGGGAAAAACAAACTAGAAATACGAGTTACCTGCGACCTGGCTGATTTTCACCATCGAAGTATGTCAAGATTCGTTCGAAATATTTGACATACCTCTGCAAGTACCAAATTTTTTTAAAAAAATGTCAGAATGAAAACTTATATTTTTCTTCATATTTTAAAGGTATATTATAGCAAGGAATAGACTAACAATCTGACTTGGGAGAACAAGTCCCTTTCCATCTATACATCTTTTCTGGTTGTAATATTCCATGGACTCTTCCGCAGTAGGAAAGAACTGTATGAAACAGCATTAATTTATATCAAAAGAAATAGTAAACACTAGGTAAAACTGGCAACAAATCATGTTGCCTAATAATTTTGCAACTTAATCTTACCTTAAGATACAGAAGAAGGCTAGAAATCATCAACCCTGTCCTTGCCATACCAGCTTTACAATGAACAACAACCACATTTTCAATGTCCTCTTTCAACCATGAGTAGGCACTTTGACAGAATGATATAATAAGTTGAATTGGAGGGCAGTTATGATCATCAAAAGGGAAGCAAGCCACCTGAGAAGCGACAAAAAATTCAGATGTGCAAGAATATCAAAAAATTGGTTAATGAGCAGCCTCTATCTTCGGTTCCACTCTTAAACCGAATTGCCAAGTACAGCAGTCCATACCAATTGAGCATAGACCAGACACTGTTTTACTCAGTTAAGTTGATAGCCACAATTCTAAAGTAACCTAATAGACCAATCGATCACGGTATCGACCTCAATCACAATATCTACAAAGTCATAACTTCTCTATGCAATCCTCCCTTTCTCCCCCACCTTTCTCCAGGGAGGGAGTGACAGAAAAGAAGCATGAGAAGAAGGTGAAGAAGTGGAACATAAGTTAGCTTGGGTATATGCTCTCACCTTCTCGCTAGAAACTTACCTTATTTTTCTTTGTTTTTCTTCTTGGTTGTCTTTTTTCTACCACCCAGGCCAAAGTGAAAAAATATTTTTTTTTTATAATAAAGAACTATACTAGCATAGTACCATGTACTATTTGAAAAGACAGGTAGCAACTCAAACAAATAGAATTTGGTACATAACTAAGTTGATTTTGATAGAAAAAATATATATATTCATGTTTGTGGAACATATCAAAAACTAGCATAGAATTTCTGCACTCCATAAATGCAAAAGTTCAAAGAACTCCATAAACTAGCATAGAATTTTTGCAAACTTTCACCAAAACCCAGATACATGTTAGGCGTCACATGGATTGCAGTGAGAAAAGAAAGATTGAGAACATACCTTTCCCTCAAATAGAGATGCATCATAAAGCCTCTCTGAACATAGATTATATACTTTATACTTACCCTGTAAAAAAAGAAATTCAGTTAAGTACCTATGCAAGAAAGTTTAATGCAAGAGGTTGCAAGTTAGTCATCCGAATTTAATTGCTAAATTTCATTCAGGAAATTGTGGATTTGATAAACATACTAGAAGCTAATAAAATATTGTTAAAGGATAAACTCCACAAAAGTGATGGACAATCTAAATGGCATCCTAGTTATCAGGAAACTGTTCAATATAAAATGTTAACATTTAGCAAATCCTTTTGCAACTCCATGAGAGAGATACCATGAAGAAGCATGACAGCAGTTTAGTCAACAGAGGTGATAGATGAATCAGTGTTAGTTATTAGAACAAACACCAAGAGTACATAGATACTAAGAGAATAAAAAACTAAAACTCCATAGCAAATATTTGATGCTGTTGTAAATGCCAGTACATAAGACAACACAAGTCATCAGAATTAAATATGTAACTAGAGCATCTCCAGATTCTCCATACTATAACCTTTGTCAAAGAATTTTTCAGAAAAAATAATGGTTCTACAAGATCCAAAACAGTAAACCACACTATTTAAAATAAGATACTAAAAATTGGCAGGCCAGGGGGCTTTAGCATGTTACTGGCATGATATGACCTAGCACGATACGACTGACCTGTCCTTGTGTAAGTCTATATAGGCCAAAAGTTGACCTGTTTGTAGCTTAAAATGCTGGTGCCACCACAACATGGCTCAACAGTAAACTCCCCATGCTGACAAAAAATTCAAGTCTTGATCCAAAGCAAGCATTAATAAGCATGGGGAAGAAGGATGGACAAAAGGAGCAAAGATGAATGCTAGTCACTTTGGTCTGCTAGCTATCCATTACAGCCTTTCAAATTGTATGTTTACCTCAACTTGCCAAAATTATTCTCTTCACTGCAGTTTCTTTTCTCATTAAACTTAGGTTTGCATCATTTTACCACCATAACCATTCATTAAGGGTCTTTTTACTCAGTTTACAAACAGATAAATCGAATTAAAGATACAAGCACCCATGCCATCCAAAGCAACCAACCATCAATGAAATATACTCTCAATAAAATATTTTATCAATTTTTAACCTCATCAAAGGATAAGCAGAAAAACAAAGTGGTTCTTTCAGCCAAGCAACTTTGTGACAGAATCCAGTATAACATGAACAAACATTTTACATTGCTTTTTGGGAACATGTTTGAGTCAGCTGTGCTCATTTTGGGTGAGCCAAATATAAGTTTCTGTAATGGATTGGTTCAATACTTAAAATAGACTTTTAACACTCGATTATTTTATAACTCAATCCTTTCAGAGTCTCAATAGAGGGATCTGCCATCATCTGATCATCGGAGAGGAGAAATAGGCAAAACAGGGCTACCACATCAAAGAAGGGGATCAAGCCACTTTCAATTCTTTGTGTCATCTCACAGAAGCTATGCTGACACATCTTGGAGGAGAATCTACTACTATTTGCTGTCTCCAACAGCCCTTGCAATTGAAGGGGAGCTCAAAAGAGAAAAATAAGTGGAGAAACCAAAAAAGAAGGTTAGCCTACTGATATAAATTTTTTACCTTTCTTATTTTACATGGAAAAGGTATATTTTTCTTCTTTTTGTTTTCTTTTGTAATGATGCTGGAACAGGATGCCAGCATAATGGCTTCCCATGGCATGTCACACATAGTGCGCCAGCCACCAGCTGAAAATTGGGGTGCTACCAACATTTCTGACCTTGCTTCAAACATCATAGTAACAAATGACTGCTGCAAACTGATCATATCAATTAATTCTTGGATTGGCTTACTTTGTAAATAAATTCCTTTACGTACAAAAAACCAATGCAACATGTGGAGCATTTGACTTCTCCATACATTAATTGTCATCCATATTTGGACGCAAACATATTGTTTAGATTGTTAAGTGGTTTCTGTAACAGAAGCAGAGGATACACGAAGTACCAAGGTAGTATAAAACAATATTGACACGAATGATCATCAAGATAATTAGTCAACATGCTTTATAGTGCATCTGTCTCTGGTAGATAATTTTGACATGAATAGAGAATATCAATGCTCCATCTCTTACCTATCTCCCACTCGTGGAACTTCAATTTCTTTTAAGAAGATGCAATGGTATTCGGTTCAAATGCCACAAGTATGATAGAATCAGTAGTGTTTTCTTTTGTCATAAAAAGCAACTTATTATATGCAATAATACTATTAGAACACTAATCATTTGTTGACTTCGGGAGAAATAATAACAGTGACAAGTTATTGTCATACCTTATGATGAGTTTCAAAAAATTTGATCACTTCTTCCATATGGTTGCGATAAAATCCCTGTAAAACCAATATTTCTTTTAAATGAACTTAATGAAAACAATTGTTATCGGCAATTAGTCAATTTCTAAAGTACCTCAACGTATCCAAAAAAGCCTGAGCTCATATCACCTGCCGGGAAGCCCATAGCAATGATATTCTCAGTAATGTATGTCATATCTAAATCAAATCCACCTTCCTGAAATAAATAAAAGAGAAAAGGGGTAATATGCAAGATACAACAAATCAAAGTTTTTTCCTTCTTTCTAAAAGAAAATTAGTGTAACATATCAGCAGAAGCAATAATGAAGCCATATGATGAAGATTTAGGTTGACCATTGTTCAGAAGTTACAATCCATGTAAACAAAAGCATGTTGTTCTCTACATAATAAGGGTAACTAAGATTAATATAAAATCAAAACGAGAGAAAACTAGGAAGCAACCTAGTCATAAAAGAAAATAGAAGAAAATTTAGCAATTGACATGATACCACTGTCACATTAACATTTATGCACGAGAACATGAGAGAAAGTACTAGATATCCTCAGGCCTCAATACTGTTAAGATTTAAAAACTGTACGAAGGAAAGAAGCTGGATTGCTAAGTACCAGTACAAGTAAAGAAGAGATGGTTAATACTTCATAGTGCTTACTTGTGATGGACAGGAACACAACACATCCACAGCAAACTGGATACTTGCACAAGAAGGATACAAATCTAAGCATGCACATGAGCATAGGTATACTTCGCATCCGTGATCAAGTAGAAGTGCTAATGTTGCTCATAACATGGCATAAACTGTGTGAAGGATATGCATATTCAATAAACTACAGACAGAATATGAACAAAAATGTTTAGAGGGTGCAGGAGAAACATAGTATGCTGTAATTAACCAGCCAGTTCCCAAGAAAGATATCTAGTTTTGGTATTATCAAATAGACCAGTTCCTTAAAAAACAGATGCATTACTTAAATACATAAGAATCATTAAATGGGACTATTTAGTTAGCATAACATGCTTGAATATAATCATGAAACCATATGCATCAACACATCTAATATTTTGTTTCTACATAGGAGCATTTCGATCAGCTCCTTGAGTGTTCAGGTAACGAAGACGCATTACTTATTTATCATAAATATCACCAAGTGGGACTAATTTAGTTAGCATATTGTGCTTGCATGTCATGTAACCATCCGCATCGAAAAATAATTTTACATATAACAAACCCCAAAGTATCTATCATCAACTAGCACTGTTCCGATGTGAAACATTAGGACACATTATACATTACTTTTATTTTGATAATAGAAAAAGAATCTGAATACCAGTCCGCTGCTGATTCTGGCAACTTACTATATCAGTAAGGTACGACACACCAAGCCGTATATTGACCTATAAAAGAATAAAGAGGAACAAAATTTGTACCAGAATTAATTTATAAGTTTTGATACCGCTACTTGCACAGACTGATAAGTATTGGCTGATACGTAATGGTTTGACTGGTATTAAATTCTTGATTAAAAGCATATGATATGATATTTCTGGTAAGCAAACCAAATTTGCTTCAAACAAGTACATATCACACTGCCATATAATAAGTGATAATATTTCTGCTGCTGGTGGAATTTTTCTCCCAAGTATTGGTGTATCTCTAAAGTAATTCTCATATGGTCTCATTTTTCTTAAAATAGATATACAATCTGCTTCCCACCACTTCACTGTTAAAATGGAACATCGAAATATAATTCCTTCAATTAAAGCAAAGCACATTTACAACGGGAAACTTAATTGGCATCATGCCCTTTGACTGTGGTAAGGTCAAGATTGGGCTAATAATTCACAAAATTGATGTTAAATCCAATTTTTATTTTTATTTAAAAGTACTACCTACCTTTATAATTTTAAGAAGCCCTTCTATTGTTTTGGCATTTTAAATGCATATTACAATTTACTAATATTTTTGTGGTTCATGAAGCTTATACCATGTTGATAGAATAATTGAATTGTTCCTTTAGACAATATGTGCATTAGCATGAACGTTCAACTAGTCTACTGAGGTGCACACAAAGAAACCAGTAGAGCAAGCTACACAAAGAAAATTTAGGTCAGAAAATTGATCACCTCACAAGTCTGAACAGATAATAGAGATGTAAGGAAAGCGTAATAGCAACAACATTACCTGATATCTTCTTTTGTTTTGAGAAACCATGTGCCGAGCCTTTACTTGGACAGCCTTTACTGCACTTCTCGATGTATCAACTAAGCCTTTTGTCAATGATCCAAAAACTCCAGGTTGAGTGGTTGTTGAGGTGCCCTCAGCAACAGTCTCTTCAGACTGAGGAGATTTTGGAGATGAACGAAACCCAATTCCACTAGTTAAACGTGAAAATGTTGACTTTCCTGCATTTACAGACTGCACATCGTCTTGGCCAGATGACTGAGGCAATTTAATATTTCTGGCCCATGAGGATATACCAGAAGTGGAAAAAATAGATTGCGTGTCTCGTGCAGAAGCATCTTGTCTAGGAGAAGTAGAACTTTGATTGACAGGGGATGTAACGGGAGGTGAAGATGTTTGCTCAAGTAGCTGTGGCTCCATTGTACTCAAGGAATCCCCAAGTAAAACACAAATGTTTGTCAATTTTTAAAACACCAAATTACATGCTGCATATCTGCAAAATAACTATACTGAATGAGAAAGATAAACTGACAAATGAAATGAAAATTTTGTATAAAACAAACTTGTATAGCCGAACACCATTGCAAAACACTGAGGGACTAATATACTATGGAAAATAGAGTAATAGATAACATGTATCTTTTTATAGTCTTAATATTTGCACCCTTATTAATTCTGTTAAGCTAAGCATTCAATCCACAGAATAATACCAAGGCTACCCAACCAGTGAACACACTTAACATGGTCTATTTGTGCACTTAAAAAACTTCAGGATATTATTTACCAAGGCAGTAACTTTTGCACTGCCACAGTTTCAGCTCTTGATTGTAGTTTAGATATGCTTACACAATATTTATTATAATCTAGTAATAAGCTGTAAGGTAAAATAACGTTGTCATGGTCTCATGAGCCAACCGATCGCAATTGACCTAGTTGAATCGAGACAAACCTGACCAGTGAGAAAAGATGGAATTATTTCAATACTTTTTAATATAACATTGTAGGTAGCAGTTTTTTGTACCACCCCATCTGAAAGTATTCAAATCTAGAAAATTAAAATAAAATTATGAATGGAATAACATGCAGATATGTTGAACAAACAGACACCGTAACTGCTGTTTCCTAAACTTGTGGACTGAGCTTCAAGGATCCAATATGCATTGGTTTCTTAAATAATAACCTTCTCTTACTATTTGATCATTAAACACATTCCTCTAGTAAATCTTTGTGCATTTTAAAACTCACAATAGCATTTTATTGTACATCCACAAGTGTGTACATGCAAAGAAAAGCTATATTTTTAAGTACATACATGGATATATAAATTTTAATTTGGCATGCATGTTTGAGACTTTCTAATTACTTTTGTTAGTGTTGAGAGATTGGATAGACCAAGCTACTGAATGTCTATATCCATAATCTAATATTCAAACATATTTCAAGAGGTTTTATCTACATATATTTGCCTAAGGTAGGTGTTATTGATGGATTGTTCTGGGTGAACATATTCTCTTTTACTCACTCTTCCCTTTCATAGTTGCTCTAGGTCTTCCTATCCAAGAAAGAGCATTGATAGGCTTGAGTTGATGTCCTAATTTAAACTGGTAATGCATCCGATTCATGAGATATATACATCTCTATTGACTTATCAAGATTCCATTCCAAATCCATATTTGTCATAAATCCACCTTGTACCCATGTCTATTTAAACAAGTATGATTAAAGAATTTATCATATGTCTAGCATTCAAATCCAAATTCTTTTAGCAGACTAGAAGTATATGCCCATATAAGTTTACAATATTGATTACTTCAGATCCTAGTTCTACGAAATCCTTGCCTCATCAACCACATTTGTTTCAAAAGCTATCAAGCCTTGGAAGAACCTTTGCCGGCCAGAATGAGTCTCGTGATCAATCTCTCACCGGCAAAACTGCACTCCATTCCTTTCAGATATCTCCCATCTCTTCCATAGTGTGATTATAGTAGTGTCCGGGTTTGGGTAAGTGAGTCTTCACAACATTTTTCTGTCGTTAACTTTTCTTATACCAACATTTCCCAAAGAAAAAGGAAAAAACATAAGTCAAGCAGAATAGAAGAAGAAAATACATTCGCTTTCTTGAGCTTACCATGCCCTAATTGAATCCTGAAAACCTTAACAAGATCAACTTTTCCTACTTTCGGTGATTTACACTAAAGATTATCAGGCTCGAATCTCTTTTACCCTGTCACATTCATAATCTTATCGAGAGTCTCGATGGCCACAATAAGGTTCAAAAGAAGCGATTACAAGATGATGGAAAGAGAAAGAAATCGAATTACTGCAGCAAAGAGATCAAGAGAACAAAGACTGACCTCGGGGAGCTAGGGTCGGCGGAATCGAATCTGTTGGCGGAATGCGATCCGGAAGCCGATGTAGGGCGGTCGAGGGCGCAGGCTTGAACCAGATCTTCTAAATAATTGGACTAAACTAAAAGGGTAAACTACGATCGATGGCGACGTGAAACGCGGATCCAAGCGCGTGGGGGCTGCGGAGTCGTGATCCGTTGGCGCGCGGCGTTCGACCTCGAGATCAGACCGAAGATGAACTTAGCACGGAGCGCGAGGGAGAGATCTGTGGGCTTCAGGGAGATGGAACGCGGATGATAAAAAGGCGGCGGCCCGGTCCACGGGGAAGGGATTCGACTGGCCGGTTCGGATTGTTCACTCGGTTGATCACATAAGGGCAAACTCGTAAAAAAAATCACAATCATTTATTCTCATAAATACCACTCTCCTTTTTGTTATTTACATAAAAGTTCACACCAGCCACTTATATCTGAGTCAACGATGAGGACGAGACGGTATAGAGAGAGAGAGAGAGAGGGAGAGAGAGATGAGTGGTGTGTGTGGGCCGGTTCGAGCTTGTACCGCAAGTGATCATTGGATATGTCTAGGAACCGGAGTTTGTTGGGTCGGCCTTGAAGACGGAGGGCTTTAAACGTTCCTATGTTACGAAAAATTTGATGTATTCAAACCCGTTTGAGAAAATATTACTCACGATTTTTTTTTGAATTTTTCCCTCGTTTTTTAAATATATAAGAAGAGTTTCAACTTTTTAAAGTGATAAAAATATACTCATTTATAGTTGATAGCTTTAATATTTGAGAATTTAAATGGTTTTAGATGTAGATATATAAAGGTGTTGACATTTTTTCACTTTATTTTAAATTTAGATATGGCAATTCAGAAAATTATTATATTTTTTTAGCAGAATTACAATATTTTTATTTAATATTACAATAATAAAAATATTGTAATATTATACCAATTGATTTTGACAAGAAACATTTGTCTTTTTACAAAGAGAAAAATATCTATTTGGAAAAAAATAGAAATGAAAAAACATGATGCTATAAAAACCCAAAGTTTTTCTCAAAAAATGGCCTACTATTCTTCACATTGATAAATGATTTTTGTTTCGTTTTGATGTTAATCTTATAAGAATCTGAATTGTTCATTTGAATACATTTTTGCAAAAAAAAAGAAAAATCACTAAACTAAATTCAACCTCACTATGGTCAAACGTAAAGCTGTAAAGAAGGGAAAACTAATTTCATTCAAGTGCAAAGCCCCTAAACCCATCTGCATCATTTCTTGTCGTCCACCTGCATCAGACTGCGGCATATCTACAAATAAGAACTTGAAATTTTGTTCTACAATCCTTATAAACACACCGGAAACCATTACAACCATGCCACACTATATTATATAACATAATCTTTGTCAAACTTATACATGATACGGAAGTGTGATTACTACAAAAAAAATAAAAATGTTGTTGAGAAGAGAAAAGATAACCGAGGTCAGGATGATTTATCCACGAGCAACAAGCTGCCTGGGAATGTCATCAAAGCAATACCCAAGCCGCTGTGGAAGGTGCATGTCTAACGGAGCAATAGTAGAAGCTTAGACCACAATGACACGAGTTTCAAGCCTGGAGAAACAAAAGAGAAGTTGGTTAATACAGTACTGAATACGTGGCAGAAGTTCCAAGACACCGAAAAGTTTTAAATTGCCATATGGAAACACATTAAAGACAGGTCAGCTTTTGCCAGGTCAAAGCATTTCGTTGGCCTGTAAGTGATGCTCAAGAAGGGGATCATTTCCTATAACATGGACCATCGACACAACAAAATGATGCTGCTCTGTTTGACCATTCCTACTTTCCAGACGGAAGCCTTTTTTAATCATCGAGAATCTCAAGCCCAGTTCAAATCATAGTTACGGGGAAACCTGTTTTCCACTCATCTTCATACTTTGTTGCAACCGAAGTTACTTTGTCCCACCAACACTTATGTTCCATTTTTCTACTTGGTTTCCCATGCTTGACTACAGTTCAAATAAGAAATGCTTAACTTGGTTGAGGAAGGTTTGCCACCTGTGTCAGTAGAGCGATCTTCCCAACAACTGTGCTTATCATCGGAAAAAAAAATGTTGCAAAAATCTCACAGTCTATGAGTATAAAGTCACATCTGACCTTAGAATGATATTTGGAAACTGACTTAAAAGATAAAGAACAAAATGTTCTAAAAAAATTGACGATATATACCTTACTGACAATATTATTGGAGAGCCAATCCAGCCCCTCGTACAACCCTTCACCAGATGTGGCACATGTGCTCTGTATATACCTACAAACATATCATATTGATCATTAGGCTAAACAGAAAGAAAAGGAGAGGCAACATATTGTGTTGACACACTTGGAAGAAAAAAAAGCAGCACAAAACAAAAGACCAATTAACATCCCAATTGAACGAATGATAAGGCAACAGTAGACATCAAGTCAACTTTTTATTGTTGGGAGAACTCTTTAAGTTTTGCCTGCTGATAAGACTCCTATATGACATAATTAGTCTGCCACTAGTTTCATATATAATCTCCACAGAAAACCTTGAACTAGCAAATACAGCAGATACCCATCTAAAGGTTACCAACTTCCACAAACGCCTCCCAGGCATCTGATGCTTTTAAATAGTTTGTTAAAGATAGTGATAACTCACTAAGAAAAAGATCCACCAAGGAAAATGCTATTTAAGTGGACTGAGGCACCCCTGAAAAACTTCAGCGGTGAGGTAGTTTCACAGACCTGTCTTGAATTATCCATATAGGTTCCACTCATCAAGTTTGTGGGTGGTAATGTCGGCACTGACATTTATACGGACAATTCAACCCACCAAAACATGAAATGCACTGTTATTGTATATGTGCAATAAAAAAATTATTGCAGGTATGTGGTCTATGAAAGCATTAAAATGTAATCACGTGTGTAGACTTGTTATGCATATTCGTATTTATGCTTAAGTATGATTTCAGATATTCTAATTAATCACAAATGCTGTGGCACATGCTTCTATATGACACAAATGTAGGTGCCTTGTTGCAAAAATGGGGATCCAATCATACCAGTGTCGTTGTCGCAAGGAATGCAGTCCGAGCTTATCAGTAATCTCAGCTGCATTCATTGCATTGGGAAGATCTTGCTTATTTGCAAACACAAGCAACACAGCATCACGTAGCTCATCCTGCACACATACCAGAAGGAAGTCAGCGATCTAAAGTAAGGTAAAAAATTAAGTTAGCAAATCAAATAATACAACATTAATCATCATCACTACTTTAGTGTTCCAATTTCTAATAAATGGCAAGAAGATCCTAAAATGATAAAAAGAATTCATATTCAGAGCTACAACAACCATTGACAACAACCATTCAGAGCTACAACAACCATTGACAAAAGTCCCAGTAACTAATTGAAAATTATACAATTTAAAAATGATATTTAATTGGTGGGAGCCTAGTGCACTGGGTTTGCCATTTTTTTTACTAATAAGTCCAAAAGAATTCACAGACAATTACAATATTGGTGTAATTTAATGCTGAATCAAACTAGTTTTACAATGCAAAAATAAAATATTTCAGGTTAGTTCTAACGTGATGTATAATAAAAGAAGAAACATGAACTCTGCAAATCTATAATTACAGAAACACATACTAGATTGCGGTCAACTTTTGTATGCAAAATGCATACACTAATTAGTATCAGATTCCACATATGTTGACAACATCAGCGAAAACAAAATCTTTGACACAAACTCACAGATAAACCTCACTGCTTAACATTATGAAAAAGAATCAAACCCCAAGTAGAACCATCAACATCACAAGTAAAAAATAGTTGTTTACTTGAGGTTTCCACCATAGCATCTTTCTCACAAGTGCTTCATAACTGCTTGTGCATGAAAGGAGTAGCACAAGCTTCAGCAAATGCTAGTATGGAAAACCACTAAACCTTAATGGGTAAGCCAATTATCTGAATTTTAAAGCACTGATTTCCACCACTAAAGAATGAAAAAAATGCCACCAAACACAATAACTTAGTTGCATATTCAATTCAAAAACCAATTCAAGAATAGCTAAATATGGACAATTAATTTACTGAATAAACCTCAAATATTTTTGACATAAAGATGAATATTGCAAATCATGTCATACCCAGGTTTAGTCCCACATTGAGAGTGTCTAAAGATTTATATTGATACAGTACTGTTAACTTAGGCTCATGCATTTTGTATGAGTCCACAAAGTTAGTAGGCTAATCATTCCACCAAACTGGGTGTTGTGACAATTGATATATTGGAGCCTGGTGAGAGGCTCAAGTATGGATAACACCAAATGGCGTGTCTTGGGATGGAGCCACTAGTGGGCTATGCCTCACATGCACCATAGTAAGGTCATATTCTGACTATGTTGGATGAACAAGGATGTCAAACCTTTAAGGAAAATTATAATCTATTTCTATATCAAAAGTGTTTAAAGACTTAGATTGACTTATAAAGGGATGATGGATACACTACTATTAACTTGGACTTAGGGACTTTGAGTCAATGGTATGGGTTTAACAAAGTCAATAAGTCAATTATCCAATCAAAGTCGAGTCGTAATCAAAATCATTATGTGCATGGTTTTGTCGGTTACTCTATTCAACACAACCAATAAATTTGAAGGCCCTGGGCATGAAGATAAATACAGCAAATCCCAGTGTGTGGTCATACAATAGTCATCATAATCTCTAAAAGCTTGTGATGGTCATGTCCAAAGATAACATTCTTCTTGCAACATCAACTGAAAAAGGAATTTAGCAACCAACAAATTCAGAGGCCCTAGGCATGATGATGAATACCGCAAATCCCAGTGTATGGTCATACAATAGTCATCATAATTTATAAACGGTTGTGATGTTCATTTCGAAATATAACATTCTTCTTGCAACATCAACTGAAAAAGGAATTTATAGAAGAAAATAGAAACAACATCATAATTTGCATAGTCTGGTTCCTCCCTCTAACCAAGTCTAAAACGAAAATGGCAGAGGAATCACCATTCTTCCCCAGTTCTCACTCGCTCTGATGTCATTACTACCCTTTATTCTGAACCCTGATGCTCCACCTATTGCAACTACATCTTTCCTTGAACCCTTCATGTCACCCTTGACAATCATCTTAAGTTGCTTATAACTTTTCTTTAATAACCAACTATAACCACAAGCAAGAAGGTAGTAATAAAATAGAGGAGATTCAATTCAAAATTAGTGATAAACACACTTGTATAGAAATGCACAGGAAAACGTAGGTTACATCCAATCATCAAATTGTATGAGACAGTCATATACCACAGCTATGCTAAATTAGAGAGCATTTATTATGGCTAACAAACCAGATGAATTCACCTCATTAAGCATCCTATGAAGTTCATCCCTTGCCTCAATAATACGGTCTCTGTCATTGCTATCAACCACAAAAATAAGACCCTGAGTGTTCTGGAAGTAGTGCCTCCATAGAGGTCTGATCTGTTATAATGAAACACAGAACAAATAGATCAAAAATAAGCAAATATGAAGCTTTTATGCACATTTTGTGGGCCAAAAAAACCAAACATACCATACAGAAAGACAATTAAGTTTAAAATCAGTATTCTCAAGCTTAAATTTTGTTGAGATCTCAGATCTATGTAAGCTTCCATAAATTCATGGGTGTTCAATGAAATTTGATCCAAATTCCAAGCTTAACCAAGTAAAAGCAGAGTGTCAAACATAGTTCCAACTAACCTTATCTTGGCCACCAACATCCCAAACAGTGAAACTGATGTTCTTGTACTCTACAGTCTCCACATTGAAGCCTGAACTAAAGAAGCAGATTTCATAACTGAAAATATATATTTGATATTAACAAGACTATATGATCTCACAAGAACAATTCACCCTACCAGCGTGACCAAAATCATCATCTCAAAGACAAGGAAACATTCCTATTATAAAGAAAATTAGGCCAAATTCCAAGAAACTTGTAATATCCCTGATTTCTGAAATTTTTTGTAAGAATCCATTTATAATGTAAGGATCTATTTTGAATTATTTATAAAGACCTATTTGTAACTATAGAAAATTACAAGGACTAAACTGCAAAGTGTGCAAAAAAATAAAAAGAGGTTTCTTCAACCGCCTCTAGCCTCATGCCTTCTACAAAACAGGGACCGTAATTTTTAACCTTTCGATACTAAATTGCTTACAACATTATGTTGGAAACTCTAATTAGTACAAAACTTGCTTCATTGGAAACTAAACTCGTAGATCTTTCTTTCTATATCTTACTTGAAAGATTTGGAGTATAAATGTTTGCCCAAACATCTATTTCAATCGACCCTATCGATTCTGCAAAACAAAGATAATGTTTTCTGACCTTTCGATACTAAATTACTTGTAACTCCCTGTTGAAGACTTTATATCTTTCAAATGACATCTTCATTGAGTAAATTGGAGTATGTTTGGTTGTTCAAATAATTCGTGCAAAGTGCCTCAGATTATACTAGTACAAAATTTTGCTAATTCTACCTATTATTATTTCTATCTCTTTGAAACCGAATTCATATAGAATTCTTCCCTCAATTGAGCCTTGTATGATTGTTTTAAACTCTTATATCTCTTGTCATTGATTTTTATCATATATGAATGCATTATGCAAAAGTTTATGTTTGTATCATATTGTTTCAACATGTATATTTTCATTTCAGATTTGCTTCCTATACACGCTAAATTTTTTGCTCACAATCTCCTTTTATTCTCCAGTGCAAGGTAGGCAATACCGAATGATACCGCCCGGTACAAGCGGTACATACCGGTCCGACGACATACTGGTACGCGGACTGCTCGTTACCGGGCGGAACGAAAAATAAAATAAAATTATATATATATATATATATATATATATATATAAACTCGACGACGTCGCCCCGCGTGGGGAAGGAAAAGGCGACGTCGCCTTATATATATATATATATATATATATATATATATATATATATATATATATATATATATATATATATATATATATATATATATATATAAACTCCGGTATGGTATGAAATTGCAGACCTTGCTCTGGTGTTTGTGGGAAAATGTTAACATTCGCCAGAAATGAGAAATGGAGTTATGTTTAAAGCTCGCGATACTCTTGTCGGCCCCCTCTGACTTCATCCAGACATGGATGGATGGAGTTCCCAAATATGGGAGACTTATGTTAATGGTCATCCAGATTTAAATGGATTATATTATGTTATGATCTCACTTCACCCTCTATGTTTTTGTCATGTTATCCAATGTATTGCTTATGTGTTTCTATATACGCTTTGGATAAGAATGAAATGAATGCAACGTCAAATATAACACTTGAGCTTATTTTCTCATTTGTCCTCTTGATATGCTCTTAACTGTTCGTTACGCCATTGATATACTTTTAAATGTTCTTATGCCATTGATATGCACCTAAATGTTTCATACACCAATGATATGCTCCAAAATGCTTCTTATGCAATTGATATGCTCCTAAATACTCTTTACTCCAATGTAATGAACAAAGTATGCTTATGATGAAATGACATTGTGATTTTTGTATCTAATGAAATGATATCTATGAATTCTTGTCTCTGCCTTGCACCTTGATATTAAGGCCGTATGAACTATCATCTCTCGCCATAGATATATTAGTCACTTGCTGAGCTTTGTAACACACCCTGTTGTATAAATTTTTCAGGTTATCTTATCACTCTTTAAAATTTTTGGATTGGGCTGAGGCTGTGGAAAGCTATTCAGATTTTGGGTAAGTCTTTATGGGTTGATATGCTGGTGTTGTATAAATATATTTTGCATGTAATGAAATATTATCGACAAATCTAAATTGATCTATCTTGCAAAAGTTTAAAAGGCCTATCATGTTTAGGATTTTAGAATGTTAAATTTAGTTTTACGACGATATAAACTTGTGGTAAAAGGTTAGTTTTATGACTGTATAAATTCTTACGCTTGTTGATTTATAAGTGGTGGTTGATGATATTTTTTGAGTTGAACTTGGGTTTTCGTGAATTATCGAGTAATGTAGTGTATGATTATAAACTGCACAGGTTATGGATGTGAATGATGTTTGAATGCTTTTTAGTGTCCTCAAATGTCATTTTGGATCTTCGATTTAGATTGTAGTTGAATTATAATATTATTGATTTATGATAGGTTCACACCTCTTGAATGTGTTAATTTGAGAGGTATGACAGAGGTAGTATAAGAGTCGACCTAGTATTTGGGTATGGTGAGAGGGCTCGAGTAGGAAAGGGCTACCCGTGGATGGAGTCAGAAGACTCATCATGGTATGGAGCCACCACTGGACTACTCCTCATATGCACCATGCTAGGGTTTGATCTAGGCTATACTAGACCCTAACGAGGACGTCAAGCCCGAGTGGGGGAGATTAAAACAAATGTTTGGGCAAGCATTTGTGCTCCAAATCTTTCAAATAAGATATAAAGAAAGATTTACGAGTCTAGTTTCCAATGAAGCAAATTTTGCACTAATTAGAGTTTCCAACATAAAGTTATAAGCAATTTAGTATCGAAAAGTCAGAAATTATGATCCATATTTTGCAGAATCCATAGGGTCAATTGAAATAAAGTTTGGGCAAGCATTCGAACTCCAAATCTTTCAATCAAGATATGGAAAGAAAGATCTACAAGTCTAGTTTCTAAAGAAATAAGTTTTGCTTAAATCAGAATTCGATACAAAAAATTATAGCTAAAACAAGATAGATAGATCATAAATCTCAAAAATTTCAGATTCATAGCTTTATCTCTGAATGAGATTGGTATCAAGTGCAAGGCCAAAACCCTTCAAATTACTAATGATCAAGATTAAAATTACTGTAGGAAGGGGTTAGAAGACTTGCTTGAGAAAGATTTGATCCCAAATAAGAGGATTTGAGCTAAATCACTTCTTCATCTCTTTTTCTTCTTCTTCTCACTCACTTCCTCTCTTCTCTACTGAAAGAAGTCACCTTTAATTCCTTTAAGCTGAAGGCATGAGGTAAGAGGCGGCCCTTTTTATACATTTTGCAATTTAGTCCTTGTAATTTCTTATATTTACAAATAGGTCCTTATAAACAATTCAAAATATATCCTTACATTATAAACAGATCCTTACAAAATAATTTAGAAAATTCTAGACTGTAACGTGAACCATTAATAGATATTAACTAGTAGCCCCACGAGTTCTTAAATACTATGGAATAATCCTCTGATAAAAAAATGTCAAAACTACCATCACAAGTCTAGTATGGAAGGCCCAAGTAACATTTAGTCTAATATAAGGTGATATCAAAGTACGAATAGACACATCATTCAAAACAAAAAAATTCATGCATCAGATAGCCCTTCTGTGATCACCGCTTCACCAACAAAGTCCTGCTTTGGATCAAGGTTCGCAATATCGTACCGTACCGGTATTTCGACCTGGGCTCGGTACCGGTACGGTACGATGTACCGAGCGGTACACCCAGGTGTACCCAGTGGTACACTCAGGTTCATCGAGCACTGTAGCATTGCTACAGTGCTACATTGCATTGCTACATTGCGGACCGATACCGGGTGGTCCGCGTACCGCTGGCCTGTCGGACTGGTATGTACCGCCCGTACCGGGCGGTACGATTCGGTATGACAGACCTTGCTTTGGATAACATCCAAGTAATATAAAGACTTGGTAGCTTTTGTGTATTGACTTAAATAAATTTATGAGAACTAATTCCAATGATGTGAAGATACATATGCATGTAAAAATGTTCCTAAAAGACCTGGAAACATTTTAGGTTGGATGAAACACAACTTATCTTAACATTATAGATTACTTAATATACTTCTGAAATTTCCAAATTTGTAAAACATCTTGAATAGTATTAAACTCAAATAATTAAACACGTGATAATAAAAAAGCATGTAGTTGTTTTGTCTTTAATTATTTCTTTCCAAATAAAAATCTGAATATATCACTCCGTCAATTTACACAAAAATTCACTATTAAGGATTAATCTAGGAAAAAATATAACTGTCTCAATAATTAAGAGCATTGTATCATTCAGTATCCAGAAAGAACGAATTCAAACTGACCTACAGGTTCACTCTGACGAGCTTCTTGTTCAGTCAATTATAACATTCATGAGGCATATTCATGTGACATTCTTAGCAGCAAACAGGGATCGCAAAGTTTGAGCTCAGTAAAGGTATCAGAAGAATGGGACTAATAACATAACTGAACGATAAGAATAAGATATATAAGAAACAATAATAGGAAGAGAAAGAACAAGTTTTTTGGGACGGAAATAGATGCTGACCAATAGTGGGGATGGTGGTCACGATCTCTCCGAGCTTGAGCTTGTACAGGATCGTGGTTTTACCAGCCGCATCAAGCCCTACCATCAAAATCCTCATCTCCTTCTTCGCGAAGAGTCGGCTAAACAGCCTTGTGAACGTAAGCCCCATCTCGTCTCCAACGCTAACGCTAACGCTAACAACAAACAGAGACGCCGGAATCAACAACAAAGCACCCAAAACACGATAGGGAGGAGGAGCTCCACAGGTCTACAGGATGAACTACAAGAAAACGATGACAATCGATCAAAAACAGACGAAGAACGGGCGAATAGATCGTTCTGAGATCAAATAGATCGAAACGAAAATCCAATCGAAGAGGCGGCAGTGGAATTACCACAAGATTTCTTCGACGAGGCTTCTCTATCGTCGCAAGAGGGAGAAGGAGAAGAAATCGAACACCACAACTTGTGTTAGGGCGCAGAGCAGTCTCCCCGCCTTTATAGTGGGGGGGGGGGGGAAGACAGCGGGATGGGATGCCGTCGCGCGTGAACCTCACGCACGCGACCGCTCCGCGAGAGATTTCAGCCAATAGGAGCCGCCCACGTCGTACTATCGACGTCAGCAGTCGGGTCTTGGAATCCGGTTCGACTCCGCGTTTTGGACCGTGGAAAGAGACCCAAATAGACACAGAAAATGATGCGAATTCTTCTTCCACGGCCAGTTGTTACGTAATCGTTTTACTTTTGTTCGAGTCTACTTTCTTTCCGGTTTAAAACAGTGGAGTGGCTATATGACCATTCAAATGGGTAATGGGGTATGATTTGGTTTTGTAGTTTCGATTCATAGCTGTCCTAATATACATTGTTTTAAATGGGATGTGACTTTGAGACGTGGCTTGCACTACTTTAGTTCCAGGTAAAAGAAGACCTCTTTGCTCCTTATTTTCTCTCTCTCTCTCTCTCTCTCTCTCTCTCATCTTATCCTTTTTCTTTTCCTCTTCCTTTCTTTATCATACATGAAACATTTAAATATATGAGAAATTTTAGTTCAATATACCTCCTTAGTTGTTGTTGTTGTTAGTTTATTCCTTTTAAAGATTCAGAAACAATATAAGGTTTCATGAATACTATAAATATATTTTATAGTCATTGACATTTCTTCTAGTCTTTTATTAGCATTTGAAGATGATTTATCGATGTTATCGATTGAAGACTTCAATTCATAATTGAAAAAATTTACTAATTTTACAGTGCTAAGAGCACTCTTTTTTGTTTTACATTGAAATTATTCTAATGACAAATGGTTTATATCTTTACTGTTATTATACTATTATAATAATTTTATTGTAAAGATGATCCTCAGTTGAAAGATATTTTTCATTTCTTATATCATTAATATTTGTACAGTATATAAGATATCAAGACTACATGAAATTGAAGTGATAAATAGCTCACGCGTTGATAATCAAAGTCTAGGTTTGACTTAGCTTCAACTTCTTTCATAGGAGCTATGGTCTCATTATAGTTGTCGATGCTGTTTGCACCAACTAGAGGTATTAAATCGTTAGTTGTGCATAGATACATTGAGTCTTCTGGGAGATCGATATCAATGTGGTCAAAATGAGCTCAGGAAATCACGAGTTGATATCCGAAGTTGAAGGCATGAATTTGGTCACCTATCTTGCCTCAATTTTGGATGGCAAGCCTCCTCCTCCAACTACTTCGTCAACCCCTTTATTATAGGCTGAAGGGAGCCTACCTTGATCTATAAGATAATGATTTTAGCATCAGACTTCAAAGCCATTTTATTAAACCTAACTCTCTTGGCCCTAGCTTCGTCAGCTAATTGCATAAGGACATTAATTTGGTTGTAAAGCTCTATAACCATATCTATTCCCTCCTCAATTTGATTCTCTAGCTCGTCAAGCTAAGTTCACAGTCAGATCGATATTTCATAGTACTTTGTCACCTCATTCTTTGGCTTGTCTTGCTCATTGTTTAGTCACTCATTCTCCCAGAGAAGATGTGCCATGGCGGTGGAGGAATCTCGAGCTTGGTCAATCATCATCGTCGTGATGTGATGATTTTGCGAGAAGAAATGAATTATGAGTGCAATGCAAAGCAAAAGAGAAAAAGGAAGTTGTTAGGTTGAGCACATTCCATGATGAGTTGCTTGTGCATGTTGGCTATAACATCTTCAATGGGCCTCGCTCGCATAGAGGCCCTTAGTAAAACCTTGGGTGCAACATGACAAGGTTCCATTATGAGACCTATCGTGGAACCTCCAAGAGTTGGCTTTTATCGATGATGGTCCATGCGGGGATCATTATCCCCTCCTCTCTCTCTTAGGCCACCTATCGTCGACTCACAGCAATATAAGTTCCACCGTATAGGCAAAATCTTGAACACATTTAAGAGCAACGAGACACCATAGGGTGCCGAGGGAGCCATCGATCCTTTCAGTAGGGATTACAACCTCTATCGGTATTGTTGTGGCTATTATTGTTGTTGTTGTTCGGAAGAGCGATCTTCACATCGACTTCCCATGGAGCAAGAATGTTCATTCCTCCTTGGGGACTCTCCCATAATTGAGTTGGTGAGTGCCTCGTTGGCACTAACTTACAGATAATGGGGGTGGGAAAAGGCATCACAGGACACTTGTGTTTGGTTCGATGATTGAAAAGACTCAGACCTCATTGATTGGGCAATTGTGTTCTCGCCCAACTTCCTCCTCTCGATGTGCCCATAAAGAGGGGCACGACACCACCATCTTCATATTAACATTGCACCTAATATTTGCTTGGATGATACTATCATGGATATTCATGTTTGTAAAGAATATAGAGTTGGTCGTAGGATTGAAGGAAGAACCCTATCACCTTACCAAAGGGTGCAGAGCTAGAGCTTGCCTCAATGAGCCACTGCTCATTCATCTAGAGGATGGTAGTGGACTTGGACAACTAGAGAACAATTCAATAGAATTGTTCCTTCTTTGACCCATGCAAACTCGAGGCAACATTGGAGAACTTCTAGGTCAACCAACCCAAGTTGATTGGTCATCCATTTTGGGAAGAAATAAAGAAAAACCTCCTTTTATAGCCCTTATTTGATGTTGAATCCCCTTTGAGTTTGTAGCCATGGTAGGCAGAGAGGAAGTAGACTAAACCTTTAAAGCACATGTTATAGCATGCATGTAAGCAATAGGGTTAGCATCTAGGTGATATGATGCTTTTTGCATTCCTTAACGAATATTGTGAGATAGTGCTCGGAGTTCAATGTCATCTAAGTGGAATGAACTTCGAGTAATGGAAGGTCTCAACAAAAAAAAAGGTGGAGGGAGAAGCAAAGTCCCAACTTCAATACATCAACACAAGTACAAAAGAAGTAACACAACTCATAGCGTCAATCACTTGGTTGAGTAGCTATAAGTCCAAACTCTGTCATAATATGATAGGTCGACATGACCTAGTTGGAATTGAATGAGTCCGTCGTAAGTGACGAAGACCTACCACTCGATATATTTGCCACCAAAGGGGCAACCTCTACCAACGTGGTCAACCTAACTCCTATTGTGTAAGAGTTTTTAGTTGCCAACATTAAGCGTTGTTTAATCTCGGATTTTGATGATGAAATCAATTGATAAAGTTATAATCTAATGTGTGTTTAAGTGACGTAGGGCTAACTTTGATTATAAAAGGTAAATTGATTGAAGCAAAAAGAATTAAACGTTGGGCCGGAGTGAATTATGTCAGAAGATTAGACGACGGATTGAATGACTGGTCGACGTGTTGACAGTACTTCATGCCATGAGTTCAAGTATCGGACCAAATGATCGGACATTGCACCAAAAAAATTATATTTATATATATATATATATATATATATATATATATATATATATATATATATATATATATATATATATATATATATATATATAATGAAACCACTATGGAAAGAGAAATATCCACGTTTGGTAAGTGGAATTCAGGAATCAAATTCCAAAAAGGGAGGAGAAATATAATTACCTTAATTTTATATATTGAAAAATCATGAATGATACTCACTTCACCATCATTAGTACCTCCCAATATTTCATACCCTCGTAAGGAATATATCTCAACATTCAATATTTATTTCTTACTTCTTAAATAACATAATAGAAAAATCTATTTTGATTTTATATAAATATAAAAATTGATATGAAAAAAAAACTCATGTAGCTCCTTCTTGACCCCTATATAAACCTCTGCGAACACCTCCATTTTCTTCTCAACTCTCATATCGCAAGGAATAACCATGAAGAAGATCAAGCAGAGATCATCGCTCTTAAAGAAAATAGTAGGTTATCGATCTTTTATTTTAGTTTAAATTTATCGATGATTAGTTTCTTAAACATTTTATCAAATTAGGATATTTATAAATTTTAAATTAAAAAATAGTATACCATATTTTAATTATGTTCATGTCTTCATATGTTTTGATTATTTGTTAATGTTAATATAGTTATTTTGAGATTTTATATTATGATGTAAAAATTATTAATAATGTTCATGTCTTCATTATATTATTATAATGAAAATAATATTCAAATTAAATTAAAATACTAAGAAACGAATGACTATTGAGTTTGAGCGATTCGACTTGAACCCAATCGATTCAACGAGGTTCATAAATTGATTTCATGTTAGTTTAGATTGGTTTTGGGTCATTTCAAAACAGTTAGAGTGAATTTAGGCCTATATAGCTTGAGTCGAAACCGATCTATTTCAAAATTAGACCAGTTTAAGACGATTTTGGGTGATTCTAGATAGATTCGACCGAATGAACCCGATCTAACACCAATCTTGTAGATGTTTAATCTACCTTCTTTTCTTTTTCGTTCATGGAAGTTCATCTTTTATTCTAGAGCAATGTTTCTTTAAAGCCACCTGAGTTGATTGATATCTAGAACTCGAACATAGTTCCTTAACGTAGGGTTACTCTGTGCGTTGCATGAACAGGCGAGGAAGCTGTTTTCGTTTGGATCTTCGGGATCAAGAAGCACCTATAGCCAATGCACTTCTTCACCGGCATATCCTCCACCTTCTGATGAGTTGCTTGATGACTTGCTAGGCGACGACCGTCCAACTTTTCATCCTCCAACTGTGGAAGGCGTGACTCGTGAGCCTCTCAGCCGACATCAAGAAGGCGAGGGTGCATCTCGTTTGCTTGGAAGAAGACATACGTATCCACTCTGTGTAAGCAACAGCTACTTGAGAGAAGGGAATCGTGTTTCCCTGGGTGAGATGTTCAGGTTAACATCCAGATGTGGGAGCACACCAATCCATGCAAATGGTTGCCAACCGCAGTGAGTGCTGCAATTTTGCTACTATTTTTCTTTGCATTTGTTTGGCTCTCATCGGTGTTATGCTCATCTGTGTTCGTGTGTTTCCCAGTCTCTTCCGGTTTGGTTTTCTGTATTCTACTTGAACTGATGAAATGAGATACTGCAACCCACAGGAAATTTGTTCTCAAAGGAGAGGAAAGAACATTTTTCTCGGAAGAAATCAGATAATATAGGTTTCTTGCATTAAAGAGATCTAAGGAACTCCTCAGAAACATAACACCATCATACTCTGATGTGATTAAAGAGATCTAATACACACTGCAGATAATCTAAGCAGCTCTAATTGAGGGGTTAATGCTGATAATTATAAATGTCAAACAGATTGTTCCTCTTTTGGTTTTTCTTGGTTTTACATCTGCCGAGAGTGTTAATTATATTTGGATCATTTACATGTGCTATTATGATTTGGACGTTTGATATCTTTTCCGATAATTCTAATCCAATTCTTTCATTCTCTATGTTTTAGATGCCATCAATTTGCAGGAGAGAGAGCCACAAGGCCTGAAACGAATGATCTGTCTCGAAACCAACATTCTCTTAGTGTATTAAGAAGAGAGTGCGAAATTGCTTCGGAAAGGTCAGTGAAATGCAGCGCTGGTTGTGTACCATGGTTTCCGAAAAGAAGGAAACAGGAAGGTAAGCCTACAGCACTGCCTTCACCGACCTACAAAGAAGAGGATCCGAGAACAGTCTCAGTCTCATTCATGGAGGAGGAGGAGGAGGAGGAGGAAGAAGGTGTCCTTCCTCACCTCCCTGTACAAACCTGGACGACAGTCTCATTCATGGAGGAGGAAGATGGTGCCTTTCATCACCTCCCTCTACGAACCTGGACTAGAAATGATCACGAGGCAGAAACGAGTGCAAAGAAGCCAATGGATACACTTCGTGGGAAAGCAATTATGGATTCCCGAGACGATGACTCTCACAGCACAACCATTTCTGGGGACAACTTCAACGATTTTTGTGAATGGCAGGATGAGGTCAGACATGGAAGACGTGATTGGGTTCTTGAAAACGAATTATACAGCACTGGTGCTGAGCCGCAACGTACAGATGACGAGCTAAGAGAAAATTTGGAAGCCGTAGAGGAGACGTTAAGATGTCTAGCCGACAAAGATTTGCAATACCTGACGATCCAGATCAGAAAGATACCTAAGCAAGCATTGTTTGATGCACTTCGAGAATGTGCAGACGTCAGGAGGTACCAATTGCTACAGTTAGCAGAACAATTGAGGGGCAGAATCGCTGATAGGTTTGAAGGAGCAGAGCATTTAATACAAGTTAGGATGGACCTGGACGCTCGGGCTAGGAGATTGGAGTGGGAGAGGAGTGAAGTCCAAATTAGTTTGGAGAAAGAACTGGAGAGGAGGTCGATCGACTACTCCATGAAGCTTAAAATGCTTCTGGTGGATGAACAGGAGCTTAAGAAACAGGTGAGGGAACTGGAAGAGCAAAGCGCATCACTCCAGCGTGAGATTTCTTGGCTTGGAGGCGGTGGCAAGCAAAACCAAGTTACGACTGCGAATTCTGAGATGGAGATCACTGACCTGAAGGCTGCTGTGGAGGAACTGAGAACGGAGAATGGCAAGCTTCGGAAAGACTCGTCGGAGTTGCAGGAGAAGCTCGATGCGAGTGAAGAAGACCGGCGACGTATCGCACGATGCTTCTGCGAGAAAGAAAAGGAGAATAACGAGTTGCAGAAGTTGGTTGCGAGTCTGAAACAAGAATGCGACGAACAAGAGAGGACTATTGGTGGTTTGAGATTAGGGTATAACAACGAAGTCGAAAGCAGACCGACAGACGAGAATGATCAGCTAAGCAGACTGCAGATGGAGCAGCTAAGGTTGACGGGGGTCGAACAGAAGCTGAGGAAGGAGTTGGAGACTTGCAAGCATGAACAGGAGAAACTTAGACACGAGAACATTGGCCTGTTGAGTCGTTTGCAAGATGCTGGAAATGGCGGTGACGTCTCATGGATTAAGCTGGACCAGGAGCTTCGTGCTCGAGTAGATTGCTTGCAGACCGAGGGCTTGTCCTTGCTCGGCGACCTATTAGGACTCCTCGACAGCCAACGAGTCGAACAAAAGCAGGAGCCCAGAGATGACACCAGTGGACATTTACCTGTTGATTACACCATCAGAAACCAAAGCTTGAGTAGAAGACATGAAAATTTCAGAATTAGTCTACAAACTGTAGCAAAAATTTTAGATGAGAAGTCACTGCCTGCAGAAGGTAGCAGCATGTCGAAGCAATCAGAGGTGAAGGCCACATATTGTGATCTCTGAATCTTAATAAGAGGAACTGTTATGTAGTGCATGTGAACAATGACAATGTCTCTGTCGACTAGATTGCTGTGTTCTTGTTGATGTTCTTCTGTTTCTACCTGTGCAGGCTGAATTAGAAATCAAACAACTGGAGACTGAGTCCCAAGAGTACACAGAGGAGCTAACTGCAGCTCGAAGTATGCTTTCAGAGGTGACTGAGCAGAGAAACCAGATGTGGGAAGAAGTGAAGAAATCAAAAGAGAACATTATGCTTATTGATGATGAAGTAGCTACTCTAAAAAAGAAGACGAAAGAACTCAAGGAGGACATTCTTACCGAGGAGGGGCAGATTGCTGATCTGAGAGATGATGTTGCTTCTCTCAAAAAGAAGACGGAAGAACTCAAGGAGGACATTCTTACCAAGGAGGGGCAGATTGCTGATCTAGAAGATAGCCTGGAGAAACCTTTTGACCTCATTTGTAGTTCTACATCAGTGGAAGAGTCTCAACAGAAATAATGTGATGCCTTCCCTCCCATCCATATCGGTTCTCTTTGTATGTGTTACTTTTTAGATGTAAATTCTAGTTGTTTGTACACTATATTTCAGCATATAAAAAAAAACTTCAACATGTTTACAGGAGAAATCCATTCTTTTTCCAATTCAAAGACAAGTACTTTGTCTCTGTATTTTCAAGTTGAGAATTCTTCATAGATGAAGAGATGTCAAAGGGGCTTATTACTTCTCAAACAAATACTCCTATATCACAAGAAAAGAAACAATAGTTCATTATCTAATGGATCTTTCTTTTCTAATACTCCACCATACAGTATATTGTATGAATGAATTATTGCTTCCACAAGTAATGTCATTCTAACCATGGTTCGCCAACATGTAAACCATGGAATTCATATTCTTTGTACACTGATATAAGAGCCTCTTGGTTTCAATTTAAGATCCATCAGAGCTGAGCAATCATAGTGAGAGAGCAGATCATTTCCAATTTTTTATGCCATGAATTTGAGTAAGAAAAAACCTCAAAATATCTATAAATACCCCCTAAACTTCTCAGTCTTTAGTGATTAATTCCAGGCAGCAAAAATAAGACATTGAACTATCTTCTGTTGATGCGACTAATGGCTTAGAACACTGTAGCTGTTTGTAGTACTTTGATTCAAAGCTACAATTTTTTCATGGAGTGCTTAACATGTCAGTTTTGCATACCTCCTATCAACATGACTAGACTATCCACATTAGGAATGCATTTTACCTCATTTTGTTCACTGACTATTCATGATTACTTGTGTTCTAAGAAAAATAGTTGTGCACTGTGCAATTTCTGTGGCAGCTTACTAATTACTCATTTATCTATGGAGAACATCTCCCTTCTTTCTAATGGTTCATATGAATCACTAGAGTTGGAAGGCATGTCCTGGTTGCGGTACCGAATGGCCCGAAACAGAGTTTGAGGATGCAGCTGAGTAGACCCAGGTGACTTAAGCTGATCCTACTCCAAGAAAGAGGCACAAATGCAACAACATCAAATCTACAAACTCTGGACACAGTATACAATGAACCATAACTTATCCACAGAGTTAAGTGTTCAAAGGAATAATGCAGATGTTACAGCAGTGCAGAGTCTCAAATGTCTTCCCATAGGAAGGCAGCTCTCAATGCAAAGCTATGACAACAGATTAAAGAGCATCGAACAAAGCAGCACGACTCAAGGCTCTGCTAGATACTGTTATCCAAATCCAAAACACAACAAGAAAACAATATATCAAGGAAAAAGAGGAATACCGAAGTCATGAGAGGTTTCCCTTCATGAAAGATTGAGCTAATAAGCTCTCTAAAGAGTAGCATTTGTACTAACTATAACCAGACATTGTTTCTTTTAAGAATAAAATTTTAGAGAGGCTATTTGACTATTACCTGGTTGAACAAAAAAAATAAATAATGGTCACTCCAAGTACAATTCAGAAGCATATGGAAGTTACTAAGTAAAATTGGACCAAAATAAAACATGAAAATACCAGCAGATAAATCAAATACACATAAATTAGTAAACTACAACAACAACAACAACAAAAAACATTTTCATGTTATTTCTACATGGATTCCATTATTGTTATACAAATACAAGCGAAAGAACACAAAAACACAGCTGATCCACACCTTCACCATGTCTGGCTTGTGATTTGCACCTTCGGGAAGAAAGTGTGAATGATACATCTGCTATTCCATCATTTGTGTACAAAATGATTTTGCTGCATCAGTAATCTAGAAACCATTCATTTCCAGAAGGTAAGTCCGTCGCTTCATCAGTGACTTTGCTGCAACCTTGAATGGGCCCTCAAATGCTCCAAAAATAAAGGCGTCACTCTCAGTCGTATTGGTGTTAGTGCCACTGCTTCCATCAGAAGATGGCTTAATAGTCACTAGGGTGGCACCTTGTAATGCCATCCCACCAGGGAGATCCAAATAGGGAGAATATTTTAATTTCATGTTGGAAGCTGGAACTTGTGTCCTGTTTGAAGCTGCTGAGGCTACCAGTGGCTTTTCTCTGAACTCCTTCAGCTGTCCTACACCCATATTTAGTGTTCCCTGCCCATCAGCGTCGCTGAGGACCAAGCTCTTCAAAGTTGGATGGTCCTTGATAATAGGCTGGAGAAGATAGTGCCTCCTGGAAGCAGCAATCAAAGAATTGATTGTCCAGACAACACGAAGCTTTAGTCCTCCATTTGTGTAGAAAGAGTCAGGAATGCTTCCGCTGTCTTCTACAGGCGATTCATGCTCAGAGAAGACCGGCTTCCGGTCAACTCTTGTACCCCCGAAGATTACACAATTCTGGATAGTACTCCCAAACTCAGCTCTCCATTTTAAAATAACCCCTTCCTCAGTTGCAACTTCTCCAGCAGGCAGTTCAATCCTGAGGTTGCGGACATGGGCAAAGTTCTTGAGAACTTGTGCAGGAGAGTGATGGGAGAGCTGTGGGACGATAGGTTTGTTACCGCCATTGGTGCTGTGAAGGTTGTGGAAGGGTTTTAGAAGAGTAGAGAGAATGAGCTTTACGAAGTTGGAGAAGAGTCTCCTATGCCTGGGAGAGGATGGGCTCAAGGGATCATCACAATCACCATCAATGGTCACCACATGGTCGATCTTAAGATAGACATCATGGACCAAAAATACGAGGGAATTGAACCGTTTCGAAACAGCAGAGCAGCTACAGAGCGATCGGACATCTGCAACCTTATTGAAGATGAGGAGGACAATCGAGTCAGGCAGCCGCTCGAATTCATCCAGGTCACGGGATGGGTCAGCATATACTCTTGCTTTGGGTTGCATTTTATCAAATTCGTTCTCCAAACAGAAAGATATTTCCGTCTGACTTCAATAAACCCTTCACAATAAAATGACTTTTGCAGCTCAAAATACTGCGGTTCTTTGAAATTTGAAGATGCCGAAGCCACAGATTTCACGATTGTGAACCACAGTTGGAAGATCACAATATTTTTTTCTGACAGTAAACATGAATTATGGACGTTCTATTTAACTGTTGCTGCGCGTCCGAAGCAATGGCCTGAAGAACATTAAGAATTACAAATGCTAATTAGAACCACTGTTCTACTTGTAAATCTCGATCTATAGAAACCTTCTGAATCAGCAGCTTCAAACCCTACGGCAAACAAAATGTAAACACGAAATGTTCTAAATTGGACGGTGAATCTGCACACCGGAAACTAAAATTCAACAGCAGAACGACGCCAGGCCGCAATGAACCATCAAAACCAGATGTCGAAAATCCAGGAGGCTGGTAAAATCACCAAAATTTCGTCCAAAAAGATCAACACTAGGCATTTAGAAACAATCAAAGACGCGATCTTTAACCTGATCCATAAGCCGAGAATAAAGCGAAGAGGATAATACCGAGAGACAGAACATTACCTAAAAGTCCTTCACCCATTAGGACGACCCTTCAAACCCATCTCCGCCCACACGAATCCCACCAAACGATCCAAAAACCCGACTTTCCTCACACTCCCAACAGCACCAGATAACTCTCCATCTCCAATCCAAAAGACCCACCCAATCCGAGTCTACAAATCCCCCAAAGTGTGGTCGATCCGAGACACGTCGATCGAGCTCCGGGCGAGGGGGAATTCGCCCAAGGAATGTCGCACGCTGAATGCAAAACCAAAGAAAATTGGCGTATTTTCCAGGAAGGAATTAGGGTTCTCGAAAGGGAAGTAGTGCTCCCTCTCTCTCTCTCTGTAGATTCGTCCTACTCTCTTTCATATGGCCTTTTCGCGCACCGACGTAGATAAAAAGCCAGAGTTGACAGCGCCGTTGGGTCACGTGACCGAGGGTACGGAAGTACCAAGCGAAGTTAACGCCGTTAGTTCCGGAAGATCACAGAGATCTACAAAATATCCGTTTGGTAGAGGCCGTTTAAATAAATAAATATATATATATATATATATATATATATATATATATATATATATCCCTATAAAATTAAGAACTTTCATATTTACATATATCCCTCCAAATATAGATATCCTTTTATAAGCCTACTTAAATATTAAATATACATTAGATTTATCTTCCTCTTAATTATTCAATCAAGTGGGAAGGCCTTGAAGTCTTCCCACACTTGAATCTCTATGATAAACAACTCAACCTTTTTTCTTTATTTTTTTGTTATTATTTTAAGAGATGGTTGACTTAATAATTAGCAATTTGCTTCCAATAACAATTCTACAAGCACTGATGGCTCCATGATTCTTCCTCCTCATAAATGGAAAGCATTAGGTGCTGCATTTAGGTATTTGGCATAATAATTTGCCAACTTTGAACAGCCATCTTGAAGTTATAATATCCTGTGAAGATCATAAAGGACAACATTAGAAGGGATTTATTGCTTTCATAGTTAATTGGTTGAGGGCATGGATCAGCTTGCACATCTTCAAGATTTGGATAGAAGAAACACATATGGAATAATGTATGTGTACATGTACACACATACATTATAAATTAGGGTTCCTCAGAGAATCTTTCTCCCATATTATCAAGGATTAAAAGTTCAACTCTCTGGGGATTCAGGAATACTTCTTTGGCCACCTAATATGCAGAAATGGAAATGTAGTACAGCAGGAGAATACTTCTGGATCAATAGATGCAGAATTAGTATTTCTTTAATGCTCTGGGGATGATTATTCATCAAGTTTCAATCTCTGCCAGATCAGGCTGACATGGATCTAACTAGTGTCCAGGTAATGATATCAAGCAGAGGACCACAAAATTCTACCTGCACTTGTTCCAACTTTTACCTGTTCATCAGGTACAGCCACCAACCTCATATCAGAGGCCTCTTCTTTTAGTACTCACTTCAGAAAGAAATGAATTCACATGCGCTGATATGCAGCATAAACCATGCAGTTTCCCTCTTCATATGAACCATGGATGGCATCAGAGCTCACCAACTTCAACATGCAGATGCAGATCTAGCAAGCAGTTTATCTTCATATTGAGCTAAATTGTTCCAGATGTGTGCTTTGCTTCTCCCGAGAGAGAAGAGATATGGTCTTTTAAACTTATTCCATCATATCAAATAGATACACTACCTTTCATGATCACTTTGTTCCTACCAGTGATGCTTTCTTCTCAGAATCAAGAGATCTTCTGCATGATATGTTTTTCTCTGATTGAGAAAAATGGAACTTTAGGTTCATACAGAGTGTCTTCTTCCTTGTCTTGCTAACAACAACAAGTAGCTGGTTCTAATGCAGAAATTCAACATCTGAATTGTCTCATTTGTCATTGTCAGATATGAACTAGATTTGTTATAAGAGCAAGCAGTGGTTGTAAAACTAATTGCTTTTAAGAAGTGACCAGTTCTGTTTCTTTTACTTTTCTTTGTGCCAAGGGAAGTTTGTGTAACTTCTTTTAGGATTGTCTGTTTTGTTCCCTTCTGTGTCATCTTTTTTCTCAGAAGAGAAACTTGAAACAGAGGCATAAGGCATGTCCGTAACTTTTGAAATCATTTCCTTTGTTCACAAATTTATTTCAGAAAATAATTTAGAGAAAAAATAGGATATCACAAAGAAATCTTTTGCTATGACATTCTGATTTCTCTCTCCTGATGACAAACATTCTCCCTTGGTTTAATCAACTAGTTTGTCTATTTATGTTTCCACAAGATCAAAACTTCTTTTGTTAGTGATACATGGAAACACAAAAATCAGAAAAAATGCCAAATAAGTAGTTCATCAATCAAGTGAAATGAACCTTCTTCTTCCTTACATCCATTTGGTCCTTGAAGTTATCAGGTTTCCTAACAAGAAAGAATGGAAAAAGAAATAGAATATGATGGAAGAGGTGATCTAACAAAACCAAACTTCTCATGAATATATTTTTCCAATCAGAAGCTACACTGTAGGTTATTATGCAGATATATGATCATGTAGAATGTTTGAAGAGGATCATAGAATATTTCTTGAATCCAACCAAAAATGGCAAGTTGGTAGAATCATCCACTGCCATGAAGCTAGAATTTGATGGAGGACTATAGCTTGAATACACTAAAGAAGATGAGGAACCTACTTTAACACAAGATTTTTAATCTTGATCTGGTATTGGTTTCTGTAATCCAAGCGGGATGCTGATCTGTACCCCTTAGTATCAACTGAAAATAATATCAAAAATTAAATATTAATCAGTCCAAGATTATATGATCCGATGCCAGTCCTTTCTCAGATCAGTCAATCATTTGTGTATCTTCACATTTTCTAAGCATATATACATGATCTTTTATTTTATTGTGATTCTTAATTAAAAAATTCAAATATTATTTTCACCTTGGGACCATCTCATCCACTTGGTTGCTGCCACATCATCAGACAGCTTATGAGTTTGGTCGATTCCAAGTGGCAGCTTAGCCTCTTACAATTCACAATAAAATTGACCTCATCATATATATTTTTATATATGAGCACACAAAATTTGAAGGAACAAATACACAGTTCCAAATTTTTGTAGAAATCTATATGCAATTTCCCCTATAATTTAAGTGGACAAGTTTAGAAAAGGCAAGAACATGTTTCTAAAAGCAAAAGTTAAACCAATCTTGCTAATTACATCACAAAAATTCTCGTATAATAAACCTTAGTATTCAGATGCAAATAGCCACCTAAAAAGCTTCAATTTATTAGCATTTTCATTGATAAATTCAGCAAGCAGGAACTTTGATATAAACTTACAATTTTAGTTTTGCTATTGGATAAATGACTGCTGAGATGATCACTCAGATGTTTGTTGTAATTTTCTGTGTACGTATTGGTTTGAGGAGAATGCTACAATGACCATAGCATAAAGTTGAACAATGTCCATCGATGTTCTCTGTTGGTTTTATCTATCTTCACTTGTTTCAATCTCCACCGATGACAAATTTGAGCCAAGCATGCTCTGCCTAGCTGCTGGATCTGGTAAAACAGGCAAAATCGGGCCACCAAAATCTTCATGAACTTTAGACAACTCATCTCCAATGACATCAAGCTCCTTGATTATTGATATCTCCCTTGATACTGATTCATTCTGGTCTACAAATGCTAGGCTTGGAGGTACAACCCAGAGAGTCCCCTGGGTGGATGTCAAGCTTTCTTCTGTTCCTCCACCAGATGAAATAATTCTTTCAGCTGCTGCACTTGAAGGTGAACCTCCTTTATCTGCATAAGATGATGCTTCATTGAGGCTATGAAATATGAATGCCATTGAAATGATTTAGAACTACAATGGCACAAAAGTTCAACAGAGTTTCTTACCAGCAATACAGAAAGCTTCATCAAGTGCCGAATTCGAATGTGATCTTTCAGTTGCTGTTGGGCTGGAATCATAAACAGGTTCCACAATATGGCTGTCATGAACATGATCTGTTTCCACATTCACAACATCGGAGTCTGCTACAATGGTCTTCGAGGAAGCAGTTGAGCCTTTTGAGGAACCATCACTCGTTTGTTCCAGGTCAGGACTATTATTTTCTGCTTCTGATGGAGTAGAGGAACTCGACTCATACTCTTCATCGATCACTTCAACCCTCTCAGCAAAAGAATCGGCCAAATTCAGTACCAAGTCTCTGCTGGTGTCATCATTGGTTGTTCCAAAGCTTTCATTGGCTTGATGAGTTTCTTCCATGAGCATGCTGTCACTCGGATGAGTTGCGTGATCATTAATTATGTTTATCTGACTCTCTACTTGTTGAACATCCACTGACTTAACATCCTCTAAGGATTGGCTGTTTTGTTCAATAGGAATTGTTTCATGTTTAGTAGAAGACCCACTCCCTAGAAGCAAGTCTTTCTGATGTTCCTGATCAATGACTGAAGAAACTGCATCAGATTCTGAAGTAGAACTCAGTTTTGAATCACTACTTCCACTTGATTCTCTGTGCAGACCAGCATAAGTTGTCTCCTGAGGCTCATTCTTTTCTGCACCAAAATAAGCCTTGAACCGGGAAGCACGCTTCTCAACCTTAAAATCACTGAAAAATGAAGGACCAACTGAGAAGCTCTCATGCCTTCTGATAAACATATCACGCTGTGGAACTGCAACAAACTCATGGTTTGAGTTCTCCTCATCATATATCTGCTCATAAGAAAGATCAAATGGATTTTGCCTCGGTAAGAGTACTGAAGGAGCTGAACCAGGAATTGATTCATCCGAATCATAGGGAAGATCAAACGGATTCCTTCTTGGTGCACTAACAGATGGAAGTTGAGCATAAGCCTGTGATGTCTCCTCCATGTTATCATCCAAATCTATTAAGTTCTTCTCTGTTGCCTTCTTTGCTTCTCGTTTAGCTATTAAGTTCTCCAGCCAGCGATTCCTTTCGAGTTCAGACTTGCCGAGATCCATGAGATTCTTCTGATCATCAGCAGTCCATGTTACAACGACTTTGTTTCCGTCATCTTTCTCCTCTTGTAACTCTTCATCATCTTCGTCATCTTGGTTTTCAGCTTCATCCTCTGTGCTACCATCATCTGAGACATGGTTCTGTGAGAATGCTACAGAATCATCTTCAGAATTGTCCTTTGAAACGAGCGGGTCGAGCTCATCAAGAATCGGTACAGCATTTGCCACAGAAGAATTAGAGATATCTGTTCCATCAGATTCAGAATCGGAAGAAGCATCCTTGTGATTGATGTGATGCCAAGAAGAATCCAAACAAGAGTCATGACATCGGTCCAATTTAGTTTCATCAGCATTCACACCAAGAACTGTAGTGATCTTTTCAGCACAACCAATACCTTCACTGGCTTCTATCAAATCTTCAACCAGCCTTCTTGCAGCATGTTTATCTTCGATCAAGTTATTATCTTCCTCAACTGAATAAACAGAAGTAGCATCTGTTTGATCCAGCTCATTAAGCTTGCTACCACCCAAAACAATTGTCTTTACTGTCATTCTCTTAGTTGCTCCTTTACTCCCTACACGAGATCTGACTTTGAACTTTTCCTCATTCTTGGCCACAAGATCATTTGCAACTGACTCATTCTTCAGAGATGAACTTGCATCAATTAACTTATTATCTTCTTCATTCTCAGAAACATTCGGTCTGGCAAGACCCAGAAGGATTCCAAGAAGAAGACTTGTGCAAACAATGACCGGGGAAGAATTTACAAGAAGACCAAACAGTGAAGGAAAAAACTTGTACACTATAAACAAGAGGGCAACTACACCAACAGAGTACGGATGATAACAAGCAGTTATCCATCTTCTTTTCCTCGACCACATTAGAACTGTTTCTTTACTCAGTACTATGACCACAGCCTCAATCACTAAGATCTTTTTTCTCTATTGTTTCTCCTCTTAGGAATCTGTAGGCAAAAAAAGGAAAGAAAAGTGAATATGGCACTAACTTTGAACTAGCAAAGGAATTCCAGTTGTAAAATCTTCTTAGCTGAGAAAACAAAGATTCATAATGGCTACAGAGAAGATAAATTTAAATGATACAATACATACTATTTTTTTTTTTGCCTTCATTTTTTGAAGTCATGGTTCAACAAAACCTAATTTACAAATCAGTGGATGAAGCCGTGCATCAATTCACTAAAAACTTTAAGATACTTTGCTTTTCCTTTCTTCATTTTTGGATCTAAATATACCAACTTAGTCTCAAATAAATATGCAAATAATCTTAAAATCCACACGTCTGAACATTTCTCATGAACAAGTCAGAGAATATAAACACCAAACGAAGAATACCAATATTTACTTCTCTCGCTATATATGTAGTGTCAGGTTGAGACCATTTCCTTTGAACTCCTACTTAGTCAAATAATCAAGAAAGAAACTGCGAGAACCATTATATACTGGCTAAAGTTTATGAAGATATATAATACCATAGTTATGAGGCGATTGTAGTTTCATCCAAGACTCCAATTGGGTGGTCCAACATCAAGAGAATTGCAATGATCGAAAGCAATGCAAAAAAAGTGTCACATGAAAACAGGATCATTAACTTTTTTTTCAAGAAAATAATATGATTTCCAAGAAAAAAGCATAAGTTTTTCCATGTAGGCAAGAGAATCTAATATCTCAATATGTTGCAGATCCCTCTACAAAGTTATCCCTTATATATTCACTCCTCAAACCTGAAAAATGTGAAAAGAATATGCAGGAAAAAAATATTTATCATACCATGAGATCAGGCATGGAAAAATGTCTCATCTTTTGCTCTCTAACATCCAATGTTTTGTCTCATACTTGAAGACAAAATCCATATAAAAGAAGAATACAGACGATTGCTCTAAATCATATCCCTCATCTACGGAAAATTGTCAAATTTGCGATTCTTAACATAGAGAGAGAGATGCATCATCTCCATTATTATCGATCAAAATCGATAGAAACTGTACGAGTGGCAGCAGCGAAAATCGGTGCACACATCTCTCAACGCAATACCATGTACTAAAGCAAATAGACCTCTAATCTACCAAAAATCATATCATTTACCAACATGGATCAAAGAATAATGGATTGCGTTCCAAAGAAGTCGTCCAAGAACACAACATAAATCCCAGGAAGAAGATGACCTACATTTATGGCGGTAGATTCTGCACCTCCGTCGGTTCGGAGATAAGATCTTCTCCAAACAATGGAATTCAATTGAATGCGAGAGAGAGAGAGAGAGAGAGAGAGAGAGAGGAGCTCCTCAAACCTATCGGAAACGGAGCACGTCCAATTGGGTCGCCAATTCAAATAGGGGTTGGGAGAACGAGAAGAGCTTGCTAGGCCCAGTTACCAACCACGTGGCGCTACGTCATTGGTCTAAGTCATCTCCTAACCCGGGCTTCTTCTGAGGAAACCAGAAAGAAGGAAGTTGGCAACTGTGCTTGAACCGAATCCAGCCCGATTTTGACCGGTGGACTCGATGGTTCGGGTAAATTCTATCCGGTCGAGTCGGATTGATGGGTTTCGGTAGCCACTAATCATGGTTGACTTTGGTCAATTGGTACATCGCATTAAATTAAGTCACGTTATACTGCCAGAACTAAATCTAAATAATTAGGACATTAGCCCGATTATTTAAGCATTTTCTATCTTTTCTAGATCGAATTTTAGTCGAATAATCTGATAATTTTGAGAATTTAGGACTAAATCTATGAATTTCTAGAGGAATTAATTTTTCTAGATGAATTCTCTTAGATTTCTATCCCCAATCTAAATTGCTTAGCATATCCATTCTTAAACTTTGATGTCGGAAGATCTTAAATGGCATACAATAGAGTTTTGATTGCAAATAAATAGCAGGAGATAGTTGATGTATGCTGTTCTTGTTTTGATTGCACTCACTGCAAGAACTATAGATAACAAAGAAAGCATGAGAACCACAATTCTCTTCTTCAACAAAATGATTCTAAAGAATCCACAGAATCATTCATGCAATTACAAATGCTACATGACAGTAAAACCAACCCGTGAAGAAACTACAATCCACAGTACTAATAACTGTTCTAAGGAGAAACGTGACAGATAGCACTCATGCTGAACAGGCCCGTGTGTTTATTACACGATAAGAAAAGCCTACTTGCAGCAACAATTTTCACAAGAAAACACACGACCTGTCATGATCAATCTGAAAGAAGCATTAACAATGATCATATGAGCCAACAAGATGAAGTCCTCCATGACCATTTCTCAGGAAAACTTCATACCTGTGACCAATGGTAAGCAGAATTTTGGAGTCCCACTATCAAGGTCAAGGAAGCTCGGGCATTTGACACGCATCAGGCATCTTATTCCATGGATAAGATTCAAGCCCAAATCCTTGCAGAGGATTAGATGATGCCCCAGCAGGCACCATCTTGGTATCTTTGCAAAAGTCTTGATCCAAGGGTGTTGCTATTGCATCATTCGAAACAAAACAATCTTTTCCAGCTTGAGAACTTTCCTCAAGCCAACCTGATCCCAGTACAGCTTCAGGTTCAGGGAAATCTGTTTGAGATAAGACGTGTTTCTCCTCCACATTAGGGATTGAAATTTGTTCAGCAACAGCCATGATATTTAGTGAACCTGCAGAAACTGCCCATGTGAAACTTTTACTTGAGATCAATTTATGGAAAACAGAAAAACTAAAGCAGAAAGTCGTACAAGAAGCAAAAACAAGAAAAAAAGGAAAAAGCATTAGAATTTAAAATGCACCGGTTGTAGACTCGGAAGGTAGAAACTCATGAATTGAACTGCCACTGATGGGAGGCATGAACTCATTGAAGATAGAAGCAGCAGAACAGCCCAAGGGAGAAATTGGGTCATTGCAATCTTCCCACCCGATATCAAAGAAGTTAAGGCCTGAACTTTCCAACATTTCATTATGTGTGATAGCAGAAGAACTCGAGCTCTTCTGAGATGAATGTCTCTTTGAGTTGCTTAGTGCCTGTGCCTCATGAAGCATCACCTCTAGTAAACCGCTGCTCCTTGGTGAAATGCATTCAGATTGCAATGAGACAGCTGTTGGAGAGGATTCAACATATGTATCAACTGCCTCAAGACGTGGTGTGGAATGGTATGCAGTCCAGCTACTGTCATCAATTTCTGCATGTTGGAGTGAAGGGAGCTCCAACTTCCAAGCTCCGGAAAGGGGCCTAGAAGCAGAGAAATTGCCATTTGATAAGGCATGGCTGAGAGAAATTTCACCTCCAAAAGTTGCCAGGTTCTTGATGTTGGCATCAGGATCATATGGATTATCTAAGCCAAATGCTAACTGTATCTTTCCAGATGGCTCAAATGGAAATTGAGATACTGAGGGAAGCCCACTGTAGAAAGTGCTATAGTAGCCAACATTTATGGTTTCGGAGTCTCGAAGCTGTTCAACATTATTCAACATATTCGTGTACCCATGGTCTTGGGATTCAAACCCTTGACACATGCGACTCATTGAGATATCTGGAAATGAGGAGGTATAAGATAAATCCCCATGATCAGGGTCGAAGTTCTCAAATACAATATCAGGAAAATTGAAGTTGTTTCCCTGCAAGATGTCATTCTGGTGTTGGGTTACAGAGCTGACAATTTGAGTTTGCTGATCTCCATCTGAAGCTTGACAACAAACATTAGGAGGATACAGGGGTAAACCAGCACGCTGGAGTCTCTTTATTCGTGTGTTCCAAAAGTTCTTAATCTCATTATCGGTGCGGCCAGGTAACTGCAGAAAATGTTGGAACAAGTAATAGAATCATTAAAATGCTCCATCAAATTCTTCCAATGAAAAGTACATGGAATCAAGATATACCGAAAAAACTACAAAAAGAATGTGCCAAATCAAAGTATCATATGCGCTCAATCTTCAATATGAACGAGCAGACAGCACATGCATGGAGGAGGTATACTGTTATCAACTCCCCTTTGGAAAAAACTGATGATGTGGTTAGGAAACCTAGTGTAACTTTCAAGTCCAACTAAAAACTTGTAGACATAACATCAAGCTGAACCAATAAAATTGATCTCACGTAATTTCATATTCATTTGGCAGTAGACAAGAACAGCAATCACAAAATATGATAAACAATCCCTGTGACATACTATAAACTCTTTTTTCACTTTTTTTATATATTATAGTAAATGTATGATGCTGCACAATATGATAACAACCTCCATAATATTCCATAAAATTTCCCCCTTGAGTTATTCCTGTAGCAAATGCATGATACTAGATGCATTCCTAAATTATATTTCCATGGTTATCATTCTAATTGATTGCTGAACATCGTCCTTCTAATTTATTAATCCATACTTAAAATGCCTACATATATAGTCCCAGGGCAAGTCAACAAATTTATGTATTACCAAAGTCCATGAACACGTTACATATACATAAAATTTACTATGCCAACCACATTATGGCACAGTACATACTGGTCAATAAGCATGAGATGGAGGCAAGATCTCAATAAAAGCTTAATTATTTTTTTTTTCTCTTTTCTGGTAAAAACAGCACGGCAGCAAGCTTATCCCATTAGGGATAAAAAAGGAAAAAAGAAGAAAAATAAATAAAGATATTAAGTCTCGATTAAAACCAAAAAAATGCTTTGATTAAGGCAATTTTCTACTTTCTTCTTGAAACTTCTGACCAAAATCAGAAGTCCAGTAGCTTTGAGTACAAAGTGAACAAAACATTAGTGATCATAATAAGATGCTATATCTAACATTTTTTTATTACAATTATAGTTCATTATATGAAATATGGTGCCCAAGTCAAAAATTAAAGAAAAAGGAACTCATTGATACTATGGGATTAAACAACAAGCTCTCCAGCCAGAGCAGAAGCCAAACAACAACAAGAAAGACAAAAGGAATATATGAGAGAACATTACCAATTAAGTATATTAAATAATCTGAAGAAAACTCACTTGTGTTGCCATCTGAGCCCATTTGTTGCCCATCTTAGCATGAAGTTTAATGATCAGTTGCTCCTCTTCTGGCGTAAAGGCACCTTTCTTTAGATTTGGCCTGAGATGATTAGCCCATCGCAGACGACAGCTTTTACCACATCGAGACAGCCCTGAGTTTTTCTGAACTGCATTCCAATTTCCCTCCCCATGCTCTTTAACATATTCAACCAAAAGTGCATCCTCCGCAGATGTCCAAGGTCCCTTCTTCAAAACCTGACCATCCTTACTCACTGATTTCCCTCTCCTACCTTCATCCACTGAAGGCATGTCCATGTGGTCTTCTGGAATCATTTCCATATCACTCTTAGTTGACAAATGATTCATTTCCCAAGACCTAGATCCATAACAAAACCTTCAGTATCCAACACAATTTCAGAAAAGAAACACATAACAACAAGATAAAGTGTCTGATGATATAACAAAAAGCAAGAATCTGGTCAAAACCACAAAAAGAGTCAACCTGAAAATCTTTATAATACTGAACTACAAAAGGTAACAAAATGATACAGCAGCAATGAGTTTTTCGGGTTTCCAAATACGTATGTCAGTCAGAATGAGAAAAACCAGACATATATCTGATAGATCCACAAGTCTTTAAGTATATGCTGGAGACCATGTCAACCTAGAAACTTAAAGACACAACAAGAATTCAAGAAGAGAATGACAAAGTCTAATCAAATGATAACTCGAAATCTGGTAGTGATGATGAAGATAAATGGAGGAGATCTAAAAAACAATTAGACTGAAACTGAGGAAACGTATGAAGATGAAAAAATCTTCGGATGACAGCTTATAAGTTAAAAATAGTAAGAAGCCTAATACATCCATAAGCTATTCCAAGCTGAGCTGCAAGATACTATAAGCACTCGAAAGGTCCTACTTCCCATCCTAAACTAGAAGGTACAGATCCCCAAACGAACCCATTCCATTCTACATTGTGCTCCAGGAATCACCAGGTTACAGAAGCCCCTCTCGGTAACAAAGAGCTCGGATCCTTTAGAACAGGATCGCAGAACTCGATGACGCGACTGAATTGACGGACCAAACCCCTGCTACCGGACGAAGGTAAGACCCCTCCTAAGCAGCACGAGTGACGGGGCTCGAAGCTCATACTTTTAGGGCAACCAAGAAGATCAAGCAATAAAAGATGATTAAAATTAGCGGAAAAAAAAGGAAATCAAAATTCGAATCTTCTGAACCTAATTCGAAGAGCGTGCAGGAATTGGCGCGGTGACCGAGCAAGGAACGCGGAGGAGATATGGTGAGACAGCCAGAGAAGATCGGAGTATCAGCCAATCAAGCTCCGCGCGGAGGACCGGGGGGAGAGGGAGGTGAAAGAGAGGGATCGGTATAGGTTTTTCCTATTTTAATTTTCTTAAATATTTAATATTTTTCCCTCTCAAACTTCTCTCTGCCAATTGCGGATGCGGGCATGTAACTAACGCCCCATCCCATCCCAACCCGATATCCAACTCCAGATCCGATCCGATACTGCGTAAATGGATGCCTCGACACAGTGAAGTCGATGGCATCAGAACGAGAGGGATGCTGATTGATGTTGATGTTGACGTTGACCATCGGCACTGATATTATTATAGTACATTGCGAGATGAGTTTTATTTACCTCCAAATCATGTTGACGACAGCGATCAGGATTCTTACAGAACGACGATGATTCCTTGCTCTGACACGTCGGCTCAAGGCGCAGACCGATGCGGGTTGCATCAACCAACGGTCGAAGCCTGGACGAATCATCTACCGAGGGGATTACACCGATGCAAGGAGTCTGATATGCGTCGCCTAACATCTTAAAACACAGATTAAGGAGCATATGAAAACCTAATTTAAAACAGCAATCTTAGAACACTAATAATCATATGTGCACGCCCGCATTTGGTTGTAGACATATATTCACCTGCCTAAGAATTATACAATATAAACTTACTACGAGGATATCCGGATAAACTCACCTAATTAATCAGGCACAAGGAAGACATGCAAAACAAACATAAACCACTATGAGGATGAAGGAAGAGAAGCATCTTCAATGGAGGAGATACAGAAAACCAACCCATGGAAGAAAAGAAAAGGATAGGAAAAGAAAACAAAAGATGAGAGAAATAGGAAACAGAATCAAATAGAAAGAAAGGATTAGAGACAAATAACACATTCCAAGCTCACAATCAAAGATAGGTAAATATTTCAGTTAAATAGTTTCCACCAACCAGATGATTGATAGCTGCGATTTCAGTGAAAAAAATCATAAAATGCCACAGTTAACTCATCATCTCTTATACTTTCCACCCAATACGAACATGCATCATTGATCAATATGACAAAGCAAAAAAAAAAGAAAAAGGAAATTCGTATGTACTCTGGTTTTATGAACAATATTGCAACAGGTGATAGGAAATGCATGTAATGCTGTTGACTTTTAGAGATATCCATCTCTCCTGTCTTGCTCCTCAGATTCTTTGTTTGCAGCTTCCACAGATTTAAACCACAAAAATGCCTGGAAGCCAAAGCATATTTCTATGTAAACAAAAATATCAAATAAATGGAGAAAACTAAAGGTGAATTCAAGAACAACAACAGCTTACCGAGGTAGGTATTCCAGTAAAAACAAAGAAACCAAGCAATGGTGCATAGAAGACACTGTCTGATTGTAGGACCCCAAAAACAGGCTTCTGGTTTACGTACTCAAACACCGAACCAATCTGTAATGGAAATCACTGGTTTAGAAACAGGATGACTAAGAATATAAGGAGAAGAAAAGGGTCGGAAAAGTACCGCTGCTATTGCTGTTATGGCCGATGCAAGTAAATACACAAAAAAAGGGATCTTGACTGATGACTGAGAAGTGCTTTTGTCGCCCTCATCACGAGCCCAAGGTGGAGGTTCATCGGAATCAGGTCTAGCCCAAGAGGGAATCTGTTCATCTGACTTGTTTGATTTTGCTGAGCCTTCAGTGGTTGCAAACACAGCAAACCTATGGGATGATAAGCCTGAACGCCGACCAACATGGTGTCGGCTTCTTCTGTGGATAATAGATCGAGATAAAGATCTGTGCTGAATGACTGGCTTTATTCCATGATTCTTTACGGCCATTTGCATCATCCAAGGAGGACGATTAGAAAAGCACAAAGACATGGCAGTGGCAGCCATCAATGCTTTACTGCAGCTTTGACTTGGACAGTTTCGATCTGGAGATCAAAGGTTGAAAATTACATAGAGATACAAAGACCAGTAGTTATATCCTTCATTCTAGGCTGCAAAAATTTAGATATCTAAATAGCATGGTGCTGAAAAACAAAACCAAGTCATAGGCACTAATGCAAACTCATACACATCAATTCAATGATTTGAAGTAGATTCATGGATGCAAATTTACAGCAAAGTGAGCCATTGTTATATTGTCATATATAGTAAATGCACCTTTAATTTTTTATAGTCCAACTGGAAACAATGGTTGCCCTATAGAATGTGTGCAGATTAAATGTCACAAGTCTATTTAGGCTAACAAAGATCACTATTAAGTTGCATTATTGTATTCAGTTGTGCTACCTACAAAACACTGGTCTGCACTAACTAAATGATACGAGTATGGTAGCATGCCCATATCTGGTCGGAGTGGTGAATTACTCCAAGTCGTCAACCATTAAATACTCTTTGTCCTTCAAGAACTCTGTTTGGAGCAGGGCTTAGTATGGACATCCTCTAAGAAACTCCTTGCGCCAAACCTAGTTTCATCTGAGAGGCATTCAACCAGTTTCTTTTGCACATCTGTAAGTTCGAAGTTCTAATTAGTGTAAAAGATGAAAGAGTCAGTAATGCCATTATTTGTTGCTCCTTTTACCCACATCTGGTAGTTACTTTCAAAATTCTTCTTGTTCATGAACCAAAAAATCTTATTGGAATATAGCGAGTGCCCAATAATTGTTATAGTGTCATACTGCAATTTGTAGTAAAAAGACAGCACTGCTATTAAATTCATTTATACTTTTCACATCAGCTGCAATACTGGGTATATAGATCTAAAGGTAATTGACAAAAGTCATGAAGAATAGTTTCGATACATATATAAAATCATGATAACTGTGCATAATATTAATTATTAAAACTTATTAATATCATGCTTTTAATCTGTTCCATAACTCCTTGATATTTTAGCTCATTATTGCCTTTACAAAAAATATGATGCGAAGTTGTAATAATGTTATTTCCTTTAAGCTCACAATAGTTTATGTTTTCAAATAAACATTTAGCTCTTCCGACAGTTCTGGCAGATTTATCCTAGAGTTGTATGAAGCCTTTGACGTCGCATATGGAGTACAGACACTAGGAACAGGATCACTAGAAGACCAAGTTCATCAAAGCTACATAACAACTTATGACAATTAAATCACTCTTCTTATGTGCTACCTGATTGATATGTAATTTAATTGAAGAAATCGACATAGGTTCTGAGTGACTAATGTATAAACATTAGGAACACATTTCCAATGAATTGTAATTGAGCACAAAGGTTGGCATTAACCTACAACAAAAGATGGTACAATTAGTACATACTTTAACCATTTTCCTCAACATATTAGATAAAACACGTAATAAATAAAAGGTAACTGTGAGCCAGCAAGAGATATTCAGATAAAATTAAAGGTAACCTCAAATGCTCCAAATAAGCAGCTAACTTGGACCAACATTAGTGATAACGGCGAGTTCGATGCTCATGAATTTTACCCAAATCCTCGCCCAAGTAGCTACTTCACTACCCGAATCAATAGGATTAACCTAGATACCCAAACCTACCCACTACCATCCCTACCTCATGTTATAGGAACCCGACTATCGGGTATCAAACATGAACCAAAGCCGACTCGGACACCTATTGTTCTACCCAAACCCATCTCAAACCCAATTAAAGGGTTCTTGAATCTGGTCTATATGGATCGATAAGAAACCCAAGCCTTTGCCATCCTTAACCAACATCAACCTGGTAACCAAAGCCATTCCTCCCAACTAAACAGGCACATGCACTTAACATCCAACCTGTTAAGAGATGTAAGGAGCTAGGTACCCACAATAAGCTTGCTAGAATACAATCCTTATAAGATACCTGCCTATAATCCTTATTAGCATTATTTCATTAAGAAGGTGTGCACCAAATATCCCATCCACAGCTATCAAGGGAACTTTCTCATCTAGTTTAGATCCACAAGAAAACCACGAAGCCATTCGTCACGAACCAATGGATGTCCCCAAAGCCAACAAGAAAGCATCTGTGTGGCACTAGAAATTAGAGGCGGGAAGAGAACAAACGGAAGCGAGTTCACCTTACGGAATTCTTCCTCTCTTGTCTTCAAGCCAAAGCCCGAAACGAGAGGACGGAGCGCACCGCCTTTGCTTCTTTCTGACCCAACGTCGGAGCGAGAGATGATTCCAGCTGACGAAAGTAGGAGGATAAGCAGAGGAATTATTCGTGGATTTGCTTCTCTTTCTCTCTCTCGCTCGCTCGCTCGCTTTCTTACCCAAAAGGTTGGAGTTCGGTAGCCGACGATTTTTCTTGTTTTTCCCCATCGCATGATGAATCCGACGGCAGAGATTACGGATGAAAGTACATCCCTACCGTCCGTTACGAAAGGATGCTTTTGGAGGTTCCTTCCATCTTCTCGTCTGCACAAAACTTAAAGCGGGATCTCTGTGATCCCGTCTTCTACGTCGAGCATCGTCGTTGATCCCAACTACTTGACTGCTGCTTCAAGATTCGCACATTGATTAACGATGCGAATTCACGGTGTTAGTAATTCACGGTGTTGTGACACCACTAATATAAAATATTCTTCGTATTAGTACATTAAATTATATATATTTTATTATAAAAATAAGTGATGAAAGCCAGATTTCAATTACATGTTATAAAATTATTCCAACGAGATAATTCAACATAGCTTATAATTTTCATTATTTCGAGGAATAGCATAAACGTAATTGGAAATGAGCCGTATCAGTTGCTGGTTCCGACCGAACCAAATGTGACCGAGCCGGCGGTCCGATCTGACCCGTTTCGCGTTTCCGTTTCTTGACGCCTAGAAGTGGATCCGTTGGTTCCCGATAACGGATCTGGGCCATCGACTTTAACTGTAAGCCCATCGGCCACGGCCCGACTCACGGAATCCCTAGACAATCGTCGAAAGGGGGATCGGGGAGAGAGAGAGAGAGAGAGAGATCAGGGGATCAGTCACCGCGGCAGAGGGAGTGCGATTCGCCAAGTGCAGCTCATCTCCGATCGCTCGAGGCCGGTGGCCGAGGTATGGAGCGCATCTAGTCCCGATGTTTTCTTCATTGTGATCGAAGTTGCATTCTATTTCGTACTGTGGTGGTTGAAATTGCATCCTCCCGACTTACATCTTTCCTGACCGTAGACGGTTAGATCGGCGTCGGATCGAATAGACCAGCTACTTCTTTTGATCTTTCCCTTTCCTCTTTCGTCGTGTCCGCGGCAGGCGAGAGTGCGATTCGCAAGTGCAGCTCGACTCCGACTTCACGAGGCCGTAACCCGAGTTATGGAGCCAATCTCTTCTCGATGTTTTCTTGATTGTGATCGAAGTTGCATGTGAATTTAGCTTTCTCGATGAAATTATTTCCCGTGATTTTGTTGGAATTTCTTCATGTTTTCGTGGATGAAATGTCACACTTCCGGCTTAAGTTGTTCCTTACTGTAGATGGTCAGATCGGCGTCGGATCGATTAGGCCAGCCATTTTCTCGATCTTTCGCTTTTATCTTCATGTCGCCGATAAGTTACTCTCTGTCGCCTTCGATCCTTCCCCTCAACTCGCACGATATTCGATTATCCTTTTGACATAAGCCAAAACAAAAAAATCCGATCTTGATCCCTCCCCACCTTTGAATTGGTTTGAACTTCAAGTTTCTTTTAGCATTAGACACAGTTTTGATGCCTTTAGTTTGTGTTTTTGCTTTGTTGTTGGTGCTTAATGTAGTTCCTATTTACGATCCAGAATTGTTTTGCTACTGAAAGATCTGCTCTCTTGGTTATCCTTAACATACTTCTATGTACAATTGCGTTTACTCATTGTAAACAAGATTTCCTACTTGAATCAAGAAAAAAATGTTGAAGTGAACCTTTGTCATTACAGAGGTTTTATACTGAATTGTTTTTGCTTTCAGGTCTGGGAATAATATTTGATGGCTAATACAGCGTGCTTCATTATTGTCAGCAGAAATGACATTCCAATTTATGAAGCTGAAGTTGGCTCTGCAATGAAAGTATTACATGCTTACTTGGGTTATTTTTTGGTGGTTACTTTATCTTACTTAAGATGTCTGCAATGAAAGTATTACATCCTTACTGGTTGGCATGAGCTGAACCGGACAAAGCAGCAATCCTTGCTCTTCTAAATGTTTCACGGTTTATCACTTGTGATGGAAATTTTGTGGGTAGCATAGAGATTGATGTGAATGTTGACATAAGTGGTATGCATGCTTGTTCCAGTTTTTTTAAATGGATGTATTTTGGTAGTGAATACTACTCGTGATGTCATAGCCTTTAGGCAATGTGGGGATTGGTGTGAATACGGATGTGTGCACATAAGATATGCATGCAAAGAGCTATGCATGTTTGTTTCAATTTTTTCATACGTGTCTTTTTGGGCACATTTTTTGGATATGAATCTACCTGTCCACTACACATTGACTTCATAGCCACTATGTATTGTATGAGATATGTCTTTGTTGCTTCATATGGTAGTCTCAACTCTAGGCTCTGTGCATTTTTTGTACTAATTTAATCTACAAATAAATATAAATTTTGTTCATAGTTCTTGTTGGGAATTCAAGTGACTGCATAAGTTGACTAAGTTCTTATCTTATTATTTGACAGAAAGAAGAAGCTGCTCAGCAGCACCAGTTCATTTTACATGCTGCCTTGGATATTGTCGAAGACCTTGCATGGACAACAAGTGCTATGTGAGACTCAATATTTTTTCTGTTGCTCGGTGTATATGTGAACTGATCATTACTCCCTTCGATAATGTACCTGCACTTTTTGCACATCTCATGCTCCTGCAGGTTCTTGAAGGCAGTGGACAAGTTCAATGATCTTGTGGTCTCTGTATATGTTACTGCTGGTCATATCCTAACAACAGTTTTTAGACGAAACATTCATACTAACATTTGATCAAGACTTCTAAAGTGCATTAACTGTGCTTTACCATTTTCTTTATCCGTCCTCATTTCATGGGTCAGCAAAGTGCATAAAATTTCTTACTTCAAAGTTAATACTATCTTGCTAGATGAATATTCACAGATATCACGAACATAACATAATTTTTTGCATTGTCAAACATCAAAATTGTAAGTCAATACCTATTCTGCAAAATCATGATTCATGAAATTGTGTTGTTGTCGCATACAGGATCTATTAGTTCTATCATACAACAAAATCATAGCCACTTTTGTGTTTCCTTAACACACCTAATTCATACACACTAGATTTATGTTGCTACATGATTCCCGCAATGAGGATGGGATAAAGAGTTTCTTCCAAGAGGTTCAGGAGCTTTACATAAAGGTAACATTTTTATTTGTTTTCTTTGTTAGTGAATATTTTGCATGAGTTCTTGTTTTTAGATTCATCTTTCCTAGGATAGAGCATGAAGCCAAAGGTACTTGGGACTAGTTTGTTATATTTAGAAACAATTTCATTTTGGTAAAATTGCATACATAACCCAACAATGTCACAATTCTTCACCCCTAGGAATCTGAAAGCATCTTATATATATTGATGGAGACATTAGCAATAATCATTCATGTAGAGAGAGAATCTAGCATCAGCGGAATCTGCATCATTCATGTTAGATTCTCTCTCTTTGTAGTATTAACTAATACTTGTGTAACCAGATATATTGTAGTACCATGAATCATCACACTTCTAAATTAGATAACTGTCATAGCAAGGTATGGGAGATTTACAAATAGCATACGAGGACGGATGTTTCTGTGGCTGGCTGAAATGAGAGATTGTTTTGGTGGATGTGTGTAGTTATTAAGAATAATAGAAAATTTTCATTCGTAAGCTTCAATAGAGGATGAAATGAAGAAAAATCGTTCAAGGATGCGCTAAGAACATCTATAGATGTTATATATGTTATAGGCTAGAAAAGCTAAAACAATTATTATTAGTAGTACTTTACTAGAAATCATAAATAAAAAATTTAATTATTCTTAATTTAACTAGAGATATGTATTTATATAGAGCTCAATGGCAAGAAAGGATCCATGTAGTGGAAGCCAGCCAAATAGTTTGGACATTATGGTTTTGTTATTATTTTTGTAAGACTGATGTTGGATTTAATGGTATCAACTGTTTAGTCAAAGCAGTGGGCAACCTTGCTGGTTTTATAACATGCTATCATTAATATTGGTTCCTTCTGCTTCAATGTTGCAGTTAGTAACTCCAGTGGTCAATGCTGAGTATTTATTTCTGTTTCCTGTATAAAAAAAAAAATTGAGAGTACTGATGATTGAAGAAAGTGCTAAATCACGTGTCTTTCTACTTCGCATGAACAGATTTTATTAAATCCCCTATACTTACCTGGGTCGCGCATCACATCATCACATTTTGATACCAAAGTCCGAGCTCTTGCAAGAAAATATCTGTGAACATGCTGGACCGCATATCAAGGGAAGTTTCTCTTCTCAAATCCGATCCTTGTGTTCATTTGAAGCAGTGCCATTGGGTTTCTTTCTCTCTTGCCTCCTCTGTTTTTTATTTTCCTGAAAGTGTAATACATGGGGGAGAAGTGTCGGTTTTTAGATACGTAATTTTCTCACTAGCGTCTATGACTGACCCATTTGTTTCACTGACTAATTGCTGATTGATGCATCTGAAATGCTTGTGTAGTAAACCTAACATGGTGGTTAATTCTCAGTTTTATCATATCATTTTTTAGCTGCCTCTCCACTGCCTTATCTTTCATACACTTTATTCTCTTTTTTCTTATTTACTTCGAACTAATTTGTTTCATGCTGAAGGACTCTGATTTTTTTTCTTATTCGATAAATATCTGCTCGACTTCGTAAGAGAGTTTTAACTCTTAACTCCTTTCTTGACATGTGCACATGTGTTAAGTCTTTCTGAAGATTTTAATTACTCAAGTTATGTCGGAGGCAGCTTTCGCTAGACTGAAAGCTTTCTGAAGGTTCTAATTACCCAGATGGAAGCCTTTGGTAGATTTTTGGGAACACACCGGTTAAGACTAATCACATTATAGGACCTTGAACATTATTTTATGTCATCCAATTTGGTAAAAGAATATTATATTCATCATATACATCAGTTGGACAACATCGATCATAATTTCTGGCAGGTCAAGTTCCTCCCGTAATGATTTATTATTATTAGTATCTCTGCTGAAGGAAGAATTAAAGGTTACGTGATATTTGTGCTGAAATATGCAAGCCATAGCACAAACATATGAATGATACCCACATATTCATTCGTGTATATATATATATATATATATATATATATATATATATAATACAGGAAAATAACACAAAGTTCACGATAACATGAATCGATCAACATAGGCTGTTAATAGGTAAAAGCAATCAAAGGGCATTATTGACAAAGCACAGAGTTCCACTTGGGAGGGGGGGGGGGGGGGGGGAGCATCCGCAAAGTAAATTGGAACTACAATATTTTTCTCTTGGAAGTACGATATTTAGCCTAATGGCATCTCCAAACAACATAGTCACTAAATGACCTTGCTAATAACCTAGTGTTTGCTCCACTACATAAATTGCCATCTATGATGGTGTCAACAGAAACCACGTCTTCAAAGGAGTTCACCCTTCGAAGCTTACATAAGTTCGTTTCCAGTACTGAGAAGATGGAAAATCAATTTAGGGTTTCAAGATATCACTATTTTAAGGAGAATTGGAGCAAAGAACCTGGCAAGAGCATCTAAGTTGTCTGAGAAACCTTTTCAGAAGCAGCCTCACGCTCCTTTCGGCGTCGTTCCCTCTGCAACAGCACAGGAAACTAAGAACAAACTCCGGTATGTTTAAAAATGAAAGCAGCAGGAAGAAGAGCTTCCACAAACAAATACTGGATCGGAAACAAATAAATAGCCAGAAGCCAATAATTCCTTGGCACACAAGAAAATACATCACTCTCTTCTACTACTGCCCCCAAGCTACAGAGCATGAATATTAAGATACATGTTACCTATATGGCAAGATATACACCAATACATCAGATCTTGATAAGAACAGGATGCGCAATGGAAAATATCCAAAAATAAAGTTCTGAAATATAACATGTATAGTCCACATTGACTAGACCAAGTATCTATTGATTCCAACATATGACATCGACGACAATGATAATAATACAACCACAAGCCATTAGCATAACAGTCCTCTACCAAAAAAAGCCAGTTCTCTACAAAGAAAATTAGTCCTATACAAAAAAAGAGAATAACAGTACCACATTCTTAGAAAACCAGTCCTCGAATGAGATCTCATAAACTCAATTTTGAGTCCAACTTCTACTCTGACATAGTAGTATACTAACAGTCCTCCAATGTTCTTCATAAACTTAAATTCTAGACCAAATTGTACTCTAACATAAATAACTCAAATCCTCGTTCAACTTGTAAAATGAACAAACCATAATGAAGATGCGGTGCACAATAATAGCAAGGAAAACACTACAAAGGAGACTATATTAATTCATTGAGGTTTACTGCAAAAACAAAGGTGCAATAGGATAGCAAGTAAATCACGTAAAGCCAACAACTTGTGCATAAATATTAATGCAAACTGACTTTGAAACAATCACACATGCAGGAAAAAAATGGACGTATGGCAATTAACAGGAGAAAAACAGAGGAAAAGAAAACACTTTTATTATGGGGGAAATGAGGTTGGGAACACAGGTGAGTTGAGTCAAGATAGGGTTGTGTTGGCTTTAAGATGAATCATTTTCAGGCTGGATCAGTTATGAACTGAACTTTAATGGTTCATGAAAAATGCTTAACCCATACACAACCTCAATGGTGATTGGTTGAGTTTTGCTGTAATTTCAGGTACATGAGCTTAAGCCAGATATTAGCAAAATGTCCGTGTCGGAAGCCTAAGGCACTGAATATAAAAAAACATAGAATGTGTTTTGGGTACCCATCATGTCCAATTTAAACACCATAACATGGTCACTCACAGGAGTGGTTCTCTCCAATCACATAATGAAAGTCCTATCTGTCTTCATACATGTAAATTTTGCTTCCTATTGGTCAAAGGCTCTGGTGAGAGGATTATGACATCCGATAGGTGGAATAGTTCTGGCCTCTGGGACTTCAAAAAAAACTTACAGCATCGACCAGTTTGGGTCTAGATGCCCAACCCAAGTCCAACTCAGATTTGTCTGGTTTGGGTGTGGGTTCACCCAATTTTAGTTGGGTTCGATTACGGATTATAAAACTCAAATTCACCTTTGAACATATCTGAAGACCCTAAAACAGAAAAAGAACTTCATCCATAGTCTCATGCAAAACCAGAACCAACATTGTGCACCACTGCTACGGCCAATGCAGCCCAAGAACACAGTAGCTTTAAATGATACAGTGCTCAAGGGTCAAGACACCCTATACCAGCTCTCATTCTTGCCTCAGCATGAGATGCTTCACTCGTATATCCAAAATTTCAATTCTTGGAAAAAAAAAGATATTTCATTTCATGCATAATCTCAAAGGGAAATAAAATCGGAAGAGCGGTCCCAAAAACACGACCACCTCCCCAATTTTCCAACAAGAAAAAGATAAGAGATGACACTAGACAGATCGAAATAATGTGGCAGAAATCAATCAATTGAAAGCATTTTTGTGCATGTCATATACTGCTTCATTTTTATAGTTAGTCATCTGCTGCAAGTCCAAAGAAAGAAAAACCGCAACATCTTTAACAGTTAGCCCTAAACTCCAACAATTTTAAGCCAAAGTTCTCTCCATGTACATAACCCATCAAATCAATTCCATGACCGAATCAGACTTACACATAGAACTCAATTTGACTTCTAATTTCAACTTTACACACAGCAATATCGCTCGCTACCAAAACACCAAAACTTCGAAACTGAAGATGGAAATGGATCGGTTGCAGTCTAGATCAAAGGAGAAGGAGAAGAGCGTACCCGGCGTTCCCAGTAGGGAAGGAAGCAAACAAAATCGTAAACCGGAGAGAGTGTGTTGACGAGGACCAAGTTCAACCCCATGAACACCAGGAGCGACGTCATCGGCCGCGTCCGATGCGGCATCTTCTATTCTTTCCAAACGGAACAAGGGTAAAAAGATCACCCTATTTTTCTCCTTCCAAGCTTCGAGGGATCAGAAGGAGAGGAAGGGATGGTTTGGTGGTTGCTCCTGCTCTGGAGAGGATGAGAGGCCGACGACTGAGAGGATTGATGAGGAGGATCGATGGCGGAAGAGAAGAAGAGCGACAGCGAGAGAGAACAGGGCAAGGCTCGAAGTCGACACGGTTGGATTGCTTCCGTCCAATATTAATGCTTGTGCAGTAGGGTTCTTTTTTTTTCTTCTTTTTTTTAATAAAAAATAGAATGAAATTCATAAGTTTAAGAATTTTTTTTGGTGAATTACATCAATTTTTTTTATAAAAATCAGATAATTTAAAAAAAATATGATCATTCTATCTTTCTCGACCATCGCCTCGCTACGTTTGGGCTAGCCCCTATAATTGTAAGGAAATTTAGAACTCACGGAAGCTTATTTACTTGTGCACCGAGCAGCTTACTTGACTTTTCTATTGTTGACCTATAATACTAAACTCTCCTAGTCTCCTGTATCTTCGCGCATGGGTTGACCCCATTGGTCATCCCCCTGTGCGTGCATGATGATTTTAAGATCCGACGAGAGTATAAAGACAATGACAAAAATGACAATAGTTCCCGTGAAGATAAGGGTAAAACAACGTTTCACGTGGTTAGAGACATGATTTGATTATTTTTTAAAAGTTTGAATATTTTACGAAAAAATTTGAGAATTCGCTCTAAAAACTATTTAATTTTTAGAAATGTTACCTTGAAAAAATTATTCAGCAATAATTTTATTTCTTCTATCAATACAAATTTAAGAAATTATTTTCTTATAAGCTGAACAAATTTAATTTATTTACAAAATCTTTTTTCTTCCAAATTCGCTTGGACTAACTTGAAATTGTCCAAATCATGAAACAAGGATCAGCCAACATTGCAATATCTTATTAGGTCGTGACTATTATCTTTCAAGAGCTTAAATATTTTTGTCTGAATCATACAACACTCTTTCGATCGATCTCTTCTAACATCTTTATAGTTTCATATGACACCGATAAAAGTGCAGATATACTTTGCAACAATAATTTCAAGATCACACAAGCATAATTAACAATAAAAAATAGAAAGATCTTCGGTCATTCGGTCATTTAAACGATCGTACAATAAAGGATCCACTCACTCCTTTCATCGAGATCACAAGAAACTTTACAGTGTCTTCCTTGTCAATGCTGGCACTAAACTTAGCAAATGAGATCGAAGTCATGAAAGACAGATACAAAATCCTAACAAATATATTAAGCAAAAGAAAGAATAAGTCCAAACAATTACTCTGCAGATCTTTAACCAAACACAGAGGGAAGGGTTGAGAGTTTGGGGATTGACTGGAATAACTTGAGATATCTGATCTGTACGATATTATTTATAACCTGAAAAGACCTTGTTCTGAAACTAAGTACAATAAATTCATTCCCCGGAAATAAAAGCATTTCCTTACCATTGTCATTTGGAACGTTACACCTATTTATTGTGCAATTAGTGTGATAATAGAGGGCATGAAATTCGGTTGAAACCATTGTCATCTAGCACCGAATCACTATCTCCATGTGGCGTTCATCGGGGAAGGCCAGCTAGATTTATTAATTGACTGATTGTTTGGGTTCGAGTGGTAAAACGTCGTTAGCTGGCTTGCCATCTAGAACTGACACGTCTTCCATATCACAAAGTGCCGACCATTGTGGTCGATTGGTCACCCAAATGTTCCTGACATGTCAATCGGACGAGGTCAACATGTCGACTTGCGAAGAAAACGTTGTCGGCCATGTCAATTCTACCATATCAGCATCCATATGTCATCTACCATGAACCTTTGTGCCTGCAAATATGCTGCATACAGTAGTGATTATAACTTTCTACACTTGAGGTCAACAAAAAGTTGGTCCATTTCATTATCAAAGCCAACATCAACTTAATAAAAGATGCATTTAATGATCCAATGAGAATAGTTTGTAGACCACTAGAGCTATGCCGACTTGGTCAGAAGACAGAAAGGCTTCCACGAAGCTCACTCACTTCTAATAAATCCAGCTATAATCGATCTGCTTGACTTGAAAAGTCAACTCAGGCCTATAGCTGCCTGCACTATGGTTCTTCTTTTGTGCCATTGTACTATAGCTGCAGGAGGATCAACCCATGGCAGGAGAAGCAGTTCTAGGAGCTTTTATGCAGGTACTTTTTGACAAGATAATTACTACTGTTCTAGATGAGACAAGATCACTTTGGGGTGCCCATGGAGAACTACAAAATATGACAACCACACTCCCAACAATCCAAGCCTTGCTTGAGGATGCAGAGGAGAAGCAATTAAAAGATAAATCAGTCAGATACTGGTTGGCAAAGCTCAAGGATGTGGCTTACGATATGGATGAATTGCTGGATAAGTACACGGCAGAAGTCTTGAAGAGGAAGACGGAAAGAGAAGCTCAAAGTATGCAGGTATGTAGCTGCTTTGCTAATATTTGTTGGCATGGTTTGTTACAGTTTAAGTTGCGACATAGAATTAGAGCAATCCGAGAGAGGTTTGATAAGATTGCAAGGGAACGAGAGAGTCTCGGCCTCCAAATATTAGATTGGACAGACCAACTTCAGGTAACAGAGCGACCACAGACTAGCTCGCTAGTAGATGATATTAACGTAGTTGGAAGGGAAACAGATAAAGAAAAAATAATAAAGATTTTGCTGGCTGATGCCGGCTCAACTCCCAATGTTTCTGTTCTCCCTATTGTTGGCATGGGAGGGCTAGGAAAAACTACTCTTGCCCAGCTTGTTTACAATGATCACAGGGTAAAAGAGCACTTTCAGTTGAGAATATGGGTGTGTGTTTCTGAGATTTTTGATGAGACGAAGCTGACAAAAGAAACACTAGAGGCGACAACTAGTGGGTATTCTTGCACCACCAGAAACTTAAACTTGCTCCATGAAGAATTAGTTGAAAAGTTCAAAGGAAAACGTTTCTTGCTCATTCTAGATGATGTTTGGAATGAGGACCCTAATAAATGGTATACATATAGCAATGCTCTCAGATCTGGGAATAGAGGGAGCAAAATCATAGTGACAACTCAAAATGAATCTGTTGGGAGGATCATGGGTGGCGTATCTCCTTACAAATTGAAACAACTATCAGACAGTGAATGCTGGACAGTGTTCAGAAATTATGCTTTTTTTAATGGAAACTCCAGAATTTACCCAAATCTTGAGAAGATAGGCAGGGATATAGTCCAGAAGTTGGAGGGGTTACCTCTTGGAGCGAAGACACTTGGGAGCCTCCTCTACTCCAAAACTAATGAAGAAGACTGGAAGAACATCCTGAAAAGTGAAATTTGGGAGTTAACTCCAGGTAAAAACAACATTTTACCAGCTCTAAGATTGAGTTACAAGCACTTAACTCCACACTTGAAGCAGTGTTTTGCTTTCTGTTCGGTCTTTCATAAAGATTATATATTTGAACGAAGCATACTGGTTAAGATATGGATGGCACTCGGATTCATTCAGCCACATCGAAGCAAACGATTGGAGGACATAGGGAACAGTTACTTTGATGAATTAGTAACTAGATCTTTCTTTCAGTCTCATAATGGAAACTATGTGATGCATGATGCTATCCATAAGCTTGCACAGTCTCTGTCCGTTGGAGAATGCCACAAGATGGAAGAAGATTTGGGAAACAATGACCCGAAAAAGCTTCATCATTTATCATTTTCATGTGCTAATTCAGTGCCAACTTCCTTTGTGGAGTTCTATAAATTCAAGAGACTACGTACACTTCTGTTACTTCAGGGATACAAATCCAAGACTGGACCTATCCCAGATGACCTCTTTACAGAACTCAGTTCTTTGCGGGTATTGGTCTTGCATCGTAGAGATATAAATGAGTTGCCAAATTCTGTTGGGAGCTTGATTCAGCTTCGGTACCTAGGCCTCTCCGGTACTGACATCAAAACACTACCTCAGTCAATTGGTAAACTCTATAATCTGCAAGTACTGAACTTAAAAAACTGCAATTTACTGGTTAAAATACCTGATGGCATTACCAGACTGATCAATTTGCGACATCTTGAAGCAACTACAAAGTTGATCACCAAAATAACTGGATTGGGGAACCTAACCTGCCTCCAAGAATTAGAGAAATTCACTGTTCGCAAGGCTAGAGGACACAAGATAAAAGAGTTGAAAGAAATGAACGAGCTTCGAGGAAATCTACGAATTAAAAAGCTTGAGAACGTGTTCAATGGAAAACAGGCAAGTGAGGCTAACTTATATGCCAAAGAGTTCCTTCATACTCTCAGCCTTGAGTGGTCAGATGAGAGAAATGTCAACTGTGAAGGTGAAAATCTCCACGAGGAAGTACTTGAAGCCCTTCAACCACACCATGATCTGAAGGAGCTTACAATCATGGGCTATGCGGGTACCAAGTTTCCAAGTTGGCTAGGTCATCCATCATTCTGCTACTTACAGACCATTCACATGTCCAATTGCAGAAGATGCATAGTTCTTCCACCTCTTGGACAGTTGCCCCTGCTTAGATATCTGGATATCAGCGGAGTGCATGGATTGATAAGAATCAGTGAAGAGTTTTCAGGTATCACTGATATCCAAGGGTTCCCATCATTGGTTGAACTATTACTTGATGATATGCCTGATCTTGTGGAATGGATTTGCTCAGATTATGTTTCGTTGTTCCCTTGCCTTACCGAAGTTGAAATTGTGGATTGTCCAAAGCTAAGAGAGCTGCCTAGTCTCCCTCGAACAATAACAAGGCTCAAGATTTCAGACATAGGGATTAATTTTCTTCCAGGATTGCAGAATTCGGACTCATTGCACTTGCCGAGACTCTCTGTCCTGCAAATTAATGAATGTGTGAACCTGGCATCATTGCAGCAAGGCCTTCTTGAGCAGCAACTGAGGGCTCTCGAGCAGTTGACAATCACTGGTTGCCAAGAGCTTGCCAAACTCCCTACAGAAGGTTTCAGAAGCCTTGTTTCACTAAAGAGCCTACACATTTACAACTGCCCCAAACTTGGGACTCGGGAAGATGATAGAGCCCTGCTTCCCAGCTCACTTGAAGATCTTAGGATAAGTTCATGCTCCAAACTGGTTAAAAAGCTACTTGAAGAGCTTAAGCACCTCTCATATCTTCAACATCTGAGGATCAAAGATTGCCCTGACCTGTATTATTTTCCGGAGGAAGGACTTCCTATCACACTTAAGTTTATTGGGATATCTGATTGCATCAACCTCCAACTATTGCCTGCCAGGATTCAAGAACTCTCTTCACTGACAACTCTGACCATAGTCAATTGCCAACAAGTCCAGTACTTGCCAGAGGCAGGCCTACCCATTGAACTGCAAGAATTATGCATCAAAGAATGTCCATTGTTGAAAGAGCGTTGTCAAGAGAGAACCGGAGAAGACTGGCACAAGATAGTTCACATCCCCAGAATAGAAATTGATGAGTTAATTCTGAGGCGATTAGGATAACAGCAACCTGCTGCATCATTGCACAGCCTGCACAAAGAAAAATGCCATGATGCACTATGATGATACCAAGTCCATTGCCAACAATTACTTTTATTTAATCCTTCAATCACTACATCCAATGAGAAAGTTGGTATCAACCATTGTTCCTGTCCATACACAACATTGTTCAATGGACAGTAGTCATTTAATATAACATACTACTGTTCTGGTATTGTTACATGGTCACTTGATCATCTTGATTACCACCTAGGTGGTGGGCAAGGCTCAAGGCACTCGAGTGATGCCTGATCGGGTCATTATATGCCGATACACAATCATTCATATTTTTGTAGGCCAATGCATACATTCATGTATGAATGAATTATATTAAATTTATGTGTCAAAATCTTGATTCCTATGTTAGGATCCAACAAACCTGAACCAACCAACACCATCTAATACATTGTAGGATATGAAATTGGTGAAATTGTGATAAGATCTAGATCTGAATCTTAGGATTGCGTGGGATCGAAAATCCTACTTTGGATCCAAAGGATCACAAATAAAGATCAATTTTTCTGATCAAACTTACCCTAGATTTAGCATGTGGCTTATTATCACCATAAAAGCAGGTAAGGACGAGTTGCAAAAGATCATAACTCTAACATCTCACTTGGCTCTTTACCATCTTTAGTGCTAATGCCCTATTATCATCTCATGTTATGTCATGATTGTGCTCTCTTCATCTCTTGCCATTCTGTTTGCCATCTCTAACATCTCGCTTGGCTCTTTACCATCTTTATGCTAATGCCCTGTCATCATCACGTTATGTCAAGACTCTGATCTCTTCATCTCTTGAAGTTCTGCTTGCCATCTCATCTGCTACTAGGCACTAGCCATTCCTTTCAGAATTTTCATCTCAGTTGCTCCTATCTTAAATCCTTCATCTTAATTATTTTTCCTCTCATATTTGCCACACACAGTCCCACCTTTCAGCCATTTATATTGCTCCTCACTCCTATTTGGCTTCCCAAATAGTCATCCCTAAGAGACAGGTAAATACAAATCACATGGCTATCCCTAATAGCATACCAAGACAGGTAAAAATTTGTAGTAGCATGATGTTTAAATGAATGCATATTTTACTAAATTAGTGTAATGGAATAGTGTTAATTTGATGGATATTGCATTATGCACATGTGTGAAGTTGTCCTCAACTGTTAATGATGATGCTTGTCATATTAATATGATAATTTGATATTTTGTCTTTTTAGTGAAACACATTGATCATTATCCTGTACTTTGTGATGTTGTCACAGTGTATAAAACTTGGATGCCCTCTTGTCTTCCTCACATGGAACAGTTTTACAGAACCTGATCTATTCCATCTTCCTAAACAACAAAAAAACCGGGCTTATTGAATTCTTAGATTTCTTATTTATTATACATTCTCAGGTTGCCTTATATTAGTGTTACTGCATCCGCTCATGACTGATTCTAGATGGTGCCTAGAGATAATAAATTATTTTTGGCTCCTTGTTTTCCAGATATAGACTAGCAAATTATATTAAAAATGCTCAGAAAACTGGAATAGCAAACCAAAACTTAATTTTCTGAAATTTCTTACAACCAAAAAATATCTTGTTATAATAAAAAACAAAAAGTTAAAGCTGAGACAAAACATAAAACCTAGTAAATAAATTCAAATTCTCAAAATAGTATAATATTAAGAAAATATGTTATCGGTAGGTCTACATTGTACACTAGATCTGTGAAGTACTTGAGCTACATACTCTGATACATTTGTTCATTATTAACCAAGTTTATAGAATGGAGCAGAAGTCCTTAAGACCTACAGAATTAACTTAAATGATTATAACCCATAAGCCCTTTTCCATTTCAGTTTAAGATATACGAATAACATCTTAGTGTAAGAACAGACTCTAGCTTCACCAACTGAAGATTTACATTGCACATGGTTTTGCAGTTCCAGGTGAATCATTCATCATTTTGTCCAGCTTTCTTGTCCTCATTTCAGGCTTTCCACTTATTGAATTATCTTCAGAAAAGAAAAGCTCAAGTTCCATGACAATACTCGAAAGTTAGTAATCAACTTAAGAGAGGCTATTCAGATTGTTTTGTGTATCATTAGCACATACTAAGAACAAGATTCAAGTAGAGAATGTTCTTCCAGAGGGGCAGTTTATAGGAAGGATCGATCATACATCAGTCTCTTGATCACTTCATGGGTTTCCAAGGGTTATCTTATAGACAAGAAGAAGCTATATTCCACCTACAATGTGCATCTCTTTGTGCTTCTAGGAGACTTATATCCCCATGTAAATTGTCATATCTGTGTTTGGGTTCACATTCCTTCTTTAAGAGAGCTAATAGGCATGTTGTCTGCTATGTACAGTAAATTTATTAGTAAGGCTACCTACCACCTGATAACACGAATACAGCACATACCACAAAGAATGAAACCTCAACAAAGCCAAAGAAGGATCCTGTTACCTTACCACACCCCATCCTAAAAGCAGCTATAGAGCACCATACTAAACTTTACATCAACAAATTAACCCTAAATCGGTTCATTAGGAGAATGCCAGTGTCAAAAGCAACGAGAAAAAAGGATGACACAGAAGGCGAAAGGATCGATTGGTTCATAAGGATCGTGATCTTGATGATTGAAGAGGCGTAGCAGTTCGTCCTTACCAGGCTCCCTCTCATGTGGATCATGGGGAACAGCAGTCCTCCATCGTGCTCCATGCTTTTGTCTGCGGGATCGACGAGACCTGTGGAAATAAACGGAGAAAGATCAAGAAAAAGAAGGAACGTTTTGCCCGCCTCTACCTCAGTCTGTCGTACTCCTTGAAGCCTGTCAGGTTGGGCCGATTGATTCGCCAAGAGACGGTGAGCCCATCTCCAATTTGAAATGGGCCGAAGTCAGGTTGATCGTTGACCTTTTCATATAACTGGCATCATGTAAAATTTCAGTTATGCCCCTACATGTTCAAAAATATCAGAAACAGTTCTTTTTTTTTGCAAGAATTCGGAGTAAATAACAGCCGATATATCGATTTCAGATAGGCTAGACCCGTTATAATCTATGCATTGTAACGGGCCAGCTGGTTTGATCGTTGACAGTGTCACATTTGAACCAAGTCACTGTAAGGTTACACAATGTCAAATTTCTGATACACCCTTATCATATTCATAATATTGCAAACGGCCTTCGTTAACATAACATTTGGAATGGAATTAAATAACAACCGATATAATGATTTCTGATATATCACGCCAGTTATAATCCGTTGTGGTGCATTATAACGTTTCTTTCCTTCCCAAAGGAGGAACGAGAAACAGGTGGAAGGGAAGCCCCGTCTTTCTTGATTCCGTCGTCGTCGCCGCCGGGAAGATGAACGGCGGGCCGTCTGGTTTTCGTAAGCGGATTTCCCCTTCCCTCGTTCTCTCCGAACATCGTCTTTCTTCTCGTTTCGATCTCGTTTCCGTTCTCTTCTGATCCATCTCTTGTAGATAATGCTCCGGTGACGAAGACCTTCGTTTTCGCGAGCGGTTTCCTCACGGTTCTGTTGGGACTCCAAGGCCGCTCTCTCAAGCTTGGATTGTCGTATCAGGTTTTGCCTTTTTCCTCAGATCTCATCTTTGCCTCCTCTCTGTTATATGAATGGTTATTCTGTTGGTGGAAATTTCATCTCTATATTAGAGTTGATCGATCTGGTAAATTGGACAGCCAATTTAGATATTGTTAAGATAGTTTCATTTTACTTCTTGTTATTTACCTGGATCGTTAGGGTCTTGTAATTTATGCATTCATCTGTTAGATGAATGACTACCTATTCATTATTTTTCCTGTATGTATATTTTTACCTGCTTTTTAGTAATTAGTTTTTACCTTATGTAAGACAGAGGCACATTATTGAACTAAATCTGTCGACTTGGGTCTCTATGTGAGTTTCCGAGTGGTGTTTGGAGGGTGGATGAGTTTGGGTTATTCATTCTGGTCTTACTTTGAGTGATACCGACAACTATATGGTCTTTCAGGGAACGTGGTGATTATCCTGGGGAAAATGGACAAATTTTGAGATTCAGAAAGGAAGGATGAATATCACCTGTCTGCTCTTTCTTTTTCTTAACTTTCTTGTATTAAGTCGAAATGCATTGGCCATTTACATTAGTATATTGGCTCTTAAATTTTATGTCCGTATACTTTCCAATTGTAATCCTCAAAGGTAAATGTAATTATTTATTAGCAATCTTGGGGACTCTATTCTCGAAGCTTATTCAGTTTCTTCTGCATGTGTTATGGCAGGACATATTTCAAAAGTTCCAACTATGGAAGTTTCTTGCCTCCATCTTCTCTTTCTCATCAACACCTGAGATGATTTTTGGTCTCTATCTGCTATATTACTTTAGGGTCTTCGAGAGGCAGATAGGCTCAAATAAACATACAGTAAGTGTGTTGCTTATGAACTAATGATTGTACAGAAATATCCACAACTCCATCTTCATCTTCCACTTGAAGCTTTCATCAAAGTGAATTAATTTACTTTACAAAGTGTATGTGTTTACTGCAAAGTCTATCATTCTTCTTCTGACTTTGTTGTGCTGCTGCTGATGTTTGATATGCAGATCTTCATATTATTCTCTGTCATATTGTCATTATTACTGGAGATTCTAGCTTTGGCGTACCTCAAAGGTATGCACTATCAGCAAATCACTTTGGTTTAGCATGTATTACTTGTTTGAAGGGCAGTAGTTTCAACTTGCAAAAATAGTATCTTATTTTGACATTCTTCTTTTTGCTATGTCTACTTTTTTTGTTAGCTTTTTTTCTTTCTTTGACACCTTTTTTTATGTTATCTTCTGAAATTGTTAGGTTCTAATACTTTGATTAAATATTTTCCCGGTTGCTAGAACAGCCACTTTCAGAAGCAATTTACACTTCAGACTAAACCACACACTTTATTTTAGTGTTCGTTTTATTCTTTATTGGACTGAGACATGACATTGCCATACAATCTATGAAAGGTGTTTTTTTTTCTTTGACACCTTTTTTATGTTTTTTTCTGAAATTGATAGGTTCTAATACTTTGACTAAATGTTTTCCTGTTTGATGGAACAGCCACTCTCAGAAGCAATTTACACTTGGACTAAACAACACCCTTTATTTTATTGTTCTTTTTATTCTTTATTTGATTGAGACATCACCTCGTCATACAATCTAGAAAAAGCATGAAAGGTGTTTGGCTGACTTTTTTTGCACCTAATTCCTTTGCATCATCTGTGAGGTTCCTAATCACCTCATGTATAGGTGCTTAATTAATATCATCCTCTAACGGGTCAAATATCCAAGAATTTTTTCAATGTTAGTTTCTCTATTAAGCTACCTGCCATAATTATTCCCTGATTTGGCTGCCTGATGTGGATGCTTTGTAGCTGTTTTTTCGGAATAAGACTTAAATTTATTAAGAAATAAGAAACCAAACTTAAGTTCTTATTTCCTACTTAGTATCGAGTAAAAGGAAATGATGATTGGATGGATATGTGAGATTACAAATGATGCACATATTAATATTTAGAGCAAGGCTTCAGTTACAGGTCGGACCGGTGTCGAAATGTATATTTTGTTACCAATACTTATGCATTTTTTTAAATTATTTTATTTAATGTTATTGGACTGTATAGGTTGGGATACTGATTGGTATAATAACACCATACCAGTAGTTTTCCGACTAGTAATTAAATACTTGGTATAATGATATACCAACACTTGATACCATACATATCCAATAGTTTTCTGACCAGTAATTAAAACCTTGGTCTAGAGTGTTACATCTTCAAAGAACAATAATGATCATTTACACAATCTCTATTGAGACATCTGGATTGGTTAGTGCATTGTTGTACAAGTGATAGGTCTCAAGTTTGAGTTCACATGTGAGCGTCATGTACACCATTTAATGTAATGGATATATCTTTCTTTTTTTAAAATATGATCATTTATTCACACCCCTATCACATCTTTCCACCTTGAAATTTATTTGCATAAGATTCTAGAAATTTGAACGGAGGGCTTACTACATCAAGCTGGAGTGCTAATGTATCTTCTTGATATTATTCCCAGGACCATAGGCCACCCTTTTTTTGAAATCATTCCAGCTATTAGTTTTCTCTAAAGTGACTATCGAAAGAAAAGTTATCTAGTTAGTGGAACGACCTGATCTCTTTCCCCTTTCTTACTAAAGTGGTGCTCATTCAGCAAAAGGGATCAGAAAAAGCATCAGCTACAACATGTAGGAAGTGAAATTCTTTGATTATTTAAAGGAAGTTAACGCGTAAATGATTATCTGATAACAAAATCCAGCATCAGATTTTTTACCCAGATTTTGTTTCTTTGAATTTTTTATGGATTCATTTCCTACAATTTTCTTGCCTGTAAACTACATCAAACTAAATATCTTTATTTGTTTTGGTTGAGGCATGTTCTCCATAAATAGTTCTTTGCTGGTGACCAGTCATGATAGTGTCTGACAAAGTGCAGCTGACTCTGAAACCTTATTGGCCAAGTGTTGTCATTCTCATTTTTAGATTATTTGATGGGTAGATATTACTTTTTATTTTATGCTGCTGCTTTTTTTATGATTATGTTATCTTGAGTAGGGAGCTTATATCAACTTTTTTGCAGATCCGTTGAGTAACCTTGCTTCTGGACCATATGGTCTTATATTTGCTGCTTTTATGCCCTTTTACTTTGATATTCCAGTCTCATCGCGGTTCCGTATATTTGGGATAAATTTCACTGACAAATCATTTATATATTTAGCTGGCCTTCAGGTGAAACTTAATATTGAAACTCATCTATTATGTAGAAGATTCAGTTTTACATATGATGTCAGAAAATCTCATCTGGTTTTCTAATATTTATCTTCAGCTTCTTTTCTCATCCTGGAAACGGTCTCTAATACCTGGTTTATGTGGTTTGCTTGCTGGGTCTTTATACCGTCTTAATGCATTTGGCATCCGCAAAATAAAGGTTCATGCCACAAAATTTTTCAGTTATTTTATCATTTTATTAGTGTCATTTTTGTAAAGCTGTTACTTGCAGTTAATATGCATGTTAGTGTATTCTTCCCAAGGAAATTTTATTTATAGTGGGACGGTGTATATGTCGTTAATATGAAATTTTATTTAAATGCAATTAATATGTATTTACTTTGATATAACTATTTTTGTTGTTTAAGAATTGGACAATAATTAAACAACTCTTAATAGGTTTAATAGGTGTATATGGCCAAATCAAAAAGTCCTCAGATTGATGAAGAAGCTTTTGGAATTATATTAACTCAAATTTCTCACCTATTCTCCATCCTTCAATTGTTTTCTTTTCCTCATAATATGTTCTCTTTTTTCACCATCTAATATTTTTTTGCTTTCTTTTGTTGCATTTGATTTTGTATTATACATTACTGTTAGTGTTTTGATCTTATTTTTACCATATACTAACTATTACGCAAGTTGAACTGAGATTTTAGAAATTATATTCATTTTTTTCAAACAACACAAGACACTGGTTTTGTCTCAATTCTTAAATCTCCTTTAATATCTAACTATGTGATACTATCTATGGGCTACACTAGATGAAATACAATATAATAACAAGTCTGATGCAATGATTAATATCTGGTAATACTTTTGTAATGTAAAATTTAGTGTATAGGAATTCTTAGAAATAAGAACCAAAGTCATCATCGAATGACTAGTATTTCATGTATGCAGATGTGAGGATTGTTGCAATTGTGTGGTGTCTGACTTGACAAGAGCAAAAAAGAAACTGGAATATAACAACACATAGATTAAATATGTAATTTAGAAATAGACCAAGCAGATGTAAGCAAATTATTCAGTCAATATAAGTTTATAAGTTTTGTATTTTTCCTTCCAGACTTATATACACTTTACAGATAACTAGAAGAGTATAGAATTGTATTGGTTCAGTCTACTCTTCTGAAACCTTTGAAATGTTTTTACACTGTTCCAGCAATGCCAAAATATAGCTAAGAAGTGAGAGACAATTATTCTGAATTCATCGACATTGTTTATTTGCTTAGCTCTCCCAGAGGTGGCAAATTTATAGTGGTTAAAGTTTATCAAGGTAGAAGTTCAGAAAGAAAATTTTGTGATCTTAATATTCGAGCTTCTCTCATTTATTTATCATTTTTGAATTTGGATTTGTGACATGCAATGTTGACCTTGCACCTTGGAGGAAAATATTATCCTCCTTAGCCATGAAGATGGTTTCTGATAGATAGCCCAACTAGTGAAAAGCATTCAACTAATTCAATGGGTCGATGATATGCATAGTTGTATTTTTTTGTGATTTAGCATTTTATTCAAAATTTTGCTTTAAATTATAGTGTTACAGATTATTATTTTATATTATTTTTGACATAACCATGATTTATATGCCAATAATTTTTTGTGCGTGATTTTTCTTTCCAAAATGTATCTTTTGATAGCTGAACTTTTTAAATTGTGCAGTTTCCAGATGCACTTTTGTCAGTATTTTCACGGTTATCTTGGCCCTCAAGTAGTTCATCACCAACATCATCAAATGGGAACATTGTAGGAAATGTACATGCATATCCTGATCAGATGGAGGTAAATCTGTATGCTTTCATGGCTAAATGTTTTATTTATTATAATTGATGTATAGCTGTTCTTCTCATATATTCATTCTTCCATGCTAAAACTTGTAATCTGTCCGCCATCACCCAAGTCTGGAGTTTTTCTTTTTATAGTGATTCGCATGCCATTCAGCATGGAGCTTGTAGATTATGTATGATAGTAATTGAAGCCTGATAATATCTTCATCTATAATGTATTTCACTGCTTATATTATTATGACCGGATAATATCTTCTCTCAAATTCCATAAATGCGGAAATAGACTAGATGAACTGGAAATCAGCAAGATCTTATATAGAAAAGTTAATTTTAAAACTTAAACTCGGCCAAATAGCTATCAGAATACAGCTTCAAGATAGAGAAGTAAACCATGTTTGAGCTATGAGCACATGATTTCTGATAGCAAAATCAAATAATAAGAAAAATATGATAGGCTTGTGCAAGACAGGGACATGTCACACAATGTTTACTTTTTCTTGAATATAGAAGAGAAACACTTTTTTTTTTGTCTTTTTTTAACTCTTCTTTATGGAAATTGAAACAAGCTTGGAAGTGGAAATTCAGTGTCTGATGGAAATCAGAAGAGGGTCAGAGGGAGGTCATGTTCTCGAGATAGGAATATTGTGGGTGGGTTCTTTCTTTGACTTTGAATTTTCAAATGCAATTTTCTTTTTACTTTAAAATATTCAGAAATATAGTTAAAGGTTCCTAAAACAAAAAAATGGAAATATGTTCACAAGATAGGTCCTATTCTTGGTTTCCTCATTTGGTTGTCACAAATGTATAAGCAGGGCCAATATCAAAGGCATTACAGTTTTTTTCTCCATAATTAAAACTATGGATCTAACCAAGCACCACAATTTTGTTCTCTGAGGAGTCTAGCTTATCTTGTAGAATTTTGAAGTAATATATTTCATTTCCTTTTTTGGAAAAAAGCTATGGATCTAACCTGAGCATTTATCAAGTTTCTAGACCTTCAATTTTCTGTATCATAAAAGTTAGAAGATCTAATAGAATTTATTTTTGGCCTTTTGCTTCAATTTTTACTAATCATTTCTGAGTAGATTTCATTATAATACATTTGGATGTTAATGATGCATGATAAACAAATTGTGGGGAGAGCAGTGACTTTATTAAGAGAGTAATTCGATGGTAGATCATGTTGAAGAAACTTGTGAAAAGTTCTGCTACGGTCCATTATCCTGCAAACCAGATGACTTTGACAAATAAATACCAATAGGTGTCAACAGATGTGAAGGTAGATCCTGAACCAAGCAGGCAGAAAAATAAATTTAGAAGCATCAAATAAGTGCATGAAAGTGGATGAATTTGGCATGGCCAGTAGAACAGGAACCATCTTGATCCCATAAGGAGTATAAGAAAAACTGGATCAGACATTGTACCATAATTGCCTATTGCGAAAAATGTTCTGTGCATATTGGGAACGGCCGTCAAATTGGACAAAGACTCCATTACAAACCAGTATATCGATTATATAATTTGCAAGACATTTTTTTGTATAAATCATTTTCTTGTTATATCAGAGTGGATAGCAATTGTGCTTGTTTCAGTAGATGCTCAAGTAAACTGTGGGTGTTCTGTTATTTTCATGAGTCTTTCGATGAAGTTGTTTTATTTCAATATTTGTCACATTGCCGTACATCTTTCAGCCTCGTTCTTCACTGCCTTGCAGGGTGGTTATCCTTCTGCACCACGCATTCCTGTCATGGAGCCATCTGAGACTTCGGTTGCGACATTAGTGTCTATGGGATTCGACAGGGATTCTGCAATACAAGCACTTGTACATGCTAGAAATGACATCAATACTGCCACAAATATGCTGCTTGAATCACAGTCGCGGTAATGTTGTGTCAAAAACACGAGTACCGAACTCGAAGCTCGACGGTTGCTGAAGTCGTCAGATCACTACTTGGGGCCATATTCATTTGTCAAATATTTTGACTGCCCGAACAATAACGTCACTGGGTTATAGCACTTTGTAAAAAGATATGATAGCTTAGGTAGGCAATCCTTGTAATGATATTGATGTACACAACTAATATGCTACAATTTTAATGGACTACTCTGATTTTTTATGTTAGAAGCTTTTTATTTCGAACTTTAAACTGCGCCTGCAACTTGATTAAGGGTTAAATTATGTTTCACAAAGGTTTATACAGGCTAGATTTTTAGTACTTTTTAGTACCGTTGATTGTAGATTGTGTTGTTGACCCTATAAACTGTTGGACCGGCCACACACTAACATTGTAGATATGCAAAACCATGTTTAAGTACAAGCTTATCGCCTATCACATCAGAAGGCATTGATGCACCACAGCGGAGTATATTTGTCATAACATATAATTAATTCTCTTGTCATATATATTCTCTAAGTTCCGTTCATACATATCAACCAAAGACCGACCAACCAAGAGTAACAAAAAACCTGAAGTCCTGTCACTGCAAGAGCAGATCAGAGCATGGTTGCTACGATCAAATCGATCAGAGCATCCACTGGAAATAATGATGCTCTATGTGAAGGAAATGTCACGGATTTTTTCCATCGGTTAAATTCGGAGAATATCTTTTCTGATCACGAGAGTGATTAAAATGATAAGATCATTTAATCCCACGTTGATTATAGAGTATGAAACTAAGATTCATAAATCTGTCGAATTTGTCTATGCTTCATAAGGATAAAATTATGTTGATACATTCATCTCCTAAAACAAATAATTCTTCATGATCAAAATTGACACTTATAAATATGAGTATTTTTCTCATTCATCTTGATAATAAAAATGAGTTAAATATTTTTTTTTTAAATTCAAGTACATATGATGACAAATAAAGATTTTAGTTTTTTCCGATCTAATCAGTCCATTCCATGTGAATTTGATAACTATGTGTTGAATATAACACAATTATGATATCTTCTTCTTTCTTCTCTTCCATCTTTAAAATTACTATGAGGATTATTTTTTTATAAAATCAAGTATATTAAGGTGTATAAAGAACATATGGATAAATTGAAAGATAGATAGAACACTGTCAAATTCAATAGTGAAATTAACGAAAACTCTTAATTTTCAAAAAAGCTAAAAAATTGAATGAAAATCACAAAAAAAAAAACTTTATTGTTAAATATATTTTTAAATAGAAATTGTAATTTAAGTAATTAATTCATTTTACCTTTTTTTATATGAGCGCTAGGGATTAATTCTTCATCTAAAATACACATGGAAATTTGGTTATTACAATGCTAATTCTTTAAACCCAAACTTCTCACACTCCACTTTTAGGGGGCGGCGCGTGTCCTCAGCCGTAGGATCTCGAGGATCGGACCGTTGCGAGTTCGAAAACATCCGACCGTTCGAATTTACCCTCCCCCTTTTGACCTCATTTCGTCCCCCTTTAAACCCCACGAAACCGAAGGAAGAGCGAAGAGGAGCGGAGGGAAGGGGAGAGAGAGTGAGAGTGGCGGCCAATCCGACAGCGCAAGGGAACGGGGAGTCGAAGGCGGCTCGCCTCCAATCGTTCCTATCATCCCTGTTCTCGACTCTCTTTCGCCAGAGCCAAGAAGAAGGAAGCGGCGACGAAGGGGGAGAAGACATGGCGTCCAGGAGTCAGGCCATCGTCTCGCAGCAACAGAGAGGTAACGGTTTCTCCACAAGGACAGGGTATCAAGAAACCCTCTGTTCTCGATCGGATTTTAATCTTCTTTCTTCTCCCGTCCTTGTTTGGTTTCTCCACAAGGACAGGGTATAAAAGAAGCATCTTTTATGGTCTGATGATGATCATAGTACCCAATAAAAGTCTCTTTTCGCACCCATTGAGATCAGTCCTGTTGGATCAGGATCAATCTTTGAACGAGTCTTCCCTCTGATGTGGATTTCTTCCTCAATTTGGGCTGCATCTTTTTGTCTACTTTCTTCTGATCGTTCTTCGGTTTCTGTTCGACTGATATCGCTCTTGTTCGATCAGGACCAGTCTTTATCGATTTTCCTCTCTGATGCCGATTTCTTTCCTCTATTTGAGAGGGAATTTCTTCTCATATGTGCTTGATGGCATACCTTTAGAAGCTCCGAACTCCAAAGAGGAAATTTTTTGCTGATTTCTGGTGATTTATTCTTCTCATCTTCTTGCCCTTTATCTGTGAGGATGAGGCTTTCAGTTCCAAGAGTATGTTTCCCCCTTGATCTGAAATTTACTTCTGTTCTTGCTGCTTCTTTCTTGGGTTAACTCCTCTGCTTTGTGGCCATTTTCTCGAGCACGTATACAAGGATTCAAAGTCGTTACCTTAATACCTTTTCTACTTGTGATGCCAACACTAGGTGGGGCTGTGCCAGCAGGCAAGCAAAAAGCTAACGCGGCTGCGGATGGGAAGAATCGCCGAGCCCTTGGAGACATCGGTAATCTGGTCAACGTCCGGGCGGTGGAAGGGTACGAGCAGCTGTCCTCCTCCTCCTTTCCTTCTAAGATTCACGTAACAGTCATTTGGTTCAATCTTCTGATGCCACTCTACCACATCTTCATGTGATCAGGAAGCAGGAACCCCAAATCAATCGTCCCATTACTAGGTAAATCCAGTGAACACACTCTTGATGGATGCAATTCTTGTCGCGAGAATCTCTTACATCTGTGATCTTCTTACAGAAGATTTGGCGCTCAACTTCTTGCGAAAGCACAAGCTGCAGAAGCAGCAGCTACTGCTGCCAATAAGGTGTCTCCTCAGCACTAGTCTCTTCTTTCTATGTCTTGTGTTTGATCCATCTGCATCATCACAATTGCAGAAACCTGTAGCTACTCAACCTGATGCAGCAGCAGGCAGAGGTGGAGCAAAACCACCGAAGAAGGCTGTAATCAAAAGCAAGAAGGAGAAGATCACCAAGGAGGAGAAGATTATCGTGATAAGCCCCGATAAGAACGAGGAATCTAAGCAAGCATCCTGCAGCAGATCTTCCAGGAAGAAGATTACTGCACTCACATCTGTGCTCACGGCTCGAAGCAAGGTATACGACCAATCCAAGCATCTCTTTACTCGGTAGATACTTGCACTGGTTGTAATCTGCATGTTTGTCTCATTCAAGGCTGCCTGTGGACTGCTCACTGACAAGCCGAAGGACTTGATGATCGACATCGACGCGGCCGATACGGAGGACCAGTTGGCCGTCGTGGATTACGTCGAGGACATCTACACGTTCTACAAATCCGCCGAGGTACGTACTTCATCGTCGAGGTCAAAACCTTGTCAGCAGCTCCCTTTCTCATTGTGATGACATCGATTGTTGATGCAGCAATCAAGCAGGCCTCACGACTACATGGGCGCCCAGGTGGAGATCAACGCCAAGATGAGAGCTATTCTTGCCGACTGGTTGATCGAAGTGCACCACAAGTTCGAGCTGACGCCTGAGACTCTCTACTTAACCTTCCACATCATCGATCGGTACCTTTCCATGGAGACTGTTCTGAGGATAGAGTTGCAGCTCGTGGGGGTGTCTGCCATGCTCATTGCCAGCAAGTACGAGGAGATTTGGGCACCGGAGGTAAGTAAAGAGAGCACGCCCGCAACAAGCTTCGTCGGTGTCGTTGAGCTGAACAGGGACGGGGGGATCTCTGGTTGCAGGTGAATGACTTCATATGCATCTCAGATCGGGCGTACACCAGAGAGCAGATCCTTGGGATGGAGAAAGCGATCCTGGACAGGCTCGAATGGAACTTGACGGTGCCGACGCCGTACGTGTTTCTCGTGAGATTCTTGAAGGCTGCTGCATCGTGCCATCGTGACGAGGAGGTGAGAGCTGGATACGATTCTCGATGTGTGTTGATGTGCATGCTTCTCATCTGTGGCTAAAACTGCAGATGGAACGTATGGTGTTCTTCTTTGCCGAGTTGGCTCTGGTGGAGTACTCGATGGCACTGCACTCCCCGTCCATGGTTGCAGCTGCTTCGGTGTACGCAGCCCGCTGCACTCTGAAGAAGACTCCTCTGTGGACCGAAACACTAAAACGCCACACAGGCTTCACGGAGCGACAATTACTGTATGTCTTGCTCCCTTCATGATTCAGTGGTAGTATAATATCATCGTATGCTGACTGATACGCACGCGCATTGGATGCTGCTGCAGGGACTGCACACAGACTTTAGTGAACTCCCATGCGGTTGCTCCCGAGGGTAAGCTGAAGGTTGTGTACAAGAAGTACTGTGGTGAGCAATTTGGAGCTGTGGCATTGCAACAGCCAGCAACCGAACTGGTGAAGGAGATGATGAAGGCTGGGAAGTGACTGCCAAGTGAGAATGAAATCATGTGTTTCATGTTCTTTATGAAAGAGTGGCTGGAAGCAGCAAAGGGAACAAGAAGAGCATGGTGGACTATTTTGTTTTTGGTTTTGGGGGTTGATGTCCTCTTCACTCAGAATAGTTTGGGAAAAGCAAATATGATATATATATATATATATATATATATATATATATATATATATATATATATAGCATTGAAGCTAATGGTGTTTTCTTTATAGTGCGAAAAATATTTTCTTGAAATGCTAATTCTTTTTTGTGTTAGGGACTAAAAATTATTGATTTTTTGTTCTTGAAGACTAATAATACATGTTCTTGAAGAGCATGCAATTATTAATAATTTGATTTAAAACTATAAATCTTCTAAATGACACGTCATTTATTCTACCCTTCACTTACCTACTTGGTGACTGGAACGATCCCTGGCTCCACAAGAGGTCGTCTGTGGGTCCCATGGTTGTTTGCAGTTGTTTTGCATATTTGCACGTCGTCTTTGGCTACCTGTGCTGTTGTTGGAGGAATGATGTGGGGCCCACATGATGTGACATTCGATCAAACGACTAGGTACGAATGGGTAAGAGTTAATGGGTACTATCAAGTTCCTTTAAATCCGCTGCCCTTCATTTGCCATTTGATCCCCTCCGGCACCGCCGCTAGCATCGATCGCCTCTTCGACGGCGCCCGCCCTGCACGCCGCCGCTTAGTCGCTTTGGTAGATTCCTTCGTTGCTTTTTCCCTTTAGTTTTTAGATGTGCCATGTGATCCTTGTTACCCGATAGATTTTTCTCTTGATTTAGATTTTAGGGAGGAATGGAGGGAGCGAAGGCGCAGATGGGGAGCTTGGAGTCGTCGCTTCTCCAAATCGTCCAAGAACACCAACAGAGGTCCATTTGGACCAGAGAGCAAACAGGTATATCTCCAGCATCTCCACCAATTCAGAATCTCCAGTACCTTGGTCCATGTACTTGCTTATTTGATGATCTCTTGTCATGAGTTACATTTAATTGGTTGTTGGTCATCGCTGTATAGGTCTCATGTTGAAAGTTGAAAGAAAAGGAGTAAATTGTGAAATGTCTTCTGTTGTTATTGATAGTGAGTGTTGACCTCTACAAAAGTTTCAAAAGACAAAACAATTAATAATATTTATGGTAATTTTATGTTGGGTTTGAAGTGATTAATCATGTAATTATTATGTGACTTGGTCCATGTACTTGCTTATTTGATGATCTCTTGTCATGAGTTACATTTAATTGGTTGTTGGTCATCGCTGTATAGGTCTCATGTTGAAAGTTGAAAGAAAAGGAGTAAATTGTGAAATGTCTTCTGTTGTTATTGATAGTGAGTGTTGACCTCTACAAAAGTTTCAAAAGACAAAACAATTAATAATATTTATGGTAATTTTATGTTGGGTTTGAAGTGATTAATCATGTAATTATTATGTGACTTGGTCCATGTACTTGCTTATTTGATGATCTCTTGTCATGAGTTACATTTAATTGGTTGTTGGTCATCGCTGTATAGGTCTCATGTTGAAAGTTGAAAGAAAAGGAGTAAATTGTGAAATGTCTTCTGTTGTTATTGATAGTGAGTGTTGACCTCTACAAAAGTTTCAAAAGACAAAACAATTAATAATATTTATGGTAATTTTATGTTGGGTTTGAAGTGATTAATCATGTAATTATTATGTGACTTGAATACCGTAAGAGCTTGCTTGATGCGAGTTTAGATTCTTATGCCGGCTCTTATCTTATCCCAGGTAATCAAATATTTTTACAAGCATTTAGTTAACCTGGTTCTAATTCATAAGAAAGGGTTTTGCAAGCTTTCGAGAATGATATGGTAGCCCATATAATGAGAACAGTTGATTATTAGCTTCATAAGAAAAACATCAATGTAAGTCTTGTATGTCTCTCATTAGAATGATTCTTCAATGTAACTTATTGACTGCATGAGGTCTGTACATTTGATGGATCAACAAGGCTTGACGTTTCAGTTTCGTGGAGCAATACTTGTGGTTGATCAGATATAACAGTTCTATTGGCGTGAATTTATAAGAGTGCTGTCTGAAATTTGATGCAAAGCCTGAAAGGCCTAGTGAGCACTGCTTGCCCATGAGCTGAATCTTGCACATAACTCAGCATTCAGTGAGTTATAAAGGATACTGAGATTAGATAACTTAATTATGTATTTTAGAATGACTCTATATATGATGCTGCACCTGCTTTTATATGCAAGACATAAAATACTGCAGCTAGTGATACAAGTTCACTGTTTAGTAAATCAAGTGGAGAGCTTGGTATATCTTAATCATACTGTGCCTTTGTCTCACAGATAAAGCAAAGAAGAATGCTCTCAGAACCGCCATGCGGGTTTCTGAGCTTCTGGTTGACACTGTTAATGGAGGAGTTGAAGAGTCATTTATAAATGAGAAGAGAGTTGAACTTGAAATTCGTGCTTTAGCTAGTACTATCATGCGCTACAAGAAGCAAACAGACCAGTGGCTTGCTGCTTCCCATGCACTGAACACTGTTATAAAGGTTTGTTCCATTAAAAATGCTCTGTAAAATATTTCATTATGTTATCATATACATTGGCAATGGTGATTCTCAGAATCTTTAGACCTTGTTAGTCACTGTTATATCTAAATTTGACTAAATCTACTCAGAAGAAGTCCTTGATCTGCTATTTATCTCAGGCTCTAGGGTACGAGTGATGTATGCTTGACCAACTGATGTCCATATGCACTAGAGTTATAATTGATTTCTGGGGACCTTTGTGAGGATCCAGGAAAATGATAAAATATTTGAATTAGGTGGTTTTCAGTGGCTGATTCTTCAGTGGTAGACTTTGTTGTTCTCTAGCTTCTTTACTGCAGGTAAGGTGAAATGGATTGAGACTATTAACCATTTTGCTTCATGAAGAATCTAGTGTTGTTTTCATGAGTAATAAAATAACAACTTTTAATATCAATCTGAAGCATCGTTCAGAAGACTGTTCATCTTTGGGACACTAAATCAGCTCCTTAACATTCTAGATTTTTGGCTGATACCAGAAACTGGTAAAGTTTTTTTGGTTAGTTGTAAGGCACTATTTACTAAAGCTTGCTGTCCTGTTTTTATTTAAGTTCATAATTGTCTTCCTACTAGAAGGATAATTTATTATTTATTTTCTGGGAAAATAAATGGAGGAAACTGTTTAACGATGTTATCTATCTTTTTTTAATATGCTCATGAATACATATATATGAAATAAAAGTTAAATTTTTCTCGATATTTTTCTTATGTCTGTTTTTATCACAGGAGATTGGTGACTTTGAGAACTGGATGAAGATAATGGACTTTGATTGTAAAAGCATAAATGCTGCCATCCGAAATATCCATCAGATGTGAACTCATGAATAAGGGCTATAATCCATGCCAAGTTAATGTCTCAAAGTTCCAGTGGTGCATATTCCGGTACAAATGACCCTCAAGGTTCTGCTGTTTTGCTCAGCAAAACATATGTAGATGAACAACTAGCATGCAACTTTGGCTATTGCTGTTGTTTGAATTGATAACCTTGGTTGTTAAGACTCTGCTAATTTTGAAAACAATAAAGTGAATTTTTTTCTAAAGAATATTTTGTTTTCTTTTTTTTGTGTGTTTTAAATTGTGCAGCTACTTGTAGAATTAATTAGTTGGGATAGCCTGATGCATCATGACTTGATCTCTTGGATGAATGTGTGTCACTTTAGGGAACCAGTATACCGTGTACGTGGGCAATATGCTGTTGAGTGTGGGTTCTCTTTTAGTAAATGGAGCATTTTTTGCAAACTATGTCTCAATGGTGCTTTACTTCATATTCTCATAAATTGGATAAGCACTAGATTTTCTGCTGATTGGAATCCTCCACACCAAAAAATGGTTGAAACTCAAAAGCATATACTTTTTCCTGTTATTTTTAGGGTTTTGTTGCCTGAGTAGCATGTCTTTTGCCTTTTTACTAAGCAAGCTTCTTGTCAAGAGCAGCAGGATAAAAGAAGAGGTATCAAAAATAGGTTTAGAGTTCAAGTAAAGAACAATGAAAAGTATATCATAATTCCATACTGAAACAACAGTGAATTTATCTAATCTTGTTTGGAACACCATACTTTGTTGCCTGTTAATGATATATGGTTGTAAGAGCCATAGAAAATGTTTCAGACAGGGCAAAGTTTCCCAATAATGTTATTTTATATATTACGTCTCCATTAATATCACTTGATAGATTAACATGCCAATAATATATTCTTTAGAAGATTATGAATAAGTCCAAGCAATATTGGAGGGATCCTACTGATCTACAGGCTGAGAACTCGGGCATCAGTCTTCCACAACCCTATAAAGTGGATACCTTTCAGGTTTGGCATAACCACTTGCATCATTTTCTTGAAGTTAATCTCTGCAAGAGGAATAATGATTGAACTAGCTTAAAGTCAAAGCTTCAGGAAAAGAACGGTTCAAGCTTGTCACAAACAGATTCCTTCTCTTGATTACTAAGTGAAATGGCTGACATCAATCAGATCACTTTACAGAAAGCAGCATTACCATGCTCCAAAGAAAGGAATCTGTCAGCCATGTAAGTTCCAAAGCTGGAGTGGAGACACCCATCTGCATCCTCTCCCAAGAACCACAGCTCCTCATTCTGCAACTGAAGTCCAATGGCTGTAAGCATTTATTTTTGTATCACGCTCCTGCTTAAACCTATTTTTATCTTCTCTGTGTGTGTGTGTGTGTGTTCTTGTTGGTGGCACAATTCATGTTACTCTCTGGTTTTCTCACTGTTTTAAACAGCACTATTCCTTGTTTTAGTTTCATCTAGTGCTTGTTATATTCTCTTCGTTTGAGATGAACCCAAAGCGACTGATGTCCTTGTATGTGATATCAGTTGGTGGAGCTGAAGGTCGGCATGCACTGTGAGGAGTGCATCAAAGCAATCAAGAAGGCCATCAAGAAAATTGAGGGTAATGTTTGCCTCATCTAAATCAAGTTCCTGCTACAAACACCTAATCTTTCTCATATCTAATCATTGACACAGCACATGAACTAAAAAATGTTTTAGCTTTGATCAAAGTAAGAGAGAAGAAGATTAATCAGCTCATGTTCTTTTACTATAAATTTATTTGCTGTGTTCTTCTGTTGCCAAAGCTTGCAGCCGCTCATTCTTAATTTGTTTGGTGCAGATGTTGAGACATACAGGCTTGACGCAGAGCTGAACAAGATCACTGTGACTGGAAATGTTACATCAGAAGAAGTCATCAGGGTTCTGCAGAAGATTGGAAAGAGTGCCACTTCTTGGAGTGAAGAATAAGAAATGAAGGTCCTGGCAGTAACAAGATGCCTGTATCTAATCACAACACTCACCTAATAAATGGAAACTCCCTGCTTTCATGTTCTACCTGTTTAAATTCTTAAATCTTGTGACTTAGCAACACCAATTAGCTTATGCAAATTAATTGCGTCCATCAGTGAAAGTACTGACTTTTGTTGGGACTTTAGAATTTGTGATTTCTCTGTGGCTCCACAAGTGACATCTGAAATAAATTTCTCTATGATTGTTTTTTGTTTGTTTTCTACCAAATCCTTAGTCTGATATATTAGTCTGATATCACATTTTATGATCAGTCATTGTCAGAATATATTAATGAGTGAGAGAGAATATTTGATTTATATTCTCAATAATATATTTGATCTCACAACCTGATTCTTAGCAATCTCGCAGCTTTCTCTTTCCCTATATATATATTATTCTTAGCAATAATATATATATATATATATATTATTGGATCGGATTCGAACGGTGATAAGTCATGATCGATCCATCATTGGTAAGTCTAAGCTCCCAAAAGAAAAATACTTGGATAAGGATGATATGACAAACTTATGAGTTATTGATTTTTCTAATCCTGTCTAAATATTTTTATCAAATAAAATTTACATACAAAGCATATATGATCATCTTAGCCAATAAATCTAAAATGAGAATTGATATTCCGAACATCATTTAATGTTGGATTCGTGATATATGTTTAGGCTTAGGAAATAATTTATACTAGCAACAACGATAAAAAAAAAAAAAAAAATTGAAGAGACATCAAATAATTAAGTTAGTCAATTTAAATGACTTTTAGCTACAATTAATATGAATTTTTTTACATAAATATTAACATGAGGAATATATGTGAAAATTCTTATTAATTCTAAACGGTAAGAAGTTGGTTGCTAAGATATAAGGAAACCAATTACGGAATTATAATATTTAAGATATAAAAAATTATCAGATAAGACTTAAATATAGATTATTATTTACAAAAATAAGTGAAGGTTCTTATGGGTGTTAATGGCAGTCAAATATCAGATGCTGATGTATCCGAACAGCTGGTCCACACACGTTTCTCACTCGGGAATGCAGCTTTCAGCCCTCAGGTGCCACCTCCACCGTTCTTGTTCTCGCCGCTCACCACCTAATGGTCTCCCAGCGGCCGATTTCTTCTCATTGGAGGAACCCACCCACCCCACCCAGCGTCGGGCCCACGTAGGGCCCACTCATTGAGCGGCGACAAAGGTGTGGGCCCCGGGTTGGCGGGGCAAAAGGGACGAGGCAGCGCCTCCCCAGGATGCCGCCTGCCTGGCCTCGGCGATTTGGACGCTTCGGTACACCGGAGGAGGTCCTTCTTGAGTACGGTAAACCCCATTCGCCTCTCTCCGACCCCATCCCTTTCTTCTGCTCCACTTGCTTTCGTGCATATGCTCACCTCCCCCTACGTTAAGACAATCTCACCCGCCTCCCCACGTTCCAAGATTTCTTCTCTTTGGTGTTCCTTCTTCTCGAATAAAGATAAATAATAAAAATAATAATCGATGATCAGAATCTTGCTAGAAAAAATAGTCGACATGTTCATCTGATTCTTCGTTATGTGGAGTCGGGCTCTTCAATAAATTATTTTTAATTTTTATTATTTAATGAGAGTTAAAATTATAATTGAAATTGGACTAATCCATGAGCATGTCAAATAGTAAGGGTTAATTATAAATTATTCTATAGTTAACCTCGGTCTTTAGATTTAAAAAATTTATATTCGAATCCATATAGTTATAAAAGTAAAATATTTAGATATATTTACTCTAATATTATCGAATTTACCGATAGAAATATAAAGATAATAAATAAAAAAATAATCTTAATATTTTCAGTTAGTAATGACGAACAATGTCAGTTGTAATGAATGACAATGTTGCTAGGATACCACAAGTGGTTGTTGTTGTTGATGAGGAAACCAACAACGAGAGATGAGAGCCATTTTATATTTGTATCAACGTCAACGTAATTATTGAGCGAAGTCGCTCGACATCTATATTGGTACCAATACAAATACCAAGAGACGTTTTTACCGCTCGATAATTACGTTGACGTTGATGCATATGCAACGAAGATTTCATCTTTTCTTGTCACTTTTATCATTCACAATAGTCACCCACGGCTCTTAACGACCTCGTCGTCCACTATCACCAAGGTCGTCCATTATCATCGATTGAAACATTAAATTTTTTATTATTATTATTCTTATCATAAATAGAACTTAATATTTTATTTTATAATTATAAAAATTTTAATATACATTTTTTAAATCGATAATCGGACTACTAAAAGTTTTAATAAGTACATAGATAATTTATAATTAACCCAATTAATAAGCCATGCAACAGGATGGGAAAAAACAAAAAAATGGAGGTAAGCATACCGGGGAGAGTGACCAAGGTGGGATTCGGCGAATAAAATATAGATCGTAGGGACCGTCCCGAACTTGTCCTTTTATGGGCAATTATTATATTCCCCACCGCGCGTTGCTCGCGTTCGTACGCGTCCGCATTGTCCTTCCCCACATCCCCCTCTCCCACATCCCAATGCTTACCGCACCCCCTTTCTCCCCTTTTTACCCCTCCCACTCGTCCTTCCGGTACGGATTTATATCACCGTTATTTCATTTATACCCTCAGGGCTCCGCTGATTGCTGACAGATGTCACCGTCATTCCTCGGGGTATTTTAGTCAGTTTAGGCTAATATATCGCTCTTCACGGTTCTTGGATTCGAGCACTCACAGAGCCTTTTGGGTAATTTCATCCTGCCATCCTCTTCTTCTTCTTGAACGCCCACCGTTTTCTGTTAGAACTTGCCCCTCTCTCTCTCTCTCTCTCGCGCGCTCGCTCGCTCACCTTCTGCTCCTCATCTCCGTCGCGGACCCTTAGGAGATAGAACCCTATCTTTTGTATCCGCTCGTGTCTTCGTTTGGCATGGCGAAGAGCCGCGATCTTTGCCGTAGGATCGACCGCTCCGATGGCTTCGCGACCCTGACCCTCGATCTCTTCTCCGGGTCCCCAAACCCTAACCCTTGCTCGTATTCCAGATCCGCGAAGCGGGTCCGCGTCAGCTGCGTCTCCCCTGCCGCCGCCGCTGCGGAGGAGAACCGGAGCAACCCGTTCGATTCGCTCTCCGAGGAGGTCCTCTTCTTGATCCTGGATCGCCTGGAATCGGACCCACTCGACAAGAAGTCGTTCTCGCTCGTCTGCAGGTCGTTCTACGCCGCCGAGTCACGCCACCGGCGGGCGCTCACGCCGCTCCGGTCCGGCCTCCTCCCGGCGGCCCTCGCCCGCTACCCCTCGGTCTCGCGGCTGGACCTCTCCCTCTGCCCCAGCGTCACCGATGCCGCCCTCGCCTCCGTTGGCGGCGCCCTCCGATCGTCGCTGCGCTCGATCGACCTCTCGAGGTCGAGGGGGTTCTCGTACGCCGGGATCGAGAGCGTCGCCGTGAACTGCGCGGCTCTGGTGGAGATCAACCTCTCCAACGCCACGGATCTGAACGATGCGGCCGCGGCCGCGATCGGGCGGGCCAGGAATCTGGAGAAGCTGTGGTTGGCGAGGTGTAAGATGGTGACGGATATGGGGATCGGGTGCATCGCGGTCGGCTGCCAGAAGCTGAGGTTGCTCTGCTTGAAATGGTGCTTGGGGATTTCGGATTTGGGGGTCGGTTTGGTGGCTGTAAAATGCAAGCAGCTACGGAGTTTGGATCTCTCCTTCGTGCCGGTACTCTTTGAACATTTCTCCTAATTTAGCACCATTTTTCTTCATTTTCCGATGCATAAAGTTCAAGAGATTTGCTAATCTGATGGTCTTTCTTTGCTGATCTGTGTGTAACTGATCCAATTGGTCTCACTAGGAAGGAATAGTGTAGATATATTCCTCGAAAATGTTTTTATCTCTATGTATCTATTTCAAACCTCAAGAAGAAAAAAAATAAAAAAAAAGAAAGGAAAAAAAAGGAAAAAGGCAGCCGCTCTGAAATTTAGAGTAATGATCCGATCTATTTAGTTTTGGCCACTTGTAGACATAGTTCTACCGGGCTTATTGTCAGTCGTATTGGAGAATACTTGTTCTCCTCCAATCACTCTTGCTTTATATGTTCCTATGTGCACTTTTAGAAGAAAACCTAATTCTGATGAATATTTTGTTTGATATTTACCTTTTTGTGCATAGCAGATAACAGAAAAGTGCCTTCCTGCTGTCCTACAATTACCACATCTTGAAGATTTGGCTTTAGTAGGATGCCTGAGTATAGATGATGAAGGTCTCATGTCTGTCAAGCAAGAGTCCAAGTCACTTCAGGTATGCATATCTGTTTTTGTTCTGGATGCCTATACCTAGTGCTGGTGTTGTCAGGAATTGTACAACCAAAAATTTTGTTGCTATAATTGATGTTTAGTGATACAAGATATTCGATGCTTATATTGTTTTCAAGGAATTGGAAAATTGGTCAAATTGACTGGCAGAACATCTTTTGTATCTTATGTTATCAGGGAAAAAGTGTGTAACATACAGGATTGTGTGCTTTTGGATGTTTGCCATGGCCATAACCACTGTTTCTTCATTGTTATTATGGCAACTACTCCCAAGTTGTAGGATGACTACATGAGCATTTTTTTGTGGATGCCTTTTGCCCTATGTGGATCGTATTTTGTGGTTTTGGTGTAGGATTCATTATATACTACCTTAAAAATCATCAACATGTGCAAAATCGAATCTTTCTGCTCAACTGCTCCCATGTTCTAGGATGACTTCATGAGCAATTTTGTTTGTTGTGGATGCCTTTTACCTTATGTGGATCATATTACCTTAAAAACCATCTACATGTGCAAAACTGAATCTTGCTGGTCACTATGTATTGATCCAAATCTGTTTGATATAGGTTCTGGATATGTCAAACTGTCAACATGTCAATCATGCTGGATTTTCTTCCTTATTGAGTAAGACTCCTGGATTACGCGAAATAAGTCTAGCATACTACTGCAAGGTAAAGACTGTTGCTCATGTACTAAATTGTCATCTGAATAAATATTTTGGCTCTCTCTTCCAACTTGTGCTTACAATTTTTTTATTAGTGCAGGTAACACATTCACTTGCTAGCAGCTTACAGAAGCTCTACAATTTGCAGTCTATCAAATTAGATGGTTGTGAGGTCACTACTTCTGGACTGAAAACTATGGCAAATTCTTGCAGATCACTGGGGGAACTTAGTCTGAGCAAGTGTTCAGGAGTGACAGATGAAGGACTTTCTTTTTTCGTGACGAAACACAAGGGACTGGTTAAATTAGATGTCACATGCTGTCGCAATATAACCGATCTCTCGCTGGCCAGCATTACTAGTTCGTGCACCTCTCTTACCAATCTTAGCATGGAATCTTGCATCCTGGTCTCTAGGGAGGGTTTCCGATTGATTGGCCAGCATTGTCATCTCTTGGAGGAACTAGACCTTACTGATAATGACTTGGACGATGAAGGTTTTCCAAGATTGTCTCAACTATGTGAATTTATTAGTTTTTGCTATTCCAGTTGCTCATTATGTTCTTACATGCAGGCCTTAGAGCCATCTCAGGATGTCACAATCTCTCTGTCTTAAAAATTGGCATATGCTTGAAGATCAGCGATGAAGGTCTTATTCATGTTGCAAAAGGTTGTCCAAACCTCCAAGAGCTTGATCTGTACAGGTAAATTAATTTTGGGTAGAACAAACTGCTAGGTCTTCATACTTTGATTGGAGATTGACATAATGTTGTTAGGTTTTGTGTGCATGCTCTTGATTAGATTAGATTTAACGAATATGAGTTATGCCTTCAGGTCTGTAGGAATAACGGACATCGGTGTTATGGCAATAGCTCGTGGTTGCCCTCTGTTGCAGATAATCAATCTATCATACTGCACAGAAGTAACTGATTATTCGTTAAGATCATTGTCAAAATGCTCGAATTTGAATACACTGGAGATTCGTGGTTGCCAAGTCTCATCTTCAGGACTTGCTGTCGTTGCTGTGGGATGTCGAAAACTCACAAAGCTTGACATCAAGAAATGCTATTTCGTAGATGATGCTGGAATGCTTCTACTTGCTCGCTTCTCCCAGAATTTGCGTCAGGTACTTCGATTTCTGTGTTCTCTATCTTGTGGCTCTTGATAGTTTGATCATTGTGCCTAATCCTGTGATATTATTGTGCCAAATTTTCAGATAAATTTGTCATATTGTTCAGTAACAGATGTGGGGCTTCTGGCACTTGCTAGTGTCAGCTGCCTACAAAACATGACAATTTTACATTCGGGGGGGCTTACATCAAATGGCTTGGCCGCTGTTTTGGTGGCATGTGGCGGTCTAACAAAAGTGAAACTCCACTCATCATTTAAACCATTGATTCCAAAGCCTATTCTTGAACACGTCGAAGCCAGGGGGTGTTTGTTCCAGTGGAGGGACAAACCTTTCCAGGTATGCTCTCTCTCTCTCTCTCTCTCTCTCTCTTTCTCTCTCTCATTGGCCCATGGTACTTCCAAATGTTTGATTATGTTAATCAATTTCTTCATTTATATTTGTAGTCACATCCATGAATTCTAGATATGAGTGTTAATGTATACAATTGAAATAATGATAGTAGCAAGATGACTTGAGTTGTCTCTTGATATACAGTCAGTTATAATATCCAGGATCGACAAATTGTTGTTCATATTATGGTTGTTATTTGTTTAAATTCACATAATGAAGACACGAGTTCAACAATTTTTCATCAGGGTTAGTTCCCTGAATTTTTACCAAGGATGAATGGCTTATAAATTCTTGTCATTTTATATATTTTTAACTTAGAGAAGCATTGGGTCACTTTGTAACGGATAAGATTATACCTTTCCGGTATACCCTTGAGTTGACAAAAACAAGCAATTTATCATTTTATGGTTGTTTCTGTTTCATTTAATTGACTGATAAGGATTTCTCTTGCCAGGTTGAACTTGAGCCAAGTGAAGTTTGGAAGCAGCAATCACAAGAAATGCATGTGTAGAAAAAAAAAAATTTCTCTGATCTCAGGACCGTCTTTGACCAAAAAACACTGAGTATTTCCGAGTCAGAAGATGATTCAACTAAAGCTGGGAAGTGCAAGTCACAACCACAAATGTAGAGGAAACAGAAGCTTTGAACCAGTAATGATGTACACTACCTCTGTGCGAGGAAGAGTGAAAAAATATATTTTTTTTTTTTCAAAATGGTAGCGAAACTAGACTCCCTGCAACCGATGCTATACACTTCTAAATATCAAAATTCTTCCAGGAACATTGAAAAACAAGAGCATCACTTTTTTTCTTAAAGGAGTACAAACAACTTAAGAATCCGTAAAGTTGGTGTCAATTTTGATACACTGAGAAACTGCTAGTTGCCAAACACGATAAAAGCATTTAGAGTGTATTATTTCCGGCTAACTCGTGTAATAAAATTTGTGGAAAAAACAAACATTAAAAAGTTGCTAACTCTTCAAATGTAAGCGGCACATTCGTTTGTGACAGTGGTGGCCTTTACGCAGGCATGTAACAGATAAAGAATATACAGTTGATATTTCTAAGTCAATTCAACTCTGCACATGCACATCAGGTGCTGTGGAAGGGAAACTTGCTTGCAAGTGTTTACCCAGGATTAATAGGTCACACATACCACCAGCACAGAAGCTCATTATGCGATAACATATGGGAGCACTGGAAACTAATCAAACAGCTCATTCATAAGAAACAATGAGCCAACAAGACATCTACAGCTTTATAGTTAAGGACATATATATATATATATATATATATTTCCTCGAGTTATTTTAACATAACAATGTTGATTGGAGATAGGATAAGTAGCCTCGTACGCTCAACATCAGACAATAAAATGTAGCCTTTTTCATTCTTCAATTTTGATGCATTACTTGGAATCCTGACTGACATCGTGCCAAAGGATCATCACCCTAAAATTATTCAATCATAAGAAACAAAGAGAGCAACGATACATCTGCAGCATTACAGTTAAGGACACCTGTTGAAGTCCCATCTCAAGTTGTTTTTAACATAACAACGTTAAAAGGGATTACCACTAATAACAGTCATCACTTTGATTTGAGTCACTGTAACTTAGCATCCACATGTCGCAAAGATGATTAATAGTCATTGAGACCATCCCATGATCTTTACTACCGTGCTTAACACTTCAAATTCCAAACAACAAAATTTTCAAACATCAAATTTCCAAGATCCCTCAATTTCTGAACACAAATATTTTTGTTTTGCTTACTGTTTAGTTATTAAGAAAGAATGTGGTTTAATGTCAGATGGTCAAGTCATATGAGGTTCCACCAACAACTCTAGATCGATCAACAAAGTGTCTTGGAGTTTTTCCCCCTTTCATCTGATACATGTCAATTTGTGTTTTGGTGACATAAAAAGCTTATATTCACTTGATTTTACAACCACCACTGCAACATTTCTATTATATGAATAATCCAATTTACTTTTTCCCCAAAGAAATAGAAACCTGGTTCAACAATTCAACTAAAAGATTCACTTTTCTGGTCCAGTTCAAACACCATTCAAAATCATCCAACTTCCTTACCTAAGAAAAAGATGGAAAGCAACACCACATCTTCCAAATTTGTTAGCAACCAAATAATGTGTCAAATGAAAAATAAATTACAAACTATATAATATCTCCCATGCTCAAGGGCTTGACATCCTCGTCAAGACCCAAAAACTCAAAATCAAACTCTAGCATGGTGTATATGAAACATAGTTGGCTCCACGTGATGACGTGTCCACTAATCCCATGTTCACAATTAGTCCTTTCCTACTCGAGTTTCTTGATGCTCCGATACTAATTGTAGTAACCTGGCCTGATATGATAACTCACTTGTCAAGTTCGTTGAGCATGAATCCCATGTTAATAATAGTTTACCTATCAATCTAAGTTTTAACCCACTTTCTATATGAGACTAAATTGGGATGTTACAAAATAAGTTCTAGATCTAACTTCGGGCTAATTATAAATTACCCGTTATAATTAGTCATCTTTAGCATCCCAGCCTCTAGACCTAGAAAAGTTACATTCCATCCCTATAGTTATGAAAGTAAAATATTTAACCCAATTTCTTCTCATGTCGTCTACTTTACCGACGAAAGATACGGCACATGCTGTCACATGCAAGAATGGCGCAAAAAAGAGGGATACAAAAAGTTATTTCGCTAATAAAAAAGACTGAAATCAATAGATGCTTTAATAAAAGGTCGAAGAGCAAGGTCTTCGTTTCGGCTCCACCATCACTACCCCTATCTTCCACGACCATCCATACTCCCTCCGCCTTGAAGATGAGGAGGAGGACTAGTCAAGTGACAAATCCAACTACCTCACCGTGGCCACTGCTAATAGCAAAGCTTTGACCCTCGATCTCACCCCTCTTTATCGTGCCCACCACATCTACGTAATCCTTTGCCTCGAGGAGTGCTTCTGGCGATACTACTTTAAGAATCGCAAACTGCAACTCACCTCTCACTTCCAGGTCTCCTCCTTGACTCCCTTCCTCGAGTCGCACCAGATCTTCTTCGCGCAAATCGTCGGCTTCTTCATCACCGAGGATTGCATCCGTCGCACGGGTGACGACCTCATCACACGGCCCGATGTTGATGCTCTCTGGGAAATCGCCATATAACCAAGATGGTGTCAGTGCTCGAGGACCAGTTCGCCCTCATCAAGGAATATGTTAGCCTCCTCAATGTCACACTCTACCGCTACTATGACTCGATCGATCCCCTACTTGACGTCCTCTCCGAGCATCGCGATATATACCGTGACCTTCTCCTCTCCGACTAACAAGAGGTAGTGATAGTGGAGCCAATGCTCTTCGACCTTTTATTAAAGCATCTATTGATTTTGACATTTTTATTAGCAAAATTACTTTTTTATCCCCTTTTTTTTATATCATTCCTGCACATGACAGCACGTGCCATATCTTCTGTCAGTAAAGCTGACAACATGAGGAGAAATGAGGTTAAATGTTTTACTTTCATAACCTTTTTAAGTCTAGGAATCAGGATGTTAAAGATGACTAACCGTATGGGTAATCTGTAATTAGCCCATCTAACTTCATATTCATACTCAGATCGGAAATTTATATGAATCACATTCAGATCTGTGAAAAACAGACCTGCCAATTAGCAGATCCATGCAGCAATCATCAATACTGCTGATACATCTAGCACTAATTCATCGAAAGCATAAAACATAACAATGAGATCCAGATCTAATGGCGACTTCAAGATCCAAAAGCAGCAGTTCATTCAGAGGCATGTAGAATGGTAATGAATCTACAGATATAAGTTATCCATCAAAAGAATCGAATGAATAATATATTGTAAGCGAGCAAAATTCCAAAATTTAGGATATAGTCTGACCTCTTTCGCTCTGTAATGCGAGAGGATGAAACAAACCCAAACATGAGGGAGAAGATCTAACTAGCACCGATCAAGCCAAAATCCATCAGATCCCACGCATCAGATGCGGCCAGGGGTGGCCGCGGCGGCGGCGGAGGAGGCAGCTCCGCCGAGGAAGGACAAGAGCCCGGTGGCGACGCCGGGTTCCTGCTCGTCGAGGAACAGATCCTCCGGGACGCGGAAGGCCCCATGGGCGGCGACGATGGCTGTCCCAGCCACCGTGGCGGAGATGATGATGGATCCAACCGAGGTGAGGAAGACGATGAGGAAAGAGAGGAGGACGAGGCCACCGAGGGTCTCGCGATCGGAGAAGGCACGGCCGAAGAGAACGAGGGGCGGGTCGGAGGGGCGGAAAAGGTAGAGGTGGCACCAGGCGGCGAGGAGGGCGAGCAGGACCAGGAGGGAGAAGGGGTTGGTGACGAGGGAGACGGCGAGGACGGCGGCGACGACGGCCGCGTAGTTGACGCGAAAGTACGCGAGGTTTTTGCGGAGGCGGGAGGAGGCCTCGGCGAGGGTGTCAGGGCGGGAGAAGGCGGAGCGGTCGGCGAGTTCGGACCATGGGCGGCGCTCGGCGAGGGAGCGGCGGACGGAGTCAGAGATGCGGGAGAGGAAAAGTCGGAAGGCGGGGGTGGAGACGGGGCCTGTGGAGGCACCGGCGACGGAGGGGGGATTGGAGATGGGGAGGGGAGCCGGGGAGGGGGCGGAGGACATCATCGGAGAAAGGAAGACTCTAGAAGCAGAGAGACACTCCTTTTCCTGCCCTCACGGGATTCGGGTGGGGAGGGGTTTTATATGCCATTTCGACGGGTCCCGCGTGCTTCCTAGAGGACGAACGGTTGGGAGTAGAAAATGGACTCGGCAACGAACCATCTTGCATGGTCAACGGACTCGAAGGAAAATATTTAAATAAAGCATAAATTGGGTTGGGTATAAGGCTCAATACGACTAATGGGTTAAACGACACGATGGTCGCTTTATCATTTGTAAATTATCGAACATAAGGTTCGAATAGCAAATGAACAATCTTATCGTCAAATTAAAATCGATTTATTAAAGTCATAAATATTTTTTGAATTAAAAGTAATATCGTGATAGAGAAAATATGATCGATATCACCGTTCAATAAGGGGCTATGGTCAGTGTTATTACTGTTGATGTCGTTGATCGGAGAGTCGACATGGCTCGATTCGGTCCCGAAGGCACAAGTTCGTCCAAAGGGGTCCACGGGATGGGTCATGTGAGGAGATCGGAATAGGAAGCGGATTCGATTGGCACAATCTCGAGGTACTGTTTTTTCGCCAGAAACATGTTCTAGAGCTGTCCTGAAGTGCCTCTAAGCTTTGCCAAGATGCTCGCATAAGCGATCAACGTCGGAGGGATGTTTCTAACCCAACCTCTCCGATGATTAAGTTAGTATAGAAGTGAAAAATAATCCAACTGCCTCCTTTGAATATTGAAGGCTGACTTTTATACTTGAGTTGTCGTTGATGTGAGACCAATGATAGGTTGGAGTGCCTCTTACGTTATCTCGGGGTTCATTAATGTTGACGATCGACGGATGCACCTCTTTGTGGGTGGCATCATGGAAGGATGACAATAGGGGTACTGTTTGTTGGGATCGAGGCCTGTTTGGGACAAGCAGGAATAGCCTCGTACACTAGGCGTCCGGAAAATGAGAGAAGAGAAACTAGGCCACATTGTTTAGACTTAATGTCTTTTGCTGCTATGCGTGTGGGCCTTCCCAAAACTATGGTTTGACGAGATGTGTCAAGTTACTCATGATGGATGATTTAAGGAAAGAGAAAAAAGGGGACGAATCTCACTGTCATAGATTAATGCATTCTACGATGATATCATGCTACCCTCAAGGAGATCGAGTTGGGTAGGAGCCAACGAATTGTACTCCTACCGATGATCGTAAGGAAGGGCACGTGCTCTTTCGATCAGGTCATTGCCTAGATGATAGTCTTAACTACGTGAATTGACATTGTCACGCTAGCATTATTACTTTCCCTATCAAATGATTATGATTATTTCCTAAGAAATAATCATACTCTTTCTAGTCAAGATTTGATCAATCTAAAATGGAGCCACTCCATCTAAATTCTGAACCCTGCATAATTGGGAAAAATAAACAGTCAATGTCTTAAACCAGTGCATTTGAGCAGCCATAAAATTAATCTTTGCACAACCTATAATAGTGTCATAGGCCAACTCTACTTCACTGGCTTATTTAATCATCAAAATAAGCTAAAAACTAATAGAAAGTAATAACATTATATGCAAGATTACTAATTTCACAAAAGTGTTATCTTATAAAGGGATCAGATTTTTTTTTCCCTTTTTTGCGTTGCATATGTTACTGAAACAATTTTAAAAATTAGAATTATAAAATAAAAGTAGGATTTTTTTTTTTGCATCGAGAAAAGAGTAGTGGAAGGGACATTCAAAGAGAGAGACACGCAAGAAGTGATAGTGAGAGTGGAGTAAAGAAGGAAGAGAGGGGATACCCTCAAACCTCATGTTGCTGGAGAGGTTAAGCAACGATATCTTCGTTTAGCTAATTACATATTATCCCCTTATAGTTAATAATTATATCTCGATCTTTATATTTTAAAAGTTATATCAGTATCCCTATAGTTACGAACGTTAAACATCTAAATCTATTTATCTTAACATAATTAATTTTATCAATAGAAATAAGAAAAAAAAAAAGATAAATAAATAATTTTAACATTTTTGTTGATGGTAATGAATACAACGTCATTGAGGACCACAGATAGTTATTATGGATGAGAATAACGATAACAAGAGGTGAGGGAGGATCTACGTTTATGTCGACCCGACGTAGATGCTAAGCGATCCTTTCATCGCTCTGCAACTACGTCAGCGTTGATATAGATGCAGAGCAGTGTCATCCTCCGTCACCAGTAACGTCATCCGTTATCACTAATTAAAACGTTAAGATTATCTTTTTATATTTTATTGATAAAACTGATGCGACACAATCTATAAGAGGATAATATATAATTAGCATCTTTGATTCTGCTGCTCTCTCCTCGTCTCTTTTCTCCCACCTCTAAATCAAATATGTTTTAATCTCCGTTGCTTTCTCCGTCGCTCGTCTGCGAGTTTTTATAATTAACCATCATCTTCCACAGTTAGAATTGAGATGGCCCATTCAAAATGGATGGTAAGAGCATATCTATATCACTTTCCGTGATTAAAGCCGTTACAGCATTCGAGATAGGTTCTTCCAAGAAAAGAAGCATCGATTACTAAGATTGAGGTGAATGTGGAGGTGATAATCCACAAAAATAAACAACCAAAATAGAACGAATACAAGAACATAGGAGCACCAAACAAGAGAGAGACCCTTTTATAGCATTGGGATTCTAAAAGTTGAGTTGATCGAACTGCAACGAATTTATTGATTGGATGTCCTTCGAGAATCCACTTGTGAGCTTCCCCACATCAATTAAGTCTTCACTAAAGAAGGGTGATTCCTGAGAGACACAAATGGCAAGGAAAAGATCTAAGTTAGACAACACAAACCATGATGGATAGTGACAGCACTTACCCCAGCTTTCCGCAGTGCACCGACACACACAGACAGAGGCAGCAGCATTCATAGGAAGGCCTGCTTGAGACTGCGACATGAAGCGCGCCGCTGATGACCTTCTGCCCCATCTGCTATCAACAGGTAACTACGCAGGTGTATGCACACAATACGTAGGCCATGGCGGTGGCGGTGGGACTGGGAAAGTTTGCTTCCCATGGCGACCGATTCCAGGAGGAGGCCCCTCGGGCAAAGCTGTCGAATCCGGGTCGCAGATTACTCTGTCGGGGACTGAGTCGACACCGAGTCAAAGGGCGTGGAATCGGGCCCCGGGGCTCCCGTGACCTCGTCGACGGGACGCACCGCCATGCTCCTCAGGTATTTGGATCAGAACCCACATGGGCAGATCATGTCAGTGCTTGGAGATGAGCATGAACTGTTCGATGACTCGCCTGTTATCGTCTTCCCCCATGAAACCTGTGTTGGTGTGAGTAGTTTCTGAAAGTGCATTATAGATTCTAATCATATTATGATTCCTTTACTTAACAGTTTATCGGAAGAAGCGAGTCTCAAGCCAAGCTATCTCGAGGAGCTCAATTCAAGATACCTAGGCCAATATCACATCGAAAAGAAAGATCTAGGTCGAGATTCCAAATCGAGGTCTAAGAAGGAAGCTTGACTAGGCGGATTAGCAACTCGCAGGCGACAAGATTCGGAAAGGATGACCAGGCCAGATGAACTTGGAGCCCTCGAATTGACGACCAAATTTATACTTACACATCTGGTGTTTGCTTCCCTCAAGGAAGCTTAACGAAGTAATGCTGCATGCAGCTTTTCCAGATAACCATTTAGATTAACCTGCCTGCTGCTGGTATTTCAATAGGTTCTTGTAGTGGTGGTGAAGTGCAACATGAAGATAGCAAACCCTTGGTCTCCGATCTTCAATTCCACTTTGAAATTTCTAGTAAAGCTTTCACAAGAAGATGCTCCAACTTGAAGAGTAGTTCAAAGTCTGCATTAAGAAAATTAAACTCATCTTGATCTCATCAAGGACTGCGACAGCCATATCAACTATAAGTAGGTTGCTCATTGTGATCCGGATAATTTGTATTTAAGTTACAGTACCTCATCTAAAGTCCAAGTAGATAATTAATAGGCCATTAACTCTGCTTCTTTATATAAAGACATGCCCAAAAAAACATTTTTTGAAGTAGTGAGAGAATTGGAGGAGGAAAAACAACATGTTGTTACTTTAGACTTCTGTTACTCTCTCAGCTAGGGATGAAGTTTATGTTATTACTGCATTTTATTAGCCTGCACAGTTCATTTGAGAAACCATATCATCTTAGAAAAGCTTTCAAGTGAATTAAAAGAACACAAGTAGTAAAACAACATGTTGCATGATAAGCACAGACAACAATTCTATTAAGGGTTTGGAGAGATGGAAGTAAAACTAGAGTAGGAAGAAGAGAACCAATCTGTGGGACCAGGGATTAGTTCCCTGATATCAACAACACTGTGGGTAACTTCACATGCACCAAAGAACTGCTTGTAGGCTATCACTCTTTTCATTCCAAGACTTACAGAAGAATCTTGATAGAAGAAACGGTTCTCTCACTGTAGTCCATGTTTAGCCTTCAATGTTTGAATGCAGATCCTTTGATGTCAATCATACTATTCAAGTAAGGCATAGAGCTGAGATCCACTTAATCCACATTTAGCTTAAATTTTAAGTCATGAATCCTATGCATTTCATGGGAATATGATTTAAACATCAATGGCAATGATTGATATTGCTTTCTGAGAAAAAGAAAAAGAACATTGCTCTTGAGTTACTTGGAAAATTCAAGTCATATTGATGCATACAAGGTTTTGGACTCTTTTATGTTTAGCTGTATTCATGGAATATAATCATTTCTTACCTTGAGATTACTATGCTGCCTTTCCATGTTGCAATTCATCAATTATTTTCAACTTCTGCAGCAAGTTCTCCAAGCTCTGCGCATTTCCAAGGGAGGAGCATCAACTGAATCCTCTTCATTTTATAGCTAGTGAGGTCCAATTCCCCCATTACTTGATCCTCCAGGCTCTTCATCAACCAAAGACAGCATGTATTACTAGAGAATGTTTCATTCTGATCAGAACCTCTAAAGAACTGATGCCAGAGGAATTTAGAACCATGCGAAGCTTCAATTAGCTTCTCCACAGGAGTTGAGCCACAGCACCAACACTTGTCTGTTATCTATTGCAGATGCTGAAAGATGCATAAAACAAAGATTCGTGCTCGTGGTTGATGCGACTGTGAGTTCTAGAAAAGGTGGCATCAGCCAACGAGTGAGATGATAAAGTCGTTTAATTAATAGGACAAGTTGATGATGGTGAAGAAAAGAAGTGTTAGATCTCCCTAGATCTAACCTTTTGATAGCCATCAACATCACCGGCAATTATAAGCAAAGAACACTATCCATTGTCTGGGATAAACTTCCAGCTGCCTCTCCAACCAATTCTATATCTGTAGTCCAATACTACATCATGTCTGGTATAAGATCTCAATGGATATCATAAATACGAGGAAATAAACTTATAGTAGAAATGTCAGAATATGAGATCGCAGCCATGTATATCACTGGCTTAATCATAGCTCATGCCACACAATGGTTGAAGATATCGTCAAGTGTCACTCTAAACCCTAATGAAACTGCTTCAGCAACAAAAATAAATTAAGGAATGTTCATAAAACAGCACCGCAAGAGATTAGAACACCAAACTAGATAGTATGAAGTTAGATCATATTCATTAGCTTATTCTTGATGGTGCAAAGTGTGAGTAATGGGGTCGCAATTGTTTATAGGATATATTCCTTTGAAGCCTGCGGTATAAGTCTGGACAAGACTAGACGTGCGGTGGTGTTGCTCTCTTACTCCACTACGACATCATTGAAGAATAAGAATACAAAATCTCATCAGAGACAGTCTCATACCCCACAAAGATAGGAGATCGAGCTTTTACCCATTCAAAAGGAAAACAAAGGAGGAAAGAAGCTTTATCCCGAGAAGAGCAAAGAAGAGAGCATACTGTTCTTAAAGGTTTGTCCATGGGAAAGGAGAGAGAGAGAGAGAGGAGGTTACTGTTGTTCTTGTGACACGGTCTGCTCCACGGACGACCCATCACATGAACATGTGACATCAAGCAATGAGGGGTTGGAGATGATGGCAGGCAGTCGACATAGATAGAAGTCGAACAAGAAGGCAATGATCATAGATATTACTAAAAAAGGATTCAGTGACTTGTCACGAAGAACTAGGCATGACGAAAGTGGTAATGCTCACAAACGTTACTGCAAAGAGGGTCTTTGAGAGAGAGAGAGAGAGAGAGAGAGAGAGAGAGAGAGAGAGAGAGGAGGAGGAGATCAGGTGCAGAATAGAGAGAAGGAAGGAGGAATACTGCAGCCTGCTTTTATCGCTGCCAAACTGGGGAGAGTGAGCGAGTGAGCAAGGTTGAGTCAGAGAAGGTGGAGGCCGCACGTGTGGCGAGACCTGGCTTGAACCAGTAGGGGACCATCGATTTCTCTCGTCATCAACCCTAATCTGATGCAGAGAGCACAGTCGATCGATCCAGGAAGATGACTGGTGTTGCCTTGCGTCAGTGTGGAACGTGGATGATGAAGGCTACACTGGGTGGAAGAAGATGGTGCAGCAAGATGAGACGGAGTGCGAAGAAGACAGGGATTATGATAGAAGAGGTGGGAATGGGAAAGAAGGCAACATACTGTAGTTATTGCACCTCTCTGATAGCAGATGGATTGAGATATCTCGTCTCTCTCTCTCTACTTTCCATTCTCAAGCAGATCAAACACAGCAAAGAAGGCAAGAGAGGAGTTCCACACGACACATCTCTTTGATCCTAGTCTCTTGGAACAAATGAACGATGATTACCAAAGGGTTCAATACAAGAGGAAGACACAGCGATCTGCGATCAATTAATGTCGGCAGTAGTCGGATTCAGTTCCAAGAAGCTCGAGAGAGACACAGAGAGTTGCCGTCTCTTCCCTCTTTCTTCACTAGGTATGTAGAGAATCGCCAATGACAGCATCATGCACGAGCCAAGAACAATAGAAGAGAGATGGAGGTTGAGGGAGAGAGAGAGAGAGAGAGCGACTCAGGAACTAGAGGAGCCCCTAAGCAGAGCGCCAGATCCGTCACCGGCCCCTGAACCAGAACTTCCGCCACTGAGAACAGTGGAGGTGGATGACTCACCTGCGGGGTGGGCTTGGCCGGCGGCGGCGGGGGCGCGCTTCCTCTTCTTCTTCTCGTATGGGATGCCGCGGGCCTTGGCCTGGCTCTCGCGGACGTCGCGGAGGTAGATGCGGACGGCGCGGGCCGCGAAGGGGTTGGTCTCGGGGGTGCCGCCGGACTCCTCGTAGGCGGCACGGAGGCGGCCGATGAGGGCGTCGAGGGAGCCCCAGGCCTGGCGCAGGGGGCAGGCGCAGGGCCCCGGCGGGCTAGGATGGCCGTAGAAGGCGCACCCGGGGGCGTGCATCTTCGTCTTCCCGAACTGGTCCAGGTAGCGCAGGAACTCGATCACGTGGGCCCCGCTGCAGCGCGCCAGCGCCAGCGGCGGCTTGTGGTTCCGCAGGTACTGCAGGAAGGTGTTCCAGTCCCGCCGCTTCTGCGACTCGTACCTGCTCGGCGCCGCCGCCGCCGCCCCCCTCTGCGGCCCGGCCTTCCCCGCGCCGCCACTGGACGGCCCTTCGCCCCCCGTGGACGTGTCTGCTGCCCCCGCCGAGTCCATGCACCAACTTCCACTGCTCCCCACTCCCTTTACGTTCTCTCTCTCTCTCTCTCTCTACTTCCGACTGAAGAGAATGGAGGAGGAGCGAAGCAAAGAGAGCCAGAGTGAGAGAGACAGAGAGAGAGAAAGAGAGATAGAAGATGCGATATGGGAAGGACAACAAAAAGGGAGATGGGTGTGTGAGAACACGTGGTGGCCCCCGGGGATTGGGATGTCACTTATGGCGCTCTCCACTGTAGGAAGAAGAACAGAGTCGAGGATGTGTATACATTTGGGTCTGACAACCTTGGTAAGGCAAAACAATGAGTCTCACAATATAATTGGCTGCATAAATTGGGTGATGCAATGTCTATCATGTCACAAACTTTCCACTTTGTGAGAAGTATATCTTGCTACCAATAAAATAATAATAATCTTTGAATAAATAAGGTAAAAAATTCAAAAAGAAAATTAAGTATATATTCCTTCAATATATTTTTTTAATTAAAATAGAAAATTAGTGTGACAATATTAATTTTTCATTATAATCATGATTACTAATGAAAGTGGCATTTGCAAAAGATTTAAATATTATGAAGATTACATTATTATTCTATATATATATATATATATATATATATTATTGTTAGGAAAAATATTCTATTTTTAAGTTTTTCTAGGATGGTACCATTTTTTAAATTATAAAACCTTCATCCCTTATCTCTAATGTTCCAAAAACATCTCTTAAAAAACCTGTCATTTTTTTATGCCCAAATTTAAATTTTTTTTTGTCAATTGTTTACAGTATTTTGTGAGTTGGTTTTTATCCACAAAACACTATACAGTGTTTTTAAAATATTATATGGTATATTTTTTAAAAAACTATATAGTGTTTTGTTTTAGAAATACTAAATAATATTTTTTATGTCACAGTATGTTTAAACAAAATCATTATATAGTGTTTTCTAAAATAAATTACACAGTGTTTTATGGATAAAAATAACCCACAAAACACTGTAATTATTAGATTAATATACTAATTCACTTCATATTCCCGTTTGGATTTCACTTTGGAGGAACCTTTTAGGTTGTTTTCATACATGCATCTCCCCAATTCTCTGTTCTTCTTTTGGTCAAGAAGGGATATGGTCTTCTGGCAACATCTTTTGATTTAGTCAAAGCTTGGATTAGATTGATTTGTTCCTTGGCTAACCATACACATCTTGGTAGATAGAAATAAATTGGTGGTGGAATTTTCCAACATAGTTTTTCCCTTCCTCACTTATATCTTCTTACTGAATTAAAGAAAATGAGAAGATTATATGTATCAAAGTTAAACGATTTAATTACAGTGACATATTTGAAAAACTGGTTATCATTTTATATATTTTATAGTTTTCATTTGCATTGAACATTTTATCATTTATTTCATTCACATAGGTTTCATTTGCTATTTCATACCTTGAGAAGGGCACATTGTATGAAGTGTAAATGACCAATAGAGAAAAAGACATCATAATATTTTACAAGATTGAATAATAATAATAATAATAATATGAAATTTGCCAAATTATGGGCCATCATATTGTCTCACAACATTCATTTAGCTGGACATGAAATTTCTGATGAAATTTTAAGCATAAATGGGGTATCATTTCAGTAGTTAAAATAATTGGTGATTGACAATATATATGGTATCAATTTTGATCACATGAATGTTGCATCCACCTGATCCAATTTCTAAAAGTTATTAGATCACAAGAACTAATATGTATTCCCCAAACTGAGTACCTCTATAGAATGATGAGAAATTTTTTTTATATCGAAATAAGAAATATTTTTTAAAAAAATATTATCTTTACATCTAATATTGATGTGATAGGTTTGATCGACTATATTATATGTGTGGAGTCCCAATCAACTGGAATTATTGATTAAATCATTAATAAACTTTTTTCAACCATTATTTCTTCTTCTTAAAAAATAAAGTCAATCTTTTGGAATATTATAATCATCCTAATTTTTATATTTTTAATCAAAAATATATATAATCTTTTTATAAAACCTTTTTAATGGCCAATAACATTGGATACGGATTTAAGAGAAGCACAAAACCATCGTCATCATCCATGAAGTGGCGAATAGTTTCCTCTTCTTCCTCCTCTCAAACTCCTCAAAAACCCCCATGAGAGATTCCAAGGCTCCCAATCCGAACTCTCCACCAAACCTTTTGTTATTATTTGATTCCTTTATCATGATCCCAAGTGACCCCATCAAGGACGATTCCTTCGATAACTTTGGACGTCATCCAACTCAGCCAATTTCTACAAGTAGGTCCCATGAACATTAATTGTATGAGTTGATTTGAAGCATTGGTGAACAAGCTTAAATTGATATTTCATGACTAGCAAGCCAATAGAGGGTTTAATATGATTTCGATAAATATTATTTTTATTTTAAAAAATAAATATAAAATATATTACTTACATGTGGATTCAAACTTATGACCTATCACACATGCAATAATACATTAACTAATTGGATGTCTAAAACAAATAAAAGATTGTAATTTTTAATTTAAGGTTTGATCATGCATGTTAAATCTTAAAAACTCAGATTTTTGGGATTTATCATTGATTTATCCCTTCTCATTAGTTGGTTTGCATGACATAATTTGAGTTTAATTTCAAGAGTCAACTTTTTTATATTCGATTATTTCCTTAATATATTAGGTTTTTTTTTTGGAAATGATTGATTATCCAATTAAGAATATTTATTAATGTAAATTTAGACTTGATGATTGTTTAGAGGCACCATTTGAGCTCTAGTTTTGATATTAATTTATATATATTAAACTATCGAAGGAAATGTCTTCTGAAGATTAGTAATTGACAAAGATTTGAAATGTTGTTTTATAAGGGAAAAAAAAAAGAGTATTCAAAACTATAAGTTAATTGTAGTATAAATTAATTTGTAAAATCATAATAAAACTTAAAACTAATAATAAAATCCTATAAAATATATATTATTTTATTTATGGTGATCAATCAAATTATTAGATTGGCAAATTAGATCACAAACAGAGATGAAATAAATGGTTACTAACTTTTTTACAAGAGTGCTTATATGATTCATAAACTATATTTGCAAAATCATTATAAGTCCTCCAAAATGTCATTTAAAATTTAATCATCATCAAGGATAGCAAAAAAAGGATAAATAAAAAAAACCTTCATTATACGGTATTTTTATTTGATATGTAAAATACATATTCAGTTATAACCCGATTTGTCTTCCTTCTATAAACCGATTCAATTATAGTATTTTTATGTTGTATTATAGTATTTTTTGGTATTATTAAAAATACTATAATATAGTGTAAGAACATTATAAATATATTATTTTTTACAAAATTATAGATTTTTTCGTATATTATAATATTTTTTAATATTATTGAAAACACTATAACACGATGTAAAAATATTATAATTGGACCGATTCACAAGAAAAATTATTTTAAGTGTAGACAAAGAAAGATCATAAATTTTAAAATGAGCACTTATTCGGAATAAAAATATAAAAGAGATATTTTTTTTTCTTTTTTGGATAATTCAAACGATTTTTTTCGACAATTCGCTCAAACAAAATTGTAGGATAAAATCGAGGCAAAGCATTCAAAACTTTGGACGGATGCTGTGGTGGCGCTCAAAATTGCACTGTGCTGCAGCGGCAGCAGCACGCAAGCCGAGACGAGCGAAGGAAATAGTCGAGTGGTACGATAGGAACACGAGACGCTATCGCCTCTTTAGAAGACACACCGTCGTGGTTGCAGGCACCGGTCACCTCCACCACGTACTTACTCGGACCCAGCGGAAGCTCAAGCCAACAGATCATGAGATCCATCTCCAGGCTTCCCTTCAAATGGCAGCTCTACCACCCCCGTACTGTAGCAGAGCAGGCACTGTACCTTCTCCTCCTCCGTCTTCTCGTGCGGTCCTCCCTCCCATGGCGGATTCTTAACAGTCTCTGAGAACTGCATGGTTGCACTGTTTCGGTGGCTGCACATGCACGACGACTCCTGCATGCTTTGCCATGGCAAGGCAGCAGCAGCAGGAGCCACGAGGAGGAGGAGGGCGGTCAAAGAAGACTCCTGTGCATTGAAAAGCTTGCGCAGGGTCGAGAATAACGAACGACCATGACGCAGACAGTGGTCTTGTGATCCATCTCTCAGCTTCCTTTCACTGTGATCGGTCACAGTGATCACAGCATGGTGATGTGCGAGAGATAAAAAGAGAAGCGGAGGATGTGGACTCGGTAACATCCATTATTATAGCTCATCCACCTTGTCATGATCAAATTGAATTGGGCAATATTTATGGCCTCATGAAGACTTGATAGGTCTATGTTAATTGTAAACAAATAGAATAAAATAATATGATCAAGTTTTTAAAATATTTAAAGAATATTTTTCCTAGTCACATGCGGGTAGATAAATATCTTTCTAGGCACAACAAGTACAAGTTGAAATATATTATTTAGTTTAAACTAGTAAAATGTATTTTTTCCCATTAGTTCTCTATTTTCTAAATAAGTTCCTCTTCGATTAGGCATCACCTAATTTAAGCCACAATGGTCTTTCAACTCCTAGGTGCCGATTATTTGTCTCACTCCATGATAAGATTTGTAATCTGTTGAGCAACTTTATGCTGTGATCGATGGATCAACACGACATAGGATCAGTAAGCATAGACACCCATGTGGTTGCTCAAATTAGGGTGGTTGTCATCAAGTCGGGTCTAGGTTTTATCTCCAGGATCGATCGAACGTAGAGCAAGAAGTTTCTCTTCCTCCGTCGTTGAGGTGCTCGAAGTTTGAATCCTGACATTGGTCAAGAGGTTGGATTTTATACCTGTGAACGAAAATCGATCGTATATGGTCTATTAATGGTCGTCGACTCCTCGGGCAATCGACTCGTACCTTCCATGTAGGCGTCGACCGACCTACATGATCGGTGTTATGTGACACTGTTTTGAGCTTTCCAAAGCGTCATTGTACTATGTGGCATTGTCTTGTACAGCCTCAGACAACACGGGAACAGGCGATCGTCCCATTTGAGTCCGAGGTGTCGCATTGACGTAGTGCACCATATTATCCTTGAGGCTCTATGTTGGCATGAACGTGGCTGCTGATTGTTGCCGTGGGGGTGGTACCAAAATATGCCATATCATAATCGAACTATCTAACTTTATAATTTGTATCGACGATAAACTTTTAGGCTAACATAAATTAAAATATATATTATTTACATTTGTGTTGATTATCCGTATCATTGGGTGATAAGATTCGCACTCCAATAATTCATATTGACGATGAACTTTTAGGTTAACATAAATTAAAATAGAGATTAATTTTCGTAACCATTTGAACATAAAAATACATGTTTTTTAAAGATGGAAAAGGATTTTGGACAAGAGCTCCTTTATATTATTAATTAAAAATATTATTTACAAAATTAATGTATATTTTATAAATTCAATCAATAATAGTATTTTGGATAATATAGCATAGATAAATAAGTATTGAATCTCATATTTTGACGATGAAATCAATTGATGAGTTTGTGATCTAATTTGTATTTTGAGTGATGTAGGACTAGCTTCGATCATAGATAGACAATTTGATTAAAGCAGAAAGAATCAATGTTGGGCCAAAGTGGAACATATCATAAGATTAGACGTTGAGCCGAATGATCGGTCGATGTATCGGCAAAAGACTTTGTGCCATGAGTTCGAGTATCGAGCCAAGAAGATGGGACATTGCGCCAAGGAGATCAGATGTTGCGGGAAAACAACATGTCGATTGAGCAATATGCCGAAGGAGAGAACGATGCACGTACTGGTGATTATTATTATTGAGGTTTGCGAGCCTCCATTATATTTCTTGTTTATTGTTGGGCCTGCGTGCCTATGATTAAGTTGTAATCACATGAGGAGGCACAGCGGGAGCGTGGATGCGATAGCGGGACCCACGAGACGGACGATCGTGATGCATGAAGATGCATCAAGATGTCGACGGAACCGATGAGGACGAGATGGATGATCACAGGGCATGGAGATGCACCGTTGCACACATAGATCTTGATGTGAGTGATTAGGCCTACTGGCTCGGGCCTAATCACATTAGGTTGTGGTCCATGATCATCTGGTGTAATTGATTATACACATACTAGATAAGTATATATATTTGCATTTGGACTAGTGAGGCGGTTGACATCAAGTATGCCACGTAAGGGATTTGAAAACGACATTTTCTGAAAATAAAGATGCAGCAGAAATGAATAACATGCAGATTTTGCAAGAAATAAACTATCAAGATATGGACTTCTATCTTAATATACTCCCACTATTTTACTAACGAGTCACGCGACACCCTCAGCACGTGAAACGGAAGTCTCCGGCAGACTTCTAGTGGGGATCAGGATCCAATCAGCGTCTTAGTGTAATCTCGAGGGACTCGACCAATCACACTAAGCCTAAAAGGTAGGCAACTCTTGCCGATCACAACTCCTTGTGATTCCCGTCCTGTTCGGCCTCCGAATCACCATGGTCTCGAGGGACTCGACCAACCATGATGCTCGGTTAAGTCAACACCTTCGTTACAAGATGAGTCCGATTTGATGATATACCCTCGAGGGACTCGACCAAGTATACCATGCCCTCAGGTCACCGGTGACATCTCTATGTCGTAAACAAGATAGTGAATCGCGATATAGGTGAGTTTCGAGGGACTCGACCAACTCAATCTACACCGGGAATCGGTTCCTACTTATAACGATGGAAGGCCACGTGGGTCAATCTAATTGCCTCACGTTTACCGACTTAATATTATCGAGAGATGTTTCTATGATTTGGTCTCCTAATATGACATGTCACACATATACAAGTGCCAGATGAACCAATGACATGTCGGACAACATGTGATTAATGCTTTATAATAATTATCTAGATCGAAATAGTTTAGTTATAATTGGGTTAGTTTAGAATGTAATTAAGTCAACTCAATTTGGGGCCTATTGAGCCCGAATTAGGGTTATTTTGGGTTAAATAAAATGCTCATTCAATGACCTAAAAGTTGGGTCAGGTGGTAGAACCATCAGTCCAAGCGGTGGTACTGCTCAATGTAAGGCAGTGGTATCGCTAGTACCCTGAAATCCCGAGGATTCAAATTTTTGGCTCTAAATTTGAATCTACTTAGGGCCTATAAAAACCCTGCTCATCCCTGCTCGGTTTATACACGAACTGAGAATATAAATTGGGGAAAATACAATTGCAATATTGAGAGTTCCTCCTTCTAAAGTATAATTTTTGTTTGAGAGAGGGCTAAGTGGTTGTAAAAGTTATCTCCTAAACCCGTGAAAAGGAGAAAATGGTTGTAAGATGGTAGTTGATTTTCGCCCATTGAAGGAAGTCTGTTAGTGGACATCGGTGGCCTCAACGGAGGAGGAATCAGGAATGGACGCATATCACAATGACCAAACTACTATAGAATTGGCGTGCCTCCCTTTCTCTGTTTGTTTATTTATTTTATAACTACTTTACTTAGTCATTACTATTCTTATAAATATTTTAAGTTTAAACGTCTTTTTAATATGATTTCATCGAATGAAATTTTCAAACCGACGTAATTTTACGAAAACACTAATTCACTCCCCCCTCTTAATGCTGATTTCGATCCTAACAAAAAAGATTATGAATCTAATTAAAAAATATTATTTAGAAAATAAGCTTATTTTTATAAATAGAAGTGAATAATTAAAATTTAGATGTGGAATTATAAGAGAGTAATGAGAACAAATTATATCTAATATGGAATAGATAGAAAAGGATCATGGCCAATAGCTCTTGCATAATTATTAATCTACAAATAAATTGTTATTTATATTTATTTGGGAAATTGAATATATTTTTTAAAAATTATTTCCAAATAGTTTATTTTAAAATTTTATGAGATGATTTTTCAAATATCACAAGAAATACATTATCTCCTAGTAATAAGAATTTTTCTTGATATAATAAAGATTGATCTATTCTTTGTAAATTTAATTTAATAATTATTTTTTTTGTCCTTTTTTAAAGAAAATTATGAGATGATGATTTTTTCAAATATCACGAGAAATAGACAATCTCCTGACAACAATAACTTTTTCCTAATATAATATAGATCAAATGCTTCGTAACTTTTTCGGTATCTCTAACTACAAACAAATAATTTTTTTTATAAATATTAAATAATAAAGACAGGATTCAAACCTACGATATTACAATAAAAAAATTACCAGTTAAGTTAGCTAACATATTTAAATATATTAAATAAAAATTTAAACTCTCATAAGTTGGACTGGGACACCATAATAATACAATCTTACGGGTAAGTAACTAAAGCTTCCTATAATAGTAGCGATCTTAATTGCTTGCCTCCTCTCCAAGCAACCGTCTCTTTACACAGTACCTGCGGGACATTTTAACGGGCCAACACCTTTGCCTACCGTGACAGGAACGCTAGCCTTCGTGGGTCCCGGTTCATAGGAAGACGGGTATCCGGTCGGGGAAAGAAGAGACGGTGTCGCGATCTCTTCTATCTTCCGCATAAGTATACGGGTTATGGGAGCCAGACACTGTCTCAGAGGGCCTCCACTATCAAAGCCCAACTGCCTCTCTCTCGCTCTTTCTCGACCTCGATCGGAGCCCTAAGAGAAGAAAGCGATAAAGGTAGACGAGGAACAGATCGGAGAAGGAAGAAGAGCGAAAGTCGCACTCCACTTCGATTCTCCCTCCTGCCCTCTCTCTCGATCTCTCGGTACGTCCCTCTTTTCCCCGTCTCTCCCGATCGACCGATGGCGATCGGGTTTCGATTGGGGTTGGGGCTTTCCGCTTCGCTTCTCGTCGGGATCCTCGCGGTGGTTTTCGCGGCGGGCCGCGACGGCGACGTGTTCTTGTCTCGTCGTGATTTCTTGTTTCTGATACTTGGGGTGGGGGTTGTGAGCAGCGTGCTGCTTTATATGCTTCCGAGAAAAAGAGTGGTGGGAGCGGAGAACGAAGAGAACCAGGCGGCGGCGGACGAGGATCAGCTGAAGAAGACGAGGGGGGGCGACCTGATCTCTTCTTCTGCAGCGATGGAGGAGGAGAACAGCTGGGCGAACGGGATGGAGATCGATGCGGTTGGGAGCAAGCAGGCTGAGATCGACGAGGATCTGCACAGCCGGCAGCTGGCGGTGTACGGGCGAGAGACCATGCGCCGGCTCTTCGCGTCGAATGTTCTCGTCTCTGGCCTCCAGGGCCTTGGCGCCGAGATTGGTAATATTTTTGTACAACGGTTCTTAATTCATGTCTAAATTCTTGAATTTATATTCTGTGTTTTTTTATGGATTTGGGTGTTTCTTGGAGTTGGGATGTAGATCTCAAGATCTGGTGGACCTCATTTTCTGATCGTTAATATTACATGGAACATAATATGCGAGAGTTTATCATTTCTTTTGGTTGCTGCCGTATTGCATATAGTTAACTACCGTGTAGTGTTCGTCACATTCATCCATCGAGAGTTTAGTGATTTGTTGTGTGATGCTGACTAAATGATTGTTAGTCGTGTTGTTAAGTGTCCTCAAATTCATTAATCATCAAATTAAATGGCAAAGATATACGAGAATATCATGTCAAGCTTTTTCAATTTGATCAGCTCTTGCTGCTTGCCATTAGTCAGAGTACATTCTCTTTTAGGTGCACCTTGTTCCAATATGATGCCAGGTTGTTGGACTTGGGTACGTACAATGGCAGGTTAAATTTATCCACTGATATGTGTGTAATCATGAAAGCCTGCATCAGCCAATTAATCATCTGGCTTCCCAATCTGTATTTATGTGCTGTGCAAATTGCGAGTGGTGTGCTCATCATGACATGAACTTTTGTCCGTGCAGCGAAGAATCTTGTTCTTGCAGGTGTCAAGTCTATCACCTTGCATGATGAAGGGAATGTAGAACTGTGGGACTTATCTGGCAATTTCTTTTTCTCTGAGGAGGATGTGGGTAAGAACAGAGCCCTTGCTTGTGTTATGAAGCTACAAGAGCTTAACAGTGCTGTTACAGTTTCTACCTTGAGCGGAAGTTTGTCTATTGAGCAGCTCTCTAATTTTCAGGTATGTTGCCCAGTAACCCGTGCTTCTGATGGTTTATTCCTTTGTTTTCAGTGGCCATCTACATTAAAGTGCAAATACTGCTATTCCTTTCACTTGCTATTGTTTATTTTTAATATCAGTGATGCCAAACAATATTATGAATGCTTTAGATGCATAAGTTTACTAAAATGCTTCTGATATAGTAGTCTTAAACAAGTTTTCTGACTATACATTGCTAAGTTGGACTACCTGTCAAGATTTAGTGTGAACATGAAGGACTATGTAAAAAAGCTTTCAATTGCTAGTCTTTTGATGTTAAATTTATTAGTATATTTTTGTAAGGCTTGCCCTCACTCACTTTTAGGTTGATGATGATAAGCTATCTTTCTAGGGTTGTGAAAATTTATCATTTACACTGTATGCATCTGATTTTTTACTCTATTAACTGATAATTTTGATAATTGATGAACTTTTCTCGCCCTTAGGTGCATCCTGATGTCATCTTTGATATTATATTATTGGTTTTCAATTGTGATATTCTTTTTAATATATACGTGATTGGTTTCTATGAGCTTATCAGGTGCATTTTGTAATTTGTATTTGATATTATTTATTGGTTTTCAATTGTGATTTTTTGGAAACTGCATGATTGGTTTCCATAAGCTTACAAAGTGCATTTTTAGTTTGGTGATATTTCATTGATTCTGCTAGTCATTCCTTATGGATATAAAGATACCTGATATTCTCTTTTCAATTCTGATGTCTTATCGGAGGTAAAATCTTAGATATTTTTCTTCACAAACAACTGGCTTTGATTTTAATCTATATTGCTAAATCATTCTATGTTTTATCCTTTTTAATTAATTTAGCTGGTTAGTAAGAAAACTTTTGCTAGCTCTTTTATTGCTTGTGAAGAGTCTAACACAATGATGAACATATCATTGTTTTAGTGATGAACAAGACAAATTATAGTAAGTCCTTTTATGACAACTTTGATGCAATTTTAAATAGATGATAATACAAGATATTTTAATTGAGAAAAGAGTTTGGTAGATGGATGGAAATGCTAATGGAATAAACAAATTACTGTAAGTTGTTTTAACAAAACTCCGGGGGAATTTTTAAAAGATGATAAGACAAGGTTTTCTTGTAGTAGGATAAAAGAATTTGGAAGATGGATGGGAACTTTGTTATACCGTATAATCTTTGATGAATACCAAAATTAGGCGCATGAAAAAAGAAAATTTTAGGACTCTAAGAGCAAGGTTGTAGATACAAGAGAGAGTTGGTCATTGTGTCGGAACATTTATTGTAAAAAGAGAAGGCTTTTATTATTGTGGCTCACTGTATGTATTTGGTGCCTCCTTATCCAACCTGGCTATATTGACTATGATGCCCAACTTTTGTCATTCCCCGTATGGAAATTTAGTCATATGACAACTCCAAATCTAGGGAATTCTAGGGGACAATGCACCTGATGGAATAATATCTTTGATGTATTACCCTATTCTCAAGGGTTGGGGCCACTTTTTACCAGTGTAATTATTTTATGCCCCAAACACTGACTTGAATAACCACTTATTTGTTACCTCCCAAGGTGCAGGAACTTCCATTCCAATCCTTCACAGTGGATTCTATCCGCAAAGACAATGTTTATTATGGATTGATTAAAGGAGGCCTCTGTGTCTACGAAGGATAAACATGTCTGACACTCTCGTAATGAGCATAATTTTAACAATATATTACATGTTTATTTTCAGTCAAGAAATTAGCTGTCGGTTTTGGTGGCAGTGTATGCATTTTCTTGCTATAGTTACTATAGGTCGTCAACTAGAGATCCAGTTGGTCATTGTGTAATTCACTAGTCTCTTTTCAGCAGCTCTTAAGCTGTGGTTAAATTATCTACATCTTTTTTATAATATGTAAAATTGAACGTCAATCTTTTGAGTCACTATCTCCAACTGGCTGAACTAATGATCAAAGAAGGTTTTACTTTGCTTCCATATGATCCCTGTCAATTATGATTTACAGTGTTGAACAGCTCAAATCATATCAGTAGGCCTGTTTATAGCTAATCCTTTCCTTGGGTCAATTGTGACTTAGCTATAACACTCCTGGTGTCTTTAGGAAATTTTTTTTTCGGTGGGGGATTTTGTTTATCTTTTTTATCCTGAAGTGCCTACTTCTAAGTTTGTCACACTCTTGATTTCATATCCGATGCCACATCCCTTCTGGCTGTAATATGTAACTTTGATGTACCCATCCCTTGTGTTTAGCTAAAGATCTTTACAGGTCAAACTTTTTTATTGGAATTGATTACAAGCAAGGTTGATTATCACTACCAGTTTCCTCTTTGTTGGGATATGTTATTCCTCTTTTGGTACGAGCCATCCAATTTATTATAAGAATTAATTTTGCTGGTGAAATTTAAACTTCCACCCTTATTCATTTTTTTTGCTGAAATTAAAGCATCACTTTCAACACTCTGTGTTTTGAAGAAAATTATTCATTAAATGTATTAGGCATTTATGCTAGATGCAGTCTTGTGTGTAATTTATCAGATTAATGTGAATGCTAAGAAAAAGGAAATCTAAGAATATGTTTCTGTTATCATTCTAGGATATTGATGTCTCTAATCTAGTAATCCTAATGAAACATGACCTATGTTTGTGGTAAACTTGAGCTTGCTATGTTATTGAGCGTGCTAAGTAAGATTGATTCAAACACCATCTTTTCTTCAGTGATTCATTTTTGTAAATTTTTCGGACATTTTCATGTTTGTAACTTTTTGTACTTTACAGGCTGTTGTTTTTACTGATTTGAGTTTGGAAAAAGCGACCGAGTATGATGATTATTGTCATAATCACCAGCCTCCAATTTGCTTCATTAAATCTGAAATTCGAGGACTTTTTGGCAGTGTGTTCTGTGATTTTGGTCCAGAGTTTACTGTATTTGATGTCGATGGTGAAGATCCACATACTGGTATAATTGCATCCATCAGCAATGACAATCCAGCAATTGTATCCTGTGTCGATGATGAGCGGCTTGAGTTCCAGGATGGAGATCTTGTTGTCTTCTCCGAAGTCGAGGGGATGATTGAATTAAACGACGGAAAGCCCAGAAAAATTAAGAATGCGAGGCCATATTCATTCACTCTCGAAGAGGACACAACTCAGTTTGGTGTATACAAGAAAGGTGGTATAGTTAAACAGGTAAAAGAACCTAAAGTCCTTCGATTCAAGCCTCTAAGGGATGCTCTTAAAGATCCAGGTGACTTCCTTTTGAGTGACTTCTCCAAATTTGATCGTCCACCTCTGTTGCACTTGGCTTTTCAAGCCTTGGACAAGTTTAGGCATGATAAAGGACGTTTTCCGATTGCTGGATCAGAGGACGATGCTCAACAACTTATAGATTTTGCTGTCAATATCAATGAAAGCCTCGGTGATGGTAAGCTAGAAGATATTGACAAGAAAATTTTACAGCATTTTGCTTATGGTTCCCGGGCTGTTTTGAATCCTATGGCTGCAATGTTTGGTGGTATTGTTGGGCAAGAGGTTGTTAAGGCCTGTTCAGGAAAATTCCATCCACTTTTGCAGGTGAATATAATGTCTGTTAGGGCTTGTTCGATTAATTCATTGTCTTTAGGCTTCACAACCTAACATATGTTTTATGTGAATTTTGGCAGTTCTTTTACTTTGATTCACTTGAATCTCTCCCTGTCGAACCGTTGGAATCTGGTGACTTAAGGCCTTTAAATTGTCGGTATGATGCTCAAATCTCGGTGTTTGGATCCAAGCTTCAAAAGAAACTGGAAAAGGCCAGAGTATTTATTGTAGGTTCTGGTGCCCTGGGTTGCGAGTTCTTGAAGAATCTAGCATTAATGGGAGTTTCCTGCTGTCCGAGAGGGAAGCTTACTGTAACTGATGATGATGTCATTGAAAAGAGTAATCTTAGTCGCCAGTTTCTTTTCCGTGACTGGAATATTGGGCAAGCCAAATCCACTGTGGCTGCTGCTGCTGCAATGTCGATAAACCCGAGTCTCCATATTGAGGCTCTTCAGAACCGAGCAAGCCCAGAGACAGAAGATGTGTTTGATGATGCATTTTGGGAGAGTTTAGATGCAGTTATTAATGCACTGGATAATGTAACTGCCAGAATGTACATTGATGGTCGGTGTTTATACTTCCAGAAGCCACTTTTAGAATCTGGAACTTTAGGTGCCAAGTGTAACACACAGATGGTCATTCCTCACTTGACGGAGAATTATGGGGCCTCCAGAGATCCACCTGAGAAACAGGCACCTATGTGCACAGTTCACTCTTTTCCCCACAATATCGATCACTGTCTAACATGGGCCAGATCTGAGTTTGAGGGTTTGCTTGAGAAAACACCTAATGAAGTAAATACCTTTCTATCTAATCCAAGTGCATATGTTTCGTCAATGAGAAATGCAGGTGACGCTCAGGCTAGGGATCTTATTGAACATGTCCTTGAGTGCCTTGATAAGGATAGATGTGAGACATTCCAAGATTGTGTTCGCTGGGCACGGCTAAGGTGAGTCTGTTGTCCTTGATGTGTGAGATTTGTTACTATGCTTTTTCCTAATGGATGTCTGTTTCCACCTGTGTAATGCATATATATTTTCAATCTTTTTACCGCATTATTTTTTATGGGCTTAATATTCTATACTGTTTGCATCTCCTTAGTGTGACACCCTTATTGTCACATTTTCTGACAGCTAACAAGGCTGTGGACTCAGTTTGTTATCAGAGGGATGTGTTATTCTGAAACTTGGATTTGATGTTCACCCCTAGATATCTCACCTAATTTTGGTGTCTGATATCCTTGTAGCCCTTTGTACCTGCATATAATTAATATATTGTAATAAAAAAAATTCAATGTTTATACATGTATTGGTCCTAAAGTTCAATGCTAGGACCATACTGGTGCGCTGAAGTTCTATTTTACTTTATTTTATATTTCTGATGACTGATGTGACAATTTTTGTTCAAGCAGAATTAGGCATCTGATACTTTACTCAAAGACATTCATTTTTGTTTTGGTCATGCGACATATTTTCTTCTGTTTTTTCGTATGTTATTGAACTAAGACATTAATTCATGCCTCAGGTTTGAGGATTACTTCTCCAATCGTGTGAAGCAGTTAACTTTTACTTTCCCTGAGGATGCAGCCACCAGCACAGGTGCACCTTTCTGGTCTGCTCCTAAACGTTTTCCACAACCATTGCAATTCTCATCTAGTGACCCCAGCCACCTTCAATTTGTCATGGCTGCTTCCCTTCTTAGAGCCGAGACATTTGGAATTCCTGTTCCTGAATGGGCCAAAAACTCAAAGAAGTTAGCTGATGCTGTTGATAAGGTATTAGTTCCTGACTTTCAGCCCAGGGCAGGTGTTAAAATTGTAACAGATGAGAACGCTACTAGCCTGTCCGTTGATTCTATCGATGATGCAGCTGTTATTAATGACCTTATTCCAAAACTTGAAGAGTGTGCCAAGAGGCTGCCCCCAGGGTTTCGTATGAATCCTATTCAGTTTGAGAAGGTAAATGATTCTCCTCTCTCATTTTTCAGTCATCTTCAAACTTTAAAGTTCTGCTTTAATCTTTTTGAATCCCACAATACATTTATTGATGAGTTCTGCTCTTGATGTGCTTGATTCCGCTTCCTTCTTTGTTGTGCCATATACCTTGACTATTGGCATTACTCTTATGCTCACTTTAGCCATTACTTTTGATTCTCGTCATATCTGTAGCTTATATAAGGTAAGTCTATGGATTTACTTTCCTGTATGGGTTTCTTAAGACGACATGTTTCTGGAATTCAATATGCAGGATGATGACACAAACTACCATATGGATTTTATAGCTGGGCTAGCTAACATGCGCGCAAGAAACTATGGCATTCCAGAAGTTGATAAGCTGAAGGCAAAATTTATTGCTGGTAGGATCATCCCAGCAATTGCCACATCAACAGCCATGGCTACTGGTCTCGTGTGCCTGGAGCTTTACAAAGTGCTAGGTGGTGGACATAAGCTGGAGGACTACAGAAACACATTTGCCAACCTTGCACTCCCACTTTTCTCGATGGCCGAGCCGGTTCCTCCGAAGATGATGAAGCACCGAGACATGAGCTGGACAGTATGGGATCGCTGGATTGTCGAGGGTGACCTTACCCTAAGGGAACTGCTTCAATGGTTCAAGGACAAAGCACTAAGCGCTTACAGCATTTCTTGTGGTACTTCATTACTTTACAATAGCATGTTTCCCAAGCACAAGGATAGGATGGATAGGAAGGTGGTTGATCTGGTGAAGGAGGTCGCCAAGGTAGAAGTTCCCTCTTACAGGCGCCATGTGGATGTTGTGGTGGCCTGTGAGGACGAGGAGGATGGCAGTGACGTAGATATCCCACTGATATCAATTTACTTCCGGTAGTCTAGCTTGAGATTAGAAGAAACACAATTGAAGACTTAAAATATTGTCTGTCTAGCTATTATATCTTCCCAAAACGGGTGGTTGTGAAGTTACTTGGCTTTACCACTGTATTGGAAGCAAAGCCTGAGACTGTCTCCACTGTATTTTCTGTTGGTTTATCTTTCCGTAACTAGTTCTGAAGAACATATAAGCATGGTGGATAGAATTAAGTGATCCATCTGTTGCAGACATGTACATGTCACTCAGATGCTCCAGCATGCGACTGGTGTTACAATAACCTCAAACCTCATAGCTCTCATGCAGCTGCAGGTGTCGCTGTATTTCCGTCCTTTTTTTTTGAAATTTTGTGTTCAATATGATGTTATATCACTGTTGCACATGTCAGGTTGGTTATATTAGGTCCTTTTTAAAGATTGATTAATACTCCTGAGCAATTTACCTGGGGATATGATCTTTATTTTAATTTAAGCTTCCTATTTCTCTAACATGGATGGCACTGTTTTCTCATGTGGGATATTAGATTCCTTGACCTACATGCAATTATGAGGTTTTGCTTCTGATGTAAAGGTTAATGGCCTGCTTTATTCTGGTTTTTTCTTTAACTGGTAAACAGGATGAAATATGAATGTTTTGTGATCACTGATAGGATCTCTGTTCAGCCAGTATGTTGGACGATGCCACATTCGGACTTAATGGAGTGCGGGAACGAGATCGATCATGAGTATGTCAAGGTACGTGCATGATATATAATCAATCAATCTAGAACATAAATATTTGGACTAGTAATATGCAAAAATAAAATACCTTTTAGTTATTTACTCGCAGTTGTCTTGATTTCTGGAGTTACTGCAAAAACTTGATCGAGTTTTCAACTCTCGACTCATTTGATGTGAATAATAGTGTTTGGTTGGTCGCCATTCAAGAATTTTTCATTTAGCTAGTTTGTATCAAGACATGTCGTGTTTCAGCAATAGCATGTTGGAGCTAAAGTCTAAAATATTGAATAGTAAGTGTTACTGTTAAAAGAGTATTTTAGTAGTCACAAAACTGATGTCATCTGATGCAATTTGTAATGGCTCAATGGATTGATTTAAATCCAGATCAGGCAAAAGGATAAGCTAAACGAATGGTGAGAACAAAAGGGTCACAAAATGATCAATTTCTTGTTTATGTTTTTGATCAAACACAGAAGAAACAACATATATGCACCATTCCCTCAGGTCGAGAAGACACTTATTTCCATCTCAATAATGTGGCGATCTTCTTCTTTCAACAGGAGATTCCCCAACTCACACGAAGGTCATGAAATATTAAGCTTAGGTAGCATGCTGAGGAACTTATGGCCCATCTCATGGGAGGCAAGGTCTTGACTGCTACCTAACTCAGTACGATGCCATAAAAATAAATGGTCGGCAAGGGTTTACAAAAGAGATGTACTCTCTATCTTGTGGCTGAAATTGATGATGCATGTGGACGCTCGTCACATCTCGCACAGCAAGTCATGATATAAAACCTACAAGAGGACAGTCATTAGATTGATTATACATGGATGGTCTCTTGTGAATCTAAAGCGCGGAGACACCATAATTGGTCAAGGGATTTTTCGCAGCATGACATGGATGTATGGATGACGAGGCATGGGTATCACAGGGTTCTTGCATGGTCCACATCACGAAGAAAGAAGTTTCTGATGGTGGTTGTTGACCTGTGCATGTTGCCTCATGCATTTAAAATCCTCACATGGCCACCACAGCAACCGGTGGCTCTCAAAACACCCCTCTTGCACTTCTTCTATTGGTGTCCATCCAGTACACGCCCAATAATAGATCAACCTCCTCTGCTGACGTGAAGGTAAGCCACGTAATACATGGCTTCGTCATGCATTAACCTTATCATTTTGTGTTAAGCTGTTGTTGCCAGATGCACTAAATAAGACACCGAGGATTAATTAGCACGCTGGTAGTATGCTTCATTCTGAAGCACACCAAAGAACAAAGCGTAACCCGAGTGATGGCAGAAGAACATGACAACAAATCAATACTCGAAGCATTATTATTTTAAGATGTAACACCTCACATAATGTACTTCCCTCAGTTCATCAACCAAACTTAAAACAAAAGGTGCCAATGATCGAAATTCTCGTCACAAGATCGGTATTCAAATGATGAGAGGCTTCGATCGAATGACATACGAGTCGAGCGTATACATCCTAATTCGACGATCAAATTAGGATATTTAATTACAAATATAATTCGAAATGTCCCTAAAATCCTTTTTATAAACGATTAGCATAACCATCGAACGTTCTTTGGATACGAAGGGTTACCCGAATGCATCATAGCCAATACGCTCCGTAGATAACACGTCAGGCTAAAACAATAGTCAACTAGATATCGAGCTGACGGGGACGCTCGAGTCCTCGAAGGATGAGAACGAAGAGAACAGATGGAGTGCCTGTGACCACCACTCTCAGCAACCTTTGCAGACGCATACGAGGGGGGATCAAATGTCGTCAACGATCACAATCGTTTAGAGAGCCGCAGCTCTAAACGACAGCAAGAAGCCATCTGGTGGAAAGCACTCTTTCGTCCAAGTGAAGACAGCCGCCATCTTTGACAGTCTACGATGTAGCTGATTGCTTCTCTACGCTCTTAAGACCTTTGCACGCTTTATTACGCCAACCCTCGATTAAGAGAGGCGTGGAAATTGAATAGTTCCCGTTTAGATGGAAACAAGCATCTCGATTTCTACTATGCGTACGTTGCGAAGACGACTAACTTCAACCAACAGCTACGGCTGCGGCTACAATCAAGCGCGTCGTCTACATCATATTTCAATTAGTGGTATTATATCTCATGCACCGGTCACGTTGGATACATATCATCATTGGATAATTGTCAATGTATGAATCACAAAGTCGGTCGAGAAAACAGATACGTGAAAGACAATAACAAATAATGCCTTACTATCAATTTGATCCATAATGACTCTTTTTTTTTTTTTCCTGAATTTTATTATCGTTCCAAGTTGGTAAAGAGACGTATGGTTGAACCCAAAAATCTTGATTGTTCAATTTTTGTTAGGATGATTCTTGCAAAACTTGTATCGTAAGTGAATCGAATAAGATCTCCCGAAGAAGATCGAAAAAAGTTCACGTACTTGGATGCCCTCCTCTCTCGATGTTCATTCTATAACCATCATCGGCGTACTAATACAAAAATAATCATTCAAATGTCATGTCTTTGGCATGTTAGCATTTTCTAGTTGATCGGGTTTCATATGTCGAGTCTTGATTGATCGTGAATAATTATCGTACCACAATATATTCACCGTGTGTGTATGGATAACAAATATTGAATAATCTCATATGAATTTTGAACGAATAGTGCTGATAAATGAGGTGTAAGATCAAGATTCAGTTTTGAATGTTGCCAAAAAAGATTAAAAGAAAATGCATGAACATAATTGGTTTACCAAACTAAGCCAAGGTTTGGACAATCACATATACATAATTATCATTGTAGCATGCATATATTAAGCATCAATATGATACATTTGGTGAAAACTATAGCCATAGAGAGTATGACATGTTGAGAGATAAAATATGATGACAAATCTAGCAAAGAATCTTGATCAAGCTCTAATTATTAATTAATCTAATTTCCTAGATTAAAAAGAAGGCAGATCACCAATTCGGCTTTGTCTTGTCACCTATAATGAGATTGTTCATTGATTGATGGCCCTACGAGAGTTGCAGACAAGTACAGCTTAGCTCGAGGTTAGGTCACATGAGAAGATTAAGTGAAGCAAATAGACACCCTCGGTTCTTGAAGAACGCATATGACTATCCAAGCTTTAGTGAGTTTATTATTGACATCATATCATGCTATTTGCAACGAGTGTAGAGAGAGAAAGCATGGAGTTTTAAGCCATCACTTGATTAGCAACACATGTGTTTATATGTTAATGCAATCTTTAAGTTGTGAATTAAATCAATTTTCCAATCCACATTAGTGTAAGATTATTATTTGATCGTTTTTAATCTTCATTATGCATAGAGAGAGAGAGAGAGAGAGAGAGAGAGAGAGAGAGAGAGAGAGAGAGAGGAGGGGTGGGTCATTATACATGGCGGCAAGGAGATAGATAGAACTCCGTGATTCGCGACGAGAGGTGCGAGCTGTGTCTTGAGGTTGGGGTCGGCGTCGCCGACAGCTGACATCAAAAGCAAGTCAGTAACGTGATGTTACGTCCAAACACCTTCATGATCTCCACCCACCGCTTCCTTCCTTCCCTCCACTGTTCCCCTCTCGATGACCTCACCAACACGACCACCATGCATGGCCACTGCCAACACCCACCTGACTCTTGAATTGCTTGTGTCGATGCACATCCATGCATGACATGACAGTGAGAGAGAGAGAGAGAGAGGGAGGTAGCTGTCTTCTTGTGTTAGGGTTAGGCTTTGTGCAGCTTCTATTCTGTTCCTTCCCCACCACCTGTCTCAGAGAGGAGACTGATGGCGAGTGGTACCTCCGAGACCTCGAGGAGTCGTCCCTCGGGAAAGAATACCGCGGCCGACGAAGAAGACGATCCAAGAAACGGAGTGAGCTCGAGCAGTAGCACGGTGGAGGAGGAAGACGACGACGACCGGAAGGTCAGCGTGCGGCCGTACGTCCGATCCAAGAACCCAAGGCTGCGGTGGACGCCGGATCTCCACCTCTCCTTTGTTCATGCCGTGGAGAGGCTTGGCGGCAAAGACCGTGAGCAGATCCAAACCCCTCTTCTTGGAACTCATCAGAGAAGCACTCTCCTCCTCGTCTGACCCTTTCCTTGGCTGGATTGATGTGCAGGAGCGACACCCAAGCTGGTCCTCCAGCTGATGAACGTAACAGGACTCGGCATCTCTCACGTTAAGAGTCATCTGCAGGTATCATCTGATCAACCCAACTTTTCCTTCGAGGCTGTCGATGTTCCCATGCACTAAGATTCGTGTGGGCTCTTCCGCTCTTGGCAGATGTATAGGATCAAGAATGATGATGCTTCGACTCATGGTATTCTCTTCTCATAGCATGATTAACCTGCATCCTTTGGCTTCTACAGCCTGCTACTTACGGTTTCTTGTCCTTCGCTGTAGCAAACCCCAAGAACCCTATCGATAGTCTCAGCCATTTCCCCATGATGCATGACAACCATTCGAGGTGTGTGAAACACTTGAGTTCCATGCGTGCAACATCAAACAACCTGATACAAGAATTGGGTTTGAACTCTTCTTGTTGTAGCCATATGTATTGGAGGCAAAGCCAACTCCTTACCGCAGCTGGATCAAGATCTTATGCTTCTGCAACTGAAACATGGAAATTGGAGGAACATGAGCCTGATCTCACTCTATCTCTAAGTACAGGATCAAGAAAGGATAAGCGACCAAAGTTGAGGCAAGTCGAGGAAGTAGATAGCAGCTCGTTACTCACCTTGTTTCCTCCATCATCTTCAAGACAAGACAATGATTCACGGATGTTTTATTAGATGCTAAGGAGTCCTCTCTACCTCAGCAGGTTCTGTTAGAGGAAGAGATCAGCATGGAGCATGGGAGTGTGTCGAGGACTCTGTGTCTGACTACATGATGGAAATGTGGTCAGATGTTTGGTACTCACACAAGGATGAAGAAGCTGATCGATGGACATTAACACATCCTTCTCTTCCATTGTTTCCAACATGTATTTGTCTAATGAGGTATTAGAATTACTTGCTTTGATTGTATAATTCTTATATAAGTAGATTTGACATGCTGTTGGGGATTGATATATACATTTCACACACACACACACACACATATATATATATATATATATATATATACTTATTAAGATCAGTGATGATGATTTTTCCTTTTATATATGTATTGGGATTGTCTTGTACCATCTTTTGACATGTATTGGGATTGAATTAAGTGGTCAGTATCATTGATTATATATATATGACGTGGTTAAATTTTTATTTTAATCCAATTGGAGATATTAGCATTGTAAAAACTTTTTCGAAAGTTTTTAAAAGTTGAATCAATTTGAAAACTTTTTCGATTATCGAAAATATATTTAATGAGTAAAAATAGTAAGCAACTAAATCAGTTAGTAATTATAATGAAAAATATAAAGAAAATATAAATCGAATTTATAGTGGTTCAGTCGTCCTGACGTATATCTATTCCCGATTCCTCTTCACTGATGCCTTCGACTTTTATTACCGTTCTTCTTTCAACGAGCAAAGATCAAGTATCCTTGTTATAACTCTTTCTCTTTTTCACATGCTTAGGAAAAAACCTTCACGTATCTCTTTTACAATTAGACCTCATTCCTCCCTTAAAAGACTTTTACCTTTAGGAGGAAGAGACTCAATGACTCAAGAGAGATTACAACTCTTTTTTCCTCAAGAATTCTTTCCATTTTCTACTTTTTTCTTGTTATCATAAGCAAGAATGGGTGGAGTATTTATAGACACCAAATAACTTTTAAAATGGAGCTGAAAAATTAGATCCCCAGGTTTTCGGGATATTGGCGGTATCACCTCTTGCCACCTTGAGCACCGACGGTACCACTGCCTAATACAGTTTGAGAGATCATGTTTGGGTGGGGTAGTACCACTACTGACCCTGGTGGTACTACCGTTGACCTTAGCGGTACCACCATTGGGTTTTTTGAAAAAATATATTTCATACTTTCCAACTCACAAACGGTTCCACTGCTTGGCTCAACTTCATGTCACTGAATTGACTATCCAATAAGCCCAATTCAGCCTTGATTCAGGCTTAATGGACCCCTAATTAAGTTGGCATAGTTACACCCAAAATAAATTCAATTAAAACCTAAACTACTTCAATAAATACATAATTGATTATAAATATGAATCCTATGTTATCCAACGTGTCATTGGTTTATCCAATACATCATCCTCTTTTTCGGTGTATTGCTCAATTCATCGACATGTTGACCTCATGCAATATCTGATTTTTTTGGCATAATGTTCGATTCTTTTGGCCCGATGCTTCAACTCATGGTACAAAATCTATCTTCCTACACGTCGACCAATCTTCCGGTCCAATGTCCAATCTCTAACATGATCCATTCCGGCCCAATATTTGATTCTTTCTATTTCAATTGATTTATCTTTTCATGAACGAAATTAGTCCTGTATCACTCAAACACTTATTAGATCATAATTTATCAATTGATTTCATGATCAAAATCTGAAATTCAATAGAATATATCACATGTACCAATATTCTCTATTATATCTCCTTGTACCATAAACATCCTAACATAATCTTGTACCTTAATCTTACATGAGGTTTTTAAAAAAAATATAAAATAAAGATTAGGTATCCAATATTTACTTAGCGGATCTCAAGAATAGAAGATCGATCTAACCTATCTCAAATAGTCAGCACTTACTATTTTGTTATCTTGTTATATTACTATTAATGAAAGTTGAATAATGTTCCATGAGCTTCTTATATTGTTATTGTATGGTCAGTATAGCATGTCTAAAAAAATACATATTTCTGGGTTAGAATAACAATTCTCATGATAATATATAATGCATATGTGTATAATATTCTAGGTTTAAAAAATATATATATTATATAGTAATACTATTTTTAATATATAATACTTGCAGTATTTGTATATTATTATTGTATGGTTCATTATAGCACGTATAAAAATAAATAAATAAATACTTATGTGATGATTCACTGTAATTTATCTAAAAAAGTTAAAATTAATGTGGCTGCTGGGATTCGAGCCCAGGTCTCCACGGCCACAACGTGGAATTCTAACCACTAAACTACAGCCACTTCATGTCATTGTGCTTACAAAGAATATATACATATATTTATACTAACATAGCAAAGACTATCCGCCTCCATTCCTCAGTGACCAACCGTTGCCCACAACCACCACCAGCTCCAAAGTCTCCTCTCACCGCCGACATTACCACCACCTTCACCTCCACGGCGATGATCTCAAGTCAAACACGTGCGTGATGGAGTTTCGCCGTCTACCAAAACGCATGTCAACCTGCACGTAATACACTGGCTCTTATTAAGATTGATGATGATTGTTCCTTCAACTTATGCATTTGGATTGTCTTGTGCCATCGTTCTGACATGTATTGGGATTGAATTAAGTGATCAGTATCATTGAATCAATTTTAATATATATATATATATATATATATATATATATATATAATAATAATAATAATAATAATAATAATAATAATAATATGGTTAAACTTTTCTTTTTAATCAGGTTGGAGATGTTAGGATCGTAAAGAGGAGCTATGAATTAGTGTCTTGGAAAAATTAAATGAATTTTAAAACTCGATGAAACCTTATCAGAAATATGTTTAATAAGTAAAAGTAGTGAGCAACTAAATTAATTAATAATTATAATAAAAAAATATAAAGAAAATACAAACTGAATTTATAGTGATTCGGTTGTCCCGACCTATATCCACTCTCGATTCTTTTTCACTCGAAACCATCAACTTTTACTACCGATCTTTCAATGGCCAAAGATTTAGTATTATTGTTATAACTCTTTTTCCTTTTCACATGCTTCAGGAGAGAACCTTCATGCATCTCTTTTACAATTAGATCTCACTCATCCTTTAGAAGACTTTTAACTCTAGGAGGAAAAAACTCAGGACTCAAGAGAAATTACATCTCTTTTTTCCTCAAGAATTATTTTTCTTTTCTACTCTTTTTCTTACTATATCAAACAAAAATGAATAAGGTATTTATAGACCCCAAATAACTTTAAAAATAAATTCAAAAATTTAAATCTCTGGATTTTCGAGGTACTAGCGGTATCATCGTTTGCCACCCCGAATACCGACGGTACCACCACCCAATTTGGATGGTACCACCACCCAATCTGGACGGTACCATTGTCTGATATGGTCTAAGAGATTGTGTATGAGCAGGGCATTCCACCGTGGACCCAACGGTATCACCGTTAGGTTTTTTGGAAAAGTATATTTCATATTTTCTAGCTCACAGGTGGTTCCATCGATTGGCCTGGTGGTGCCACCGCTTAGCCCAACTTCAGGTCACTAAATTGGTCATCCAATAGACCCAATTTTACTTTGATTTAGGCCCAATGGACACATAATCAAGTTAGCATGATTACATCCAAAACCAATTTAATTAAAACCTAGACTACTTCGATAAAAACATAATTGATTACAAATTTGAATCATATGTTGTCATTGGTTCATCCGACACATCATCCTCTCTTTCGGCATATTTTTCGATCTATTGGCATATTGATCTCCTATAACACTCGATCTTTTTGGCGTAATATTCGATCCTTTTGACTCGATACCCGAACTCATAGCACGAAGTCTATCTTTTTGTATGTCGACCAATATTTTGGTCCGACGTCCAATATTTTGGTCTGACGTCCAATCTATAATATGATCCATTCTGGGCCAACGTCTAATTCTTCTTACTTCAATCGATTTACCTCTCCATGATCAAAGTTAGTCCTACGCCATTTAAACACTCATTAGATTATAACTTCATCAATTGATTTTATTATCAAAATCCGTGATTCAAAAAAGAGATCACATGTAACAATATTCTTTTTATTTTCTCTTGTACCTTAATCTTACATGTGATGATGAGATTTTTTATTAAAAAAATATAAAATAAAGATTAGGTATTTGATATTTACTTAGATATGATTTTTTACCGATCTCAACAAGAACAATAAAAATGGATGTAACCTATCCCAAATAGTCAGAACTTACTATTTTATTATCTTACGTTACTATTAATGAAAGTTGAATACTGTTCCATGAACTTCTTATATTGTTATTGTATGGTCAGTATATCATGTCTTAAAAAATACATATTTATGTAGCTGGGTTAGAATAACAATTCTCATGATAATATATAATGCATATGTGTACAATATTCTAGGTTTAAAAAATATATATATTATATAGTAATACTATTTTTAATATATAATACTTGCAGTATTTGTATATTATTATTGTATGGTTCATTATAGCACATATAAAAATAAATAAATAAATACTTATGTGATGATTCACTGTAATTTATCTAAAAAAAGTTAAAATTAATGTGGCTGCTGGGATTCGAGCCCAGGTCTCCACGGCCACAACGTGGAATTCTAACCACTAAACTACAGCCACTTCATGTCATTATGCTTACAAATAATATATATATATATTAAAATAGCAAAGACTTTCGCCCTCCATTCCTCCTACAACCACCACCAACTCCAAAGCCTCCTCTCACCGCCGTCATTTCCTCCACCTTCACCTCCGCGGCGATGATCTCAAGTCAAACACAAGCGTGATGGAGTTTCGCCATCTACCAAAACGCATGTCAACCTGCACGTAACACACTGGCTCTTAAAGTCAACGTATGCCCATAATAACAGTACTACTGATGAAACCTTGCAGAGATGGTTTCTACCTTGCGTGGAGTCCAATCTGAGGAACCATTCTGGAGTCGGAGTGCTGATCAACACTGTTTGTAGGAGAAGGGTAAGCTACAGAGTTGGTTCTGAAGGAGGAGGATGAGGAGGAAAACTAACAAACGAAGGCAGACACCAATGGAGAATGATGATAGATGACCTATTTAGTGAAAATGATCAGAGCCATCAAACTTCCTGATTCGATTTACACAGGAAAGCAATTACATTAACAAGATTATAGTCATTTCACGAGGAGTGCTAATGCTACATTATGCAAGTAGTGTTACATCAATCTATACATTCTCAGTCGATGATGATTCTTGAAGGAAGGAGAACTCCAGGTGCATGCTCCTGAGCAAATGTATCCTTGCAAGCAACAAGTCTAAGAATGTTGTGAGTTGATGAGAGGTTGTACCTGCATCTCAACTCAGTGAGACTCCTGACAAGAACCTGCTCGAACCAGTTATTTAGAGCTCCCCTATCTTCTGATGACCATGCTGCTGCAAGTATCTCCTCCATTGCCTTTTGTTCAATCTCCAACACACAATCAGAACCAAAATTACTAAGAAAGATCTTGTTTATATCTTTCAAAATACTATCAGCAAAGGCATCGAAATCAATAGGCTTGAAGTCCACTGTTGCATCGACTAGGCCGAGGAAGTCTTCCATCCATGCCGCCGAATTTTCTGATTTAGAGTGATCTTTGTGACCTTCAACGTCTTCTACAGGCAGATTCAAGTCTAAGAACACATTTGAGGTTGTTTGTGCCCGTTTTGCAGACATCAAATCATCAGAAATATCCAGCTTGCGCTTTCTTACAAAAACAGAGTGTTCATATACTTGATTATTCCTGGGTTTTTGAGTTGAAGCAAATGAGAGCTTAGCAGTTTCTGGAGATGGTTCTAAGAAAATCTTCATCTGCCAACATGAAGCTGCCAGAATATTCTCCTCGGAAAAACTACTGTGATCTTTCCTCCGAGAAAAGTTTTGGCCTTGAGTTCCTGATGAAGTCAGGATAAATATGGCATCGTTTATGCCCAATTCCCTTCCATGGGAGTCAGGAAATTTACCGGTACGAATAGCTTGGGATAAACTGTTCTGAACAAGCAAGTCAGCTTTATCCACATTTTCAAGGAATACAACAGATCCTAGTTTCTTGCTTAGCTCTATAGCAATATGGTCCGCATTCATTTTTCCTCTACATTGTAAACCATTTCCGATGGCATCCTGTTGGTTACAGATGCTCCTGGGATGAGCAACACAATCCTGGTAACTTAGATCAATGCATACAAAGTTTTCTTTGATCCCATATATTGTTTCTGCAAGAGCCATTGCTACTCTCTTCTTTCCAATCTTGTCTGGGCCGCGAAAACTGAGCCAAACATCTCCTCTCAGGCTTGCACCACGACGTCTTTCACCAGTTTTACAATGGACTATAGCTTGAGTAGCAGCAATAGCTGCTTCTTCTTGTTGGCAAACTTTGTTGATGAGACTTGAACATAATGGTTTATAGTTACTCAAATCAAACTTGTGCCTTGTATTGGACGAGATGAGTGAGCTTTTATTGTAGGCAGAGGCACAATCATTTGAAACCTGTGAAAATGAGTGGGTCAGAACAAGTGGATGGGTACTCTTTTCGTCTGAAGATGATTCAACAGCAACATCTGGGCCAAATTTTCTAATCATATCAGCACTCATTGATGGCAAACAACCAGACAAATCCTCCAAATGATCTTTTTGCTCTTGCCAAACAAAATTTTCCTCATTGCAAAGCGGCTCATGAAGAGTTCCCAAAACCAAATCTGTCATGACAGATGTAACAGAGGAAGGTGAAGCATGTTCATCGCCCTGGTGAGATTGGAAGAACTCCCTTTGAAGCTGTTCACCTTTGGAAGGTCTGACCTGAAGTTTCAATGATAGGTCCTCATTTTCTGGTTCCAAAACCGAAGGCAAGGAGATCCTCTTACCAGCCATGATGATCTTCTGTGTACCTACTGAAATAGGATATGGAATTCCATGCCCTCTTGGCCTTTGATCATCATCAGGATTTTCACCATTCCAACTGCAGGCCCTCTCCATGTTAGAAATATATGATGGATTCGTAGTGCAAGCAACAGCAGCACAATCGTCTGTGTTTGTTGTCTGACAACCATGATGGAGGCATTGGCTGTTATCATTCCATTTCTTTTGCAAATCCATAATCTTAGCATTCAAAACTATTTGATCATCTTTAGCCTGCATTGAAGAAAACTGCATGACTTCTACTTGGAAAGGTAGGAAAATAGCTCAATTGCAATTGTTGCCTAAATTTACTCTTTACACAAGAGTAACAAGACCATGGCATGACATGTCTGGTGGTTCCATGACAGCTGGTGAATCAGTTTCAGAGGTGATATAAAGAAATTATTAAGATTTCCTGCTGTAATGTATGAAAATAAATAACCTTATCAGAGAACAAACCTTTGCTGCATAGGATCCATCATTCAGGCTAACCATATTGGCTTTGTGCAGCCAAAAAGGCAAGTTTGCATTTTGCTGACCATCAACTGAAAGAGTAAGAGAAACTTCTTGCTCGCACTTGTCATTGCAATCGTCATAGCGGAACACTGATGAATACACACTGCTAAATATGCCCTTTGACTCATATGCTGTAGGGAAAAATCCTCCTAGTGGAACAAATGACTCCATCAAGCTGTAATATGAACAAAACATGGTTGAGATTCCAGAGCACAAGTTTTTGCATCTTAAAACAAGCATATCTTTTACAGTGTGAAGACTAATATCAGGTACAACAGTTGAAAGCCTTCAGAAAAGTGCCTTCAATTAACCAAAACAAATCTCAGAATCATGTTTTGCCAACCAAATATTTTGCTATATCTTATGCATAAACTGGAAGCTTGTTGTCATGCATTGCTAGCAGATAAACACTTTTCGCATTTGCTCAAATACTACATCGGTGGCTGCAAAAATTGAGACATATATAAAACCGAACATCTTTTTCATAGACTTTGAATCTCAAAGTGAAAAGAAGAGGATGTAATCATATGGAATTGAACTATAAGAATGGAAGATCACAATAACAGGGCAATTACTTTGGGTCAAGGGAAAAACAAATCCTTGTTCAGAAGATTGGTGTAGCTGAAAAGTGCCAGTGATTGTCATATTGTTGTCTCTATATGTATCTTACTCTTTTCTTTTCAGTACACAAAACTAGTGCCATAACAGGCTTCAATGCCAGAAGAGACTTTGGATCAAGACAGTGAGGTATATTTTGTCCAGATTTCAGCATCCAATGCCAGAACAGGATTCAAACTGTTTGTTATGTATGATATTATACTTTAATCTCCAACTTGTCAAAAGCCGAAAAAACGAAAAAACTGTATTTTATAATCCTACAAACTGTATTAGCATACACCTGCCATCTGAAACCATAGTACTCTCAGTGTCATGTGTCTTGCTTTAAGCACACAGTATGGAATCTTTAATTCTTCCTTTTGTTCAAGCATGACAAACTTCAGTCTCTAAGAGCAAAAAGCTTTCATGAGCATATCAAGAACTTATAATCCTTGATGTAACATACACAATTTAGAAATTGGTCATAAGGTAGGTTCAGTTTCAAACCTAAGTAGAATAAGACTTAGCTGGAAAAAGAGACTAAGAATATGAAGCAATATCATGTTCAACTAATAAAGATAATCCAGTACTGAGATTTAAGAGCTTAAAACTTTGAAGTCAGTGATCCACCCACCTTGAAGGTCTGGTAAGTGATCTACCCATTCCAGTCCTCACTGAAGTGATTGGCAACAACTGCAAACCCCAATCTTTATCCAGCATTGGATGCTTGGACAAGAACTTCATGTATGTCTCGTACGTCGCCGACCATCCCATCACCCACAATCTCCCATGGTGGACCTCCAACAATCTGGTAACCTCTGAAACCAAACAGCTTTCCTTATCATTGCATTCAGCACAGCCTTCCACTGCCCTCTTCAAGTCCCCAATGTTCAAGATGGCACCTGGTGACTCTGCTTTCTTCCCCATCTCCTCCAGCCGAATGCCAACCGCCAGCTGATCACAGCCGCCAGTACTGAGCTCGGCCACCTCCTTCTCGATGCTAACAAGCTTTATTCCATGTAGCTCTGGCGGCAAAACCGCCCAATTCTGCCGCTCGACTACTTGGGCGAAGTCTCGAGCTGCCTCGCCGGCGCCAACTCCGACCAGCATCGGATTCCGTCCGCTGCTCTTCCGAGCAAGGATCTCCCCTATCCTCCGGCAATTCTCACCGCCGCCGTCGGAGCAGAGCTGCGCGGTGGCCGTGGGGAAGGGGAAAACGAGCTCTCGGGAGGTGAGTACTGTCTCGAATCCATCCCCGGCCGAGAAATTGGACAGGAAGAGCGGGGAAGATCGGGCGGCGCGGGGAAAGCGGAGGATGGGCGGCGGGGGGCCGAGAATGGCGAGCTTGATGTCCGTGCTGCAGAATCCGGCGTCGCCAAACGCCCGGCTGACCACGGGGTCATCCAAGATCGCGAGCAACAGCTGCTGGAGTTCCACCTTCACCCCGGAGAACGACGATGCGCCACCGCCGCCGGGGGTCTGCTGCTGCTGGTACAGGTACAACGTCTCCGGATTCCGCCGCTGGATCGCCTGCGACCGCTTGATCGCCGCCATCAGCGAGTTCGAAACCGGCGGTTCATCACCGCCGCCACCCTCCTCCACCGCCTGCCTGTTGCTCGACGACGACGGCAGCCGGTTGAGAGCCACTCCGAAGCAGAGCTCAAGCGCCTTGAACTGTAGCCTGGGCGAATATACGGAGCTCCGGGCTCGTGAGAGCGCGTCACCAAGGAGGATCGAACACGGCGCATGCGAGCCTCCATCCGCGCCTCTTCCGGCTGCGGGGGAGGGGTAGGAGGAGGAGGAAGAGAGGAGGAGAGCGTAGACGACGTGGAGGGACGTGGTCTGGGCGTGGGCGCGGCGGAGGGCGACCGACACGGCGCCGTCGAGTGCCGCAGCCGCCTCGGCAGCGAGGCACGCGCGCGCGTTACTAACCGGCGTCGGCATTCCGCCCTCGACCAAGCTAACATATACTCCACTAAAAACTAAACCCCAAGAATAACATATACCCCTTCTCGAATGCAAGATTCTCCAGGGAGTTCTCCGCAAAGTACAATACAATAGCAATTAGCAATAATAAGAACACGATGACTACCGCGAGAAGAAGAGAGAAGAGAGAAGAGAGAGGCAATCGATTGTCTATGGCAGTTGGCACTCCTCCGGTTTACTTATCGCTGGCGACGAGAGGGGGAGAACGGCGGGCCCCAGGGCTTCCAACCAACGGGGGAGCAGAATGGCCGGCGGGCCCCACACGGGGTGCTCCTCACACAACCGTCACCGCCAGCGGCGTCGCTGCTGCCCTTCGTTTCCCCCGCTCCTTGGACCGTAGGTCTCTCGTCGGTGAGTGACGGAGGAGATGCTGCGGATGGCGGAACCGCCGGTCGCGTCGCCCTCACGGGCGTACTTGCGCTGGAGAGCCTGGGGGTTTTGGTCAGCGGCCGGTTTCTGCTCGCAAAGGGCAGTCCCTTCCACAAAAGGCCTCTTCCAGTTTTGGGAGAGCACGGGTGATTCACCCGCCGAATCGTCAAGGGGTGATGTGCCGATTCGTCCGCACACGTCCTCATCAAGTCTTGAGAGACTTAAAGCACTCGAGGTGGACCCCACGAGAGGTGAGGGCCCAGCCACCTAGCCTCCCCCCCTGTCCCTCGCTTCATACTGTCCTCCCTACCCCCGGATAACTATATGGGAACCGAGACGAAGGTTCGTGTCCTCCTCTCCCTGTCTCTTCCCACACCGGCCGGTCCCGCTCACGCACTTTCCTCTACTGATGCAGGTGGGCACACTTCAACTTTTGAGTGATGATGAAGTCTCCATTGACTTAAGAGAGAGAGAGAGAGAGAGAGACTGCTCCCCGCCTTTCAGAGGCCGGCTGACACTACCACCGCCACCAACAATAATAACTGTCACTTGACGATCATCAGAAACAATTTCCTCGCACTGTAATTATTTTCCTGTGACAGAAAAGAAGAAATATAAGATTAAGTTTGATACATTTCATGCATCCCTGCATCTTCATGCAAGTGAACTGCTGTTTACGTGAAATCTTTGCTTTGAGCATTCTTCTCTTTGTCTGTTGTTTAATCTTAATCTTTAATGCATCACACCAACTCTTCTCGCTCATTATTGGTTGGGGTGCGTCCCTTTCTTGTAACTCCGAACAGCATTAAAGGAAGGAAAGCAGGCACTCGACGCCAATCAACATCTCCCTCGACATCAAATCCTTCTCAGCAGCGCAGGGTGGATGCGCTTTCCAGGATGATGACTGTGATGCCTTTTGGAAATGGACTTCTCCCTTGACACGCACTTGTCCTCCTCTCTCTCTCTCTCTCTCTCTCTCTCTCTCTCTCTCTCTCTCTCTCTCTCTCTCTGTGACTTGTAAAGGCCACAGAAAAAAAAACCTAGCTAGCTACTTTCTGGGTAAAGCTCGTTCATACGACGTCTTCCGTTCTTCTTCTTCCTCGCTTTTTCTTGAGGGAGATAGGTTGGAATCTGATCCACTACCACCCTTTCTCTTGCATCAGGCTTCCACTGGGTACCTCCTTCCCCCCTTCCCATCTGTCACTCATGCTTATCATCGCTTGGGCGGTGTTTTTGTTTCGTGCTTCCTGTTTTCGAAAAAAAGAAACAAAAACAATGATTGAGATTACGACCTGTCGTTGTTTTCTAAAAACATGTCTTTTGTGTTCCAAAATTTGTAGGAAGAAAACAGAAACAAATTGTTTTTGTTCGTGCATGCAGATTAGGATGAATGTCATTGTTTACATTGTTTATCTAGCGGCCATTTCTAGTGTTCTAATTTGTATCTGTAGAACAAGAAATCATCTCCTCAGCAAGCTAACTTCAGGCATGAAGGATAAAATTCAAGAGGACCATTATAGTGCGGGAGGAACTCTAAAGTCAGAAGAAGATGCTCCATGCATTGTATTTTATTGCCTTACATTCTCTGAAGCTGAAGCAGCAAGAATTCCTCCACTAGTTGAGAGAAATGCAGGTGTAAGAATTTCATCTCATTAATCATGCAGGGGGAAGAACATATACTGGGGAAGATCTCATAGCACAAGAAGCATATATGCTGGGCATTTGAGAGTCATGCAGGTGTAGGAATTCAATGAGTAGGCCTTTTTCTCAGTGGAGCATGCCTGCTGGTGAGGAGAGGGGGTGGGGTAGATGTGAATGAGATGACACAGGCTGCTAGTGTGTAATGAATGTGTATGATGGACCAACCCCACTCTCAAAAGAGCTGTTGCACCTTTTTTTGATGGCTCCTCCACTATATCAAACAGGGGGGAGAGAGAGAGAGAGAGAGAGAGAGGCCTTGAAATGGAAGCAGAATCTTTGGTAAAGTAAGGCCTTCATTTTCTTCTTTGGTGCTTTCACCTCAAACTTTCTCCATGGCAGGTCAAGCTGCAAGTTGATCTGTAGGGTTCCCTTTCCACAGGGTTAGTGGCATAAATTAGCCTACATTTGGACCAGAAATCATTCCCTGCATGCAGGATAGTCCACTTTGTATCTTGTGGAGCCTGCTGCAATCAGCTCAAGTTTACATGTGGCTAAGGCCAAACACCTGTGATCCTCTAGAAGCAATCACCACCTTGCGGTTCTAATGACTCCATGGAAAGCGATTCAATCATGAATGGTTGCTACCTGGCCAGATGCAACCTTCTCCCTGAGAGTGGAGGGAATCACCTGCATCTCATGACAGACAAGATTCCATGACTTCCATTGAACATTACGAGTGGATACCAGGATCCCAACTTAGCTGGTCAGATCAAAGTAACTGGAGCACTGTGAAGTGTTATTGTGTTGGTGGGAATGGGGAGTCGTGGCAGGGTTTGACGTCTTACCATGTTGAGCTTGAAAGTTCTCCTTCAGATTAAGTTCCATCATGTGTTCTAGATCCGAAATGTTATCCAGAAAAATAAGATCCACCATGCAGCAGAAAAAATAAGCAATGGAATCAACAGGTGGTGCTGAAGAAAAAGGTTTGCCTGAGTAAAATGTGGGCAGCAGTATCTTTCGGGAAGATCGAAGAAAACTTAGCACAGAAATCTGCAAGCCTTCATTGTGTTTCCATTTTGTTCGATCACCATCTTGAAAGATGAATTATCATCTGGTTTTCAATGGTTTTTGCTGCTTTCTAAAGCTTGGAACCTCCACCATCTCTATGCTTTTTCTTTTTCTCAATATTATGTCTAATTCAGTGTGAGCTTCCTTTCTGCTAGATGACTGACTTTGAGGTTTATCATTTAATGTTTTATCAATATCATTTCATTTAAAACTTAGGTCAGTAGAATAAACAAGATCTACATAAATTATTATTAGTAGAGTAGAGTGATATTGACGATCTCAATAGCACTCAACCATTTTGAACAACCCTCTATCCAAAGATCTCTTCAAGTATGGAAGTCATATTCGGCTAGACAAAACCCATATCACAATTGTCCATTCATCTCAATCTCAGTCCTAGTAAAAATAAGACTAGGATAGTCCTCACCCAAATAATAGGAATAACAACCAAACAAGAGAGGTACACTCCTAGTTAAAATAAGATAAGACTATGTGATAGATAGCCTTAAACAAATCTTAACTACAATAAGACTTTCCAAATCCTAACCTAACTAGGACTTCACCTTTACCTCAACTATAAAAGAAGGATAACCCTCTCCTAGTATCCAAATGGTGCCCTCTTTTGAGAAGCCAATCAATCCTAAATTGAGAAGAGAAGAGAGAAGCAAAAACAGAAGAGAAAGAATAAGGGTAGAGAAGAGATAAAAGGATGGGGAGGAGAAGGTGAAGATGGAGACAAAGTAAGGAAAGGCAAACGAGGAGACACAGGAAAGGGGAGAGGAAAGCGGAGGCTGGAGAGGTAGGAGGAGAGGAAGACTGAGGAGGAAGAAGAGCCAACAGGGGCAGTAAAATGCACAACTACGAAGTAAAATGCAACAAATTTGCCTAGAAAAATTGACAGGAAGCACATCTAAGTAAAAAAACTAGTGCAGTGTGCAACATAAGATGATGCAACGAAATAGAAACGAAACATAGAAGTTTATGAACATTATGATATGATTGTAACTATCCAATCGGTATATGATATTTCCCTTTATGTTCTGAGTTATCAGACAATACACAAAGATACATCTGTTCTTCCAGATGCTTTGACCAGATTGAAGTCTCCTTATTATTACAGTGGAAAAAGAAAAGCAGATATAGGGTGTTATCTGTCGAGAGAGAAAGAGAGAGAGAGAGATGTCAAGCTAAGCTATGCGCTTGAAAGAGCTTACAGTTGTTTGATCCAATGGCATGGTTCAGAAATTACAGTCGTTTGATGCAGTCACATTCAGATATTATCCATGTACTGCTTGTGGACCATCTTCTTGTAATCTGGTAGGACATAAGCATCAGTACAAGTCAGATCACCACATTTTAAGTGCTGAAGAATTGGATAATTTATTATCACAAACTAAATAAGTCTATTGTCCACAAACTAAATAAATGGAGCAATTTATCATAATGCACCAATCAACTGATCATGAACCATGAACACCATGCTTTTGTTTCTTAAGTAGAATTTATCTCAGAACAGTTACCAACAAAACATCCAGGAAGAAGCTTATTGCTCAAACTTCAGGATGTAACTTGGCTAAAGTTGGAATGTTTTATGTATAGTAGAATACTGAGATGGATAAATATAGTAGCAAAAAAGGTAAGGCCAGAGAGAACATATGAACCTTCTTGGTTGCTCCACAGTGTTGCAGCATAGCTGTTGAGAGGACTTTCATTATTGGGTTCTGTGGCAAATGAAAATAATCCACAGTTAACAAGATGGGGCATTCAGTTGAACGAGAAGACGGTATTCCCATCACAAATCATAGAAAGATTCCGTACCTCCTAACAAGCTCTGTATAGATAACAAGATCGTTCTGCAATCATATGCGGAAGACCACATGTCCTGGGTCAGAGTACAGAATATATCATGAACACAAGTGCAGTACATTGCATTAGGCCATTAGCGTAGTAGTTTGCTGATCGGAAAGCCAAATATCAGAGTACCTGAAGGATGTCTAAACAAATGTTGCCACATTGATCAATATTTGGATGGGAAGCATGGAGTTTCAAGCTTAACCAGGGGTGGCTTAAATGGATAGACCAATGGGAAGCTTAGTGACAGCTTGTACAACAAGCCTTTGTATGGAGTTCCTTTGCTTCCCTCAATGGTACCGATCCAAGAGAAGATGTTTTCACCCTCAGGAAATGCTGATACTCCAGTATCTCCACTCATCTATGCATCAAGAAAATGATCAGACACACAAAAAAGAAAAGGCAACATTACGGGAGGGAAACCCATAAAAGTAAACAAATATTTAACAATTATTCAAATGCACTAAATGAAATTATTCATCACAAAAGGAATTTCATAATTGCATGACAAGAAAAGGTTCTTTTTTGGCAATAACATGGAACCATATTAAATATTCTTAGTGGGTCTTAGCTCTTGTGTGGCCTATATGGAGAAGATATTAATTCATATAATAACACTCATTGAAATAAGCAAGATATGTGAGCTTAAAACATTTGCGTGTCCAAGAATCCTCAACTATTGATAGTCAGCTTTCCAAAAGCTAACAGGAAGCTGACTACACAAAATGACAAGTGCTATTGTCTTGAAATCAGTGAATTTAATGGCTCAAAACTAAGTGCTTGTAGTTAGCGAATCTTGAACTGAACTCCTTGTAGGTGATTTTTTTCTTCAAATTGGCAAACTACTTCTAGCTCTTTCTTAGCTTGTGGCTAACCTTGCTTGCTCCCAGAAAAGTACCGTCAGTGTGAGCATCACAACCACAATGCTGTAAGTTACTCATTACCCACCTGCTTCGGACCTTTAATTTGTTGCTGTCTGCATTCCAATTATCTGATTTGATATTTGATATGTTAGTACTGTAAGCTTTCTATTCATCTTTCTATTGAATAACTTGACATGTGAAGTTATTAATTCCAACTGATTACAATGGCCCATATCTGATGAGTACTGAAAATAATTTGTCGCTAACCTAACAAACATCTACAAGTAGTTGCCAAAATGAAGACTGATACTTCCCATCTTTGAAGATGGGCGGCTCAAGAAGACGAAGGATAAGGAAGTAGGAATGCAGAGGAGGAAAAGGAAGCCAAAAGAAGAAGTGAGCAGAACAAACAAACATGTCGTCATAATAAAACATCAGTTCGAGAACAAAAGGAAGAACCTAACCCATATTACCACATACATTTAATGTTCTATGGACTGACCATGTGTATTTATAAACATCCATCTCAATTATCTCATCATATACTACTATCAACACTATAAGCACATATCATAGCTGGAAACAAATTCTTTTGAAGCATGTTATATACTATGGTTTCCTTGACAAATAGTATATGTTGTCGAAGAAAATGGAAATTGACATAGATAATAAGATGACAAAGGGTAACATGGTTCTCACCATAAAAAGTAAATGGAAAACCAAACACAAATTCTAACAAGTAAAAGAAAAAGATTATTCAGAAAGCTTATTCACCTGTCATCACTATCAACCATGCAATGAATTGGAAGGTTCATTCTTGAAATTGCAGACATGTTAGCAGTCATAAATATTAATATCTTTTTAGTGTAAGTGAGTAGCATGGTCGAATGATTATTGATGTCATTACTGTTGCATGGACATGAATTCAGGTGTCGGATTCGGTAAGGAACAAAATGAAGATACTGTAAAATGTCAACTATGAGAAGCTGAGTTCAAAAGAAGCCTTAGAATCACAGGAGGATCACTTATCAGATTTGAATACCATTTGATGTTGGAACAGTATAATTAAGGGCGCGATTAAGTCTCTGATGTGCAGATATGCAGATCCATATCCAACATGGATTTGGGTCTGGGTGTGAGAGTCCATAGAGCTCACTTCAAGAACAAGCAGGAAGAAATTTTGAACCAACGTCTTAATCACAAACTACCATAATTGCACTGAACATGAGTGAAAGATCGTTATTCTACAATACATATTTGTCCAAAGTAAGGGCTCTTATCAAAACAGTGAGCCTAGTAATATTAAATTCATTCAACTTAGAAAATTTGATTTCAGGTTGCATTTCCTAAGATGGAAGGTAGGCAGAATGCCTCTATCTTAATAATCTCCCCAACTGTATGCTACCCTTTTGACATCCAAGACATTCAAACCTTTCGATTATAAAAGGGCTAAAGCTAGCAAAAACTACTCACTTTATGAATTGTACCATGATCTTGAAGAATTGGAGGATATAACGAAAACGATGGGATGAACTACTTGTCCTCAGTTATCAAGATAATCTGAAGTACTGTGTTAATTAATCTCTCTGTTATCCAACTTTTCAAACTGAATCTTATTATACAACGAAAAAATCGTAAAGTCCCAATTATTTGGGGTCGATAAGATGGATCTTTTGCCATCACTAAGATCTATAATGAGTTTAATAATACTTAAATCTTTATTTATAGTTTCTATTAAAGTTTTTTAAATTTTCATTTACCTTTCTTGTACCGCTAATACCACTAACAATAATCATTTAACCTCGTCTAACTATGTATTTGTAGGTATTCTTAGTGTATGTTTATAACATCATAAACGTTTCTCTCTCATTTTATCATCTACTGAAGCGATAACTTCACAAGTTCATCTCAGCATTTTTAGCAACACAAACTATTATCAGCTTCATTAACACTCTCCAAAATGAGCCCTCGAAAAGATCCCTCAACCAATCCATGGTGAAATCATTAGGCATTTCAACAGTAGCAACTTTCAGCTAATCTTGGGAACAAGATGAAAAAGGCTTGGCCAAGCAATTCAAAGCAGAAAATGGCTCCAAATTTAAATGCAATCTAAGGGTTGTATTATAAAACTCCTATGTTTTAACATAAGGGTAATTTACTCGTCGATGATTGTTATGAAACTGACTTCATCTAATTATGTCTGCACAATCTCGGGAAGAGATCGCGCATATGTGTAGATTAATACGAGAACAGAAGAATAAGAGAAAGCAGTCATCTTTCCCAAAAAATCGATCATGAATTAGTGCATCAATGATTAGAGACTACAACAATTAAGAAGAGATGTAACTCGATTGCAAAGGTACTCTCTTCCATCAAACCCTAAGAACAAAACAGCAGACTGAATCTAACAAGGAGACGAAAGCAAACACAAAGCAAGCTTACGTGAAGTTTTACACAGTTTCTTCCGGAGATAGGTCGGCGGCGGATTAAGATCCGCCGGAGGAGCGGTAGCGGTAGAGCTTGCCGAAGACGTGCAGGGCGGTGACGAATCCGATGAAGCAGAGGCTCATCACCAGGACGACCGTGGGCGTCATCTTGAACCCGGGGGCATCGTCGGTGTAGAAGCGCAGCATGTTGCTACCTCCCCCGCCGCCACCGGCGGCCCCGAATCCCCCGGCGGAGCCGCCACCCAGCCTCCGCCTCCTCATTCCCGCAGCAGCCGCCGGCGTCCCCCTAGGCCCCACCGTGGCCGGTCGCCCCCCGCCTCCCGCCGATGACGCCTTCTGCGACAGCGAGCTTCCCCTCGCCATCCTACTCGAGATCGACAGAACAAAAACGAACTGGAAACCACGAACCGCAAAAAGCCCTTCCTTTCGCCGTCTCCTTGGGAAAGAGACAAAAGAAAAATACGTATAAAGTCTTACCCATTCATTTATTACGCAATCATTTACCTGCCTCTTCATTGGAAAAACTCTTGGGTCCCAGTACACGACTACGTTCCCACCAATCACTGTACAGGTATCGCAGCTAATAAAATACAAGCATCCATATCCGGTTTCAGACAACAGTTGGTAGAAACAGTTGGTTAGTCTAAGAACAGGTCGCCATCCTCTTGGAAGATGGGCCCCGCAATGTGGGTCGCTAAGTAGGTAGGCATCGAAGCAGAAACACCATGCCGTTCTTGAGGTGGAGAGCAGTGGACGAGACGATGATTCCCGTGCACCCACAGCAAGGCTTTCAAGGATTCCATCGTGCATGAGAATGATCTTAGAAGCTCGTCAGCTTCCAAAAGTTCATCAGGCAATCTAAACCAAACAATTCTTTCACAGTTAGATCTCTAAAAGATAGTTTCTGTGGAGGGGAATGGAAACAAATGGTGAAGAACATTTCAGCAATGGATGCTATTACAAACCAGTTTCTGATGGATAATCTCTCACTAAAGATCGAAGGCGATAAAAGCCAAATCGCTCCCCATTAGCTCACTAACAAGCCATATCAACAACAATGAACACAACCCTCAAGAACAATCCCCACACATACAACAGTGCACTTAGTAGCTAATGCTGTGTCACCACAAACCACCAAGGCTCTCTCAATTGTTGGCTTCTTGTTCCTTCTCGATAGCTACATCCTTCAATGGGGAAATTTCTACCTTGGGAATTCTTGCAGGAGGTGATATACTGTTCACGTCAGTCATAGGAAAAGAAAGCCTCTTCACCGAGCAAATTAATCGCTCCTTTAGAGTTCCATGTCTTTCACTTTGAGGGCTAAGGAAGCGAGACCTGGCTCTCACTGATTCTGTGGATGCCATGTAGCTTGGAAGGGACACCGAGCTCACCAGGCTCTCATTGTCTCTTGCCGATGAACTGCGCCTCCTTGGCTGCTCAGACTGCAGGCTGAGCATGCTCCTTGAGTCATCATCTGCAGAGCACCGACTAAGTCTTGGGGGGCTCACTGATTTCTTTCTGTTCATGACCGATGATGGCTTAGACTGTGGAGTTGCAGGTGACTGGTGGCTGGGAGGCCGGCTTGATTTATGAGCTGCTGATGAGGTGCGTTCCATGCTAGTGTCATAGCGCTTCATTGTCTGTCCTACGGTGCTGCAGTTGGCTATCTTAATGGTGGCATCATCCTTGGTCTCTGTCGTTCTGTGGTTCTCCCATGGCCTTGCTGCCATCCAGCGTTGCAACCAGTTCCAACCCCATTGTGGATTGCTCGGGTCTGTGGGAACCATAGTCGAGGATCTGGAAGAGCTCTTCCACTGTGCCAGAGAAAACGGATAAAAACATTTGAGAGTACTGAATAAAAACTTACAGAAAGTACTAGAAGGAAAAGCAAAGAATGGTATGAAATGCCTAGTTAAAAAAAATCCACAATTATAGTGCGATTAAGAAAGCTGAGAATTGAGGTAGCAAGAACATCATAGATGCATTTAGGGATCAAAATGCCTACTACCTGATGAGAAAATGCATAAGCTAGTGCCCTTTCTCTTCTTATAGCAGCTTCTTGTTTGTTCAGTATATTTGCTTCAATTTGCTCTTTGGACCGAAGACTATCATCCCATTCCTCTTTGATCTGTCAATGGCCATTAACCATAAGTCCAGACATAGCAAAATTTAGTTTTGATGAAAAGATGAGCAACATGAGTTCAGGATATTGTGTAAAATCACATAATAGGTAACAGATTACAGTATGAAATACCAAAGTTATGGTCTTGAACAAGAACTGTTAAAATTGTCCATTTTGTTATTAAGATGACCACCACATACCCATTGCCATTGATAACTTCCTCTTTCTAAATCAAACAATATAATAAAACAGACTAGCAATAGGTGTATAAAGCAAGGTTCGCAATACCGTACCGTACCGGTATTTCGACCTGGGCTCGGTACCGGTACGGTACGGTATACCGAGTGGTACACCCAGGTGTACCGAGCGGTACACCTAGGTGTACCGAGTACAGTGCACTGCTACAGTGCACTCGGACCGGTAATAGTCGGTCCGCGTACCGACAACCTGTCGGACTGGTACGTACCGCCCGTACCGGGCGGTACGGCTCGGTACGGCAGACCCTGGACTATAAAGTAGAATATTATGATCAAATTCAAACTATGGATGCAATAAATATATTTGCAGCAATAGCACGGGGCTCATTGATAATTTTTGTTAGTTTCATAAGTGAGCTAGTCCACCGCAACAAAGATCTTGTGGTTAGCATAATGCGCAATTGATAAATCTCATGTTTGAATCCGTGTAATATAATGGAAGGAAATTAGTTTAAAGAAACAAAGATACTAAAAGAAAGCCATGAGGCTCTTAGCTATCTCGTATTAGGTAATTTAAACTTTAAACTAAACCTATACAAGATGCTGAAAAAATGACTCTCTGCACTTGCTTTGGCTCATTGTCTTAGTAGCACATAATTTGTAGGGAATATGTCATGAAATGACTGCTAAGTTGCAATAGTTACTGTTAGAAATGACAAGTGGAGTTTGAGGGTTTTACCCACCTTTAAAGGATATAGGTAGACAGACCTGACAAATTGGGACCAATCCATGTGTTGCTGACTGGAACCTGCCCTAGTTTTTGTGGGTTTTTGCTGGATGAACAACATTTAAGAGGTTTTTGAAGGGAATTTTGTGTAAGATCAATGGTGGAAATTCAATTTAGACCTGAACCAACCTGCGCCTCGACCCAAACCTAGTCCAACTTCTAACCATTTTACAGAATACAATCTACCCTATGAAACACAATATAACCCTGATCAAGGAACAGAGCATGTATGGGCGAGTTTGGAAATGACAAAACTTGGCCCCGATCAGCACCATTGTCAACCCGAGATACAAGGCAGTTCACCACCAAATATGAAGGCTCTATGTATTCTACCATCTAAAAATTTTAGAAATATAATTAAGTAAAAGAAAAAGTCCACCACAGGATTTGATTGAAGATTAGTAAATCATGTAAAAGCAGTTGCTAGTTTATTTCCTAACGTCCAAGTCTTAGCTCTCGTGAAGTAGCATGGTGAAACTGGTTTCCTTCCTAGAATTTATATTCATCACAGTTTTCAGAACATGCAAATCTCATATGCATCACCATAGCACAACAAATGCAAACAAAGTAGCAGATCTGGTATATCCAATTGTATACATTGAACAGGTATCATCAATCATTTAGACCATCCTTCACTGCATCTAAACCATTATCAATCGCTGCAAACAATTTCACCTTTCTGAATCAAAGCATCAAATGGTGTGTAAAATGATATTGCAGATAGTGACAAAATGCACACTCACCTTTATTTTTGCTAGTTGAATCTCATGTTTTCGTTGCAGATGCCTCTGAAGAGCCTGGTTTTCCTCTGTCATTCTGATCCTCCTTGAGCGTATCTGTGTCTGAACTCTTGCCATTGTTTCCATGGAATGCAATGTGTTAGTAGTCTGAGACTTGACAGAATTTCCATCAACCCATCTCTTCAACCTAACAAATCCTCTCAAATCTCGTAGTGTTCTTCTTGCCTTAATAAAATTTTCAACAAAATAATAATAGATCATATCACCAACAATTGAAGACCGGCAAAAGATCATAAGATAGTAAAGGAGCATCAAGATGATAAGTGCAGAAACACATGAACTGATTCAATGCAAGATGAATGTGCAGGTCTCACTAATAAGTGTAGCCCTAAATAAGAAAGGTCTTAACCCAATTAACTCAATGCTCGTGAATTGGTGCCGCACGAAGAACTTGATATAAACCAGCTTTATCTTTGTACATATGCATAACGGTTTATATTTCATGATAATTTGATGATTTCTTGAACTTGTTTAAACAATTTTTATTTCATTTGAACAAGTTAGTAAGTCAAATGGACAAGGCTTTGGATCTGAAATCCTAAACGACATTAGATCTTAAAAATATGTGTGATGCAAATTTGGCATTCATTGCTAAAGGGAAAATTATGAACATAGAATTCCCATTATAAAGCTTTTGAACCCAACACATCCACGGTTTTGCACTATATGCTAATGTGGATATCAAAAAGTCAAGTAAATTAGCTTCATATGCCTGCTAATATGTAAATAGAGTATCAATAAAACACAATGGTTTGCTGACCTTATTTAGTAAAGGGAGGTACAGAAAAACATAGAACAGATAATTAAATGGATAGGACACAAGCTAAAATAGGGAAATTATAAGAAAAAAAGCAAGCCGATTATGTAAAGAGAACAATAGAATGTCAAGGTTCCATGATTTTCAAGACAACCAAATGGTGATATTTGCACTTCCAACAAGAACAGAAGGAAGCCCAGTTTCTCTAAAAATATATAAAATAACAAAATAATATTCTCTTGCAACTTAACCATTGTTTCCAATGAGAAATTAATGATAGAACAATCACTAAAAAAGACAAAATGTTGAAACAAGAAACTATACCAGGCACCCCCGGAACGCAGCCTGGATCTTGATGGCTGCAATATCTTCTTTCGATTCACCTAAGAGCCCGGTCATTGAGGTGGTGAGGTGGATGACCTGCGCTGCTGCTTCAGCAGCAACAGCTGCAGACTCTGCAGCAACAGCTGCAGCCTCTGCAGCAACAGCACTGGCAAGTGCCCCCGAGTTGGCATGCTTGCTCTCTTCATCCCCCGTCTCTGTCAGCTTAACCCCCTCAATGGGAGCCAGCGGCAGCAGTTGAGCATCATCGTGAGCAGCAGTCTCCACTTCTTTTGTAGGGAGTGGATCAGAATGCTTGGATTTACCAAGATTCTCCCTTTGTTCTCCTTGACAGCAGTTACAGATCAAGGTTCTCTTGACCGCAGTAAACCACTTCCCTTTTTTCCCCATCTCCACCCTCTTATTGGTATATTGTAATCTTTATTAGATCACTCCTGTGCGAGAACCTTCATCGGACAAGCAGCAAAGAAACAAGAGAGTGAGATCAAATCCTAATTCATTTGGTGCTATCCCGCGTCCGCCACAAACCAAGAAGACTAGGTTATATAAAAAGTAACGAACTTTCTTCCCAGAAATCAATACTGAAAGCATAAAGATTAGGACAAAACTTTCTCACAGATTTCATCTTTTCCCCAGAAAAATCAGCTCCAGGACAATCTAAATCGCATTTATAGCAGCAAATGGAAATAATAAGGAACTAAAACCAAAAAATCAAAAAAGGAGCAAACAACTGAAATTATCAAAATGAAAGAAGCAAAAAGTAGAACATAACGTAGGGAGACAAAAGGAAAAGGAAATCGAAATGGGAGCAAAAGGAGAAGCTTTTCGGGAACACCGTTACCTTGTACTGGTGGCGAGATAGCAGACACGCCAAAGGTCCACTCTTTCTTCCCAAAACGATGACAGGAAGCAGAAAGAAACGAGGTCCCAAAGACTGGGTTGGTGGCACGATCACGCCAAGGCCCACAAAGAGGACCCTTTTTCCCTCCCTTTTTCTCCGTCTATTAGAGGCGAGAAGAAGAAACAATTCTCGGAAAGAAACCAAACCCTGGAGATCGGTTAAGACCGCGAGAGGAGCACACGGCCACCCACACCCTCGCTCTCCCTCCCTCTCTGATGGAACCGACCTTGGCGGGAAGGTTTGGGACCCACCTCGCCAAGCCGCCCTCTCCTACTCCTCCTCCTCCGACGCCAGAAGGGAGCTGCCCTCGCAACCCTTTTAAGGCTCTGTTGCCGTCCCATTCCGTTCCTCTCTCTCTCTCTCTCTATCGCTCTCCCTCTCCCTCTCGCTCTAAACTTCGCTTCTCCTCCTCTATCCCAAAACTAATCTCTCGTTTCGCCGAATCGGATAACCGCCCGTGTTTAACGTGGACAAAGGTAAACGGATAGGCCACCTTTTTGGAGGCCATCGCGGTGGGGTGCGTTTCGGTGAAACTAATAACTCTCACCGCCGCGTAACGGTGGCAGTAATGCCGTTGAGTTCGCACGATGCTGCAATTTAATAATACAGTAAAAAAATCGAGTTTTGCAAACTTATTTCTATAAATAAAAATATGTAATTATTTATTAACCAAAAGACCATATTTTGTTTACTCCAATACTGTCGATGGGGAAAATAAAATGTGAAGTTTTGGGTTTTCCTTTCCAAAATACCTAAAAAAGAATCTCAATTTTTCAAAATAATAAAATTATCCTCATCGATAATTGTTTATCTTAATTTTGGAGTTTCCTTTCGAAACGATAGAATCAAACAAATTACAATCTTATTATAGTATAAAACCGATTCAATTATAGTGTTTTTTATTCAATCGAACTGATTAATAATAATTTTTAAATAAATTATATTATTTTTTACTAAACTAAAAACATCATAACTCGATCAATTAAAATTCTCACAAACCTTAATTATTAATCTTATTATGAGTAATAAAGTTTTTTTAAAATATTTTATTTGAGAGTGTTTAGGTGATTTTAATGAAAAATCAAAATTATTTCATTTTTATGAGTTTCTAAGAGTATATATATATATATATATATATATATATAGAGTGTTTTTATTAATTATTTAGAGGCTCGTATATTACTTTTATCTGTAATCATGTGCTTTGTTCGGTGGTTGAATTGAGATGTGGTGTAATATAATGGTTGACTATTAACAAATTCATAGTTGACAATTAGTTTTGGTTGCTTGTAGCTATTAAGATCATCAAAAAATAATCTTGTTTGACTTCTAAACAATCCACGATGAGAATGTCATCTCTTTGACCCACGTCTTATGGTGATATTATATGGCATCATAAATTATATTTAAATTAAATATTCAAAATAAAGTTGGGTCTACTATGTATCCAACTAAACAAAATTGGATCCTCCAAGTCAACTTCATATAACTGAAGGTTTCATGATGTGCTCTCTCTCTCTCTCTCTCTCTCTCCTCTCTCTCTCTCTCTATATATATATATATATATATATATATAAACATTGTAGTGCATGCTTCGATTAGTTAAGCCATTAAGGCTGTCGATAAACATTAATATAAATTTTCTTTCTCTTTCCTCTGAGTCCACTTACCAAAAGTTGTCATGTTTTAATAAAGGAACCTCTAAGGGTTTATATGTCCTTTTAATATGATCCCCTCCAAGCAAATATCTCGTAACATCATAGAATTATAAGTCAAACTAGCATGATAGATATGCTTGATGAGATTACTCGTACGAGAGTTGATGATATTATTTTCACACTCAAAATCAATATAAGGTTTGATTTGATAAAAAAAAATATTAAAAAAATATCATTTATGTTTTGGTCAATTCGACATAGTGTCTGCATACACAAGATTATCCAAGGGTGATGGACTTAGTCGTCACCTCCAGGGTCCTAGCTGGTATTAGCTTGAGGGTTATGGTGGCCAAGCTGGTCATCACGGTTGATGTCCTCGGCCTCTACCATTATGGAGGATCATTGATTGAGCAAGGATATCTTATGTCATGATATCACTTCGTATCTCATTTTATTTTGGTGGCAATTAAGATACTAATCATGACTGAGATGATAGTATCATATGTTGGGATAGTTGTGACAATAGCATAATAACAACTTGCATCGTGCTTATTAGTGTTTGCACATGTTGGGTGAGATTTAAAGAGATTTAAAAATAACTAAGCAAGGATGAGCAAATGACTTGGGATTACCGTCGAGGGTGATAGGCATTAGGCCCTCTTTCCAACAACAAAATGATATGCGAATGCATCTACCTCGACATAAACACCAACATGATATGGGCATCTATTCAACGACTTGGGCCTCTCGCTCTTGGGAGTGACCCCAAGCCACTTGTTTGTTCTCATTTAGGTGTTATTGAATCTTACCCAATATGTGCAAACGCTAATGGGCATGATGCATGCTTATTCTGCTCTTGCTCTGGCTAACCAAATATACAACACCACAATCTCAATCGTGATCAGTAGCTTAATCGTCATCGCCACCGGCATCCATCAGCACCAACTCCTAACATAAGACCCCAACAAGATAAAAAAGAGATAATAGAGTGATATTATGCCTCAACTTATGGATAAGATATCCTTGTTCGACCGATAATCCTCTCCAATAATAGAGGCCAAGGACATCGATCGTGATGGCTTGCTTGACCACCGTACTCCTCAAGTTAACGCTAATCACGCGACAACAATAAGTTCATCACCCTTAAATAATTGTAAGCATACGAGAGTATATCCGATTTACTAAAGCATCAATGATATTTTTTCATAATAAAAATTTAAGCTCCGATTACTGTCACATAGGACTTTGCATACGCACCACCCAATCCCTGGGTTAGTGTTTCTTTAAGTATGATTCAACATATGATATTGAGTGCATAAGATGGAAAACAAGAATTTTACTTGAAAAAAATATTTTATAACCATTATTTTATCAAATAGCCAATCACATGTCCATCATTATGATTTATTTGGCAAAAGCTTTTTTTATGATCAAATTATCTTATTAATACTTTTTATACCCATTAACTATTGCTAAAATAATTAATATTATCATCGTATGATATGATGTGTTTCGTAGGTAGTTGACAAGAGGGGGGTGAGGCGGTGATGCAATAATTCCACTCATCCACTAATTCGCAATTAAACTAAAAGCAACCAACCATTCTCAGACTAATTAAAGAAAGCCTTATAGGAAACGCGAGCCACAGAATTAAAAGGGTCAACCTGCGACCACGAAAAGGAGGGAAACGAATTAATATTAATTTAATGATTAATTAACTTGAAAAAGAATATTCCATCCCCATTATCGACAAAGCAGAGGCAGCCTCATTTCCCGCTCCCCTCTCTTCTTGGCCTTTCGACTTCTTCCTCCGATCCGATCTCTTCTTCTCTCCCCCCCAACCCTAGCCCTGCCCCTCCACGATCGACGCTTGGTGGTGCCAGTCGCAGCGAACTCCGCTGGAATCTTTCCCCATTTCTCCATCGAACGATCCAGAGGCTGGTGACGAGGAGGAGATGAGCACCAAGGGAAACTGGTCGCCGCCTTCGGTGAGCGGGAGGCTGGTCACGCTCGGGCTGGTGGCGTCGTGGTACTCGTCCAACATTGGGGTGCTCCTGCTCAACAAGTACCTCCTCAGCAACTACGGCTTCAAGTACCCGATCTTCCTCACCATGTGCCATATGACCGCCTGCTCGCTGCTCAGCTACGTGGCCATTGCCTGGCTGCGGGTGGTGCCGATGCAGACCGTGCGCTCGCGGCTGCAGTTCGTCAAGATCGCCGCGCTTAGCGTCGTCTTTTGCGGCTCGGTGGTCAGTGGGAACGTCTCGCTTAGGTATCTGCCCGTCTCGTTCAACCAGGCGGTGGGGGCGACCACGCCCTTCTTCACAGCGGTGTTCGCCTACATCATTACTGTAAAACGGGAAGCCTGGCTCACTTACGTCACCCTCATCCCGGTGGTCGCCGGCGTCGTTATTGCCAGTGGGGTACGGCCGCTCTCTATCTTTATTTAATTCGGATTTGGTAGATCAAGTATTTTTAACAAATTGTGATGAATGCCATGTGTTTGATGTTTGCCATTGGTTGAATCTTCGTTCTGCAATTCAAATGAAAGGAGGAAACTATGGAATTAGATCACTTTAACTTAAGAGTCTATAGAGCGCAGGGGTTAGAAGTTGATTTTTGGTTTATTTGATGTAGTCCTTTTAGCTACTGAACAATGCAGGAGGCGTAATTGACTATGACATCAGTTTTACATTTTTTCTGTTAGTTGATCATGATATATGGGTTTCGATTTGAGAGTTGTTTATTGATCTAACTCTCTGGTGAGTTGCATCATAAAGCACGTACAGTCAATGCAGCAAAAGGCATAATTGTACATGTTAGATGTTGCAGTATATGTGATTTAAGTTATAGAAGACACTTCATATTAAAGTAGCCCAGCTTTTTGTGTTTGGGAACGAGTTATTCTGCCGTTTAGACCTCTTGTGTTTATTGTTCCATAGGATTCATGTTTCCTCTTTGCTTGTGGCTCTTGATTGTCATGCTTTTGATTAGACAGCTTAGAGGTTGTTAAATGCAACATGGTATATCAGACAAAGTATCCATGATTTTCTTCATAGGTGGCATACTGTTTACTTCCAATGCTCTGATTTAGTTTTGACATTCATTTATATATGTTAAGAACAAACACAACTGACTAGAAATGTTCATCGGAAAGATTGTCTTGAACATTCAGAAATTTATTTTATTAAGAAATTTCTTGCTAAAATGTTCTTGACTCGTTTCTTTACAAGGTTGCCCAAGTGCTACATAGCTCTAATTGGTGAATCCTTACAGTAGACTGGGTGAAATACCTAGATGGCTAGGCCAGAATATAAGTAACTCTATGCCTAGAACTCATATAAAATTGTTCAGTTATTATTTTTTGATATACCATAAGTTGTTACATTAACTTGGCCTGTGAACATCATACGTTTGAACAATAATAATATCAAGTTGCAAACATATGCAATTATGAAAACTTATGTTAACTAGTAAGTTTTGGATAAACAATTATGCTAGAAAACAAATCTAGATGGGTGATTGATAACAATCAGAGACAGGAAGATGCTAATATGTTGAATGTTATATGTGAATTCTGTGTTTCGCTACAAAAGGCTTTTATTTTGTAAATAATTGTAATATGTAGATGAAGTAAAAAAATTACAAATTCCCTCTGTAACGCTATTAGAAGTGACTTATAATACCTAATTCATTTTGCACATCAAAATCGCCTACAAGCACCTAAGGCTGCTCTAGCCTTAAACTCCTAAAAGCTATCAAGCATCCAAGTAGTGGGGAAGTTCAACATCCCAAAAAACATCTTGGAGTCCTTGGAGGCCACTTCTTTAGTTTAGTTGCACAATTTGGATTTTGGTTGTTGAATGCTGGATGATACAAGGCTAAAGTTGGATGATCAAGATAGGAAATACACTAGTCACTATAGTGGATATTTTAGCTTTCAAAGTTTTTGGAGTTTAAGAAATGTTCAACAAAAAAAAAGTTTATGCCACTTCTACCCAGCAGGTGTAACAAATAAATGAAGAAACCAGTCATTTAAGAAAATGATCTAGCATAATTGATTGTCCTGGATGTATTCTGATTCTATCCGTGAGAGCTTTTGTGTATTCCAAAGGAATGCTATTTTGACCAGGAATCTCATCTGGATTACTTGCAAACCTTTAGTTTCTCATTGAATTATATTCTCAAGACTCTTGTCTTGTTATGTAATGGGTAGATTCTTATATGTAATGTTGAATAAGAAGTTTGATTGGTAATGAAATGCCACTTTGCACTAACATGTCAAGGAGGATTACAGTTTACGTAGAGACTGCCTACTGCAAGGTGAAATTGGCCCTTTAAGTTCTCAACCATGTTGTTTTCCAACTATGTTTAATATTGGTTTATGGGCCCATATATAAATTTTATTTCTCGAATGATTCCTTGAGAATAATTATTAACTGGTTTTTACTTTTGTTTACCAATGCAGGGAGAGCCAAGTTTCCAACTGTTTGGTTTTATCATGTGTATAAGTGCAACTGCTGCAAGGGCACTTAAGTCAGTATTGCAAGGAATACTGTTGTCTTCAGAGGGGTAATAAATACATTTTTGTGCTGTATGATAATTGCATCTTCTCTACTCATTTATAACTCTGTAACAGCCTTACAGTATATTTACTTAGTTATTACAAACTAGAAATTTTAGGATGTTAATATTTTTCCTTGAAAATGTTATAATTCATTTTCTTCTGCAAGACTGGTGTCAAATATTTACACTTCTCTTGTGTTTTTATACTTCATTTCAGGGAAAAGCTAAATTCAATGAATCTGCTCCTACACATGGCTCCGATAGCAGTTGTTTTCTTACTTCCTGCTACATTAGTTATGGAGAAAAATGTGGTCAGCATCACATTGGCACTTGCTCGAGAAGATAACAAGATTATATATTACCTATTGTTTAATTCTGCTCTTGCCTATTTTGTGAATTTGACCAACTTTTTGGTGACTAAGCACACTAGCGCTTTGACACTCCAGGTATGTTCCGTACACGATTTCATTGCCTTCTAAATAACAAGAAAAGACATTTACATCTTATTCCTTTTATATTCATCTGCTTGGCTTCATGAAAATTTATTTGCTTTAAGTTTTACACATTATAACCTTGCATTAGTATGTTTGATTACAAAAACTTGAAAATGATATTTGTTAATTCATATCTACTGTTATCTTTACATCTATAATGACCTTCAAAAGCAAATGCACAATGGTCGTGTTGTTTTCATCTCTTACAATGGGTTGGAGCTGCTGAACACCAAGTACTTGGGAATTTGAAATATAACTGTGTCAAAAATACAGCAGATGAAATGCTAATACCTAATTTGTAAATGACAAACAGCAAATAAGGTAATAATGGTGTCGTTCTTTGATGGGCTCAATTTCATGTAAGACACTTGACATATATCTAGCACTGCAATTAAAATGATTGAAAGCATAGCTTTTGGGCAGTCATGATGTAGGAGGGGATTACTGGAATAAAGGCCATCAGACTTGTTCTGCTGCATGATAGATGATTAGTTCAGCAGGAAGGAAAATTTTATCAGTGGTTGATCTCATTTAGTGGTGAAATAGTTTATATTTATGTCAACTAATTGGACACTGTTCTTTTTGTTGAAAGACTGAAGTTGTTTGTAGTAAAAGAAGAAGAAGATGCTTATAAGATAATCTGCAACTCCTAAAAGGTCTTTGCTGCCACCGCAAGGCACTTCCAGTTTATTCTCTGCAGGATCTTGCATAAGGTACTTCTTATCCATTTATTAGCAGGCTGTCCAGCAACCACACAACATAAAGAAATTATAATTGGTAAATGGATTCTCTTTCTGAAATAATGAAATGGTAAATAAATCTCATAGCCCGACATTTACATAGTAAGCATCTGACTAGAACACAATCATCTGCATCTTACCATCATCAGATAGACAAATGATTAACCCCACCAGTCTTTTGAGCAGGCAATCCTGAGTGATTATCTTTGTGAATCATAGATTTAGATCACACCCCAACATTTTTGTTGATCTCAGGGCATTGAGTGAAGATTATGTTTTTATAGTATGATGCCTGATTGCAGTCAAATGATAACCTCTGCCATCTTCCTAATATGACCTCGCATATGATGGGATCTAGGTGTCAGCCAGGACATGTAAAAGAAAGAATAATGTGGATGGGAAATTTTCTAAGGCTGCTGTATAACTTTCTGAGGTCCATTTGCAGATTTATCCAATATTAAGGATTAGAATAATAGAGTCAGCCTATTGCTTGATTTTTTGATAACAACATTGGCATTTGGAATGAAATCAATCATGTCACCTTCATGCACAGATATCTATGACCTTCTAACATTGAGATTGCAAGACATTGACCCTAGTGACCATTTCAGCTCTATTCATGAGTGGTGGTTTTGGGGTTTGATGGACCTCTTTATAACAATACTAAGAGGCTAAGAGTATGGTTGTGTTATTATTATTGCACCATTACTCAAGACTTGAAAGGATAGAAGCATGACTTAACTGCACTAGATCCGAATGTGTTATACTCATAAAAAATATTGAAGAATTGATGGAAGCCTATAATTTTCTATGTGCTCCATAAATAATTTTGCCTGATCTACCTCTAAGATTAGCAGTCTACCCAGTAGTCATAATACGTGGCATAGCTTTTAGGACCATTCTTAAACTTCTAAGATGAGTTAGTTCAATCCAGCTTAAAACTCAAAATTTAGTGCCTGGTCTTTGCTTCTCTAAAGAATTCAGTAACCTGCTTGATTCTTGGAGGGATATGAAATTGATAGTAATATCAAACATGTTTGCCTTTTCTTCCAATCTTATGTCAGCTTGAAAAGCAGTCAAGTTCATAACTGGTACCAAGTTCCTCCTTAAGAACTTCAGTCTTCTATTGACATTCTGCTTCAAGCTCCTTAATTCTGTCATCAAATCGTACCAAGATGTTGAAGTTATGTTACTATCAGCATCAAAGAACTATTTATAGCTGATGAATTCTGATCTTTGTTACCATTCTGCTTTTATATACTTTGTTTATTGCAATGCTGCAACGATTGAAGATCAGCTTTTGGTGGTTTCAGGTTCTTGGAAATGCCAAAGGTGCCGTTGCAGTGGTTGTCTCAATTCTAATATTTAAGAACCCTGTGACAGTGACCGGGATGCTTGGCTACACCGTCACAGTAATTGGAGTTATTCTCTACGGTGAAGCAAAGAAACGTAACAAGTGATTGTCCTCAGAAACAACCATCAGGTGCGTTTTTGTTCCTTGTTAGTGGTTGCAGTGGCATTGGATTAACTGAAGTGGGAGGTTGGTTAGCTCATGTGTGACACTCATGCATCCTGTCTGCACCTGATTCTTGTCTTTCCTTGTTAGTGGTTGCAGCGGCATTGGATTAACTGAAGCTGGAGTTTGGTTAGCTCATGCACGCCACTCATGCATCCTGTCTGCACCTGATTCTTTTGTCTGAAGCCTGGAAACATTCCCATCTTAACACCGAAGACCAGTTAGCAAATAGGGATAGAAAGTGCCAACAACTAATTGGCTTCATTTATTTTGGGAGTTGCATTCTTTTCTAAATCATTTTGATTGAGGTTCCAATGAACAGAACTCTTTGTGAGAGGATCATGTTCCATTTTACTCGTGTACTTTAATGAGTTACATTCTTTACGATTACTAACAGTTCACTTCTAAGAGGATCATAGGCGTATTTTTTTTGTTAATTGATGTATCGTTTAACATCTTTCATCATACATCAGACAACAAAAATGCCTATATTTGTTCATTTTTTTGGTGTTGGATAATGTCATGCTTCTTTTTCTTGGTCTACCAAGCCAAAGATGGCATTGTTTATCATAGACTTGTGCCTTGAGGAAACCTTAGTGAAGTCTAACCACAAATCTGTTTGACTAGCCTTCTAAGTTTTAAATCTACCTGATATAGATGGAAAGATTTGATGTCATGTGCTGCTCGCAGATATTGCACCTATCTATATCTTTATAAGCTTCACATATTCCATATCGATCATGCTTTTTCAAACTTGAACTTGTAGATGTTTAGATGTAGTCATCAGGAGGGATAAAATAGAGGGCCACCAACCTTTGTTTACTGTATCTAAATTAACTTCTCAAGTAGCAGTTTTGTAGGATGTGAAATTTGATTTGCTAATGCAGTTATAACAAGTGAATAGCAATCATAGGCCCAGTTCTCTTAAGCCAATATGAGCCTCACCTCTAGTGATTTAATTGTTAGCCAACAATTTGCCTTATCGTTAGTCATCTTGATCACTACATTTTATCTGTCAGATAAATAATAACTTATATGCATTCTAATAATTCCATAAATCACAGATAAACCTTGACTATCCCGACGAAGTTCAAGGTCACTAATATTTGAGAGCAATCGCTCAAAGTATGGGCCTTTCAGTCTTGATCAGGGAGTGTGTTTCTCATTCCCGATAAGTGGTCACAAGGTTGCGGGATTTCATGGTAATGCAGGCTGGTACCTTGATTCCGTTGGATTTTACCTGAAGCAGGTGAGGAGTCCCAGTCTGTCAAAAGCTTTGGTTCCATTTCAAAGTCTAGCAGCCAGCATGGAGGGGACTGCTAGTCAGGGATATGATATAGTTCTTGTAGTAAGAGGAAGGGGGCAAAACTTTACAGTTCTGTCAAACACAAACACAAGGGAGCTGGCATGGCCTTCCCAGGACTATAGAGCTCTAGATCTGAAGAATAAGGTATGATATCCTAACTGAATTATATTGCTTTTAACATTGTCAATTAGATAGAGCTAAAGATAGATGTTCATTTTGATGAATGATTTTATAGTTTTTGAGCACTCATTCTTGTGCACATCAGCATACATTTTCAAATTGTAAGCAATTTGAAAATGTATGCTGATGTGGGATCAAATTCTTTTTAGTATGTATGTTGCCAGCAAAGAAAGACATTTTTATGAACTAGATTCTGATATATATATATATATATATATATATATATATATATATATATATATATATATGTTACTCTTTTAGATGATATCCTTCCTGAGCTATGCTACTTCAGAAAAGGATCCTCAACCACAGGAGGTCCCTGGGGTGGAAGCGGTGGAACAATATTTGATGATGGTGTGTACACAGGTGTTTGACAAATCAATTTAACACACAGAGTTAGTATCACATTGTTAAAGGTTCTATATGATAGATATGGTCAGGCAGTGTGGGGAAACAGGCATGGGGGCAGTGGAGGAATCAAAACTGACAAGGTAAACACCATGCAGTTTATTGCAATGACTTATGTTGGGTGTAAAGCCTGACATATATGTATATTTCTCTGCAGATAGCTTTCAAATTTCCATTTGAGTTCCTACCACATATAACTGGTTACTTTGGAATGACTATGCTCATGGGACCAACTGCAGTGAAGTCCCTCATGTCTCACACAACAAAGAGGGATTATGGACACTACGGGGACGAGCAGGGAACATTCTTCTCCTCTTGGTCGATGGGATGATCATTGGCTTTCATGGTAGAAGTGGATGGTATATTGACAGTGTCAGTGTTCATGCTCTGAAAGGGAAGGTGCCATCAACATATGGTCACGCCAATGACTCAAAAAGATGTCTATCCTAGCTGGTCTGGAAAACCAGTTGATTCAACAAAGGAGATTGCAGAAGAGGTAACCTATTTCTGCTGAAGTCACTCCCGTTTGTATGCTTTTAACAGCTGTTAATGTGTGATTGCTATGCTGCAAAGCTTGATATGGATCCATTTCTATAAGCATGAAGTCTCCATCTATAGAAATGAGATTGAGGCAATGTTGACTATTTAGTGCACTTTTGAGGTGTAAGTAATCTGTCTGTTCTAACAATTTGTGTCTTGTGCACATCATTTTCTTCTTGCAGCCTGTTACACGACAGTCTCTGATGCATGTATTTACTCTTGACCATCTTGTCAATTATTATTAGTCGAAGATTCAGTCCCTGGAATAAAAAGCCCAAATAGTATCTGCAACAATACGTAAGGAGTGACATTATGGTTACATCTAAGCATGGTCACTGACACTCTCTGACTAACACCGTAATTGGTTAATTTGCTTACAGAGTATGTAGCCACTAAATATTTCTTTAGTTGGAATCAGAACACCTTTCTTTTTTTTAGGAGAGCAATCAACTCAATTTTATTGAAACCGAAATAGTATAAACAGTTGAAGAAAAAATTATAGGTTTCTCCATGTTAACCCTTTGTGAACACAACATCTTTCAGGTTACATATGGTCTGATCAAAGAACCAACCCCATCTAGACCAGGACCTTGGGGTGGTGATGGAGGTAAACCATGGGATGATGGAGTTTATTCAGGAGCCAAGCAAGTTCATATCACAAGGGGAGATGCCATAAACTCTGTGCAGATTGAATACGATAGGAGTGGTCAGTCTGTTTGGTCTGCAAGACATGGAAGCAGCGGAGAGACCTCGCACCAGGTAATAAAAGGGTATGCATCGGTACTAGATTCTCTAAACCTCTGCTCTCCTTTCCTGCACGACTGCTATAAACACTGACAACTTCATGCCAGTGACTGATTTTTCCATGGTTTTTGCAGGTCAAAATTGACTATCCCAATGAGATCCTTAATTGTACAAGTGGATATACTGCACCATCAACCATGGCAACAGGCTCAAGATCGTAAAATCTCTCACATTTCACACCACCAGGGGGAAGTATGGAGCATTCGGTGTAGAGGTTGGCACCTATTTCACTTCCACTACAACCGAAGGGAAGGCCGTCTGCTTTCATGGCAGGAGTGGACTGTCTTTGGATGCCATTGGCGTTCACATGCAGCGATGGCTGGGGGAGAAGAAGCCCACCACTAAATCCATGCTCTCCAAGTATGTCTTCTTATTGCTTACATTGCATGCACGCACAGGAAAATGGACAATCTTCACCTGACGGACCTATGCTCTGTACAGCACTGAAACTTATATACTTGAGAAGATACATACATGAAACTTATCAAAGCTTCATACAAATCTATTCGGACAGGCCGTACCAGCAACTGGTGTCATATGCTTGGAAATAGAATCTCAATAAAATCTCTTTGTTGATGGTAGAACTCTCTGGTATGCTCCAGTGTGTTGTTTAATCTGCACGAGTTAGATCAAAATATCTTGTGTTTGCAAAAATTATGCAAGTTCGTACTTCCAAAGTACAGATCCTCAGCTCTGAAGATATATTTTTGTATATTAGCACATTTCGGTGCCAGAGGCCTTCTGCCACCATAACCTGAAACACCAAAGTGTTTGACATTGCCCAGTTTGCATTGAAATGGGCCTTCTGTACGTGTAGTTTCCATGTTTGATTTGTTTATCGACTCAATCTTTTGTTGCTTGTTTTCTCAGCAATGGATCATTTGTGCATATTATGGTTTAGAGGGTACTAAATATATATATATATATATATATATATATATATATATATATATATATATATATATATATATATATATATATATATTCTGGGGCATGCATGTAAAACATCGTGGGTCCAGCTATACTATTTTTTTTGGCCAACATGGATTGTTCACAGCCATAGAGAAATGAAGCATGGAATCATTCCTAAGTCTGCATTCAGATCACCTGACCAATGGCTTCAATTTCAATGGTGACAACTTTGGTTGGTACAGTTAATCTCAGCAAATAGAAAAGTAAAGCTTTGACTTTTCCTATGCCAAACTAGTGAAAATAACACTAAACCAATAATTGCTAGCAACAAAAACTCACGAAAACCATGTCAACTGTGATCAGAAACGGACACGCTGATATCAATGCATGCGCTATATTGGTGTCCTCATAGCTGGAAAGAACAAAAAACCATAATGGTTGAATGTTAAAGGGATAAACTTTGAATGCTTCAACTCATATGCGCCATCGAGAGTGACAATAGGTTCAGTGTTTCCTTCTGTTCATTGGCTGATTAGACCAGCATGCGCCCACAGATTCATCCACAAAACCATGTGGTATTCCTCCAGTCTTCTTCGACTAGTGGAGAGCATGAATACCGACTGTTTTCCAAGTTGATTATTGATTCAATATAAAAGTAGTGCTTCCCAGTTGGATGCTCTTACACCCTTTCCGATTGGCTTTCCTCTCCAAGAGGCTGAACTGTGACAAGACTTCCTTCCGAAGCTGAGAAGCCCCCCTGAGAGAAGTAAGGAAGAAGATGGCGGCAGAAGGGAGTCGCACGGTGGGGATCGGGATGGACTACTCACCGACGAGCAAAGTGGCAGTCCGATGGGCCGTCGACAACCTCGTCTGCGCCGGCGACCATGTCGTGCTGATCCATGTCCTGTCCAAGTCTGATCACCACACGGAGAAGCAGCTTTGGGAAGAACATGGATCACGTACGTCTCTCCCCCTGCCCCGATCTCCTCTCTCGTATGCATCTATGAACGAAAACTTCCTTGTGTTGACTCGTTTCATCCTCTAGCTCTGATTCCTCTTGGTGAATTTGAGGACATGAACCTGACGGTGCGATATGGGATCAGCCCGGACGGCGAGGTCTTGGATATCCTGCACACTGCATCCGAGACCAAAGGGGTATTATTGTATACTCGTTCCGGTCCAAGAACCGCCGAGCAAAATCCAGTCGAACGATCTGCAGCTATAACACACGGCTCATCTTCCGCAGGTGAAGGTGGTCTCGAAGATCTACTGGGGCGATCCGAGGGAGAAGATCTGTGATGCAGTGGAGGAACTGAAGCTGGACTCACTCGTGGTCGGGAGCAGGGGCTTAGGAGCCATTAAAAGGTAGATTGCTCGCTTCTTCGTTTACAAGCTTTAATCCTCTCCAAATCTCTGAGCCGGTGATCACTGATGCAGAGTGCTGCTCGGGAGCGTTAGCAACTACGTCGTCGTCCACGCGACCTGCCCGGTCACGGTTGTGAAGTCGAATGCCTGATTCGCTGTGGCGTTCTCCCTAAGACAAACCTGTTTGCTTGCTTTGGTGGAAGAACATTTAGCTCCTCATGCTTTACTTGCTTTCTTTGGAGAATAAGCTTCAGTGAGCAAATATTACCGATTTAATGGATGTGTTTCTTGGATTGTCTTAATCGTATTCATCATTCTCATGCAATACCAGAATAGAAATGCTACAGAAATATCCTTACAGAACTTATTGGAAGCCTCAATTCTTCGGGCTGCTGCCTTAAGCCCGGCATCACATATAACGCCAAGAGAAGTATGATTGTTGTATGCCTGCGACAAGTTGACTTTTTTGTTTGACTTGTAGTCTTCTGGAGAAGCTGTCTGATACATGGTTGTGATGACTGTGTGCATAATCTAAAACCGATCATCCGATGACATTACAGGAGATTACAGAGGATCTTTGTGTTGTCTGTGGATAGAGCTTGGCAGTAGGTAGGCATGCTAATTTGGATCATGTCTTAATGACTTCAACTTCAAACTTGTAGATAGAATGAATGTGTATTGATGTATATCTAAGTGAATACATATATATATATATATATATATATATATATATATATATATATATATATATTCCCTAAATAAGAGTTTGTATTAAAAGTGAATGTATAATTCAACATCCATTTGTTAATATGATGACACAAGTTTTGACTTTGCACACCTCAAGTGGGTCCCTGACCAACCTCCGCCGTTGGATTGCCACGTGGAAGCACGGGAACGCATCTAGTGTTTGGTTATGGAATGGGCCCGTCTAAATAGCGTTTTTGTTTCCATTATTATTACTTATCGTTATTCCTTCCCGTCTTCTCAGTTTACCGCCTTCATCTCCAGTTTGAAACCATAACATAACCGAAGCCCATTTGGAAACTTCCCTCTTTCTCGCTCTCCTCCTCTGCTCCTTCGCAAACGATGTCGTCTCCTGGCTGAAACCCTAGCTCTGCTTCGCTTGTTGGAGTTCTTGGCGGACGAGGCTTTGTTCGTCTCCCTCAGGGTGACTGATTCCGTTCGGTGGTTCTTCGCAATTTCGTTTTGTTGTTTTCTTTAATTGCGATCCTCTCTGATGTTTGATTCGATCGGGCGGTGCGTTCTTGAACCCCTTTGCTTCAGTTCTCGAAGCAGCTTTCGCCCGAGGAAGCGAATTCTCGTGGAAGAGATCGCCTCTTGGGGTTCTTGGAGGCGGCTTTGCCGAACCGCCACCACTTTATGAAAAGCCTTCTTTTGCTTCTGTGGGTATTGATGCATCTTTATCTGTTGTTCTCCTTGATTTCGACCCAGTCGGAAGATTCACTTTCGTTGCTCCGTGTGTTCTTGAATCGTTTTGCTTCATTTCTTGATGGACCATCGGGGTTGAATTCGGGTTCTTTAGTGAACGATCGACCAACGCTTTGATCGGTGTAGCAAAATTAAAATTTGTTCTCTTCCTTCCAGTTTTTTTCTTGAATTTTTATTGTTTTGTCTTCGGTTTCGATGGTTTACGATGGGTTTCTTGCAGGTCGGCGACGAGGAGCTGCTCCGAAGATGAACGACCTTATGACCAAGTCTTTCATGAGTTACGTGGAACTCAAGAAGCAGGCGCTGAAGGATCTCGAGGCCGGGGCGGATGACCCACCGAAAGTCGAGGCGGCGGCCGGCGGTCTCACCCGCATGGAAGAAGAGAACCTTGCTCGCTTCTTCAGCGAGATCGGCGGGATCCAGTCCGAGATGGACGACGTCTCCAGCCTCCTCGTCGATCTCCGCTTCCTGAACGAGGAGTCCAAGTCCGCCCACAGCGCCAAACTCCTCCGCGGCCTGCGGGATCGCATGGACGCCGACGTGGTGGCCGTCCTCCGCAAGGCCAAGGCCATCAAGGTCCGGCTGGAGTCCCTCGACCGCTCCAACGCCGCCAACCGTGGTGTGGCGGCGTGCTTCACCGAGGGCAGTCCCGTGGACCGGACACGGGTGTCGGTGACCAATGGCTTGCGGACCAAGCTTAGGGAGACGATGAATGGGTTTCAGCTGTTGCGGGAGCGCATAGTTTCCGATCACAGAGAGGGCCTGAAGCGGAGGTACCTCAACGCCACGGGCGAGGCCGCGACCGAGGAGGCGATCGACAAGATGCTCTCAGGGGCCAGCCAAGTCGGGCTCCTGGACAACAAGGGCGAAGTGGACTTGGAGGTATTGGAGAGGCAGAAGGCGGTGAGCGACATACAGAGGAGCTTGATGCAGCTGCATCAGGTCTTCCTCGACATGGCGGTCATGATGGAAGGGCAGGAGGATCAACTGAACGACATCGAGGAGAATGTGGCCCGGGCGAAGGATTACATCAGTGGGGGAACCGACCGCCTCGTCTCTGCCAATGCAATGAGGAAGAGGAACAAGAAGTGCGCTTGCTTGGTTTGTGCTCTGCTGCTGGTTGTCATCTCGGTTTGCTTGGTTCTTATACTCACGGATCCTTAAACACACGCCCATGAATTCGAGGATGCTGATAGTATAGATTGGTCGGTACGTTTTGCTTTACCTTTTGCTTTTTGTGCTTGTCTTTTTCTCATTCTTGCGGAAGACCTTTCGTTATCCAAATTGCAGAGGAACTGTAATAACCTGAGTCACGTGAATGCGATGGCTGATGCTTATGACTGTGGAACATGATGAACTTACACGGATGTAAGATAAGTAGTTGTTGTTATTTTGTTAGGTGTTCAAGTTCTTTATGGATTTGGTGACATAATCTTGTTTGAAACACAATCTAGAATCTATGAGTGAGAAATCTCTCAAGGCAAAGAGAGCTTTGAAGAATTAGGGACAAAGATATGGTAATAGAAGACATCGCAAAGCAGACATTAGCCACAGATAAAAGAGTACGAGGTATGCTTTATTCGGAAGTATCGGTATGGGAAAGACTCAGGACTTGTGGATACAATTATAGTTAATTTATTATGGAAGGACTCAGAACTTAATTGCAGAGAAATGTTTTCTCACAGGTCGTGTAAATGGATAATGTAATTATGTGCATGTTTTATATGGGAGAAGAAAGCTTTGGTACCAAAAGAATAAATAAAATATAATATATATCTGATTTGGGTTAGGATATCTCTTGGAAAGGTAATGAATGTAAGTATATATATAGTGTGTTAAGGAAAATAGAGAATCTTCAAAACTCATGACTATTATTGAATATTAAAATTTATAAACTTTTAGACTCTTGATGATCTCTGGCCCTCTCTACTTTTATCTCTGACTTTCAAATTATATATTTAAAATATTATATTAACTTTATATACATATATTTAAATATATATATATATATATATATATTAATATATACATCAATCCTAACAAAATATTAATATATTTTTAGTTATTCATCAACTGTTTAATTTAAATGATCCCATAATTATTAGTTACAGATTTTATAGGATTTTCTTGCTAAGACCGAGTCTAGTAAACGATAATGATGTTTTGTGATTTCAAAATTGACTAAGTAATAGTTTAGGACGATCTTATATTAATTAATGATGATGGGATTGCGTGCTCTCAGAGACAACCAAAAAAACAAAGGAAAAGAAGATGACGACGCCACTGCGAGAAATTTGTCCTGCCATAGAACAACAACAGAAACAGAAACTTCATTGATCTAACGTCAAAACTATCTCCAAGATCGACAATTAATGAAATCGTAAGAACTGCCATTAAGTCATTCACCGTCGATTAATGAAATAGTGCATGATTATATAATTTTTTAAATAAATAACAAATAATAAAAAAATATATCGGATGAGATTTCGAATCTCTATCATTTAATAAGTAAATTTAGTATTTAAGATATAAAATATATATTAAAATTTTATAATATATCATAATTAGATAAATATTTAAAATATATTAGATGGATTGCGATCTCACTTTTAGGTCTCGACATCCTGCGGCTCTGACAGCACCCCTATTTGAAGCAATCAACCGTCCATATTTATTGACTTAGGATCCACGAGGTCAACGACCAGATAACAAAAAATAACGGACGTCGGTTCGCTTGCGAGTGAAGCGTTTCGGCAACCGGGGGGGGCGGCACGTGGTCGCAAGTATTCCAGACCGGCTCATCTGACGCGTACTTGAATGTGAGCGGGGCCCATCGGGGTGGCCCTCGTCTTCGTCGTTTCCTTTTATTTTTATTTATTTATTCTGATTTCTTTTTCCTACTCCCCCGAGTCAAGTCCACCGGCGAGAGACTTCAATAAAGACGGCAGAGACTCGACGAAGGGCCCTCCATCGATACAGCCAAAGCGCCAGTGATAGCCCTTTCGATCATTTTAATTTGGAGAGATTCTTTATATTTTCCTCCGTTACCACGAAGAAACACGCGATGCTTCCTCCCGACTCGGCCTTTTCACTCTCCCCCTTCCTCACCCGCGGTGAAACTTTCCGTCCCACATCCGGCGCGTCGAAGATGGTGCCTCTTGCCACTGGTGTGGGAAAACGCCGCCAGGTTTCGCTGTTTCCTTGATGTGAGGGAGCCGATCGGAGGCTGGAGTGCGCCGGTCAGTCTCTGCTGCTGCTCGGTTGTTGTGATCTTCGTCGCATGAATCCCGCAATAATTTCGGATCTTTTGTTGTCGCTCCGCTGCTTCTTCGGTTGAGGTTTTGGGCGAGGGAGTTGTTTCCTCGGCAAAAGGTAGGATTTGGAAGCAGTTTTTCGCTCAAATTGTGTTGCTGCTTCTTGGGATAGACAGGATGATGGCCCTCTTTCGGGCAGTGGTTTTTCAACCGTTTCCTCAATATTTTGACAGGATTTTCTTTGAATCAAGAGATTTGCTCGAATATTTTGTCTTGTACACCTGAACTGAAACCTAAAGTACTTAGCACGTATACTTAAAACTTCTGTGAATTTCTTTGTTCTCATGCGAAAACATTTGAGTATTGGTGCAAACTGAATGTTTTGATTCATTACTTTTTGCCCTTCCTTTTGAATAGCCTTATCGACGCTATTGTCGGTTAAACGTCTCACTTGTGTTGAGGACGTCTTCTCGATCGAAACCTTGTCTGAGTTTATTTGCTTTTCCACTGCCTTGCTGGCTGATATGCATCTTTTCTTTTACTTTAGAATGAATTATGAAACAGTCAAATCGTATGTTTCTGGGTTATTCTGGCTATAGACCAATTTCATCTTAAGTTGTTTGTTCTTTGTTTTTTTTTACCCGTTCCAGTTTGTTTTGAAATAGAATACAAGTGAGACTAGCAACAAAATCACATGTTCTTGCTGGAAGACAAAAACATTCATGAACGAATGATCACCTAAACTCTCTACTGGTACTAAGAATGTTTAAGGTTCTAAGATTAGTCTGTTACGTTCATACTTAGATGTTGACTTGCACATGATCTTGCTGGAAGACAAAAGCCTTCATCAATGAATGATCACCTAAACCCTCTACTGGCACTAAAGAATGTTTAAGGTTCTCAGATTAGTCTGTTCTTGCTGGAAGACAAAAACTTTCATCAATGAACGATCACCTAAACTCTCTACTGCTACTAAGAATGGTTAAGGTTCTAAGATTAGTCTGTTACATCCATACTTAGATGTTGACTTGCACTTTTACATAAATATGATTACCATGTTCTTAAGAACTAAGTCCCCAAAAAGAAAAAAGATTATATGTTAGTTAATAGAACAAAAATAACCATGTCCCAGAGTGTCACTCAACATTACATAAGAGAAGAGGGAACAGTCCCTTGCCAAACAACTTCAAACTTGCTAACTCTGGCCAAGTTAGTTTCCTTGTTCCCTTCTCTAAAGGTACAAACAATAGATAAATCAGTAAAAATTCCTCAGCAAGCTCAAAATACTCCTAATTATTTCAAGAATTAACCAGCGAGGGGCACATTGACCATTAATAATGTCAATTAAGCACTTGGAATCAGATTCCACCAAAATCCTTTACACTCCCTTGTTTGATGCCCTCCTAGGTCCCTCCACAATGGCAGTAGCTTCGCAGTATAAAATATCTGGTTAGGAAAATACCTGCACCTAGCAAAAAATAGTGTTACTACACTCATTCCTTAAGAGAGGAATTAGGTTTCAATTCTCAAGAATCTCTTGCTTCAATCTACATAGTGTATGCTTGTAAGAAAGAATGCCTGTAATCTAAAAAGTTGTAGCTAATTGGTGTTACCAAAGAAAAAACTCCAAAATCTATGGTCAAATATTATTTTACCTTGTATATATTAATTTTTTGATATAGAATTTGCCCTACCTATGAGTTTTAGTTGCATTGTTTCTAGTTATATTGGTGTTCCAGATGTTTTAAGTTTTAAAGAGATTGGAAGATTGCTAACAAAATACTTAAGAATGTGAAGAAATTAACAATGTAAATCAATCTTCAAATATTTTTACTCTCCATGGCATCATTTTACATGATAATTTTGCATACTCTTTTGCTTCTTTGCTATGAAATTAATACAATATTACTAGGTAACCTAGGTGGTATGATCATTGCTGTTGAGTTCAAATGCTTGAACTCTACTTCATAAAGAAAAAAAAGGAAGAAACACTATGATGCAAACCTTAAATGAAAAAGAAAGAAATATTACAAGTCATCTATGTATTCTTCTATTGTGATAATATCATTTGATATAGCATATATAACAAACGTTTCACACTTGAAGATAACACATGGATTATGGAACTCATTACTTAGAAATCAAACTTAATGCTACTTAAACGTTAGGAAACAATTTGTTTGTTGTCTTATAGCCATTTGATTATTTCACAAGAAACAAATATTGGAGTACCATTAGCTTAGTTAATTCTTTCCCATATGTGCTAATACTTCTTTCACATATATTGATGTTTGAATCACAATAACTGAAATCTAGTCTGTAAGCTCAAAATCTAATGAAATAAATATAGAAAAATGATAAAAAGGGGTGGTTTTGTTGCATGAGACTTCTACGAATCTAGTGTCGTGTGTGGTTCAATGTAAGGATTGCCTTTTCAGGTATTGGACCCGTTTCAACAATCTGTTGGACCGGTATGTACCAGCATACTGACATGGTATGCCGGTGTCAGTGTACCAATGTTTCGACGAGGAAGAAAAAAAGGGTGAAGAGGAGGGGACGGTGGAGGAACAAAGGAGGACGGGGGAAGGAAGAAGGAGGAAGAGGAAGCGGTGGAGGAAGAAGAAGAAGGAAGAAGAGGAGGAGGAGGAGTAGCGGTAGCATACTTGGGAAGCAGCAACAGTGGTAGTATCAGCATCGCAGCGGCAATGGAAAAATTAACTGATTTCTTCTTCTTGATGCTGTTGAACGTATATCAATATAGATCTTCCAGAAATTAATTGACTTGGTAACATAAGAACACATGTAGAGATGAATCTTGGTCAAGCACATAAAGCAACTTTAACTCTGATGTTTCCATGGTGTCTACTGGACAATGTATTAATCTAGTTTTATAAGAGGTTACTTGCTATATTTAACGCATGTATTCTACTCGACAATTTGGAATGGCTTATAGTTTATCAGGAGCTTTCTATTAGTATAGTGTTTTTTTTTTTCTTTTGCACTAAGCCCTTGTGGTGGGTGGGTGGTGACTATCTGGAAAGAAGAGAAAATTGATTCATAGAAAAAAATCTTGGACAAAATATTTCTAAAAATGAACTCTTTTACTAGAAGGTCGTTTTTGTTTCAGGTTTAATTTATTTTACTAAAATGTTGTTTTTGATTCAGGTTTAGTCATAAAAAATGGCTGAACATGAGAAAGATTATGTTCCGATGCTATCAGGCAATATAGAGATGCGAAGATTTACTGCTAGGAGTGCATCAATGTCTGTGCCACCAAATGCATCTTATGATGGTGAAGATTCTTTGGTGTTTCATACTGGTCCTCTGCGTACCCAGAGGACAACAGAGTATGGAGTTGCAGTTGGCCCTTTAAGTAGGAACAGAAAACCAGAAAATCATTGGACTGGACATGGCAAACTGCACAACAGATCCCAAGCTGTTATGCCAGAAGTATTGGGTGGAGGGGCCTTTCCAGATACTAACTATGTGACGAGAAATGAACATCTGCTGATGTCTGGACCTTTGGGTTTATGCAATAACCCTGACTGCACTGAATGCCCTGCAGTTTATAAAGCCAAAAGAAGTCACCAAAAAAGTTCAGTTTCTCTGGAAAAGAAGGTACACTTTTTGCTCTTGCACACATGTTCTAGTAACCTTTGTTCTCCTGTCTGATATAGGTCATTATGAATCTATGATGTTCAAATTTGTCTGTGCAGTTGCAAGTTTACTATATAAATATTATTACATAATAGCTGCTTATAGTCATACGTATATTATATATCAATATAATTAGTGAAAATACATTTCTTTTCTAAAGTCGATCATATAGATATTTCAAGACTCTAAGATAGACTTTTTTTTAACGATAAAAACATATGCAAGTCTTTTCTTCTCTCTATACCTTTCCATCGATTGCCTAAATAAGTAAATAGCCTCTATGGTTGATCTTCAGTGCATAAAACCAAAATGATTTTTGGATATTTTCATTTCACATCTTATTGTACCTCTGATCATCCTTTCCGAAAGTTTCATGGTATAATTCATTTCTTGTTTTCGCTATAACTTGAATATCCTTGGATAGTTTTCTTATTCTTATAAATTGATACTGAAAAGCTTCTCATGCATTCATTAGAGTCTTTCTTAACCTTACAACTTGTTAAATAAATTAGTCAACTGAATCATCCTGTATATCCTACACTCTTCTGAACTAGTGCTATTAGGTTCCACACTCTTACTTATTTTCATTTTTTCTTAAATATTTTTATTTGCTTTAATTTTATGAATAGATCTATGATAACTAAACCTTTCACCATTGTTTATCTCTAAAATTAAGTTGTATATTCATCAAATAAATTATAATAATGGCTTCTCCATCTTCCACATCATTAACAAGTATCTTTTGATCTGTACCCTTCTTCTATGGTACTTAATTCCTCAATTATCACAAATACGTGGTGGAAAATAATTGCAAACAATTTTTCTAGTATGAATCGGCAGCTTCCTGTTTGCTGTAAAGATTTGTCGTTGCCAGTATTAAGTTTGTTGTTGCTCCAATAACCCCTAGTGCTGTTTTTGTACTATGTTTTTTGGGATTATTTTTGATGATATTACATTAGATAATTTAGTCTATATAATGGAGTCATAAATATTGAACTGACATAATTTTTATGATTTCTGTGGCTTACAGCTTCATAACATTCTCTATGGGGATGATGATAGATGGGTTAAGAAATGGATATCTGGTCTCAATTCATATTTCCCAATCATGAATCCTCATACAAAAGTTGTTCAACAGTGGAACAAATTTTTTGTCATATCTTGCTTAATTGCAATTTTCATCGATCCATTGTTTTTCTTCCTTTTGTCTGTTCAGAAGGTATGTTATCACCTATTTTAATCTGTATCATGATAATTTTTGTTGTCATACCAGGTCACATTTAAATGCAAAAGATATTGCTATTCTAGTTTTTTGATTAGTTTATGGTATCATAAATTAATGGTTTTCGAGTTTCGTAATTATAATTAATTCTCATAAAACTAATAAGCGGAAATGTTGGATAAGTCCATGGGACAAAGTTTTGCTGTCTATATAATAATGATAATTAACTCTAGAAACTAAACTGCATTATCTTTTAGTTATTCGGATTCAATTTCTGTGAAACCTTTATCACCTTGTTTGGGTGTACAGTTCTATATGGATGTTAAAAAGAATGTCTGAAAATGTTGAATTTGAGAAAATCAAGAACAATTGTAATCAATTACAATTTGGAAAGATCATTCTAGATGATGCATCGTGGACCGTGTCCTCAATACGTCAATGGCAATACATGTATTACCTGCATTTTCTGAGTTTGGATTGTGGGTTTGGTAATAAAGCCCATGGCAGTTGATTGTGTGTTTTATATGTTTCTTTTCAATCTAGACTACTAAGTTCGTAATGCCAAAGGATATTTGGCCCTTTAATCTAGGTAAAATATCCTAAGATTGAACAAGTAATGGCTCTACTAAAGAACTAAACTCATATAACAATAAGCGAAACTGATTAAGGTCTTGAATGATGAGCACCAGATGTATTCTCTAATGGGGACTTCTAGAAAGGGTTATGTTGTTTATTTTTGTAGGGTTACTCAAGGATGAGAAACTAAATTCTGTCTACTATATAAGAAACTTGATGGAATTGCAAGACGGACATTAATTGACAGAAGCAAGTTATTTAAATGAATAGAAAAGAAGATTTGGTTTCATGTTAATTGTGGGTTTGAACTTTGAACAAAAAGTGGCATGCTTGGGTATGTCAGTGAACAAAATCAAATTATTTTTAGTGTGTTAATTGATGCACGGGCAACAGATCTTTTTCATATTGAGACATAGTAGTGAGTAACGAGTGCTAGCATGCAAAACGTTGAGGTATACTCTAATTTTGCACACCATGAGGTAACTATGTAATCAATCTGAGTTGTTGGAGTGGCTTATTCTTTGTTGTACAAGATCATAATGATACTGTTCAATTTACCTGTGAAGTTTTCTTATAAGTTAGTGCTTTGATGATGCTGTTTATTTTCTTGTGATAAACCATGTTGTTTCTTATGTCACTATTTATTCTTTTTGGAGAACTCTTAGAATTGTTCTCTTCCATTCAGTAAAAGAACTCATTTTGTGGTTATCTTATTTCATGCGAGCTCAGAACAACAGATACTAAATCCCAACTTTTTAACTTCCTTCTCTTTTTGAAACTTATTGACTACAAAGCTTCTTGTATTTGGTTACATGTCCTCTATTGTGTACATATTCATTGGATGTTGCCCCTTATTTTTGTGAAAGTTGCACTATATATGTTTTTTCGTTAATGCAGAACAACAAGTGTATAGTTTTTAACTGGTCCTTGGCAACAGCAATTGCAGTTGTGCGAAGTCTGACTGATTTCATTTACCTTCTGCACATCATACTTCAGGTAAAGCTTTAGGTACATGTTTCAGCTAGGAAACGTTTGGTTGCACTGTTAACTGTACGTGTTATGTTGTGGTGATTGGTGAAGTTGAAAAAAGATGAGGAAAATTAGAGCAACTTTTAAATATAATCCATCAATGATCAGCTACTTAATACTAATTGGTAAAACTTTCCATCAGATAATTGAGTTCCACTGGCTGGGTGAATACCTAACTATTGCACTCCTTTTAGCTTCTTATAATGCCAACGCCTGCCAATTATATAAATATCAGCACACTGGCACTCTTGTTTGCTGTTTAAATGTACTGCTCAGAGCAACTTCTTTCATCTGTCTGTGTTGAGTTGTTTTCCAGTGAGGTTATCTTTCAGTACTAGACTTGCCTTTTAAGTTATCATGATATTTCAAAAAATGTTATCATGATTTTGCCTAGAACTGTCTCAGGTCATAATTCTCACATTATCTTATGACTCTTTTGTAACAGGGAATACTCTCACAAATAGTGAATTATGAGTGCACTATTTGTCTGTAAAAATCAAACATTTTGAAGCATTTGACGAATTAAATGTATATGATTATGGATTTTCTTTGGTTGGTTAAGCTGTCAGATGATGTGATTTGCAAGTTTGTTTTTTCAAAAAAAAAAAAGCATGATGTTTTTTGGGCATTGCAGAATCAGCACTTGACAACTCAAAATTTACATATCCAGGAGTTTACAGTTTTCTTATTTGTCAGTGGTAGTGTTGTAATCAATGCCATTGGTTAATTGAGCAATATTGCTTGATTTATTTGTTTTCTGTAAATGGAGTCTGGTTTTAAATATTCCCTTTTAATTATAACGCAACTTCATTTTTTGTCACAAATTCAATCACTTCTTTTACCTATTCTATTGATTTATCTGCACAGTTTAGGCTTGCATATGTTGCTCCTGAATCTAGAGTGGTTGGCGCTGGGGATCTAGTTGATCAGCCAAAAAAAATTGTTCTTCATTATCTTCGTGGATACTTTTTATTGGATTTGTTTGTTGTGTTGCCGCTTCCTCAGGTATGGACTATTTTCATTTCTTTATCGTTCTTGATTAATTCCTTAAGTTCTGCAAGTGTATGTCTGGTCTGTAGAATGTCTGGCAACTAACAAATTATCTGAATTGCAATATACTTTTTAGATTGCTTTAGTTGAAAGACGGAAGGAAAGAGGTTCTTGATTGTGTTTGATGACATATTGGATGTATTGGTCACTCATTGGGACAAACTGAGCGGTGCATTGGGATTTGCATAAGGTAGTAGATTTGCCTGGTGGGATTAACCAAACCAGGTTGGTTCTCCAGGTTTGAGCACATAGCCAAAACATTGGGTTTGCGGGTGCGTTGAATCTGACTACACACTGGGCTGTTAAGTGAGGTGAGTGGGGTTTGTTGGGCTCAAGCGCAAAGCAAGGGCATTGGGTTTGTGAGTGCGTTGAGCCTAATGGCATGCTAAGAGGGGTTTCAGGCTAAATGTGGGTTAAGTCAGTTTTGATCATTCAGGTGGGGCATTGGATTGGGCTGGACTTAATTTCGTCGGTGGATGTTTGAGTGTAAGTCATACTAGACAAATTCAATCGCTGGGGCTATCATTAGGTTCATTGGGATGCCTAGTTCCCCATTTGAGGCTCCCAGTCTAAGGTGTCTTGTACAGAGCCCTTTGAGATGCTCGAGACTCATCTCGTCACCTGAGTGCCTAGGCAAGCACTCGAGCACCTTTTGACAACAGTGATATGAACTCTTCCATGTGGGTTGCCTGTAGGCATGTTCTCATGCCACAACATTGGTCATACCAAGTCTTTTATTCTTACTATGTTACACTGAAACATATAACTCAATATATGTACAAGCCATTCATTCTCATTTTTTATTATTTTATTTATGATCTTGAATAATACATATCAACATACCACCCAGTATATTGGTATTGTATCAGTTTGATAGATTACCAAAATCGGTGCCACAATGAAGGTATCAATTTTTGGTTAGGATGGTGCTCTTTGTTTTGTGCTATGTGTTCGACTGTTTCATTAGTTAGGACCAGAATTAAGAACTTTGGGTGTCTTATTAGAGCCAAAGAGATTGTACAAAAACCTAAAATTTTGGAATAAGGTAATCTAAGAAAAACATATGGAATGAAACTATAGTTGTATATAAGCAAGAATTTTCAGAGATCATTAAAATAGATCCTTTGGTTTGAGCTGCTATTCTCTGGCTTGCTAAATGCTATACTTTTCCTGTTTGGAAGTGAAGGGGACTTCAAGATAGGAAGGGTTGTCTGGATTTTCTGAATTCATCCAAGGATGGAAGTCTATTCTTCCTCTATTCTGTTGGTTTAGACTTGATTGTTTCCACAAACAAGGGTACAAGTATGGTTCTCTTTGGAAAGTATTCAAGCAGTCAGTCTGAACTTATTGATATTGGCCTTTAGATCTTAGAATAATGTTCATATCATGGCTTTGTGTGAAATCAATTCAGCTGCTTTTTCTGGGTAGTCCAGTTGTATAAATACATTAATATCAAAATGCTTCCTGGTTCTTGCAAATGTCGTTCATGCATGAACTACAGCTAACAAGTAACCATCCTGGTTTTCTTTCATCAAACTTTTATTTATAAATTTTATGCAGAAAAATGGCTTTGTTCTTGTAGTACTTTATGGACAGTTGGTCTTTATTATGGGTTTTATTTGATGTCTTTCTTTTGATGTGGTATAGGTAATGATATTAGCAGTAATACCAAATTATGTGGGATCATCAGAAGCAAATTATGCCAAAAATCTTTTACGTGTAACTGTCCTTCTTCAGTATATCCCAAGAATTATCAGATTTCTACCACTTCTTGGTGGGCAGTCAGCAAGTGGTTTCATCTTTGAGTCAGCATGGGCGAACTTCGTAATTAATCTTCTTATGTTTGCATTGGCTGGACATGTCGTGGGTTCATGTTGGTATCTGTTTGGCTTACAGGTTAGACTGGTGTTTCTGACATATTTGTCCATCAGATGGATATATCCTTAGTTATATGCCTTTTCCAAAGCTGTCTTGAGTTTCATTTTTTTTAGTTTATGATTCTATTGCCCAAGAACTCCTATTTATATGGTCAGCGCAGTCTATTTAAGGTGCACATCTGCTAAACTTAGTATGACATAATCCGGATGCTGTTTAGCCCCTAGCCTTTAATATTAGCCTTGCTCTCTTTTCACTCTTTACCTGCTTTTACTAATGAATTAGCAGGTTTAAAGTTGAGATTCACTGGACATGGCAAATGACAAAAGTGTTTGCCAAATATCCTAAGAGTTTCTTAGTTCTTTATAACTATTGCTAGAGGGTGATGTTTGAGCTAAGCTTCTGGAATCCAAGATTTTATTAAAATCTAGAACTTTCGCATTAACATATTTGTCTTCTATTATGTCCTCAGAATAATTCTATGAGCGATATTATAGCTTTATTTGGATTATAGTTGTGAGTTCTGAATCTTAAGTACTTTGTCCATGAGCAAGCTATGTTTCTTTTTTGTTCTCATAACACTCCTCCTACACAAATGGTTGCTACATTCTTAAGCTATAATCTGGTACATTCTTTACCTGCATTCATCCCAACATTGGAGCAGTCCGTTGGACAGGTTGTTAATAATAGTTGCTATTTATTGGGTGTGATGGATCCAATCCGACTTCCCATTGGACATCTTTCCCAATGATGGTTGTCAATGATGGTTGCAATTTAAGTTCTCTCAAAATTCTGTTTCTTTGATATTTTCATGACCTATAATCAATTATACAATGAAAAACATAAATAAAAGTTTTATTTAGCCATAACATTCAATAATAAAAGCTTTAGAGTTAGCACACAACTTCATTCATGTGGCATATATTCAAATATTACATATATATATATATATATATATATATATATATATATATATATATATATATTCAATCATAAAAAGCTTTGTCTATGATATCCATGCCTTGTCATCCGATGCTGATATATCTATGTATATTCTGCCTAAATTCAAGTTGATCAAGCCTAGATTTGTGTGGATCCATCACACATCCTCGTAGATTTAGGATAGATTTGTAAGAAACTAATCTATATTTGCAAAGATCTAGGCAAACTCATGCAGATGGGACTCAGATACATGTAGTTTAGAGTCTTTAGACCATATCTATGTGAACCTGTGCTTGATTAATGTCTTTGTTAAATCTTAATGTTAAGTTGCTGACTGAATTTTGAAATAGTATATAGCAACTTCTAATGATGATCATATCTTAAATGTGGATGGATCAGAGTAAAAGACAACTGTAATCAAGGTGGATGTAGCCCAGTTGGATTGCTGAATTGGAGAGAAAGAGAGTGAAAGAGAGAGGAGTCAAAGTGAAAGATGAGTGAAAGATTTTCTCTGTGCCTTTGCTTGTGACCCAGTGAATGGTTTTTCAAGCATGTCGGTTTAGAATTTCAGGCATAGTGCTTAAACTTCAAATAAGATGGACTAACCACCAGGCGGTATGCTTACACACCCAGCATAAGGCCCGTCTTGGTCCTTACGATGATATTATTGGATCTTCTTATCGTTCCATGTACTAGTCCAAGTGGTATTTTAAAGTTAAACCATGACAGAGGTGTTGCCTCTGGTCAGCATCTTCTTTCAACACTCATATTTTACTTTTCTTGCCTTATTTAGGTGAATTGCTTATGAATTAAATGTATCATTCTGACTGTCTTAAGACTCATACTGTACTTTTGTCACCCTTGTTTCATGAATTGATTATCATAAGAACTTTTGGTTCATTGGGATCATTTATTTAGGAGGCAAATGTTCAGTTGAGAAAAGATGGAGCTCCTTGAATGGAAGGCATTTATTTTTTCACATAAAGTAATTTGAATTAGATTATAGATATCTAATGTATCAATATTTTCAATCTAGTCTTTCTATTCAGAATACTGACCCTGCCATTTCACATATCTTGATATGTTGGCATGGCCAGGCCAGCCGTATTTATGTCCTAGTACCCATTGGACTGTTCATACAAATGCCATGGGAAGGCAATTTGTCAGGATAGCTTTACCACCTTTGTATGTTATGATGATTTGTATTACTTAATTGATGGCTTACCATTTCTTAACTGTAAATAAGCTCTGCAAGCTGGTTTTCTGAAGGCATCAACATGTTCTTCATGTATCTATTTAGTTTTTGTTTTTCTTTAACAGTCTCGTTGTCCATGTTAATCATACTTAACTAATCCTTGATAAAACTTACAAGGTTTGCTTGCATAATGAGAAGTTAGAGATTCCACATAAAAAGAAATTTCTATGCAACACTTCCTTGCACCTTTTATCACGCTTAAATAGGTAGCCTATTGCACGAGGCTACCACCAATACAGGGTCGGTGAAGGGTCATTATTCACAGCCTTAGTGCCCTTTCGGGTAAGATGTGGCAATATGTTTTGGTCTTGGCATCTATGTAGACAAGATAGTGTAGAAAAATGTAATACAGTTTGCTTTAGTTATTTCCATATGTTTCTCACAACTATTGGTTATTTTCTTTATTTTCTATTCAATATTTTATAATTGTAAGAGCTTCTGCCATATATGCTATGGCTTTTAAGATATCTGTCCTGAATTCCTTGTTATAAATATTAACCATTATTTGAATGCAATTGCTATGTTATTTCCCATATATTTTTCTTATCAGAGAGTGAACCAATGTCTACAAGATACCTGCTCTGCAGCACCAAATAATTTTAATTGCAGCACATTAATTGATTGTGGACGTGGTCATGCTATTCAAAGTCATGCCAGACAACAATGGGTTGATGATAATGATTCTTCAGCTTGCTTTAACACTGATGGAGATTTTGATTATGGGATATACCAAAAAACTGTTTTGCTGACCACGAAGTCTAGTGCGGTGAAGAGATATATATACTCTCTTTTTTGGGGCTTTCAGGTACCAAAACACATGCATGCCAACAATAACTGTTCAATGATGCTAACTTGCTTGTAGCTGTCTGTTAGATGATATCTTGAATGTAAACAATAATTGTGCACTTTCTTGTTGGCATGCATCAATATTCAGTTATATAAAATTCGTTTATTTATACACAATATACAGATTGGGTAGTATTTGGTTCCTTTCTGCCATTGAGCTCTATTGAGGGCAAGAATAGCCTTTCTTGTACAGGATCTTGTAGCAGATCTACCAATAGCAGTTGGAAAAGGAAGGGAAGAAAAAGAAGTAGAAGGGAAAAAATAAAGAAAAAACATATGGTCTGTGATTGGATCCTTTTTTTCCTTGCTCACAATCAGGTGGAACTAACCAGTCAACGGTATGCGAGGCAAGTTTAAGGGTTGATGGTGGCATGACCCAAGTGGAAGATTGATTGAGATAGATAGGGATTAATAGAGATAGAGAGAGTTTTCTTTTATAGGTCTTTCATTGGGCATTGGCCAAAATTTTTAATATGTTGTTAGTCATAGTAGTTTAAAATTAGTCAGGTTTAATGCAGTTTTGTTGATGCCCATGAAAGTCTGTCCCAGTATTTGGTCAGACCAACATGTATCTACTTGTCACAGGTGGTAGCTCATGATATGACAATCCATGATATAGGGCTAATTGACAGCCAAACCAAAAACCCATCAAATGCTATTCTATCATTTGTGATAATATCTTCTTTTCCTTTGCCTCTTGCACCACTAATTTGAATCTGATCAGCTTAAGTAATTGATGGCATGCATCTATGAAAATCCTTTCAACACATCTAGAGTACCTTAAATAGTTTTGTTATTTTATTTCTGATTGAGATGAGCGTAAACATTCTCAAATGCGGTTGCTGTATCCTTTCTAGGAACCTTTTGTGTTCATCTCAACATCCTTATCCCACAAAATTGAACTTTGCAGACCAATTGTGAGTGGTAGGAAGCATTTCAGGAATGTAGGATTGTGACAAGTATGGCTCTGTAGGATCTAGTCTAATAAATTTGCCACTCTCTTCACTTTAATGTTGCATACCATATGGTGCATTTGACTAAGAAAAACAATATCCAACTATCGGCATGCAATTGTGATACAGGGTATTAGGAAATTTGATAATACAAGGAACTGTTGCCTAATTTGATATCATGTAGGTTATGTCACATCTCTTAGTATGAATCAACATCCTTTATCTTTTCTTTATTGTTTTGGTTGTAAATGAACAATGTGGATCCTCATTCTCAGTGATTTGCATCTTCAAATGAACAAGTGTGAACTGTAAAGGAGAAGGTATTTTGTCATCCAACTAGACATTGTTTGTCAATCATTTATAACGATCTACCTATTTGTTGCAAGCATGACCCTTTCCCTTATTACAATGACCTGATGGTTGACTCTTCTGTGATCTGCCAAGACCCATAAATTGACTGCTTGAAGTTTGACCACTTCTTAACATCAGACCCTACTCATCCTGAGGCTCCCATGATCCTTATCACTTGATCTTTCTCAATAGCCTCAGTGATAAAATGAGATGGACATGGGAGATCTTAATAGTCTAAGCCTTTCGAACCTAGTCAATAATAAGATAAAAGTCACTATTATAAGACTGAAAATCCAATGCGTTAATTAATTAGGTTTGGATTTACCTAATCTGGGAGAAAAATCGAATTGGATCTTCAAATTGAACCTTGAGAAATTGAGCCTTTTCTTAAAATATTTGAGTTTGGAAGAGAGAGAGAGTGAAGAGAGCTAAAAGCCTAAAACGACCTTTTAAAGCCTCGAAAGAGAACCCAATGGGTCTCTTAATGCTTGGGACCGAGATATGGGCTCACCACTGATGCAGGCCTGTAATGGGCAAAAGACTGCTGGTGAGTTTGGTTGAGGCGATGAGCATGTTAGTAGGTGGTAACCTTTGGTTCATGCCAAGAGCAATAAATACCATGTTGTATGTACCGGTTCAGGAAAATTTTAAAACTATATTTTTCACATAGAGAAACATATGCTCAATACAACTTGCTTTTATTTCTTAGATGATGTTTAAATGAATACCTTTCCATTTTTTTCACATTTTGCTTGTACGTTGTGTTATTGCAGTTTTGGTTGTAAGAAGTAAGAACAATTATTGAAGGTTATGCATGGATAAATCATATAGGAAATTGTATTGATAACCAAAATTTGAAGCTAATCATGTGACATAGTGTATAGTCAAAGTATAAAACTAATTGGGTTTGATTCTATAAAAGATTAAAAGTACCAATTAAGATCAGATTATAAGGTTGAAAATGATTATTAAGACAAAATTATATGCGGTGATTGTTTTAGGATCTAAAAGTTGTAAATAAATTCTCTATGTTTTTGACAAGGTATTAACAGTTACAACTTAGTGAATATCCCAAGTCTAACATATATACTTTCATGATCTTTTACATGAAAGCCTCTGTGCTTGGTTTTTATCCCTGTCATTTATGACTTAGCTTAAACAGAAAATTTGGTGATTACATTAAATAAGTTGGTAAGGAAAATAAAAGTATGTGAAAACTGAGAATTATAACTGTAATCAATTACTCATGTCCATCAATTTAGGTACTAGATATAGAAAAAGAAAGGGTCCCTTGAACTTAACAAAAGAGTGTTTTTTTTTTGTTGGTATCAAATTAAAAGTTTTAACTTCCAAGGTAATTATATATGATTTTCATGTACTTGTTACGATAAAAAAAATTATATTTACCTTCCTACTGTACACTATTCACTAGCACCTATAGCTAAACTTGGTATTTGTTAATAATGTTGCTAACTTTACACAGTTATTTTTTATATATTTAAATGCTAACTTCTGACTCTTTTCTCAGTGGTTTTATATTTTGATATTTGAACATTCATATGTATAAGTAGAAAGTTGTCTTTTGCATTACACAATGTGTTAAATTTTTATAATGTGATGTATTTTCCCCAGCAAATCAGTACTCTAGCTGGTAACCAAGTTCCAAGTTACTTCGTGTGGGAAGTTTTGTTCACCATGGCAATCGTTGGACTAGGCCTGCTTCTTTTTGCCTTGCTCATCGGAAACATGCAGAATTTTCTTCAGGCTCTTGGTAGAAGGTAAAAGAACACCTAACTTTAGCTTCTGTGGTTTATATTGTTGTTACTATTTATCACATAGGGTATTATTTCTCAAGAGGAAAGAGATTTTTATTGCTCTTGTGATGTATTCTTTTGTTGCATATATGTGACTGAAAGTTCAGATGTATGATTGAGTGTAATCTACTTGCTAAAGTTGGATGTTGCTGAAGAAAAGGGTAGTTTGAGAAATTTTTGGTGCTGGCTTAACACATACTTTTTTTCTAATTTTATTTTAGTTTTAATGTTAATGCTTATTTTGCAAGAAGATATCTAAATGCATTCCTTCACATTTATATCCCATTTAATCTGCTTGTTTTCATGTTTGAATTAGGATCATTTTATTTATTATTGTCAAAATGTTTAAGTTATAATTTTTTTTCAATGAGATATTGTGTCAGTATTCAGATAACAATAGCGTAGTTGATTGTTTTTTATCATACATGATAGCTTACATACTGAGAAATGAGAATTAAATTGAAGTCTTAAGATTGGTGAAGGTTCAAAGAGCAAAATGTTTTACTAGATAGAAAGTATTGTGTGGCTTATGACTAAGCTAGAACTCATGTGCACCAAGAGAAAACTTTGCTTGCTATAAATAGTTCATGCCGCAAAAATCTTGAAGGGTTTTGGTTCAAGCCCAGCACCTGTTTCTGGCCAAGATTGTACATGTCTGGTATGTACCAATTCACCAATAAATGGTTGCCAACATACCAGGTGGCATGGACCAAACTGAAAGAGGGAGAGAAGAGGGAAGGAGGACATGGATAGGAGGTAGAGGACCTGAAACGCACCTGTTGTTGATAGTCATTTTCACCTTCTAAGACCCCATATTCAAAAACTTATGTAACCTGTTTAAAAAAAAATAATAGATCTTTAAAAACCTGTTTCAAAAGAGGACCTGAAAATGTACCTGTTGTCAACAGTTGTCAGCAGCTGTTTTCAGCTGTCCATAATAAAAAGAAAAAGCTATTTTGAACTGAACCAGGTGCTAGTCCCTGGTCAGAGAGGTAAAAATACTAGTACATACTAGTCTGGATGGTTCTTCCAGCCTGATTACTTTTCTAGGCAGTAGGCACTTCATTATTAAACCCATTGGTTTCTATAGAACTTTGAAAATGAGCTTCAAGCATGTTCAGTCCCTGTACCTATTGGAATCTTCACCTTTGATGATCTAATTAGAAACTAGATGGAGATGTAATTGCCCATTAAGTTCATCAGTCTGAAAATTGATTAGATAATGCTTTGTGAATCACAATTTCTAATAGATAGATGAAAGCATGTTAGGGACTTCCAGTTACTTAAATTGATTTTCCTTTATGTAGTGACTTGAGGTGGATTCAAAGAGGATGTAAAGAGACTTATTCATCTAATTGGGACATTCTGATGCTGCTAAATTACCTAGGATCATGAATCTTGTGTCTGTGTACAAGAACTAAACATTTGCAGTTGGTCCTCCAACTTTGGCTGGTCAAGTAAAAAACTGGTCAAGTAAAATTGTCATTAATCTAATTGGAAGTAGCTGGAAATTAATTGTTCTAATAAAAAACTATTAGATATAGTCAAACTAATATTTCAGAAGGCTTGTTTAGTGAACTTCAATCTTCCAAGCAATTGTTCTATAAGTCATTGTTTAGTATTTGAAAGACATTTTATCTTGTTGATCTTATGACTTTTATCTTGTTCCATGTATTTCTTTTACTAGGAGACTTGAAATGCAACTTCGACGACGTGACGTTGAACGGTGGATGAGCCATCGGCGATTACCTGAACCATTAAGGAGGTTGGTTAAAAAATGATCTTTTGCCTGTCTTCATCATATTTTCTTCTCTTTATAAGTCTGTCCCCGACAAGTTTGGTAGTCTAGTTTTATTTTTGTTTACCTGTGTATAACCACTTAGTTGTTATGTCTTAAGTTCTATAGAAATCAATCAAGCTACATCTGGCCTTTTGTTTATTGTTGACTATTTTGTCCTTTAACTTGAAATTCTATCACCTGCTAATAGAATGCTACTGCATGCATACTTAAATTAATAGTTCAGACTTCAGAGGATTGGATCCAGATTAACTGACAATCCAACCTATCTTGGCTGTTTATCCTGGTAAATTCTAGCAGACCTGTAATTATTGGTTGATTAATCCAATTCTTGCTGATCCTGCAGATCTCTGTCGATTTTCGACAGATTGCAAGTGATTGTAATTTCAAAAAAAAAAAATCACAATCTGATTCGACGACCCCATTGCCAACTTGATCTTTCAGCCTGATCATGTGATCTTTGTATGACATTGTACCACTGGTATCATGAGCGCACATAGAAACAACCTATTTTAGCTGTTGAGTTTTTGTTATAATTAAAGATTTTCCTCTCCTATAGTTTGTGTTTGTAAATCCCTATCATGGGATACCTTATCTAACTCAAGCATATGATTATGATAAAAATAAAACAAGTTGATTAAAGTGTATAGTTGCCTTAGAGGTACTCAATAATGGTCATGTACCCTTATATTAAATGAAAATTTTTATAAACAAATAAGGCTGTCAGGTTTACCATGCTTTATAGACTAGAATATTAGGTAGACAGATATATACTTGTGATGTTACTTCAAATCCAGGACCGTCATGCTTTATAAATAAATAAGGCTGCCAGGTATGAATATTTACCAAATGGTACACCCACACCATTCTATCATTGAGTTGTAGCAAAGGTGTTTGATGCACATCCGTGACTTTTCAATTGTGTTTTTTGTGTTTTTACGTGATTTGTCATAGGCAACTTGTACAGAACATGCAGCGGCATTGTCAACTGCATTTTGCTTTTAGCAATGTTTTTATTTCTGTATTTGTTTTGTAAACCTTGGAAATGTTCTTGGTTGTTTGTCATCACGCGAGGAAAAATAACCAAAACAATCCTGTTTTTGTGTGCCACGGGCTGAATTTTACTGATGGTCTTACGATGAAAATGTGAGCTGTTTTAACACCCTGGGTGGCAGTAGTCCGGATGGAGCCTTGGTTCTACGTGTGAGGGATGGTGCAAAATCTTTAATATGTGTGCTTTATGTTAGATAAAAGTGATAGGTGAACATTAGGTCTAAGCTTCCTTCGAAACCCCTTTGTGTGTGACCAGTCAGTCAGTATGTGAGAGCATTTTGTATCTAACAAAATCTAGTTTCTAAATCTGGTATTCTTACCCTTCCTATGCGCGATGGCAGTATATTACTTGTGCGTTCGTCTTTCTATTTTTATCTTTTCTATGCAGTCCACAACGTACAGTGTATAGAGGTGAAGGTCTTGGCTAACCCTTAGCGGGTGTGGCTTGGATGTCACATGCCTTGAACAAACGAACTAAGGAAGTGATGACAATATGACCCTTTATCACTCGGAAAATATAATTTAAAAATTAAACTCCAATCTTTACCAACCTATATTTTTCCAGTATTTTCCTTTGGTTGGAGCAGTCCCAGTCTGACCGATATTTGATTCCTTGGAATTATTCATTTGTCCCAATGGTATTTGATTCCTTGGTGGAGTTATTTGTATGTACAATTATTTTGTGGATTAAGTGAAAGGTGTATTTGCCATGGTATGGATGCAAAAGGCATAGCCTTGATCTTAAAAACTTGTAACAGACAGGACCATGGCCATAATAACAAGTAATGTGCATAACCTTCAACTTAAACATTACTAATATGACAAAAAATAATAATAATATGACTTCTTACAGGGAATGACAACGTTCAGTCGATCTACGAGTGTGAATAAGTGTTCAGAAGGCTTGATAATATCATTTAATTGTTGTTGTGCTTTGGTATGCATGTGGGGAAAAGGTTGTGAAGAATGCTTAATAGTAGAAAGTAATGAGTACACTGGAACTGTGCTATGGTATTCTACTATTAATATTAAAAGTATTTGTGCTCTGATAAGTGAACATTCATGAAAAGTATCAAAAATTTCTCTTGCAACTTATGTTAATTGATAAGAAGCTAAAAGAAGGTAACCAGCCTGATATTGAAGAAGTTCAAAAAATGCTCCTTGGACAAACAAAATGAAAGTAAGTAAAATCCACCATCTGAATAAATACACCTTGGTTCCATCTCCATACCATGGCATGAATAAGTAAACCATGCTGTCAGGGTGTATATTCACAAACGATATTGATATTCAGGACTGTTGCTGAACAATGTGTCAGGATTTTCAAATAACTGATCTCATTTTATTTAGATCATAGCTGCATTTGGGTAAGCACGAGGTTTATTCCAATGGATTTGTCCGATGAGCCATTGTTGTATCCAGATTTCAAATACCACTGGACCAGTATGTGGCAAACCAGCAGTTATTGGTCTAACCAAGGATCAGTACTGGACCATATAGTTCAATCCCGCTCAATATTTATCTTCCAACATTTATTCAGTCATATCAGGTGGTATATGTTGGTTACCAGTACTATTTCAATCCAACAAGATATCAAACAAGAAATGAGACAAGGTAAATCTTTGTCTTTAATTTCCTTCCCTTGAACTGTGGTCTTTTTTCTCAAATCCATTGACACTTCTCTTTTGCATGATAGTGTATGATTTGCCTTGATGACATATACCATGCTAGCAACTAATAGACACATAAGCACACAGCAAGGCAGATAGAAAATCTTTTTCCTGCATTTTCTAGAATGATGAAACTTTGGTCAATCTTTCATTTTATTCATCATAAGATAGAACATACATTAGAAAAAGCCTCTTGTGAAATTATCTGTGGATTTTTCCCTAAATTTTGATCATTTGGGCATTGTTATAAGCATGGTTTGCAGTAGTACTGTAGCAGTATACCGTACCGTACCGGTACTGAGCCCAGGTCGAAACTCCGGTACGGTACGGTATTACGAACCTTGGTTATAAGTGTGCAATGCATACCTAGCATGCATTCATAATAGGACTAGCTCATACATGGGTGCCGACTTGTGGTGGCCTGGCAAAAGCAAAGTACCAGGATATCTCCATGCCTGCTGACTTCTTCCTCGTGATAACTAACAGTTAGGAAGCATCTTTGGTACTGGCACATTAAGAAATGAAGCAATGTCATGAAATTGAAAACCTTCATCCAACAAATTTGTATTCAACTTATTTGATGGTGAGAAAGCATATTATTTCCATTCCTCTTTTAATACTACTTAGTGTTTTCCTACACAAATTTAATGACTTCAATCTCATATTTTGTTACATAACTAATGCAGACTATCTGGACGTAATATTGTGAGTATTGTCCCTTAGCTACATTTTCTACTTCTGCTTTTTTCACTAGTGTAATCTCAAATTAATTTATTTGCATGTTTGCTCTTTTTCTCTTTTTATGTTTTCTTTGACAGCTTCGTTTATTTATAATGCAGGAAAGTAAGACAAGCTGAAAGATTTAGTTGGGCTGCAACTCGAGGTGTTAATGAAGAAGAACTACTAGAGAATTTACCCGAGGACATACAAAGAGAAATACGTCGCCATTTCTTTAAGTTTCTCAATAAAGTTAGTTCCTAAAAAGATAATATTTTTGCACCATATGATTGAAGATACTATATCTGATAATAACCATGTGATGTAGTTTTAGGGCTCAATATAATAGGTCGATAATATAATAAGCAGTTTACATTTTGTATATGCAGCAAATAGTATAGAAGAAGGGCAGAACAGAAAAACAAGAATAAAGAATTTGAGAAAGAATAAACAGTGGAAACAACAAACAATTAACTGGCTGCTGAAGCCTTTTCTCATGTTTTAAATATCATAATTTCAGGAGCGAGAGAGAGCTTTAGGGAATCATCCTATTCTCGAGGAAAAAGGAACAGATTTTCGTGAGGAACCATCAGGACAGTTTGACTACACAATTTTAGCAAAGGGATATTGTGATTTTCTATAATGGAGGACATAGTTTTAAGAAATAGAAGAAATTTCTCTTTTCTCATAATATAGACATCTATTTACCATAAAATTGCATAGTACCTAATATTCGCATGAAAGATGTGAGTCAAGTGAAATGTGTCACTGTAATTTATTTGAGAAAATTCTCAGTGGTCCTCTTTAAATTTTGTCCTGTTGCTATAGTTATTAGTATTACAGATATACCAAAAGTTTTTTAATCCATTACTCTAGTTTATTTTGATTTTCTTTTTCTTTTTTGTTTCTTTTATTTGTTGTTTTTCAACCATTTTCGATAAAACCTATTGGTGTCATGACTAGCCTAATGAGATAACTTGCCTATTAATTTTGTTGAGCTTGAACCACTGAATCGAAATGCTTGGTGTTTTACAATCTTTTCCATTGAAGTAGTCTAATGTCCTTGTTAAGGCCCAACATATTCTAGAATCAAAACCTAGTATGGTGCATATGAAGCTTAGCCTAGTGGTTTCTCCATGTCGTGACACACTCTCCAACCTCGTCCACTAAGCCCTAATATGAGATGAGTAGCTCTTTCCGAGCCTCTCACTATTCCCTAATACAAGGTTTGATATTAAATATCATGATCCTATATGATGAGATAAGATCAGGGATTTTAATACCGTTTCGTACCGGTAGGTACGGGCGGTATCAGTCTTTTGGCCTTGTATCGGGCGATACGAGGCTATATCAGGCGGTAATGGTCGAAATTTCGACCGTTACCAACCTGTTCCGGCTGATATCGGGCGGTAACAGGAGAAATAAAGCCCTCGCGGAAGAAGAAGCTGCCTCCCTCCGACCTTGACTCCTTCACTTCTGGTGAAGCTGCCTCCTTTCGACTTTAACTCCTTCGCTTCTGGTCTCGACCTCCCTCATCGTCAAGAACCGCGGCCACTTGAAGAAGCCCTTGTGGAAGAAGAAGCTTCCTCCCTCCGACCTTGACTCCTCCGCTTCTGGTCCCGTTGCAACCCCCCTCGTAGGGGCACTGGTACGATATGAAATTAGAAACCTTGGATGAGATAACTAGTCTTTTAACTTTGTTGGGCCTAAACCAAGTTTAAATTAATACACACCCTTATAAGACAATATTAGTATTTGTCCACTTCCAATGTGGGACTAACCTGATGTTACAATTGAACTTAACAAAATAATGACAGTAGATGCTGGGCCAAAACTTGATTGGAAGTGAAATGTGATATTGTGATGTTGGATTGGTTAGCCACTACTGTAGACTTCTACTCAGTATCATATGGCTATTTTTTTTTAAATGATTATTTACATTTAAATAATGTAACTATGTTGTCTATTTTTCAATTTATAATCATCATATAGGACCTGATTTCTCTTTCCTAAAGCTTTGACAAGCTATTGTTGGTTTAATTTGTTGTAGCAAAATTCTGGGTTATATTAAATTTACAAATAATAAAATCATATTTCACACAAAGTAATTGTCCACCTGTTAATTTTACAAAAATAAACTAATTTTGCAGGTCCGTATTTTCACTCTAATGGATGAGCCAATCTTAGATGCTGTCTGTGAAAAGTTAAGGCAAAAGGTGTACATTGGAGGAAGTGCCATATTTTATGAAGGAGGTACAGTTGAGAAGATGGTTTTTATAGTCCGTGGGAAATTGGAAAGCATTGGAGCAGATGGAAACGTAGCTCCACTCTCCGAAGGAGATGTATGTGGTGAGGAGCTCCTTACCTGGTATCTTGAGCACTCTTCAATTAATAAAGGTATGATCTATCTTCTCAAATTATGCATAGCATTATAGTCTTACAATGTCATTCATTATTTGTTTTTTGTAATATGTAAATTCAAGAACCATCCTGTCTAGTAAAGTTCCTGCAAACATCTAAAGTTAGGAAAGCATCAGGACATCAAAGCCATGAGTTTTTTTTTTAATAGTCATCTTTTCCTTTTGAACATGGATCAGCTGTTCATTTGTGACCTTGTTTTTCTGTTTTTGGTAATGGAAAGTCCTTTAGTTTTGCTGAAAGTGGCAATTAGGAAAAAGAAAAAAGAAAATCCTATGGACTTGTAACTGGATGTAATTTTGCAATCATGCTAAAATGTGTCTTTAGGATTTTGTTTTGCTTGCAGAGGGTGGGAAAATCCGATTCCCAGGATCGCGCTTATTCGCTACCAGGACTGTTAAATGCATTACTAATGTTGAAGCATTTGCTCTTCGTGCTGCTGATCTGGAAGAAGTAACTACATTGTTCTCCAGGTTCTTGAGAAATCCACGTGTACAAGGAGCCATTAGGTAAATCATGCAGTTTCTTCAGAAAATAAATCCTTTTAGGTGATGAACATTATTTTGCATTTTTCGGAAAAAGAAGCAAGCTATTGTTTGCATGAAGGTTGGTCTTAATGAGCTTGGTCATAATTAATTTTCTGTTGTAATATCTGTATTTAAATTATTTGCATGGTCAATGGTGTGCATAGACAGAAATAGGGTGGTCTATGACCTCTAACCAACCATCCTAGGAACTTTTAACTTTGCACTATTGGGAAAATTTTGGTGGAAGAACTTAAACGATAGAAAACTGTTGTGCAAGAGTGTGCTATGGTAAATGTGCTTTATGTGAAGAGAACCTCGTGGAACAATTGAGATATAGGAACATGAAGTTCTGTTATTTTGAGAGGCCATCTGAACTATAAGATGAATTCACAATTGAAGTTGTTGGAAAGATGGCTTTCACTTGACCGATTGTTACAGACCTCTGGTAACTAGAGCAGCTTAGGTTAATGCAACATTTTGGGGCATTCAATCGACTCACTATTTTCATTTCAGCTTGCTACTGAGACACCAATTTTCCTTGAGCCTTGCCTTATCAGTATCTCTTTCATCTGTCAACCCTAATAATAATTGGACTTTTAATTCATAGTCAGCCCTCGCTTGTCCACCATCTTTTTTTTTTTTTTGGCTCAGGTAGCTACGTTTTGGTTGAAAGTATTTCTAACTTCATGGGTGGTGACATGGAATAGTACCTAGAACTAACTGAGATCGTGGTGGAATGCTACTAAAATATCTTTTTTCATGAATTCTGATTAATTCTGTTCTAAATTCCATTTTACTTGACCTTATTTTTGTTTGGCTGTTGTGTAGTGCTTTTCTTTTTTTTTTTCCTCCTAGTGTCTTGTGTCAGATCACCTGCTTTCTGTCCATAGGGAAATATAAATTATATGAGCCTAACGCTCCATGTGAAATGGAAGTATGGATGATCATTTAGGCCATTGGCCTCTATGGTTTTAAAATAGACCACCTGGGTTCCTCAGAAAGTTTGGGATGAGAATAGACTAAATCTGTGCAAAAACTAGGAAAAACATGCCACAAAGGCTAATCCTTGAAGGCATTTTCCAATTTGCAATTGTTTTGCATATAGATAAGATGGTCGTGTTTAATTGGTGTGAGAGTATCATTAGCAGAAATATTGAAGGATGAGGAACATTCAAGTAAATATGGAATCTCATTTTTTATATCCATTCATGAGTCATTCTGGGTACTGTCATAAATTGTCGTTTGGGGAAGTACTTATTTAATTTTCGTTAAGAGAATTTTTTGAAACAAGTTTGCTTGTCACTGAGCCTTATAGGAGATTCAGTAGCTGCTTAGATTATCATGAAAGTAGTGCTCGTAGGTCACAGGATTTGGTGTATCATCTATAGTAGGTGGATGCATGTCACACGAGGACTATAGGCTGTATGCACATTCACATCCTTATATGTTGCCTCCAGACACTACATTTACCATCACAAATGGGTATTTGTTCCATTGTTGTAATATCAAGATTTGCATGTTTTATATAATTGAGAAACAAATAAATCAATATGTCAATGAAGGGTAACTTCTATGTTAAACGTAGATTAATCTTATAGAATGAGAAGGGTGACAGGAAAATTCAAAGTAGGCATAAGGACTTCCATGTTAAACTTGTTATAATCTTTTTAATGATTCGTTTTAAATCTTGTCACCACTGTCTGAGCTTTAAATCTTGTTGAGCAGCATTCAAACACAATCAAAACTTCAAAAACCCTTAGATGGTGCCAGTGGTACTATTTTCAGAGATTTGCAGTTTTAGGCATACAATAACTGGTTGATAATTTGTATATTTTTAAATATTCAGCTCAGAGTCGATTCATTATTGAACCATCATTTTCAATTTGATTTTCTTTCTGGACCATTTATACTATGTGCAACCGTAAGGATCAAGAATGCCTTTTCATCAAAATGTCAGGTATGAATCACCCTATTGGCGCAACATGGCTGCGAGGCGCATTCAAGTGGCTTGGAGATATAGGCAGAGGCGTATAAAGCGGGTGTCAACTAACTCTAGCTCTCGTGCTCGTTGATGAGCATCCATCCAATTCAGCAAAAACAAACATTTATTCCTGTAATTTGTATCTATATCCATATTCGGCTGTATGAAGCAAAAAGAAGGTCCCTTCCTGGATAGCATTCTCTTGCGATAGGGTTATGATCGTCTCAGGCTCAACATCGAGAGGACAAGTGGTGCGTGAACGTGCCCAAGTTTACTGTGAAAGAAGCTTAGGGCAAAGATGGTTCATATGTTCTACTCCTTGGTCACAGTTTATTGCTGTGTCACACCTCACAATCTGGCCTTATTTCATATGAACCATTGACAAGAGTACATGGTGGGATTTCGACAATCTCGGTGGTTCCCTTTCTTATTGTGATCAAACACAATATCTGATTTGATCATTAATTTAGGATCTAACAGGATTATGGTGTGTGCCAAAGGAGTCAACAACTACAGCAACCTGCTTGACTTGAGGATGAGGTCAATACATAAGCTTAGTTTTGTATTGACCTCATCCATGTAGCAAACTACAGCAAACTACAGCCCAAGGAGAAATCTGACAAGTGATGGATGAAGCCATGTAGGATAAACATATTTATCATATGTTATGACCAATACATAGGCTTAGTTTTGTGGAGATTCGAGTTAATATTGTTGTCATCATTATGTATGGGAGTATGTTTGACCATTCTATGACAATCTGATTGTTATGTCATGGTACACAACGCTTGTGATTATTGGGTTACTGACATGGGTTTGATATGCTAAAAAAAAAGAAGCCAAGGTTCTATATGTTCCGGTAAGCGGTAAGACGACACGAGACACAAACCAGATGTAAATATGATGGCTTATTATGTTAGATTGCTTTGTCCTTGGATTTGTGGAGACTATCAAGATTATATAGTTATAATGATTCTTGTTCTAATTATATTATTGATACAAACGAATTAGTTTTAATAATTGAAAATCATGTATCTTCCTTCTGCAAGAAAGCCGTTATCTGTAGGAGAGATGTACAGGAGAATAATTAGTAGTCTCTCATAGGACTCTATTAAGTGTTTGAGCTCTCAATATTTATCTCTCTTGAGAGAATTAGGCACTTATGGGATTTGTCTACTCTCTCTCCCAATTAGGGTTGGTACGATAATTTAGGACGTTCGGACTAATCGATAGGATTTCTAATTAAATTTAATTTTTTTTTATGGATTAGGATTTGGATTTAATTAGGGATTCAAATAGGAAAAGTCTTTAGGATTAAGATTTATTTTTTAAAATATATTTTGAGTCGTAAAATTTTGGTAAGACGGATAGTAAGAGATTAGATACTTTGGGTCCGGTTTTTTCTAGTGGATTTAAAGAGTGATGAGATAAGAGTTTTACATGTTTATATGATAGGGGTATATAAGGAGATTTTTTTTTATTATGAATAATTCAAGGGTCTTGTAATTTTTTTATATAATAAAAATTTTAATTTTCTTTATAGATGGAGATAAGAATTGTCGAACCATGTTATATCTTGCATCGACTTTTAAATATTCTTTTGATTGTTAATCTAGAGTCTTGTTTTGGTTTTTTGTTCTTCAGCTCAAAAGGTTCGATGATCAAATATTAACAAAGATGTTGATCATTTTTGCGGATGAATGATTCTTTTGTTCGATAAGATCTATCAATAACATTAAAAGGATGAGCAAGCATACTAGAAAAGAAACGCAATGAAGATTACGATGAGCTTAAGGTAAAATGTACAAGTATTATTCATCTTTGCATTATTGATAATATTATCAATAATGTTATTGATGATTACTCCATCATTTGTTTGAAATAAGTACTTTATTTAGCTACAAGTTTAATTAACAAGTTATATGTGAAGTAAAAAATTATATAGGCTGACAATGGAGGAAAGTAGAGATTTGGTAGAATATCTGGATATATTTAAAAAATAGTAACTTAGAAAGTTGAAATTGCATAAGAAAGATATAGTAATTTTGAAACAAGTTGAAAAATATTTAGGGTTTCTTGCCATCAAGAAAAAGGATAAATCTAGAAACCTAGAAAATCAAACATTAGTCCTATAGGGTGAAGGTCGAGGAGGATGATTCTCTCAAGAGTTAGGTCTTTAGATGATATTCAATATTATAGATACAAAGAATAAAGACATATTAAGTTGAATTGTTCAAAGAAAATGAAATAGAAAAAAGAAACCAATCGCTTGTGATAGATGATGATGAAGATGTCCTCACAGATCAAATCGAAACCGAATTGTTATGATCTTTAGAAACAATTTTGTTTTTGATTCATTTTTAGAATCTTATATAAATTAAGTTCTTCTGTTTTTGGCATTATAGTTTAATAACTCAACATCTTTGTCATTCTTTTTCTCACCATCATCACAATTTACGTACAAAACCAAAAGCCATATCTATAGAGAAGACACACTAATCTTATTTAATTGAATTGCTACTGTCGCTAATCTTCATGAAATCCCTTTCCATTCTATGTAAAATTCAACGTGACATTTGAGACCAAGCCATAGACTTATAATAAGCATGTAATATACATTCTAGAATTGCTAGTCGTAGGTCTCATAACTATTTAGAGTCTTGGATGATGTCGACACAGTTCTTCTCTTGCTGCTGCCAAAATGCTAATCCGGTCGAGTCATAGCTAACGACAGTAGGTAGATTTGGTGTGCCAAATCAGATTAATCCTTGTCGCGGACTCCAGCAAAAAAGGGTCAAAAGAATTAAGCACCCATCGCAAGGATCCCACCCAAACAGCTGCAGTGGGAGGAAATATTGAATGCAACAAAGCTGCTCTACCTCAGAAAGCCAGAGCTTTCTGCACCCCAACTCACACCTCCTTACAACAGCTAACATGGATGCTTAGTCTTTACAGTTCTTGTCCTAACATGCCATGTCTTCGCTACATTACACGAGTCTTACTGCATAAAATAATTAGCAGCATCGATAGTAGTAAACCAGTTGGTGCCATTAGCATGCCCGTGGAGAATAATAATCGTCGCGCTTGTGCCACAGTTCTTAGCAGGACTTGCATGTCTTCGGAACATAAAGGAGAGAGGTGACAAGCACGATCGGGGTTTGATCTCTCCGACCACATCAGAGTGTTCGATCTCCTTATCCGGTAGAACAAAGAAACAGCAAAAGCCTGAAGCAAATTCATGATCTTCCTTGTTTCTTCTCCGTGTATCCTCCATCGCTTTAGCTCACTTTACTGGCCTCCTGCGATGGCGAGGATGATGACGCCGGATGCTTGGTGTTGTCTAGCAAACTGCTGATCGATCGAGCTTTCACCATGCCTATCCTCTTCCTCTTCTTCGTTTCCGTCTTCTCCTCTTCCTCCTCCACCTCTTCTTCTTCCTCCATCTTTTGCATGCCATTATCAGCGGCGACGGCAGGGCGCTGCCTTTGCTCCTTCTCTGCTTCCTCCTCCTGCTCCTCGGGCGAAGTCGATGGGACAACACCATTCCTCCCGTTAGCACGCCACTTGGGCTTGCTGGTACCCAGCTGCCCTCTGACGCTGCTCATGCTCCTGAGCCTTCCTTTCCCGAGGTGGTGCTCGCAGAGGGAGTACCCGACGAGGGTCTGCTGGCAGCACCGCCATCCCCTTCCATTGACACGGCTGCACCGCGAGCCCTCCATCAGCACCGCCGGGCTCCTCCGCCTCTTCCCGTTAGCGTTCGTTGCGTTCCCAGATCTCACCACTGCTACCCCACCAATGTGGCATCCCTCCATATCAGTATCCTTACCACTGGTGCAATTATTGTTCGCTGAAGCAGGACCAGTGCTTGCTCTCGCCTTCGCCTTGGCCGTTCTCTCTTGCTCCATTCGCTGATCCCCTCCTCTTGTATTCTTCTGTGGCGACACCGTCCCTCCAAGCTGCGCCGCGCCTGACGCTACTGCACCAGAGGTGCCACTTATCCTAGGGAGGCAAAGAGATGCCAACACGGAAGACATTGCATCACAGCCCAGATCTCATCATCCATTGATTATTATTGCACCACACACATTACTATCTTCCACCTCTCGTGTGATGATGCGCTACCACGAGTTTGGGATGAGCTAATAACTACCCAGAACTAAAAAGAGGAGGAGATGTGTGTGAGTGATTGCATCAGTAGATGGGAATGGGGTGGGCTGTCATTATGGGGTCAGGCTGGCATGCATCGTATATGGTGGCAGCAAATACACGGATTTACCTTTGTCTCTATTTTAATCCACAAACGATGGTGATACAAAAGGGAGAAAGGGGGCAAGTTACCTACCTCTTGCTGCTGTTGGCCTGGCCATTCCACCTCCTGCTGGAATCCACCACCACCACCACCTCCTCCTCCTCCTCCACCACCACCACCTGCCATAACCCATGAGGGTGTGTTCTAATCACCACATTGCACCCGGCAAGCAAAGAGATGTAGTAACAATGCAACCGAGAAGACAAAAGCCGGGGGGGGGGGGGGGGGGGGGTAAGCAGTAGGCACCTGCATACTTGTGCTGCGGCGTTCCTTGGCATCTCTATATGGATCTGAACGGGGAGGACTCCGAGTAGATCCTCCATTAGGAATCCTCCCTGATTCATGGGGGTCTATAGACAGATCCTCCCCAACTGGGTGCAACCTTTCTCCTGAGACAGTTGTTCCTCCTCCGCTGTTATCCTTGTTTCCATGACTCCCATTCGGTGGGTGGACATGGAGGGAGAGATCTGGGGAGAGAGGAAGCGAAGCGAGAGAGGGACAGTGGGAGGAGGAGGGTCTCTTCCGGATCCTCATGGTAGAAGAGTCTGAGATGATGGATAGTTGGAGGGGAAGAGAGAGAGAGTGGGAGATGTGTGGATATAGAAGACTGCATCAAACCCCCCCTCCCGAGAGACTAAAAGAAAATAAAAGGGAAGTTTGCTTTGGTTCTTTCTTTATTTTTTCTTCATAATTCATTGGATGGATAATTAATATTAATCTTATTATTATTATTAATATTAATAGACTCCTCCTCGTACTTCAAATAATCTAAGGTAGAAAACTGGACATGGATATTAAACCCATATTATGTGGGAAGTGGGAAATCCTTGGGAGAGCTGCACCGCAATCACATACTCACGAGACCGACAGGATTCAGAAAAAGCAGACCTCTCAAGTGAATACTTTCTGTCGCAACGGGCCGATCGGAAGACTAAACCATGGATTCGTTTCCTGAACGCTGTCTCAGCCGTGACAGGTAATCCGCGCTTGGATCTGAAAACGAAGACAGCCACCAAAAGTGGAATCCGACCTTCCTTTCTCGTTGTTATATGAGACCATATCCTTCATGTTTCAAGCATAATCTATATCTTTAATTTCATCTATATATAATCCACCAGAGTCCACTGTATGCTCGTCATATGATGTACACCAAGATCACATCACAATTTTGAGTGGCAATCAGGGAGACCACGTGTCGCGCAAAGATCGATGATCGAGGAACTTGTTTTATATGTTGGCTATTAGATATAATTGGCTAATCAGTGAGCACTAATCTTTTTGCAGCCCACCAAAATGTCTCGTCCAATAATATGAGAAGAAAACAGGTATAACCTGCGATTGATTCATCAGTAAAAGTAGAGAGATGAACAGAGTTTGGGATGCCCGCACACTATCTGAATTCAAAACTGAGGTGAAGAGAGAGAGAGAGAGGGATTGAGAAGGTGACGGGCACATGAAAAAGTCGATGGTTATCGGTTGTCCAAAGTAGCACTTCAACAACTATAGTTAAGTGGTCCTGTAGGGCCCCACACACCACATGCAAAGACATAGAGACCAATACTATCTTTATCTACTGGCGTTTCATTTACTTCCCGACATGAAACAGCGACACACCGGACGAGAGAATGAGAACTCCCAAGTGGTCTCAGGCCATGACTAGCTAAGCTGTTATGATACATCACCCCAGTTTGAAGGGTCTTTGACGAATTAAAGATTATAAAGCATATATATTTTTTTGCTTTGGATATTCTCATAAAGGATATTGATCACCCTTGGCCTATACGGCATGCCGTCATCTTAATGGAAAGAAAGAAATCAACTTTGATACAATTCAGCAGTATTAATCAATGATCAATGAAATTTCCGAAATCTTATGCATCCAAAAGGCAACTTGGAATATTGTACTCTTTATGTGTAGCACCATCCTGACAGTAGAAACCAAAGAAAACAGATGAGGCACACTGATATATGTTAAAACAGCCCAAACAGAAAGAAACCTTGGATTGGATTATTCGTACATTGTAGCAGTTATTTGACGCATCCCAAGATTAATGAAGCGAATGTTCTTCAACTTGAAATAAGGAAACAACAATCGGGAAATATAAACTTACATGACATTCTAGGAGAGGCCGAGGACTTTCCCCGTAGCGATATCAATGTCAATGTCGAAGAAACAAGGTCGAGTTGGAAGGCCGGGCATCGTACTCATTGTTCCTACTAGAGGGTATATGAAACCAGCCCCAATGCTAGCCCTCACATCTCTGATCGGAAGCACAAATCCACTTGGAGCACCCTTTTGAGATGGGATGTGCGAGAATGAGTACTGGGTTTTCGCCATGCAAATTGGTAAACCAGAAAACCCTTGCTTACTGTACATCTTAATCTGCTTCTCCGCCTTTCGATGAAAGCAATAACTGTGTCAGCAAGGATTCTCAAGAACTTGAAACCCAAAAGTAACGTGCATGGCATTGATCAGATAAAAAACTTTAATTCCTATGTCCAGTTAACAAGGACTAACATTCAACTGTCAGATGTGGAGCTATGGTAACATGGTCCATAAGTTTACTAAAACAGAAGGCATAGGAATGCGCTCAATTAGTTTTTTATGTGGAGATTCTCACCTTTGCCTCTACAATTATGGTTCCAGCAATTGTAATTACTAGGGAATAATAGGATCGAAAAAGGATTACCTGTTCGGAGTACTCAACACCAGAGGCACCATATGACTTAGCAATCGCCTCGATTTTCTCCTTTATACCAATGTCCAAAGGATATAAGAAGTTCAACGTCTGTGATTGACTTTCACATGCTCTTTGAACTGCAGTCCCAAGGTCAACCTGGACATTTTGGAAATGGCGATGAGAATGAGAACTTAGATAACATTACATTAAACTCTAACGATGCTGATACACGGGCAAGAGAAATGAGGGAAATCAATTTACTATACCAGACACAAGATTAGTCGTATAAGCAACTGAAAGCACAAGGTGACACGACCAAACATTCGGGAAAATAAATTGATGATGGTATGATCATGTGAAATGAGATGAAGTGGTTGCTAAAGACGGTACATGGATAAGTGCTTTATTTAGTACTTCAAAATTAAAGGTGCACAAAGCAATCCTGATCACCAAAGCTCCACTGGAAATGTTATATAAATGATTATGGAAAAGAGGTTATGATATGCAATCATACAACACTGCTAAGTAATTGATAGTTTAGACAGAAAAAAGATGCAAGAAACAGTAAGGAGAAGTACACAGGAAGCATGCGGAACAGCAATTGGAGTCTAGAGTAAGTTTGTGGAGAAAGAAACAACAGGCTTAAGTAAAACATCTATAATTTCATGCCTGAAATTATAATGGGAAACCTATCAGAAGCCACTTAATATTTCAATTAGCACAGTCGTAAACAAGAATGTTCCTTAAAAAAATTTAACAATGCTATCAAACCAGCTTTTTGAGCATTTATACAATATAGATAGACCAAACCAAAAAAGGACAATAAAGATGATAAGTTAGTACAAACCGCTCCTTTTCCGCCATGAGCATGATGAGTGCATACAACAGCATCAAAAGCACCAGCTGCTAAAGCTGCAGTTCTAACTGCATTCATCTCAGCATCAGTATCGGTCGCAAATTTATTGATCGCAACTACAACGTTCACTCCATATGCCTTAGTATTTGAAATATGTCTAGAAAGGTTTACACAACCAGCCTCAACAAGGGCAACATTTTCAGTTATGTAAGCACGGTCCAGGGGCTTTCCAGCAACAACTTCAGGTCCACCCCCATGCATTTTAAGGGCTCTTATAGTTGCCACAATAATAGCACATTGTGGCACCAAACCACTGTACCTGCATTTTATATTCATGAACTTTTCTGTGCCAATATCAGAACCGAAACCTGCCTCTGTGACTACAAAACCACCCTTTCCAACCAGCTTAAGGGCAATTTTATCAGCCACTATTGAAGAATTTCCATGAGCAATATTGGCAAAAGGTCCAGCATGAACAAGGACAGGAGTTCCCTCAAGAGTCTGCATTAGGGTAGGGTTGATGGCATCTTTCATTAGTACAGTTAGAGCACCTCCAACACCTAGATCATCTGCAGTTATTGGTTCACCAGCATTGCTGTTGCCTATTACCATTCTTCCAAGCCTTTCCCTCATTTCTGCAAGAGAGGTAGTAAGAGCTAATACAGCCATGATTTCACTAGCCACTGCAATATCAAACCCTGTTTCTCTGATCATCCCCTTCTCCTCAGGACCTTGTCCAACCGTAATTTTTCTTAGGAATCGGTCATTGACATCCATGACCCTTCTCCAGGTAATGGAATCTGGGTCAATATCAAGCCTAACAAATCTTTTGACTTCATCAGGCGTAAGCTCATCTGGATTGGTCTTTGAAATACCGAGCTTTTGTAGACGCCTGAACATAACATTGGCAAAGGTTCGTTTCCCTTCTTTATTTGGTGGGCATAATCTATTAAACAGAGCTTTGTCTGACTGAGATGCCTCATGGAATATCCGGGTATCTATAGCAGCAGCAAGAAGATTATTTGCAGCTGTGATTGCATGAATATCTCCTGTTAGATGAAGATTGAACTCATCCATAGGGATAACCTGACTGTAACCACCTCCAGCAGCACCCCCTTTTATTCCAAAAGTTGGCCCTTGTGATGGTTGACGGAGACAAGTGACAACCTGATTATAGAGAGACAAAAGTAAATTAAGTTTATAAAACAAATGATCTTAGAAAACAAGAATGGCTATTGAAGGTGACAATGTTTTATCATGGTAAGAGGATCATATTTGAAGCAACACTATCAGACAATATCGATGGCAGACACTGACCAGGATAAGTGTGATCGTAGAAGCACATGAAAGAATAAAATTAACATCTTTTTTTTTTTCTTTTTGATGAATCCATAATTTAAGCCACCTGATCCATTTCTAATGAATTCTTTTTCTTTAAGTTTAAACTAGTATAATCCAGAATAATCAAAGCAACTTAGAAACTCATTCTGTTCTGATTAACAATTGCATAAAAATTGTCTATAAAGACAAACAGTAGCTTATTCTTGGAGCAAGCATCTGCTGAGTAATATTAGAAAAATGCACCTATAGCATGGAAAGAGAAAGTTCTATCAAAGAAGAGGATTATAGAGATTGCAGCATTAACTTTTCAAACAGCGGCAGCAATATCAGCCACACTTAGGATCTGAACAATTTAAGATGTAACTGTAGCACATATAACCTGTGGAAGACAGCACAAAATAATGTTTTCTTTTCTTATGATGATATTCTGTCATAGAGAACAATTATAGCACACAAACATGAGTCCTATCAAGTATAGGTGTCAAGGTGACTCAGATGATTGAATTTTACAGCCACGAGGTAAAATACCAAAGACTTCACCAGAGCAACCACTTTCAGAAGGCCTGGAATAATGAATAAATTATAAAACAAAATATAAGGGCATCATTATCCATTTAAATTTTGGAATTTGTGCTTGAGATGTGACTTTTTCGAGCTTTCTATGTGGACAAAAATTGCTTGCATACCCTTACAAAAGATCTAATCTCAAGAATTATCCAATGAAAAGAAAATATATGTACCATCCCTCCAAATTTCAATAAGTATCTTAGTAAGGGTTGTATATAAAAAAAACTAGTTCATTTATGCTAAATTCATGCATATAATCCCCTAAAAACATATTCATCATAGTGTCTTATTTTAGAGGAATATCACATATTTTTCATCTTTCAATGGGTTAATACAATTATCAACATCTAAAGGTTACAAAGAAATAGCCACTATATTAATGTTAAATGGCCCAACCATTAGACTACATTACACTCTAAATCTTCAAGGTCTGAAGCGATCAAGACCTGTAGAAATCAATGTCATCAAATGTGTACAATAGTTACTACATATGCCATGAAGATGTCAGAAGGCCCAAATTAACATAGGTAAGGGTCAGTAACAAAGTATGAGAGATCAATGCAGGCAGTTGTCACATAATTTGTTGCCTCGTGATCAGTCAGTTTCTGTAAGCAAATCAAGATATCACAGTTCATGTTTACGAGCCCTCTCTTTAACCAATTCAAACATGACTTATGAAAAAATTGCAATAATGACTTAGGTCCAAGGCTTATGATGTTATGCAGTTTCAGTTTCAACCATGAGTTTGCAACTCAGCCAAGACCTTACGAGTTCAGATTCAGTGATCTCAGCTGCTTCAACTATCTCAAATAGCTTGAGGCAGTTTCAGCTGAAAATTATTTTCAAAAAGCATTATATATCTTAATTAAAGAATTGATAACAATACTAACAGATGGTTTCTGATGAAATATTTTTTTGTTCAATAAATAATTTTATTTCAAACAGCTGCTCAATATTTTTTTGTTGCTCTGCCAAGTCCATTAATAGTTTACGGAGATCTGTTTAAAACTTTAAGAAATTACATGCATTCCACTAGAATTATCTTATGACCAATACATCTTATTAAAATTATGCATTTTATACTTGTAAGATGATATATCATGCATCTATAGAATACAGATCTTCTAACTGCAAGATACAGTGAGCCATAGTGAATGATCACAATAACAAAGATCATGGAACCAGTATCAAACTACAAATGCTAATAAAAATAATTCATAGTAAATTATTGCCAATCATGTATGTCTTAAGATCATAAGTACCACATACAGTTATCAGGTGATGTAATTTACTAAGATGGTATACAGTAATTTCAACTGAAACTCATGTGTTTTGGGCTGAAAAGGGATGAAACTCTGCAATTATGATGGTTTTAGATCAGCCAAGGCTGAGACCAACCCACCTCAATTGAAACAGATCTATTTATAATCAACAATTAAAACTTGAACATTTTAAATCAAAACTAATAATAGCATCATAAAAATGTCAAGTCTAATAGAAAAGAAAAACTCAAGACAGGGATAAATAAGATAACCAAACATCAATTTGCTACACCACCATAATTTATGTCCTGAATCAGCTCATCATTATCAAATGAAAAATCAAAGCTCAACCTAATTGGCTCAACCTCGTGCTTCAGAATTTACAAATGGGGATAATGTATCCATGTTGAGAAAAATTAGGTGCTGTTCAAGCTACTTTGACAAAAAATAATGGCTGGACTGTGTAACAGCAAATAGAAGGGCAAAATCTAGAAAATAAAAAGAGGAGTGAGTTTTGTATTAGGAAAAATTGAAAAGAGGTTTTTAAAGATCTGTTGCTTAAAAAAAAAGAAAAAGGCCCATCCTTAAAAGAAATATCATAAAACAGTAGTCACTAGCCAAAAGGATTCTCCTTACTACATAACTGATGTACTTTGCACCAAGTTTCAAAACAGGAAAAAAAACAATATGAATTGATATTTTCTTGACAGGAAAAATTAGAACCAGAATCAGGAGGATGTGGAATGTGGAACCGGCCAATTATAAAAAAGAACAGCCAGTTTATTAAACCTTGTCTGTAACTCATTCTATCACTTCAAATAATGAAAATAGAAGATTGACTAAACTTCTTGTTTTCCTACAGTTGCATCTTAATTTTACCGTGTGCTTGAGTCCTCTATGACTATATCAGATTTTTCTCAATGAGAACAATGGAATACTTGTAATCTGCAGAAACACACACCTTTAATCTGTAGCAAACTACGAATTATTCCACTGTATAACAGCATGCAATAATTTAAATTAAATTCAGTGGTCTTCGCAACATAAATACAACAAATCATATAAGCCTGCTGTTGCTCTTTAATTTGAAAGGTCTAAGTGAGGTAGAAGCATTTAGGATAAAAAGGAGAAAGAAAAGGAATTTAAAGCGGAAATTTGTGTAGGTAGCATACGGTTGGAGTTGTTTGATGACCTGAGACATTTAAAGGATAAAAAAATATGAACAGGGATAAGGAATCATGAAATAGGAAGAGTAATATTCTTGGACTCATTCAAATCCTGGAAACTTGCTCTAGGAGGATAAAGACAGCCTTGCATGTAAAGAAAATGAAACCGTTCATTCCATTCATCAATATCCAAATGTACAACATTCTTCACTTTATACTACAAACCAATTTCAACAAGAAAAAAAAATTAAACAAACAAATAAAAGAAGTGCATATTAGAATCACTGTGAATCATTTCCTTGCCTAAAAGTATTAATATGCAATCCTACATATTGCATGAAGCTTTCTTCCATGCTTAACAACACTTAACTGAAGAAACAAGCCATTTCATTGATCATGATCCTTAATTTTACCTCCTTTATAGTCAAGTAGAATCTGCCATCTCTGGTAGAATATTGATTAGAGATCATATTTTGGTGAAGCTCTGTTTGTATTAACTTCCTGATCAATTATTGTATTGCTTGAAGAGATAAAATCTGCACAATCGCAACATTGGCCCTAAACAACTACCATACTACGATGTTATGATAAAGATTATAGCATATGAAAGAAAGACCAAAAAGTGCTTGGCCGACTATAAAATAATGGAAATCTAATTACAGCTACATATGACCACAATATTGATTCATATGGATTCAGGTGAACTTTCTTTCTTTGAGCATAGTATGTGCATTGGAAGCATTCTCATCTCCATCAATCTTTGTAGATGCAAGTAGTTCCAGCACTGCCAAAGCATATAGCTTGTAACCTAAAGTGAACAATTCTTTTTACAGGATACCAAAAATTTATGGAACCACCATCAATAGTTTAAAATCTCCAAAATGTTCGCATACTCTGCACAATCTACACTTCGTTTTTCCAAGTAGAGTATCATCCGATATAAGTTAGCATCTAATTTAAACGATAATTCAGATTTGCAAATATTTTTTTTTGTGTGAAATAGATAATCAAGAAAATCAAACAAAGAATAATGGCTGGCAAGTAAAAGTCAGCTATTCAGATCCAAATGTAATAGAAGACTCTTTTCTTTCTCTCTTACGAATATACCAATAAGAACAAGCAAACTCAGTCCCTCAAATCCACAATAAGATAAGAAAGGTACTTAGATCTGCTGTATATTTTGCAGTTCTTTCACACCTCAGGCAAATCGACGGCGAATTAAGAAGCGATCCAATTCAATTCAAACCCAATAACTAATTATATAAACTCGCATATGACGCATTTGTTCAATTGCAGCGTGTTTCATATAGTAAACCCTCAACATCTGGAGTGGCAACGAGAATCCAAGAAAAGCGGAACCAATTTGCCAATAAAAGACTACACAAGTACAGGAGAGCTCCAAGGCGTCACCTTTTTGTCAAGGAAAGCTCCCAGAGCTTGGCAGAGACCCACCGTGGTGGTCGACTTCCCTTCTCCGAGCGGCGTTGGACTGATCCCACCGACCACCACGTAGTACCCATCCTCCGATCCCTGTAGGTCGTCGAGCACCGACAACAGCACCTGAGGAGAACAGAAAGAACACTCGAGAAGACCCACATAACTCACCAACCCAAAAGAAGAAGACGACTAATCGAACAACAAGGATGGAGTCATTCGGGGGACCTTGGCTTTGTATTTGCCGTAGAGGTCGTAGTGCTTGGATCCGAGGTTGAGGTCCTCGGCGATGGCGGCGATGGGGAAGGGTTCGACGGAGTTGGCGATGTCAATGTCGGCCGGCACCGGTGAGACCACCTCCAACCGCCGAATCGTCTTGGAAGGACTCATATCTCGATCGCTTCTACTCCCTTCCACTACTCCACCGTCCTCGATGCGGACTTTTGGGCCAGAAGGACTATCTTATTGGATAATTCATTGGGTGATGTGAGGAGTTCAACCGTAGGATTACGATCAGACGGTGCGAGTGAGAGATATGGTGAAATGTGGCAGCAGATCAACGACGGTCGAGAAATCCCAAGAACAGAGAAATTTAGAGATAAATCATATGGCAAATTGACCCTCGTAAAAAAAAATGGGAATCTCAACGTAAAATGGGAATTAATAACTCGATCGTAGCCGTCAATGGAACACCATGTTATTTAAAGCGGCTGATCCCCCTTTCTCCTCTCCCTCCATTCCTCGTTTGTGGATAAGCAACACTTGACCGCCGTCGATTCTTCTCGATATATCCCTCGCCAACATGACGAGGAGCAGAGGCAGTCTGGAGCTTTTTGTTTCCTTCGATCGAAACAGCTCCGACCGGAGGTTTCAGGCTATCGATTCGTACAAAAGCGTCGCCTTTTTCCCTCCCAGCTCCAATCCCCGGCCACCAGAATGGCAGTCTTGGCTCCAAACTGTTGTGTTTTCGGTAGCCGTGGTCTTGACGGACGGTGTGCTTCGGCGGCAGCTAATGCCGGAGCCGTGGTCTTGGCTCTGGGTAGCAGGGCGTGGAAGAAGAGGTCGAGGGTTGGGGTAAAGTTGGGGGCTTCCAGGCAGGAAATGTCGTCGAGACCGATGTCGGTGCCGATGGAAGCCATTACGGTAGTGGAAGAGCTGGATCAGATCCTCGAGCAAGCCCATGAGCTCTCTCAGGTCATTATCGTCGACTGGTTAGTGGAATATATTTCTCTTGACCTCTCACAAGGAAGAGGACTCGAATTAACTTCTTATGTCGCGGAAAAAAATTGAGCTGATTTCTGAATCCGCACACTTGCAGCAGTGAAATCTGATGGTTGTTTTTGGTCAGGATGGCGACTTGGTGCAGGAAATGCATCTACTTGAAGCCCAAGCTTGAGAAGCTTGCTGCAGAATACGACCCAAGGTGAGTTAGGGCATCCAACTCTACATTCACAATTAGTTGATCTGGCCGTGTGTAAATTGGGAATTTTGTGTATACCCAGAGTCAGATTTTATTTGGTGGATGTCAACAAAGTCTCTCAGGAATTGGTGAAGCGAGGAAACATCACGGTTAGTAAACCAACCACTGTAAGAATCCTCTATTCGCTCTGAGGAAAGCTTATAATATTGCGCTGATTACTGATGATTCATCATCTTCTTCCTGCGTGCATGGATCTTTCTGTTCTTTGCCCAGAAAATGCCAACCATTCAGGTGTGTGACGATGATTTGGTTGGTCTTTCAAACCCATTTATGTTGAGAAATAATTGGAAGGGTTGTGGTTCATGCAGCTGTGGAAGGACAAGGAATGGAAGGATGAGGTGGTTGGAGGCCACAAAGCATGGCAAATCATCGATGAAGTCCGAGAAATGATCCAAAAACATATTTGATGCACCATCTCTTCATTGCAAAGCATGTATAATCTGTAGATGTGGACACATATATATATGTTGGTCATGTCCAGTTTCATTTTTGGAGAACATATTTGGATTTGGTTATTTTCTCTTGTAGCAAACAGCGAACTCGAAGAAACTTGCGCTGCAGGGTTATGTTTTATGTATGTTAGAAATTAAATAAATATAGATAATGATACAACTTATCACCAACGTCGCTTTGGCCGAGTGGTTAAGGCGTGTGCCTGCTAAGTACATGGGGTTTCCCCGCGAGAGTTCGAATCTCTCAGGCGACGAATGATGTTTTTATTTTAGTCATGCAGAGAAGCCAATAATCATTCCAAGCAAATTTTAACTGAAGTTATAATTGTCTCAATTATTTGATTTGGCTGTATAAATATTTTCTCTATTAGTTTTTGCTACGTTGTGGCTGAGGTGTCAGTATGGCTCGGTCCAGTCTCGGATGTATAAGGTTGCCCACGTGGATGCTTGGGTGATGAGAGCGAGAGTCAAGTAGGGTTGGGTTCAAGCCTCGTCCCATGAGCACAATCTTCTCTCTTAATGAGTGGTCTACTTCTTTATTGTTGAACTTCTGCACACAAGTCGAGGTCAGAAGGGGGATTTCCCAACTCGTTCCCTCCGAAGCTTAAGTTAACTTTTGGTGAAATGAGATAGAGTTGAGTGTTCGAAGTTCTCTCCCTCCTGATTAAAGAGGGTTAGCTTTTATACCTTAGAGGATGAGTTGGTCGTACGAGGTCAATTAACTATGGTCGACTTTAGCTTCTGTACGAGCATCGATTGACCTGCATGGATCGACGTCGTGCGACGCTGTCCTAAGCTTTCCGGGATGACTGTACTGTGATGATGTCGTTCATATGGAGAGGGCGGTAAGCAATTGTCAGTCACGTGCGTGTTGCATGCCACATTGTACTTGAGGTTCCACGTCTGCATCATCGTGTCGGCTTGTTTAGGTCCACGTGAGCGATGTCAAAATATATCATATCAATTTTTATGTAAGACAATATCCTTGGAGTAACTTAAACTCTTCTTTTTATATTTCAATAATTATTTTAAATAAAATATTTATCCTTTGTTAATCCTAGTATTATTTTCTTGGATGTAATTTAACATATCATATTTCGGATACAAATCATATATATATATATATATATAGGTCACGACGGAGTGGATGTAGGTCACGACGACCGAACCACTATAAATTGGTTTGCATTTACTTTTATAGCAAACTATCTCTCCTCCTTATTGTGCTTTTACTACGCCTACACTCACATAAGCTTTCAAGCTATCTTTACGAAACAGTTTTCATCGAAAACTATTTTATTGTATAAAGGTTTTCTGAACTGACGTAGTATTTACGGCCGCACTAATTCCCCCCCCCCTCTTAGTGCCACTCTTGACCTCGTTCCTAATAACAACATCGGTTTTACTAACGAAAATACGAAAACAAAAGATAAAAAAGGTAATTTCAATATTCCAGCCAATGGTGATGAATTACGATGCCACCAAGGTTTACTAGTGACTGTTGTGGATAAGGAGAGCAACGGTGAGAGGTGAAGATTGCTCGGTAATTACGTCGACGTCAACACAGATGCAAAGTGGTAAAAGAGCCGCTTGACAACTATATTAGCATCAACGCAGATATAGAACAACCCCTACCTCTTGTCACTGGCTTCCTTATTCATAATAGTCGCCCGTAGCACACCGTCGTCTGCCACAAGTAATTATAACATTAAAATTATTTTTTATCTTTTATTTTTATATTTGTTTATAAAATCGATGATATTATAGTAAATAAATCTAGATATTTCACTTTATTTTAATATAACGTTTTATAATATAGGGACCGACATACTAAAAATACCTAACTACATTACATAATATCTAATTAGCCATTCTATTTCATTGGATGAAAAAAAAAAAAAAAAAACTCAATTTGATGTGCCAATAGATAACGACCAATAAGTAAATTTGAGGTTCTTTTGCTTGTGGTAAGTGGCAATTATCCTTATTCGTTAAATTGGCAAATTCAATCCTTTGATTACAACCAAAGGCTTTTATCTAAAACATAACAGTCGATTATTACTAGAAACTTTGATCCGTTGCAGCATTTAATCGACTAAAATTACTTAAATCGTCGATCAATGATTCATAGTTTCTTCCTCTTCTGTTGTTCTCTCTATTCCAATAACGTAGCTTTAATCTTGCACGCTTTGAGTTGCCCGATGCTATACCGTTCAAACACGTTAAACTCAACCTAATCACCCATCAAATCAACCGATCGGATCAAATCGAATTTGAATACCACGAATGCCGTGTAGATGTTAAGCAGCACCAAAGAAAGGATTATTATCATTCGAAAGAGTAATCAAGGTTGGAATTTGAAACCAAGTCACATAAGTTTAACTTTGTTCTTCAAATAAATTAAATTAACTGAGGAAATTAAATACAATCCATTTCAAGCTGATATGATGAGCTTAACAATGAATACAAATCATACAGCCAATTGACACGTCATAACTGATATATTTATTTCATTCCCTGTTTAAATTTAGCTTAATTTGTCCTATTTCTATTATTTTGGACTTTTTTTTCCTACGGTTTGGTCTTTTAAATCTAAGATAGAGCAAAATATATTTTAGCTTTTTTTATATATTTATGCACTACTCGTCTGATGTTAATCCATGCAATTAGTCACTTCTCCAAATTGATTCCCACCTAATTGCTTAGGTCATTGGTTATATGTGTTAGCGAAAGAGTTTTCTCTCTGTATGATTATGATTAGGTCATTATCACACAAAATATTTGTAGCATTCAACCCCTAAATTATTAGTCAAATGTGTTGAAACGAAATTATAGAATTGACCAATGACTTTATATGAAAATGACAAGTTGTGTGTGAGAGAGCTTCGAGATTGTAGTGTGATTAGATCCATGAGTACTAATTGATAAGTGACAATTTGGTTGGTCGATCATTGGTGCGACCTGTAGGCTCGTGAGGAATTATTCGTTTTGGACGATGGGCATGCTTATACGGTTTTGTCCTTTTCGGAACATATGAGCTTCAAAAAGAGCCTTTGACATAAGGTATTCCTTCTAGCGCTAATATGATAAGGGATAATTTGATCGATCGACTATTAGTGCAGCTCGTAGGCTCGTGAGAAATTATCCGCTTTGGACGATGGACATACTCACACGATTTTATCATTTTCGAAGTATGCAAGCTACAAAAGACGCCTGTGAGGATAAAAAAGATCCGATAGACTTATGAGCCCTTGATTTGTATACTTCTCGATCACCTATTGCAAATTAAATGCCACTAAAAGATTTAGACCCCTTGCAAATCTTGCATCATGACCCATTGCAAATTCCTGTGGGTTTGATGTCAGTTCATCAGCTGACGAAATTGGATGTGAACGGCAACTATTAAATCTGCAATAGAGTCTGCGTTCCGTCGTGGCTACTGCTTCTAATTAATAATAGTTAATGCCTCACACATGTTGCATATGTTTTTGGCTTGGCAGAAAAGAACGGCTGTTGGTCAATTTCAAGCCGGAGGTTGGATGGCACACCGATTTGATGCACCCCAAAGGACGGAGGCATTTCGTCGAACACCTGGCGAAGGCGGCGTGTGTTGACGTAATACCTCCCCGGTCACCACGCCGTCGCTATATTGCGTGGGAAAGAAGAAAGCTCTCGTTGTTGCTGCGTGGCGGAAAAGCCACTCTTTCCTTCCAAATAAATATGCAACATTAAAATAAATAAATAATCTATAAAAAAATGTTTTGCGTATCGCTTAGCACCGGAAAAATAAATCATTTTTGCATTAAGAAAAAATCATAATTCATTCCTCTCCCAGCTCCATTCTCGACAACCATGGTGGGGTCAAACAATGTGGAGTTCATCTAGATCCTCTCCCCCGACCCAACTCCCTTCAAAGCTTTCAACTCGAACCATCTAGATCAATTTTTTCCCCCTTTTTTTCCACTTTAAATCCCCCCTCAAGCCTTTCCCCAGCTTCACCCCTCCTCTCTCTCTTCTTGGGTTTCCTCGCAGCACTTGATGTAGCTTACTCCGAACGACAAGGAAAGATCCCATAGCTTAATCTTGCCTCCCAAGCAAAACGAGTGTCCATCTTGCGGTGTCTGAGGAGGCATCATGGGAACTTTGGTAGGTCATGTGGCACCAGGCTTTGGGTTCTTGGTGATTGGGCTGTGGCACCTCTTTAACCACATCAAGCTGCACTCCCTGCGTCCCGGCGCCTACACCTCCCGGCCATGGTTCCCCACCTCCAAGCTCAGGCGCCTGGAGCTCTACCTCATCATACTAGGCAGCCTGGCTTCCATCTCCATGGAGCTCGTCATCGGCCCGGAGAAGCACCAGCCCTTCGACGACGACGGCACCATCCCCCCCAACCACCTGCATAACTTCGAGCACGCCTCCATCTCCCTCGCCCTCCTCGTCTACGCCTCCTTCGCCATCGTCTTCGACCGCGTCAACCCCAGGCTGCGCGACGAGATGACCATGCTCCTCGCCGCGACAGCCTTCGCGCTGCAGCTGCTCATGTTCCACCTCCACTCCGCCGACCACATGGGCGTCGAGGGCCAGTACCACTGGCTGCTGCAGATCGTCATCGTGGTGTCGCTCGCCACCACCCTCCTCGGCGTCGCCCTCCCCCGGAGCTTCCTCGTGAGCTTCGTCCGCTCGGCGAGCATCGCCTTCCAGGGCGTCTGGTTCGTCGTCATGGGCCTCATGCTGTGGACGCCCAGCCTCATCCCCAAGGGCTGCTTCATGAACCTGGAGGTGGGCCACATGGTCGTCCGGTGCCGCAGCGACGAGGCTCTCCACCGTGCCAAGTCCCTCGTCAACCTCCAGTTCAGCTGGTACACGGCGGCCATGGCCGTCTTCTCCATGGCGCTCTACCTGTGGCTTTCCAAGGTCTTCCCCGAAGAGCCGCAGTACCTACCGCTCCTGAAGGACGCAGCTCGAGAGGAGCTGGAGGAACAGGACTTGGACTTGGAGTCACAGAAGAAGCTGATGGAGTCCAAGAGCTTCCTTCACACGGGAAAAGGCCTAAGGGCCATCGAACTCGAGAGGTGACGACACGAAAGATCAGCTTTGGTCTCCTCTTTCTTCGATCCAGCAGTCTTTCTTGGTTATGGTATCTCAACAGGTGGCAATTTGTAACTATTGGGATTGTTTTAGGTTATTCTTTTGGCTTCTGGTGTTTGGTCCGCTTCTTCCTAATGGAGGAGTTACTGTGTGATCTAAATTGTACAGTGAAGATGGGTTTCTGTGACCAGCTACTAGAATGATGTGTGTGTCTATTCGATCGGTTGATTCCAATCGCCATCGATCCTTTCCTTTGAAGAGACCGGTTGGTTCGGCCTTCTGCTGCTATCTTTCTTCCTTCTTTCTCGTGTTTCTAACCCACTCTGCGAGGCTTCGTCACACAGTAGTTATGTCTGCGACATAGCAGAAAACTTCTCGGTCAAAGTCGACAGAATTCAATGCCATCAAATCGAACAGAGTCGGCGAAATGTAAGTTTGACTTCAAAAGCACCTTTCTTGCATACCAGTCAACACCTGTCGCTCTCTCCTCCTCCATCATTCAAACATGAGTTGGCCCTTTTGTACCCCATCTTATCCGCCTAATACAGATAAAAATATGGGATGTATATAGGGCTGCTGAAGAAAACCGAAGCATAATAACTTCACAGACTGACGATTCACAACTTTCTTAGCGAAGAACATCTCAAATCAAAAGGGAACAACTGGAGAACACACTGAAATCGGCCTTAAATCTAAACTGTAGTATATTCCTCATCTTCTTCTTCTTCCTCAAACTAGCATCTCCATTGTCAATAGATTTTCCATTATTTTTCTTTCATTTTATGTTGATATATCTTTGATCTCCATCACCTTGTTGCTCCCTCCTCTTCCTCCGTCATTAAGATCATCTTCACTTTTTCCTATGCTTTAGTCATCACAGATTTTATATATATATATATATATATATATATATATATATATATATATATATATATATATAACATTGAAATTTCCAACTGATATGATACCCTTAAAGAAGGTTATGTAAAGATTCCCTCTTACATTAATAGTTTTTGAATTTGAACCATAAATTTAAGTTTTACGAAATAACAAGTTAGATAATTTCAAATATATATATATATATAAACATTTTTTGTTACTCCATATATTAGTGGTGTTTATAGAGAGAGATGGTAAGCAAGTTTCTCATAATTGGGAGGTCTGACCGTTAAAGAACCCTTTAAACAAGAATTGGAAGGTATTTTTTTTGGGCATCTGATTCCGATTTCACCCTCGCTCACGTGACTGAAGGCTGCAAGTTAAAAATATATATGTCACCTCTACTTTACCTGACTCTCCGTTCTACTTAATGGGGGGACCCTGTGGGTCCCTGAGATGCGACTCAATAAGAGAACGGGTAGTTGAGCGGAGCAGACGAAATGATTGAACCCCTTTAAAAGCCGACGCCCTTCTCACCCTTCACTCTCTTTCTTCTCATTAATTTTCGCACAATATTTTGTATTTCTCGTCTCCTCCCACCGTTGCTCCTTCGCCCCTCCCATCGCGAACCCCCCCGAGGCGCTTCTCTCGCCCAAGCCTCTCAGCTTCGAGATCTGACGGGGGATGGACCGTGGATCGGCCGCCCAGAATTCGCGCGTGCTGGAGGTCTTCCGCGACATCAAGGGCCGTCGAGCCGGCATCCTCAAGGCCCTCACCACCGGTATTTCCGCCTTCTTCCCCTTTCTCTTTGCTCACAAACATGCGATCTTTATTGACGCTGGTGTATCTTTTTGTGGCTTTTTCTCTGCAGATTTCGAGGAGTTCTACCAGCAATGCGATCCCGGCAAGTTATTCTATCACTACTACCTGCTAGTCAAGTCCTTTCGTGTTTCTTGTGTTTTTGTAATTTAGGTTCTTGGAGGTTTTATTTATGGTTCGGAAACTGAATCTTGTTGTCTTTTGTGAAGTTTTGGGGGTGGGATGAGCGTAATGCTATTACATGTACGGTAGTGGTACTTGAATGCATAAGACACAATCACCGGGGCACCTTACCGGGATTTGGGGTGTAATTGTTAGCGATTTCAACTAACATAGTACGTGCGGAACCAGTATTAAAGAATTGATTACGATTACGTGCAGACCATGAATTTACCAGTAAGTGAGCAAACATTGTTGCTAAGCTTTAGTCGATTGTGTTGGTGTCTACCCGGGAGCAATTGGGCTGTTTATTGGCCAAAGTAGCTACTTAATCTACATCTGTGACTTGGGGTGGTACATCATCCCAATTGTTCTTGATTCTTTATGTACTGCTACTAACTCTTTTGAAAACTAGTGGAGCGGTTTTATGTTTTTGTCGGAAAACTACGAGTGACTGGACCTGGCTACAACCAGTTTATAAGCAAAATCTTGTTGTATTTGATCGTTCAACAATAATCACTTTTTTCTAACCATTAATTGACAATTTACATGTGAAAACAATGAAGAGTTTAAATTATATACTTGTCCAAACATGTACAAGCGATGTGTCATCATCAATTAACTATCAAGAGCATGAACTTTCATTGAAGTGAAGCTTAGCGGTTACTCTCTTATGTTATGATTATGTTCAAGAAGGATTTTTTTCGGGTATTATGACTCATTAATAAATATTACAACGAATGCAATTCCTACATGGTTCGTATTTCGTGATCTCTTGCATTTGCATCCAGTTAAGACATGGCATTTTGATTGTACAAATTAGATTAAGATAGAAAGTCAATCTGAAAAAAATTTATCACATACAGAATACTAAACCCACATCATAATTTGGACTTACAAATGGGTCCATTTTTGTTATCCATATGCTAACTTAAGGTTTGTTAAATTCAATGATTGGATAAATAGGACCACACAACATGTCAGGAAGGGGCTTGTTCATAAACAAAATGAGAGTCGTGGTCAATGGGGCTTGTGCTTAGAATCAGATGGTTGGGAAGCATGTGAGCAACATTGAATGAAAAGGGAGTTGGTACTGTTAAAATGAGATGAGCATGTGGCCTACATTTGAGACCTTCAGCTGAGAGGGAGTGACAGACATGCTGCACCCATCAATACCTTTTCTCATTTTGGTAGACTACTTTAAATATAATATCATTATACATGTTACATTCCATCGGGTGTTTGAATGGAAGAGATTCACATCATTGACTCAAAATTGAAGGAAAAAATTAGAACAAAGCATATTTGATCATACTTATTGTTGCTTCCTAGGCTTAGCTATTGGTACTGTGTAATTTGTACTTATCGGACACTTTGCTCAACTTCAATTTATTGTCATCAACTAATAAGGTATCACCAATGTGACTACGACGATGGTCATATTACTGTTTTAAGATCATGATGGTTTCTTAAGATCGTAGTAATTTTACAATTAAGAAAGCAATATCTAGTCTCTAAAATCTCAGCCAAACAACAGTCTGCTTTTTTTTTTTGTTGCTTATGAAGTTATAGAGCCATTAATTATTGTCATACAACCATGCTTGTAAGTGCTTATTCATGTCCATACTAAAGAAGTTGAATAACTTCATGTGTTGTGACAAGCTTTTATATATGGATATTTTTGGTAGTTTATAGGGTTTTGTTAACATAGGCATGCAATTTGCCATAATCAATAGTATCTTTTCCATCTAGAGCAATGTGTCCCCTTTTCATCTTTTATTTTGTGGCTACCTGCCATGCACAAGTATTTTATATAGAAGAGGCTCTAATTACCAGTATTTGCTACTGTTTACTTGGTTGGTTTTTTTGGTAGCATTCATGATTCTGATGGGATAAGAAGTCGGAGGGGATATTTCATAATGCCCATTGTCAATAACTAGATATTATTATATGCATTATGCTGTGAATTTTCTTTATGAAATTATTAAAGCTAACAGTAATATTCAAGAACTAACACTAATGGCCACACTTTAAGCATGAAACCTTGGGCTTACATCCTCTTTTTCATATTGCATAGCTACCTCAGAGGTCTTATGGAAGAACAAATTTCTTTGTAGAAAAAAGCTTTCCTTTTATGATAATCACATCATTTTTCAAAATGATGTGAATTATGTAATGACTTTCTCAACCTGTATTATGAATTTGTTGTTCTCAAATTTCTTTCTGTTAGAGAAATTTGAGAACAACATAGGTAGTATGGAAGGAAAATTGTCTTTTGACATTGTTGAAAATGAGGACTTGAAAAACCTCAAACTAGTTTATTTCTCTTGGGAAGCTTGTTAACACATGCAGATTTTAAGAAAATTCATAATACAGGTACAACATAGTCTGCTACAACATTAAAATTGTTATAAATTCATTGGAGGTTTTATGCAAAGTTTCACAGGAAGATCCTTCATGATGTATTTATTATATTCCTCAAGTATACCCAAATGAAGGAAATCCATGGAGTAATGATTGTGGTTGAGAGGGTATGGCAATGGCATTGTATAGATCTCCATGGACATTATGGAAGATGAATAATATTGGAGAGTGTCCAAAACAAACATTTCTCTAATTCAAGGAGAAAATGCCTCAATCTTTCAACTAAAAAAATAATCAAAACATATGTGACCCCTTAGGTTTACATCCTCTTTTCTTCCTTCAAAATCCCACCAAAAGGGACCTATGGATTTTCTCCAAATGCTTTCCTAATAGTTAAACAACCCATCTATTTTGGACCATAATCATATTAGGAATCATGCATCAAAGACTCAGAATATGATTATATCAGCTTTCTGTAGCTACTAAAATTAATGATGAAATCAGTCTACGATTCACTAGCCAATAAGAAAGCATATCCTAGGTATTATCATCTTCTCCTATCAGCTTTATGAGTATTTTAATCAAATTTTACTATTTTGGGGTTTGTAGGAATTGTATCGGCCCTATATGTTTGGTTCATCCTGAACAAGGACCAGCTAAGGTGGTTTCCTTTTTGGTCATGCATATTATCTTGCATTGATCTGTTTCGATTGAGAGGGGCCGCACCATGGCAAGCAAGGATTATTACCTGCCAATTCAATAGCCAAGCGGGATGATGACTACATGATTTTACCCAGTTTAGGATATGGACTATACCAAGTAGGCTCATTGTGTCAGACTTATCGGATGGTAAACAACATGATACCATGTTATACCAGATGATAAGTTTCCAGTCGGTATCTAAAATCTCTGTTTTTAACATCTGTAAATGAAGGCTATCTTTTTTTATTTTTACTCTTTTGTTTCTATTCTCTTGTTCTCATGCTCTGTGTCTCTCTCTCTCTCTTTCTAATTTTCTTTCTCACTCCCCCCTCACACACTCTTTCTTTCTCCCTACCTTACCTTTTGTGACAAGATCCAAGTAGCCGACTTTATAATCTGGAAATATGGCTCATTGCTACTATTGTGTATGTTGACATGATTACTGATATGACAACAGAAGACCCTGAAGAGCCAGCAACATTGAATTACATATTCTGGCATCATTCTTGAACAATAAATTCTTCTACATTATTGTCCACTAAACAGGAGCAACACTGATTTGCAACACCGATTTACTTTTATCCGGCTTTATATTTTATTCTTAGCATTTTGGTAAGAAGTTTATTCTAAACAGCAATTTAAACATAAACAATCAAGGGATACAATATAGTGTTAGTGTTGAGAATATTGGGAAGCTAGTTGACTTTCATAATCTTGCCTACGAGTTCACTGATTGTACTCGATATGTTTTGCATGGTTGTAGATTTTAACCAAATATTACTTTATTGCAGCAAAAGAAAATCTGTGTCTCTATGGTTTTCCCACTGAGCAGTGGGAGGTTGATCTGCCTTCTGATGAAGTTCCTCCAGAGATTCCGGAACCTGTTTTGGGTATTAATTTTGCTAGAGATGGAATGGAAAAGAAATCCTGGTTATCCTTGGTTGCTTTACACAGTGATGCATGGTTGCTTGCTTTAGCATCTTATTTTGGTGGTAGATTTCAGTTTGATAAAAAACAGAGGTGAGTAAAGATGCAATTTGTTGATTGCTTCTTTCATTAAAAAACAAAATTACTTTCAAGTACTTTTTTGTTAACTACTTTTCAGTTCTAGCTGAATTTGGTCTGAGAATTTAGAACTTTGTTAAGTTGTTTTTCTGTGAAATATGAAATTTATCTTCTTATCACTGTGAGTTGTAGTTTAGAACGTTGATCTTCTTGGTAAGTTGTAGTTTAGAGGTGATTGTAGTTTCTATGAAATCTATCTTCTTGTCACTGTGAGATGGACAATTGTTCATCTTCTTGGTGAGTTGTAGTTTCTATGATTCTGATGGTGAACTGGCGAACAATTGTTCTTGGTGAATTTATGATGTTGATCCTCAAGAATAACAATTCCTGACGTCCCCAGTTCTTTAGCAAGTTTTATAGAAACATATTACTTGATTGCTACTCTTTTAAGTAAAATTCTTTATCAATTATAAAAAGGTCTGATGAATAGATTGCCTATGGAATTTAGGTGCATTCTCTATCAGAAATTCAAGTAATCTACAGTAGTTTCATTTGATTGAGTTGAAAAAATAGTCTCTAGACTGAATAGATTGATTCTCCCCAAACCCCACATTGACGGGAGCCTACATGAGTACATGGGGCTGCATCTACTAGTGTAATGGTTCAAACATGAAAATTACCCAAAGTTGATGAGTTTGTAAAGGTGACTATACCAAGCTTCCTTATATGCACAATTGCTTTCAATTATTAAACTTGCTCGTCTTCAATAAATAACCTTTACGGCCAGTTCTGCTTTTTGTATAGTTCCTAAAATTGCCTTTCACATTAAGAATGTTCATGCTTCTGAGGTTATTTAACTATAAAGTGAGATAAGAAAAAATATAGCATCATATTATTTTTAGCTTTACAATATACCAGAATTTGTTGAGCTGTGATGAAGATATAGAGTTTCTGAAAGTGCCTTCCTCCTGATTTTCTGTGCTATGCTTATTCTTTTGTAGTACAGGACCATTGAAACAGAAAGGCAAACACTTACCATACTCATTAATAATCTGATTAAATAAAGACCATTTCTGAGAGTGATATGTACTCTCCATACACTCATCATCTCTATCTAATTTGGTCTTTTTATGCTCCTAGACTCCGTTGTTTTTCTACGGTTACCAGTACACACTTAAATCTTTTGTCCTTTCTAGCCTTTATTATAAGGAGCATACATATTGCTTCAAATGCATTTACTATTTATAATAAGAGGTCACTTAGGTCAGTTTATTGATTTGCCAAGGTCACGACAGGCTTAGGTGTTTGGCACTCAGTCTAGGATGTGGGGGAGGATGGAAGGAGCCATCATGGTTGGAATATATACATAGGGACTGTATGGCATTTGATCGTCTGGCTAGGAAACGGGACAAAATTATAAACACCTTTGTCTTCTTGCATCGGTGCCCAGATATATCACTTTGTTATACAACATAAATTTGATTCTGATTTGTTAATTTTTTCACTTCAATTTGCTCAAGTCATGTTGGTAATAAATTATTTGTATCTTCTTGTAGTGTTAACCTGAGTTGTCCTGTATATCTTTCTTTATTAATATTAATGTCCAGTTTGTTGTAAAGAATATGATCATTTGAAAGAAGACCTGGATAAATTAATTTCTGTAACTAACTAGACTCTAAGTTTTATTATGTTATTTCATTAATAAACTATGTTCACTACAAACTGGAATATATGCTGTTATATAAGCATCCTCCATTGCTTGATAACATATTAGGCCCCTATTTTGTACTCATTCGAAATGATCTATAATTTTCACTTAAGTTCAGTAGGTTCAGACAAATCAAATTCCCTGAAGGAACTTCTTAGGTTTAAAGAAATATTGTTATTTCCTTTCTAGAGACATTTGAAGAAATTAATCGATTGTGGCATTCTGTTTGCTTCATATATCCTACTGTTATAGTCGGTGCTCACTGTGCCTCCTGCCTAAAACATTGCATTGACCACTTAAATCACATTATTGTTTCCAGCATGGATTTGTGGAATTTATGTTGATCACTTAAATCTAAGAATTCGCTCTTTAATTAATCTGAGCATCCCCTGTGCCTTTCCCTCTTAATCCATCTTAACATTCTTGCTCTGGATGTCTATTTTGTGCTAGGATTGTTCATCATATAAGAAGGCAGTTTTATTGTTTTATTCCTCATTGAGGAGTTTACAAAAGTTTAAGCAAATTTTCATGTCTGATTTGTGAAAATGCATGGGTAAGATATAGTTCATAAGATCCATCTTCAGAGAAAGGCACAGATTATATTTCTCTTAACTCCTAATGACACTTTCCGATTGTCTCTAATAGCCTAGTAAAATACTTCTCAAAATTGTGCAAATCTTACTCTTTCTTCCATTTTTATATGTGGTAACTCTCTCTCTCTCTCTCTCTCTCTCTCTCTCCCCTCACCGTTTCATTAAAAATGGTGCTGCTTTCTCCTTATTTCTAATTAGATGATGTTTATTTATTTTTTATAAGAAGCCATAAAAGAAATTTGCTTTGTTTTCTGTGATGCAGGAAAAGCCTTTTGGATATGGTAACTGATCTGCCTACCTTATGCGAAATTGTAAGTGGAAAGAATCAAGAGAAGACCTCTGGTTCTAAAAACATCAGTAACAAGTCCAAATCAAATTCCAAATTGGTGAGGAAAATTTCAGATGTTTTCTTTTTTGAAGACTCAAAACTTCCATTTTACTTGTTGACCATGCAAAGGAGATTTTAATTGGGAAGTTTCGTTCCACTCAATCATGACATTACATTTCTTGTATGCTAGACTAGCATATATGCCATATATAAGATATAACAGAGTGTGGTATTTGATTCCTTGATATAACGTATAGTCGTATACTGTTTGCTTTTCGCTGGAGTAGTGCAAGATCTTACATGGTTTTGTTATCCAAAGATGATTTAATCAGTTGGTACAAAAAAATGCAAGAGACTCTTGTTTAAGCATTACTAAAACCGAGTAGTTTCTTTATTGCTGCCTTAAACACCTTTTTCGAGGATTGCTCGTACCACTAAATGATGGCTTTCCTAACCTGCCTCCATATGGCTTAGGTGCATTTCTCACTGTACATGAAGTGGTAACAAACTCCCTAGTGAAGCACTGAAGGGAACTGGTGTTTATCGGATCACTTTACATGAAAAGCAAACTTGTGATGACCTTAATACAAATATCACTTCTTGTTTCTTAGGATTAGAGATTTTGGCATTTTGCATTTCTGTGCTGAATTGACAAAAAGTGGGAATTCGGCACATATGTTAGCAAAAACAATGTACCATTTAAGGTTTCACAATGTATAGTCAAGTTAGCCGCTTGTTCTGTTGGGATCTTGCAGAAGGCATCAGAATATCAGGCCAAGAACACAAAAGCAAAGCATGCCAAGGAAGAGGACGAAGACTTAATCGAGGAGGACGATGAAGACAATTATCTCTGTGCGGCATGCGGCGAGAGCTCTGTACCAGATAACTTCTGGATCTTCTGCGATACTTGTGAGAAGTGGTTCCATGGGAAGTGCGTGAAGGTCACCCCTGCAAAGGCTGAGCACATCAAGAATTACAAGTGTCCATGGTGCAGCAACAAGAGGATGCGGACCACGTAAAACCAGCAATGGCAAGAACGCCACATTAAGCTTCTCGATTTCCCTTGGTTGGCATCTTAGCAACCGTGACAACATTGTAAAGCTTTGTAGAGAAGTTGCAGTTTACGTAAACTGCAGGCGGCATTACACAACCATCGCTCGTAATGCAGAAATTACTAATGCATAGTTTAACTCCGAAAATTTGTACTAATGCATAGTTAACTCTGAAAATTTGTACTGGAACTCCTCGTTGGTTGTACTAGCTCAGGTAGGGCAGTTTGCAGATTGATCTCAGGATACCTTGTTTATTTGTGTATTAAGTATTCTAATTAATTATGTAACATATAGATCTGTTCTTCCATGCATGCTGCTCTATCTTTTGGATTAAACAGAGTTGTTATTTAGCTATGTACTGAAATATAGAGTTAAAAATCCATCTATTGCCCTTCGTTTTTAGTTAAAAAATCATATTCATGAACAATCATATTGTCCTTCGTTTAAATGTTTATTTGTGGAGCTCACAATTATTTGTGTCTATTACTTAGTGGATTGCATCCTAAAACCAAATAAATATCGATTGTTTCTCAACAAACGACGGTTAGAAAGATTGTGGAAGCTATGAGAATTTTATTTGGGTACACATCTTTGTTGCTAAAATGTGGTACATTAGTTAGACTATTGGAATATAAGTCACATTAAAGGAAGCTTTTTCAAACAAATTGATAATGGTGCAAAAGAAGTATATCTAGCATGATTCTATGATTCTTTCAGGGTTATTTCTCAAGAAAATCTCAAGTTTCGGATTTTTCTCATTTTTTTAATATATTTCTCACGAACAGCTCCTCCTCTTTGTAATGGGTTAATCGGTCTGATGCAGGTTCTTTATATTACAGTATTTATGAATAGAATTACAATACTTCTGATGCAGGTTTGTGCAGAGAATCAGTGCGCCGCCAGCTGCTATGAGAGTGACGGTGTAAGGAGAATCCAGATTCAATCTGACTCGAAGAGTGTCCACACTCACTGTAATTAAAGACGTACTATCCGTTCTAAAAATTTTCAGAGAGCAATAATCGTCTGGCCTTTTTTTTTATTTTTATTTTTTGCTAATCTGCTTCGATATCGACGAAAGCGGTTTTTGCACCCATTTTGGCGAATAAGAAGGATCAACCTTTGTTCTCTTCTCCCCCAATCCATCTTTCCTCTCACTCGCTGATTTATTTTTATCCCTGGCAAAATAATTCCTAGTCCGCATAGGAATCAAAATTCAAACTCTGGGTCGAGCCAACATATTTTAGGTAACACGAGTTGAATCAACATATTATATCTTTACCATTCACATTATTACCTAAAGAAATCCGAAAACCTTTCTGAGGTAACCTATCAGTCCAGTCCCTAATGTTACTTAAAAATCAAAATCGCAGCATCCACGTACTAATTCCTGTCTCAAGTGAACAGCTAAACATGCAACAGCATCAAGATATATAACAAACGTCACAGCTACAAATCAATTTCTTTCCCATTGCAAGTTTTAAAAAAAAAGAACAGAATGCAATTCAACCATCAAACCAACATTGGTTAGGAAGAAAACATAGTAAAACAAGTTTCAGACTGCAAAATAGACCAAAAACGCTAAACTTTTTTGTTTTTGAGAGCAAAAAGAGACCTCTTCCCGGAACCATTATACCCCAGCAAACCAGGGATCATCAGACGATGGCTACCTCTGGAGCCAAAGTTGGTGTTGGCCTGACATATTCATCTTCGTCCTTTGGTGGATGAATGGTGACGAGATCTGGCAGAGGCGTAGTAGGACCTTGCTTTCCCTTTGGATCCCAATCCAACATAATTTTGACCTTGATTCCAAGAACACCCTGTGCAAGACACAACACAGCGTTGCAGGAATACAATATTATATCAGCTATTTGTTAAAACAGACCATAGAACAGAAACTTTGACTCAACAACTAATATTTAGTGTAGTAAAATATTACCATAGTAGATAACATAATAGAATTGACAAAGAAAAAAAAAAAGAGGTAGTATGTCATCTTAAAAACTTCCTACTAGTTTCTTCTGCAAAGGATGGACATTAAGTAGGAAATAGATCGACAGCTTGATCGTGCAAAGTGAAAGATGCAAACATTAAATCTTAGAAGATCACCTGTCTTAGGAGAACATGCCTCACTGCAGAGTCAATATATTCATTGACCGGCTGACCAGAAGAAATCATATACCCATCCTTGAACTTCATGGACTTGGCACGCTGAGCCCTGAGCTTTCCACTTACAATTACCTACAACATATCAAGGAATAAATCTCCAATGTCCATAGGAAACGTCACTGCTGCTTTAGTTCGAAAACATACCTCACACCCCTTTGCACCACTCTCCATGACAAACCTCAGGACACCATAACAGGCCCTAGAACAACAATACATAAAAATATCAGACAACTTTACTCCAAAAGCCTTTTCATAAATTACACACTCCAAGGAGCTGACAATCATAACCTTTGAAGTTCACAATTACAAATGAATATTGCGCATGATTCAAGATCATGACTAAACCATATTACCCGGCACTATAAACACAAAAAATCATGTCACAGATAAGACAGGTCAAAAAGCAGATTAAAAAAATTTACAGCAATTTCATAGGAAAAAAAAGGACAAAATCTCAAGTGATACAGCAACTAATAGTACTAAACAATTAGATTTCTCTTCTTTTTTATCATTGATCATACGTTGAACGACACAAAATGAGATTTGTTCAAACAAAAAAGAAACCACTAAAGCAGAAATGAGACAGAAAAGAAAACCAAAGGCAGTTATCTCCAGATAATACGACCAATCATATTAACCCCAAAAACAAGGATGGCAGATATTGGCAACTAACATCAGCCAGTCTAAATAGATTTTAAAATTTATCAATTAGCCACTTTAATACCAATATAGCAAAGATATGTTGGAGTGTATTCCAAACTCCAAGCATACAAGATACAAGAAGCCTGACAAACTCCATAACTCATTCTATGAGCATCAAGACGAGCCATCAGAGCATACACTGCCCAGCAGCAGAATGAACAATAACAAATGCTCAATTAGTTACAAAACAATAAACAGGATGAAAAAATATTCACAGCAGAAGAAATCAAGAAAACAAACAATAATCACATTCAGAAACATAAAGCAAAATAGTAAGTGTAAAATAAAAAAACAAAGCTATGTAATAACACACACAACCACACACACACAGCATTGGCTCAGCAATAAATTAGCATTGTATCAAACAAACACAGATACAATGCTACTGCTGAAAAATATATGATCGCTTTTTATAGCCATCAAAGTTGAAAGATATTTTATAATGATCCAACTAGCTTTTCTTTTATTTGAGAAAATTAAATTCAAATATCTATACAAAAAATAATATTGAAAGGTTCCAAAATCAAAACCACAAGAGAAAATTTAAAAAAAGGTCCAGAAATTATCAGCACAAATTTCGCCAGGAGCTTATGCCATGAGATCAAAAAATTATCATGAACTTAACTGCATCCATGGCAATCTTGATTTTGTCACCTTCCGACACAAAGTTGGTAATGAGTAACCTATTTGCTTTATAGATGACAATAATAAAAAACACTGAAAACAGACTTGGTGGCAAGGCTCCAGCCAATACCAAGATTGGGGAAGATCGATGTGCACAACCTTACCCCTAGAATTTTTTTTTCCTGAGACTCGAACCCTTGTCACCCATTTAGGAGGAAACATAGTGTCACAGTAAATAACATATTTAAACATTAATTTAGCTTCACATGGACACTTAAAATTTGTAAATAAACAGCTGACAAAACACATAACATAAAAAGATATAGCAACTAAGGGTAGCATATATGAATATATATTCATATCAGCACATGGTAACATCATAATCCCTCAGCATGTTCATGACAGTGCATGGTAAAACTAATTTCCTACAATACTCATTGAACAAGACGAGTACTGAAATATGACAAGCTTAAGAAGTGGCTTCAATGATTGAATAGATACGAAACATGTAGCCAGGAGCTTTCTGCCATGAAACTAAGAAGTGTCATAATCCTAACTGCATCCATGGCAATCTTGTTATTGTCACGTTCCGACACAAAGTTGGTACTGAATGACCTATTTGCTTTATAGATGACACGCGCTTGAAATCCTACATTACCATCTCCTGGCCTAACACCAAATTATACTTTTAAATGCTACTTAACAATTAGACTAAACTCTAGCAACAGGCAGTGACAAGTTGTAAAACAAATCAGTTAACAAAATCATCTAATGGTATATCATATAAAGACATCCTCAATCTTTCGAAAATTTATAACATAATCATCATAACTAATAACGATGATAAAAGACAAATTTGAAGGGATAATGCATGCATAGTATAGAGTTAATATCAAGCCAATAAAGATGGTTATTTCCAACAAACTTAATGAAGGGTGAATGAGATCCCAACCTCCTAACGGCAAGGCCGCCAAGAAGCTTGTAACGAAGCGATTCAGCCTGAGCAATGGCACAGAGCCCCCTGTTGTTCACCTTCTCGGCGTAGAGCTCAACGCCATTCTCGGGAAAGTTGAATCTTTTCTGCACCACCGATGTCAATTCCCTGATCCTTCTTCCCTTCTCACCTAAACCCCAACCAGAAAAGCATCAGACACTAAATAACACCTTTCCAAGCCCAAATAATTGGATAAAAATAAGGAAAAAATAAAGACATAATCACCAAGGACGTTCTGTGTGCGCGTCGCCCGAATAATGATCTCGGTCCGCATGGGCGTAACCCTAACCTCCACACCCGAATAGCCATCCTCCGCCAACTCTCTCGTTAGCACCTCGTTCAACTCCGCGAAGAACACCCCATCCGCCACAAACTGCGAGAAACGGGAAAAAAATCAAAAGGCAAACAAAATAAAATCGCAAGCTCGGGTGAGAAGCCAAATCGTGGGAAGGAAGGCATTTGAATGGGAAGATTCGAGACCTTTCGCTTCTTACTCATCTGGGTTGCCATCTCGGAGGTTATTCGAGGGGGAACGAACTCGCCGCCGCTCTTCGTATGGTGTAGCGGAGTTGGTTCTCTGTGAAACCCTAGAGGAGGCAAATAAGCTCAGCTTGGGGGCCTTAAATAGTGGTTTATTGTAAGGATCGGACGGTTAGAAAAGATTGATGATGAATAGAGGGATAAATGGACGATTGGAGTTGAGACGATCGTAGCCGTAGATATTATGCATAATAAATCACGCTTGATGATTTGGTTCGATTTCGAGGGATTTTTATTTTTTTGGAGAATTTCAGAGCAAATTAATACGACTATTAAGAAGAAAAAAAAAAGGCAATCATAAACGAATTAAGAATAATCGGATGTATCTTTGTTTCTAAAAAAAATTCTTTTCTCGGGAAAGATTTTATGTTTTATCAGCATTTCATTTGAACCAATATTGCATGATTTGTATCAAAATATATTAATCCCATTTAACCTTGTTTTGTTGGTTGCATGCACAAAATAATTGTAAGCCTATACAATGAGTTCAGAAATGAAGACATATTTAGAGAAACTTCTTTACTTGTTTATATAGTATAAATCTTATTATCATGTAATTGGTGAAGATATATTTCCTTTAGGTGTCATGCTTATATAACATATATAATAGGTTATTTGTGTATCTTTGAAAATTAACATGGAACATCTAATAGATACTGATTACACTATAATTTTCAATCCTAATTTATCAAAAATAATGATCAGACCATCTACTATGTACTAATTAACTTGGTATGATTTTATTTTTACCAAAATTTATTTTTTTTCTAACTAAGAAATAAGGCTGAACATATCAAAAAAATTTCCAAATCTAATTTAATTTAATTCTTAATCATTAAAATGTGAAATAATAGTTCATTTCGGAGTGTTATTTTTATTATTTATGGTTCTCCAAATCAGATTAATTTTAGTTCTTGGGCAGGTTGGTGAGGGCACGTATCCCATTCTTAGACCGAAACGGCCGTAAATAGGATCGAACTGCCACATGCTTCCAACGGTACACGCGTAACAGTATAACAGACGCGTTATTCCGTTATTTTCTTTATTAATTCGAGCAAAAAACAAAAGAAAAAAGAGAGAGAACACATACCAGAAACAGAAGCACTTCCATTCCCCGTTCCTCTCTCTCCCCTCCAAATTTATGTGGTTCCACACCTGCCGGAAGGAGGCGGAGCAAGGCCGCCCTCGGTCGGAAACTCTGATCTCCTTCCCCGCTTTCCATGGAGCTGCGATCTCTAACCATGGTCCTGCTCCTCCTCTTCCCGTTCCTCGTCCCCGCCGTTTATCCCTACTCGCACCTCTCTCCCTCGCCGTCGCCATTCCCGTCCCCTCGTCGCACGCTGCCGTCGCCGACGGCTGCTGACCCTCCGCCGCAGCTTCCCGGCAACAATGACGGCCACCGGGAGCACCCGACGCGGGTGGGTGCATCGCGGTCCGGGAACCCCGAGCGGCTCAATCTCGGAGAGAAGGTAGGGTTGGCGTTTCTGGCCGTCGCCGTGGCGCTGCAGGTGGCGCTGGGGGCATTCCTGGTCTTCAAGAAATCGCAGCTGGGGAAGTTGGAGCGACGCGAACGGCGGATGGCGGAGAAGCTTTACTCCGCTGCTTCTTTGTGATGCTTTGAATTGGGAATCGGAGTTCTTACAGTTCCGTGGATTAAAGTCTTCCATCGGGCAATTGGGGGAAATTGGATCATTTAGAATCCAATTCCAATCGCCCGATGCTCGATGATCAAGGTATGTCCTTTTCCTTCTTCGTGCTTTAAAATTGGTGTAAATTCGATGTCTTCTGCTCTGTAATCAGGCAATGATGCCATGTATTCCACTCCCTACCACACTGAGTACAAAATCAAATGGTAGATGCCCTTTTCCGTTGTCTGTTTCAATTTTTCTTGCATGTTGTTTTATTTTTTTTCATCCAGAAATGTAATTAACGCGATATATATATATATATATATATATATGGAATTTTCAGTGTAGTGTGAGTTTAAATATTAATCATGCTTTGCTTCTTTCATATGTGTGATTAGAGTTTTATGTTGTACTTAATTAAAAAATATAGAAGAAAATGTTGCATTTAATCTGCTATAGGACAAGCAATATGTCGGTAAATAATATAAGAAAAAACTCATTCTTTCATATGTGTGATTCCAATTGGAATAGGAGTTGAGATAGGTCAACGATTTTGAATTGATTTGTCCATTCCGTCAAAATTAAGCGAGGTTAATTAGGTATTTAGATGGTGTCCTCATTTACCTGCCTAAGCAAACTCGGAAGTGCGCCAAGCTCTGGCGGAGAGAGACCGGAAGAGCACCAGGCGATGGCGACAAGCGGCGCGGCGAAGAAGTCTAACCTCGTTGATCACCACTCCGTCAAGCATTTCCTCGAAGAATCCGTCACCGGCGTCAAAATCCTTCCCCCTTTTTCTCCGCCTCCCTCGTTTTCTCGATCGCTCGAAATCTCTATCTATAGGGTTTCTTAGATGAAAATGCTTTTCTCGGATTCAGGTCGTCGGAGAACGTCAGAGTGAGCGACGTGAGGGTTGCTGATCGGGTCCATCATCATCGCCATCTCGCTCCTTGCGCAGTTCTTCCCCATGGCATTTCTGACCATACGAGACAGAAATTCCACGGATGATATGAAATGTTACAGGAAAATTACATTGACATTATCTAATTGAATCTCGAAGGCATTAAAGATTCATGTTCCCAAGAAGTTTCAGGTATGCAAATGCTCTATCTTCAAAGCAACTGAGTGATGATCTGATGTCATCAGAGCAGGTTTTTTGAAGGGTTGTTCGATGGTCTAGATGTAAGCAAAGGCATGCATTTTTTTGCTTCCCAAGAAGGAAAAAGCTATATTACTTTACAACTCTTGTACAACCTGTACTGTAGGCATGGCTTAAATCCATACAGTTCATCAACTATTCAGTTGCCAACTACGAAGGTAAGCTGGTAGCTGATGAGGCAACCCCTATGGGAGATCACATACTGATGTATTTATCTCCCATCATACATATCATTTATTATTTTGTTTTAGATAACTAGTTAATATTTTATTTTTTATTATTCTTAGTATAAAATTTATAATCATGTTATCTGTAATATGAAAAAAAATTATGCCATAATATGAAATCAAATAATAATGGATCTAAACAATATTAGGATTCGTACATTTCGTTGTTTTTCAGAAGAATAAATCTTATCTGATCTACAAACGTATTATTATCGAATCTGATATACCAATCTATAAGGAGAACTAGATACGTCTCCTTTCGTTGGACTACTTAGATTGATGAATTAGGTATTATCGGATTTGATATATCAATCTCCAAGAAGAACTAAACACTCCTTTCTTTCGTTGGATCACTTAGATTGATGAATTAGATATTATCGGATTTGATATATTAATTTCCAAAGAGAACCACACACTCCTCCTTTCGTTGGACCACTTAGATTGATGCATTAGGAAGATTGAAATAAAAAAGTTGTGATGCGCATATATAGCTCATCCAGTCTATTTATAGACGAGAGCGTTCCTCCCATTAAAGACATCCCTTAAGGAATTCTACTATAATATGAATTTTTTTTCTATCGTTGAATACCCATAATCAGAATTCAATCATATTTATAGTATATCTTACATAATTAAATAGAATCACATGATCTAACACTTTTGAGTTACCAAGAAGGTAAGATAAGCAGATGTATTTATCTCCGATCATACACATAATTTGTTATTTTATTTTAGATAACTAGTTAATATTTTATTTTTTATTATATAATAATAAATTGATGATGTCTTAAAAAGAATAACGAAAGTCTAAGTGAACCCGAATAGTCAAAATGAAACTTAAGAAGTGACAATTATTTGCAAGTTGAAGATATTATCATGAGTTACATGATAATTTGTTCGATCAACTTAATGTTATAGTTTATCAATCGAAATAATTTAAAAAGATGACGACCATCGATTGCTTCTTCCAGTTGATAGATAGCTGATAGATCTCATAGACAATATATATTTTAATATTTTAATTTGGAGAATATTAATAATATATTTGAGAGTAAGACGAAGGAGATTTTTTCAAAAATGGATAAAGACGCAATGAGAACAATAATGGATAAAGACAAAATGATCATTTCATTTTCAAAAAAAAAAAAACATTGTTTCAAAAAAAAATAAACTCGAAGCATTCTACATAAAATACCAAAGGTAGGCTGAAGAACAACCTTTGCGCTGGCACTGCGTTGGTTGGGACCTGAGAGTCGGTGGAAGGACTGCTTTAGTGCTTCATCGTCACTGAGAGTTGGTTGGGACCTCAAAATCACGCAAGGAGAAGCGTAGCTTTCGAATTACATGGAAATCGTAATGCATGCAATTTGTTTGTGGAAGGAAAGAAAAAGGCAGACTATAACATCCACTAGAAGAGCAACAGGTTGCATGGCATGCAATAAAGAAACATCTTGTTTTGTCACATGTTCTTTGGTCGATTGAACTATGTACGATTAGGTTCTGAAATTTCCAGCCTGCAATTAATTCTTGATGTATATATAAATTCGTCAACAGCACAAGAGCAGACTAATTGTAGTCATTAATCATTCATGTTCTTCTGTCTCTATCTCATTTGGTCTCACTCGAATCTCTTCTAGAATATGTTTTAGGGATCAACACTTTACCAACTATGAATCACTACATTAATAATCTATATGTTCAGATGGGGATGGATGACTTCTACTTTGATTTTTTTTTTTTTTTTTTGCAAAGTCATCGGTGAAATCATCACATTTTTCTTCTGTTAATGTGGGAAAAAAAAAAACAGGTTGTAATTCTATGACAACGTAGTTAGATAACTGTAGCTTTAACTCTAGCACGGTCTCCTAACCATGGCTGTAAAGGAAGGTTTGGAACAGGCAGTGAAGAAAGGAATCCCAACCCATGTTGGGAAATATTTGTAATCTTTATTCGATTCAATAGTTTTTCTCTTCGATAAGAGATCATTTGGTCGATCGATCCTTGGTACAATCAATGGCTCATAGCCTACGTGCATAATTCGAGAGCGAGTTTGCTCGACCGAGGTGCAGGCATCGAACCCTCATTCTAACATCAATTTGATAAGGGATCATTTGATCGATCGATTGGAGCGTATTCGTACGATTTTATCCTTTAAAAACATATGAGATTCAAAAGATGTCTCTAAGGATAAGGGAGACCTGACGAACTTATAAGCAGTTGATTCCCATACTCCTAAATGATCTTGTAAACTAGAAAAAGATAGATAGCAATTGTACATCAAAACTAGGTAATAAAACTCCTTTTTTATAATTATATATTTTTTAATTCTATATTTTCGTAATTATAGAAAATATATATATTTTTTAAAATATAATGATCGAAATATTAAAAATAATAATTAATTAATCTTGGGGAGAATTGAGGGTTGGATAGTAAATTCCAAAGATTTAAAGGATTAATAAGGAAAGCAACCAAGAAAGTTGGTAAGCTGTGGGCTCTCACACGCCGCTGTCCGAAGCTTGGCAGTGTCATCTCCGGAAGCCAGCTGCAATATTATAGCACAAAGACACCCAAATAACAGAGAGGTAGAACAAGCAGCTGCACGGATCAGGCAATGGAGATCTCCGCCTGCTTTCTAGCGGCCTCTCTGCTCCTCCTCTCCTCTTTCTCTTCAGCCACCGACAGCAAAAGTAAGCGCGTCCTCTCTTTTTTAAATGTCGGTGAACGGCTGTTCCTCGATGTGGATCTGCTGCAGAGCTCCGTTTCTGCTGAGATCTGTGGAGCATTGGCTGCATTGGTCGGTTCAGGAGTCTGTCCTCCTCGTATTCGAGTATCTTTCGTCTGATTCGCTCGCATTGATTTAGTGATGGTTGATTCTTATGAAGGAATTTTTTTTTCCCTTTTCCTGTTTAGCCGATGGAAACTGCATTAGTTGTATATCTCACCAATTGATGTGTTTCACTGATATATGGAGGAGCATTTCGAGGAGTAGATTAACTTGGTGAATTTAGATGGTTAGAGGATTTTTATCTTGTGTTCTCTCATGGCATTTCTGTCGAATCAGAGTTGCTTATCTTTTTTGTTTCTACAGTAAATCCATTTATTAGATTCTGTGGGTGATGACATCTTTTTTGCTTCTGTACAACCTGATGTAGGATTTTCTTTTATATTTCTTACCTTACAAGCGATTACTGAACTAGTCGGTCTATTTTATTTATCTTCTGCTGCCTGTCTCCTCCCTTTCTCTCTTGTTCTTCACCAACTAAAACCTAAGATAGTCAGTTGGCATCAAAGATTTAGGAATCTGGTTTGGTTCTTCAATTGGTGCGTCAAAGATGATCGGAAAAGATGACAACCTTAGCTTGTTGTTGAGGATCAAGGATCGTAAATTAAGTACTCACTCAAAGTGTCTTTTGTGGAGCCATAATTACAAGTTTATGACAATGGAAAATGTTTGTAAACTTTAGAAGTATTAGTTCAGAGACAATTAATGGAGTCAATAAGTGAAGCTAATACATCACAGGTAACTTGTTTTGAATATTGTAGCGAAAGATTCTCAATCTTTCGGTTGATCGTCAAACTTAAAAGTCTTATGCAAATATCTTGTTTGACAAGAAAGAGGATCAAATGAGATTGATGGCCATTTGTGATGGTCAAAGGTCTGTAGTTTATTTGCGAGAAAGAGATTGAGACATGTTTGGAATTGTTAAGAAAACAATTTAAAAATTGATAAATTTGGCTACTGAAAACCTATTTACAAATGCATTTAACAACTTTATCACACTGTGGTGGTAAACTGGACAATATGAGAAGAATCTGTGAGTAGAAAGACTTAAATGAACAGAGGATCATGGCGAATGGGATTGCAAACATGTCTTGCAGATGTTTTGGGTTGAATTCCTACTGATACCGGATATGATGATCTCTTTGCACACGCATTCACCTTTAAGAATGTTAGCTACGAGAATGATGCTGATCGATTGTGAGTGATTATGTCACATGGTAGATGAAATATATTTAGACCTTAGAGATTGTAGATCGAGCTAAATTGTTTGGTTAAAATATTTGGAACCAAAAACAGGGACAGCTGCCATCAGCTTGCAATTTGTTGAAAGTTGACTAACATTGACTATGATTTGGTAGAATTTGGTTAGAGTCGCAATGGTTAGTCATAATTTGCCTGAAACTACTCTCATTGGCTGAAACAGGGTTTGAAATGGTTGGATACAATTGAAAATCAATCAAAATAATATTTGGGGTTTTGGTATCAATTTGAGATGATACTATGCAATTGGAATTATGACGAGAAGCAATTTTCATAATATAAACTCTATCTATGTTGCTTAATATGTTGGTAGCTCTAAGATTGCTGTAAGATCTGACCTGAAAGAGAGCATACTGGAAGAATTCTGTCACGAATCGAGGTTTAGCCAAAAGGAGAATTGTATCATATTTTTAGCGTGCTGATTGTGTTGTGCCATAGATCACAGATAGATTACTTTGGACCATTAAAGCTAGAGATATTGAGACTTTAGGTGACTGAATCATCCATTGCATATTGTAGAAGGTATCTTTAGACCAGTAAAACTTCATAGTGCCTGTCATGTTTGTCTGTTGGGAGATATTGTTTGGGGAGGGGGAGGACATCAAATAGTCCAATTTATATAATTCTATCACAATGGTCGAAGAGCTTAAGCTGTTAGGTATATACTAATCGTATAGATTTTGTTCTCATTTTATTATTTTCTTGCGATATAGGTCTAACTATCCTCACATGTCTCCTCTCCGGCAATCTTACCCTCATGTGAGAGTCCCCATTGATTGTTAACATCCCTCGTATCAAATTAAATTTGCCATCTGTAGTTGTATCACATACCAATCAAGCAATCTCAGAATTAAAGCACTTACGTACTGACTTAACTACTTACCTTTCTCTTGTATAGTCATAGTCATGCAGAAGGTTACTCTGACTGGTCCATTACTCCTCATTGCTCAAGCTACACCATTGGCTATGAGGCTATCAACTGGGGAGATATTAGTCCAGGCCAACACATTGATATGGCAATTGGATGTTGCTTCCTACGATGAAAAACTTAAGCTATTAGATTACGTGCTAATACCATGTCTTAATTCTTCATTATTTTCTTTGAAATATGAGACCAACAAATGTTTGTTGGTCAACATGACGATTCAAGTGAAAGGATGCAGCTGGCCCCGTCCCTGTCCTTCCAAATGGATGGCCAAAATTTGACCTAATCACTATCCATGTAGAAATACAAGGCTTTAGACCAGCTCAAAATTTTTTATCTGGGAAATATGCGTCTTTATGTAAAGTATATGCTTCATTTTTTTCCCCTTTTTATACCGGGATGTATATTCTATGATGGCCAAATACTAAAATAACTACTTGGGTGAGGAACAACTGCAGAAAATGGTGTAAGTTAAGGCGAGAATTTTGTTTACTGTTATATGAAAGAGCAACATCTGCAGAGTTAGACTAGATTACATATGATATAATTGCAGGAAGCAATATTTTTATGAATGAAAAGTTTCTCTTATTTCAAGACTATGTATCTCTCTCTCTCTCTCTCTCTCTCTCTCTCTCTCTCTCTCTCTCTCTCTCCTTGATTCTATCTTGTAAGCTACTTTATCTCTGGAGTAATATAATGTCCAATAACAGGCAACCCATCCCATTAGATCACTAATCTTTTAATATTATTAACATCTGGTTTCTCTTATTGTCTTTCCTGCCTTCTCTCAATTTGCTTTCTTTACAGACAATCCTGCAGATGAGCTTGTGTCAGTGATCAACAGCAACAGAACATCCCACAAATCCCCCGCTCTCTTTGACAATGCAGGCCTCGGCTGCATTGCCCTGCAATACATCAAAGCCTACGAGGGTCAGTGTGGTGAGGTTGGGGACAGCAAGAAGCCACCTGACAGTAGTTTTATCGATACATTCGCTCCCAATTGTGGTGTTGAAGCTCCAACACTTGCTCCCATCACCGGCCGGCTACTTGCCTGCCAGAGCACCTACGTCTCCCCTGAAGCGGCCTTCGATATCTTGATTGAAAATGCTCGGAGCCTGCAGATTCTGCATGACAAGAACCACACGGAGGTAGGAGTTGCTGTTAGTGGCACCGATGGTGGAGCTCCCTACTTCTGGTGTGTTCTGTTTAGCAATGGGACAAGGAACAGCAGCTTCGTGCTTCAGGGAGGAGTGGCGAAGACAGTCCGGCCTGGATGTTTCAGCGGCAACAACGACGACTGCAGCGGCGCCAGCAGCCTCAGCAGTGCTTTATGGACTATGGTGGCTGCAGCTTGGATTGCTGTTGCTTATGGTTTTGGCTTGTAAGTGATCCATCAAGGAGGAGGAACACACCATTTGTTTCTTGTTCCATTTGCTTAATGGTCGATCATTACCTTATAAGTGTGTTCTTCACTGGTTCTTTACATGGTTGCACCTCCTTTTCAGGTGCAGACTACAGTGCATTCCTTTTAAGTTTAATTACCGTGTAAGCATAAAAATTATAATTATAAGAAAAGTTTTAATATCAAAAATTAAAATCTTATTCATAATTTACTTTCAAATACTTATTTATAGATATTTTTACAATCTTTGAAAAATAACTATTTTGAAAAGAATTTTTTTTAATTTGAACAATTTATAACAGAAGCTGGATCTCCTTCTTCATCGGTGGCGGCAGCAGCAGTGGCGCTTGTGGTGCCAGATTCTTCCTATGGTCGACCGGGAGGGGGAAACTGAGCTGGATCTTGCTCTTCTTCGGTGGTAGCGGCGGCGCTTGTGTTACCAACTTCCTCCCGCAGTAGACCGGGCGGGGAAGACTGAGTTGGATCTGGCGCTTCTTCGATGGCAGTAGCATCGTAGCCGGCAGAGCCATCGCTGGTGATGGTGCACGTCGTCACCGTGCTCCCGCCGGCAGCAGCATGCCTCTTTGGGCTGCGGTCTTCGTTGCTTCCCCCCGTCTCATCATTATGTGACTTCTCCTGCACGATACTGGAGGCAAGTTGATTCCTGCGCTTGCGAGTGTAGGCGTTTTCCGGCTTGCCAATCTCCCCAGCGGAAGAACAAGCCTCAGCGTCGGTAAGGTTCTGGAAAGATCTGGATCTCCCGGCGTAGAATCCTGAGAGACCACGCCTACGACCAAATGAATAATTATAACATACGTTAAGAATAAAATAATATAACAACAATATAGAAATAAAAATATCAAAAATTAAATAATATAAAGTACAAGAAGCATATTTGATATAATAATAAATAGTAAATCAAAAAATATTATCAACATAAACATGCAAATGCCTCACATAAATGTCAGATAGTTTTTAAAAAATAGCTTAAAATAAAAAAAAAATGCACAAATTATGTAAATAACATAATTTATAAATTTGTGGTTTTTTTACTATTATTTCTATTTTATTGTTTATTTTGCATTATTTTATGGCATGTGATATTGTACTCTTTTATTTTTATTTATTATCTGTATGATATATAAAATCAAATTACTCCAATGTTTATAATGAGTAAAATCATTTTCTTATATAACTAAAAGAAAGAGGAACGGTTTCCAGCGCAGGCTCGATTCGAGAACTCAGACAAAAGGAAAAGAAAGAAGAAGGACGCGGAATCCATGGAGATCAAGAGCGAATACCTCATCGGCAGCGACTCCTCGAGCACTTGCAATGTATCCAGCGGCCCCTTCGACCCGCTCTCCATCTCCGTCTCCCTCGATTCCTCGCCCTCCGACGCAGATCCGCCGGCCACATTGTCGCTGTCCTGCCCGATAGATGACGAGCTACAAGAATCCCCGTCGCCGGCCTTCGCCTTCCCGCACATCCCCCGCCGGGGCGCCGCCCCGGAGGTCGAGCGGCGGGCGGCCGTCCAGTGGACGAGCCCGGGCCGTCCGATCCCGCCCCTCCTCCCCGTAGCTATAGGCATCAAGTTGCCGCGTCCACCGGGTACCGACGGCTGGGATTTCTCCGGCACACGAGATCCTCCGTTCAACCGACTCCAGCACAAGAGGGAGGGCAGCGTTTAAAACGTGGAGACCGCCGCTGCGCCTAATATATAGTTTCCATTAGCAGTCTAATTTATATGCCGACGTACAGTGAGCCGATTAATTTATGGTTAATTTCCTCAGTAATCTGATCCCCGATGGGATTAGGATTTGAATGGGCCATTAAATAAATAATAGTTTTGGTAACAATTACCTATTCATATTGCTTTAACATAGGCATTTCTTTTTCTTATTTTTGTTCTTCCACTTCTATGATTTATTTATTTTTAATTAATTGTTTTTAATTATAATTAATATATTAAATTATATTAATATGATATAATTTAATATTATTATAACTAATAAAGATCAGATGTATACTAATCAGACTTGAAATTAGATAGATAGACTTTGAAAATAGTTTATTTTGGAAAGATGTCCTCCGTTTTATATATATATATATATATGTTCATGCATGTTGATTGTATCTAATTGGTCGATGTCCTTCATGTGTGTTTCTATTATTAAGATCGGATAAACGATAAAAGAGAATCCTATCCAAAAATGATATGGACAATAGAACTCGGAACAACTAAGCCATGGTTGTCTCCATATCAACTACAATGTGTGGCTTCTAAATTAATATTTATTTGTGATATTATTTTTGATAACATCTAATGAATTGGGAAGGAGGGTGTAATCGGCACGATAAGGTTGTTGTCCGAAATATTATCTAGTCATTTTGATAAGGTGCTTGTCCTCAATTAACTATTATCTTATTTTATTTTTGATAAAGTAAAATAAAATTATTTATTTTACTTTTAAAACTATAAATTTTTAATTTAAATATAATCGATAATACACCACTTTTACCCCTCTCTCTCTCTCTCTCTCTCTCGTTGAGTCACTGTTTGTGGCTTCTAAATTTAAATATAATCGATAATAGTTAAAAGTTAAATACAATGTGTGGCTTCTAATTTTAAATATAATCGATAATAGTTAAAAGTTACTAAATGGTGAGAAAAGGAGAACATTAGAACAAGCTCAAATGGAGCAAAAGAACAAGTAACCGAGTATATATATATATATATATATATATGTGGATATTGAAATGAGAAATAAAAGATGATATAGAGCGAAAAGCTACCTTTAGGTGTTGGCTGATAGCCCATGATTCAGCTTATAGTAGGCTTTAATAGCTCACAGGTTATTTCCCTTTTGATTAAATCCTAGATCTAATTAGATCAGATCTATAGTAAATTCTTGCTGTGATTACTTAAAGAGAATTTAGATATTGTGTACAGTGATATGATCCTTATATCATAGTTATTCTTTTGTGATTGTTATTAAGGTTTAGGGTAAGAGATTGAGATTTGTATATTCATTATTCTAATAGTGGATTATATCTAGTTTGCCCTGTGGTTTTTACCCTTCACTTTGGAGGGGTTTTCCACGTAAATTTTGGTGTCATATTTGATTGTGATTTTCATTTAATTCTGCTGCGTGTTATGGCCTGCTAGTATTTATTCATATACAAAAGTTTATTTCTCTTTATATCCCATCATCTAGTAGATTCTTGAAAACTCATAACCATTTATGTTGTGTTGTTGGCTATTGGAAAATCTAATGGCTTATCACCGAGAACTTGCTCTGTCGTTCTACTCAATTGATGCCCGACCATGTCTGCGTCTGGAAACTCTTCATCGGCTGACGGACAACAATGGATGGGCATGAATGCCAGCAACTGGAATTAACAAAGAATCAGAGACCTAAACGAAGATAAAAAAAAAAAATATCACTTACAAAGGATGTCGAGGGTAGAAGACGATGATGAAACAAATCTTACTCATGTGGTGAGTAGAAATACTCTTGATGCGGTGTTTTTTCCCATCCCACAACAAGAATGAAAGTTGTTTGCTCAGGAGAAGAGGAGCATCAATTGCCATCTTCCATTGCTTTTTACTTCAAACCTGATTTAACCTAGTTTAACCCGATCTACTGTGTAGAATCCAACCCAAATGGATTAGATTAGACCAAATCAACCATTAGATCGATTAGGTTTGGCTCAGGTAGTTAGATTCAATAAAATAAATCGACCCAAGATCAAGTGTATTTTTGATTTTTTTAAAAAAAATATCTTTTAGTAAACATCAAATATGAGGGTGTCCTATGATAAATTTTTTTTTGAAGACTTTTTGTTGGATAAATTAATCATTAAAGTTTGATAATATTGGTGGTGACGAAAAGATCGATAATAATTATTATAGATACATTATAGGCATTGACAATAATAATACCATATATATGAGATATCTTGATAACCAAATAAATGAAGAATCCAACATAAATTTATTTTTAAGCGATAAAGATTGTCATTTGTTATTTGAACAAGGCTTAGGATTTTGATTTTTTTTAATGGTAGAGAAAGTTTTTATTCAATTAAATTTATCAATACTAATTTTATTTTGAAATATCAATACTAATTATCCATGAGATATTGGTAGTGAAAAAACCCATCTAGATATATTTTCTTTTTAGGATACAAACTAATTCTATGATCTTCTAGGAAACAACTGATTGTAGTATTATCAACAATAAAAATAGAATACATTGCAGTTGTAGCTCTAGTTCAAAAATTAACTAAATGAATTGATGTTTAATTTAGATGTATCAACCAAAATATTTTGTGATAACTCTTCAAGTCTAAAAATATCTAAGAACTAAACCAATCATGATAAAAGATAAATATATTTTTGTCAAATATTACTTTGTAAGATAATAAAATCATCAAGATGAAATACTACAAAAGTGAATTGGAGATTAAAATGACACGTATATCCACGTGGCCTTTGTAAAAAGATTTGGTTAAAAAGTCTCAAACAAAATTTAAATCGAATTGACTTAATCATTTAATTGTCAACCTAAATCGATAGCCAGAAAACTTAAGAGAGTTGACTTTTGCCTCCACTTCCCTCATCTGCCCTTCTTTGGCTCCGTTAAGGTGGGATACGGCCGTCAACAAACGGCCGCATCCCCAAATTCTGGTAAAGTGGTTCGGACCCACGCTCGGACGAGTAGATGTAGATTTGACGGTGAACGGACGGCTAGGAGGCAATCACGGGCCATCCCAAGCTCTGGCCACGGGGGAAACAAACCACGTGCCGCCGCCCCCGGATTCTCTCGTAAGTCGTAACACACACCATGCCCAAGTATATTGACCAAAACACCCCGCCGATTGCCACTTCGTCGGAGGACATTATCGTCACTACGGACTCGATCCCATCAGGGCGCGCCGCGCGGCAATATCTTTTTGAATTCCTCGCCCCCGCGCCGCGGGCGCAGCAACGAGCGACGAGCCAATCCCACGGAGCGGACTCGGATACCCGATCTGTTTTCGAAAAAATTCCAATTCGCCCCCTCCGCGCCAAACACAACTCCCTCGACCTTTTAACAATCGCCATTCCGCCCCCCCCCCCCCCCCCCAACCCTTCCTCGCCTGATCTCGATTCGGAGCCTCCGCTCTTTGCTGTCGACTCCGAGGAAGGATGTCCTCCTCTTCTTCGCACCCGCTGGACGCTGGAATGAGGCACCACGCCTACAGCAGGAAGCAGAAATCGCTCGGCCTCTTGTGCGCCAAGTAAACCTCGCTTCCCCTTGTTCTGTCCTTTTGATGATGCCATCCTCGGGCTTGTTGTTTGACGTGCCGTGATCTGCTGGTTTCGAAAAGTTTTGTGAGCTTGTATGATCGCGACGGCGTTGACTCGATCGGCCTGGATGACGCGGCTCGGCGGCTCGGCGTCGAGAGGCGGCGGATCTATGATATCGTAAACATCATGGAGAGCGTCGGGGTGAGAGCTGGACTGGTTCCGATGATCGTTTCATTTGAAAAAGTGAAAGAAAGATGCATCTTTTTAATCTCCCTCTGGAGTTTTGTTTAGTGAACAGAGGATGGTTTTATTTTTTGGGGATCTGGCAGGTTCTTGCGAGGAAGGCCAAAAATGCGTACTCCTGGATCGGGTTTTCGGGGATCCCAAAGGCATTGGATAGATTGGAGGTCTGAGCTCGTCAGATCTATCTTTCCCACTTTTGATTTTGTTTGTAGCACAAAACATTTGACGATCTAGCATCTTGATCTGGATTAGGATGAGGCACGAAGCGGAATTACTCGCAGTGAAGGATCTGGTTTCAAGGTATGGTTTGAGCTCTCCTTCCAGTTCCAATTACTCGTATCTGCAGCGCGTAAACAATGTTCATGTTAGTGATCAAGTTCTTTTTGTTGTAATAGGAGGATTTGGAGGACGAACTAGACGAAAGTCCAGATCTGTATGCAGACGAAGGAGATGAGAAACCAAGTCAAATAATTAATTCTTCTTCTTTATCGAGTGGTGCTTGCTGCAAAGCCAGATCTGGTGTGTATATTACACTTTTAGCTTTTTTTGTTAGGATAAAAAATAATACTTTTGAATTCAACGTATTTATGCCCTTATTTGTTTTAATTGTAGCGACAGCCAACAGAAGGGAGAAATCCTTAGGCACGCTCACCGAGAATTTTATCAAGCTGTTTCTAACCACAGATGTATGCCCATCGATCCCTTTGTCCCAATGAAATTTCATTGATCCTTTCCCTTTGTTTTCTTACCATTTTAGCTAATTTAACTAGTTTTCAATCAGCGGGACACAATTTCGCTTGATGACGCTGCGAGGCTGCTGCTTGGTGCCATCCATGACGCATCTTATATGAGAAGTACTCAAAATCTTTCCTCAAATCTCATGTTCTTCATTAGCAATGTTGGTTCTTTTTCATTCTTTAAGATAATAATGCAGCCAAGATCCGGCGTCTCTACGACATAGCGAATGTCCTGTCATCTATAAATCTCATTGAGAAGGTAAACTTCTATGAGTTACTATGAGTTCAACATTGAAAACGAGAAAGACGAGAATGCATTATGTTTCTTATCTTTCGTTGTGATCTGGGTGTTGCAGACGCAAGTTGAAGCACGGAAGCCAGCCTTTCGCTGGTTGGGATTGAAGGAGGGTAAGATGAAGGCAGATAATAATGTTACAGTTGTTGCACCAGGTCCAAAGAAGCCGACGAAGAGAGCATTTGGAACTGAGATCACCAACGTGGACTCGAAGAAGAGCAGGCCAAATTTAACAGCGGATAAGAAACCGACCAAAGTTCAGACGAAAGGTGAGGATCTGAACGAGTGTAATCGCGAGGCCCTGAAGCACTTGGGATCCAAGAGTGGGTACGCTTTCGGTCCTTTCCATCCGAATGGAGTAATGAAACGGGGAGCTGATGTTGAGGTGAAGTGCGGGAAAGGAGTTCAAGACTGGGAGAGCTTGGCTGCTTCCTTCCGCCCCCAGTATCACAACCAAGGTCCGATCAATATCTTTATATATTTCATCCGCCAAATTTCTTCTATTTGCACCGAAGGATAGTTAACTTGTTACAGCTATTTAGTTGCAATTTGATGGCTTTATATCCTTATGATCTATGTTCTTGAAGAAATGTCAGCACTTGATTGAATATAAATATGTGCATGTTCCCTGTTAAAGTTTATATTGAGTTATTTTTAGTAGTTTAAGTTTTTGGGTCTCATTACAATAACTTGCTCTTAGAGGATGATAAGGTATACATTTGAACCCTTTTCGAATGACTTGAATTTCTGAAATTTGTATTCATCAAATCAAACTAAAATCTTTAAGATTCCCTTTGCAGAAAATCTATAAAGGAGGACAGATTTTGTTTCTTATGCATTTATTGTTTAAATTCATTTAGTAAGTTGGGATGAATCTTTAATTTGAAAAGCTTCAATTATTCTTAATCCAAGCTCATGCCACATGAAGACAGTCCTTTATTGAGATTACACAATCAACAAAGTTCTTTGTTTTGCTGTATTTATCCTCTCAATGTTTGATCCACAGAGTTTATCTATCTACTAGCTTTTAAGATGCAAATCAATTGGTCACAGTTTTATTTCCTAAAAATTTTGAGTATTGCAAATGGAAATTTTTTCTGTGGAGATAACAACCAACATGAAGCTTAATTGTTTGTTTATAACTTCTGAAATTTGGAAAGGAGGAATAATTACATACTAATAATGTTTCAGAACCTAATGGTCATAGATCTAAATTTTTATTTCATCTAATTATCACATTCCTTGCATCTTGGCATGACATTAGCCTAACAATTAATCTTCTCCTGTAGCTTTGAGTGAACTGTTTGCACATTACGTGGAGGCATGGAAAACATGGTACGTGGAGGCCACTAAAGGAAGCAGGAACCTGCAACAGCCTTTCAGTAAGCTCGTCACGAGTGATCTATTGTAGCAAAATTGATATGATCCTCCACTTCATCTATCTGCTTACTTTCACCAGTTAACCTGCGCAACAATTTCTTCATCGTATATGAATTGGCCTGAGACTGCTTTGGGTTCTATGTATTTTCTTCGTACAAGAACCCACAAAGGCTATAGATGAAAGAAAAAGACAGTTCTTGGGTTGATTCTTGTCAACCAGCGCATGTACTCATCTCCGGTCCTTTTTAATGTTACATTTCAAAAAGATTCTATTTGTCTTAAAAGGTTAGCTTTCCACATTGCTGGTTTCCGGAACATATGTTACTTAATTGTGGAAATGTGTGCAATGGTGAATATGATCCAATGTGAAATCTTAGGGTTCTAATTTCACATATTTCGGATCACCAAACTTGTGTGTTTGTGTGGCAGATATATCATGACCAGCTTCTAATCAGAATGACATCAAGTTAACTTATTGATGCTCATACTTCAGTTCAATCTAATGATGGATCTCAGAAGTCTTAGATCACTCTTTTAAGTGTAAGAATGATTGTTTCATTAATGGATGATAATAAAATTTGACCTGCATGTTTTTGATGTTGGCTCTTTGTTCATGATTAAAGTCTTATAAGAGAAATAGATCTTTTGTGCTATCTTTTTGGCAACACTCGTTTGGCATGGTGATGATGTATCAAATTCATTTTTAATAAATATTAAGATTTAAATATTTATTATTAATTTTCTTACATTTAAAATATTAATATAATAATGATGTATGTTTTTCATTCATATATCAAATATTCAAAGTTTAAATATTAATTTAATGATGAGAGGACACTGAATCCAAATGTTTCCTTGACATGAGAAGAGAAACAAAGCGAAAATATGAACATATGATTGATTGAATACAGTGGCTGCCATGGTGACTTAAAAGACATGCCATGCTTCTTGGTGTCCAAGGCTTCCTCCATGAAATCTTCGGAAGCAGATTCGCGTTCACTGGATCCAGGAATGGGTGGGTTTGATGAGCGACCAAGAAGAGACGCTTGAGGTCATCGACTCATAGAGCCGTTTCATAACGACACCTGCCTCTTATGATACGTGCCTAACTGATGTACGTATGTATATCTATTCTTTCGCAAGTTTCTAAGTAACTTCTCCAGACGACAACAGATGTAATTATAGTTTGAATATAAAAAAAAAATACTCTTAAAATTTATATAAATATCTAAAGTACATTAACATTTCAATTAATATTTCAACATTGTTATTCAAATATCATTGTTTTAAGAAATGAGGCATTATATATATATATATATATATATATATATATATATATATATATATATATATATCAGCTTCTTCTCTGCCTCGAGACTCTGAACCCTCGTGAGTACCACATAAGCAACAATGGCCGTCCTCGCCCGCTCCTCGTCGCCATCCTCTCTCTCAAAGCTCCTCCTCCGTCCACATTCCTTCTCGTCATTACGCTCCTTTTCTTCCTCCGCCGCCGATGACCAGCGCGTCCTCACCATCGAGACGAGCGTCCCCTTCACAGGCCACCGGATCGAGCCCCCCTCCCGCGCCGTCGACACCACCCCCGCCGAGATCCTCTCCTTCTTCCGCGACATGGCGCTCATGCGTCGCATGGAGATCGCCGCCGACTCGTTGTATAAGGCCAAACTCATCCGAGGCTTCTGCCACCTCTACGACGGCCAGGAGGCCGTCGCCGTCGGCATGGAGGCCGCCATAACCAAGCGCGATGGAATTATCACCTCCTACCGCGATCACTGCACTTTCCTCGGCCGCGGCGGCACCCTCCTCGAGGCCTTCGCCGAGCTCATGGGCCGCCGCGATGGCTGCGCCAAGGGCAAGGGCGGCTCCATGCACTTCTACAGAAAGGAAGCCTCCTACTACGGTGGCCACGGCATCGTCGGAGCCCAGATCCCTCTAGGCTGCGGCGTGGCCTTCGCGCAGAAATATTCCAAGGATGGCTCGGTGACCTTCGCCTTGTACGGCGATGGGGCTGCCAACCAGGGGCAGCTTTTTGAGGCGCTTAACATGGCCGCCTTGTTAGATCTGCCGGCCATCTTGGTTTGCGAGAACAATCACTGTGAGTGTTTCTATCGTGCCCTTCTATGTGTGTGGGTAGGGAGAAGGACGCAGACGGTGACTGATGGAAGTTTCACCTACCTGCCTTGTTTCCCAGATGGAATGGGTACAGCCGAGTGGAGAGCCGCGAAAAGCCCAGCCTATTACAAGCGTGGCGACTATGTTCCTGGTCTTAAGGTCAGGAAAGGAAGTCCCTTTCTAACTTTCTAAGCTTCTTGATGCATTGGTCACGATCTGAATTCTAGGTATTTTAAGTCACTTTCTAACTTTCTAATCAGCCACTGCCGCTGACCTATTTAACTATATAGCACTTTCGGACTAACAGTAGAGGCCTATTCAATAGTATTTCCTTTTTATATAGGATCTTGGTAACATTTTGCTTTTAGCACCATAGAAGCCATGACATTTGGGATGTTGTGCTTAAAAAAATGGTGGCTCAGTGCACGAGGGGTTCACCAATTTGGGGTGGTCATCGCATTCAGCTTTACCCTGCAACTTCATGCAGGGAAACTATTCCCATTACTCAAACCTTGTGGCATTTTAGATTATATTCCTCCTTGGATCATCTCTTGAATCATATTGCTAAATGAGTTCTTTCTCTGTTCGTTAACTTCTTGGAGTCTTCTCTTGTTAAATTAGGGTTGTAGATACTATTCAACATTCTGTGGCAGAGGGTGGAAGAGCAGCGGTCATGATGTTAATACAGTTTCACTTACTTTTAGCCTTTTTTGGGTCAAATTAAGTTGCTCATTCAGATGTGAAATACCTCAGCACTTATTGATCTCTCTTATCTCTTGCTCTTTTGGTGGAAAGTGAAAAAAAAAAAAAGTAGGTAAAAAGGTTCACAAACCGTGAACTGAGTTCAGGACTTTTATGCACATGGTAGATGAGTCATTCTCTGAGACATTTGTTTCAAACTTGACAATTATGAAAAGACCACTGGAAATTTGATTTTGCATAATTTGTAGGAAATATATTTCAAACTTGATGATTAGTTCAAGTTGAAAATAACATTTGAAAATTGAATTGCAAGGGTAGGTTGGTAAGAGTTACTCTAGTATAGTCTTGATTGCAGAGTTTGTTTAAAAGGATCATTTCCTTATCACTAATTTCAGACTGACTTGGATCCAGCTAAATATGGGGGTGTGTCTAACAATGCACTCTTTGTATCCTTTTTGTCTTCCAATTTTCTTCTCAATATCTTCGTGAAATGTACTTTAACTTAGTTTGTTCTTCTAATCCTAGAGAAATTATCAGTATGAATCCAGCCTTTTCTGGAGTTTGTTTATTGATACAAGAAACTAAACATGAGTTCTATTATCTGGAACTATGTCTACATGGATGTGGAGCTTTTCTTCAAGAGAGGACCCCAGTTGAGAAAACCCATGTATATAATATAAGTGCCCCCAAAGTAGAAATTATGATTGATTCAATAACATGGCTGGAACAGTAAGAAAAATCTGTGTTGGTCCCATGCACCATCCCTAATTCTTGTGTTCCTCTGGCACATGACTTTTTATGGAGTTTACTTCTGTGGCTGCTTGAATGACAATCAGTTTGACAACTCAACATGCTTGAATTTTTTTTTTGTGGTGCTAAAGATCTCGGAAAGATTAATCTTGAGGCTTTCAATGCATTCAAGCAATTGCAATAGTATAAATTGAAATAAGTTACTGAGCATTTATCGGTAAATTTAGAACTTGTATTGGAGAAGGAAATAGTTAATGTCAGTTAAAAATGTTCACTTGGCTTGGTGTCCGCTCTGCTTACTATGAAAGAACTGAACTATTTCGAGTGATGACCTAGTCATGTCCCATTATCTGTGCTTCTTTGGGCTCAAAGACATAAATGTGTCTTTCAATTATTCAACCCAAGTGTTTGTTCTCCTAATTGATTGCAATTAAAGTCAGCCCAATCTTATATGGGGTCAACTATATGGATCTTTGACACAATGAAAGATTGAGCTCTAACATAGTCATTGTTGTTTATTGTAGAATTCAACTTTCAACTGGAAACAGAGAGATTGTCTTTGTGATTCTGGAGGATGGAAAATACATGGTTTAAACCTTTTTCATGTTTGAGTTGATATTGAGATTTACCACTGGATCTGATCCATGATAGATAGTCTATATTTGTTACATTATACGTGCTATTATAAATGTTCCTGAGGTCTGACCATTTTTGGTTTGGGTCATTACCATCCAGGTTCCTGGTCAAAACTTATATAGTTCTAAGTGAACCAGGTCTCAGATTAAATTGAATTGGACTCGACTCATTGACCCCTCTTTATAGCAAACAGTGACTATTCATAAAAGGTGATTGTAGACAAATAAGCTACATAAATGGATGTTAATATATTTTTCTAATCAACTTGTAATGTTCATCTTATATATTATAAACAAATGATGCTACTAAAGTATGCATATATGGATATGTTGTACTTTTTTATATTGCAAATGTATATGTGGATGCCTAGCTATATGATAATGTTATATGCACATGTTAGGATCTTAATATTTTGATTGCAATTCTGGTTCATCGTTGCAAGATTTGCTTTGTACAATTTGCTGGTTGTGAATTTTGATTTTCTTCTAGATTATCATGTTATTCACTCTATTTGTATTAGCAACTTCATTGCCTATGCCCGCAACGTAATATAAACTATATCCTTTAGATATTAGGTTCTGTTGATTATATAAAATTCCTTGTCAGTATATTGTTTTTTTTTTCATAACAGGTTGATGGAATGGATGTTCTTGCTGTGAAACAAGCATGCATTTTTGCTAAAGAATATGCTTTAGCTAATGGACCCATTGTGAGTATATAATCAACCTTTTTATTTGTCATGTTTTATTAGAGAATTTTTTTATGTAGCCTTGGTACAAACTATCTTATGGTTTGTGTGGAGATTATAGAATAGTTGATGTTGGCTAACTATTATGTCAGATATAATAGTTTAGTACAGATTAATTTAGATTAATGAAGATCCATGAAGCATGATGAGCTTCGCCTTTAATGAATATGTAATCATAAATAGATTTTTGGTGTAAAATGAGGACTTCAAAGTTCAAACATAATATCTGAATAATGTTTGGTCACAATATCATGCATGCCCAAAGAATGTGCTCTATTACCAATTTTGTGTAAACTTGTATCAGGAAGTATTTATCCTTTACGTTAAAACATCTTTATCATTTATTTTATACTATTAATGTATCTATCCGAGCCTGTATATGGTGATATCTTATGTCTCCTGCATATAATAGTCACATTTTATTCTGTCAAATCCTCTTTGCTGCATTTTAGTCATAGTTCTGAATTTCTGATGTTGTAGGAAACACATTATGACTTCTATAATTTGTCAATTAGATGTGTGAAGCCCCTTGCTGGATCAGAGTGGTCCATGGCCACATCCAACGTCCTGTCATGGACTTAGCTGAAAATTCTCTACTATTTTCTGTGGATTGCATGTCCTGGTCCTCTCTGAACAGAATGCAGCTCATGCATGCGTCTCTGGTGTACATGTGTGGCCTGATTTAGAAAGGAAATATTTAATAAGTTTAATTCATTTCAGTTTACATGGCCATCAATTTTTAAATCTCTGAATCATGTCGCTGGTACTCTGAGCTAAAAAAGAAAGGCTGTCATATGTGTGGGCCCTATTTGAAAACTCCACTTTGACATATAAAAAATACCAATTTGAGTCAGATTGTCAGAGTAGATTGGCTATGAATTTGAGGCAGAGCTTAATCTGCTTCCAGGAGTGATACCCTCAGTATTTTAGGAAAAGGAAGTCGGAAGTTCTGGCATCCCTCTGCAAGTCACAGTCTGCAGAAATCACCATTGTAGATCATACGTTTTCATGATTGATGAACTCAACAAATCAGATTGAAGACCATACTTGCAATGAATGATGGAAGAGAGATTTTTTTAATTAAATAACTCTGGAGTCCTCTATCATATCCTCTGACATAAAGGACTCCCAAAATTATATCATTTAAATAAAAGGTCAGTTATTCTGTTTCTGCATGATCCAGACCTCTTGCATCTTTGGCTGTTAATAATATGCATGTTCTACAATCTTTATATTGCTGGTGAGATTTTTCTTTCATTCTATTAAAACATGTCATGTTGATGATTTTTATTAAACATTTTACTTTGACTTGTTATCGATTTCAAAAAGCATGTCAAACACTGGGACCATAATAGATGTACTTGTTGACTTAACAAAAATGGAACACTACTTTGAACCATCATTGGACAATTGATTTGATATGAAAAACTAGTTGAATTGTTATATTTTTAGCAAGCAGTGAGTATTGGTTTTTCCTAGTCAGCACTTAAATTTCTGGTATTCAAATCTGGAATGGACATGTTTAATATATTTTGTACTATGTTTAATATTTTAGATAATTTCTAGTCTTCCCTTGGAGTGAAGTTTCTGGCTTTGTCCCTAGTCAACAACTTCTGCCAAGTGGTTTGCTTTTCTATCTTTCGGATGATCAGTAAAATTTCTTTTCTTCTTTAAATCTCATTCTTAATCTTTTTTCCCCTTGAAGTTGATGCTGTTGGCCTTTTTATCATTCTCTGTTTCATAGAGTTGTTTTTTTTTTTGAGTGTCCTAACTCCTAACTGCTTTAAGAAAAATCAGGACATCAATTATTCAAATGTGTTGAGATCTTAATTTTTTGCTGAATATGGAATCAACCTAGAAAGCCTGGTTAATTGACATAGATGAAGATTTCACAATTTTTGGGACTAAAATGTTGTTCTAACTTGTGGGATGTATAGTTTTCTGGTTACACTTCATCTTTCCCTCATATTTCCTAAATATTGGTCCTAACTGTAAATTGTTTGTCATTGTACATCAACATGGTTTGTTTAACATTGTATGGGTACATGGCTCGATTCTTGTTCCATACCCTTTGCATGTGTATACATAAATTTGTGTGGATATATCATACACATAACATTGTATGTGTGGATATATCATAAATTGATGTGTGGATATATCATACAATCAGCTGTATACATAGTTATAAGCTCGTGTTGATATAAATTAGACAATGGATGAAGAACTCATATTTTTCTTCATATACTGGTATCCAGATTCTTGAAATGGATACTTACAGGTACCATGGGCACTCCATGTCAGATCCTGGAAGCACATACCGTACACGTGACGAGATCAGTGGTGTAAGACAGGTCAGCTGATCATACCCGGTTCACTTACTATTAATTGATTTTTTGAGTTCTCGTTCTAAGAAAGCTGTTTTATATTGTACACAGGAACGAGATCCCATCGAGAGGGTTAGAAAGTTGATATTGTCTCACGAGCTAGCTTCTGCCTCTGAGCTGAAGGTTTTATTCAATTATGTTCTAGAATGAGCTGCTTGTATTTCCGGAAATTAAAAAGCCATATGAAAATATTGAGAGTGTACAGTCGTATCAATCTCTGCATTTGAACTTTTTGTCCTTTTGATCAACTTATGCTTCATGATTTGTCAGGATATTGAAAAAGAAGTTAGAAAGAAAGTAGATGATGCAGTTGCTCAAGCAAAGGTCAGCAAGTGACTCTGAACTCGTCATAAGTTTTACTATGCCATGCTCTTTGATATTATCATGGTCTTGTTTTAACCTTTTCTTTTTTAATTCCCAAACTTCAGGAATGCCCTATGCCTGATCCATCTGAGCTCTTTTCCAATGTGTATGTTAAAGGTTTTGGTGCTGAGGTATATGATTTTCTTAAATCTTTGCTTTATTTTTATAAAATCTATCTTTTTGAAATTTAGATTATCATTAATGAAGAGAGTTGACAATGCATATTGAATATCTCGAGTAACATGGAACTTCAGGATCTAGCATTCTCATTCTTGCTGTTTCCGGTATTAGTAAGGCAATTCAAACAATCATATGTAACATATTGGAGACACAATTGCCATGTTTCTTATAAGCCCCGTGGGTCTAGTAAAGGAGTTACAATAGTGTTATCATACATCCATATTTGTCATAGGCCCCAAGAGTATACTAAAGGAATTACAGTGTCAGGTGCAGTATAAAATTGAGAGATGTATGAAAGCCAGCGATAAATAGCAGAGCTAGTTGACCTTTTTGATCAATGAAGACATTTTGTGTTGCTGTGGATATGGATAGGCAAACCCATTTGCGCAGCCAAACCAAGATGAACTGACCCTTATAGCCCTATTTGACCAATCTTGATCTGGTGACCGTCAAGCATAGTTTTCACAATTAGTTGTTCTCAACTGATCCCATGTTTACTTCTCCCCAAAAAGATTAGTTTGTAGAACAGATCTGGATATGCCAATCTGAGCCCACTCAATGCAGTGGAAAGGTGGCTGTGTATACGTTTTATATAGAACTTATGATGTGGGTTTGTTTTTAAACTTCCTGATGGTTCAGTGAACAAAGCAACGGTTATTGTCTAAAGTGGGCAACTATGGAACTTCTTCACAGAGGAATTTATTTGGCTGATATAACCAGGAGAAAAAGAGAAGAAACAATCCACTATGAATACAGTTACCGAAATTTCAATCGAGTATCGCTTGCTTAAATAATCTCCTTAGAGTTTATTTTGTCAGTGATGGATCAAGCACCATGCTCATTATATACTATATAGTTATTTCAGTTTAATATTGGCTTGGTTTTCATCTTATTCCTTGCCAAAGATACTAGTGAGGATGCTAAACTCTTCGCCATCAAAAAGGAATATAGACCATTGCCTTATGATTTTTTAGCTTTGATTTTTCTATCAGTTGTTGTACACTATTTGTTCTTGCATTTAAGGAAGAGGACATGTTCAAGATCTTTTCGGGCATGATTCATTTTGAGAATTTATGTTCTTACTGTGAAATATTACCTGCCATCATGTTAGAGGACAAGGATGAGCTGTGGCTATCGAGAATAAGAGACCTGTTGATTTTTAGTTAATGGCCAAGGATGAGCTGTGGACGGCATTTGACTGACCCTATGATTATGATCTTGTCATAGTAAACCTACATACATGGTCATATATCGAATCAAAGCAGAGGAAGAATCAAGTATGCATCGTGCAGCTGGAGTTGGTGTTATGCTGATATGAGTAAATTGATTTGGACAAGTAAATTAGTGACTAATTTGTAGTTCTGATGCCATGAAGGAGAAACGTGGTCGGTGATAGATTTACTCAGGGAAGTCAAGTTCAGATGTTGCAGGAACGTTAAGCATTGTAGAATAAGATTAATAGTAGTCTGGAAGGCCAATAATGCTCCTTTATGATGAATTATACTGCAAGATCAAGTTTTTAAGTGCCCATCGCATGATTCACTTAAAGATCGATGATGAACTTATTGTTGATATTCTCTACGAGAAATTGGGCACTCATCAACCTTACCCGACATATTTTTTAGCCATTAAGCTGTTTGACTGCTTTTCGAACATCCCATGTGTTTCCTAAAAGGAAAAAAGTGTGGTTGGCAAAATTTGCATGGTAAATCAAGTCATCTTTTTTTGTCGATGATCATCATTTTTTCTATTGAGTGCTGATTCTGTAAGCACTGATTGTATTCGCATCATTTCTCAAAAGAAATTTTATTGCTTTTTTTCCTGAAAAAAGAACTGACTTTTCCCTTCCCTCCCCCTCTTGCAGACGTTTGGTCCAGACAGGAAGGAGGTGAGATCTGTTCTTCCCTGAATCAGATTGCAGTAAGCACAGCAACTCCTTTCAATTAGTGTTGTTTGGAAATAAGAGGGAGGTGAGATCTATTCTCCACAACTTATGAATCAATCTGTGCTTTTCTTTGTATCTTTTGGTAACGAAAATTGTAATATTTCTTTCTTCTTCTACAGCAACAATAAATCTTTGTCTTAACCATTTGGAGTTGGCTATATAAATATTTATTTTCTTCCTCAAGCAGGTAATATATGATTTTTTTATTTAAAATTCGACGTAGCAATAAACTTATTCGAGTTTCTTTAAGTGTAATGAATGGTTTTTCCAAAAGAAGACTTCGTTTGGAAGTTCCACGAACACAAAAGCTCACGTGGGAAAGAACTCGAATGCGTCTCATACACACAACACGAGATGGGAGAGAGATGATACCGTGCGGGTATGGAATGAGAGAGAAGCCGTGAGGAGGTTGACATGCATGGGCTTCCCGAGATGCCTTGCGTGCGAAATGTGCATCCGAGGTCGAGGTATATGCGGCGACGTAGATCACCGGCCGTTCATTCAACTCGAAGGCTTTGATAGTTGTGGAGATACGATAAGCTATCATTGGGCGGTTACGATCTAAAAGCAGCGTTCGTTGGTTTACGGGCAAATAATTTCCGTGAACACAATCATTGACATCCTTCTCCGCCGGCTCAGCTCACAACACTGCCACGTGGTGGTGGCGCTTGTCCCCGGTTTCCTCAAACCAGCAAACGGAACGTCAAATCCGGACAGAGCCAACCGGAGAGTTGGCCACAACGGCCACAACAAACATGCAAACAAACAAACGGCAACAGCAATTAGCAGCAGCAGCGTGACTCCGTCGCTTCCAATTTAGCTAAGCACCCACATAAATGACCTCGCATCCCCGCCCACCACCACCTTCTCCGGTCTTCTTTTTTCCGCTTTTTCTCTGTGTGGCCAATTAAAGATTCCTACAACACGATATGGCCTGCGGAAAAAAGAAGACTAATTCTCCTTCTCCACCACCACCAGTCCAAGAAAGAAACGCCATGTCTTCCTCTCTCTTCTTCTTCCTCCTCCTCTTCTTCTTCACATCCCCCACCGGCGCCGCCTTCTTCTTTGCCCTTGCACCGCCTACACCCCCTGCCCATCTTCGCTTCGAGGAGGCCAACCAGTTCCACAACAGCGACATCTGCCCGTCTGCCTCCGCCGGGGTTGGCCGCGCAACCGCCTGCGACCCCTCCTACGTCCACATCGCCATGACGCTGGACTCACACTACCTCCGCGGCTCCATCGCCGCCGTTTACTCCATCCTCTGGCACACCTCCTGCCCCGACACCATGTTCTTCCACTTCATCGCCCCCGCCGGCGGCCATGACGGGGGCGATGATAAACTTCCCAGCCTTCTTGGCTCCATCGTCCGTTCTGTGTTCCCTTCCCTCCGATTCGAGGTGTACACTTTCCAGGAGGAGCTCGTCAGCGGCCTCATTTCCTCCTCCGTCCGCCAGACCCTCGAAAACCCCCTCAACTACGCCCGCGTCTACCTCGCCGACCTGCTCGACCCCTGCGTCCACCGCGTCGTCTACCTCGACTCCGATGTCGTCGTCGTCGACGACGTCCGCCTCCTCTGGGACGACGCGGCCGCCCGCCTCGCCTCCGCCGCGGCCGTCGTCGCCGCCCCCGAGTACTGCCACGCCAACTTCACCCGCTACTTCACGTCCGCCTTCTGGGCGGAAGGCGGGGCTCGGGTCTTCGCCGGCCGGCGTCGCCGGCCTTGCTACTTCAACACCGGGGTGATGGTGATGGACCTCCGCAGATGGCGGGCCGGGGGGTACCGGCGCCGGATCGAACGGTGGATGGAGGTGCAACGGGAGCGGCGAATCTACGAGCTGGGCTCCCTGCCGCCCTTCCTGCTGGTGTTGGCCGGGGAGGTGGAGGGTCTGGATCACCGGTGGAATCAGCACGGCCTCGGCGGCGACAACCTCACCGGAGAATGCCGGTGGCTCCACCCCGGTCCCGTCAGCCTGATGCACTGGAGCGGGAAGGGGAAGCCATGGGACCGCTTGGACGCCGGCTCCCCCTGCCCCGTCGACCATCTCTGGCATCCCTACGACCTCTTTATCCGGCCATCCTCCGGGACCGACATCCTCGCCTTCTTCATCCTTTATTGGTCTTCGTAGTCCTTGGCGTGTTACGCATTGGCATTCTTTATTCCTTTGTTTCCATTCGTTTAGGGGCGGAGAAGGCAGCTCGCCACCGCCGGCATAACAATGTACAGATCAGAACAGAACAGAGAGCGAGAGAGAGAGAGAGAGAGAGAGAGCGGCGATTCATCCACCGGTTTGGTTCGTTCTTTAGCTTGTTTTTAGGGGTTCAAAGATTAATTTGAAATCGCTTGCTACATTTATGTCGTCCGATTCATTCAATTCATGTATAAACGGATGCATTCCATTGTATTTTGGTCTGAACAATTGACTGATCTTTGTCTACAATTTTATCACGATGGAAACGGGGAGTAGGGGGAATATTATGGTTGGTGGGAGGTGGGGTCCAATTAATGATGCTCTTCGGTGTCAGCCACGTCTCTCGTACAGGCTGGATATGTCTGGATGCAACTAATTATATCCGCAGGGGAGGATAGTCGCCAGCTGTGCAGTGCAGACACTACGAGGTGCTTGCGGTCTCCACTCCGTACACGTACATGAAGCTGACGCGTAAACCGACAATGCAAACTCTCCTCCTTGCATTTACGTGTAAACACGCATATCAGATGATATTATAGCATAACATACTTTGTCGTGTTTAGCATATTATACACATCATGTCATGTCATGTCATTTCACATTCAATTGCACATCATGCCTTTGACAACACCCTCGGTTGTAATAGTAACAGCAGCTGTACATAAATGAAATTAATAATAAGGTAGGGAAATAGTATACCCAGAATTACAACTCTATGCAAGAAAAACATTATTTATTGAGACGAGGTGATGTCATTTCTCTCCAGCATTATCCACCCATGTGATGATGATTCACGAAACATGATGTCACCGCTACGAATGACGACACGCATGCGGAGGAGGACGAGAGGTGTGATGGATAGTGGCGACGCGCTCGCGAGGCGTACGTGTCATGACTTGCGATAACAACGATGGTCTCTTCATCATTTATAATCGCAGCACCTCATACAACAAACCATCCCAAGAAGCTCTTTTCGCTGGAAGTCATCGAGGGCAAAATCCTTCCTCCGTTTTGGTCTTCCTATTTCCTCTTTATTAGGGTTTTTTTTTTGTTTGCGAAGGAAGGGGGTGACGATCCTATGGGTTTCGATGCGATGGCCAACGGCGCTTCGGTTCCCGCCTTGATCTCACGGGACGCCGCCAAGAAAAAGAGGGTGAGGAGGAGATTCGAATCGGGTATCAGGAAAAAGGATCGCATCTCGTGGATAATATATCGAAATCGTTCTCATCGCCATCTATTTGTTTGTGTGTCAGACGAATCGCTCGGCGAAATTGAAGCAGTGCAAGCTTGATGTACGCCGCGAGCAATGGCTGTCTCGAGGTTCGATTCCCACGTACATCGACTTTTATTGTACTTTTAGATCACTCCTTTTTTATTTTTCTTCCTTTTTCTTTTCTTTTCCCCGTACTTGGGATCAGCCAACAGCAAAGACGATTGCAAGATTTTGGCCGCGGCCAGCTCTCCTCCTTTACCCCATCCGCCACGGCCCCGGGCGGACGAAACGGATTCGAGGACGAGGGAGGAAGATACGATCTCGCATGGTAACGACGATTCGGATTACCCAATGCCCCACCTTCGCCGTGGTAATAGAAGAACTTTAAGCAGCGGAAGCAGCATCGAGTCTAGCTCTTCTAGTGTCAGCGACGCCGAAGACGAGGGGATCGATAATGTAAGGGGCGGTAACCGGGTCCTTGATGACTGGGAGGCGGTTGCCGACGCCTTATCTGAAGCCAATGATCGTGACGGCCTTGGCCCTGATCCGGTAGTGCCTGCTGTTTCCGCCGGAATGCCTTGCGAGCCTCCTCGTGGCGGGAGCACCACAAAGCCGGAGCCCATTCGGAGCGCGCCCAGAGCCTGGAGGCCGGACGATGGCTTTCGGCCACGGAGCCTTCCCAGTATCTCGAAGCAGTGGAGCATTCCGCCAAACCAAGACCGGCACTGTTGGGCTTCGCCACAGAAGGGCGTGCTTTCAACGCCTTGCCCGTGCCCTATCTGTTGTGAGGACTTGGATCCCACGGACTCGAGCTTCTTCCCCTGTTCGTGTGGCTACCGTCTCTGCCTCTTCTGCCACAAGAGGATCCTTGAGGCCGATGGGCGTTGCCCCGGTTGCAGGAAACAATATGACTCCATTTCGAGTGGAGCGTTGGTCGTGACCACCGTTGGGCCATCGTCGTTACCAGTACGGATGCCCCGATCTTTAAGCATGCGTTGCAGAACTTGGAACAGGGAGCATTAGTTTGTTGTGAAAGATATTGGTAGTGTCTAATTATTGGAGGAATCCTTGATTTTTCCAATAGAATGAGATGTGAATATAAGCATATACAACGGTGTCTAGGAACATCGAGTCTATCTTTAGGTTACTATTTAGAAAGGTCTAGGGGTATATGTGAGAACCTGTGTTTGTTGCTAATTTGGAGTTCAGAAATAACCGTCAAATTAATTTGCAAATGTGATAATATATGACACTATTATTTGCAGTTAACTTCAATTCCTTGCTCTCCATTAAGTTCAGTGTATAGACTGCTATTTGCATTTGTATGTCTATGATGTCATCTGTCCATTATTTTATGATAGTCGATCTTCATGTCCCCTCTAACACTGGTAATTTGTTACTGTGCAGCAGATTGAGTCTCTACATGATGCTCCTGAGAGTCATTTTCCTAGATAGAAAAAGGTATCTTTCTTTCCTTTGTTTGATCTTTTTGTCTTCTGTCTGGTAATTTTAGCTATCATATTTTGGCTAAACTGTACCAAGTCAATTATACATGCAGGTTATGTTGATGTATTAAAATGTAACTTACCTTGTAAAGTTTTGCGTTGTCAGTGAATCATGTCTGCTAGATTTTGAAGGATGACATGAAAGTCCATATTGCATTTTTTCGGGAAAATCTTGCCCTACTTTGGTTGTTTTAACATTTCATACCAAGTACTGTTTTTGTACTTGGGGGTAATCCTCGATGTGATGATGCTGTATTTTATTTATTTTAGAGTACCATAATTTAAATGTTAAGTAGCAATTTTTGAGTGAAAAGCACCTTTCATTTTCATGTTGTTCTAGAAGCAAATTTGCATTTTAAGACAGAGCAATCGTGGAATTAACTATTACCATGTTCGAGATCTTTTCTGTCTTACCTGTTGATTTAATTCATGTGTTAGCAGTAGTTTTGCAGCTATGGGAATAAATTTCTTGATCTTTTATATTGTGCTGTCTTGTTCAGTCATTCATCTAGATTCTGCTTGCAAGGTCCTTCCTCTTGTTGTTACTGTAACTGGATGAGTTGGCTCAGAATCACCAATCAACTGTGAGCAAAGTGGTCTGTGAGGTGGTACAATTAAATAAACGGCACATATTCTTTATTCACAAGTATTTTGGCTGCTCTGAAGGTTTCAATATTTCCAAGTCGACAATTCTGTATGTTCTATCTGATGTGATCTCTTCATCTGATATGTTTTCAGGTAGAACAACACTCCTTAAAACATGATGATGCTGGATGCTTGATGCAAGCGCTTGACACGATCGAAGATGTCCCATGCCCCCTGGTACTTAAAAGTGGTGGTTTTGATTCTTTTTTCTCCAGACACCTATGTTTTTATTTGTATTATTATTGATGAACTAATTGCTAAAAGTAATCCTTAAATAACTAGCACACTTTTGAAGTTTGCGTTTTGTAGCTCTGTGAGCGATGTACCATTGACCATTTCATACTGGTAGTATGCTTGAACTTGTAAGCATGATGTTGTTCATACACCTTGTACGTTCAGATCTATCTATCTGAATTAGATATTGATATATTTATGTGCTAGAAGTTGCTAAGTTGCCATGTTTGACAAATTTAGTGCTGTAACAAGGTCATTGAAGTGACTTCCTCTCTCTTTTTTTTGCCTCATTGTATATATATGTATACATATATGTATATGTATACATATATATACATATGATCCTGTCAGAGTTTATAATGGATTTACTCAAGAGGGATCACGATGAATTTTACACATGTTTGACTGGTGAACAATAGCACGAGACATGGCATTTGCTCATTTTGTCCACTCCGATGACACGGATAATTGTTCTTAATTTTTATAAAATGCATTGGAGAGAGAAATTTCAGTTGGTGTGACCACTCCTGATTGGGTTTATATATCAGGTCCTTAATGATGTTTAAGATAGTATACTGAACTAAGTTAATTTTGCTCTTGCAAGGATGATGGAACTGGACGTGTCTATGTTGTTGGGGCTCGCAAGTGAAGTTTTTGAAGAGTCGCGGCAATCTTTGGCGTGTGGGACACTGGACTATCTACGTGGTCGTAAGGTCGGCAACACCAAATTTCAGAAAGAAAAGAAAAAGAATAAATCATAGTAAGGTCTTCTTTCTGTTTTGTTGTAGATGCTCGGGGTTAAACGAACTGAAAGAATTCTTCCTACTGGTATTGCATTGACTGCCGTGGGTGAGGTAGTAGATAATTACGCAAATGATTATGATCATCTGGACTTTGTTATTGAGTATAAGAATATTTGGTATTTTGAATCATGCCTTCAAATGTAGGCTTATTTGCTCATAGCTTATACGTGTATTTTCTTGTATTTGCTCATAGCTTTAAAGATGATGTTGGGTCAATTTTAGGTGTCCCCAAAGAACATCGATCGGTTAATCGCAAATCGAATTGGCTAGGGTTGTACTTTATAGTTATTGTTTTCGTTTTCATAAATACTTCATTGACGTTTGTTCTGTATATATGTATATATATGTATGTATGTATGTATGTGTTCACATATTCAACCTATGCACTTCAGTAGTTAGGTTCATGGAATAAAATTTCATTTTCAGGGTTGGCGTGTTAACTAGGCTTTTGTGTGCGTGACTACATGTTCGTGTGTTGCTCTTCCTATTGGGTTTTCATTATTAGTTTTGGATATTTGATGCAGGAATTCTCTTTCCATTTTTAATTTTTTGGTGGGTGCAATTTTGTGTCTTGGTTGAAAGATGACTACAACAGGTCAGGTCATCGTGTAGTCGTCCGTCCACATACGTAACTCACTTGCTACTGTTACGGATGACGTTAACATTTGCTTGCTTTTGAGGTTAACGATGTGAACCCATTTCATGAGATAGAGATATCGAAGAATCACGTAAACAAAAGCATCGTCCCTCCAAGTCAAAAAAGCAGAAGAGGAATCCGATGCCATGAAAAGAAACAGACCAAAAATTACTTGGCATCTCAGCAAAGCATTTATCGCCCTGATTGGTTTCGATGCTATCACATCGGCGTGCCGTCCCTACTCTCTCTATTGTCTCTCTCGCTCTCTGTCTCTCTCTCACTCGCTGTCTCACACCCACACACACAACATAAACCTCGCTATTAAAAACCCGTTCGGTCATCTTGTGCCTCAGTCTCCAACGAACAAAGAAGCAGCTGCCTCCGAGCCCATGGGCGTGTGCGAAAAGCTCTTCACCGCCCTCCACTTGAAAGCCCGTCGGGACTCCGCCACCGATGTCACCAGTAAACCCCCACCAGCAAAGCCCGTGAAGGAGGCGGTGGGGCCTCGACCGACGGCGGCGCCCATGGAGGAGCAGCAGCAGCAGCAGAAGAAGAAGAAGAAAAATATCAACGAAAGGGCAGCAGAATACATCAAGACCGCGAGGATCAAGATCAGGGCAGCTTCCTTCAGCAGGGCACCCACCTCCAAGTAGTACAGATCTAATCCCATGGCGCGAAAGACGAAACACCCTATCTTAATTAAAATACGCCTCTCCTGTTTCTTTGCCTACCTATCATCCATCGTTTGAGAATGGTATTGTTGTTTGCTTTCATCACTTCCTTCCCTATGTTTCGATATCGTCGTGGCCTCCTCGGATAATAGATGTGGGCGGGAGGGCTTATTAGCGTTCCCAAAATCCAATAATACCGACATGCTTAAATCGATGTCCTTCCTTTCAATATCGTGGTCTGACGAAAATGGGCCGTGTGAAAGGCTGAGGCGGCCCAAATGTGCAGGGCTTACGGCGGCCCGACTTTACTCCGATCATAGGCAGAAATCGTACGGTCCAAATGTGGTTTCTGCTGTCGATTAAAATTGGGATCAGCCTCGAGCACCAAATCGGATGCCTGATAACTGCGCCTACCGCTAATGCGGGGGGGTGCAGCTTAAGAATCAATCCATGCCCCCATCCATATCCATGTTATTACAAGTATCCATATTAATTAATGCAGATAAGAAAGATGAGATTATAATTCCACTTCATTATAATCAATTTTAGATTAATATGTGCGGAGACACCCACTTCATCATCCATCTTATGTAATGAAGTGCCTCCACATTTTCTTTAATTATGGGCAAGCAACAATCGCAGTTTCCTATTTTACGGTATTATTCTTTTTAGTGCTTTCTGATAGATAGATAGATAGATAGATAGATAGGTCCTCATCGACAGAAGAAGACGAAGAAGAAAAGGTCCTCATCGACAGCCTTCCTTCGTCAGGGCTTGTCTTTAAAAGTGCCATCTCTCTTCAAGAAAGTCAACGGCGTTGGTGAATGAAGACTTTCTCAATAGAAATTTCTACTGCATGTGATGTTTGAAAATCTAATCTCTATGGTAAATTTTTAGTTAGATACCTATAACATTTCGATATTTATATTTTAGAAAATTACATTGACATTTCTATAGTTACGAAAATAAAACATCTAGATTCGTTTATCATATCGACGTCAATTTTATTGATGAAAACATGAAAACAAAAGATAAAAATATAATCTTAACATTCAATAACCGCATCAAGATCGATACAAATGTAAAGCGACGCGAAGCGAGCGACGATGAGATCGACGACACGCTCCACGTAGAGACGAGTGGTGTTGCAATGAAACGATCCTTATCATTGTCGAAGACGGTCAAGCAATTACGTCAGCATCGACACCAACAATACCGTCGTCCGCCACCACCAATATCGTCCGCCATCGAATATTAAAATTATATTTTTTATTTTTTATTTTCATGTTTTCATCGATAAAAACTAATGTCGTCAGGGTAAATAAATCTAGATGTTTCACTTTGTTTAACTATAGAAATGCTAATATAACTTTTTAAAATGTAAGAACCGAATGCTAAAGATAACTAACTAAAAGACTAATATGTAATTAGCCCCCCATTTATTTTGCTTCTAAATACTAGTAATATTTGATATAAAACAAGCATGAAGTCCAAGTGAAGCATATAAATATCAGATATTGAACTATCAAACTGGCATGAATAACCTGTCCAGCACATATAACAAAACAGAAAACAAAATCCAAGCTGTAATTAACAAAACATGTCTAGAAGTAATATGTACACTGGCTCATATGTGCTTATAAGGCAGGTGAATTATATGAACACTGCAAATTGTAACCTGCAATATTCGCCAATACTTTCAGGCATATTTACATTCATTAGCAAAATTTAGCACCAAAAACATGAAATTCCAATGTTTTAAATGCCAAACCAATGCTGCTTACAATACATACCAGTATTAAATCACTGAAAAATATAATAAAATACTTGATATTTAATACCAATTGGTACTGACCTATATGATCTGTATTGATGCTTGGTGAGACTTAGTAAATACTGGTTGGTACTATGTACCAGTCCAATCTTCACATGTTTAAAGCTTCTATTTGACTAAAACAAAGAACTACATGTAAAACAAACCAAATTCACTTGGTTAGATATGCATGTACTCTTCTCAGCCAAACCAAATTCACTTGGTTAGATATGCATGTACTCTTCTCCTCATATAGATATAACCCCATGGGTTACGAGTTCCATATGGTCATAGTGGAAATAAATAGGACGTGGTGCTGTTAAGGTCACAAAATGGCTTGCAGCATGGTAATTACAAGAAGCAAATACTCATGTATCAAGTTTTGCAAGCCTTCATATCTGTCCTCGTACAGGCATAACAAAACAACATACCAATTTAATCAGCTCCCAAAACCAATAAGATACACTTAGAGGCTAAGTTCTAAGAACCTAATTATCAACTGCATAACTACTTTTTCACCTTGTCATCTATGACAACAAAGAAATAAACTTTTTGCCACAAAATGGAATGATTTTGGATTTGACACTGTGACCAGAACTATATGTAAAAGCAGCTCTCCAGTATACATGAGTGATCCTAAGCCAAAGTGCTTAATGATGTATTTATGTGCCAGTTCTTAGAGAACACTAAAGGAATTAAGAGGTTTTTGCTGACAGATGGAAGATGTTAGTCCAAAACTTCCTTTGGCATTCTGAACTATAGATATCAAAAGTTTACGAAAAATTACAAAGAGTTCCACATCAATATTAAAGTCCAACTTTGATTTGGAGACACACAAAGAATAGAGGCACCAAGATTGGATCAAAATCAAATTCACCATGACAACCAGGTAAATATTGTCAAACACTGATCCATAACAATGCAATGCATATATCTACATAAATACATGTAATCATGGAAAGATTAATGACCCACATAGGTGATAGAGCTGATTTGAATATAGAATATTGTGTAAAACCATATCCAGTTGGTTAGAAGGTTAAAACTTGTAGCAATAAATCATGAAATATTTTATCAAGAAACTAATGAGTGATGAATATCTACGTGGGCTCAATAAAAACGATTTCATGCATCTTGTTCATCATCAAAATATTACATTCAAGAAAACTAAGTCTGCAAGAAATTTCTACAAAGAGTTTCGAAGCATCCAAAGAGTACTCAGCAATTAATAATTACTTAAAAGTTTGATATCATATGAGAAGAATCAGATAAATACTAATACTAGTCACATCCTCAATAGGGCTACAGCAAGCATTCTGGAGTATCTAATACTTTATAGAGTAACCAAATTTAAATTTTCAAACACAGCTAAATTCATGTGAAGCCAACAATAAATTGAATGAGAACCAACAAACTGTTATCATGTGACAACGACCAAGAGGTAATGGTCATAAAAGGATGATTTTAGGTGCATCAGAACAAGAAACACCAACAAGAAATAGATTGTCAGTTTGCGGTGACTGCAATTAATTATAAAATAGAAAAACAAGATTTTATTCACAAACAAAGTCATTGGCATAATATTACATTAACTGGGATTGTGTTCCACTGGCATTTTAGCTTAATCATGTCTTCAAAGCGAATCATATAACAAAGCCTGTGCCTTTCTTCAAGACTATACGCAGCCTAGGAGATTTCAAAGAATGATTACTTGGCTATATGTGCATAAACTGCAACCAAGAAGAATTTTCTTTTCTTTTTGCCAATTAGCCTTTTGGGATATAAGGCATGTGCCTTCATACCTAAATCTGTTGGTCATAAATTTTCCTCAACTCTTTTCTGGAGTCAACGTCAGATTATATTCTACAAGCCAATCCTTTCAGGCTTTGATTTGTCATGACAATTAATTAGATACCAGCTTCAGATGATTATATCAAGTTAACAACCGGTAATAAAATTCAATTCCATGGAGCCTTTTCATACAAAGTTCTATCCTAAAGGCAATCCCAATTTGACAGGAAAAAGAATGGAGCATGATAAATGTCAATGAGCCAATATTAAAGAAGAAAAGCCTAATTTCTCCAAGTTTCAGGAATCAGACCTAGAGGCTTATAGTCACACTAGATCTTAGAATCCTTGAACTGCATTGGCATAGACTGTGTGAAGAAAAACATTTGTTTAAATCCAAGAATCTACATCCATAAAATGCAACGAATCAGTTCTTGTTTAAAAGTTCATAAGGTTGTGATCATGTCAAAATAAAAGAAACTTTTTTTCTGGTTCCTATGGCTTTCTTTCATCTCCCGAGACAAGAATGAATAGTTAGGGTCTATCTCTTGACCAGGTGCTTTAGTCTTGAATGATGTCCATCTTAGTCAAATAAAACAGGACTTAAAGAATATGCAATTTAAAACACCTAACTTGTCCAATAGATATCTTATATAAAATGCTGATTTACTGGGTGTTGCCTATTTTATAAAACTGCCAACCAGAAACCTTCAAGCCACAATCATGAGATATGAAGATTCCTTAGTGACCTTTAAGATTGCATGCCATATATTGTTTGCTAAAAACCAATCTGAACAAGCCATTTCAATAACCCTTTCAATAATAAAGCATTTCTGTCTTAATGATTAATTTTCTTAGGTCCAAAAAGGAAAAGAACTACAGTACTTGTCTCATTGAGATTCCAAATATGCAGAGTTTGCTTATAATGTATCTCTAATCAAATAAACACCAAATACAAAATAAAAAAGATCTTCCATGACAGCTGCAGCACTCTTGTAGTCAAATATGCCTCGTTCTATCACTAGGTTGTAATTCCTGGATATATAGAATCTATGATTTAATTTACATTCCTGACAAACGGCTCCATTTCAACTAGAAATATCAGTGAATGGGAAGCTAAAGACTGCTGCAACTTTCATTTTCCCATCTTTTATTCATCATGGTAATGCTGTATTTCCATTTCTTGTTCACTATCAAATTCCACACGTGTGTCAACTAAAGTCAGATTGTTCTATATTTAGAACCAATACTTCGGTCATTCATCCTTGAATTTGCTAACAATAGATAATAAATGGACAAATAATTGATGTATTTGGTTGGATTTGCATTGGTTAAAACTTTAGGAACCTCATCTGCGATGTAGGATTCTAATTCCCAGTGCAGAAAACTTCAACATCCTCATGATTTTCATAGTTGCTCTCTTACCCAGCTATGGAAATGTCTGATGATTCTTGGTGCAAAATCTGTCCGAATTTGAATTTTAAAGAGCATGAATACCTGATTCTAGAAATGTTCCATGACTGTTTAAACAAGAAAGATTTTAGGACCTAACAAGATACCAAAACCTTCAGTCAAATCAACAATGCGGAGTTTAAGATGATCAATAAAATTATTTTGTACCCCATTAACATGGTCATGCAACTTTAAAGGCCTCTTTTTGCTGAAATTCAAGTCACAATACCTAATCAATCAATAATATGAAAGACAAGTTTAATACAGTGTCGTACACAATCACAGCGAACAACGTTTAGTATGTTCACAATAACACCTCTGACTAATCTCACCATCAACAAGTCTCATCTAATTTAGTCAAATTAAGGACAAAACACACTGAATAAATAACAAAGATTGGCAAATTGCAATACTAGGATATTTGTTGACTTCCAAGGTAGACTAGTTATCATAAAAAAGCATGAATATGACAGAACTTATTTGTTGATAAAAAATAACATCAAAATGTTAGTTCTAGGCATTTGTTTCTTTCCAATCTTTTTGGTGGTATTACACCATATGGATGATAGAACAATGTAACTGATCATATTATGAGTATATTTCAAAGAAAAGAAACTCAGGATCGGTTATATAATTGCAGATATTATGCTTCGATGGTTTGCACCATGTATCCAACTACAAGTTACTGTATTCAGAATATGCAACTACTCAAAAAGAAAATATCACGGTTACAAAAACCATAGAACAGACTAGAAGTAGCTTAACAAGAAAAAAAATGTGTGTATGAATTCAAAATTCTTTTAGTTCTACAAAGGAAGACATCTCGTTGGAGTTGCTCAAGCAGGAATATCTCCACTGTAGATTATTCCCACAATTTGAAGTTAAAAAAGTAGCTTGGGTTAAAAGAACTCGGTGATCCATCAATGAATCCAATGTCGAACAGTACGACACGGAGAAACTAAAAGCCGCAAAAAGAAACAGGAACGGACAAAGGAATTCAAGAATCCTTCCCTTTCTTTTCCTCCTGCGGGTCAGGATCATCAGAAGACGCGGCAGCATCAGCAGCGGCGTCGACCAAAGCTTGCTCGGCCCGGAGAATGGGCTCGTAATAGTCGGCATGGGCATCCATGCACTTCCTGAGGAGGCCCGTGACCTCGGAGCATCGGTCAACGATGTCCTCTTGGCTCTTCTCGGCATCGTCCACGCACTTCTCCCACGCAATGAAGGCGTCCTTGCAGCCGCCCCCCTTCATGAAGAGGCAGAAACCGCACTCCGCCTCCTCCTCCTCCTCCTCTGCTTCCGCTGCTCCATTCTCTTCCTCCTTCTTCGCCTCCCCTGTGTCATCCGCGACCTTCTGGTCCGGTGTTGGAGCGACGGTGACGACGGCGGCGGCGACGGGCAGGGATTCATGATCGGACTGGGGAGGAGAGGGAGGAGAAGTCGGTGCGGGGACCGTCGGATCTGTGGTTGTTGGCCGAGGAGGCGAAGCGGACATGGTTGGTCAAAGGGATCAAGGATTAGGGTTTCGGCGGTTGTTCTTCGACTCCTTCGTAGGCAACGATGAAAGTTGAGCAAATCATAAGAGTGGGGAAGACTTGACTGGTTAAAGCAAATTCTTCGGAAGGTGTCGAAGCAAACGAGACACATCGACGGTTCTCTAAAACCGCCCATCACGTTTTCATTTTACATCTCAGCCGTTTATCTATTTTGATCGGATCTATTTCTAAAATTTTATTTTTTTTGTTCAAAATAGATTGACGGTTGAGATAAAAAGTGATTTCTAAAGAATTATGTATTTAATAAAGAATTATGTAGTTAATAAAAAGTGGACCTTTTAACATTCTGATTCATAGTGTTAAAAAATTTATATTGAAATACCTACTGTTATAAAAATGAAATATTTAGCTTCATTATCATAATGTCATTGGTTTTATCGACGGAATTATGAAAATAAGTAAAAAGATAATTTCAACGTTTCAGTTAGTGGTGATAAACGACGTCGGTGGTGACGAATGACAGTGTCAGCTGGGGACTATAGGTAGCTACTGTAGATGAGGAAAAGAATGGTAAGAGCTAAGGGTCACTCTGGATTTACATCGACGTCGACACAAGCAGTGACAGGGCCACTCAACATCAATACCGACATAGAGCAACGTCGCTCGATAATTATATCGATGTCGATGTAGATGCAGAGCAACAAAAAGCTGCTCAATATCTGCATAATCTCCTCCAAAACCGATACGGGGAAGTCAAGAAAGCAAGCATTACAATCGAGCACCCTTCATGGCCTTCCTCCTCCTCGAGTGGTGCTTCCACTCGCTACCCCTCCATTGTCTTCCATCCTCTTATGTTGCAATCATGAAATGGAACTCAATGTATACATTATTCATCGACGCATCAAACGAGTTTATCGTATGGAATTACTCGGCGCAGACGCAATTATTTTGGCATCACGAACGAAACGGGAGCTATCCGATTAGGGATGCGCCCATTTCTATTTGGAACCAACCAGAGATGGGTTCATATACGGAGGCCACTGTTTTCTGTGGTGGTGGTCGTCTGCCTTGCCTCGCCTTACCCTCTTTGGTGCCGCTGCTATGTTTGCGTGGTGTGGCGTAGTGGTATCTTGCACTCTCTGAATCCACTACCGACTGCAAGTTGAGGTCACATCGATCCGCATATCACACTTGTTCTATTTAAATTAAATCGTACATCAAATTAGATTAGGATCGTCTCAAAAGTTATATGATCGAATTCGAATTCGAATTCGATTGACTATATAAATATGTGACTTTGTGCACGATTGAGTTTACCTAACATGACTTGCATAGAAGACAAATGTCCCGACCTACCGTGACGACCTCTTCTTCTGCTTGCTTGGTTACTCGCAATTGGAGAACCCACGTCGAGGTGCACTTTGCACACTAATTAAGGAGGTGATGCATCCTTTGTATCGATGTTCGTCAGTGAGATTTCCGGCCCTTGTTGCCATGTGGTAGCACATTTTCGCCAGCAATGATCTAACACAACCTAATGGGATATGGTTAACAATTATATGCCCTACGTATGTTGGATTTGTTTCGTGGAATCCAATCATCATTTTATGCATTAGTACTGATATGGTACATTTTGGCAATCTGAACACGTCATAGCCGACACAGCATGCTAAGTCAGAACCCTGAACCACACGTCTAGTCCCGGGGGCTCGGGGCGGTGCCGTTTGACGCACCATCAGCCTTCTCGCTACAGTATAAAACCCATGACTGGCCTTTGGTCAGGAAAAAAAAGAAAAAGGGGGAAGAAGGAAAAGAGCAATCCTTCTCGTTACTAACTTACTCGTCGGAGGGGCCACGGTCGGGTACCATCCGACGGAGGCTATTTTGCAGGAGGGCTACCGCTCATCGACGGTGAGGGACTCGGCATGGGAGCATGACTTGCTCGGCACCAAGGAGTCATCAATCAGTCCCGATCTCGATCAATGCCAACTGACACTCCTTCTCGAAAACTCGGATACCACATCATCCGAATCACCCTGTAAAAAGCTCCCAACATCGGCCCGTACACCTAGTCGTACTGACTCCCCAGCAACACATTTGTTCACCAACAATTACCTACTTAGGGCTCCATGACGATGTCAAGCCCGCATCTTCTTGTTTCATCAAAGAAATCATCGGTGCAAATAGTTTATAATCGATGAGTTGGGAAAGAACTTGACTTCGAATTGAGTGATTTAAATGATAGAAAGAGAACGTTACATTATCCTTCGCAAGATGTGTTTGACAAAACTCGCATGGAAGGAAACGTTCTACAGTGCATGATATTAACATAATACTCCGGAGCAGATGTTACAGAAGAAGAAGAAAAGTCGATGCAGTGGAGAGCAAGAAACATCTCATTGTCGCTTACACGTCAAAGAGACCCGCAAATCCTCCTCGTCAGCCTTGACGAGTAGGCTGTCCTGCTCCAAGAGTCAATAATGCAGCTCCGAGTCTTCCAACTGGGATCTTCTTGGGTTCCGTTCCCATCTCTTCTCCCCACCATGTCGATGGTGTGCTATTAAAACTATAAATAACCAACTGCCTCCTTCTTTGCCCAGAATTCACCGTGGAAGATACGTCACCGGAGATGGGGAATCATAGAGGTGCTGCAGTAGAGTTGGAACTGAAACTGAGATCAGAAGAGGATGAGAGCAGGAGAAGTAGCGTGATAGCAAGGGAAGGTCGACTGGGACAATTCATTCCACCCTTCAACTTCGCCACCGTCGACCGCGGCGTCTTCCGGTCCGGCTTTCCCGACGCTGCCAACTTCAGCTTCTTGGATACGCTGCAACTGCGCTCGGTCGTGTGAGACTAGAATTATTATTCTCCATCGTCACCATTTCCTTCTTTCCCGTCGTCGTTGTTGCGGTGCGGCTGATTGCAGCCGCCTCTTCTCTTTCTTATCTTGCTTTCGATTCAGATACCTGTGTCCGGAGCCGTATCCGGAGGCAAACAAGGTGTTTCTCGAGTCCAATCGGATAAGGCTCTTCCACTTCGGCATGGAGTGTTCAAAGGTACGTGATCCGATCTTGGCTGCATAATGATTTGCTTTTGCTTTCCGAACTTCCATTTTACGAATTATTTGGATGTTTAAGATAATAATTCTTTGGAGAAAAAGAAGAATTAGCTACGATTTAATGTAAATAAGCAGATGACGAAGCTCCAAAACCATCGATTAATTCGTCGCTTCTGATATGATCAACACCTCAAGTCAAAACTTTGAGGGTTGCAGTGGGCGTTGAGAAGAGCTGGTCTCGGAGGATAAGTATTGATTTCCTTGTCCCAAGATGTGGTTCATCAATAGACACAAGGAATAAAGAGCTTTAATTGGGCAGCTATAGTTAGGGTTTCAAATCTCTAGTATTGTGGCATGGAAGAAAGTTGGAAGGAGGTTCCTGTTTCACTGAAAATGATATGTAAGGAGTGAAGACACAAACATTGTTCTTAGTGTAGCTTTCTTTTGGTAAAAGGACAGAGACAGCCTGGAGACCATATCTCTACAATAAATTTTGCCAAAACTAAAGACTTTCTTGTCTTGGATTGGACTGAAAAGATGGAACATCTGATGGCTGTGGAGGAATCCTATAATGAAAGGTTGGAACTTGTAGGTATCAAACAAGACAGAGGAAAGAAACTCAAATATCTTAAAGAATGTATTTGAAGCAAAGTAGTTTGTGAAAATATTATGCTTATTAATTATATGATCATATGAAGATACCAATGCTAAATATTTAATATGATGATGAATAAATAGTTTTCTCTTGTTTAAATCATTTATATGTCCAAAATAACAAGGAAAAATGAATCCTTGCAGGAGCCTTTTGACAACATTCCGGAGGACAAAATTCGAGAGGCTCTCAGAGTCGTGCTTGGTACTAAACATGTTTGTAATTTTTTCTGCAAGATAAAAATCCAGTGTTATATTCATGATTTCTTGATTGTTCCCTTCAGATGCCCGAAATCGCCCGTTGCTTATCCATTGCAACAGAGGAAAAGTAAGATGCTTAGTCTTCTTGTATGTTTCGGTTGCTGTTCGAGTAGCAAGCTTCAGAACGGGTTTGTCGTGCAGCATCGAACAGGTTGTGTGGTTGGATGCTTGAGAAAGCTGCAAAGATGGTGCTTGTCTTCTGTGTTCGATGAGTACCAGCAATTTGCTGCTGCTAAAGCGAGGGTTTCGGATCAGAGGTTGATCGAGCTATTCGACACTTCCAGCTTTAAGCATTTATTATCACTTTGCATTTGTATTTGACATGGTCGAGTTGGGCTCTCGTAGAATCACTGCAGCATGATTTTGGAGAGAGAATCCACATTAATGTAATGTACCAGTAACATAGATTTCTGCTTATGGTAATTGTAATGGAGTGTTAACGATTAATTGATTTCCCGGAGGAGATTGCAGTTTTCATATATTTCTTGCAATTTCTTTTCCTCCAAATCCCATCTATCTTGCATGCATCAGAATTTTCAGCCTGTGTTTGTGAACATTATATCTTATTTTGAGGAAATATTTTTCTCTGATATTTGTGGCCCATTTTACCTGTTATCACTTTTTTATGACATCATTGGCCTGTTAGGAAATCCTAAGATGTTAGATTATCACATATACTAAATGAGGAGGAGCTAATGTTGCTCAAGTCAATTGTGATTAGCCATGGCCCAGCTTCAACTACAGATTAGTTTTCCGGTTGGTGTCAGAAGAAGCCGAAGCAACAGCCACACTGCCTTAAATGAGGCGACGGCGACGTCTAACGATGACCACATCCTCCTTTCCTTGGTGCAGCAGATTAGGATGAGCTTTCAGAGCTAGCTTTGGTTTCGGCATTTAATCTTAGAGAAGGACAGGGAAACAGATGTCTTTATGCTTTACCGACAAGTCCATGGACCGCCTCTTTATGACTACAATTTACGTGATTTATGGTGGGAGTGCAATCGTGGAGTTATGATCGCATGTGGGTTGTGCCTGTTCATGCCAGTAATCTATTGCGCCTACATCTGCAAGGAGTGAGTGTTCCATCTCCAACCACACACACTTGTTTTGGGCGTGAAGAATTGGTGGTCAAAGGTGGTACATGCCTCCACCGTAATGGAAGGCAGCAGGCGTTTGTGAGGATAAAGCCGTCTCTCATGGTGCTGAGAACATGGTGGGTGAGAGACATGTGGAACTCTTGCATTACTCTGTAGATGTAGAAGATGAGACATCCAGTTCGAATCTCGTGCAATGAATTCTGTGTTAAGATTTGCAAGCAGAGTTGCAGGATATATAGCAAATCATGAGAGGAAATAAACACAACTAAATGAAAGGAAGGAGAGAGAGCGAGAGAATGAACAATCTCTCAGCGTTTTCTTATTGTTTTATCTAATCTCGGTGTGGTTCCGAGAGTATCGAGACAGGTTCGATCTCAGAGGGAGGATACGTGATTGCCTAGTGGTTCATGGCGTGGAAGATGTACGTAAAAGACGCGAGGGAAGTGCCTTAATCTGGGTTGTAGGACACCGGGGAGGAACTGGAGGAGGGAGAGTTGACCCAGTTAAGAATGCTGTTCCAGTAGTTCCGGTTCTCCTCCCCCTCCTCTTCTTCCTCGTCGGCGCAGGTCTCGTGCCCATTCGTATGGGAATCTCGGGAGTGGTCCCGAGTTTTCTGCTCCCCGAACTCACCCAACAGCATTCCGGTGAATCCTGCTCCGAATTGCCCCCATGAACACCCTGCCTGCGAAGCGTACGGTTCCGATAGCCATGGCGCCTCCCCATCGAAGGCCTCGACAGAGAAGCCTGTGAGGCAGTCCGTTGTATCATTTCCCGAGAATCTCCACTCCGCGCCTTCTGGCTCCGAGTTCTCGCTTCCTTGCTGGCTCGCCGGTGCGACGGCCACATCGCCGTCCACGAGCCCGGTGCCGGACTCCGTCGTTGGAGGACGGTTCTCCGGGAAGCTCAACGTGGAGGTGGGTGACTCCAGGTCGACGTTTTCGCCTGGAGTGTTCTTCCGTTCTCTGAGCACGTCGAGGCAGGGAGATGAAATGGGTTCGCCCAACGACGAGGATCTCATCTGTTGCTGCTGCTGCTGCTGCTGCTGTAGGTTCATGGAACCGGAAGCTGCACGCAGCTTTGACTCCCTCGCCAGGCGGGCCTCGGCTTCGAGGCGTGCGCTCTCCCACTGAGCCATGTGGCTGAGGTTGGCAGCGCTCCTGGGTCGGCCGTCGGCGGAGCTGAGGGTGTTGCTGGTGGCCTTGAGGGTGCAAGGATCGATGCCCACCTTGGCCAGCCGCTTCTTCAGGTGGGTGTTCCAGTAGTTCTTGATCTCGTTGTCGGTTCTCTTGGGCAGATGGCTGGCGATCGCGGACCATCTGAAAGCAAGGGAAACGAGACTCTCATCTACCAGCATTAGCAGAGGAAAGAACGCTTCCAGGCGGGTAGTATGACGTGAATGACCGCAGACGTAATCAAGATTCATGGAGTAGCAGCAGCCGTCACCTGTTCCCAAGAAGAGCATGGAGTTGGATGATGGTCTTCTCCTCCTGCGGGCTAAACTCCCCCCTTTTGATGTCCGGTCGAAGGTAGTTGGTCCATCTCAACCGGCAGCTCTTCCCACACCTCTGCAGTCCTGCAATTACAGGAAGCATCACAACTCTCTTCAACCACGCTCTTACGCAGTCGCGGCGACGATAGTTCAGGCGGCTCACCGGCTTTGGCGGGCAACGCTCTCCAGCTCCCATGGCCGTGCTTCTCAACATAAGCGAGCAGCTTCTGGTCTTCCTCCACAGTCCAAGGTCCCTTCTTCAGGTTCACCTTGTCACAGCATGGTGATCGACCCATCTCAGTCGGATCCCGACCTGCAGATCGAGCAAGATATGCTTAAGCTCTAAGGGGGGGCTTCAAAGAGCCGATCTCCACTGCAAGTGACATGCACAAGGAGTAAGAGGTTACAGCGAAGCCAAGGTCTCGAGGATTAATAGATGACAACAACAGATGGGTCTTCATGCAGAAATAAATGTTGTTTGGAGGTGTGTCACGGCGTAAACGACCTTCGATCCAACCTCGAGTGTAGTATGCCGTGTTTCCAAAGATTCATCGGGATGTACAGTGGGTGAACGAACGATGGTTGCTCGCTGCAGTTATCGTACTTGTCGCAATCTCAATCCGAAAAATACATGGACGGGACTCAAAAAGAAGCATCGCTCGTAGTTCTAAGCATTCTCTGCAGTCATTTTAAGCCCTCTTTGCTAAGGTGACATCCGCTCATCTAATCCTTCGATGTGGACAACGAAGCTTGTCGCTTCTCAGTTTGCACCGATGCTTGTTGACTCTGCACGCCGAGTTGGACGGAATTGTCTGCCCCCACACACCATTATGATCGGCAGAAGAACACGTGTGCTTTGGCCGAAAGCAAAAAAGAAGGAAATTTAAGATTGATTGATTGAAGAGGAAAAGCATCGATCATAGCTTGGAAGGTTCTCTCTCTACCATATACATTGTCATAAGACAAGATCGTATCGGTTAATTGGAGTGCAGAAATTAAAAGTCAAACACCCCCTAATAACATAATGAAGAGAGCACCCCCGAATAATCAATAAGTACATGCAAAAGGATCAATCGCAAAAGAAGAAATAAAGATTAGTTCATAGAGTTAGCAACTGATTGTTGAATCTATAATTATTTTTATTTTTAAAAAAATATAATGATCTATCAATCATAATAGAAGAAGAATCTTTTATCTGTATTCCCATCTTATTGGAAAAGAGAGTACGTATAAGAATTTCCACCAAGTTTTTGAGGATTGCAATAGAACCACTTCAGGTTTTTCCCCTTTTTTTTCTTTTTCTTTTTCTAATTTTAATTAAAAATATTTAAAATATAAAAAAAAATTCATAATTTTATTTCAAAATTTTGATCTGAATTCGACTTTGAAAAGTTATGTATTTCTATACACGTAGTACCATAAAAATAAATATATAAAATAAAATCTTCAATCCAGGACTAATTATTGATTATTTAATGTAGTTAGATTTATCTTTAACATTTCAGTTTCTACACTTTATAGTCTTATAATTATAAAAGTGAAATATCTAGGTCTATTTATTATAACGTTGTTTATTTTATCAATGAAAATATAAAAACAAAATGTAAAAAGATAATTTTAATATTTCAATTGTGGTGGCAAACGATGACACCGTTGTAGGTAGCGAGTGGTTGTTGTAGATGAGGAGAGTGATGAGAGAGGTGAGGGTCACTATGCATCTGCGTCGATGCTGACGTAATTACCAAGCGACAAAAGGGTTGTCGACGTAATTGTCGAGCGGTGCCGCTGTGCATTTGCGTCGATATTGATACAATTATCGATCAACACTGCTCTGCATGTACATCAACATCGATATAGTTGTCGAGCGATGAATAGGCTACCGATGTAGATATCGAGCGATGCTGCTCGATAATTACGTCGAAGTCAACATAAATGCAGAGTGACCCTTACCTCTCGCTATTGTTCTCTTCATCTACAACGACCACCCACGACCCCAACGACACTGTTGTCCACCACCATTGATGCCATCCGTCATCATCAATTAAAATATTAAAATTATTTTTTTACCTTTTTATTTTCATATTTTTGTTAATAAAATCGACGACATTAAGATAAATGAACATTGATATTTTATTTTCATAAATATAAAGATATCGGTATATTTTTTTAAAATATAAAAACCTAAATACTAAATGTAATTACTAGCTACTAGCTACATCAAGTACTCTATAATTAACCCTCATATGCATAATACACATAATAATATTTTTTTATATAATTTGATCGGTTGAAAACAAAATCACCATTCTAATTTTTATGCAATCGAAACCTGGGCTGAACCACCCAGGCTCGATTTCTGGTTTTATTCCAAACCATCGTCATGCCAACTCATGTCACAAACAGAAGCTTATGAACATTAATTTCTGCCTATCGTCACCACAGTAACTATGAGCTTATCAACATTAATTTCTGCAAAACAGTGAAGAAAAAACATTTTAAATAGTCACAATATCTTTTGGTCCACAAACGGAATTAAATGATGCAACATTAGAACCTTATTTCACCCTTTTATGCTTAAGCCATTGTACAACATTACTAGACAGTGTAGAGACATATTGCGGATGAGCATATCGGCATTTGATGACATCCGACCCCAACCACAAGCAACTGAAAGGAACCTGCAACTCAAGAAGCCTTCTTCTGCTTGCTGGCTTGCCATGCCTTGCGATCCGTGTCGATCTTCGAGCGGACGCTGGCATGGAAGCCAGGATATGGCTCGTATCCCAACAAACTAAGTGCCTGAATTAGAAAATGTTAGTCACTATATATATTAAATCATTCTTAGTGTAAAGATTTGGAAATTGTTACCTCGAGCAGAACAAAAAATGGAGCCATCAGGAATGCTTGAGAAAGATTATCAAGAAGAGCTGGTGCTCGTTTCTGAAAGGGGACAAAAGCAACTGAGTTGTAGCATCTCAAGAAGAAGAAACAATGGAGGTCTTGCCAATCAGCAATTATTTAGTTTACACCACTGTGGCAGGCGTACCTCAAACATTCCATGACCTATAAATTGGAAACTCCAGCAAAACAACTGAGCTGCCAGAACCACCTGTGTACAATATGTTAGAAAGACGATTTCAGCAGAATAAACTTGAGACCAATCACATCAGTTTGTCTGCGGTTCAACATTTAAGGACTACACAAACTGTGCTGAAATTCTTTAGGTAAATTTGAATGGCAACCAGCTCAAAGTTTCTAATGAAACAATGTGAAGATTAGAAATAAGATGAATATCTAAAAAAAGATGTGCACAGGTGCTACCAAAACATATCATTTAGTTATTGAAACACAGGGCATGCCATTCCGGCATCTTCTTTTATATAAAGAGGGTATTTCACAAAATTTCTCCATGTTTTACCCTAAATCTGGTATAACTCATTTGTGCACAGGGTATACAGGTAATAGGGACCAGTAACAACAAGCTCTAAGCTAAAAAAATTGCAGCAGGATATAGAATAGAATGAAGAAATGAGGCAAAAACAAGAAAGAAACTACTAGACAAAACTCAACAATTAACAATGTACATGAATTGGTTGCAATTGAACAACTCGTTTTAAAAGTGAAACTTAAAACAAAAAAATTAATTAAACTAAAGACTTAGACGAAAGCCAAAGGTGACTTAAACAGCTTGTCTAGTTTCTTGGGTGAAACGAAACATAAGAAAAACACAGCTAATCTATAGTTTCTTAAGTTAAACAAAACATGAGAAAAAGGCAGCTAGTCTATAGTTTCTTAAGTTAAACAAAACAAAAGAAAAATGAAGAGTGGTAAAAGGAACATTAGTTTAAATTGAAACATAACTGTATTTACAGATTCCGTCAAGGTTGGTGTGAAACCATATAATTACTGGTCAGTATTTGATTTTTTTTTTCTCCGGTTAATACTGGACAACCAAGGTTGGCATATATTTTTTTTTTAATTTTATTTTCTTAGTAATATTGGGTGCTCCAAGTTAGTATACCATCCAACATATAAGGTACCTATACCAGTCTGATCATTTGTCAATGCTGGTGTCAGACCAAGATTTAAATTTTTAACTACGTAAGTGAAGCCAAAGTAATTGATAATGCAGAATCAGGTTGATTTAGCCAACTAGGAATGGAAGGTCCAAAGGATTGGGGAAAATAGGACAACTCATTTTTGCTGCTACCGAACAACAGAAATAAATCCACTCTTTAGGAAAAAGCCACTTAGCCCTTGCTGAGAGAACAAGCTACATTTATTCTGTCATCAGATTCAGTTAAACAGTAGCCTCCAGTTGCTATACAACTAATCTACTAGAAGTAACAGGTGACCACCAAAACCAAAATTAATGATTTTAACAAACAATCAATTATATGCTGCAATAGATTATTTTATGGACAAAGTTCTGGATAGAAAACTAAAGAGATGTGATTGGCTAAGATCTACAGTGATTAGCTCCTAGCAGGTTGGACAGATTAATGATAACAAGGATAGATATGGCAAAGAATAAAAAGAAAAAAACAGAAACAGAGGAGATAAGGGAAAGACTCCAGATAAACTCACTGAACCACCTACTGCATCTCCTATCTAGCTATAAACTCCAGAAATACCAAACCTAAATCTGACTCAAGATATCAAAAAATTTGTATTACTTGCCCATAGATAAACAACAAACTAATTGAATAAAAAGGTAATCATATTACCATCTAAAACTCATTTATATTTGAACATGTCTTATGCCTGCACCAACAAAGTAAATCCTTGAAGGACTCTCTTAAGCAAATAGTCAACCATCTGTACCTCGATTCCAAATAGTCTAAACCAATATCTATCACCCTCTTTCCAAAGTACTGAAGGAATCTTAGAATAACAACTAAAATAACTATGAAGTTCAACTAAAGTTTCCCAAGAAAAGAAAAAACTAATTCTAGGCAAAAACCAGCCTTCATTGCATTATGGTAAATACAGATCTTAATAATTATTGCTGCTATAAAAAAAAGGGATTCTTTTGGCTAAATGTCTAAGAAAGGTAAAAGATTATATATTGAAAAATAAATAAGTGAACTTTGGAGGGAAAATCTTGATGAAACGTAGAGATGTAGATGCTTCACTCAATTTAACCATCTATCCAAATGCGGGGAAAGGACAAGCACTAAAACCAAACATGACTTTTTGTTTCTGCCTATCACATGTTGACAACTCTCATAAGAAATAAAAAGAAATTATGCATAATATTTGTTCGGATATTGGGCTGTAATGCATTAGAAATTCTTTATTTCGCTCAGTAGTTCTCTTTCTTGCTATGATATCAATAGCCTTAGCAGGCTTGCAGCTGGGGATCATAAAGCAACTTTTTCACAACAATTTCTCATCTGATCAAGGATTTATTGCAAAAGCTAACTATTTAAATGTGCTCCAGGCCATGCACCCCACCCTACAAAAGAATAAAATGCATTTGATACAGTTTAACATCTCTTTATGATACTGTTGACCATGGCATAATTAAATAATTTATTTTATTTAAGAAGCAAATCCAGCAACAGTAACACAAATTTGCTATTTCAAAAGGATGAAGACTATACATATTTGTCGATCACAGAAAATAAAAATAAAAATATTACAGAGTATAATCATAAGTACTAACAATTGTATCTTTCCCAGAAAAAATACAGGAGATATGTAACTGAGAGAGAGCTATATGTCATATTGTGTCTAGAAGTGTGAAAAAAAAGCCCCTCTAGTTAATCTAACCTATATACTAAAGCAGGCAGGCAGATGATCCCTGAAACATGTTTCTATAAGTGTTGCATGTATGCATATGACACAAATTTTGTAAGGTAAATCTTATTTTGTTTTTGATTGACAGCTGCAGTTTTCTCCCTCCAACCAGGACAAACATGGTAGAGTAAGTGTAGTTGGTTGATTCTCTTAGGACTTCCCTGTGGCAAGTGGAGAATAGAGACTAAATTTCTGGAGGACATGAAAGTGCAGAGGGTTCTAAATAGATGGTGAAGATAGAATCACCAGTTCATTAGCATAAAATGCATGTCAAGCTAGTACAAAATTTTTTGTCACCTCACTAATATATAATGGATGAAATAGAAGAAGGTTACAAGTGGAGAGAAAGATGACAGACTAGTCTCCGGGTTACTATGTAAATCACCTTAAAATAAGGATGAAAGTTGTTGCATCCTGCAGAAAAGGAATTTTTCTTTGATTCAGAAGCTAACGGTTGCAAAAGATACTTGAGATTAACTATCAGAAACATATGGATCAGGAATACAAATATGAGATATATGGATCGAAAGATATGGCACTTGGAAAATTGAGCAATTTGGGGAAGGATGGGTATATGCAAAGGACAGCTCCAGAATATATAATAAAAATATATTTTTTATAATTTCATTATGAATATATATTTTTAGTTAGCAGCAACTCATAACGAGTGATCAGTGAGTACATACAACCACTCATTCTATAATGCAGATAATTCTCCTTGATGTCTTTATATCTCTTTTAAAGGGTTTCCAATTGCACATTCAGGGAAGTCAGCTTGACACCTCCTGAGAATCTATTTATGCCATTTATGACTTGTTAATGCACAATATCACAATATGGAGATTTTATTTACTGGAATTTGTAATTCTCACAGAAATAAGTTTATGTTCTGTGGACAATTAGGCATTTCCCTTTTGGAGTATCTTAAATCAGTATTCCTTTGGTTTTACAGAATAAATAATAAAAAACCACAATTTTTTTTCCTGCAAATATCAAATTTAGCTCTTCTGTCTAGGGAACTTTTAAATTGTTCACTCTGATCATTAGCTATTCCTAGATCATAACTTAATTAGTATGAAATAATCACTGGTCTTCAGCACTGCTAGTCAGACCCAAGCCTCAAGTTAATTGACTGGAATATAGAATGAAATAGGACATGAGCTTTCTATCAGGAATGTGTCTCCATTGACCATAACCAGGATTAGCAGACACACAGCAGGTCGATCAAGAGACTTATGAACTAGCAGCAATTATTACCAGTTCATGGACGTTAGAGAATTTCACATGCGTTTAGCTAACAAGCAACCAAAATTTATATCCACATCAAATCATTTCTCCAGAAGGAACAATAATCATTCACTAATTTAAGGCCAAGAATCCAATGCCAAAAAAGTGATACCAGGAGCAAATCACTTGTCGACAAGGTGACCTGATCTCATCAACAATGCTAAAGAAGTACCACGTAGCACAACACGAACCCACCACGAAAAAAACAATAACAAAAAGTTTGCACAGCACACGATGAACGATGAATAGTCGACGGGATGTACAGTAAAGGCATGTTCAACAGTTCATCAATTGCTGTTCGGGGATGAGAAAAGGAAAGAAAATAACAACATAAATCGAATGAATTCGAATCAGGCTGAAAAAAATGGAAGGCATAAACACACCATTCCGATAAATAAATTAAGTGAAGATATGGAGGGATTAGTCAGGAAGGAATATCTCAAGGCAGAAAAGTAAAAAGGGGCCGACCTTCCATGCGAGGGAGAAGCCGAGGCGGACGGCGAGGGCGTGGCTGCCGAACCAGCAGAGGAAGCAGAGGATGGCGGCGAGGGAGCCGGCCTTCTTGTCCATGAACAGGTAGAAGAGGGCATAGACGAGAGCGCCGACGAAGGCGAAGTTGAAGGGCAGCGTCAGGGCGTCGCCTCCTCCCGGTAGAGGAAGATGAAGATGGAGATGGAAGAAGGGCGGGGTGAATTGGAAGATGAGGAGGGAGGTGTAGAAGATGGGCCAGACGAAGAGCATGTGGATGAGGACGTTGACGGGGTTGCTGTGGTACGCCCCGTAGAAGGCGAAGTGTCGCTCCAAATCAAATAAACCCCCCTTCCCCATCTCTCCCTCGATCTCTCCTATCCTTCTCGATCGATCCCTATCTAATACCGATTGATTCTTTCTCGGCGCCAATCTTTAGCAGCAGCAGCAGCCAACAAGAAGAGGGTGAGAGAGAAGAGGGGGCGGAAAGCTTTTAACAGGAGGAAGGATGAAAGCCGTTCTGCAACTTGCTTGGGGGTTAAGCCTACGTTGACCGCGTCCGTAAGAATACCTTAATTACATACCCCGATTGGGGATGTCTTTCCCACCCGGGCGGGCCCACGAACTCGTAATTACTCACCTGTTCCGGCCGAGGCAGGGAACAGACGAGTCCCGTTTCCCTCAGAACTGGGCCCCCATTTATTTGTAGGTGGAGCCCCCCGGAAATCGAGAACGACAAGTGTGCTTCGTGTCCTCGGGAACACACGTAATTTGTTCCTTGGACAAAAGTAGATGATCCGTTACGCCCAGCCCCCACGAGACAGGTGTTGAACAAAAGTTCGTCCAGAGAAAGCGTCCCACGGTGTCGCTATCGAGTTGGGACCACCGACGAACGACTCCGATGAGCCTTCCAAGTCTAATTCCGTAAACGTCTTAACATGTCATCTCCTTCCAACTTTTTTCTCATCCCAATAGATAAGAATGAACAAGTCCAAGTCCAACATGGCGACTATTATCCAATAGAATTGATATATATATATATATATATAGCAAATAAATAGTTATTTAATATTATTTTGGCTTCTCGCGAAGCATCAACTTGCCCGCTCAGTCTACCTGCGTGGAATTGACGACTGGGAAAATGATAGATGCAAAGCTTCTTTTTCTTTGCTTCTGGAAGCCGTGCAACCTTGTCAACGCCTTCACCTGCTCCATGGCCGAGCAGTTTGGGCCACCGGAGACTAAATGCCATATATCAAATAATGTATTCATCAATCGAGGCAAGATAGGAAGAAAAATGACAACCTCTTATATTGTTGAATGGTTCGATATTAATATCTATTAAACGATTTTAGTTCCTCTTGAACGTTTTTTTTTCTACGTCACTGTCAAACTCTAATTTTTATTTAGTATTTGATGTAATAATCAAATACTTTACAACTAAAGACCTTCATGTGATGATGATTACCTGTTCTTTATACTCTCCCATCATTATCAATCCGATGTACCAAATACTTTCCGGTTCTCTATCATCAACCTGCCCACCAATGTCACAACTCAGTAGGAAGCAGCAGACTGCAAACTCCACAACACAGCTTGCCAATCCCTAACATATCCTGATCTTTCGAGACAAGCAGATACAAGTCAAGAGATGATAACGACAACGGAGCTACTGAAACTACCTGGATGCTTCGACTTAATCGACAGATCATGCGATGTCTCTCTTCTCTCAGCAGACACTACTACTGATGAATGAACATTTTCACCTGGAAGTTTCTGCAACTCAGAATTCCATTGCATTGCTCATGCTATTTAAACCACCAGCAACCGCCATTGTCCATCTGCCTCGGTACAAGTGGTCCCTTGACATCTCATTTGCTTAGCATAGTTAGAACCAGAAGAACTTTCCTGTTCAAGAAGGAAGAAGAATGTCACCTGCTGCTGTGTCTCTCGCTGCCACCCACCTTCCCATCTGCAACTCCCTGGATGTTGCCAGAAAGTGCCACATTAAATCATCTGTGAGGAGAGAGAACCTGAACCAGAGAATGGTTTCGGATGCCGATTTTCGAAGAAGAAAGCTGCTCCAATCTGTGGGGCTGGGCCTCGTTGGAGCAGGGCTATCTGTAGCTAAGCCGGCAACGGCTCGGCCAGAGAGTCCTCAAGAGTCTGCATCCAGCAGGATGTCTTACTCACGATTCTTGGAGTACCTGAACGAAGGAGCAGTGAAGAAGGTGGATCTATTTGAGAATGGGACGGTCGCCATTGCTGAGATATCTAACCCAGCCTTGAAAAAGATCCAGAGAGTCAAAGTGCAGCTTCCCGGATTGCCCCCGGAGCTTCTCAGGAAACTCAAAGAGAAGGATGTAGATTTTGCAGCGCATCCTGTGGAACCCAATGTGGGACTTGCAATCCTCGACTTGTTGGGAAATCTGGTCTTCCCCTTGCTGTTACTGGGAACTTTGTTCCTTAGATCTTCATCACCGAATACTCCAGGAAGCCCCAACTTGCCTTTTGGACTGGGAAGGTAATCAGTTATCATAGAGAAATAAATAATTCAACACAAAACATAATTCTTGTTGAGCTCAAGTAAAATCTTTGATAGCAATGTAGGAACTTAGGCTTACTGGTTCAGAAGAAGGTACGCACACAAAGCATTGATGCTTATGAACTCTGTGCAGGTCAAAAGCCGAGTTTCAGATGGAACCCAACACAGGAATCACCTTTGATGATGTAGCTGGAGTCGATGAAGCAAAGCAGGATTTCAAGGAGATTGTTGAATTCCTGAAATCCCCAGAGAAGTTTGCTGCTGTCGGAGCAAGAATTCCAAAGGGTGTGCTCCTTGTTGGTCCACCAGGGACTGGCAAAACCTTGCTGGCTAAAGCAATTGCAGGAGAGGCAGGGGTTCCTTTCTTTTCTCTGTCAGGTTCAGAATTCATTGAGATGTTTGTCGGAGTGGGGGCTTCGAGAGTGCGGGATCTGTTTAACAAGGCAAAGATGAACTCTCCATGCCTGGTATTTATTGATGAGATTGATGCAGTAGGAAGGCAGAGGGGAACAGGAATTGGAGGAGGAAATGATGAAAGAGAACAGACACTGAATCAGCTACTCACTGAAATGGATGGTTTTAGTGGTGATAGTGGAGTTATTGTAATTGCTGCTACTAACAGACCAGAAGTTCTTGATTCAGCTTTGCTCAGACCAGGAAGATTTGATCGACAGGTAACAAAATTGTTTCCACACTGTTATTAGACAAGGCCACAAGATTTAGCAATGGTATCATAATACAGTGAACATACGATTACAGTCAAATGTAAGGCGTGAAAGCAGATATAGTTTGTCAGTTTCAGCAGGTGTAACAAAACTGTGCAATCTACCTTACGAGAGAGAGACTATTATTTACTCTTACTTTGCCTTGCAGGTAACTGTTGGATTGCCTGACATCAGAGGAAGGGAAGAAATACTAAAAGTGCATAGCAGCAATAAGAAGCTCGACAAAGATATATCCTTGAGTGTTATTGCAATGAGAACACCAGGATTCAGTGGTGCAGACCTGGCAAACTTGATGAATGAAGCAGCAATTCTTGCTGGAAGGCGAGGAAAAACTAGAATAACAGCAAAAGAGATTGATGATTCAATCGATCACATTGTGGCTGGCTTGGAAGGAACCAAGATGACAGATGGGAAAAGCAAGATACTGGTGGCTTACCACGAGATTGGACATGCCATTTGCGCGTAAGTATAACTTTTCTCTCTTTATAATTGCAATTCTTGTAATTTGTTTGCCACCGTGCATGAAAGTGTTTCATCTTCAATGTCCGTATGTATCAACATCTGTGAACTTGGGTACTGCAGTGAATGCAAGAAACAGATTGTTAAGATGACTGTTCTAGTTTCTGCATGGACATAACTGATATAATAATCATGACAAAGTAGACACAGCATGAAAGAATTAATGCGAAATGTAGATCGTACCAGAAAAGTTATCCATATACATGGACCAAATTACTAGGACTTCAAGCAGAGGAAACCAGATGTAGAAACCTGTACATTTGTTCTCTTTTATTTCCATAATGTAGTTTTTACCATTGACAAACCGAAAAAGGAACATAACAGTTAAGAGGCATTACTGTCAATCACATAGAATATTCAGATCTTGCATTTGATCAGAAATATATAGAATTTTCTATTTTCTTGCTCTCATAAATATAGGAATATATCTTGTACATGGTGCAAAATCTCACAAATTTGTTAACATTTAGTTACAAGCTAGTTGGAAGTCAAATTGAGTGATGCATTTTGAAAGTGAAGGGAAAAGAGTTTGAGACATCATACATGAGCTTACATAAATTATACTGATCAATTGGTTAACAAAAGAGCTTCCTTGAACAAAGAGAACTTCTCAAGTATCTGAAACATTGAGATTTGAGTCATCTTTGAATATGATAAGATAGGAAAACATTGTGATCCAAAGCATCAAATAGCCAGGCATCATTAAGCTGTCAGATGTAAAGCACAAGGTTAAGAATCATAATGTCATGGGCTGGTCATGAGGCATCAGATTTAGCTATTTTTATTCCATGGACACGCATGTCCATGTCTGCAAGTCCCATCAAATATATACCCATGTGTTCATGAGTCAAACACTTGCCAAACTCTTAAACTATGCTATTCGAATATTGAACAATGTTAACAATGTAACAATTGAATGTTTTCATGATTTTAAGAATTTTTATGAAGTTCACCCCCCAATACTTCACATTTTCAGTACATTAGGAGACATAAGCATAATTCTTATGCCTCAAATTCTTAGGTGTTCTTTTATCAACATATTTCTCCTCGATATCAATCGATCTCAAATTCTTATGATTGTATCAATTCAACACTCTTAATTAACTGGATCCCAAATTGCAGGACACTCACCCCTGGACATGATCCAGTGCAAAAAGTAACTCTTATTCCTCGAGGTCAAGCTAAAGGCCTTACTTGGTTCCTCCCTGGAGAAGACCCAAGTCTTATTTCGAAGCAGCAGATCTTTGCTAGAATAGTTGGAGGTTTAGGTGGCAGAGCAGCAGAGGAAGTAATATTTGGTGAATCAGAAGTAACCACTGGTGCAGCTGGAGACTTGCAGCAGATAACACAGATAGCAAAACAGGTATACTCTTTTATTTAACATAGACTTGTAAAAGAAAATCTATTCATTTCATATTTTCAAGCTAAAATAAATTCAGAGCTGACATACAATTATCATTGTTACCTTTTGATCCTTTTGATTCTAATCAGATGGTCACCATGTTTGGAATGTCTGAGATTGGGCCATGGGCATTGGTGGATCCAGCAGTGCAAAGTGGTGATGTGGTTCTGAGAATGCTAGCTAGGAATTCCATGTCTGAAAAGCTTGCAGAAGACATTGACAAGTCGGTAAAAGATATCATTGACAAAGCCTATGAAATAGCAAAGAAACACATTAGGAACAATCGAGTGGCCATGGACCACTTGGTTGACGTACTGCTAGAAAAAGAGACTCTCACAGGTGATGAATTCAGAGCAATTTTATCCGAGTTCATCGATATTGCACAACAAAGAGATGAGACAAGAGCTGCTACAGAACCGGTTGTTGCTTGAGGTGTCCAGTTAGTTCATGTAAAAGTTCCCAGTGACATGACTTGATATGCTGCCTAATGAAAAATGCTAGGCAGTCAATTGGTGATGCATGTATAAGTTTTCGGTTAATGTGTATATATAATAAAATCTATACAAGCTTTATGGAACAATCAAAATTTTGAGGAGTCTGTAGCCATGACTATCCACTAGATTATAATCTCCATTAGGGGAAAAATGCAAAGTGTGCACACAGGTTAGTATGCATATGGTTTTAAAGGACAATGGTATACAGATCATAGAATACTGGTATAACACTGTACCAACCATACCAATCAGCAACGACATATCAAACAATCTTAGTATTTTTCTTATTGACATAATCCATAGCATCCCATTCAGTATCACCCAACAAGATTTTGTATGGGTTCTGGAATTGGAAAAAATATGAAAATGTAGATCTTCAACAACTAACCCATGCAAAAAAAACCTTTTAAGCAAAGACCAACCACAAAACATTATCAGAGCATCAATAAATGTGAAAATAAAAAATATCGTTATCATCATTGTTGCTCTATTTCTGCTGCCTTCAACATCTATTTCAGGAAAACTCTCTCCGGAATTTTGCAAAATATGTTAATAAGAAAGTTGCCAAGTAAAACAGTAGATTGTATCAAGACAGGTCAATGACACCTTCTTTCTTCACGCAAAAAGTACTGATCTCAGGCTTTACATTTGTTCATATCTTTCAAATATTCAAGCATATCTGTGCAATGTAAAACCTCGACCAGGAAGTTTACTTCATTGATCGGAGGAAAACGTAGGTGAAGCTTAGAATATAAATGAACATTTTCAGCAGAAGAACTCATGCAATCCATAAGCCATACTTGCCTTGTACTCATCAAACATATAGACCAATTCTGAGCATGAGAGGTATGATGTTTATTCGTGCAGCAGGATAGCACAACATTCCATGCTACATTGTCTCGCTCAAGCTTTCTTATTATTTTTCTTCTTTATATACACATAAGAATTCTCACTTCCTCTGAATACCTATCTTGCAAGATCCTTCCATGCACTTCTCCAGAAGATCTAGAGATTCGAAGGCAAGACTTGAGGACAGATGAAAGGGGTAGAATGATCCCCGCTTCAATTCATAGAAGGGGAACATCAAAGCTGCCATAGGAGTAATTTCATCGTAGATGCAATTCAGTCAAAGATGTTGGGTTTTGGGATCTGCTGAAGGTGTGATGCAGTCTATGTACGTGAATCCATAAGCAGCTTATAAGGTCACCAAAAGTAAAAGTGTTTTGAGAGACTCTACAGTTTGATGCAGTTAAAAGTTTTCCTCCAAAACTAGGTTGTATGTTGCTAAAAGCTCCATTTTGGTATTCAGTTGATGTTTTACATAAATCTGTGTTCCTCATGCTTGGCTAAGTTCCAGAAGAACAAAATCCCTTCTTTTGGAAATACTAAGATCAAATCCTTCTTTAAAAAATCAAAAAAATGCTTTTCCCAATCTAAAAGGATGAAACGCCACCTTGAACCAAACTATTTAATTGGTTAAAACCATCTATGTATTTAGATAACTACTGAATAACCCAGTAAATAAATCTCCTCATCTATCCAAACCAAAGGAAGGTTTATCAGTTTCTCACCTTCAACTGCCCTATTCTTCTTAAGCTACTGATGAAAAGAGCAATTAGAGACCTGAAATATGTACCTAGCGAGAGTTGCATTGAAGAGGCAACTTGGCTCAAAATGGATTGATTGTTGGGGATGCATCTTGTACTAATTTTGATGAGCTAACTTGAAAATAATCAACATGGACTCAAAATTCCTAGTGAATGCAAAACTTTGGTGCCATAATTTACATAACACCATTCTACAATTCAATCAAGTTGTGAGTCTCTTATGTGCCTATTGCAACTCTCTATCAGTGAAAAAATCTCATGTGAAGAGGGATGTGATGTGTCCCCTGAAACAAATATATGAACTTTGTTGTGCATCTCAATCCAACTGTAACCAGGCTGCTTCACCACCCTGTTCTTATCCATGGTTTTCCTTATCTCAGTGGCATTATCCCATTTCCCTTCATCTACATGCATGTTATGCAACAATACATACGGAGCAGAGCTTTCAGGTTCAATCTCCACCAAGGCCTCTGCAGCAACCTGAGCCAATGCCACATTGTTGTGAACTCTACAAGCACCTAGCAATGCTCCCCATACGGCTTTATCGGGTTTAACTGTCATGCTGCTTATCACCTCCCTTGCATCCTTGAGATGCCCATGCCGGCCTATAAGGTCTACTAGGGAAGCATAATGCTCAACTTTAGGTGCAATTCTGAATTCATTAACCATGGAATCAAATTCTCTCCTACCTTCAGCCACTAGCCCGGCATGGCCACATGCATTGAGGATGGCGATAAAGGTTATGTAAGTTGGCCTAATACACCTCCGTTTCATTTCTTCAAAGAGCTCAAGAGCTCCTCTGGCCTGCCCATGCTGTGCATATCCACCAATCATTGCATTCCAAGTGACAACGTTCCTTTGACTTCCCATGCCATCGAAGATGGCTTTGGCATCCATCAACTTGCCGCAGCGAGAATACATAGTGATGAGGGCATTGTTTATTGGAATGTCTGGTATGATCGTCTTGGTGATCAGCTGATGCACTTTAGTCCCTAGAAGAAGCTTTGCATGACCAGCACAAGCACTGAGCACCGAAGACAGAGTATGCCGGTCCGGTCTCTCACCGGCAACTAGCATGTTAGCAAACAAGTCGATTGCTCCATCATAGTCTCCATTCTGCTCATATCCAGCGATCATTGCGTTCCAAGAGACGATGCTCTTTCGGGGCATTTCGTCGAAGATTCTCCTTGCTCGTTCCACCTGGCCTTTCTGAGTGAATCCACATATCATTGAGTTGCATGTCCATGAGTCAGTATTGGGCATTTCCTGGAAAAGAGCTTCAGCCTCGTCCATTGCTGAGGCTTGTGTATAGGCGGCAATCATGGTATTCCATGTTACCAAGTCTTTCTCAGGCATCTCATTGAAGAGTGCCCTGGCTGCGAGAATATCACTGGCCTTGACGTAGCACATGATCATAGAATTCCATGATACAACATTCCGTTCGAAGCTTCTCACTTTACGATGCATTTTCTTTGCATCTACCTCTGCATCTTGATACGGACCATGAGGAATCAAGTCGAACAATCTCTTTGCTTCCTCGACCTTTCCCTGCTGGGCATAACCAGCGATCAAGGTGTTGTACGCATCAATAGCCCCATCAATCACCTTGGCTTTTCGTCTTTTTCCAAGCAGAAATTCCTCCGCCTCTTCCAGCCTGTTATTGTGGATGAGGCCTGACACCAGTGCGTTCAAGGAAGCAGCATCATGGATAGGCATCCTGTCGAACAGCTCGACAGCCCTTTGAACATCACCAACACCAAGATATCCGGTCATCACGGTGTTCCAGGACACGACGTTCGCATCGGGCATTCTGCCAAAGAGTTGCATGGCTTCCTCCATCCTGCCATTCCGTGCGTAGCCAGTGATCATGGTGTTCCACGAGATAATATCTCTGGTCGGCATGCGTTCGAAGAGGCGGCAGGCCTCCTCGAGCTCTCCAGGGTCCCTCGATAGTGCGTAGCCCGCGAGTATGGAGTTCCAGGAGACAACGTCCCTCTGTGGCATTTCGTCAAACAACTTCCGGGCCTCGACAAGCTCGCGGTGGCGAACGTAGCCGCCGATCATGCAATTCCAGGAGACGACACTGCGGCGGTCGAGGAGGGCGTCAAAGAACCGGCGCGCTTCGCGGAGGCGGCCGCTTCGTATCAGCTGGGATAGGGCCTGATTCCGCCGGCGGACTTCGAGGGGAGGGTCAGCGCCAGCACGAGAACGAGCGGCGGGGATCGCACGACTACGCCCGATCGGCGGAGCCAACCGTCTCATCTCATCTCACCTCTTCCAACGCGAATGGTTATCATGTATTCGACATATTTCCTGCGCGCGTGTGCGGTGTTTTGCCCCTTCCGTTACCAATCAAAAGTTAGATAGATTTCTCGACACATTGCATCCGTTGTGTCAATATATATATAAATATATATATATATATATATATAAGATTTATAAATACAAATCTGTCATATAATGTCTGTGAAAAAGGTCAGCTATCATCATTTCACTTCAAGAATAAAAATAAAATTTATTACTTAATGTCTATATTAATCATAAATTATGTGATGCTAGTATCAATAAAATAGAAACACTAGAAGTATATTTTATACTAAATTTATTATCATATAGATAAAATTTTATTTTAAGTAAATAGGCACTCTTAATCAAATACAAAATAAACTTAATGGATGATAAACTACTTGACTCTCTCAAGCAGGTAGGGTTACCCTTAGGAATACTATTTTGGGTGTTACTCATTGTCGTGGGAAACAACTTTGAGCCGTGGCCTCGGGGCCGACGCGGCTCGATTCGGGTCCGAATGACGGGGATCTCCCTGGGGCGTTCCTTGAGCCCGCTGAGGCGATCGTCCGGAGGGGACTTTCGGCTTCGCACCTGCACAAAGGTCGAGTCGAGGCGCTCGGCCCGACCCCTCCGACGATCAAGTTAACCGATGTGGAGGGGGTTTTAAATGAAAAAGGGTTTTTGTGTGTTTGTCCCCCCCCTTTCTAATGAACGAGAGGGTATTTATAGGGAAGCATACTGCTTCCTGAGCTGCCCGCTTGCATGAGGCAGGTTGGTAGCATCTAACTTTGTGTTGGCATGGCGTGAAGAATTAAGTTTTGGCAGGATGTTAATGCGTCTCGGTCGACGTTCCGGTCTGCATTGACCAGGTGCTATTGCGTGAGGCGTCATCTGACGTCAGCCGAGTCTTATCATAATTACTATCCTCATCACTCATATTCACTATTTATCTATCACCTCAATCTGCCCTTAATAATATTAAAAAATATAAAATTAATTTCTAATAAAAAAATATAACCAAAGATGTTTGCCCATTGTTTCTTGGGAGAATGTTACTCACCCTAGAAAAGAAGGGAGTTTAAGGATTATGATTTACATTTATTTAAATTTACTTTCTAACAAAAAAGAATTAGTTTCTCTATTAATAATGATATAAATATTTGGGTTAAAGTGGTGAATGCTAAATATGATAAGAGTCAATCTAATATTAGCTGGGCTTGGAGGCTGTTTTATAAAACCCATAAACTCCCTTAAATAAGGTTTCTATTAAATAGGCAAAATATAGATGTTTTCAATAGTACTTAGCTTTTTTATATTCCTTTGGTTATAAAACCCACATTTTTTAATGTTAATTATTATTCTAGTGATTGTTATGTTTCTTCTTTGATATATTATAACAGTTAAAATTTTAATAAAATAAGTAAAATATTTGGAAGTATTATCTGTGAAAAAATATATAAGCTTAACATCTATATATATATATATATATATATATATATATATATATATATATATATAGTATCTTATTCAATCATCAATAGATTTCCTATACGACATACTTCAATGATGCTATGAGATAGCTTAACCTTTCACCAGTCAAAACAAATTTTCTCTTATAAGGCTGATCACACCTTACAGCCTCTTCATAGTTTGTGATAGATCTCTCTCAAAGACGTGTAAGTACCTGTGACTGCCATCACGCACCCCATCATCAGAATACAGAAAATAATCACCAGCTCCACCACATGAATGCAGTGGGGTTTGAAGATCTTGAGGTAGCAGAGACATGGGAGCAAAATGGAGACAACCACACCCAGCAATGATCCAATGAATGCCATGAGGTATCCAAAGAACGGAATCGCTAAAGCTACGGTAACCATGCTGAGCATTAGGAGTGTTCTCGTAAGGCACGGTTCCAAGCTTTTGTGGTATTCTGCCAATCTTTCTTCAATGGCATTTGCGATGGGTGTAACCATCAGTGCATATTTCGTGAGAGGATTCACCACGGTCGTGTATATCGCAATCTTTGAGCTTATGTTTCCGATGGGGAGATTCAACGTCACTTGGGATTTCAGGTTGTCGCCATACATGAGGTATCCAATGATCGCCATTGATCCGTAATTGATAGTGCAGAGAACAAAGCAGACGATCAGTACCTGCAAACGATAAGGGGAATTAAGACAAACTAGAATACATAAATCAACGAGTGATTTGCTGCAAATCACTGACCTTAGAGAATTTGGTGGAGTCTTTCATCGAGGTGCATAAGGTGGGGAACACTGCATGACCACAGTAGCAGAAGGCATACAAACCTAACGCAGTTGGCAATCCACTCAAGTTCACAAGTCTGCCCCTTTCATGGAAGCCAACCTCGACCGTGGCAGCTGAAAGCACAGAGCAAACCATGATGACGGAAACCAGCACTCCGCCGGCAGAAACATAAGCGAGCAGCCCCATACTCCGCATCCATGTGGTCGGCAGGACGACGAGCGCGGCGAGGATGACGAACAGCTGCTTCGCTGCTATGTTAAGCATTGCGATCCGGATACTGGCGCCGGGGAACAGGTTTTCTAAGTTGTCCCCTTGCAGTATAAGGAATCCGATAGCGACGAGGTAGAGCTCGAGGTACATGAAGACGGAGACGGCTACCCTTCCCTTGTGGCCAAATGCAAACTCCCCGATGTCTGGGTAGGTTTTGATGTTCGGGCTCCTCTGCATGCAGCGCTGCAGGAGTAATCCGGTGTAGCAGCAGATGGCTGCCAGCATGAAGAGAACGACGAGGCTCAACCATCCGCCACTCGAGAGCGCATACGGAATCGATACTATCCCAACGCCTGCGAAACAAAGACCACCATGAATCGGGAATCTGTTTCTGTGATGCTTTCGTAGAGAGTCACCAATATTTCATGAATCGTGTGACCAAAATGAGAACGTAGAACCAAATGTGCAACTACGATCAAAAAACACATATTACACTATGAAGATGGCAATTCAAGACTATAATTGTAGTCACAATAGGTTATATTTCACACAAAATGAACATCCCACAAAATTACAGGTTCCTCATATTCCTAACAATTAGAATTTGAGAGAAGAAAATTCAAAATGAATTTAGAGATATTTTTAGAATTTTCAATACTAATTTAGATAGATATGAATAATTTTGTGAGGATCGTGTGATTATTAACATAGTAATGGCACCTTATTCATCTCATTTTTAGTAGTATGGTGAATCAAACACTGTTCATGAGTACTTCAAACCTCATAGGGAAAGAGATTGGTGCTAAGTTTAATTGGATTTTTCCAAAAGATAGGGATGAAATTACCTGTAAGATAATAGAATAAACAGAAACAAAAAATATAAAGAAGAACTCCATGGCTTCGCTACAAAATACTGATCAAAAGATGGAAGAAATCCATGAACAGAAACGGCGTCAGGAAGAGGAGGAGTCACCTGATAAGGCATTGAGTCCATTGAAACAAGTCCTGACAAAGGTAGCACCAGCCTGCGGAGACTCTTGCCGCTGCTTCCTGTACTGGATCTCATGCCCGTTTGGGCGGAGGAGCGGCACGGTGACGCCAGGGCCACCCTCGTCACCGACGACAGACACGGCATGAGTTCCGGCCTCCGGATCTGATATTGATGGTTTCACAGCCATCCTCTTGTTCTCGCTGAAACAGACAGAACTGGTTATGGATCAATAAACAAAGAGAGAGACGAAGGACGTGATCTCAACCACTTGCACCAGCGACGCAAGCGGCAGCGGCGGCGTCTCGGGAACAAAGAGTTTGGTGTGGACTTGACCTCCGTTGATGGGAGGAGTTATTGATTAGTCAGCACAATCCGATTAGCTGTAGGCTCTATCTGGATATGTATGTGTGTGTGTGTGTGTGTGTGTGGTTTTTTCTGGTTTATTCTTCTTCTTTATGGGTTGTTTAAGACAAAGTTACAAACTCTTGGAGAAATATCATCAGACAAGAATGTCATGCAGATTCCACTTAAATCAAAGGGTCTATCAAAAGCATCGCCTCTTATCCTTCCTTCATTGGAGTAGGATGCTAACATATGAGCACCATGATCCAAGGTGCATCTAACCCGATAGATCCATGGTCCCCGCATGCCCCTCCCCTCTCTGCTAGCTATCACCATGAAGCTTGGAGTCCGTCGTCTCCCTCGTGAGCAGACTACTTTATTTGATGGGACCAAAAGCAGCCAAATCAAAGGCGATGATCTATGCCTGTTCTCCTCGTTATATGGCAGAGAGTCGTCCTGCTATTTGAACTCTTGCAGGCATCCGTGGCTGTCATGTTTTGGAGTTCTTGGCCTTTGGCGGACAACGAATCTCTTCGCTGATGGATCTCTGGGCTTTTGTGGAAGCTTCATTATGTCAGCGTTACTTTTAATAATGAACATTGGCTTCCATTTTATAGCTTTAATTTGCTACTGAGAGTTGCTCGTGGGTGCCTAAAGTATCGCTCTCTCTCTCTCTCTCTCTCTCTCTCTCTCTCTATTCTTTTGGTCAGGTTGAAGTTTATAGAACATTTTGAATTTTTTTGGGAACATAAATGTGGCAAATTTTTGCCGTTTAGGAGTCTTCAGTTTGCCGGAATCAAAAGTATAAAAGACATAACATCTACTGTGCTCCTCAATCGACATGGTGTTGGTGTCGATTGAATTATGAAGTCACACAAATCAACTTCTCACAAGAAGTGAGCTCACTTTATCTGTGTGGTTAGTTTGATTTAAAAAATAAAAAATAAAAGTATTGTTAGCACCGAAAGGTCTTTCGAAATTAAACCTGAAATTAAAAAAAAATAAATTTTTTTTAAATTTAATTTTGTTAATAATTAAAAAAATAAAAAAAAGAAATAACTATCGGCTAAATCCATAATGAATGGAGAGATTACAAATCAAGATTTAGATAATAGAGAACGAAGAACCTAAAGAGAGACTATGGATATCGAAAAAAATATTTGATGAGATTACGAGTCGCATCATTCTTCCGGCTTGGCATCCTCAAAGGTGATAAAATTGTGAGATGGATTTGATACAATCGAATTGGATAGTAGAAGAAAAAAAGGCTTAAATCAGATTTATCATAGCCGAAGACAATATTAGCCCAAAAGAGAGGTGGGAGCTATCGAAGGAATACAATAGGAGAGAAAAGAAAAACCTGAAACAAGGGATAAAGAGAAAGACGAATTATCGAGGAAGGAGATGGTTCAATGGAAGAGGTAAAAAGAAGATAATTGGAGACTTATAAATCTAAAGGGATTAGGTCATAATGGACATAAATATGAGGGAGGGAGAATGATAAATAATAGGTAGAGGAATCATCATGAGCTAAGAAGAAGAGATCCCGATGGGCAGAAAGGATTGAAACGAGAGAGATGAGGTGAGCAAAGAGTATAATAGGGTTTTTACATATCATATTTGTATCGATTATAATTTCATTATAATACAATGATGATACAAAGAGAGCCCAACATAACACGAATAAAATACTAAGAGAAAAAAAAAGTAAACAAGAAGAGAGAGAGAGAAGGATCCCTACCTGATATTTAGTTGTTGGTAATCACCCATCATCTCTTCTCCTTCTTCTGCGACATTGGCACCATGGAATGACCTCTTTAAATAAAAGAGGGAGGAGATCTTAACCTTAGGTTTTATTTATTATGTAAAATTATAAGATTATCGTGAACAATAAAAAAAATAAAGGTATAAAATAAGAAGAAATGCAAAGATTTGATCCCATTGGATGATCTTACGATCATTAACTATGTCAATGTGTATCATGATGTACAAAGTCAATTATTAATTGTGTCAATGTGTATCCTGATATATAAAGCCAATTATGAACAATGTCAATGTATATCATGATATATAAAGTCAATTATTAACAGTGTCAAATGTGTATCATGATATATAAAGTCAATTATTAGTGCTATTTTTTGATATGGATGGTTAATGTTATACAATTCAAGTTTTATTCATAGAAACGTAAATAAGATGATGACTTATAGCTTGAGTCAATTTTGGCCGTCTTAAATAGATAGACCCATAGAGGAAAAGGAACTTATTTAAACCACAAGTTTTGTAGGATTATGTTATCAACTTATTAAAAAAGAAAAAAAAAAAAAAAGATCCTTTTTCAGTCAACAAAAAGAAAAAGAAAAGAACATCAAACCAATAGCTTGTAGCCCACTCCAAGGAAGGCTAGCATGCCTACCACTTTGAAATGGCCCGTGATCCAATAGATTTGTGGGCCCTCTTCACCTTTAGCATTCCGTCAACACCAAGTTGCAATAATTTAGTCAACATTTTTCACTCTTTAATTTTGATATATCTTATAATTTTTTATATTGAGAATTATATATATGACTGGAATAACCAGCAAAAATATTTTATAATTTCATTTTCTTCCGTCCTCATGTCTTCTTTTTTTTTTCTCTTTCTCTTTTTAAGAATCAAACAAAAACGATAAACATGTTTTTTTTTGTTTTATTGTTCTTTGACTTTTTTTACTGTCAACCCTTTCTTTGCAAAGTCCTAAGATCAAATTCACCACCTTAAGGAAAGGAGTCAGTTTCAGACTCAGTGCAGAATATAGACTCCGACTGCTGCTTGCTTACTCGAACTGTTGCTGCCAAACGTAGGATCGAAGAATGCTATCGCCAGGGTTGACAACGCAAGTTCATGTTTTTGTCGATCCAAGAATCTTTCTGTCCACTTCATTTAATAGTCTTTTTCTAGTTTCTCGTGACAGCGTACGGAGGCAGCATTCCTTTCCTGTGGAGATAAGGAATCGAATTGTATTATGTGATGCCTGCTGTCGTTCACAGAGACATCAAGGACGTTCTGGAACTCCGCATCAACGCCTGGTGAGCATGAAGCTATTCCTAGCCAACAATTCCCAAACCAACCGTATGGTAGGCATCAAGGACTCGTAGTAGGGCCACCACCCCGCCACCTTCACCACCGCCACTACCACCACCACCACCACCATCGTATCATGGGGAAGAGTGACTAATTCCACACCAAATTATATGCATGCGCTGGGTGCTGTGTGATCTCTCTGGAGAAAGGGGTAGGTCTTTTTCTGATGGAGAAGAAGACACTTCATGTGGTCTCTGATCTATAAAAGATGGGAATTCTCACGCACTTTTCCCAGTTTGGCGGTGATAGTGCATCTCTGCGTGCCTATCTTCGCCATGTGCCAGTGGCCTCCACTGTGGAAGAGTACTCCCCGCAGCCATTGGTCATCATGTTTTAGTTTCAGCTCAGTTAGTGGTGAGGACCAAACGCATGCTACATCTCCTCCTCCTCCTCCTCCTCCTCCTCTTCCTCCTGTAGTTACTCCACTATGTAAGACCCAATTCAACTATGGCGCATGAAATAGAGACAAGCACACTCGATTGCTTCCAAGTATTTTTGGTCGACGACGAGCAGCCTGTCCAAAAGGCAACCTCAGTGTCATTATTTTCTGAGAACCCCACCTGAAAATTATGTTTCTGGATGGTAATTTGGAGTGAACAACCTCCGCATTTAGTTGCAACTTATTTCACTTTCAATCTATTTCCTTACTTCACATTCATAATTTTAAGGTTTGTTTCTACTACTTTTTTTTATATGCGAATCGATTCTACTACCTTTTAGTGACGAATACTATGAAGAATATTATTAAAGAAAATAAATTATGATAAAATTATCGATGATATGTTATAATGATTTCAAATCATAAAAATTATGATACCATATTATCATGATTCTATCAATAACGAGGATCATTATATTTTCTATCAATATTTTATATTTATTATTGATTAAAAAAATCATATAATTATCATATTTTGTAATCGCTTGTTGTGCATATAAACTCATATACACTATCAGTAAAAAAATCAAGCAAATCATTTTTTTCAATGGGTTTAAGAAATATTAGAATCTCATTTCTTGTGCCTTTATTTCCTACTTGAGTAGACTAAGATTCATAATATCTTTATCCTAAGAAATCTTAAGGAAGATAGAGTTTTAGATTGATCTCTCTTTGTAATGTTAAGGTCTTAGTCACCTCCACAATATGATTTCATGATTTTCAAGAAAAAAATTCCACACATCATAATCAAAATCTATCATGGAGAAACTTTTATCATCAAAGTTATGTCTCTTGCTAATTTACCCCCACAGTTCATCAGTGAGAATTTTGAATGCATTTCTTGGCCCTGCTTTGCTTCTATCAATGCTCAACCTAACCTGCAAAAGAGAAGTTAGTGAGAGATATCCCCATTATCCCCATATCTATACATCTTAATGCCATAAATATAAATATGTTGATGAGATTTTACTGCATAATCTTCAAAGGTTATGAAAGTCTCTCTAACAATAAATACCACAAGAGAAACAAAAAGATTGATATGTTCTTTCTTTGAAATTAATGTAGGGACATTCTCATTTAAATTCTTTAGGACTTCGGAGTCTTCCTGTAGCTGCTGCCTATGATAATATCATCCAACAAAATAATTGCCACAGATCTCTTCTTTCATAAGCTGGCAAGTCTATATCGATGACTCAGTTCTAAGTTCTTCGTCAATTCACACCGTCTTGTGACAATGATGCCTGCACAAAATCACTTGGATCACCTCAGTGGGTTTTCATCCCTTGACGCTAAAACCCTACCCATAATTCAGTTGTCTTCTAGTATGCATGAACTTAGACAAGGTTTTTTTTCCTTTTCTTTTAATATTCCTTAAGCTTGGAAACCAAACCCAAACTCCTCGATTAGCTTCTTCGATGTATATACAAATGTGATTGATCCTCTATCATGTACTCAAATTACGTATTTAAATCAACTATTCAAATCCGTAAATGATCCTTAGATCAAATGTGGTGTGACCACCTTCTGATTTCTTCCAAGAAAAAGAAGAAATATATCACACATATCGATCATGTTACTGTTTTCATATACATCGATAGTGGAGCAGATGGTGCACCCAACTGTGCTCGCATGTCAGATTCTTTCTTCAATAATGTGGCTTTTCAATGGTGGGGGTTGGTCCAAGTAACATGCATTGTCCCCTTTGCCTAAAGTTGACTCGATGGCAATCAGTCAATTCTCTCATAAATCAACTCCTAAAAAGGACATAGCAATCTTATACAAAAATCTTCTCAATTAGTTGGCATCCTCATCTAATGTTTGATCTCAACTTCGAGAGCAGGGATTCATTAAACCTCCAAATGTCTTCCACTTCTCTAGTGTCCACTTTTGTGATTGTCTAAGACATTGGAGGAGAGAAAATAATAGCAAGTCAATTCATTTGTCACACTAATGAGACACCGAAAGACTTGCGGTTGATGTTCGACCAAAGTATAATAATATATCTATCATTTTAGCGTGGATCATTCCACAATTTAGCATCATTGCAACTTCACTACCTGTCGAGTATTGCTGTTCGAAGGTCTGCTTGATGTTTTGATAAGACCAAAAGTAGCAATCGATACGTGATAAGAAAGCACAATTGTTTGAATGCTTAGTTTGATGACTCCTTGAATTGTTCCTACTAATTGCATTATCCTAAACTCGTTTTAGGTAAGATTTCTTTTCATTAAAAGTTCAATATATATATTCATAAATATACACATTAAAAGTCAAAACTGTACTTGGTTTTAGCTGATAGATTTATACTTTTGGAAGAAAATGTTGACGGATGAAAGTACATAGATATTAGATATAATGATAATAATGTACTGTGGAGCTAAAATTTCTTGAGTTGCAAGTGCAGGTCCTTCATGATTGATGTTTTGACGTTCGTTGGAAGGTATATTATTATGATCAAGCTACTTGAAAGATGCACCACCGATTAAGGTGGCGATTACTGTATTCTGTAGCTTTTCCGACTAAACGAGTTCTATACCTCCCCGACACTGGGAAAAGAGAAGAGAATATAACTGTGCCGGAGTCTTCCATACGTTCTCCAAATTACCATGATTTATAAAGGTCACAGCAACACAAGTGGAAGACATCATTCATCTGTCACTTGTAAATGTTCGTATTATATTGTATGCTCTGAATCTTTTCTTCCTTCGTTTTTTCCGCAGCGTCTATATGACTTCCTTCTTCATACGAGTCCACAGAGATCATCGCCTTTGTCCCCGACATGAGTCAACAGAGGAACAGTTAAGTCCACTGCTAGTGCAGTCGCTATACCTAATTAATTACCCTTCCAAGAGAGTGTTGGAATCCACAAAAGCCCAGATGTTGCCTGCCCCAGCTCGAGTTTCTCCCACCAATCGAGGTAGAGATGTCCTGTAATCCGAAACTCCATTTCTTTCCTTGGCACTATAAACCGTGGCTTCATAGTCTTAGTGCGTCTCGCCCTCAGAGAGAGAAAAGATGAGGTCGGCAGTAGCTGAGTGACCCAACTGATATCTTTCACGTCTTTCATATGGATGGCTGAGCTTAGGCATGTTCTGCGCCAAGAAGCCACCTGTGTAGGGACAGCTTTTGGTCATTGGTAAATTGGAAACCCGGCTGACCGCAGATGCCACAGCCTTCTTTTCCAGGACATGCCATCATCAACCACTGCAGCTCCCTCTATAAATAGCAGCATGTGGAGAGCGCTAAGACACCATACTCGAGGAGTTCATTGGAGCTTGGAAAAATGGCTTCCTCCACAAGGCCTAATAGCTCCAATGAAATCCATGACATCGATGTAGTTACAGCTCAGAACTCCTACATCTCTCCGACTCTTCTTCACCAGAAGAGCCTTAAAGAAGTCTTCCCACCCTTTCTTGCAAGAAAGGTGCTGTGTCGATCGACTACTGCTAATCCACATATATCTTGCTTGGGCTTTTTCTGATCTATGCTGTTCGTTTCATGTTCACGAGACGACTCACTTGTTCATGGCTGTGGATGGCATGCACTTCAGGTTGTAGCTGAGACGATCGCTACCTTTTTACTGGTATTTGCCACCTGCGGCTCCGCCGCGTTGAGCAAGAGCAACCCAGGCCTGGTCTCGCAGCTCGGGGCATCAGTCGCCGGAGGACTGATCGTGACGGTGATGATTTATGCCGTGGGGCACATCTCGGGCGCCCACATGAACCCTGCCGTCACGTTGGCCTTCGCCGTCGCCAGGCATTTCCCATGGATTCAGGTGAGATTGCTTTTTCCGCGCATCGAGCTCTTGCAAGGCATCATCTTTTGCTCTTCTTCTAAGATGATGTTATGCTGCAAGGCAGCTCATCATATAAACAAACCGATGCACTGGTTTTTTCTTCTTACCATTTTCTTCCTTTCCATCGATACTCCGAGCTTTTTTCGTAGTACAACCAATCAGCTTTTTTCATAAATATGAGTTCCATCGAATCGTCCTGGATCTCTAAATGAGACGAAACTTCTATGTTAATACATCAAACATTTAATCCACTCGATGATTACGTGATGATAAGATTCTTCCAGTTCACAAGTGGATCGAAGAGAGAGGCAATCTTTCTTCCAACTTCTGTTGGTATGATACCTTTTGCATCTAATAAACAATCGCCTTTTGCATGACTCTATATCCATGTTGTCAGAAGAATAATTCAACAATAATTGAGTGCATGATTTATGATTGTGGGCCACAACAACTATCAAACTGCGTACTCTGCTTCTAGCTGCATCGCCATCTAACTCCTGTTGAAGCCAAAACTCCACCTTCATAGCTAGCCACTAGCAATCCTGCTTTCGAAGGGCTTTGCCCTATAGAACATGAGTACTCGAGGAGTTTGGTGATATAATTGTGGTGGGTGGTGGAAGGTAGATGACAGGTGCATGACTGACTGTGTGATGAATCTTTTGAGGATCTTGTGTGCCTTAAGGACTTTGGCTAGGAGCTTCTTTTGAACTATATGAACCAAAAAACAGGAAAAATAAAAATCCTTTTATTAGTTCTCATTGTTTGTGGCTCAGATTCATGGAATCAAAGAAGTCTCGAGAAAAGAGCCGTAATCTGATTTGTAATTCAACAAGTGGCTTGCAACATGCCATGACTAGTGGACCCATGGCAAGCTCAAATTGAGCCAATAGGATTCCCCAATAATAGCACAAGCCACATCAATCCTCATTGCCGGAGGCCGACAGCCTTCTTGTCCCCTTCGATTTCTACAGAATTGGGACAGAAAGCCGGAAGGGCAGCTTCGACATCAGCTCGGCTGGTATTGACATGGTAAACAGGTAGTTAATCCTCAGAATTTGGCATGCAATCAAAGGAGAAAAATGATCATTTGCAAATGAATCTTTCGTTCTGGATCCAAGTCCCATCAGTTTGTCACCATGCAGCGACCTACGGTTGACTCAATTGGCTCTTCCTACGGTCACCTGCAGGTCCCCTTTTACATGGCTGCTCAGATCTCCGGCGCCATGATCGCTTCCTTCGTCCTCCGCGAGCTGCTGCACCCGATCACCGATCTCGGGACCACGGCGCCGTCGGATACGGCGGTGAAGGCACTGGTCATGGAAATCGTGGTGACCTTCTGCATGATGTTCGTCACGTCAGCGGTGGCGACGGACTCCAAAGCTGTGAGCCTCTTATCCTGCTTTCACTTTAGCTCTAATACTTCATGCTTGCTCTTCTTCTGATCACCTGGTGGAACGCGTCTTCGTTTGATGCAGGTAGGAGAGTTGGCAGGGTTAGCTGTGGGTTCATCGGTGTGCATAACCTCCATTCTAGCTGGGTAAACTAAGAACATTTTATTCTGATCAATTTCAACTAGTTTAGACATGGTCAAGAAACCTAGCTACGCACATGACGAGACCTAAATCCATGCTCATCGAGTATCTTGGAAGATGAAACGCAGTCTCGTTCATGCACAACAATAACAATAACCTACCTGCTCACACAGTGTGTCATTTCAATACTGAAAGAACAGCTGCCACACACGGGCATTCAGCACACCACACCACTAATTTAGATCGATGGAATCGATTAAGAACATCACTTTTAGAACATACAACATAGGATGTGAATAATGGCAAGCAAAATGGCTAGGTTTACAGCTGTTGAGATGAATCGAGTTGTGCAGGCCGATATCTGGAGGATCGATGAACCCGGCGAGGACACTCGGACCGGCCGTCGCGAGCAGCAATTACGACTCGCTTTGGGTGTATTTTCTGGGCCCGGTGTTGGGCACCTTGTCAGGAGCATGCTCCTACAGTTTCATAAGGATGACCGAGACGCAACCACAAGCCACTGCTGCACAGAAGCTATCCTCCTTCAAGCTCCGCCGCTTGCAGAGCCTGGAAATGGCGAGTCCTACCAACAACGCTTTCGATAACATTTAGTGAAGGGGCCTTGATCTTGGAGGAGGAGGAGGAGGTTTCTGGGCATCGCCAACTGTTGCCTCCAATAATCTATCAGCATATATTAGCTGAAGTCTCTACTCGTGAGCTATGTGAAATATTGGATATGGTAATGCGGTTTTTGAAGCCTTAAATTCCAAGGCAGCATTAACGTGGAGCTATATATTTTCACTAGCATCATGTGATCTGTAGACTTGAATCTCCGGGGGTTGAGTGTTTTGTACATGAAGCTAAAGGCTTTTGCCAGCTCATTTAGTCCCTAACAAGAAGAAATAAAGTCCTTATCAGAAATAACATTACTAAATGCTTTTCTTGTGACATGACAATTTGTCTATAATCATGATAAGGATAATTTTAACACTATCAGCTCCTCCCACCATATTTACCAATGAAGCAACACCTAAGCACTAACATGGGAGTCACCTACTCCCCGTAACGGCCAATAGGAGGTCACGACATCTGTCCCAACCTCCCAAAATGAGCTCACAATATCCTTTCTTCATTTTCACCACAATCGAGAAGAAGATCACGTCTCTTATTAATGACTGTCAGTATGGCCCGACTTCACGAGCATTCCCTTTTGTACGATTGGCAGAATGACCATGCCTTGCTTGACCCAAAAGAGCATGAAGGTTAGATCTGATGAGCTACGTTGATGATCCGCTCTATGCGATGCCCCTGGGGGGCATACACTGGCAAGCCACTCTTGTTAAATGATTCTGTCACATAGTATGAGGGGACCTTGACGAGCACTCGTCCACATCACCAAGTGCTTAGGTATAAAAGTCGGGCCCAAGGCTAAATAGGGGCAAAATTCTTTACTCTTTCGCTTACATTATTAATCATTATCTCCATCTCTTTAACTTAAGCATCAGAGGGGTCGAGTTGGAATGCCCCCGATGAAGACCTATTGTGTAAGATCCTTAGTATCATCCGAAGACACAATTAGGAGGCAACTCAATAGCAAAGATGACTTAGCTCTCCAACCTGACTCCACCATACGAGGGTTGGATCACCCCTGACAAACCACCTCCCCTCATAAGATTATCGTGCTAACCCTCCATGTCAGCAAGGAGGAGTCATTACGAAGGACTTACACTTTCCATAGTAAACTAATCAGATCGACTCATCAATAATTTTTGTCAATTAATAAATCATAAAAAATAAGAATTGATAAAAAAAATTAATTATAAATTATTCTTATAATTAATTAATCTATATATTTTCAAGAGTTATATTTGAATTTTTATATTTATAAAGTAAAATTTTAAAATTTTAAAAGATAATTTTATATGATTAAAAATTAATTGAGAGAAAATTTATTAGAACAAAGGATCAAATATTTTACTTTTATAATTATAAAAATCTCAATATAATTTTTAAAAATATAGAAATTAAAGTATAAAAATAACTAATTATAAGGGTAATATGTGATTAATCCCAACAAGATATGTGAACCTTCGAAAAATAATCAAAAAGTAAAAAAACAAAACAGCAAACCAACTTTCATAATCTTTTATAAGATTTCACATGATCAGCTCCTATTTGACCCGTAAGACGATCCGAAAGCTGCCGCTCCCAGGTCGGCCCTAAGAGCCTTTTTGGTCTCCTTCTTTTTGTCTTTGTCTAATTGGATGATTAAAAAGAGGAAAAGAAATGATAACAAAGGTGGAAGAATTAGATGGGAGAAAGGAAAAAGGAGGGGATTGGTGGACGAAGGGCAGAGAAAGGTGGAAGAAGTAGAAGACACGGTAGCGTGATGGGTAGGGATACTTTTATGTTTAATTGATGTTTTATATTATGAATTACGAATAGTTATTTTGTTTTTGATGTTCGACGACAGAGTGTTTCAAAATTTTTTATACGGTTCGTATTTTTTATAGCGTGATTTTATGGATAATTATTTTGGTTGATTGTCTTAGTTCTTAGTTAATTTGTATGATTTTAATCCTTTATATTAATTGCTTAAATATTGATGATGTTAAAAAATCTTTTGTTCATTTTAAAAGATCAATTTGAGTCCCAAAACATTCCGCTCATAAGCGCGGAATGTCGATTTTTTTTCCTCTTTCGTTTTTTGTTATTTTGACTTCTTTGTTATAGTTTAGCTCGCTCTTGTAATAATTCTGGATGCTGGCGGACATAAACGCGACGATTTGGTGCCTTCCCATTCATATTGTGTCTTTCTCGATGAAGAATTCCTTTGTTAGCATGATTTGTTTTCATGATTCGTTTCTTGATTTGGCCTTCTGTTTCTGATCCAAAACATCAGGAATTGGGGAAATAATTTCCCTTGTGAAAATCTGGATTCGTGCGGAAAACAACGCTGCGATTTTGTGCAATTTTCGCGGCATTTGAGGGTTTCCAAATTTTGTCTCAGCATTCGAATCGCGCGTGATTTACTTTGTTTTTGTTGCCTCTTTCTCGACCAAGAATTCCTTTGATATCAATCATTGATTGGATATGTTCTCAAGTTGCTTGTCAAAACACATTAGGTTTGCAGGAGCATTCGAGGAGTATCTGGTAGCGAAGACGCCGGAAGGAGATGGGCGATCATTTGGTGTTGCATACGGATCGGCTAATGACAAGGAAGACAAGGCACGGGAGGGTTCGTCGCCTTCTGCTGGCCTGCCCATGGCTGTCAACCAACCTTTCCTACTACTTCGGCTGTCAGCTCTGCTGATGAGAAAGCAGGGGAGGAAGACAAGGAGGTTGGTGAAGAAGAGCCTCTAATTCAGATGGTTGAATGCCAAATATGGCAAGGCAATGATCACGTAAAAACTAAGAGTTCCCCTTGCACTTGCAGTGGCAGCTTGAAGGTCTGTAAGTTTTTTGACCAACTTAGCCTCATCGTCTTCAATTCTTCGCTGAATTCTGAATTAGTAGTAAAAATGCATATTTCATGCCAGTTATTATATACCTTGTCCACCGATCTTCCACACCAATATTGTGCAAAGGAAATCAGTTGACCTTCATGTTCCTCTAAGCTTTGCTCCTTTGTTAGGATGCCTGATGTGTTAAAAATTTTCACCATGTTCTCTTCTATATGGCTATACGCTTATTTGCAGTAAATGGATATGAAAACCATGTATATTAATCTAGTCGAACAGGAATTAATTTCTTGTATATTGTCATATTTCTTATCTGTTAGGTATTTGTCATGACTTAGCTTTTATTGGGTTTTGAAATATGCATGCAAATCAGTTTTAAGTGCTATGTCTATATGCAAAGGTATAGTAAACGAGAATATATGTTTCTTTTTGTGGATATTCTTCTTGTGATTTCTACGAGTGACTTGTAGATTATTTGTAGAAAACATTATTTTTCTAAAAAAATGCAAAACCATTTGATTTGTTGAATACAGGTTCTTCTTCTGAATGAGCCCATTATGCTCTTCCTTCATATTATACTATTAGCGACACCAATGTTTTTCTATTGTTTTTTGAAGCACAAGGCTTTGATTTGTCTTGCGTCTTATTCTGCTCTGCGGCAGTGTTGTGTAGTTTCTTTAGTTTGAGAGTCTCTAAACATAATACTAAAGAACTAGCAGAATAGAATTGTAGATATATTATTATCCCAATATGAATGTAGCATTTGTATTAGAGAGCATGGGAAAGGAGGTGCAGAGAGGACCACTAGATTAAGATTCTAGCAATTGAGTGGCCTTAGAGAGACGAGAAGCTGTTGATGGCTTGCTCTCAATTGATTTCTGCCCACTTGAATTTCAGAGAGATTGCATATAGTATATTTTATTTTTATATTGCTTTTCACCAGAAGAGCTTAAACTTTTTGAAACATGTTAATAAAGTCTGGATATCCAGGGGTTGATGATGGAATAGAAAAGCCCGATCATTTCTTTTGGATACTTGTTCTTAAACTTTAGTTTTTCTACATCGGATTTGTTCTACTAATATCTTACATCTTTCTGAAAGCAACTGATGCAAACATCAGTAGGACTGGCTTGATTAGCTACTGTTGAATTTTGCTCTTTATTATAAGTTTCTTTCTTGGACGTAGTATAATGTCTTCTTAAGCTTTTTGTTGCTTTGTTTATGCCTAAATTATTCACATTTTGTCCTTTGCAATGTGTAGTATGATCGTAGGGCATGTGTGCAACATTGGTGCAGCAAGAAGTGTGATATAACCTGTGAGATCTGCCATGAGGTGAGTTGCAGTCATGCTTATTCTCTCAATATTCTCCCTCCATAATTGTGGTATTTGTGTCCCTTGTGTGAAGATAAATTTATAGTTTATTTCTTCTTAAACAAGCTTAAAATGTTCATTAAACATAGTTATAACTTGTTTATCTTCTAGTAATCTTCAGATTTTTATTATAATTCGTGCATGCATATGAGAATGATTTATTGTCATATGCTGTGATAAAAATGGTAGCCCTTCTTATGATTTTCATCAATATAAACCTGGGTACACTGCACTACCAAGAGGCTATGGTAATGATATTTTAATTAATGAGAAGTATGTTCCTTTTATTATTGTAGATCTACTATCCTTGACCTGAATTGTCATTAATCTATGATCTCAGAAGACAGCAATGTCAGATGGATGATTAGAGGTTTTCTTATGAATTTTGATGACTCTGAGAGACTGGCATTGGCAGCAGTACAGAGTCACTGAATTGAAGCTGTATATGGCGATTATCCTACAAATGCTAGTGGTGCCGTTTCTTTCTGCTCTGCCGCTCTAATGGTAAGCCCCTGATATGCATTAGACTTACGAATTGATGGTTCTTTTCATAATGAAACCCTTAAAATCTACGACTTCTCACTAAATTTTGTTGTTTTTATGCCTTGAGGTTCTGGCTTTTTCTTGTATCCATCTGTCAGTTATTCTGTAAATGGTAACTCTAGTTATTGCTTAGGTAAAAAACAGATTTTTTGTCAAACTTTATAGAATACCTTGCTTTCATGTGGCAAAGAAGATGACACAAGAAGAATTCTTTTGGAACAATAAAGCCTTTTTTGTCTCCTGATCTTTTGATTTGGCTTGTTTTATCAAGTGAAGTTACAAACTATTTTTGTGCGTTCTTTTTTCAGTAGTATCTTCTCCTTGGCCATATAGATGCATTTTATTTAAGTTTCAGTTAAAATTTGTTGTAACCATCGTACTGGCATGACAAGGATCTCATAATGCATTGTTATGTTTTAAATAGGGAAAAAAAAGATAATGCTATTTCAACCTATTCTTACATATCTATATTAGTGTTTGAAATTATAAAAGTGTACGAATGACACCTATCTCCATTTTTTTAAAATAAAAAATATCGTAATCCTCAACTGATTTTTAAAGTTAGTGGCATGCTTTTGCTTTTGGAATGGATTACACGTAGAGCACTTCTAAAGAGGCCACTACCGCTATCATTAAAATTACATTCTATAGTGGAAAGTGGGATCTGAAGTTGAACTTTAGATTTTGGTCAGATACTACATGTCATGCCACCAGTTTTGTTATCTTGTTTAATCCATTACCTGTTAAAGTTATATTACATTATTATTTGCCTCTACAGTAGCTATCTTCATTCTGTTGGCTTGTGCAGATTTTTTTTTACAACTCCTTTTAACTTGTTAGTTCTTATTGAAAAATCACTTAACTTGAATTGTTTAAGTCACGACGCACTTTATGTGTTCATAAAGGATTAGTTTAGTCGTAATCTCGTTCAGGTCCCCGAGGACTTATAAAAGAGAAAATTGATTAGTTTCGAATACGAATGCGAACAAATCTCGACATCTCACAAAGAGGATAGTTTTACAAATAATTTAGGAAAACTTAGTGTGCAAGAGAGAAAAGAGATAATAGAGAAAACAAAAACTTTAGAAGACAAACGAGTCGCAAATATGCAAACGACTACTTACTAGGTGTTGAGTGCATTAGTAAGCTTTCGTAAGCTTAACATCCGAATTTATGAATTCAATTAACATCCAATGCGTCCGACACCTTGTGAGTAGTTATTGTGGACTTGAAACTATTCATTTGTCTTTTAAAGTCCCTTTTTTTTCTTTTTTTTTACACACTAAGTATTTGTTGAATTGCTTGTAAAGCTATTCTCTCTGAGAGATGTCAAGATTTGTTCATTGCTCATTTTCAGAACTAATTAATTTATTTTTTTTTATTTCTTTTGAAACCTAATTGAGATCGCAACTAGGTTGATCTTTTGCGTATAGATAATGCAAGGGTATCTCACGACTTAGGTAATTTCAACTAAGTCCGAGATATTGGAGATATTTATTGATTCTTTTACAGGTCCTTATATACTTGCGGACGGATAACGTAAGGGTGCCAATGCAATTGTTAGATCGATTGGCTTGCATTGAAATTATCGATGTTTCATGTTTATTTAGGAATGTTACATTTTCTTTATTTTCCTCTCCTAAAATTTTTCAGGTAATAATTCATTTGTTCTCGAGGGATTCATTTACCACTACTCATGCTAATGGGGATTATGATAATGCTTCCACATACTTTTGTGAAAATTCAAACCCATACTTTTTCTTTAAGCTCTATCTTGTTCTAGACACAATAACCTTTAGCTGATTTATTTTGCAAAATTTTCTTTCTCAGGCTCCTGGATTTCTGTTGTTATGTAACATCATGGGTTGGGCCATAAGTGTTCTGCGACGCCTAGAGCGAACGCAGGTCAGCAACCCCTTTAAAATTATAAGTTTCAGGCACATATTTATAAACATATGGGATTTAATTTTCTGCTGTATTAAATGTTACGAGACTGCAGTGGAGAAATTAAGTAAACCATACTGGTGGAAATAGAGAGACCTAATTCCTCGTAGGTAGTTTTGATTGAAAGGGCGGACAATTCTTTGGTTGATTCCTAATATTAAAAAAATGGTGTCATATGTATTTGGATGTAGAATTTATCTTTCAGTACCATGCAAGAAAACGAACATGAATGTTCTTAAACATCGGTGAGGATAGATCCATCAATACCTGAAAAAATACATCAAATTCTCTAGAAAAGCCTCATGTTTTCCTTCATTTTTTTTCCGTCCATCAAATCTTTTTTCCTTCATTTTTCAATCCATCCTCCAATTTGGATCGGTTTAACCTAATATAAGATTTGAATCAGTTCAAACTAAGTAATGCTATTACAATAATAACAAGTTCTAACTAAATAATAATTAATAAAAATAGTATTATAAATTTATTTATATTAATATAAAATAATTATATAAACTATATCTTAAAAATAAAATATAAAATATTTTTAAAATAAACTTATACTAGTGATTGTTGCATAAAATGTAATATAATAATAATTTTTTATATTAAATAAAAAATAAAAAAATCATTAAATACACTAATATATATTAAATATTAGTTATCTTCTCTCATATATTTATTATCTTCGAGCGATTGAAAAAAAAAAAACCATTTAGTCTTTTTTTTCTCTAAGAATTAAATTAACTCCAAATTAAATGAAATTATTTTAAATCGTCATTTGACTATTCGAATATTTAGATCATGTAAAAACTTGTACAATTTGAAAATATGATTGGTAGGGTATACAAAATCTCATTTCACCAATTGAAACTCTTTGGAATATACCTCTTTAGATAAATAATTAGACAAATCCATCCGGCAATATTTCCTCTTTAGATAAATCTCATTATTTGCTCTTTCTAAGCAAGTCTTGCTCTTGCTTGCTTGAAGGCCGGAGAGACCTACGGACGGCGCTCGTACCCTCTCAACGTCTTCGCGTCCAAGTCAAATCGTGTTGTTTGCGCGAGAGCAAACTTGAGAGACACGCTATATAATAGTTCGCCTCGATCCGTTTCTTCAACCTGACCTGTTTGGCATCGTCGTCGTCGGAGGTGAAGAATCCCCGCAGATGCTATGTAATTTTGTTGCAGTGTGATGGGCCGCACTTTGCTGCCCAAACATGTAGCCGCCGTGATCAAGCACCAAAAGGACCCACTTCGGGCTCTCGAGATGTTCAATTCGGCGGCGAGTGACGATGGCTTCAAGCACACCCTCTTCACCTACAAGTGCATGGCGGACAAGCTCGGATCCCATGGAGAGTTCAAGGCCATGGAGGATGTAATCTCAGAGATGAGAATGAACCTCGACAACTCCTCGCTCGAAGGGGTATATGTGGGCGCCATGAGGAGCTACGGGCGACGAGGGAAGGTCCAGGCCGCGGTGGATACGTTCGAGAGGATGGATTTCTATGGATGTGAGCCGACTGTTATATCTTACAATGCTATCATGAACGTTTTGGTCGAGTTCGGGCACTACGATCAAGCGCATAAAGTGTACCTCAGAATGCTCCACAAAGGAATTGTTCCCGACATTTACACCTTCACGATCAGGATCAAGTCGTTCTGTCGAACTCGACGACCGCACGCAGCCCTGAGGCTTCTGAGGAATCTGCCGCAGAGAGGGTGCGACGCCAATGCGGTTTCGTATTGCACCATCATCGGTGGTCTCTACGAGGAGGACTGTCGATGTGAGGCCTACAATCTGTTTGAAGAAATGCTAAGTAGAAAACTATGCCCTGATATAGTTACATTTAACAAGCTTATAGATGTCCTCTGTCATAAAGGGAATGTTCTAGAAAGCTACAAGCTTGTTGCCAAGGTTATGAAGAGGGGCATTTCTCTAAACCTGTTCACTTACAATATACTAATCCAAGGTCTGTGTAAGGATAGTAAGTTGTCTGAGGCTGTTTCGTTGTTAGAGGAAATGGGTGAGGGTCTGACTCCGGATGTGATCACCTATAACACACTTATCTCTGGTTTATGCAAAAGTTCCAATGTTGTCGAAGCTGAACAATATCTGCATAAGATGGCAAATCGAGGTTGCCTGCCGGATGATTTTACATATAATACAATCATTGATGGATATTGCAAAATGGGTCGCATGCAAGATGCTTGTAAACTTCTAAAAGATGCACTTTTCAAGGGGTTTGTGCCAGACCGCGTGACTTATTGCTCTCTAATCAATGGGCTCTGCGAGGAAGGTGACATCAACAGGGCATTCGAGGTGTTTGATGAAGCTCAGGGTAAGCGGCTAAAACCTGACATTATTATCTACAATTCACTAATAAAGGGGCTGTCTCGGCAAGGCCTTATACTGCAGGCTTTGGAAGTCATGGCTGAGATGTTCGAAAATGGTTGTAGCCCTGATATTTGGACATATAACATCATCATAAACGGATTATGCAAGATGGGAAATGTTTCTGATGCAACTGTTGTTCTGAATGATGCTATAGCCAAACGATACCTTCCTGATGTTTTTACCTTCAATACATTGATCGATGGCTATTGCAAGCGACTGAAGGTGGATAAAGCTTTGGAAATAGTTGACAGGATGTGGACTCATGGTATTATGCCAGATGCTATCACGTACAATTCCATACTGAATGGCCTCTGCAAAGCTGGAAAAACATCTGATGTCATTGAAACTTTTACAGAGATGGTTAAGAAAGGATGTCATCCAAACATTATCACGTACAACATACTCATAGAAAATCTGTGCAATGCCAATAGAGTAAAAGAAGCTTCTGATTTGCTTATGAAGATGACAAATGAAGGATTGGCTCCAGATACCATTAGTTTTAACACATTGATACATGGATTCTGCAGGAACAGTGATCTTGATGGAGCCTATGATCTGTTCAGAAAATTGAAACAAGATAAGTTCTTTCCAACAATTGATACATATAACATTATGATCTGTGCATTTTCTGAGAAGCTGAACATTCATATGGCTGAGCAGATTTATAATGAGATGATCGACAAAGGCTGCTTGCCTGACACATACACTTACAGTGTCCTAGTCAATGGATTTTGTAGGACTGGAAATACTGACCGTGCTTATGAATTTCTGATAGTCATGATCAACAAAGGTTTCATTCCAACAATGGGAACATTTGGACGGGTGATAAACTGCCTTTCTGTAACCCACAGAGTTCATGAAGCTGTTGGCCTCATTCACATAATGGTGAGGAGTGGTGTTGTCCCAGAAGTAGTGCATACCATACTCAGTGTTGATAAAAGGGAAATAGCAGCACCTAAGATTCTTGTGGAGGAGTTGATGAAAAAAGGTCATATAACTTATTATGCTTATGAACTGCTTTATGATGCAATAAGAGATAAAAAGTTACTGAGAAAGCAACGCCAAATGAAATTTCGTGAGGATATTGTACTTAATCAAGCTCTTAATTAGGACATCTCAAAGAGCTAATTTAAGTGGGAGCTTGCTGTCTTGAAGATGAAAATATCCAATATTCTAAGGCCTGTCAAAAAAGACACCAATCAGTTCACAACCATACTTCAACTATGGCAATACCATCAAAAGAATCGAGAAGCCAGTGCAAATTATATAATACTAATGCTACTCGGTTAGCAGCTGATCAATCTGGTATTCTCAAAATGTTATTTTCTCCAAAGAATATGTAGTTCTCTTTCCTTATAACTGGCTTCTAGCTCTGGTTCTTCCGATAGTAGTGCCTGCTTATTCTTTCTTTTGTTTGTTCGTGGTATGACTTTTGTTATTATTATGCACAATTGCCAAGTAACTGTTTGAGGACAGTGAAATGTCATTATAGCTTCAACTTGACTAGAGATATAACGACAATGAAACCCAATTTTCTGAATCCAGGGACTGCTAAAAAATATGGTTGATATCAAGAAATATTTATCCATCTGATTGATGACCTTAGATATCTTCTATCACTTGCCATGATACTGTACAGACAACAAGTTGTCTCCCTCTTTTTGGAAGAAAAGGATGATATTTTATGTTAAGAGGGTGAGTTTGGCACTAGATTTAGGTTGTTCCATTGTTGCATTGGCCAGAACCATGTGCACATAATCACCCTGCTTTAGTTTTTCCAGGTTGGAGTTCTAAACTCTACATGTTTCCCTGCCTGCTTAAATTTCACATTGACAATTGGGCTTGCCAAATATTCTGGAATTGATGAGTACCAATACATGTCCAAGCTTAGTGTTTGATATTGTACATTTTTATATTTGCCATCATTTTTTTTCCCTTGTCAATCATTCCACTTAAATGAGCTTTTTTCTATACAGTTGATGCTTCAGAGATTTATCATCTGGATCCCACACTAATCCTGGTGGATGTTAGTCTTAACCCCTAATAGTCATATATGGATTTGTCGCTTCATCCTCTGCCAAGCTTGGAACAATTAACCCAGGCAGAAATTGTGCCAACAATCTTTAAGTAGACTTTTCTGTGCAAATTTGATCTCCACCCTGCCTTCTGGTCTCCAAGCCTCTTCCTGATGTGTTAGCTTATGATTGTTTTCTGCAGTTATAATCTTAGTTTTATAACATACAATAACTTTTAGTTGATTTGACTATATTCAGATTGTTGAATAAAAATATATTGTTGGTTTTTTACTTAAGCTAATTTCTTCATTATCTGTAGATTATTTGTGGACAATTGAGAGGGAGCACCAAAACTTTTTGATCCAAATATCTCAGGCTCATGGATTGTTCTACTGTGATTCTCAGGTTTTATTTCTGTTTGTCTTAGCGGGAAACCTCTGGCTGTTTGTAATTCATGCTCATGGATCATCATTATGTTTGGTTTATTCTTGCATATCATTAATTCTTCTGCCATAAGAACCTAAAACTGGATATTGTTTTCCTTTTTTGGTTGATTGATCATGTCAGTAAATCGAAGTGCTTGCTTCTCGAAACACTTAAACTGACAGCAGTGATGGTGATGGTATGACAGCAATTCCAGAATAATAATGGAAGAAATTGTGGTTATAAATGCTTGGCAGCTAAGTTTTTCTATAATTCAACGTGTTCTATTCATATGATATGTGAAGTTTTCAATGGCTCACTGATTTGGCTGTGATTATGCTGCAGATCATACGCAATAGGTACTGCAGTATGGGGATTGTTAAGGGTCTTTGAGAGAGATGATTCTTCAACTAGAGATCAATACGAGTGCTTAATATGCTACACAAAGATTCCCATCCAAGTATGTTTTTCTTACATACCGAACTATTGCAACATAACTGAACAGGGAGGTATATCATCGATGATATGATTACAGGATGTACTGTGATCCATTTCAAGTCAGTTTCATAAAGTTCGACTTCCTTCTTTGGATGCTGGTCATGATGGTTGGACTGATCAGGAAGCCGACCAAAAGTAGAACTAAATTCTACTGGTTTTGGTACTCTTCTTTGGATGCTGGCCACAATGGTTCGACTGATCGGGGAGCTGACCAAAAGTAGAACTAAATTCGACTTGCTTCGGTACTAAACTCTCTCTTTTGTCACATGTATTAGATACAGATTTCTGATGTAGTTTGTCTCTGTTTTTTACAATGTGTTAAGTTATCCGATCAGAAAAGTACAAACAATTCACCAGTCAATTATTTATATTCCTTTGATGAAGTTGTTCATCTGCAAATTCTTCTCCTGAATGTTTGTATTGCCAACATAAGTTACTTTAGCTTATGTTGGCAAATTCTTCTCATGAAGGCATTACTTTAGCTTCCAGCTGAAACAAAGCTACTTGCAGAATATCAAATGACTACTTGCAGAATTGTGCAGTGATAGATCCTTCAACTTGGTCTAGTATCAAATGACTACTTCCTAAAATTACGTCTGATTTTAATATCGACAAAGATAGTGCCTAATTGAGAGTGTCTATCTTATCTAGCAAGTTGAATATTTTATTCGAAAGAGAATCATCTCTAGGCCTTTAACTACACTATGAAGGATGATGTCGAGGATTCAACTATATTATAGATATTTTATTAATATTATAATAAGTCATAATGTAATTCAATGAGGCTGCACAAAATTAGGACACGACGATGAACCGTTGATCATTGAGGATATGTAAGGATACTATGATGGTTTCATCAATGGTGATGGTCACTGGTAGCTACGTTGATCATTGAGCCTCAATTTAACTGACAATCATAGTGATGGTGGACAACTGGCCCACATAATGCTAGTAGGAAGGGCCGGAGAAGGACCCTCCTCCTCCTCCCCTTAGCCTAGCCCCATGACCTCACCGCCCCCTCCTTCATTGCATCCTCCTCCTTCTTCTACGGTGCACCCGAGTCCCGTCTTCCCAGGCCCTCCTTCACCTCCCTCTCCAACGTCTCCAACTTTGGCATCCTCTTCGGTGGGAAGACCCCCTTCTAGGACTTGGCGGAGCACGGCGCTGACATCCCTTGATGGGTTCGCTTCGTGCAGGAGGAGGAGCGAAACGACTCCGACGAGGACCTAGGGTCATCCGGGAATGAGGCATTCGAGGAGAAGTTGACAACGTTGCTAAACATTGTAGTAGCATGCATAGTGGTTGATGTGGAGAAGCAATTACGGAGGTGCTATAGATGATCAAGGAGGCGTGGGCGAAGGTGATGGTCTTGTCCAACAATAGCGACTACTTGCCGGAGAGGTGGTCAAACATGGTGCAGAGCTTGCTAAGGGAGCATGGATCGAAGGGCGATGGCCGCTCGGAATCTACGTTAATGCTGACATAAATGCAAAAGGGGAGGGGTCGGGTTTGGGATCCGCTCGACAAGTCAACAACGAGGCAGTAACCATCTTCGTTGTAAACGCCGTGGCAGTCACACCATCTGCATTGACGCCGACACAATTGTCGAGCGACAACTACGTTGACGTCGACATAAATGCAGAACAACGCGGGACGAGCAACGATAAGGTCGATAGTGTGCTTCTCGTGTAGGCGAGTTACATCGCAGTGAAAGTAAATCTTATCATCACCGAAAGCAACCAAGCAACTGTGTCGGTGTCGATGCCAACGATGTAACCATCCACCATCGAACAATAAAATTATCTTTTTATATTTTATATTTTTATTGATGAAACTAACGCTATAAAAATAAATGAACCTAGATATTTTATTTTTGTAACTATAAGAATATCAATATAATTTTTTAAAATATAAAATTTGAGACGTTAAAAATAATTAACTACATGTAAAAACCAATAGTCTGGGACATCTTTAATAGGCTAAAGAGCTCACGCCACATTGCAAGAGAATATACCATCATCGAAATCATGTCACAACGTCCTGATAAAGTAATAAACAGCATGTATATCAGAGTTAACTTTTATCGCTGAGAAACAATAACCTCGTAGGACACCCGAGTATCCGTATGAATCAATTTGGAAGGAGCTTAAGCTCTCAAAATTGTTCTAAACGGAAGCCTATGCACACACTCGGTTCTACTCAATCCAAATGTTCTCCGGAAGCCTATGCAGATAAAAATAATGGACTCGATCCACCGCTGCCTTCCTCATACAACAGAAACAGTTGATAGTTGCATCAGGAAGTTGCAGCCACAATCACCCTGAAAAATCGAAGTAGTTACTTAGCAAACAATATAACTGACAAAGAATACATGTAGGAAAAGATAGTTGAGCACAACAAATAATCAAAGACTAATGGGGATTCAATGTCCCAGAAATTTTGTGCTACAACAATCAGTCCACCATAGGAATACAAGATCAGCCTCTAAATATTAGCAGTTATATTGCCAAGCCCTCATCATATACTCATGTCAAAATTTTCAACTGGGTAATAAAAAGCTCATAGCATTTATGATCCTCTCAACCTTGTCTAGCTCTTTGAGGCTTGCTTTTCTTTAGCCTTCTGGATCTTCAAAACTTTCTTAACAATCTTCTGCTCTTCAACCAGAAAAGCTCGAATAATTCTACAAAACCAGCAAAAGTAAACTAAGATACAGGCAACATCAAACCGGGTGACAAATAAAACCAGGAAAAAAGAAAAGTTGAAAGAATCTGCTGTTAACCTTTCTCTAACAGCACTTCCAGATAAAACTCCACCATAAGCACGATTCACAGTCCGCCGGTTTCTGGACAACCTGGATCTCTTGTACTGAGCAGGTCTTAGATGAGGTATCTGAAAATACAAAACAAAAATCAAATCAAAAAAGAAAAATTATAACATTTTTTGTCAAATTAACACCAGTCTAACAGATTGAAATTGCGAACCATTTTACAGCAAATTCACAACATTATGTGCATTATCACCAATATAAAGCATAGTTCATCAGGATAGCATAAGCAGTCGATATAATTTAAAAAGGGAATAGCTATCACACAAGTATCAGCAATCAACCTATGTCATCTGAAGACCGTATGCAGGCTTAGGTCACTGTTGGATTACTGATAAGTGACAAACTTTATGATGTTCATCGTTGATGAGCAACTTCTCAACCTCCAAACAGTTAATTATTAGAAGCATAAAACGAGACACCATAAAGGACGAAAGCCACATCACCTATCCCTTCACGTCTTCCTAATCCCTAGTATACCTTCACCCTTTATCTTTCTTATTTATACATTGTGCACACAGCACATTAAGGTCCCATACACGTTGTAGTCATTTGCCACCAAGAGCAGGACACAAATGCATACAAATACATAGGGAGATCCAGACCACGATCCTTAAAGGAGACTTGGATGCTTTAGCTGCCAAGCTGAGCATCAACCCTTCGTCCTGTATCAGCCTAAAGCAAGCACACCACCAATATTTATTAGACATTTCTAAGGTAAGTATGATTTTAATTAATCTCCTCAATCAGACACTCAGATCATGCAAAAATTTGAATATCCCATCTTTATGACATGTTAGCAAGGTTGTTACTATTAAGTTAAACAGCAGGTAGACAAAACCAAATGAAGGCTTCGACAAAAGCACATCATCCAAATAAAGGAATGCATAGGTTAGCAAGAATCACTAAAATACAATGACTCACCATCTCTGATTCTACAAAACAGTGATTTAAAAAGTGCTAGGCGCCAAGGTTTCAAAATGCCCGAGACGCTCTGAAATATTAAAATATATAAATATATATAATATAATTAAAAAAATATAATTATTTAAATAAAAAATGATATTAAATTAAAAATATACTGTTAACAATATATTACATATATTATTACTTAAGTTAGAGGGAGAGAAAAAATATTCTCTGAAATATTAAAATATAAAAAATATATAATATAATTATTTTAAATAAAAATATGATATTAAATAAAAAATATATATATACTGTTAACAGTATATTACATAAAGTTAGATGGGGAAGAAAAAAATATTAATAGTAACAGAGGGAGATAACGCGGCAACAAAGGATTAGTTTAAGATTGTTGCAACAACGCTATGAAATGACAACAAGAGAAGCTATGGACAGTAGTAGTGACAGAGGCAAAAGCCGAGGGCAATGACGAAAGTTGCGGACAACAACGGTGAAGGCTACAGACAGCAACAACGACCGAAGCTCTAGAGGGACTCTGTCGGTGGTAAAGGAACCTGCAGTCCTCTCCCTCAACAGTGGAAAGAAGCGATAGCAGAAGGAAGCTACGGGGCCATCGGACTCGTCCGTTGACAACAGAGGAAGGCTAAGTGCACTGTTTCTGAGGTGAAGGCAGCAGCAAAGAGCGTCGGTGACGAAGGCAGAAGCAATGCTAGGGTTCCTCAGGGTCGCGGGGGCGTGAAGCGTGGCTTTTAAGGTAAGAAACTACGAATCGAACCAGCCTTAAACTGGTTCGGTTCGCGTAATTGAATCAGGCGCTCGCCGAAAGCTCCTCATTGAAGGGCGAAAGCTCCTCATTGAAGCACGCCGCCTGGTGCACACATGAAGTGCTCAGGCCTTGCCTCGCTTCGCCCGAACGCCTATTTACATCACTGCTATAAAATTTGTTGTCTACAAATTCACTTTAGCTGTATTATGTGTGATTCGTTTCTGAAAAGATAGACAACTCATCAACACAACATCCATTGTTTTAATTATACACTCAAAATGACTGAACTCATCAACATAAAATATTTTCCTTGAGCAAGATGATTATGCACTGACATAAGGCTCAAGTATAATCATGTAAAAGTAGATCAGTGCAGAAGAGAACAAATGACATAAACCATATACTGAAGACACCCAGCAAGAGCTTATGGATCAGATGAATGAATGGGTTCCAAAAAAAAAAATCACATTAGATCTGCATCCATCTTACACCATTTTAAACAATCGTAAATCTATCAACAAGCAAAATGAAGCGGCAACCATATAAGAAACGTCTGATGCTATTACAACAAACAAGTGCGGTAACAGTCAAACAGCCAACTTCCAAGTGATAAATCTTAATGAAATTTTAGAAAAGGGAAAGCATACTCCTTGGATTCTCTTGCCAGTGACAGGGCATTTCGGCCCACTCGCCCTTTTGTTCGTGTACTGATACACAAGCCTCCCACCTGCGGTTTCAAGATTAACACCATTAACAAAAGTAATGCAGTAAAATACGTCGAAGCACAAAACGTACACGCCAATCAGATTGCAAAAGATAAAGCAATAAAAAATCACATCGATCGACAACAGATCCGGCGTCCACTGGAACAGACGAAAGGAATGGCGAGATGTGATATTTACCTGGGGTCTTGACAACCCTCGTCTGATTCGATTTGGTGGCATAGCTGTGCCTCTTACGATACGTTAATCTTTGCACCATTTCGCCCCTCTCTCCCTCTCCGCCTCTTCCGTCTACGAGACCAACGACAGGAGTAAACCCGATCGATGGATCTGGCCTTTTAAGGAGCCGCCCGAGAAGAACGCCAAAATAAGACGACCTAGATCGAACGGATCATATTAAATCTGATCTGACGGCCTCCGTTACTTCTATAGAAGAAAGAAGTTCGGGTCTAAACCCGGTTCGCTTCGGGTTTGCTCCAGCCCGAACCGGTCCGAGTTAATTAACACCACTCAATGTTGTTACGGTAATCGAGGTCTTAACAATGTTGTTACGTGAATTTTGGTGCGTTGATGACTATATTTTTAATAATATAGTCATGCAAATCTCATTTATTTATGATAAATTATATGAATCTTTTTTGTCATAATTTGACATCTCACATTACCTCTATCTGCAGTTCTCCCTTCCCTCCCCCTTAAAATTGACCTCGTTTACATGCTGCTCACAAACTGAACATAGACAGAGCAATCATTCATCTCTATATTATGATGACAAAACTTACATCAACTTCTTCTTCTTTGACACAGGTATCTGAGACTGTTCGAGACTCTGCTGAGGAAAGACAATTATACATGCACTGATTGTAGGAAAAATGTCTACTACCAGCATGGGAAGAGCAAAAAAGAAGACTCTCTCTGAACTTTTCTCTCTGTGAATGTTATACTGCTCAATTTTGCATGACACCACACGAGCTGATCAGTTGAAATTGTTGACATTCTGAGTACTCTTGCTACCAGCTTGAGGTCTACTTGAGAGAAGAAGATATCCTGATTAGATCTGTCTTCTTTAGGCTTTTTGAACTTCTTGACAAGGCAATTACCGGTTCGTAAAATGTCTTTTAGTTTCTTTTCTTTCTGCAAAACAAGAAAATACAACAATGTCGATGATTAGATTAGATGAAAATTCATCTGAATATTTAGTATCTGTCTCCTGATTCCTCTTCCTGTCACTGAAACAGAAAACCCAAGTGTGTCACACACAGTTCAGAGAAATAGAGCATCAACATGGATGTCTCACTTTAGCAAGAAAAAATAGACGAACTCTTCGAGAAGGTTAATCGCCTTTTCTTGCCCTTTTTGGATAAGTATAAAGAGTTTTCAAACATGATCACTCCTATTAGAAAAGAATGAGAGTTTCATTACACCTTCATCACAAACCAATAGTTCATGTCATATTAGCTAATTACAAGTTTAGCAGAATTCTATTGGAATCTTATGTCACAATTACAAAAGCCATCAATTAGTTGACGAAATAGTTTTCTGCATTTAACGTTCTTTTCTTTTGCATTTACCCATTCAAATTTAAATTTAGCATATGTGCATATATAAATAAGTCATTGTAGTTAATATTCATTCTTTGATTGTTAGCATAATGATGTTGAGACTCTAATTGACAGGATTGAATCCTTTCTGGGCTTCAAGCCTGTTTAATAACTTATTTCAATTTTAAATCTCCAATTCTTTTACAGCATCTGATGTGATTCTTAAAATATATTTCTCTTAAAGGGATGAAGGATGTGATGAAAGGGAAGGAGAAGAGGAAAGAAGAAGCCTAAGTTTGCTGAAGGTGAAGTGAACAAACAAAGGGTATGGTAATCAGTTCGAACAATAAAAGGTATTTTCGGTATCCGATGTTTTTAAATATTTTTCTGACTCAAATTAGCTATTGGTGACCAGGAATTATAATGGTTGGCCAGATTCTATGATATGGATGCTAACAAGGGTAAAATAAATGATCTAAAAATTTGGAGGGAAGTATATGCTATATTAAATTGATAACGACGATTTCCAAACTTTGATATGATATATATGTAAAGCCCCTTTTTTAATTTATCTTCTCCTTCTTAAAGTAATAAAGGCTAGTTTATATATATATATATATATACTAAAGTTTAATCAAAATCTCCAAATTAAATGAAGATCACAATCTACCTTGTGCAAATTGGAGTGGATGTCTGTCATGAGCTCAGAATCTGCTGCATCCTGCAGTTCAACATGAGTTCCCATCAAACCCTTCAGAATCCCTGGAGTTTCATCCTTGTCTGCCTTGACGAATTCCCAAAAGATCCTAATGGACTCCTCCATGATGTCTTCTAGTATTTCACTAGTAACAATATAATTACCATTGCCTTGATCCTCCATCTTCTCCTTGGAGCTATCCTCTGAAACACATTAAACAAACAGTCCTATGTTACAGAACCAGCAGATTTCATTCTTAAACAAGTCACTCCAAGGTTTTAACTTAATCATGAGCCATTTCACTTTGATGAAGATGATTTGCTTCAACTTTTTAAAGAAAAGGGGAAGAGCTTCAATTCAATATGCATGCTTTTTCTCTGCCTTCATCAGTGATTCAACATCTATGCAATGGAAAATTTTTGCTGAAATAATAACCAGGGGACTTCTTTTAGGGTGCCAAACCAATGTCTACATCTTGTCTTACCTCTTATGACTGGCACTAGGAGAAGATTCTCAACAGCACATCTATGTTTAACATAATTGGGTAATCTCAGCCCTTGAAAAGCCTCATCCTCTATAAACCTTTGCATCATCACCTGAAACTGTTGGAATTCTACAGCCACTCGGTTGTACTGATGGCTCCGATACGGATCACATTCTGGTAGCTGCCGCGCTTTCTCGTATTGCCAACGCAAAAACTCCCATGAAAGGCATGTTTGCCCAACATAAACCACTTCCAAGTCATGTTGTAGCTCCTTGATGAACTTCTCCGATGGACTGATACCAGATTGACGACTACAGGCCCAGAAACTTTGAGAAAGAATGGATGTGATCTTGGGAAGTAGGGACTTTTGTGATCCCATTGACAGAAGGGGGTCCTTCAGCTGGAGTAAACCTGGAATTCAGACACTGCACTCAGTCCCTTAATATAAATTGACTTATAATTAGGATAATAACTACTATCAGATGCCAAACAGTAGCAATTTTGGTGGTATAGTAGCCATCCATGAACTGCAACAGCAGTAAAAGATACAAGTTTGAGACATTGGACTTACCTATGGCATACATTTTTTGATAGTTTAAGATGTCAAACTTCCTCATCCTCTCTCTATAACACTTGTAGAACTTGTGTAGCTCATCCATGGGGTCCTCATGCAGAAACTTCTCATCCATCTTCCGTAGTTTCAGATCATTGATCGCTCTGGGCGTTTCTGATGCCTCTGGGATGGTCGGCAGACCGATGGCCCTCACTCTTCTCAGTTCCATTTTGAGCTGTTCTATTAGATCTTGATGTTCCCAGAGGGACTCCAACTCATCGCAATCCTCATCGTCCAAATCTTTCATCTCTGTCTTTTTGTCCTCCTTGCTTTTCTTTCGTACATTATCTTTCCTTTCAAACTCTTCTTCCTGTGTCAGTTCATCCAATTCTGCTATGAGCTTACCATCATCCTCTTGTCCGAGAAACCCGTCAAGGGAAACATCGTATCCTTTTGAAAGCTCCAACTTTTCGTTTGTGATAGCTTCAACGCCATCTTTGCTATCTGCATTATTTTCACCCTCATTCTCATGTCTGCTGATGTCGTCAGAACCTTTTATGAGATTTCTCTGCTTTTTAGTTCCGCGAAGCTCATCCTCGTTATATTCCATAAGTTCCATTTGCAAGGCATTTGAAGTCGGCAGTTTTGATTCGTCAAGCCTCCGAACTTGATTTGATCCAGCTTCCCCACGATTCGTCAACCCATTTTGCTCAGGTTGGGGGCTGCCTGATTCATTTTCTAGAGAATTTTCATCTAGGCTGATGTTTGCATGTCTTCTCTGATTACCAGTGAAAGAATATTTACCGATTACAGAAACAGATTCTGAATCATAATCACGAGTGAGTTGTGGTTGTGCTTCTTCCAGTCTTCTGATACCTTCCGAGTGCTTTATTTTGTATACAGCGCCATCAATGGAAGCTCGTGTGGTTTCTGCTCCATGATCATACTCGGACAACAAGTCATCACTATCTGAATCAACGATGAGGTCCTTCACGGAATAACCATCACTTGCACTTAGGGATTCGGTGTCGGAATCAAAGCCAGAAAACTCCTCCGACACAAACTTTGCTTGATCGGTTCTTTCAAATTCACTTGGTAAATTAGTTTCAGAACTACTTTTGGTGTTCTCCTCCTCCAACTGCGCAACATTAGAAAATTTCTCTTCTCTGATCCCATCCAGCTTATCAATAGTGTGCTCGCCACTAATATTCTCGTCATCATACAAAGAGAAAAGGCCGAGTTGAACATAAGACGCTCGGACACAGCAAGTTTTGGCTTCTGGTTCTTCCATGAGACCGGCATAATCTTTCTCAGACAAGAAGTGATATTTGCGAATGCTAGTCTTCAGAGATGCCTCATTCGCAACCGGTCGCAGCAGTTGTTCCTCACCGAGTTTATGATGATCGGAGAACTGATACTGGAACTTAAAACTCAAACTTGGAGATTCTTTCTCCTCTCTAATATATGAGTCACCGACTTGGGGAAATGGCTCCACTCTCGTCGAATCATGCATCGAGGAAACTTTGAGGTCAACTCCCTGAGCGTTATTGTCTTTCCTAATTCTACAATTAGGAACAGAAAGAAATGATGGTACCACTCGAAAAGTAAATACAAACCGAAGCTTTCGAATCATGTAAGTTGAAACACCAATTATCAAACCTCGGTTACCTGAAGAGATGCATGGCAACGAAACTGAACAACCAAATCAAAGAATCGGTGACGAAGAACCAGCAGGAGCCAAAAAAGAGAGCCATCCTTGTGTAAAAACCATGACTCGATGGCTTGTTAAGAACAGAACCGAGATGGTTACCGGTAGAAGCAACTCCTCGGACTTCCATGGCTTCACTTCACCAGCACTTCATCTCGATTTGAAGCAATCCATAAAGGCGATTCAAGAAATTCCTAGTCCTTCCCCAGTGAATTAAACAGAAGAAATGAACTCTTCAACTGTGAAATGTGAAGGACAAGCAAAACGTTACACCAGAAGGAGTGAAAGCTGGGATTTGGAAGACATGGTGGCGGAATGGTGTGCAGTTCTACCTGATGTGAGGCGGGAAGGCATCAGGTGCCGTTTAAGGGAGGAGGAGGAGGGTGGAAAAGAACCGGAGAACAACTGGCTTCAGGCCCTGGAAAAACAATGCCTTGGTTGCAGCAAAAATCTCATGGCTGCTACTGTCCTTTTTCTCGCAACAAAATGGGCACAATTCGTCAAGTCGGATGGTGCGTTGTTTTCCTGCCAAGTGGTTCGAGAAGGGATGAGCTGATTCTTATGGAAAGCTGACTAAGCCAATAGCAGCATCTTACGAGGTGGGAGTCGATAGATGCCACCTCCATCTTCTCTCTACATTCTCTGCACCATCAATCATTTTCCAAACATGATTTTTCTTTTTTCCATCAATAGTTCTGAATTCCACAGAACATTCAATCAGAAATATATCAGCTTTTTTGTTTTTTTTTTTGTTTTTTGAAACATGAGAAACAAGCACATAACTGAAAATACTTTTGCATTCTTTCCCATCATCTCAAGCACAAAAGACTTTCACCCATAAAATATAACATCAAGGAAGCTTAACACCACCACCAAGCAAGCCCCATGCGACCAATAGCAATCGGAAGTAGTAGTGCTACACAAGTATATAATACTTGCTCTAACAAAGTCAAGCAGCCAACTACCTCTTTAATGAAGTATAATTCCCAATATGCCAACTTTGGAAAGTTTGATTAGAAAAGAGAACTGGCGTTTGTCATGTAAATGCTGGATTGTGATCGTTAAAAGACTAGTAAATAATTTATCCTTTTTTCCGTCTTTGATTCACAAAGTAGCACTCTCTCTCTCTCTCTCTCTCTCTCTCTCTCTCTCTCTAGCTGACTGAAGGTTGTAAGGAATCCAAGGGATGCATTCTTAGAAGTGCAACACAGTATCCGTGAGTACACTTTAGTACTGTAATAACAGCATCATCGGCATTAGCAGAGAGGGAGACGACACTGCTCAGCCCACTCAAGACGAGGAGGAAGAACCATTCATCGCATGGCCATTGCCACCGCCGCTGTCGTCGACGCCGTTCGCGCTGTGACTGGTCTCCTCGACTCGACCGACGACGTCTCCGCCATCGACGCCGTTACCAGTCCCGCTGCCTCCGCAGCCGCCACCGGCCCCGCCTTTCCTTGCTTGGCCGAAGAAGGCGTGCTTGTTGTTGTGCATCCAGACCTTGAACACGCCCTTGTCCACGCCTATCTGCCGACAGCATTCCTCCACCTGCCCCTCGTCCCTCTTCTGCATCCGCCACCCCAGCCGTTCCGACAGCTCCTGCATCCGCTCCTTCTGACCCGGGGTGAACCTAGTCCGGAACCTTTTTCTCGGCTGCGCTATATCCGCCGCCATCGGCGTCGCCGCGGCCACGGCCGCGATGGGGGTGACGATAGGCCTAACCGGGATCGGGCCCGGGCCGCCGTTGAGAGCGAGGAGCATGCGGGGAGCAGAGTAGAAGGGCGGAGGTGAGTTCGAGCTCCGGTGGGTCCGAGTGGGTTCCCGCCTGCCATCCATCTCCGACTCCTCCTCGTCTCCCCCCTCTCTGTTCCTCTCATCCTCCCCTTCCCGGTCATGGAGCCGGTGGCGGTGGTGGAGGGGATCCGGGAGCCGGCGGTGGAAGTTGCGGTGGCAGCCGCAGGCGACGCAGCGGAGGGAGGAGGGGTCAGCAGGGTCAGCTGCGGGCGAGTGCATGAACTCGCCGCAGCCGTCGAGAGCGTGACCGCCGAGGCTGGCCGCGTGGTTTTTAAGGCACTCCCGGTACAGGAACTCCTCGACCGCCGTTGCTGGCTGCCGCTGGTGGTGCTTCCGCAGCGTGCCGTTGGGGAAGGAGAGGGTTTTGCCTTCAGTCTCCGGCTCCGCGACCTTTGTGGTGTGGTCCATGGCAGAGAAGGGAGAAGAGGACTAAGATATTTAGCTTCTTTTTTTATTACGGTTAATATAAAAGAATTAGCTTCCGGAAGGGGCCATGGAGACAATTAACGCAAGAGAGAGAAGAGGCTGAGAGAAACTGAGAGAGAATCATGGTGGTGATGATGGTGATAAGACAGGGCGACTTAGAGAGAAGAGAATAAAAAGACACAATTAGAGAGAGAAGGAGGATGAGGAAGAAGATTACAAGTGGCATGCGATGTACGCCCCCCACGTTTTCAATTAGGTAGGCGGTGGTGAGTTAATAATACGTCATGGTTAGGTTGGGTGCAGTGATGGGGAACAACGTGAAAGGGAACTTGTGATACACACCGGCATATGCCTCGTCATCGAGCCTTGTTGGCCGCTCTGCTCTGCTCCAACTGCAGGAAAATTCATATTACTTTTACTGCTTCCACAGGATGTCATAACTCATAACATGAATGTCGATAAACTCTTAATCACTTGATAATTCACCATATGTTAATCATCAACATCACTTGATCCCAAAAATGTTATTATGTATATAAGACAGTTAGTTACACATATAAGCTTTTCCACATCCACTGCTGTTATCATAGTGGCTTCAATGGTGGATCAAACTCGATGCCAATCTGAATAATAATAACGATTACGAGGATTATTACACGCAACCATGACATTGCGTACGTGCCTTTGGGAAGTCGCTTTGGTAAGTGGATGTAATTATTGAAGGTTCCTCTCTATCCACGCCACTCACATTTAGTGCAATTGTATCTTTGAAGTTAAACCACACAACAAAACGGGATCTGAAGACTTCCAAAAACCCCCAAATGTCGCATCGAGTCAATGTACTTAGTCTATTATTCTCAAATCGGCATCAATTGGCAGCGACAAGTGGAATTAATTGGTTTGACAGGTCGATTTTAGCCTTCAGGAAATCATGTAAATGACATTAAATCACAACGTGGAAGAATCCTCCTTTCTCTCTCTCTCTCTCTCTCTCTCTCTCTCTCTCTCTCTCTCTCTCTCTCTCTCTTCTTGTCATCAGTAATGATGCAACATCTCAATCCACTTAAGAGATGAATCTGAAAAGGCTACACATCATTAACAAAAGTGTAAAAACAAAGAAACAAAAAAGCCAATATTTCGTGTATGATATCATTAAAATTAATAGAGTATGATACGTTTGTTTTCAGCAAAGAATGAGTATAAATATTTCGTGTAGTATTTAAAAAAATAAAAAAAACTAAGAAATTGGTCCAATCTGATTTTAATAAAAAAGATATATTATAAATGATTAAAAATAAATAAGTTTTTCTAAAAAATCCGCCATTATTTTTTATGTTAATTTAAAGGCAAAAAGCATTTTCTACGATCAGTTAAAACCCTAACCTTATCAGATCTTTCTATCTCGCGTTCTCGCCCGCTCTCACTCTCTCTTTCGAAGAGAACTCCGCGAACGTTTCTCCCACAAATGCTCGTCTTGGCTTGCAGCCGACCACTCCATAGTTTTCGACCTCCGAGATGCTTCGGCCGGCGAGAGCTCTTCATCGATGGTGTCTCCTCTATCTCCTCCCAAAGACCCACCGCGCCTGCTCCTCATCTCGACCTCGCCGCCTCTTCTCGCTCGTAAACCCCGCTCCTTATCTCTTGATGTTAATCATGTCTTTACCGTATTTGGGTTCAAGATCCGCTTCGAACAATCTGGTCTGCCCCCATCTGAATGCTGATTTCTTAGTGCAAACTTTCACCGTTGTTTTCTTTAAAGGACTTAAGGTGTTATTTTCTGATAAATTGTGGCGGCCAATTCTAGCTTTTCTGTGTTTGCTACTCACGGCCTTTTGTTGCTCTCAGTTTGTAAGAGGTGTATCGGAAGAGTAATCCATGGACTCCCATAGAAGAAGAAACCCAAAGATAGACCTCTATCAGCCATTCGAATCTGATCCCATTGACTCTTTCTGGCTGATCTTTGGGATCCTAAAGCATTGCTATTTTCATAATCAAGGACTTACAGTGTTGTTTATCTCCATTATTTGAAATCTGATTTGCCAATTTATAATCACGTGTTTAACATTATATTGATGTGGTCAGAAATCTATACCGGTTGGATTGGTATATTCTGATCGACATCTATTGGTCTGACCAAGGACCGGTACAGGATAATATAGGTTGGTTCCACTTGATATTTACTTTTTTATTAATTTTTGGTGTTAACTAGTGGTACATGATGGTGCTTGGTATGCCGATACCGTATGTGAACGATCCAAATCTTTATTGTCGACAACTTAAGGTTATGACTGGTTGTCGACCACATCAATCCACATCTTGCAATAAAATCCTGTCCGTTGCAGACTCAGGAAGATGGATTTGCTTTCTTTCTTGAATTTGGTGGGTAGGGATATCTACCTTATTGGTCATGGTAATAAAGTTATGAGAGAGCAATCCTCCTATTTCAAAATGCATAAATGAAGGTTGAAGTTGAGGTTTGATTTGGACTTTGATATTAGAAAATCAAAGTAGAGAGATGAGCAAGCTACGCATCTTCTTTGTCATGATAGATTGAGATTATTTTTGTTGCTTAAAAGTATCTTGTTATCAAGCGGTCAGATCCTAGATCATGTACCTTGTGAGGACTCAAATCTTCGTTGACGCTAGATACGGCCTTGTTGGTTATTTTGTGATTCTAGATTTATTGTAGTTTAGTTATTTTGTGATTCTAGATTTATTGTAGTTTAGTTATTTTGTGATTCTAGATTTATTGTAGTTTAGTAGTAAACTATTATTTCTCTTTCTTTCATCCTCAAGGCCAATTCTCAACCTCTAATCAGAGAATGCCCTGATAAATGGGTTGTATTTTATCATTTGATATTAGAGTGAGGTGATCATTCACGACAAACATTTGTGGTGCTTTACAACAACATTTATGATGTCCATGGAGATCTTTATGACCACCTATATGACAACCCCAACAATCGCTTACCTGTTTATGTATATTAATTTGTCATACCTGTATTACAGTTATTCCCAAAATTTGTATGAGATATTAATCATTCCAGAGGATGCCAGTAATTCATAAAATATTTAAGGGTACCCCTTTTGGTGATAGTATCATCAGAGTAATTTTATTATATATCTTTCTTTATTGATAGTAATCTCTATGGGGTTCTGTAACTCTAATTATTTAGAACAGTGCTTCTTTGCCTCATCTGGCATCAAATTTGTTACAGTCACGTCATTAGTACCTTGCATTTCATAGCTAGGTGACTTCAATAACCATTAACAACAATCCTCTAACACTAGTACAATTAAGAAGGCATATCGCGGAGGGCATAGTCAACATGATAAAGGATGTAAATCCACTTGATTCTTCAGGCTCAAGAAACATTGACATATGAGCGCTACTACCCCAAAATCCTCAACAAATTAGGCTGATGAAAAGATAACCTCTTCTACATCATCAGAATAAATTAAGTCTACTACTCTGTCTCCTCATCCCTATTGCGAGTATAATTCTGAAGGACCTGATGATCCCCCAGATCATCCTGGAGAAGCCTTAGCATGTCAAAGATTTCAGAATGCTGAAAAGTGACATTGAAGATCCTAACCAGCAGCTTGCCAGCTCTATGCAGACCTAGACAAGGGCTGTTCAGCTATTGAGAAGCACTATAATGGAACAAAGATTTTAACATCTAGCATCTCCTTAAAACTTTGGTTGGATCGAAGCTCAATGTACTAAAGAAATCAATACTTTTGATGGATCCCAAGAGCAGCATCATATAAGGGTACAACACATTCTAGTTCTTATAGAAGTTCAGAAGATAGATTGTTGTAGAAATTGATTGATTTTGGTGATGTATCAGAATAACCATCATATATTGAGATCATCAACCTTCTTTGACATGCCAAGAAGAGAAGAAGGATGATGAAGATCAAGGATTTGATCTGATAAGATGTTCATGGACTGCCATCTTAGGACAATGTGGATTAGAAGGATAGGGAGTTGGTACAAAGTGGTTTGACCCAGGACCACCTCTTGAAATTCTCACCTTGGCCAACCATATAAAGGGCATTTCAGTTGGAATTTTCTTTTTTATTGCTGTTCTTCTGTTATTTTAATGTCTTCGGTCCATATTTTAAGTTGCTATTTTTGTGTTGCTTACAGAGTAACATTTTGATTTATTATAGATAGAATTAGGAGAGTCCTTAAGGTTTTATGGGTCATATTTAGAGCTAGATATGTCTTTAGATAGAATTTATGGAGATTTGTTAAAGAGGAAATTCTACTTTCATAAGTTTTTTTTTAGTTTACAGCAAGAATTGAAATATCGTACCATACCGGAGTTTTGAGAGTCGCTCGGTATGGTAAGGTATTGTATACCGAGCGGTATATTTCGGTATATCGCTTGGTGTGTGTGTGTGTGTATATATATATATATATATATATATAGGTAAAAAAAAAAAATTGTGACGTCGTCTCTCTTCTCCCCCCACTGGGCGACGTCACCTTTATATATATATACATATATATATATACATATATATACATATATACATATATATATATACATATATATACATATATACATATATATATATACATATATATACATATACATATATACATATATATATATACATATATACATATATACATATATACATATATATATATATATATATATATATATATATATACCGTACGGTAGCGACCGGTCCGTGTACTGGTCTGTTGGTAGACCGGTACATACTGTCCGGTTCGGGACAGTATTATTCGAAATTAAAGACCTTGGTTTACAGTATATATGGCGTATGTAGGCCGTAGATCTGTATAAGTTTGTTGATTTTGTTATCGTTAAGGTATCAAACTACCTGTTGAACCAACATGTAGCAGCTGGTACTTTTCAGTCTGACCAAGGACCAATTATCTACCATATAGCTTGGTACTAATAGAAATTCTCCTTTTTATGTTATTTTTTCAATGATTTCAAGTGGTTTAGGTCGTGTACTGCCAAATATTACTACCACAGCAATCAACAAGGAAGTGATACTGATATCGGGTTAAGATATTGAAACTTGGTTATTATAGTAGATTTATCAAAGATTGTAATCAAACTCTTTCCTTTTTTTTCCTTTATTTCCATCTTTGGGAGGTCAACTCTCCTTGAATTGGAGGACACCCTGACAGAATATTCATTTACAATTATGTTCAATTTCGTAATAAATGAGTTTCGTTATGATTTTTGATACATTCTTGTGTCCAAATTACCTTATCTGTTTCTTTGTTATTTTATAGTATTTTTGATGCAATATCTCTTTTTTGCTGATATGAATGCCGTGTTTTCAACTTTCATATTCTAGGTCATCTGATGAACAGACTTTTAACCTGGATGACACTATGAAAACTGTTTTCCCATTTACTTCTCGGCGAATGCTGTTTGCTGGTTCAACAGTATGGTTTTGCTTGCACACTTCAAAGTACTTTCCAGGTAACTGACCAACAATAGGGAACCATTCTCATAGTGTCACATAAGTGTTGTCTTTCAGCATACCTATATTTAGTGACTCTATAAACCGTATTGATTCATAGATGAATTTCTGTACATATCCACAATATGCTAACATAAATAAGTGTAAATGATATAACAATCCTATTATGTTCTGGAACATTTAACACATCTTAAGAATTGTCCAGTAAGTCTCAGTGTTCGATGTAAATATGGCAAGCATTTTGAAGTATCCACATTTACCATACACTAGTATAGTTATTGGGAATAATTCTTACAAAATGCTAGTTTGTTGTCTCATTATTTTCTTGTTCTACTTGTCAATGTGGAACATATGTTACACTTTTGAAGATCTTGTTGCAATTTAGTTATGATCTTTTTATTCTTTTGTTTCATCATACCTAAAATAGGATTATGCCAGTTGCAAAGATCAACACATTGTAGTGTGCATCTCTTTAATTTACTATTCTTGACTTGTGGATTGGACTACTTATGATTTATTTTTTGCTGTTTGTAATCATATTTTATTTGCCAGCCATAGATGAGGGTGGTTACAGTTAAATTATTCTCTGGACTTCTGTTTCCATTTGAAAATTCTTCTTCATGTGATGCTGATTCTCAGCTCTTTATGCAGTAATATGTATGTTTCCCTTCAGTGTTAGTGTATTGTGCATCACTTATGGTGTTAACATATCCAAAATAGAACTTATCATGTTCCTTATGTTACAATATTAGTCCTAATGTCCTCAATGTTTTTTTATAGCAGCTCTTGCATTGGAAGAACCATCTATCACAACTGAAGATGTCACACCTCGTGTTTTCTTATCTGGGCCGCTCTTTCCTTCAGAAGTATATATTCTTTTTTTTTTCGGTTCTGCTTTTACAAATAATTGATTTAAGTTTTTTTATCAGGATATCTAATATAAATCCACACACCTTGCTTTTGCTTGACAGGAAAGAACTGTGGAAATTTTTGAGAAGAACACTTACTCTGTCGTCAACATCTTTGATGTAACATTACGCCCTCGGCTTAATGCAACCGGTGTTGTTGAGGTATAAAATGTGGCATCTGATATATATACTCTTTTTTGGGATTCTACTACTACCAAGCCTGTCCAACAAATTTTATGGTGTGTTTTTGAGGAATAAATTGTGGCATCCGGTATATACTCTTTCTTGGGATACTACTATTACCAAGCCTGTCTAAAAAATTTTATGTGTTAGAAGCGTTAATAAACTATATGCATTGTTTTGGATATGACAGTATTTGCCGAGGGTATGACTTGTTATAGAAATTCCATTATCTATTGGTCTTTTATCTATTTTTTTCCTTTGAATTTACAAAGTCCAGGTGCCTGAAGGAAATGGTTCTGGAGTTGTTTGGGATAAATTTGGACACATTGTGACAAATTATCACGGTAAGAGCCACTAATTTTATTAGTCAATGTAATAGATATTTGACTTGTAGGGAAATCTTTTGTGCATAATTACTAGTTTTGCCTTTTTCTGCTGTTATTTTTGGTAGTAACCATGTCTGCTGTTTTGCATGTTTTGATGGATGGGACAGTTATGATGGAGCTAATATTTTCTGTTTTCTTGTTGTGAGTTTTGATATTTATTTCTTTATCTTCTTCTTTTCTAGTTGTTGGCAATGCTCTTTCAAAGAATCCAAACCCTGATCAAGTTGTTGCACGTGTGAACATCCTTGTTGCTGAAGGGTAAGATTTTCTACTAATCCCCAGGAATGAATGTACTGCTTATTTTTGTAGCTAATGTTTATTTCCTTATTTACTATAATGCATTTATTTCTTATAAGCATTTTCATTTCTTGAAAGGGTACAAAAGACCTTTGAGGGTAGGCTGATTGGTGCAAATCGTGCTAAAGATCTTGCTGTCTTAAAGGTAGATCTTTTACTTCAATTCGATGGTTTTGCTAAAAAGATTATTGATGTTAATTGTTGTGATCCAAGCTAACTTTTGACAACCCAAATTATCTTGCTTGCAAGGTTGTTAACCAACTTTTGCATTTGATACTGTTGTCATTTAGAGTATCACCTTAAAGGGTAAATGAACTAGATTATGAGTAATATGATAACTTGCAGAGATTCTAAAATGAGGATTCGTAAAAAAATAACTATTAACTATGTCTGACACTTCGTACAATAGAACACTGGCAGACAAATTGATGATGGACAAGCACAAATTAACAGGTTAGAGTCTATGATGAAGCACAAATCGTGACATCACAATGGTTTCTAATTAAGATGAAAAGTTATCATATAATTTAAACTTCTTGGTTGTGCTTGCGAAAGGGCAATAATTGCCTTAAAAAAGGCATAAAAAGATCAAATAATAGAAAAGTCTGCCATCATGCGATACATGCAAAAAAAGTAATGAAAAACAAGATCTTTTATGGCTTAGTGTAGTATTTCTCTTCAGGTGTTCACACACTTTGGCAGTATTCCTCAAAGATCTGAAAGGTTCCAATATTTCTGAAGCTAACAGATTGCAATATAGAACATGTATGGTGAGCAAATTCAGAGAACATGAAGTTCTCTGAACTCTGAAACCACAAACTCAAGTTCCATGCAGTGTCAATAAAGTAAATCCTTTTATTTCTGTAGGAATATCCTTGTGAAAATTTTCTTGTTGTACTACTTTACTACAGGTGGATGCCTCTGCGGATCTTTTGAAGCCAATTAATGTCGGTCAGTCTTCAGTCCTAAGAGTTGGCCAGCAGTGTTTAGCAATTGGAAATCCTTTTGGTTTTGATCATACTCTTACTGTTGGAGTTATTAGTGGACTGAATCGCGATATTGTTAGCAAAACTGGAGTGACAATTGGAGGTGGCATTCAGACAGATGCAGCCATCAATCCTGGAAATAGGTGAGTTCTGGATCTCCTGGGCCCAAATGTTGTTTTGCTTATAAGTTTATTTGAAAATGTTTGAGGTACATTCGAATATTCAATACTAAATCAGTCTAGCTTCTCTGTCCAAGCAAATATTATTGCAAATTTCATATTCTTGTAGTGTGTTCCATATAAATAGCCAAAAACTGAGTTCACCAGATTATCTTCTGCTTCTCTTATCTATTTGGTAAACCATTCAGAGTAAAAGAAAAAGTTTCTGTGTGAAATTTGGATATCTATGAACTGATAAGATGATTATAGAATATGCAAAGTTGAAGGATGTTCTTGTCCTTGAGAACCTTCTTGCGTCTTGGACTCCTGTTGGAGTTTTTTTTTCCTTATTACTTTAACATTTAAAATTCCAATTTTGGAATATACTTCATATTGACATTAAATGAACTATGATGATTTTGACTATGTTTTCTGTAGCATAATGACCTACAAGTCCACCGGTTAGGTTCACTGAGAAGAAACACAATAAGTTGATTAACCAAAAGAATGACATCGTTTGGGAGCTTATGGTCTCGCGCATAACTTGTTTTACTTACATGCATAAATTTCTCTCCAACTTATCCCTTTCTTTTGCCTTTTTTTTCGTTTGAAATAATCTTCTTCTTTTGCTTAAAGCAGGGTGGAGGTCCATCTACTCTAACTGCTAATAATTTTTTAATTGTGTTCACCCGCACATTCTCTCCTGTGATGCTTATCTAAGCTCTTCCGTGGCTACCAAAGTATCCGGGGAAGATAACAGTTTCATCTTTTTATCTAGCAGGGATTTTAACTTGAAGCAAACCAAAGTCGACCAATTATTTTTTAAATTAAATATTAACGGAATGCCAACTGTGATAGAAATCGTGTTGTGCTACCTAGTTGAAGTTTCTTTTACTAGAGAGAACTTTTTAGTTGAATCAGTTGTAAGTTTCTTTTCCGCCATGTAACTAGATAGGAAGTTGATACTTTGAATGGATATTTTGGCAGTGGTGGTCCTTTGCTGGACTCGAAAGGAAACATGATTGGAATTAACACAGCAATATTCACAAATACAGGTAAAGGTTTGAGTTCATTTATTCAGTGGTATGATGTTATGAGAAAACTTTGCAGTCGAGCAATGTATTTTGCATGGAGGACTCAATTTTCCTTTGTCATGTTTCTTTTCCATAAGATGTAAATCAAACTATATTGACTTCACTGGTCACAACTGTATGTGGTCACAGTATTAACAGGTAACAGTTGTACCTGAATTCAAAGTCAAACTTGGTTTTGATTTTTTTTCCACAATGTAAATCTTTTACCAAGACGACGATATTTAGAGTAAGCATGCACTAATTGTAACTATTGATTTGAGCAAGGATTAAAATCTTGATTCTAGTATCAATATTAGATGGCGGATACAGTACCCATACCAATCTATCAAGGAATAGAGCAGTAGTCCTGCATCAACAACTTCGTTGGCATAAGTGGTTAAAATCGAATCACTTTATGATTCACTTTATAAGGTGTGCGAGGAGAGGTGGAAGGATATCTATAAGACCTTATTAGAAACTATAAATAAAGATTTAATTATTCTTAAGTTAAACCAAGGATATGACTTCTTATAGAGCTCAGTTGTGGCAAGATATCCCAACCCCAAATACTAGTGATTATATGGCTTTATTGTTGTTGTTGTTGAAGTGATCCATGTGGTGGAGATAAGAAGATGATGTTGATGATGATGTGGTGAACCTTTATGATCATTAAATCTCCTTTATGATTGTACCTTTATGATCATTAGTAGGCTTTGAATTTTGAAGTATTTAAATTGAACAAATAAACTGTCAGATATTATTTTTTGTTGTAAAACTGCATGTTTTCTGTCTATTGAAGAGTATGAAGCAAAATATTCTAATTAACAAGTAGCTTGCTTTTGTGTATTTTGTGCCTGATACTAAGATTATTAAAATATCTACATATTGCAGGGGCCTCAGCAGGTGTAGGATTCGCCATCCCGTCTTCAACTGTACTTAGGATTGTCCCTCAGCTAATCCAATTTGGAAAAGTAGGTTCACCTTACATATGAATTATTAATTTGGTATATGCTTCCTTTGCAGAAGCTAGGCTTCTTTGGTTTCTTTATTGGTACTTAGACATTCATATGGCATCTTTATTTTACAGTTGTCTTCAACTATTTAATTTAAATCAATAAGTAGGAACACATTTTTTCTCGTGCAACACATGCAGCTACAAGAAATCTTTGGGAGGATGATGTAAACCTGGAAAAGCTTTACCTAGCACTTCTCTCTGTTTTGACCAATTTTAGCTGAAATTGTAGACTCCTCAATACAAAATAGTTAGCAATGAGAAGACTGTAAAGAAGGGAGGACACTGAGGATACCTAGAAAGTGAAGGATTTACCGACTTGGATGAAACTGTAAAGAAGGGAGGACACTGAGGATACCTAGAAAGTGAAGGATTTACCGACTCATTCCTGTCTAGAATTTATATTGAAGTAAGATAGGTACATGATTAGACATGCTGGTAAGCTGGGTATTCAAGTTACTACTTTTGAATCTGAGATATTCACTTAGCTTTTTTGCTTTCTTTTTTTCATTCAAGGGATTATATTGTTGCAATTACATTCTTTTATCTGCTTCTTAAATAGCCTGATCTTGTAAGGTTGTGCGTGCTGGTTTAAATATGGAGATAGCGCCAGATCTAGTTGCTAATCAACTTAATGTTCGGAATGGAGCTCTTGTGCTGCAGGTACATCTTGATGTGGGGTTAGATTGTTCTGTAGACACAGATTGCGAGAGCTTGTAGATTTTGTGAAGAATTTTTTGATAATTTTTCATGTTGCAAGGGTTATGTCTTTTTACTAAAAAGAATCTTAAATTTGCATTGTAGATTCCTGAGAATAGTGTTGCAGCCAAAGCAGGTTTGCTACCTACCACAAGAGGTTTAGCTGGTAATATTGTTCTTGGGGATGTTATCGTTGCGGTAGATAATAAACCTGTGAGTGTGTATAGACTATAGAGCTTCCACAATTTTCCCCTTTCAATCTTTTACTTTGCCAATCAAGATTGTAGTGTCAGTACTGGCATTTCTGTTACAAGTACATTATCTGATTAAAATCTTACATTTACCTATCAGGTTCGCAGCAAAGCTGATCTATTGAAGATTTTGGATGAGTATAATGTTGGAAACACTGTTCTGCTTAAGATTCAGAGGGGAAGTGAGAATTTAGACCTACCTGTAGTTTTAGAGGAGACGAGCATCTGACTGGTCCAGAATCACCCCCCATTTGATAAGTTCTTATTCCATTCTGAGCTTGCAAAATAATAGGTAAATTTTATTCTCTTAAATTGTTACAAGTTTAAGAAATTAAATAAATGGCATCACTTTGAATGTTGAAGTTCCATATCAATAATTGTGGTACCAATCAGGCAGCTTATTACTTCTGCTTTTGGGAATTTGATAAAGGTACTTTTCCAACAGTTTATGTATAAAAAATTCTTGTGGACTGCTATCACTGTGGGAATAAAGCAGGCATAACTTTTGTATTGCAGAAAAACTGCAGAACATGTATATCACGTCAAGAAATTTGCAACCGAGATCTGCAGATCCAGACTTCTTGAAACCGTATGTGTGGTTTTGTCCATTACTTCAAGGGTTTGAAAGTAGCTCCAAGGCTCTTTATTGTCATGGCTATGGAGGACAATGCTTCATTAATTATGAAGGCAATTGTCCTCGAGGCACAAAAGACATGATTCTCTGCAACTAAGAAGGATATGTAGTTTATGCAAAATATGGATGTGTTGAACAAAAAGATACTATCATGGTGAAATGGTGGCAGTATGCTTTATGAACTCCATGAGCTTCCATCTAGATTTGAAGTATAAATTACTTGTAAGTCATTCGATATGTCTTGGTCTCTACTACAAGTACTTATAAGATAGGTGCTTAGTACTCGATACATGATCGATGTAAACCTATGCTCTTCTTGTAAGAGATGGATTCTTATGTTTCTCCAGCAGGTTTTGATCATTAACTATGTTGAGCTCAGGTCCCCAGTCCTTTCTCCCGCCTGCTCCTGCGATCGGGCCCTGAGATCGTCTTGGTGGCTTTTTTTTTTTGCAAAAAAAAAATCAAAGAAAGTGTTGTATTGTACAGAAGAGTGTTCGACAAAATTTTGAGATCGTCTTGGTAGCTGGTTGTGTTAGAACAGAGAATTTGTCTGATTGGTAAATGAAGGATTGAAGATAGAATCGATATGCAGGACGTGTTTATAGATGTATCTATCTAGCTGACGTCAGTTGTCACGTGGGGACGACGTTGGTCGGCCGAGAGGAGCCCATTGTCACACCCGCAGACAAGCATCATTCAAAATATCTTACATGCATACGACGGATTAGGTATTTGTATGTAAGTTCCCTAGAGCACAACTTGCCAACCAATGAGCATAGTAGTTGGTTTCCCTATATTTGTGTGAGATTTTAAATACAATATGAGAAAGTAAAAAATGTCATATGCACACACCAGACGAAATCAAATAACGAGTGCACGCTTCTGTGTATATGGGCTGTGATTTCCCATCGGAATCCGCCGCCCTTCTTCCAAATTTCCACCCTCGAATGCGGTTTCTATGCAACTCTCCCACCGCCATCACCACCCGCTGTTCCATCTCCTCCACCGAGACCAGTGCACGACCCTCCACCAGCTCAAGTCCATCCATGCCCGGATCACCGTTCAGGGCTTCGCCTCCCTCCACCCCTCTCTCGCCCTTACCAAGATCCTCTACGCCCTCACCCTCCTCCTCATCCCCCCTTCCCTCCCTCCCGCCGACTCATGCACCGCCTACGCCCTCGCCCTCTTCCGCAGCATCCCCAGCCCCTCAACCTTCCCCCACAACCTCCTCATTAGGGCCCACACCCTCCTCTCCTCCCCTATCCCCGCCCTCCTCCTCTTCGCCCACATGCGCCGCTCCTCCGTGGCTCCCGACTCCCACACCTTCCCCTTCGCCCTCAAGGCCTGTGCCCGCCTCCGCTCCCCCAACCTCGGCCGCTCCCTCCACTCCCAAGCCCTCAAGTTCGGCTTCGCCGCCGACCTCTACGTCCGCAACTCTTTGATCAGCACCTACAATTCCTGCCTCTCCTTGCTGGAAGCCCAAGGCCTCTTCGATGAGTGCCCGTCGGCTCGCGACGTCGTCACCTATAACACCTTGATCGACGGTTACGTCAAGGCTGGCGATTTTGCCTTTGCACGCAAACTCTTCGACGATATGCCTGAAAGAGACGTAGTGTCGTGGGGTACGCTCTTGGCGGGTTACTCGCAGATGGGTCAGTTCGAGGAAGCCATCTCATTCTTTGATCTGATGCTTGCGACGGGAACGAGGCCTGATGAGGTTGCTTTGGTCTCGGTACTCTCTTGCTGTGCTCAGCTAGGGAAATTGGACCGAGGTGAAGCCATCCATGAGTACATCAAGAAGAACAGGGCTAAACTTAATGTCTATCTGTCGACGGGGCTGGTGGACATGTACGCAAAGTGCGGCTGCATTAGCGTTGCCGTGGAGATTTTCGAGTCAACACCACGGAAGAACTTGTTCACATGGAATGCTATTATCGTTGGTCTGGCCGTGCATGGGAACGGTCAACTGTCACTGGAGTACTTCGATAGGATGCGAGCTGTGGGTGTTGAGCCAGATGGGGTGACCTTCTTAGGAGTCTTGGTGGCCTGCAGCCATGCAGGACTTATTGAAATGGCTCGGAGTCTCTTTGATGAGATGGAGAGCATATATGGTGTCGAACGTGAGCTCAAGCACTACGGGTGTATGGCAGATTTGCTTGGTCGGGCCGGGTTGGTCGAGGAAACGATGGAGATGATAAAAGGGATGCCGATGAAGGGCGATGCGTATGTGTGGGGAGGCGTGCTCGCTGGTTGCCGAATACAGGGCAATGTGGAGATCGCAGAAATTGCAGCTCAGCATCTTTTACAGCTTAACCCTGAGGACAGTGGGATCTACTCCATTATGTCTGATGTATATGCTACTGCTAAGAGGTGGGAGGATGTTGCGAGGATAAGGAAGTTGATGGGTGATAAGAGAGTGAAAAAGAATGTTGGTTGTAGTTCGGTCGAGGTGGGTGATGGATCGCTCCATGGCAGACTGAACTATGCACCTTTTAGGTGAGGTGAGGCGAGGTTAAAATAGAGAGAGAACAATGACAGTTGCAGTTGTTTTGTTAGTCATCAGCTTGGCCATAGATCTGTTTGGTTGAGTAATAGATAGGCTGGAAAAGAAGACTATTCAATTAGTGTTTGATGAAAGTATTTAGAACTTATCCAGGGATGCACCTCTTCATGGCTTAAGCTTCCATGGTTACAAAGTTCTTGATGGTTTAGGACAGCCCAACACTACTGATTCCCAAACCACAGGAAGAAATATATGCCCAGGCCCTTCGTTTTCTTGACTCTACCGGACTTGGAATCCAAAGTACAGTGTGCCAACAATCTGAAAATTAAACTCTGTTAGCACAAAAATGAAATTTGATCATACAGTTGCTTCTATCTATCTGAAGTTGTGCTTCCTTGCTGTTTTATTGGTTAGCCCGGATGCTCTTCCTTCTCATAATCTTTGCTCGCTGGCTTCTCTTCGTCTTTTACTCATCAGAACGAAAGATGATATCCTCGGCTGATTTTTATGCAGGAAGAAGTTCATTCGAGCAAAGCTTTACGCAAGCAGATTGTGATGCAAGTGGAAAATGATTCTGTGAGTTGTTCAACTTTGCATGTTCTAAGCATGAACATTAGTTGTTTAGGCATACGGCCTTTTAATATCGTCATCCTTGCAAGCATCACCTTTAATGAGCCTTTTTTGGTATTTTCAGTATGTGAATGAGGTTGGATTTTATTAAACTCAGATAAATTTGACAATTTTTTATGAATCTATCAACCAATTTGTATCATTTACACATGTTAATTAGTTTGGAAGTAATTCTGAAAGCTTGATTAATGATAATAACAAGATATGGATACAATTATATTATTTTGTATCCTATCAAAAAAAAAATTTAATGTAACTAAAACTTATCAAAACAAACTCAAACTTTCCGAAACTTTTGAAATGGTCTTAGATACATAAAATGATATAATTTTTCAATATTTGGGATTTCAAATGTCTTTTTTTGTGATTAATTCAACATATAAATAAGCTCTTTTTTAAATTATATTATATATCATAAATTTTGATGCTTCCATGAACTAATTTGTAATGTTCATACTTTTTAACTAAGTTTGGAAGTAATTCTGAATGTTTGATTAAAATAATAATAAGATTTGAATATAGTTATACTATTGTTGGTACCTATTGAAAAATAGAATAACTGGAATGAAATTACACTTGTTTGTGGTATATGGGATTTATATTTTGATAAATTTTGGACCAAAAATAGTATAACTATATCCAAAATCTTATTATTTTTGAATCAAACTTTAAACTAATAAACAAGTGTAACTTTTACAAATTTATTAATGGATTCATTAAATTTTTAAATTTTAGTTGAAATCAGAAAAATCCAGTTTATTCACATACTGAATACACCATAATAAATGACTTATTAAAAATGGTAAAAAGGGAAAATAATATAATTTGTGTATCTTACATCATTTCAAAGGAGTTTGTCTTGACAAGTTTCAGGTCCAGTTATATTATTTTTTAATAAGATCCAAACATAGTGTAACAGTATCCAAATCCTATTATTTTTGAACCAAACTATCAACATTACATCCAAACTAATTAACAAGTGTAAATATTGTAAATTGGTTCATGGATGAATCCATTTGTCAAATTTAGCTAGATTTGGAAAAAATCAGCACATTCATATACTATACTAGTATTATTTATTTAGGATCTATTCAAGTTTTGGGTAAATTTAAAATAATGATTTGATTCAATACAATATAATGAATCTGAAAAGTAAGAGAGAGGAGGGGAAAAAAAAAAGAGAGTGGTTAAGGGTTCCTTTAATTATTTTAAAATTAGGTAAAAAATAAAGAAAACAAGGAGGTTATGTGAAAAAATGATTAGAAGGTCTTCTAAGCGAGTTTGCCCAAAACAGTTTCGTATAACACAGTATCCTGCGAACGCTGGACTCGACGAGGAGCCATTACCTCTCACTATAACCCGTTTTCTGCGGTACGTCCGTGTTGCCGTCCCGCTACAAACCCTCCCGACCCAGCCGCCCTCCCAACCTCAATATAGACGCTCGCTTTCTTCTCGCCTCCTCCACCGTTTTCCCCCTTCTTCACCCTCTGTTGCAACATCCCCTCTTCCGCCATAATGGCTTCCTCCTTCTTCCGCACCCGCCTCCGCCCCGCCTGCCTGTCGAGCTTTCGCGTCCTCCTCTCCCGCCCACACCCCCAATTAGTGTTAGGGTTTCGACTGCCCTTGGTTCCTTCCCCATCCCCTTCCCCTTCCTCCCCATGGCTCCCACCGCGTCTCTTCTCCTTCTCCACCACCGCCACCTCCTCCCCTCAAACCCTAGCCCCTGATCCCATCGCGACCGACGGCGACCCTCCGCCCGACCCAGCCGCCGTCTACCGGGAGCTACGCGCCGCCCAGGACGGCTCCGCCAAGCTCAGCCGCAGCGAGTGGGAGGCCCTTGTCGGGGTCTTCCGCTCCTTCGCCAAGTCCCCGTGGACCTCCGACCAGGCCCTCGCGCTTTACATCCCCTCGTCCTTCTTCCCTACCGCTGCCCGCCGCTTCCGCCTCTTCTTCCTCCGCCGCTGCCCACCTGCCGCCTTCCGCCACCTCTCCGCCCTTGGTCCGTCCCTGGCCGCCGACCGCTTCCTCTTCCCCATCTTCGCCGAGTTCTGCCTCCACGAGTTCCCGGACGAGCTCCGTGGGTTCCGCTCCTTGATGGAGTCCGCTGACCTCACCCGCCCCCATACCTGGTTCCCATTCGCCCGTGCCATGCGCCGCCGTGTGATCTACCACTGCGGCCCCACCAACAGCGGGAAGACCCACAATGCCCTCGTTCGCTTCATGGAGGCCAGCAGTGGCATCTACTGCAGTCCTCTTCGGCTCCTCGCCATGGAGGTATTCGATCGGGTGAACGCCACCGGTGTCTACTGCAGCCTCCACACCGGTCAGGAAAAGAAGACGCTTCCTTTCTCCAACCATGTCGCTTGCACCATCGAAATGGTATCCACCGAGGAGTGCTACGACGTTGCTGTAATCGATGAGGTCCAGATGATGGCTGACCCCACACGGGGTTACGCCTGGACCCGAGCACTACTCGGCCTCAAGGCCGACGAGATCCACCTGTGCGGAGACCCGAGCGTGCTGAAAGTAGTCGAGAATGTTTGCAAGGAAACAGGCGATGACCTGGAGGTGAACCGCTACGAGCGGTTCAAGCCCCTGGTGGTAGAGGCGAAGACATTGCTAGGCAATATGACAAATGTACGATCAGGTGACTGCATCGTGGCCTTCTCGAGGAGGGAGATCTTTGAGGTGAAGATGGCAGTTGAGAAGTTGACCAAGCACAAATGCTGTGTTATCTATGGAGCACTGCCGCCAGAGACCAGGCGCCTGCAGGCTAGCTTGTTCAATGATCAGGACAATGAGTACGATGTTCTGGTGGCTAGTGATGCTGTGGGGATGGGCCTGAATCTGAACATAAGAAGGGTTGTTTTCTATTCATTATCCAAATACAATGGTGATAAAATGGTGCCAGTTCCCGCATCCCAGGTGAAGCAAATAGCTGGAAGAGCCGGACGGAGAGGGAGCGTTTACCCTGACGGCCTTGCGACAACCTTCATTTTGGATGATTTGGATTATTTGATTGAGTGCTTGCAGCAACCATTTGAGGAGGTGAAGAAAGTTGGACTGTTTCCATTCTTTGAGCAGGTGGAGTTGTTTGCTGCACAGTTCCCGAAAGCAACTTTCTGTGAGCTTTTGGACAAGTTCCGTGAGAACTGCCGCCTTGATGGTTACTATTTCTTGTGTCAGCATGATAGTGTTAGAAAAGTTGCCAACATGCTGGAAAAGATACCGGTCTTGTCGCTTCAAGATCGTTTTAATTTCTGTTTTGCACCAGTCAATATTAGGGATCCCAAGGCAATGTATCATCTCCTTCGTTTTGCTTCACACTATAGCCAGAATCGCCCGGTTACTATAGCAATGGGGATGCCAAAAGGTTCAGCTAAAAATGATGCTGAGCTGTTGGACCTTGAGACAAAGCATCAGGTTTTGTCAATGTACATGTGGTTATCGCATCATTTCAAGGAGGATACATTTCCTTATGCGCGCAAGGCTGAGACAATGGCCACGGACATTGCCGATTTACTCGGTCAGTCTCTAGCAAAAGTTTGTTGGAAGCCTGAATCAAGACCACAGGGAAGACCAAGGGCTCCAGAGCAGGATGTTCACGATGAGGCAATACCTGTTTCTAAAGATGAATATGAAAGGTCAATATCACTTGTTCAAACATTTACAATGTAAGTTCTTCTGCCTGCCTTTACTGGTTGTTCGCATCTTAAGCTTTTCCAGTTTAATTAACTTTCTCTCTGTGTTTGCCTAATAACTGAGATTGTTTAAAACTATCAGTGGATTGTTAGATTGTTTACAGTATCAGTGGATGATTCAAGCTTTGTGGTGTGTTGATTTCTTCTTAATTGTTTGAGGTAAATTATTTTAGTGCATTGAAGTTGAATTCTTTAGTTCTATGTTGGGGTTTAGAAGTTTGATGTATTCCAGATTTATCTGAAGATACTTGATAGAGGAAAATCAGTCTAATAAAAAGTTACTTGTATAAGAAATTTGTTATCTGGTTAAGAGATTTTGGAAGATACCTGTCTAAGAAGCTCGAATAAACAAAATGATTTAGCATTCATGCTTGATTGATTTTGTTGGGTGCCTGAGCAATGTCAATCGGAATTTAAAGCTCCTTAACACTTGTCAGGTATTTTTTAGGATAGAGGCTGATATCTGAAAGGGCTTTTAGTTTGTTGGAGGTCAAATTTGAAACAATATGCAGATGAAAATGAAAGATAGCATCAAAATATCAGACTTTGCCTAAAACCTGCAATACCATGAGTTTGATTTCCAAGTCTGTCTATACAGGTGAATGATTTGTTTATTATAATAATTAATCCAAATTTTATTTTACCCCTCACACTAGGATTGCTGACTTAACACCATGTTCAGGAGAATTTGTTTGAACGAGGTTATCTTTGCCAGATTGTGGATTAGAGAACATATGTGCAGTGTCCATGATTTGCAAAATCTTCCTGAAACTGTTTTGGTTAAGAGTTTTAGGAAGTGGTTCCATTACTAGGAGGGTATCTATGTATTTCCTTACCATATAATCTTCCGTTTTCTAGGGAACTTTATGTCACACCATTGGATGCCCCAGTGGTTAGAACATTTATGTTGTCTATCAAAATATACTCGTTATTCTGGTAGTTGAACTACTCAAACACTAGGACTGTCCATGAGTAGGACAGCCATGTCACTGTCAATAATATCTTTGTGTTTCTAGGACATATGACACTGATTTCTGGATCACATAAACTATATAACTACCAGAAGAGTCAGTATGAAGCATCTTTACAGTTGCATTGAGTCAATGCTTTTGTTAAAATTGAGATTGCAAGGATTTGTGTTGTACATTTGGAGCTGTAATGGATAACAAATTTATAGTGAAGCAAATAGGAATAGCATTAAATATAGAAATCATGGTTTAGTTTATGTTGTTGCATTTTGAACATATATATTCTAGGATTTTTAAAAATATTCAAAGAAAAAAAGAATACTGACAAATTATTCTTGTTTAGCTGAGTTTCATCTTGGTGAAATAGTTCTTGTTGAAAGCACTTTGAGTTGGGAAGGACACATTAGGAAGCAGGTGTAGTATCAAAATCTTCTAAAAGTTCATTCGGTACCAAAGAAAAATGAGATAACTTCTTAAATTTCAAAATTGTAGTTCATCATTCTCCTTCTGCCGAGGTAAGACTTCTGGGTAGCAACTGGTTTCTTGCTTTCCAGAGTGGGAGAGTGCGCTGATCAAGAATGGGGGCCGAGGCGGCAGGCAGTAGTTAATTGAGATATTATATCTGTTCTACCATTCCCCTTGTCAGCAGTGAACTGAGGAATTAAGTTTATCTTTACTTATTCTGGTTTTTAAATGGGAAGTCAAGTGCACAAGTCTCCTACCAATCTGGGTTTTGCCCTTGCAAACGCAGAAACTCTCCTTCTAGCTTAAAGTCTTGACACCTAGGTATCAAGTGGCAACTTAAAGTGGCACCCAGGAATGGGATCGTTTAATTCTGACATGTGATATCTGGAAATTGTAGCTAATCATTCTTCTTTAGCATTAGTTACTTAAGATTTTATGTTCATCAGAGTAGTTATTTTTTATAAGAAGATTTATATGGTGACTTAGCTGGCATTAGAAATTCTCAGTCATATATGTATATGTTGTGTGGGTAACCAAGGGACTTTATTTGAAGGGAGATGATTTGCTAGTATGCCAGTCATTATTTTATAATGTTTCCTTACCGCAGTTGATTACCTTCAGGGAGCTTGAAGGTTCAGATGCTATCATACCTAGAAGAGGCATTAATCCAGGATTTAGTCTTCATGCAGGCTGCATAGGTTAGATATGAAATGGTTCCAAACTATACCATGCAGGATATACTTTTTGTTATATCGAGACATCACACAGAGCTGAACCAAAATAGCATGAGCATAATATCAGTTGCTTTAACCTTTAGGTACTTTGGGACTGAGTAGGTTAGATATGAAATGGTTCAGAACTATACCATGCAGGATATGCATTTTGTTATATCAAGACATCACATAGAGATGAACCAAAATAGCATGAGCATGATATCAGTTGCTTTAACCTTCAGGTACTTTGGTGCAAGTATGACAGATCCTTTAAGCTGTTTGTTTACTCATTGATGTGTCATCATCTATTAGCTGTTTTACTCATATGATTGTCCCTTAGGATACTAGTCAAAAGTTTGAAGGCCATAAATTAAGCCACTTGATTGTTGTTTTCTGATATAAAGTTCTTATTCAAGCATGATATATTACACTCTAGTTCATGACCGTGTTTTTTCTCTGTGCCCTTAAAATTCTCAAATGCACAAGTCTCACTTTGACCAACAGGGGAAAGCATAATCAATCCGGACAAAGTAATCGTTCAAAGGGGTTTGTCATCTGACGAATGTTGCTTGCGTGAATCTTTTGCCATGAATCTGTTTTCTTTTGTCGATGATCAACTTTTCAGTAGTTGTGCCACCGAGTATCTTGTGTCTCCATGGGCTTTATGGACGGCTTTGGGAAAGGAGATAATTAACTTGTGGTCAAAGAGGCGCCTGTGTTGCAAATGAAGGTTTTGATCCTTTCAGCAGAATTACTTACAAGGTGGTGAATATGGTTGTTGCTTAATCTAACATGTTTTTTAGCCTAGAAGCTCTTCATCTGACAGATAATTTCATTGGAAGCAAATTTTAGTTAATTTAGGTCAACGTGAAGAAGGTAAATCTCGATTTATCTATTGTCCCTGCAGGCCAAACAATTTGAAAGACTGAATCCTCAATTTTGGATGAATGGGGAACCGGATTTAGCTGGTGTTTCTGTCTAGGTAATCACATTTGGACAGCATTGTTGACCTCACACTAATTTATCAAACTGTGATGTCTTGTGAGGTTGAGTGTATTTGTTATTTCAAATAACAGTGTCTTGTCAAATTAGCCACTCTTTTGTGTGGTCAAGATTTGTAAACTTGAGGGGTTAATGCTACCTGTAATGAAGAAATTGCAATAACCATGAATATGAGGTAATAATGTGACTGAAGTTTAAGTGATGATGCTAGATTAAAAAAAAAAATGGAAGGAAAGAAGCTATTTTGCTCTAATGTACTACTTGGTAACTACGTTTTGGACTTACCATAGTTGTTGTAGTGATGGTTCTTGGCAAAAATTTTTGTGGTCCAAATCGGTACAGGTTTCTGATATTAGTAACTTATGATTTTTGATTGGTGATTTTATATTTTATGTAATTGAAACAAAGGAGATGAGAAAGCTACCGGGAGTAGTTTTGCGAGCTGCAACTTCTGAATTGGTTGATGCCAATGCTGTGATCGATCTTGATTTTTTTGACAATCCCTTTTCTTGGTGTAATAATAAATAAATTTTTTGCCAGATATGGTTTAGTCATGATCGTGTCTTTGTTGCTTTCCTATTTCCATTCTCTGTTATTCACTTATCATCCTTTCTTTTAAAACAAAAGCAACATTTATTATAAAAACTTAGTTGGAGGCTTAACCTCCTCTCGTTAGATCTCTTTAATATTTTGTTCACAAGATTTTAAAATTTTACATTAGAACTCTTAATAATTATGAAAGTGAATTATCTAATTTCATTCATTTTAAAAATATAAAAATGATAAGTAAAAAAATATTTTAATATATTAATTATGTTTTCGGTAGTGGCATATAATGGCTCCATTAGGGGGTCATGGGTGGTTCTTGTGGATGAAGAGGGAGAGCAATGAGGTGAGGCGATAACATAGATGTTGACGTTTTATATTTACGTTAGTGTTACTCGACAACTGTGTTGGCACTGATGTCGATGTAGATGCAAAGTAGCGTTGCTTTTCCTAGTATTGTTGTTGACGTCGATATAGATGCAAAACGATTCCACTCTATATTTGTATTTGTGTCGGTATCGATGTATTTTGTTGGTATTTTCGTCATCGTCTCACCTTTCGTCGTTGCTCATTCTCCTCATCCACAAAAATCACTCGCGACTCCTAATAGTGTCATCGTTCGTCACGATCGAAAATGTGAAAATGTAATTGGGATGTTAAAATTATCTTTTTATTTATTATTTTTATATTTTTATATTTTTATTGATAAAATCGAAGATGTTAGGGAAGTATAATTAGTTTTTTCACTTTTATAATTATAAAAAATTTAAATCTAGATATTAAAAATATTAAAATATTTTAACTATAAAAAATTAGAGGAGTAATATGTAATTAACCCGCCTATATGGTCTCGGATACGGAGGTTTTAAACGTTAGTAATGTTAGAAACTTATTGATTTTGCTTTTTTGCAAATGATTTAACGTCTGTTTTGAGAACCGACAAAATTTTGATGGATCACATGGTTCATTGATGTGAGACTTCAAATGTCATAATATATGGAGGTCACACCTCTCATTTTTCCTTGTATTGGACTAATGTCAGCAGCTAAACATCATTCTTGATTCCTAATCAAGAATCCTTTTACCAGTTCGCACTATATATCTCTTCAAGATTTCTTCGCTGTTCTAAGACTTGGGATAATGATCTCTTCTTGTGTGCTATCTTCTTTCTTTGAGAAGAGAAGAAATCTAACGTAAGTGATAAAAGATAGAGATAATTTACAATATATATATAAACGCTAGGATCAAAGTAGCGAGCTGAATTAGGATAGCATAATCATATTAATTAATTCCCTAATCAAACCTAGCATATGTAAATTTAATATTATTGAAACCCAACTGATTAATTAGTGCCAAACGCATCTGTCGTCAAAACGCGTTGCCCAAATAATTATTCCCATTTTGCATTTTAATCCTCGATATCTCTCAATTATGTAAGTGTACCTAATATTCTTATTATGCTTCCATCATATTTCTAATCTTTTCCAATGGAGAACAACCGAACAGACTACTTCATGTATCCATGCTGAGGCCCACGCCACCGCCGACATACGTCAATGGTCTCGCCACTTTACGGCACGCCGTTGGGGGCTGCGATCTCCACCTTCCATCCCCAATCCATCTCCTCGTCGGTGGCCACAGGCCAAAGTGGGCAGCAGTATAAGATCTGGTGCTGAGGCCCCTAACTCGCGAAGTGGCGAACCACTGTCGAAAACTGTAATGGCCGGAGTCCGCTCCGCCCGTCCCGCCACTGGCTTCCGCGCCTTCTTTTCCTACAAGGTCTTCGCCTCCGCCGTATTCACCCTCCTCTGCCTCGCCGCTGTCTCCGTCCTCCTCTCCTCCTACCCTTCCCACACGACCGACGCCGCCGCCGTCCCCCGCCGCAGCTTCCTCGCCTCTGACCCCCTCCGCGCCCGCCTCGACCTAATCTACCGCCAGGCCGCTGATCACTCCGCCGTTGCCACTGCGTATGCGGCTTACGCTCGCCGCCTCAAGCTCGACTCCTCTCGCCAGCTCCACGTTTTTGAGGGCCTCGCCGCAGCCTTCTCCGATCTCTCCGCTCGCCTCGCCGCCCCCATCGACGACGAGGACGCCTTCCGCCCCCTCGAGAAAGAGGCCAAGGACCGCGTCAAGCTCGCCCGCCAGCTCGTCGGCGAGTCCAAGGAGGCCTTCGACACCCAGATCAAGATCCAGAAGCTAAGCGACACCATCTTCGCGGCCCGCGAGCAGCTCCACCGTTCCAAGAAGCTCGGTACACTCGCCGGATCCATCGCCGCCGGATCCACTCCCAAGAGCCTCCACTGCCTCGCCATGCGTCTCATGGAGGAGAGGATCGCTCACCCCGAGCCCTACCGCCGCGCCACCGCCGCGGCCCCGTCCGATCTCGCCGATCCCGATCTCTACCACTACGCCATCTTCTCCGACAACGTGATTGCCGTCTCCGTGGCTGTCAACTCCGCCATCAAGAACGCGGAGGAGCCCTGGAAGCACGTGTTCCATGTCGTCACCGACCCCATGTACCTGCCCGCCATGCAGGTCTGGTTCGTCCGCCGCCCACCGGCTGGCGGCGCCAAGGTGGAGGTGAGGTCCGTCGCGGACTTTGGGTTCTTGAACGCTTCTTATTCGCCAGTGGTCCGGCTGGTTGAGGGTGGGCGGGGTGACCTGTCGGTGCTCAACCATCTGAGGTTCTACCTGCCCGAAATGTACCCTAAGCTGAGGCGAATTGTGCTCTTGGAGGACGATGTAGTGGTGCAGAAGGATCTGGCACAACTGTGGAGGCTCGATATGGATGGGAAGGTGAACGGGGCTGTCGAAACTTGCTTCGGTGGGTTCAGGAGATACAGCAGGTATTTGAACTTCTCGAATCATGAAATCCGGGATCGATTCAGCCCCAGAACATGTGCCTGGGCCTATGGGGTGAACGTCTTTGACCTCGGTGCATGGAGGAGAGAGGGATGCACCGAGCAATTCCATCAGTACCAGAGAATGGTGAGACTTCTTCTTCTTCTTCTACCACTTATGTCTAATGTTTCTGAAAAGCACTTCTTAGTATTGTCTTTTCCTGCAAATCTCTCAACAATAATTTTGACTGAGATGTAACCATAGAGTTATTCTAGTCATTTTCTTCTTATTCACTGTTTCTCTTCTGCTGAAGTTATATTAGCAATATCCAGACATTTTTTATATAAGCAGTACAGTCCACATCGTTATCTTTGCTCCCGCTTCTTTATTTAGGACCTTAGTATTGTTCCCAGACCTAATGTAGTAGAAAATTTTAATTATGGTTTTGGATAATCTTCATCGGGTAATTTAAGCATACATCTTTGATATGGTTACAACTAAACAATTTATCTGCATGTTGCAATTATGGTAGCTCTTAGAAAAGAAATGTTGTATCCACTGATTATATTGATTTATAAAAAAAATATGTATGATAATGTATTCACTTGTATTTGAACCATAGAGAGTGTATCTTGTGAGTTTACTGTTTGTATAGGACTATTTGTCTAGTGAGTATACCTAAGATATATAATAAACTCCAATAATTAAAAGTTTTAGGCACCTTGGATTTATTATTCACAAAGATAGAAATGGATGAAGATATAGCTCATCAAGTAAAATCTAAGTAGTTAGAGTAAAGAAGGTGATTAGGAGTTTGTGTGATCACTAGGTATCTTTAGATTAAAAATGTTTATAAAAAAATTGTTATATCAATTATACTTTATGAATCTAAGATTGAATAATCAATAAACAAAATATATAAAAAATTATTTATTTGACATGAGAATAGTGAGGTGGATCTTTGAAGTCATCAGGAAAGAAAAAAATATTTTTATTCATGGGTGGCTAAAGATCCTTATAGTTGATCCCAGTAGTTGGGACATTATCGTTTGTTGTTGCAGTAGTAGCAATAGACCTTTAATATGTTTGAATTATGATTTGGTTTTCATGTATTAGTATTAGTTTAGTTTAGAGTTATTATCTTGTCTTCTTTCTTTATTTTCTTTTAAGGAGATTCCTACTTTTCAAATTCATTTGTTAGGAGATGTTTACATGTGATGTTGGCAAATTTTTAAAAAGAAAAAGAAAAGGGGGATGGTGCATAAGTTCTCCAATGAGGGGTCTGGCAATACAGTCTTATCCCTTCAAGGAGGCTACTTTCCCAATACAAACCCTAGTCATGCAGGTCATAAAGAGCAACATGCCAAGGCTTGCCCCTTACCTTACCCACAAATTGCCAAAGTCAACAATTGTTGTACAGTCCCATGAGTCATTCAAGAAATAGTGGTAGTTTGTTCGTGGTTGATGATCAATGGTCTAGTAGTGTTTCCTGCAGTTTATTGGACATCACTAAAGCCCACAGTCGATTGACCACTGGTAGGTTCAAGCATGTAATACTTTGAATTACTTTGGTTTTCCATAGTCTGGAATCAAAGAAGTAAAAACTGTTTGAAGTTCATCTAAGGACTTCAAATAGAACTGAAATTTGAGCTCAGTGTTGATGAACTAAATATTTAAACATGGCCACTCTTTTTACTTTTTAGCTAACTATCATGCTTCTATTTCTTTTTCTCCCCAATTTATTTATTACATTTAGCCAATATCTTCAAATTCTTCTTTAAGCAAATCTTGAGTTACTTGACATCTGGATTGATGCTGTCTTCTTATGATAGAATGAGGATGGAACTCTCTGGAACCCATCATCTGTGCTTTCAGCAGGACTAGTCACCTTCTACACTACCACAAAGCCACTGGATAAGAATTGGCATGTTATGGGCCTTGGTTATAATCCAAGTGTAAGTGTTGATGAGATTCAGAATGCAGCTGTAATACACTTTGATGGGAACATGAAACCATGGCTCGATGTGGCCCTGAACCAATACAAGCATCTCTGGACGAAGTATGTTGACACCGAAATGGACTTCCTCCAGCTCTGCAACTTTGGCCTCTAATTCATAAGACCATGAAGCCTTGCCTACTTGAGGATTTCAAAAACCTGATTGTGAGTTAGTACCTGTGATACCAGGCAAAGTGCCCTGTCTTTATTTTTTTACTTTATAATGGAAAGATATCCTCCTCTATTATGTATGTCCTTGGCCCGATAGTTTTTTCCTTTTATTTAGGTTACACTTTGAAGATGCTTTAGCCGTTGCAATCTGTAGCTCCTTTGCATCTGGATTGGTTTTGATATATATTTATATATGATGTCATTCTTGAGAAAAAAGTTTGATGCTTCTTCTCAATAGTTATCTTCTTTTACTACAATTTGCAGAACTGATTAATCTGTATTATATATATCAATGGATGAAATTCTTGGAAGAAAAATTAATGCTCTTCTCAATGGTTATCTTCGTCTGTTTGTTTTTTTGAGTTTTTTGTCCATTATTCCCTCATATCTTTTGGTAGAGAATGTTGTTTGGTGTAACCAATCTAAAATGCAACATAGTCTGTATTGTTTTTTCTTATGTTGCAACAACGTACAGTAGCAGCATGAATTTTCCAGAGATCACTACTTATACTGTCATTACAATTCTTATGCTCAATGCCACACCATAATTGCATAGCCTCTTGCACAGGTAACGCTGTTCAGAATTGGTGGTTTTGTGTAGGGATCACATACTTTGGTTTATTCTGATGCCAAAGGGCACCCACGGAACACACAGCTCTAGTTTACTTCTGATACTGGAGACATCTAATCTTTGGTTCATTCTATCTGCTACACAATTAGTCATTGAAGTAACCAACACAATGGTCAGTACTGAGAGCATATCCTTTTCTATGTTATTTGTTGGTCATCTGACCCTTGTAGCTACGCACAGTTCGAGGCATTCTCTGTGGGAAGCTTATGATTTCCATGTCAGTCTGAAGGTATGAATTTTTATTTTTGTTTTCAGAGGCAAATCTAGAATCATCTTGTTTAATTGGTGCACAACACTTGAATGGACACTTTATTTACAATTTTTGCTCTTTATATTTTTATCTTTCCTTCTCTCACAAAGGTGCTTCTCGTTTGACGTTCTCTGTATCAAGTTCTGAAACTGAATCTTTTACAAGTTCACTATCTTGATCTCCAGATTTGTTTTTGCTGACTTTTGTTTGATGCAATACACTAATTGTAAGTCGGTTTTATTACCAGATTTATTAGAAGTAAGGCATCGTCTGATCCAAATGTTTGTTGTTGTTCTGATAGTGGCATCAGCGACCTTGCAGGATGCCACTTGGTTTGTCTTAAAGAGCTGCAAACCAAGACTGAAGTTGAAATTAGTTCGTTGATATTAATGTGCTAATTACATTATCATACGTTAAAACATCTAGATTCATTATATTAATGTTATTGGTTTTATCAACGAAAATACAAAAACAAAGGGTAAAAAGATAATCCTAGCATTCTAGTTGGTGATGATGAACGACGTCAGTGGTGACAAACGACAGTGTCGCTGGGGGACGAGTGACTATTGTAGATGAGGCGAGTGGCAACGAGAGCCGAGGACCGCTCTGTATTTGCATCTATGAAGACCTTAGAGGCATTTTGTCCAAATGAAATTGGACTTGTTTTGGGTAGGATAAGGCGGCTAAGGTAGAAGGAAAGATTAGGGACCTGGAGGCGAAGGACTTCTTGATTGGTCTTTCGACCAGGAGGGGACTCATTTATCCATTCTGTACAATTTATTCCATGCACCCTTAGATAGTTTAACTTGAAATATTAGACCTTCTTCAAAACTAAATAGATTTCGAATGATGATTGTAACACTAAATACTATCATAATCTCATTACCATTAGAAGGAGAGCCAATAGCGATCCATTGTGTTAAAAGTTAATGAGGAGGTTATCTTTCACCTGCCTGATATTATTAATGCTTTTGTCAATTTTTATAACTTACTTTGGAACCATCCTTTTATTGGAGGCGTTGCATGTAGGTGGCCCCTAATGCCTGGTATTAGAATCTCTAATGAGGAGGGAGTTTCCTTTATCACCGTTTTTCAAAGGTAGGAGGCCTCAGATGCCATTCATTCCGTTAGGTATGATAAAAAAAGAGTCCTAAGCTCATATGACTATATTGTTGAATTCTATAGAGGATGTTGAGAGATTATGTCTGATCTTGTGTTTTATTCCAACACACCCAAGATCAGCTCAAATCTAGTTTTTCATATTGGTAATGGAGAATATGTTAGTTTGATGTTTGACAATTTGGCTTTTCGATATTTATGTTACCTTTAAATCAACTTTTATTAATCCTGCACTAATTAATTTGAAGGTTTCTGTGAAGCATTATGACATTAATTTGAAGTGTTTTTTGGGGGGGGGGGGGGGGGGGGTGATATGGTTGTTGTTTTTATTACTGATGTTGATTTAACTATTAAGCCTAATGAGGATAAATGGATATGGAAGTCTGATTCTAAAGAACAATCGACTTCTCTAAATCAGCATATGCATTCCTCATCTCTCATTATATCAGGATTGATTCTGCTATTTTAAATTGGAAATTTCCTTCTCCCTATTAAGAGTTTTCTGTTTTGAGAAATCTACATATGATTTTTATAATAAAGTCAAATTAGGTGTAATTGTTTTCGTAAGTTGCCAAAATCGAGTGTTGCAGTTGAATGCCATTCTTCGTTCCGCATATATTTCAACTCGATTGCAGCCTTTACTCATAAGGGACAGATAGGACTTGGGAGTTGTCCTATCCAAATTATTTTCCAGAATACGTATTTTCTTTCCATATTCTCGTTGAAAGATGCTACAGTGCGTTGGATCATAAGAAAGAAACCCACAATTCCATATTCTCGTGGAAGAATCCTTTGTTTTCTGCTTTCCATTTTTATCATTTTATCTTCTTACATCCAATCTTTTTAGTCCCGATTGCAATTGCATCAGGTTGTATTGATCAAATCTGGTCGATGGTCGGACATATCCATCAGGACATCCATTTACGCCTCAGAAAATTAATTAGTTTTTTCTCTTTAGTTCCATTTTAAGTATATATATGTATATATATATAGTTAGTTAGTTAGTTAGTTAATTAGTTAGTTAGTTAGTTAGTTAAAAGTCACCCCACAGATGTATTTAATGCTCCAAATAGATTTAACATCTTTCACGTTTGCGAAATAATTGAGCTATGCAGCTTTTAACTCAGGTGTGGTTGGAGGCTCAATGGAACACCTGCAAGCCTCTCCACAAGAAATTATATTTTTCATCTGGAAAAAGTCATGTCCAAGGAACAATCAGGATAAAGATGCCGATAAAGAGTGAAGACTGCATTCCTCCTTTTCTCCTCACCACTTATTAGCAGAATCCAATAGCCATGGCCGAGAACATCCAGTTCAATGCTCTGCATCAATCCCTCGTTACATCCAGTCCTCTGAGAATGAGGATAGCCATACATACCGCCAGCATATGACTTACCAGAAACATTTTTCTAGTGCTACTGTTTATAGCTGTATTATACCTTTAAACATGTTTCAGAAGCAGCAGTTGCTAAAAGGAAAAGGCAGCACAAGACCGTTGACTGGCGTTGACAACAAACAAGTTGCAACCCAGATCATTTCAGAGCAGACCCATGTCAAACTGAATCTGAATGGAATAGGGGCTGAACTAGTTAGTAAGCTCTGACAAGCAAAGCTAACCAGGCATTTCATTTGACCCCGGCAGAGTCCAACTTAAATGAGCCAGAGAAAGCTACATCCACCAGAACAGACATTACAAACAACACACTCTGCCCAAAAGTCTTAAAAAACTATTGCTTCGGAAGGTCAGAGGGAGACCGAGTCCAAAAGGTATACACTCATTGAAACCAACCATTATTTGACTTTACATCTCAAGTGTGCAGGGATCCTCCGATCGTTTTATACCTCCTTCATCGTAGTTGCTTAAGTCAAAATTTGTCACCGCATGCACCCCTCGGAGTTCAATGGCTGCAATGTCATAAGCCTCAGCAGCCTCTTCTTCGGTGTCTGGCTTATACAAGAGTAAACATTGGTATCAATAGCACCGTCATCAGTTTTGGTTCATATAAATTGAAATGCTAAAGAGACAAATTTGAAGATTGCGCACCGAATGTTCCCAGGTAGATGTCCTTGGCATCCTTAAGGTCACCAACCCGACCAATTCGAGCTTGCCACTTGCCATCTTTCCGTCTTCTGGTCCGAAATGCCACCAAATTGCAACAGAATCATTGGTCAGTAGCGGACGCCATCCTCAGTGTGCTATATAAAGAAACATTCTATTATTCAGAAGGTGCATGAATGAAAAACCAACCTTGTCACTCCTCTGTAAATTGAAGCTCCTCTGGAGAAACAGCTACTTTTTCTGTCAAGGAAATTCAAGGATTAAAAAAAAAAACAAAACTATGATTTGGTGATCCAGAAAACATACTACTTCTTCAGTCACACCTTCTCACATAGGCAACAAATTCCTCTTGAGACATGGTCTTCATGGTCTCGAGTTCTTTTTCATAATCAGAAACCTATAAGTTCAATAATTAAGGTATTAATGAGATTATGAGTTTCAAATATCTTAAAACCTCAAAAAGTTATCTTAAAAAGGGTGGGTAAAAGATATCTTACCGGGAAGTTAAGTTTGGTGGTAGGTCCTGGACCCCAGTATTTAAGAGCAGCAAGATCATGAGCTCTTGCTGCCATCTCCTCAGAAACATAGCTGCCTGCATGAGATTCTCAGAATCATTATAAAAACAACTTTTGCTTTATAGACTAAAAAATATATATCAGTACTGACCTAAATACACTGATGCACAAACACAGCAGCAACCGATGGCAATGACCATAAGCACAGGTATGTGCCACAAAAGCCACCAAAGAGAATCAGAAAAAAGAATCAGTAATACTTACTCAAAAAATTGGTCTCAACAATGATAAATTGTAAAAATAGAGAATTACAGAATGAGACAGCAGAGAGCTACTGCTCCCTAAATAACAAAAACCAACCATGAATCCATGTTACTCATGTGGCTACTGTAATACAGTGCCAACAATATTCAGAGGGCAAGGCACAAGACTCCAAACTGATTAGAAGGCCTCCATCTTCTACACCAGCAAATGTCTTGATACCCAAAAACAAAAAAAATAAAAAAATATAATGATCAAAATGAACAGAGAATTAGTTGGTGAAAGTCTCGTGAGCTGCATTTAGATTTTTGTTGATGCAGACAAGAAGTGCAACCTCTTCAATAATCTCAAAACAGTGGACCCCTTATCTTAAGCTATAGATGGTGTGGGAAAAAGAAAAAGGAATGGGTTTTCAGTAAGCAAAAGGTCCACTAGATACTAGTTTAAAACAAATGATTGTGCTGGAACTCTATTTCATATCTAAATTTGGAATCTTTAGATCCTTGTGAGTTTGGAGTTTTAATAAAAAAAAACACAACAAATGAAGAAACACAGACTAAGAGAATTAGGCTAACACAGATTATTGGGCCAAAACAAAGAAAATAAAAGACTTTAAGAATACAAGAAAACTAGAAGAACAAAAGAAAGAATTCAAACAACCATCAACATAGAATTTATGGAGAAAATATAATCAAGATAAATGCAAAACAATAATTGACTCAATATAGGCTAAAAAATTAACCCCAAAACTGGATGAACTCCTGCATTAATTGTTGTACAATCAGATTGTTATCTGAAGAAGAACTATAGCTTCCAATGTCAACTTTGGCAACAGCCAGAGTCTTCATATTACCCTTAGTAACCATCGGCCACATAATCTAGTGAAGATCCAACCCAAGCGTAGGAGCAACTAATTAGAGATGAATTATCAAAAAGTTGTAGCAGTTTGAGAGTTTGCAGGATCTTGGTCCCATCAGATTTACCATGGAACCTAGAACCAGTTTGAAGCGGCTAAGAACAATCAGGAAAATCACATTTAAATCAGATAAAGTTAAAATTAGATTAAAAAAAAAAAATTATACAAAAAAAAGTCTTTTTAGATCATATATAGTTTCATATATCTTTAATTATATTAATTGTAACAAGTATATGATATTTTGACAATAAATTACAAAAATATCTCGTAAGGTTCATGGTTCACAATGCCTATAAAGTCTAGTGATGTCTATTGTTCTTCTTGGTCACTACAGTCATTCACATCCTTGTATTTTTGAAGTGCTTTATAGGTTTTAAGCAAGTCCTCATGTTGTGCCATCTACATGCCCGTCACAAAACTATAGTTGCACCATAATGTTTACCTGGTTTATCATCTTTAATCCGAAGTACTTCTCCAGATATATTCCTACAAACCTTTCACCTTAAATATGGATTGCAGGATCCTCCAATTTCAATACAGGTTTGTTGGCTTTAAATGGGATGAACTATGTAAAATCTAGAAACCTTTTTTTTTTTTTTTGAGAAATCAGTCAGAAATCAATAGAACTTAGTTGGCATTGACAGATCGTGGTCAATTTCTGGCTTTTACCAAGGATTCCAGTAGCTGTGATTGGTCAATCAAATTTTAGACAAATTCAGTAAGTGACGGTTACAATTAATTCTCCTATAGCATTCTCAATAACCCATCTCTTCTTGTAAGTCAGGTACAATCAATATAGACTTTCTGGACACATGTTCTCTACCAAAATTGGTATCAATGTCAACAAACTTTGCTTAATCATTACCGACACCAACATTGTGCTCCCTCAACCAATCTCATATTGCATCTACTGGAGCACTGCACATACGTCACCTCAAAACCATTTTAATAGACTAAACGTTGGGAATGAGGGCTTGTTGTTAAAATAATCTGCTGCAGTATTTCATAAACAAGCCACTGAATTTGTAATAAATGAATTCTTTTAACTTGAAAAAAGAGATACATGCTAAATGATAAACATGCACAACAAGCTTTTCATCTCACCGGTATCATAGATGTGATGATTCACTCTTAGCATATTTGCTTTCACAACATCGATAAATGTAATACAACAATATCAATAAGGTACATCAACTTTAACTCATACCATGTTTGCCTTTCCGTTTCCGCCCTTCAACTCTGCTTGTGTTGTCCCAGAGATGTGCTTCAAATTTTCCACTCCACTTCAACCTGCAATGCAACGACGAACAGGCAATCATCATGTTCCATGAATCAGTTCCAATACCTTCATCAATATGAAACCTCCATTGGATTAGCTCTCCCTCAAAACTCACTTTGTAACTCCATGATAACTGGATGATCTTGGCACCGCATACTTCTTCATGGCTGCAGTGACAAGTGTGCCAACCTTCTTTTCTAAGGCCTTTTCAGGCAAAGGAACCATGGTACTGCCATCAGTAGCTTCTTCAAATTCAGTCTCCCTATCTGCAACATAATTAGTGGCCTTAGCTGCCTCACAGCTGGTAGACAGCATGTTTGGGTCATGCTTCCCAGCACCATTAGTCATCGCCTCAACACTATCTGTAACATGTGAATCATCCAAGCATCTTGATGGAATTACTGGACCACTGGGTTCCTTTCTAGCAGTGGTTCCACCAGCAGCAAAACCAACAATAGCATCAACAACACCAGTGCCTATTGGTGTCACTTCCAAGTCATCAGATTCTTTTCTAATATCGGTTTCATCATCAACAACACCAACAATAATGCTAAAATCACCAGTGTTTAATGGTGCCACTTCCAGACCATGGGATTCCTCTACGATGGTTGTTCCCTCATAAACAATACCGACATCAGCATCGATATTACAAGAACTTATCGCTTCGGAGTCATCAGATCCCTTCCCCACTGCTTCTCCCACTGAGTTGGATTTCTCCTCAGTGACAGGGTCAGAATTCTTGTGATGGGTGTCGATGGCCGCAGAATCTGCTTCCAGTTCTGCAGCTTCTGGGGCTTCAGCCGCAGCCTGCCCACCATCTCTGTCGGAGCAAACTACCAATTCAGAACCCTCGTTAAGGAGGGGCAGGATAAGGTTATGATTCCTGGAAAGTTGTTCATCTACCAGTGGATCTGATGGTACGTTCGCTTCGCTCATCCGTGCAAAAGCCGATCTTCCTCTCTTTCTCAGACCAAAATATTATCCTCCGATCCCTAGTTCCCGTTTCTCAGTAAATTTTACAGCTCCATGGCAAATATGTGTAGAAAAAATCAATAGCTTCAGCACCATCAACGAAATTTTGATCGAGTACCCACAAGAGTTTCCAAATTGAAACCGAAACAAGCGAACTCAAACTTTATCTACTTGATACTTTTCGGGAGAGATCCAGACCTGAGTATATACAAAAAAAAAAAAAAAAAAAAAGTAAATAAATAAATAATAAAGATTTCCATTCACCCCAAATTTTCTGCAAAATTGAAAATTCTTTGGTCATATGCATGCAAAGATAGGGAGCATCAAACATTGGAGAAACAACTGAGATCCGTGGCCTTCAGTCGACAGAGGAAAGCGCGACGAGAACGCCTTAGGGTTTGTGCTCAACCCGTCAAAGGAAAATGGATGCCTCGAAGGAATTGGTTGCGCCGTGTCTTTAAGGTCACCGTCCGTGACCCGATCCATTGAACGATGCGGTGCGTCGGGCACGGCGGAACACGAGACTCCCGTGCGGCAGGGTGATCAGTCGCCGTCCGATGGCATCGTAGTGCGAATCATAATGTTGCGTTCGCCGAAGCGCGAATCTTGAGCCGAAGATTGCTTCTTGTACGACGCGTGTCCGTTGGGATTCGCACGGCCAAGCGGTTCCTTCACGTGGAGCGGCACGGATCTTCATGTGGGATCTCCAGCTACCTTTGAGACAGGAGCACCGTCCGATGTGATCTATCTAAAATGGAACATGCATCCGACGGCCATTTCGCCTGCAGACTATCGATGGCTGTGATTTGTCAGGTCACGGGTATAAATGCGCCCAAAGTACGTATACGTGACTTCCGTGACCCGTATTGATACCACTCGTCTTGACGTACGTCCGTATGTCGGAGAGGAGACTGTGTCAAAACCCGTCGATCGGGCATAGAAATGGGTAGAAACGTGGTTAATCAGTTTGACTTCCGTTCAAATTTGACTTATGTTATGATTGGATGAGTAGAGTTTATCATTTTATGTTGAAACTCTTTTAAGTAGAGGTTTCATCCTTAGTGACTACAAACCTTTGGTGGCAGTGCACTTAAACACACCATTTCAACACTAATTACAGCCTCGAGAGTCACTTGGCACCTCGGCAGAGATCTTTTTGTCATTATCTTGACTCAATGGCTTGCATTCCTTTTTTTTTTTGGAAATGATGATACATAGATTAACGATGTTAATCACATTTAATGTCCAATATTCGATATACAGTAACTCACATTGTTAATAACATAGTTAACTTTGTATGTTCAAACATTGAAATCATATCAGCAAAACTGCAAGTGCGGCATCTTTTTGAATCAGCCATCACCGTTTGACTTTCTTATAGCTGCTGTCTGCAAATGGGTTTGCATATAAGTTAGCAGAAATGCTTTTGAGATTTGGACATCTTGCTTGCTGAGGGTCAGTATTAGTTTTGAACAAAATCTACAATTAGACACCTTTCTTGTGGGTAAAAAGCTGGAATTAGTTGTTACCCCCAAAAAATTAGACAATTTTTTGGGGAACTATGTCCAAACATGATGTTTGATTCATGAACTGCAATATAGTAGGGGGGGAAAGAAATATCTTGCTGAACTATTTGGGTAAATGTCTATTTTTTCATGTTGATTATATATCAGTGTAACTTTTCAATACTTGTCCATTTCACCGTTCCACACAGAAGGACAATAACATCTAACCGGTAATTCCATAGAATTTTTTATTTTGGGATGACTTTAGGAATATTTTGACATATTTTCAAGTTAAATTCAATGTGGGCTAATTACAAATTACCTCCTTTAGTTGGATCTCTTTATAAAATTTGCATTGAAATTTCTATAGTTAGACCACATCTTTAGTATCGTAAATTTATATTGAAATTACTATAGTAATGAAAGTAAAATATTTAATCTCATTTTTCCTAACACTATTGGTTTTACCCATAAAAGATATAGCATGTAACAACACATGCATGAATAATATGAAAACGATAGATAAAAAAATAATTTCAACGATAGTGACAAATGTTGACGTCATGGGTGGTGGTGGCAAACGATGATGCAATAGTCGATCTTGCTAATATTGATTCAAACATCAACAAGGAGGAGGAAGAGGAGGTAGGCGATGAGACATTTACGTTGGCACTGAAGGAGGAAGAGAAAGGAGGTGAGGCATTTGCGTCAGCACCGCAATCGCTCTGCCCCCTCTTCCTTCTCTAACGTCACTCTATATCTGCATCAATGCCAGAGGAGGAAGAGGAGGCAAGTGAGGTAGAGCGTGTAGTGCCGATGCAAATGCCTTACTTGCCTTCTCTTTTTCTTCCAGCACCAATGTAGATACCTCACCGTTTTGCCTCTTCTTCCTCGTCCTCGTCAATGTTCAGATCATCATCGACAAGATTGATCATTGTATTGTTCTCGTTGACCACCACCACAACAGCTACTCACTGTCACCATCCGTCACTACTATTGAAATTATATTTTTGTCTATCGTTTTCATGTCATTCATGTATGTGCTATCACATGCTATATTTTTCGTCAGTACAATTGAAAATGTCAGGGTAAATGAGATTAAATGTTTCACTTTCATAATTATAAAGATTTCAATGTAATTTTTTTTAATTGAGAGACTAGAATGCTAAAAAGATTTAACCATAGGGATAATATGTAATTAGCCCGTGGAACACCACTTATTTAGTTCCAACTCGAAGACTGATTAAGACTAAGTTTACACGGTACTCTCTGACTTCTCTATCCATCATTTTGTACAAAATATTTAACAACTATAATACTACTTGTGTGCTAGGAAAATGATGAATAGATTGTTAGCATAAAATTTATAACCATCGTATATGAAATACAAGGAGAACTAGAAATTCCTTCTCATCTCTTTTTATCTTTTTACAGGACCACTTAGATTAATAGATTAGGAAGATTGAGAGAAAAACCTTAATCTCTCAACTGTGTTTAGATGCATCTATCTAACCCCTAAAGGTCCTGTCTATTTATAAACGAAAGCAGATAGTCTATAATAAGTTATTATGAGAGTTTCTCGCATCCCCTAAAAAATCATATTATAATATAAATTTCTTTTCTATTAACCAATAATCATAATCAGAATCCGATCATATCTATAATATATCTTACTTAATTAAATAAAACCATATAATCTAATATAAAAGCACGAATTGATGATTTTTTTTATACATATCTTATTTCTATACTCTACCCCTAGCAAGGATGTTAATGGTTACTATCTCGTTTTGTCCTTCGGTTACATACCACACATTGGCTCTAAGCAATCCTTTCGGCTCTTCGAAAATAACTTAAGAAAATATATTTGTTGGAAAAGGGTCGAGTACAATCAAGCTGTTGATCAACACGGTCGAATTTTTTCTTTTCTTCTTGGAAAAGGGGAAAGATGCACTACATAAAAGGTAGTTTACAGCATACAACTGACGCATTCCATGAATTCATAAGCGGCCGTGATACAAAAAGGAACAAGGATTGAAACTACACCTAAAAGAAAGTTGGATCATACATAGCCCAAACAACAACAACAACAAAATAAATAGACAAAACAAAAACCCATCTCAGATAGTCAAGTTCACCAATATGTAAGGTGCCAAACAAATCACCGAGTCGATTCCTGCCATGCCAATAGTTTCGAAGACATGCTGAAACATATAAACGCACCACGCCAAAGGCATCGGCATCGCTCCTCGCCACAATCAAACAATCATGGATCTCCAATGCTCCTGTTGGAGTATGAGCGCACTCAAAATTGTTGTTAGAATCATGTTTATTATATTCTGAGAACATATTTGCTATATGCTGGTAAAAGATGAAAGGATTTTTGCATGTGTAACTAAAAAAAAGGAAGTACAAGGATTTCTTCCACATATGAGGACATGCTGCGACGAGCAACGACTCATGCTTTGCTACAGGATTGTGATATATCTTTTGCACTTAATCCAAATTGTTGTTTTAAAATTTAATTGTAAGATTGCTTATTATTTTATCTAATTATGGTGTCAAATATGCCCATTTACCCTTCTAGGTTCCATTTCTTCAAGTACGACTCTCATTATGCTTCTCATGTTTATTACTCACAGAAAAACCCAAGCATAAGTTTCCATGTAATGGATATTAATGCAATATTTATACTTGAATATACATCACGCAAATAGAAAGGTTATTTGTGCTGTCACATTGACAGTTGTTTTTCACAATTATATAATGCATTCATGCATTTATTGACTGGTACTAATCATAAATGTGTTCTTAAAATTAACAGCTTCTGATACCTTTTATTATTTAATTACAGAACAATTTTAATGAAGCCTTATGAAAATGCATAAATCTATGCACTGCACCAGATAATTGCTAGTTCATACTAAGAAATCTTGTTAGGGGTGATATATCCCAACAACATCACCCAAAAATAAAAGAGAAACCCAGTAAAGATCATTTCGATAAGCCATTACGTGAATCCCATCAGATATAGAGGTAGGAGTGACAAGATCATGTACCACGTGATCCACTTCAATCTCCCCTAGCTACTTACCAGATTGTCTCAGATTGCTTAAATCAACGATTTAAAAACTTACCTAGTTGGTAAAATCCTCAGCTGTTGATAGCAATATCCTTGGATCAAATATTTCTTCATCACCTGTCCTTCGGATAAACAAAAAATTTACAAACAAGTTGAACCAATTTGTTCTAACCAGTATTTACCGGTCCCACTAGAAAATGGGAGATGGAACTCAGTAATTTTGCCTTCCGTCTGAGACAGGAGTTACTGTTCGGTAACCTTACCAAACCAAAGCTCATCATCCGGTGTTATTTTATAGGTTTTCGGTGATAGTTGTTCTTTTTTTCTCTTTTTCCCTCCCATGGTCCTCGATTTCTTTCTTTCTCTAGTCGCTCTCCCCTCAATATATTCTCCTCCCACCACCTCACTACAGCTACCTTGCCATCTCACACCAGACCCAGCTACATCACCCATTCCCCTCCACCATGCCATGTCTCCTCCTCAGCCTTCTCTTCCTCCTCCGCTCTTCTTCCCTCCTCATCCTTCTCCACCTACTTCTATCTACCTTCTCTTCCTGCTTCTCCTCCTCTCATCCTCCTCCTCCCCTGATATCTCCCTCTTTTTGTTTGATCCACACTGATAGAATGCATTAGCTTATCATGTGCTGATATACTGGTACTTAACGAACCCATCTCTGTCCAGCCAGCAATTGATACAGGTGTTGGACCAAAACTTATAAACTTAGCTTAAATTACCTTGCTCCAAACTCAATTTTAAAACAACACACAAATATCTTCCAACAAATTGGTTTGAATGGACCTATGCTACCATAAACTGAGAAAAAAGAGGAAATCAAGAGATAAACTTACGTATTCTAACTGGAAGCCTAGCCACTTCACACACTTCCCTCTAAAATATCTCTAACTGATTGCAATTAGTCAACTAAATATCCATTCATTATATTCAATCACAAAATTTTCTAACCAACCATAATTTCCTCTAAACAAATCCAACTAAACACCGACTATTACTCAAATTTTTCTTAGGTATTTTGGCCAATTTTAAATTTATTCTCAGTCATTACTAGCCAATCCCAAGTATATCAGCCCTTGCCAATGTAATCTTGGGAACCATATAAGGTATTTGTACATTCCATAGATCCATAGGGCACCTTTCATGACCTCCACATATAATGTGACCATAGAATCTGGGTAATGGATGCCCTGGTATCATTCATGATGGTGCAAGGATTTAGGGCAGATTTAGACAGATTGTAGGAGGTGTTGTCTAGACTCCGGGTACATTTGTGCACAGAACTTATAATAGAGTGCCGGAATTTAAGTACACAATTATTCTGATAGAGTGGAGGATGAATGTGGCCATTTTGGTTAACTATGAACACGAGTGTTAGAATCTGTAAAGAGCTTTATTGTGTATTAAGTGTAGAAACACCAAAACAATATTATTATGGAACTCTATAACTAATTCAGAAACAACTTGTATGTTCAATAAAAGGAGCCAAATAAAAGTTTCTGAAGCATGGTAAGAATTAATTCAGATAATTTGTATATTCAATAGAAAGAGCAAGATAAAATTTTCTGATGCATGGCAAGGAATCAGGTTTCATGAGGATACAAGATGATGTTCTCAGTTCTTAGTTGTCATTTCCAGGAGTAACATCTTCTGTTTTAATCTTGATTATTCAAATAAAAACTATATTAAAGTACAAGGAAAAGATTAAGTTGAAAAACTATCACAAAATTGAATGAGATCATACCCTATAATTCTGACAATGTAGCATCCAACTTCTCTGCAATTAATGTTATCCATGCCTACAGCACAGGCGAAGCTCATTTCAAGATCCTTTTTTTTCTTTCCTTGTGTTCATTTTCTTTCACATTAACTAATGGCGTATATAGAAAAGATATAAAAATACATCACATAATCATAAAATATTTAAGACAGTAAAGAAGAGATGAGATTCTGCTCATTCTTGCAGTTCTAACAAACGCAAAACATAAAACCTAAAATTCAGCTTAAGTCTTTCTAAACTTGATTTTTTTTTTTGCTAATATTGAACAGGACGATTCAAATGACAAAGATATTACATATCAAAAGTCAGTAACTCATTTATCATATGCACTAAGAAGAATTATTCAAATTACAAATGACGCTGAATCTTAAGAACCTCAAACCCCGAAGCTACTGTATTTTTTTTCACAAATTAATGCATTTATGATGACAAATATATCTTCCATGATAATTAGAGTATAAAATGCTCAAACAACAAAGATATGGTTTTTAACATGCGTTTTACTAGGACTAGCAGCTTAAATGAGAATGATCAAGAGCATTTATCATGATAATTGAACTTTGTTAAAGATCTCTTTGATAGAAGAAGGCATATCTAAATGATGATCACACTATGTTATCTTAGATGATTATGGTGTTCAAGGTATAAGATGCATCTTAGACAAAGTCTGTCACTTAAAATGTCTATTAAATTGTTCTTCACATAAAATTTCACTAAAATAGCTATATTAGTTGCCTTGACAGTTATCTATTAGTGAAAAATATTGATGTTGCTCTAAACTGATGCCCAATTGCTAACTTATGATTCAGCCAAGGGCATTTTTATATTGCTACTCATTAAAATTCAGATGAGATACAGATAAGTAAAAATCTCTCATCTGAAGAGGCAATACAAATTGAGACATTTCTGATACAAAATTGAGCCATGTACTTTTTTAGTTAGCATATTAACTCCGATGTTGCAGAAACCTTTATGTTTAGCTCGCAAAAGACCTTCACTGATGAACCAAATTAGATGATTATAAACTGAATTAGGTCTATATAATACTAAATAAGATGTAAACCAAAGACAAATACCTGCTCAGATTCATACCGCTACACCTAGGACAGGTATGGGTCTAGTATCGACTCTTGAGATACTTGTAGTGCTCCTACCACTAAGATGAATCATGTGAATCGACCGCCGGTGGATCAGGAATATGATGGTACTTGTATGTTGATATAGTGCATCTGTAGTACCCATGCATAGAACTACTCCCACAGCATTTCATACTGGTAAACTATATGCTACTGATACAATAACATGGTCACATTTGTCACCTTATCATCAGTGATGGCTCTTATTGTAGGAGGCTCACATGGCAAGTATGATTGCAGCTGGTATGACTCTGGAGCATAGAGTGCGGTGGAAATACGACTGTCATCATTATATTGATGTTCTGTATTGACTCAGAGAAGAATGACCAACTTACACCTTGCATCTGTTGGTCATCATATCCACCATTACAGTAGGAATGTTGTGAATAGTTGAACCAGTATAGTGTAAATATTAGGCAGATGCAATTGAGCATTGGTTCAGAATTATCATTGTAGAACTAGAAGTCATATGGGTCTATCTCTGGCTCCTATGTTTCCTTGTCAATTTCAGCACACTACATCCTTGGACGCATGTTATATTGCATAAAGCCATAAACACCAATTTCTCCAAATGTTTATACGATAATTGATTGTGAACCTTTGTATGAATTAAGGTGAATGTTGATCAATTACGTTTGCATTTGCTAGATGACATAGTTTGTGATAAGAGTTGCATTGCAATTGCTTTGAGATTCAATGTCGATCCTCTAAATTGTAACCACCACTCAATTGAATTAAGAGGCCAGTATATTTGAAAAAAAAAATCAAACAATTTAGATAAGTATAATACAAGTGGTGAATAATATTACCAGGATCCAAATATCATCAGTTGATATCTCAATATTATTGGAAAAGGAGTTGATAGAACTTAAATGAGTGCTGCAACAACTGAGACGGTTGGCCATCTGGACTGGTTGGACTATTCCCGGCTAACTCAGACTCAAGTCTAGATCTAGGCAAATAAGTGGAACAATGGACTTTGCTCTATATATACTCAATTAATCTTCTAAACGTTAACTATTCTTTGAAGTACTAGGATTACACTACCAACAGAGATATATCTTTAGAGGACCATGGGATAATGATGACAGAGATCTGGACAGTGTGCAAGGCACAGCTAAAGTTCTAGAACTTACACCTCAGGAACCCACTGTTACTTATCTTAGACTTCTAACAGTAATCCAACTGTGATGGCATCTAACTCACTGATCGATCCAATCAAAGTTAGTAAACAAAAGAGTAACAACTATCATACTATGGAACGGCAGATGCCAATCAACCTTCAATATGGCTAACCAAGGTCTTATAGAAAATAAGATTAGTGTTCCCACGATATGAGCATCAGGATACTCAAGTAGGATGGTGACTTGCAAATAGTCCCTTGTTTGCAAAAGAAAGTATCAGAAAAGGAGAGTTCTAGAACTGAAAGATTAAAATGGAAGGGTGATAATCAACTACTTCAGTCCTGACAGCTAATATTTCCTTCTTGTCATCTTGCAATCTTTTTCTTGATTTATGTGATAAAGGGTTTGTGAAAGAAGCACCACAATTTGTGCCATTTATTATCTGTGATTAGATCTGCAACATTTCCTAAATGGTGTCAACAATGCATGAACAAATTTTTAGCAGAACTGAATTAATGCACAAAGTCTCTGCAACATCTAAATGAACAATATTAACCACACTACTCCTATGAAATAAAAAAAGGAAAATATAGCATTTTATAGTGAAAAAAATAAACCTGATCAAGATTGGTGAAGCCCCTGATAATGTCACCACCAACGATAGCAATTCCTCTATCTCCAAGCGGTTGTAAGATTACTGACTAGAAAGCAAATATTGTTAAAAACTGACTGATCTGGAGAAGTAAAGCTGAATTTAGAAGAAGATGCCAAAAATGTATGTTCTCAAGGGCATCTAGCAAATGACAAAGAATGGTGGCATAATCAAAAGATGAAAGTCTCTGTTGCAAGTGTTCTTGCTAGATGTTTTACACTAGAGTAATCATGATCACAGTTTGTTATAACCTATTTGCATGACCATTTGGAAAGCATAAAATTGCATATTTTAAGAGGACATATTCACGCTGTATCTAATAAAGAAGTATAAAGAGAAGAAGCTATAAAAGAAAAAAAGGTGACCGTTGCATGATCTGACAGAAGTCACAGAATAACCATTCTTCGACATATTTAAATTGAGCACACAGTGCAACATCATTGTGGTTTCTTTTGCAAGAGGATGTTGTTTGCATATAATGAAGAATCTCATGTAATCAAGCTCCAATAGTTTTGGATCCAATCTTAGTGGTCTTACACTTTTACTATTCCACTAGATCTTGTCGTTTCAAGGTGTCTTCTCAATTTTATCGCATTTATAAGGTCTGATGAACTAATTAGATATCTTTAAACAACTAAAACTAGACCACAGCCACAGTGACCTCTTTCTATAATGCAGGGATGACATACTGGAATGATTCTAACATGATGCAATCTAACTATGAATGTTATGCCACAAGCAAATCAACAAATAATATCCCCCTATGTAACTCCCGGCTAATATAGGCACATGTCATGTTATCATAGAGCCCACGTGAATCCTTGTTATATATGAACTATGCAACAACATCATAACTCGGATCATGGAATCTATGCAGGTACCACATACGAAAAAAACGAGGACTTTTATAATACACATTTTCAAGAGAGTTCCTCATGGGAGAGTAATCATGATGATGTGTTCCCTAGTGGTAACCTTAGTCTCTCGTAGTGCTTGGTTGTTTGTGCATTGAGATCTGCATGTCCTACCACTTCTCTGACTAGCTGGGATACGTGTGTGTCCTCCATCGATGCCATCATTCTTGTTGTCATCATTGCACCAATCTTGAGAATGTGGTAACATAGTTATGATGATCACAAATTCTTATTTCTCTCATGGTTCCTCAACAACAGAATTAAACTGGTCAGCCAGTGCCTGTGATCTGCCAGGGCTACCACCTTCACCGTGCCCAATCATTGCTTCCTCTGCTTAGTCTTCTTATATCCCAAAGTCACTGCTCTAACAGCTAAGTTATGGAGGCTGACAGTGGCTGGACCAGTACAGAACCAGTGTGGATTAACATACTGACTTGCTGCATTCAGTACTGCCTGGAGCAGAGAGAAACAGGAAATGAAGAGGGGAGGGGGAGAAGGAGACTGGAGGATTGATGAAGAAGAATATAGAGGAAGAGGCAGAGGAGGAAGACTGTTGGACGAGGAATGGACAAGGAGGAGAAGGCAGAAGAGAGAATATGAGCAGGCAAATGGGGAGGCACACCAGTAGGAGGAAGCAAAAGCAGCAATGCAGCAGAGAAGAGTAAGATGGGGAGGCAAAAGAGGGAAAAGAGAGAGAATGCGTGAAAAGAAGAAAGAAAAAGAGAGAGAACATGAGAGAAATAGAGAAAAAAAAAAAGAGAAAGAGAAAGCCAATTGCCACAGCTATCAAAACCAAGGAAAATGGTATTGATATCGGGTACCACCCGACATTACCAATATGTTTCCTACCTAGGAAGCCTGGTACAGTGAGCTCATCAGTTGTACAACCAATGCAGGACCAAACAAGATGAAAACATATGGTATTTTAAATTTGCATCCCAGTTGGCCCATAGCAATCAAACAAGATGAAAACTTATAGTGTTTTCAATGTTTACACTAATTCATGTTTTTGTGGGGTTATCTGAAAAAATAAATTTAAACAAATTACCTAAGGTACTATCATCACAAGTACTACGGATGGTGACTCTGATTAGTAAGAATATGTATAATTGACCCTCACCCAGATGCAGGAGCCTCATGAACTTTGGGTTAATTCTTCCAATTTGATTCTGATTTAATAGTTGTAGCCAAGGTTCTACAATTCGAGTACCACATCTGTGCTGGTTCATGGCCCCTAACTGGTATGGGTCTGGTCCGTGCTGGAGTGATGACAGACAGCACATCAGCAGGAGGTGACCAAGAAGAAGAGGCAGCAACCAGTGACAGACAACACGAGGAGAAGAGAGAGAGGCACAAGGTGGGTTGGGTTATTAGGATTTTAAGAAAATAAAATTGTTAAAAAAATTTAAAACAAGGCAGTAAGCCTGGTTCATAGGTGCTATCAGGTGGTAAGCCCTGTTCCGAGTGCAAACCCAATAACCCCTATACTGGATGTGGACGGCCTGAAATTGGGTAGTCTATGTGACAGACCATGTATTAGTTCATTATCACTTTTCATGCCAATCACATAGATAAAATGATTCTATGTTATGTCTTACTTTCCCAAATAGCTTTTTTTATTTTTCCCTTCTAACACAAAGATGTAACTTCCAAGGTGAGTTGATTAAATTTTATGCTCCTAATTTTATGTAACATTACTGATTTTCATCTTCTGTCAGTCAAACCACCCTTACAACTATCTTCATAAAGGGTACTAGGAGTGGCATAGTTTTTTAATTAAGGAGTCAAACAAGACATATATAACAAGCACAAGTATGAAAGTAGATTCAAGAATCATAAAGATGCATTCAGTATCTAGCAAATATGTAAAATTATCTCTTTATACACAATTTATAACAAGTACCTGTGTATTACTTGGCAAAAAGGGAAGCTCAGACCTTCCTGGATAAAGAGAAAGGTTCGCCAAATAGCTTTCTGTAGGATTCAAAAAACATAGTCAAATTTTCCAACAAGGATAAAAGAGTGAAGTTGTTTTAATTTGTGCATTCCTCAAGAAGAAATAATTAGAACTCGAGATTATACAGAAAGAAAAACTAGCTGCTTAAAAAGAATGGTTGTGATATGTACGTTTTCCAGATCCAATTGCACTTCTACAGAGTGATCCTTGAAGCAATTTATGTACATCAACTACCATTGCAACTCCAGTCTCATTTTGGGATTCAGCTGCAATTCCAATTTGAAGAAAGCAATTTCCTCCATAAATAACCACCAAGGATCTACAACAGGTTGTGGATGAAAGAGATTCCCATACCCTGCATTATTAGAAATTTATCTGTCTTACCATAAAAGGTTTATAATAAGTTTTTCAATTAGAATTTCTTAAACTTTTTATAAGATTTTGGAACTAAGTGAGACATCCAAAAACTGTATTTCAAGATGGTTTGGATGCTGAACATTACCCATATACAAAAAATAATTATAAAAATATTAGCATTATAAATTTGCAATAAATAAAATTTCAAGACATCCTAATGCACACTGGAGTCATATGGTAGCCCAAAAGTTTTGCTGTAATATGATTTCAGGTTCCAGTATTTCTAAGTTATAAGGTGCAGAAGGCAAATGAGACTATTAGACTGGGAAATTAAAAAAAATAGGTCACCGAAGTGGCTTACGAAAAAAATATAAACAGAAAGATAAAAAAAGAATACAACCATAAGGCATGTCTGCCTTGTGAGAGGATTCATCATTAATTTAAAAATTATGGTATTTCCAGCTTTGTATGGAATCAAACCAAAAGTTGTTTCTCTGACAAACACTCACCTGCAAGTTAGGATATTGCAGCTTTGTACGGAATCAAACCAGGAACTTGGACACTCAGACTGCCATAACCAGCTTCAGGCTTGTCGCATGCTAAGCTGGAGGAGACCTTACCCCTAAAATACTTGTAAAGTTTGAAGCATTCAATGTTCTCATGGACTTGGGCACCTGGGTGGTCCACCTAAGCCACTGAACTAGCCTCATTTTCTAGGTACCTGTCAGTTGATGCTTTTTCAGTTTCAGGCAAAATAATAGTCCAAGGACCTAGATGAGGCCTGAGCAGCCATCTATAATCCTAATGCCAGCTTCTTCTCTTAAGAAGTCACTTGTACATATAATCATTAGTAAAGTAATAGGATTTATCTAATGAAATAAAAAAAAGTGGCGATGCTTATTATTTTGGGCACTGCAGCATGTGCATGTCACTGTTTTTCTAATAGAGTTACAAATAAATTTAGCTGTTCAATATGTTTGAACTTTGAACCATAACAATAATGAATAAGAGGGCTTGTTAAATTATCTTTTTTTTTTGTTTCCTTCTATGATGATGAATGACATTAGAACTTAGTTGTCATAACATGTTTTGACTTCTAGTTTTATTTTGTCAGTGTATTGTGCATCTTTCAACAGGAATGGCCAACGTAACTTCATAGAGAAGTTACTTCAAGAATTGCATATGATGCCTCATGTGTTTTATTAGAAATGCAAATATAAACCAAAAAGAAAATCCTTGTAGTATGTTACTGAAAACTGATTAACACAGTTTCCATACAACTGGAAGAGGACCAAAAAAACAGGGTGAAAAGTTTTACTTGCTTATGATATTTTTAAAGAAGAATATAAAACCTTTCAAGATTAACCGTGCTAACATATTTTGACTCTAGGAGTATGGTTTGCATTAATAGGAATATCAATTTGTTTATAACAATCTCATGTAATATAAAAAAAGCAAAATGATTGATTTCCGCTATGGTATAAATGTCATACCATCGCAACTCATGAATGGCAAGATCCGCAATATCCGAGTTTATTCGCATACACTCTACACCACAAGGAATTACCTGATAAATATTCAAGTAATAAAAAAATTTTAGTAAAGAAGAAATAGTGAATCATTAAAGCAACCATAAGTATAAAGAAGATTGCCAAATATGGAAATAGCACACTGACCTGCTACAGTAATACTCACCGGAGAAACATATTTTGGACGAATCGACAACCACACCAGACCAGTGAGAAGATTGGTTACAGACAGTGAAAGCGTCAAAATATCTGCTCTAGATTGTGAACTGTTCAGTGAACAACTTCACATGAGTTTATCTATGAAGCTTAATGATGTAATAAATGAAGGAAGAAAAAAAATCAAATAGATCCATATAAACAAATGCAAATTTCAAGCTTTCTCAAGAAAATGCCTGAACTATATGATATATTTGTGCTCAATTGTGGATAACAAATCAACCATAAGGATCAAGAAAGTTGAAAATTTAGGTAGTTGCTCAATTAGAACTTTCTGAATAAAGAAATTTAAAGTGGAAGAGGAACAAAAGAAAAAACAAACTATAATCCATGATCTAGAGCAGAATGATGATACACCTCCATCGTTGGCCTCATATTAATATTTGCACATCCACTGCTCGTCAATGGCATCATGCCAATGAAAGAGGAGAAATCTTTAACAGCTTCATTCAGAAATCTGAACTTTGTTATATTAATGGAACAATGTTTAAGAATCCCTTCAGATGGTCCAACAGGATTATAATTTATGCCCACATTATGCTTCAAAGGAAGATAAAAATTTAAGCTAAACCAAATCCTGATGGGATTCTCATTTGGCATCCAACCAGATTGTATTCTCCAATCAAAATGTTCAGCCTTCAGGTTTGTATTGGGATCTGTGCCACTGCAAAGATAGATATTTCTTGGTTAGACGGTAAAATATTGGAGATTGTCCAAATCTTCCCTTCTTTTGTTGTGAGAAAGGAGGGTAGTATCAATGCATTATTCTTCTTTCCCCCTTCATAAGTTCACTCTTTTTGTTACCTCTCTCCCTCTTAGTGTTGCCAAAAGGAACTCAGGTGCTCACCTAACCACTCAAGCAAAGCAAAGCAAAGCCTGAGCGCCTCAACCCTTTTGGACAAGATACCTTTGCCTAAGTGCCGCCTAGGCGAGTGCTTCAACATTGGCGCTACATCCCATGTGCTTACGTGGGCTAACCAAGCACATGCTTAAGCTAAATCACTTAGGACCAAACCAGTTAAAGCAAACATTCATGTCAGACCACTGCAGATGCACCCAACCGCACCAGACCATGCCCGACTAGCCAAACTTGGTTCCGTTAGTGGGAATTTCATTCGCACAAGCATTAAATGATGCAGCTTGTCTAAATGTCAATCATATAGACTTCATTTCACATTGACATTGACTTTATTACCTTGTGTAAATAGTAATGTCAACATTTAATATGGTTAGACTCAAAGGTTACAGTGGAGATCCTGAATAAAAAATGTCAAGCCCCTTGGAAATGTTGGATACAAGGGAACTAATTCAAGCTCTTAGCTCAACTTTTGACCAACTGTTGATTTCTTTTCTCATAAAGAAGTAAATGAGGAAGCTGATTTCTTATCTCATTTATGCACTGTCATATGCAGGAGAGCACTACAGCTATCATAATTCCCTCCTGAGTTATCTCGGTTATTACAAGCTAGTAATGAAAGTAGGAGGTATTTAAGACTAGATTGAATTTTATATCGTTATTAATTGTCCTGAACCAGATTGTGGGTATTCATGTATCATGTGATTATATACCATGGGTTTTGTTTAAACAAACACCAGTATCTACAGGTACAGGAGATTATTTATTGTATATTATAATATAATTTTAAAATTAATGAAATCTTATATTTTTGCAAAAGAACTTTTGAAAATGTTAATTGCTTCTCATACAACTGTGAAATATTTGTTAAAAAAAGACTAATTCCAATGTGTTCAATTTTTATTTCCAAGTCGCTTAGTGCAAATTTAGGTGGATACCAAGTTTAAACCTCCATAAAGCAACAGAAAATTTGACACAACCTGAAATTCTTTTATAACCATTTTGCTTCCATCAGTCCAGGGTTTTCATCATATATTATGAGAAGAGCTCAAATAAAGGTCAGAAAGCTCTTCCCTCACATGGACAGTCTAATCGGCTGAAATTTTTTTTGACATGAGAATTTAACATAATTCTCATAACCAAAATTCCATACATTACAGACCTTAAGAGAATGACTAGGACAGACAAAAGGTATACACAAAATGAGATAAAAACATTCATTGAAAAAGTAAAATGAACGATACCTTGAAGCGTCGGTAACAAGGGCGATGCCAGAGAAGGCACGATTAAGGAGAACGACAAGCAACGAGACGCCACCGACATAGATGGGCAAGCTCCGGACAAGCCCGTTATTGTTGGAGACCCAATCGCCCACCAAATCCCTCCTTGGTCGGGGCCCTTTGTAAGCCTCCTTCCCACCAGACCGATCACCAAAACCACCATCAGGTAGAGGGAAAAAGAGGTGAGTCCCAACGGAAAAAGAGATGTGAGTTAGCTTCACCTGGGCAGAAGAAGGGGAGGAGGACATCATGAGAGGAACCAGGGATGGAGACTGAAATGGGCACCGGCGACTGCGAGGAGGGAGAATCGGAAATGCAGAGAGAGACCTTCTTGAGAAGAGGCAGCCAATCACCTCCATTTTTAACGACGGAGACGAAGTGAACATCGGAGGAGGCAACGGTCGGAGACCCAACAAGATAGCGTGCAAAAAAAAGATAAATAATGAAGGCAACTAAAAGCTACCCGAGGGAGAAAAGGACACTGGTATAAAGATAATTTTAGTGAAATATTTAATTTTATTTATCTTAACATCATTATTTTTTTATAAAATTATAAAAATAATAAGTAAAAAATATTTTTAATATCTCAGTTATATTTTCGAATACTAACAAAACTAGAGTTGTAGGTTTGATGAGAAGAAGTGATGATACAAATGTCGACGCTCTATTTCTGCGTTGACGTTGCGATTACATTGGCACCAACAAAGATGTAAAGTGATATCACTTTATATTTATATTTACATTTACGTTGATGTAAATGTTAAGCAATGTTCTACATCTATGTTAGGATTACTTGACATCTACATCGATGCTAAGTAGATGCAGAACATTGACATCTATGTCGTCGTCTCATTTTTTCATTGTTGCTCTCTCTCCTCATCTATTACAAGCACCTATGACCTCTTATTATCTATCACCACTGAAAACATAATTTGGACATTGAAATTATCTTTTTACCTATCGTTTTTTTACTTTCATCGGTAAAATCGATGATGTTAGGATAAATTAAATTAGATATTTAATTTTCATAACTATAAGGATTTTAATATAAAATTTTAAAATATAACGACGAAGATACTAAATAAATCTGGCTAATTTATAATTAGCTCGATAATTTTTACTTATATTTTCTAATGAATCAAGTTGTACTTTGAATTGAATATTTTGGGTCAACTTCATTCAACTTATATTCTCTAAATTTGTTGGCGTATTCTATAGTAGCTCAGTTGATTTCAACTTATGTTCCTGACTCAATTTGTGCTTGGAATCAAATATTTTGGATCAACTGACTTAAAATATGCATATAACACCAAAATTATGTTCCCTAATGACTCAATTTGTGCTTGGAATAGAAGATTTTATATTAACTGACTTAAAATATGCATATAACACCAAATATTTATCTCATTGGTCTAATTTTACTTATTTTAATTTTTCTAAATTTGTTGTCATATTCTACATTTTTCCAAATATCATTGTTGCCCACATTGCATGATTTGCATTTTGGCAGGATTGATTAGTTATACCATCTTATAGTGTGGCGGGCCGATATTGGCGGCCCATTTGGGGTTTATTAGTTTATGTGGATTCGTTATGATTCATCCATGGCTTCATTAACTAAACAAGTGATGAGTTGCTGGGAAATCTTAATGGTGCTTATTGAGTCATTGACCATAAAAATGGGGAGGTGCCCCAATTCAATAATTTTGATATAAGGGTTTTGATATCCATTCATTAAAGAAAAATTATTAGTAAAATCCAATAAATTCAATGAACAAAGAAAATATTATTTGTTGACCGAACTTTGCATGTGTTTCTTCTCTGTGTTTTTAATTCTTATGCACTCGCTACTTGTGGAAAAATTTTAAAAAGCCATTTGTATTAATTTAATCGAAATTTATATTTCCGCAGGAATTAAAAAAAAAAAAAGGCTAACGTGGAGCAGCCAGGTAGACTCGGGTTAACGAATTGTCAACGTGCATGCGTTTTCGGGCCCAGATCCGATATCAATCTCATCGGGCCCGAGCCGCTCCAGACGGAGCTTTATATACCGATGGAGCGTTCGAGAGACTAGGGCTTTGTTATGCTGCTCCCGCGTATTTGTCTGAGAGAGCAATAGCCGCCCCGATTTCTGAGAAAGAACTGAGCGCCACCATCGTAACACTCCTCATGTCTCCGGTCATGGAGCTTCATGACGTAAAGAGGCAGAAGAAGCCCAACAAGAAGAGGAAGAACAGGCCAATCCCTCAGGTAGACGCGGACGCCACCGGTGCTGAAGGTGGCGGACTGGCGGTGGACGAAGAAGACCACGACGAAGAGAAGTCGCTCAAGGGTTCAGGTGAGGAGCAGGAGGTGGTAAAGGAAGAGATGGACGGAGATCAGGTCGGAGACGGCACAGAGATGACGGCTCCCGCCGCTAAGAAGAAGAAGAAGGACTATGGAATATTGACTTCGGAGTCCTTCTCTCGGCTCCCCATCTCCGAACTCACCATGAAGGCCATCCAAGAGATGGGGTTTGAAAACATGACGCAGGTCACATCTCGCTTTATAATGGGGATTTTCCAGATTTAGGGGTTTGGGGTTTCTTAGTTTTCTGCGAGCTATTTTTTCCGTTATACATCAATGATTGTACGGATTCTTTTTGGTAGAGAGGGTAGGAATCGGTTGAAGTTGATGCAGTTTGATAACGTTATTGCCGATTGAGAGGGTAGGAATTGATTGAAGCTGATGCAGTTTGATAACATTATTGCAGATTCAGTCTAGGGCTATTCCGCCTTTGCTGGAAGGGAAAGAAGTGATGGGTGCTGCAAGGACGGGTTCAGGAAAAACTCTTGCTTTTTTGATACCTGCAGTCGAGTTGCTGCATAATATCCATTTTATGCCTCGGAATGGTACTGGGATCATCATTATTTGTCCGACGAGGGAGCTTGCCATTCAAGTAGGAATTTTGTTGGTTGCATAATCGCTTGAAATGCTCCTTTTTTTTCCTTATTGATTTTTTGTTAGTTGCCTGTGGTATTTTTTATTATGAAACTTTGTGATATAAACAATTAAAAATAGTTTGGTTACACTAACAAAATCATGACTATTGAGTTAGAGTAACTAAGTCATATATATATATATATATATATATATATATATATATGTGTGTGTGTGTGTGTGTGTGTGTGTGTGTGTGTGACTATTGAGTTACAATAACTAATTCATATTTATATGTATGTATATATATGTATACACCTTCACCATTAATGCTGATTCTTCATTGTAGTCATTAGCTAACTATTACAAGCTTATCATAAGTGAAAAAAAAGACCTTTAGTGCTTCATGTTGAGGATGGTAGTTAGACAAACCAAAGCAGAAAAATCATTGCACTTAGCTTTTTATTGATAAACAATACTAAATGTTTTTGAGCCATCTACTGAAGGCACCTGCTTTTGCGCCTAGGCCTTTTGACTAGCCTTTCAAAAGGATTGCTGCGTAGACTGGGTAAGCATTTGAACAACTTATACTATTAGATGGTTAGTCTGGGTTGAAGCAGTTTGTCTCTCATTATGAACATAATTGAGTTTATGATATTGTTGTATTCCACCTGAAAACTTGGCAACAGAAGAAAAGAATGCTTTTTTAAAGTTTTTCTGTAGCAGATATGTTTGTTCATTGTGGCTGAGTGAATGAATCCCTGAGGAAAAATGATGTTATAAATAAACAGGATCTTGCTAGTCAACCGATTGGAGTGTGTTCAGAGTTTTTGGTTTTGTTTTTTTTGTCGTATACATTCATCGAAGCTAAGATTTGGTTTTATTTTAGGACAACTCTTTGTTTATGTTGCAGACACATGCCGTTGCAAAGGACCTTTTGAAGTACCATTCACAGACTCTAGGTTTGGTTATTGGTGGTGCTGGACGAAAAGGAGAAGCTGAGCATCTTGCTAAGGGAGTAAATTTGTTGGTGGCTACGCCTGGAAGACTCTTGGACCATCTTCAAAACACCAAAGGATTTATTTACAAAAATTTGATGGTAAATAGTGTATATTTGTAAAAACTGCTAATCTTTTGTAGCCTATGAATGTGTTTTATTCTTATTTCTTGTCACTTTCGCAATCTTAATTTTTTGTCATGTTAGACAACTTTTGTTCTTGTTTGGACTTCGGAGGAATATAAGGGGTGCAAATACTAATTTTGGTTGATAAACATACCTTGACCAATGATAATCAAGTTAAGATGGATTAACTTGGCACTAACTATTGTCCACAACTCTACATTCATGATGATTGACTTATCGGAGATGCCTAGGAGAATTGCATGAAATAAAAACAATAGAGATACATATCCACATTGAGTTCAAAGTTCCTTTTTGTTTCTAATATACATACAACAGATAGTATATGAATATTTAGGTAACATTTACTCAGATTAGTGAGCTTAATTTTATAATGAAGGTCCAGTAACAAGGTAGAATACTCCCAAGTTCTAGGAAAAAGAATCTTATGTTGTCATGAATCATATATTGTGCTTGTAACTTTTGTAAATTTAATGAATAAACTCACCTTTGGCAAGGATCAAAACAGTAATTTTATTTGTCATGACTTGGTAAAGTAAGAGTCAAGATAATTATTCTCATTTGTTCTCAGGTTCTCAAAATTTTCCATCTTCTTTAATTCTTACATATGTAGACTTTTCCTCTGATCACAAGCGAAAGCCTGTGATATCTGTTTAGAGAAAAGAAAATTAATGCCTTTCTTGAGAGTCATAAGGTTCCAATATCATCTGTGAATGATCAACTTGTTAACCAAACCAAACAAAAGTAGCCATGAGGCAGTCTTTTGTTCTTGTGTGCAGTAGTAAGATTTGATATATCATCTAGGTAAAAGGGTCAATATCTTCCATTTTTTTGGCTTCTGTAGTCTTGAATATAAATTGATCCACCATTCTTTTGCCTCTTTGCTGGATTTGAAGTATGGTTGAGATTCCTAGTAAGAATGACTTTATTTTTCTCATTTTTAAAATTTATTTGGGTCGAAACCTACCTGAAATTTCTAACTTGATCTAGCAAAAGAAAGAATATGTAGGCAGCTCTATAGGCATGCATGACCTAATAGGTATTGTCGTGCCTGATAGGCATGCACAACACAGTAAATCGGCTGAACTCACTCTCCTTTTTTTCCCCCTTGTTGGTTGGGAAAGAATCCTAATAAATCAAGTCACTATTCCATCTGCCCTTCATATCTTCAAAAGCAGAATTGAGAACATAATAGGATCAGTTATTCTCCTATGCCATGGTCACTCTTGCACCAAGGCCCAATCCACTATGCAATTAATCTCTCGAAGCCATAAATATTCTGGATGAAAGGAGAAGATATTCTTGATGAAGCCATGCCACCAAATGAAGTGGCAATAATTATAGTAATTAGAACTGACGAAGGACCTTGTGCTATTCAGGGTTAATTGGTGGGACAGGATACATGTGGCTAAACCTCAATAGTTGGAATGAAGGTTATGATATTTGGTAGGGAAGAATACCTATGGGCTGAGCCTAAATAGTTGATATGAAGGGTTATTGCTGGTAGAAGTAACTAGTTAATGTTATACTTAATATTGCTTTATCATGTAGTAGCAGAATGACATTGTACGATTTTTGTTACAAGAAGTTTCTCTCATTAACTGTTTTAGATTGTCATTAACTGTTTGTTATTTGTTCTTTTGTGCCAATTGTCATATTGTTCCTTTCCAAATGTAGTTTCTTATAATTGATGAAGCTGATCGAATTTTGGAGGCTAACTTTGAGGAAGATATGAAGCAAATATTTAAGCGCCTGCCAAAGGTGTGTATTTCATTCTTTTCCTGATAATTTACCTTTTCGTTTTTTGATTTTCCATATAGTTAAACTGTGGTTTTGTGAGTGAACATTTTATTATTTGGTAATCCTACTGATGCTGATACTTTCTTCCAAAAAGTCAATGTTAATTCATTTATTTCCTTTTCATTATGTATGTGTCACATTAATTTTTTTTAATATTGAAGCTTGTTGTTGACAACAAATCAAACTCTGGTTGTTCTTGTCAATATATGCAAGTATTTAACGGTTCGACCATGAATTGATATTGGACCATATAGGTTGGTACTGGTTGATATGTATTATTTTATTATTCTTTTGGTGATCCCAGGTAATACAAGTTGGTTATGTATGTGTCCAATAGGTTCCTGAAGCCAATATTGTACTGAGATTGATATCTTTGATTATTATTATTTGTATTAACATATGCCCATTGTAATGAGGTCTTCTCTACATCAAGGAAATGATCCATAAAGTTACCAACTGGCTCAATTTATATGCATCAATGTCTAATTGTTGTGGCTGGCTCCAACTGGGCTTCCCAAGTGAGGGGTGACACCAACTAGGGCTGGGGTTCCCTGATACTTCGCATCCAAATCTTACTAACATAGGCCACTGGAGGGGCAGGGCCGGGTTGTGTTGGCCCCTAGAGTGGCCAGAAACTGTGTGCCAGCTCTAGCGAGGATGTGGGCTGCCTAGGTTGCTCACAGCCTACATCATAACAGTATGGAAGAAGGATAATGTTTCTTCTAGATTCTCTCTATAAGTTCCTTGTGATGAAATGACTACTGCCATACCAAAATTACAATGTTCATAAACTTTTTTCTGCCAGCTCAAGTGAGGAGGTAAGATGCTCTGGTTTGCTCATGGCATGGGTTGCTCACAGCTTACATCATACAGACATGACAGATGAATAGTCGATTCTTGTAAATTCTCTACAAAATTTCATTGTGTTGAAAATGCTATTACCTTGTTATTTGTTTCAAGGACTAAATAACGAACTTGTACATGGCCTTAAATGTTGACCAAGAATTCTATATTGACTGAGAATTCTGCCATGAAATTGTATATTGATTTGTAGCCAGTAAAATTTGGTTTCTTTATTTGATCTATGTATGGAATTTGCAACTTGTATTATGACCTTGTGATATCAATGTACAGGCAAGGCAAACTGCTCTTTTTACTGCTACCCAGACTAAGCAGGTTTGTGGCTTATACTGAGGATTACCGTAATAATTTTTCGTAATATGTTTAATTTAATAAAAATTATACATTATTCAGGTTGAGGATTTTGCGTGTTTGTCATTTAAGGAAAAGCCAATATATGTTGGAGTTGATGATGGGAGGTCAAAAGTAAGTTTCATGACTCCACTGTCATATATGTTGGTGCTAGTGACAGTTATGACAATGTTGGCTGTTTTCAGGTCACAGTAGAAGGTTTGCAGCAGGGGTACTGTGTTGTTCCAAGTAACAAAAGGTTTATGGTCTTGTATGCTTTTTTGAAAAGGAATCTTTCAAAAAAGATAATGGTCTTCTTTTCTTCCTGCAACTCTGTCAAGTACCACTCAGAGCTTCTCAGATACATTCAAATTGATTGCCTTGATATCCATGGAAAGCAAAAGCAGCAGAAACGTACGACAACCTTTTTTGACTTCTGCAAGGCAGAAAAAGGGATCCTACTCTGCACTGATGTTGCTGCTCGTGGACTTGATATTCCTGCTGTGGTGAGTTTTAAACTTCCCTATTCATGGCTGTGTGTTATCTAATCCTAATAGTAATCTGTTCTTTGCCTGTAGGACTGGATTGTGCAATATGATCCTCCTGATGAACCTAAGGTACGTGGTTAAGTGGATTGCATAATCATGTTTTTGTTGTGCTTTCCAAAGACCATCTTGATGTTCTAAAATTTGTATTGATTTTCAGGAGTACATCCACAGGGTTGGTCGGACAGCTCGTGGAGAAGGTGGCAAAGGCAATGCATTGCTTTTTCTGTTGCCTGAAGAGTTGCAATTCCTTCTTTATTTGAAGGTAGACTACCCTGCATAAGTGTTGCTTTTGTAGTACTGGAGCCATATGATTATTGATTTGTTTGACTGTTGCTGATAGGAAGCCAAGGTACCTGTCAAAGAATACGAGTTTAATGAAAAGAAAGTGCCAAATTTGCAATCTCACCTGGTGACACTCTCATGCGATCATCATATTATAATTTGCATATGATTGTGTATCAGAAACTAATTCTTTCGATGGTCTACTGCAGGAGAAAATAGTGGGAGAAAACTACTATCTAAGCCAGTCAGCTAAAGATGCGTATAGGTCCTATATTTTAGCCTACAATTCACATTCTATGAAGAATGTGTTTAATGTGCACCACCTCAATCTCAAGGTACCAATTAACTTTGATGTTGATTGTCTGTTTCTAATCAGGCATCTTGTAAACAAGCTTCCTAATGTGCTGTACCTAGTGAAGACCATTAATAAATTAAGATGATGGTTCACTACCTTTAGGCTGTCATGGTTGGAGGTTTTACAAAATATAGTAAATCCTTAAGGCTCAAGTTTTGGGGAACTGCTATTGGCTAATCATCTAAATTGTGCATATTCATTATTAAAAAAAAAGGGTATATTCTTTTCTTTAGTTCATGCTAATTTTGATCATGTCATGCACGTACTTGCTAAAACATGAGCCTCATGTCTCTGATGTTGACCTTAGGATTTTTGGGCCTTTTGTCAGGATGTGGCTGCATCATTTTGCTTTAGCTCGCCTCCGAAGGTGAATTTGGACTTGGAAAGCAGTGCGTCCAAGTTCAGGAAGAAAATGCGCAAAACTGAAGGCAGCCGCCACGGTATCAGTGCAAGTAATCCCTATGGAAAACAGAAGGGTGATGACAAAAGACAGTTTGCACGGTACTAAAGCTGGGCCGTGCAGAGAGGAAGAGTCTTACACTGCACATGCGGGAATTATATTTCATATCTGACTTGAACAAGCTTATAGATTCCAGTTTCTGGAGTTTTGTATGATTACGACTATTAACTTGATCAGTTTCTTCTCTTTTAAAAGAGCAGCATAGTCAGGGATGTATTCTTTGGGAATGTTATATCATTTTTATTCAAGAGATGGTTTAACAATTCAAGTACAGGTGAGTTGTATTGAAACAAATCCAATATTTTTGTGGCATAATTACCTACAGCTATATGTAAGCCATTTAAGGCAGTCTGGATTCTCACATTTATGCTATTTGCTCTTTGCGGATGATCTTGAAAGATATATCCAAGCGTGGTTTACAGACATGACTGATAGCGAATGGTCCTTTTCAAAATATGATGTCTCTTTGAATGTGTTGGGCTGATCTGTTTGTCTTTTTTTCCTCGTCGATATGTTAGTATCTTCAATTTGGTTTTTCACCGGTTTCGAAGTATTAATCTCAAGCTTCGTCGCCGCCATTGAGACTGGAGGTGTGTAGACGCCCATAAAATTTGGTCCTAGCAATTAGGCAAAACCCATTTTGTTGTTAATCTAAAATCAAAGCAATAATATTTCTGTTTGTATGATTCTTTAACGAGTTGCCCTTTGACTCGTGACTCTCTCTCTCTCTCTCTCTTTAACGAGTTTTTATGATTAATTATATGTTACCTCTTAGATATTTTTAGTGTTTCGATTCTTATATTTTAAAAAATTATATTGACGTTTAGTCTATTTACTCTTAGTTTTATCGATGAAAACACGAAAATAAATCGTAAAAATGTAATTTTAACGTTCAAGGTGTCGGTAGCGACGAACGATGACGCTATTGGCGTCGATGCCAACATAGTTGCCTAGTTGCCTCCGATGATAATAAGGTCTGCTCTCATTGTAATGTCACCCACCTCCACGAGAAGCGCACCGTCAAACTCATCGTCGCTTGTCCCGCACCGTTATGTATCTGCGTCGATGCTAGTGGCAATTGCATTGGCATCGACGCAGATGGTGGTGGCCGTCGTGGTATCTACAACGAAGATGGTGGCCACCTCGTCGCTAACCTTTTGGGCAGATCCCAACCTCAACCCAAAGCTGGTGTTGTCGGAGCTTTTGCCATTTCCCCCTTTGCCGCGTTAGTTTTAGCACCACTTCTCGTCGAAAGGTTGTGTTGGAACTAATGCGGTAGTGGGGGAGCAGTAGGAGCTCCGACGACCCTAGATTCGGGTCAAGGCTAGGATCCGTTCAACGAGTCAACGGTGAGGCGGTCACCATCTTCACCGTAGACGTCATGGTGGCCACCATCATTTGCGACGACACCAACACAATTGTTGTTCAATGTCGATATAGATGCAGAGCGGCATGGGACAGGCGACGATGAGGTCGATGACATGCTCCTCATGAAGACAGGTGACATCACGGTGAGAGTGGACCTTATCGTCGTTGGAGGTGGCCACGCAACTACATCGACACTATCGATGTCATCCACCACCGAATATTAAAATTATTTTTTTACCCTTTGTTTTTATGTTTTTATCTATAAAATTATTTGTAAACATCGTTTAAGGTAAATGTACCTAGATGTTTCGCTTTCATAACTATAGGGATGCTATTGTAACTTTTTAAAGTGTAGAGATCGAGATTTTAAAGATAGCTAACTACAGGAATAATATGCAATTAGCTATTTTTCAAGTTATATTATCATTTTTATTTTTTATATAAAATTTTAAATAATAATAATAATAATATTATTATTATTGAAGTCTGACACATATTAGATCCCGGCCCAAAAAGATTTTGAGTAATTTGATGCAGCTCTCAAACCTGACGAATGAGACTCCAATATAAAGGTAATTTTTGCTTCATATTATTTCAAAGCCATATACATCCGAAAGGATCATAAATTCTCAAATATAGTGTAACAACAGACGGACACCTATCAAAAAACCATGTTTTCTGATATTTTAAGATCAAACCGCGAATATATAGGCGATTTAACACTCATTCGACTTAAAACTTCAAATCCAATTTATGCCGTCGGTCGAGTCTTTGAATTCGTTTCTATTTCAATCTCCATTACACCTCATAAACTAACTGATCACCGCAACGAGGCCTCCAGAAAAAACAGGGTAAAGCAGCGTCAGGGCCAAAGCAAACACCGTGGGTGTAGCTGTGTTGGCGCCGCTGGGCCGAGGGGCGGCTGCGGGGTTGGGCACGACTCCGCCGCCGCTGCTGTTGCTGCCGCTGCCGCTGCTGCTGCTGCTGGTGGCGGGAAGAGGAGATGCGGCGGGGGAGACGGAAGGGGCAGCGGAGGAGGCCGTCCGCTTGGCGATCCTGACGTCCACCTTCTGGCCGGCGCTACAGTGGCCGGGAACGCCGCAGATGAAGAAGTGGTGGCCCCTGCGCTTCAGCGTGATGGAGTCATTGCCGGAGGTGTAGGCGGCGATGGGCGACGCCGCGTTGCACGCCTTGTAGTCCGCCTTGCTCACCTCCAGCACGTTGTGGAAGTTCTTGTTGTACTTGAACACTGCCACATTATTATGTCGAAAGCTAATTTCTTGCTTGGAAGCTTCACAGAAACATCGAGAGGAATATATACATATATATCTTACAAAGAATAAATGATGAAGACGGGATTCAAACTCGGCTAAACCAACAGCGTCAAACATAAATCACTTGTGACAATTGAACTTTTTCAAGTGATGATTTCGAGCATACACGTAAATAACCTGTGACAGCAAGCTTCTCTTTCGAAGCATCATGAGTAAATCGATGAACAGAAAGCTAATGTAAAGCAGGTTTGAACTCGTTTGCCACACATGGTGAACAGTATATAAGATAAAATATTGGCCGTAATCTAAATGAGCAGCATATTCTTCTCTAATGTAGAAACCTTGAAAGCATTTTCCATTAACGAAGAACCTAAGTTTAAGAAGAGAAAATCCAGTACTCGAAGAAATTTTGATCTTTTAGAGAAGAAGAAGAAGAAGTGGAACGAAGAGGTAATTAAGGGAGGAACTCGCCTATGGTGTCTCCCATATTGAAACTCTTGGAAATGGCCCAGGCGGTGTAGTTGGGACTTCCCAAGATGGTCCAACCCACCACATCCCCGACGCTGTAAACCGCAGCCTCCGACAGCCCCGCGCCGCCAACAATGGAAACGAGCACGACAAAGATGGACATCGCCATGGCCTTCTCCATGGGAGGCAAAGAGGAGGAGCTGTAGGAAGAGGGCAGAGAGAGAGAGAGAGAGAGAGGGGAAACGAAAAGGTTTCTTGTCACCCTCTCCTCCCTTTCTCGCGTGCGTTGGTGCACTTATAAAAGCTCTCACACAACCACATGCCCATAATTCCTTGCCAGAAGACCTTTCCTCCAAGGATACGTAAGAAGCGGAAAGCTGTAATCTTTTGTTTGGATGAGTGAAGCTAACGTAAACTTTCGCTCTCCCAAGTCGAGTGTCTCAGAGTCCTCCAATAGGACATCAGGCAAAGTCTGTTTCGGAGATTTGAAGTAAAACTCGACTCGTGATATGACGCAGTATTTCAAGATGCTGACCATTGCCGAGACAAACTGACGGAGCAAAACCTCTATTAAATCCAAAAGATTTGGAACGTGAAGTCTAAGATTCATGGCGGACCATATCATCATCACTTTCGTTGCTTCCATTTATTACTTGGGTCTGTGTTGGTCACTTTTGCTTCTTTGGCACTATTAAGTAGTCTTCTTCTACTAGCGGATGAAGAGGGAAAAAAAACCAAAAACACAGTACAGTTTTGGTTTCCAAAATCTGAAACCGATAATTCTGATTTAGTTTCGAATCGATCAAAATCTTAAACGATCAAATGCCCCTCTAAATGTGATAAATCAAATCCCCTTCTAACAATTGGAGGGATATTTTTTAATAAAAAAAAGATAGTATGAGATTTAACAAAATCGAAACCAAATAGTTACATGGCTATCATAAATATCTCCTCAAGAAGCACATACGCATGCACACACGAACGAGTGACAACAAGCTATACGCCAAAAAAGAGATGCATGCATTCTTTACTTCAAAACGACGTCTATGATTTGGTGTAACTGCCGAAAGATATGAAAATGCTCAGAAAACATAAGTGGCTGTTCGGACTGTGAAAATTGAGTACAACAAAGTTTGGCCGGTCGTCAAACAAAGGCTTCTTCGCACAACAATTGAGGTTTTAGCTCTCCTTAGATTCCCTCTAGCTGTCTAGATGACTCCCATAAAATTGTGTTTTAGCCTTCTCGATACTCGTTCCTTGAATTGGAACAATCGAGTCGAATGTAATACGTTTGTTTTCCTTCATATTTAAGATTCTTTATTAAGGACAAAGAGCACTTGATGTTACAAGTTCAACAAGGAATATGTGGTAAAACATGCATGCCACATCAATTACAGTGAGATGCCAATGTTAAAATAGAAAATAAATTTGATTGTCTAAACATATATTTATCCGATTGACTAAAGCGACAAACTAAAATATCAAGACATATAAGTACCATATAACAAAGTCTCTCTACTGCACAAACAACGGCATCAATTAGAGTGAGACGCCAATGTGAATATATTCAATGAGAAACAGGATCGTCATGCAACGTCAGAAAAAAAATTTCAAGCAAAGAGAACAACCAACAAATGGGTCATATATGCCATCAAAGAGAACTCGTTTAATTACTCGGGATGGAAAAATCTTCTTGCAAACGTCAGAATATCATTCCGTATCATACTTCCCATTAAAAACCAAAACATGTTCGATGCGACAGGATTTTATGATCATAAAGTAAGATTACTGAAAATAAGCAGAACATAAAAATTACCCAATAATGTAAGCAGAGGAAAAAAATATTCCCCTATCATCAAGCCAGTAATAGTGCTCAGAGTGGCATTGCCCCAAACTGGAGAGAGTAGGCACAGTCCAAATGTGATACAAACAAGCATACATATAAGGATTATACTAGGATATCAATCACCCAGTGACTACTACTACTCGGATCAGGCAACAATCTGAAGCCTTTCAGGACAAGCCCCAGACCCGAACATTCAGGATTATTCCTTTGGTGTAGGCAACAATCGGAGCCTTTCTTCAGAAGCTCCTTTTCCAGGATACCTTTCCTCCGCTAGAAGGGATTGTAAGTCACTTCCGTTTGCCAGGCTATTGAACTCTACGGATTTGGATGGAACTGCTGGATTGCGTCGCTGGCAAAAGGTCATAAGCCTCTTAACAGATTGAAGATATTTACGGGTGGTCTCATCATTCATGATATGGGCCACACTGTTTGTGTAGATCTTCTCACGAGCTGAACGTTCATGGATGCCAACCATGGTGACACCAATAGGCCATGGGGCATTTCCAATGGCCATCTTAATGTACTGATCCATTGCAGCCAGATAATCCCTTTTCATGCAGCACTCCACCACAACCAGTAAAGCTTGACGAATGTCATCTGGAAGTACCTACATTCAAAATTAAAACCATAATTCATGTTCCATGACAAGTTGAACCAATGTCGAGTATAGATTAGATAAGGTTGCATATGTGTATGTATATTCATGTTCCGCTTCCACTGCTAACAAACAGTACATCAAAGTATAGGGGAGAAATTTCCAGACCGAATGATAGGCAAACCAAATGTAATTAATGTATTAACATATAAATATTGAATTCTTGACATGCTGTAGAATCTACTACCACTAAGATAAAGCTACCAGATATCTAATTGCCTCTTTAATCTAGTGTCAACACATTAGAAACAAACTGTTGAAACAAGAGCACAAATATTACCAACTACACGGATACTTTATACAACAAATATGATAGGGAAAATAAGCATCAGCCTGAATTCTCTATAATTTCCATACAAAATGCAACTCAGTGGTAATAATGATTGATTTGATTCTATGCATATTAAGTTGATCATAAAACTAGCAGAAATAGACTTTAAGGAAGTCAATGGAAAAATTAGACTTGCCTTAATAAGATATAAGGAAAGAATAAAGAAATAACAGTAAGGGGTGAAATGCTAGAAATCCACTGAAATTATTGCACAACTTCTTGCCCAGATCTTTCTTTTCCTCTTCCCAGAAAACAGCATCGAAGCCGGAGGGCTAATGCACGCCTGTAGTTCTTCAGCTTTGGCCAGGATAGAACCAGCACTTGACATTCACCTAAATGATACAATCTGCAGTTACTAGGACCTCTCTCCCTCTGCAGTTACTATCACCTAAATGATACAATCTGGTTCATTTACCATGTCAAGCTATATTAGATCTATGATAATACGATGATTTCTTGTTAAGAATATTCGTTTGTGTATTCTTAGTGGTCCCTTACACAGTTTATTATTCGGAAAATGCATGACGAAGGAATTGCAGGTCATTTTGGTTGAGATAAAATATTTTATGGTTGGGAATAGCTTCTTTTGATCTAGCTTCATGAGAGATATAACTCAGTGTCGTAACCAACGGAAAGAAACATAATAATTGATTGTATAAAACATTGCTTATGCCTCATACCCCTTGGAACTTTAGCTTGGACTTTGTCCTTGGTTTACGATGAGCCATAAGGGATCATTGTTCGTTTTTTTTCTGTTATGGTGGATTGTATTGGCAAGATGGCTCATCTTACTCCCTGCATATCACAAATTTTGTGTTTTTTTTCAATGCATCACCCTCAGACTGGTGGGCAAACTGATATAGATGACCTTCTTTGATTTCTCTTCAATGTCTAATTGATGATCATATATCCACTTGAGACCTAGATTTGCATATGATATTCTATCAACAGGTTTGTTGGTAGCACATTTGGGAGAATCACTAGATATCAATCTTGAAAATCTACTGATCTAATTCCTATTCCTACACAAACTAATACCTAGTGAACATGCTGATTCATTTGCTAAACACATCCAATACTTACATGCAAAAATTTACAAAAACAAATAATTTAAAAAATGAATTATAAAGTCTAATACAGTTGTTCATCACAGGTTACAAAATTTCAGGGGAGATATGGAAATAATGTGAGTTCAACATGTGAGGTCTCCATCAGCTCCATGACAAAAACTTTGGCCTTTATAGCTCAAATGCCTATAAACTTGACCTTCCACTAGATTTTGGCATTAGCCAACTTATCAACATTGATAACTTTAACACTTTATAATAAGCCACAAGAAATATTTTAGTTAACTTTCCAATTATCCAAACTTCACCTTTTTCATTGCTTCTGAGTCTAATATCTTCCCACCTATACCACCTTATATAGAGAGAACAAAACAAATAAATAAAATATATCTTGGATGAACAACAAGCCTCCACTAGCAATGGAAGTATCAAAAGTTTCTTATCAAATGGAAAGGATGATCGAATTTAAATCCACATTGACCACAAAAGAACTGCAATAACACGACCCTCAACTCTATGAGTGATACAGCACCATCCATTCATCAGAGTGAATTAAGTGTTGCTGGAAATCAAGACACTTTTCAGGTCTATACTTGTATGGAAGAAGGACAAAACTAAATCCCTTTGGATCCATGATGAACATGGATTCAGGTTTGGATTCCACTAACATGTTTTAATTTTAATCTAGTTATTTTTTGTCTTCGAAATAATTTTGTATGTTAGAGGTGCCTTTTGGAGTATTATAGATATGGTAGCATCCCCAATATTTAGGCCTCTGTTTTCCAGATTGATCCAGAAGAAAAAAAAAGTGAAGAAAAGAAATGGACAAAATACCGAGCTACAACAAGTGAAAGACTATCAAACATCAAAAGGAAGATTATATGCCAAGATGAATCTGGAAACTTATCTTCCCCAAAGAAAAAATATATAAACTATTAATGTCTTAATATAATTGTATTTTTCGTCATTATTATTTTCATTTGGTTGTAGCGGTTGAGGCCTATAAAACTGATCAAAACATGTTACAATGGGATCATCTGTTATAGATTTATTTTTCCACGCAAGATGTTTAAGTGGTGTGAGGTCATGATTTTCCCCAAACATGAGTTTGAAGGGCCTGGAGCAAGTTAAAAAGTATCTGTACCTGTCTCCTCTTTTTATAGACTTTTGATTGTGCAACATAGATGATGCTCTAAGCTTATCAATAAACAAATTCATAAACAGAAGAAAAACATATACATATAGTTCACCTAACCAAGATACCATAACCACTCACATCCGCTTAGGATTTAAATCTTAGGATGCACTCAAACTGAGACAAAATCCCTAGACTGTCTAATAAATTTTCATACCATCAAAGTCTAATATAGTCATACTAGATCAATACCTATTCAGTTGTATATGACCATTTGGCTAGGGGTTCCAATGTTCCTACAATTAATTGCATTGGACATGATGACTCGCATAGAAAATTAGTAGAGTTACTGTAGAGGCTAACTTACGATCAACACTATTTAAGGCAATTCATCGATGCAAATAATTTGGAGCACTAATAGACATAAGTTATCTTTCCTATCTAGCAGTAGATGTTTTAAAGGGGGTTCCACGATGACCAGTTAAAGCTCCGAAAGACGTAACCAGATAAGAGTGGTAGATTGGAGACCAACTTGATCATTTCACTAAATCTGGTTTGCTTTGGCTTGGTCATATATTCCAACTATTTATTAAAAGCCACATGATTCTTTTCCTTAACTGATATCCAACAACGATATCAATAAGAATTCGAGACACGATATCCTTTCCTATTACATCACAGTGTTAACAACACATTATAGCAAGAAATAGCTCCAATTAAACAATAATAAAAAAGTTCTTGTATGATCAGACTTCAATATACGATATCTACAGTTAGGCTAAAGAAACAATACGATCTCCAAAGGAATGCAGTAACGAATTTAGTGGAAAAAACAAAAAATTAAATACCTTCTTCCTTCATAACATGAAGGGCAGATTCAGACAGAATCAGAAAACAAGATTTAGCAAGTTAAACAACACTAAGAACCTTAAAATAAGCAAGTACATTGTTCAGGCACAAAGTAACTAAATTCGCATAGTAAAATTCTAACACCAAGTCCATACCTTCTTCCTACAGAACTTGAACAATGGGCTCAGATAACGAGCACACTGCTTAAAAGTAGCAACCATGGACTTTCCCTTGGCTGTTCTTTTCTCTGCCTCCGCCATCTCGTTCAATTCCTGGTTCCACTCATTCAACAGCCTCTTGAAGAAAACAAGAATTTTATCCTCGTCGCAAAGATCCTCAAACTTCGCCTTCATCCGCTTTAAGTCCTTGTCGGTGTCCACACCCGAGGAACCCCCATCCCCGCTCAAATTCTTATCCCCATCCCCATCCATCCCATCATCCTCCAACCTGTCTCCATCATCTCTCTTGCCCTTCGTCCGGTCATGCAAGAACGAAGATGTTGAGCCCGATTTCTGCCGCTTACGGAGTTCGTAAATGTCCCGAAGGAAGTCGTTGGTCTGTCCCTCGGTCATGTCGCTATCGATTTCCAAGATGCCGGACTTGAGGGTGAGCTTAAGGCGATCGAGGCGAGCGTCATCATCCTCGCCGAAGAACGTGATGGGCTGCTTTAGAATCCGAAGGCGGCGGATGACTTCCTGGCGGGGAAGGACGAGGTCGTCGATGCGTTGCTCTTCGGATAGGGTTTCGAGGGTTTTCTTGGAGGATGCCACAGCCGCGGCGGAGGCGAGGGCCGGGGGAAGGGAGTTACCAGGGTTTGCGTCGAGAGAAGACGACGAGGCATTGGCGGTTGAGGAGGAGGCGGCAGGGGAGGAGGAGGAGGAGGAGGCGGAGGTGGAGCGGAGGGATTTGGAGAGGAGGTCGCGCTGCTCTTCGTCGCGGAGCTTTTGGATCGTCTTTTGGTCGATCTCGGACCGCTTCAGGAGCTTTCGGCCGCCGAAGTCGGATTGCAAGCTCTGCCGTTTCTTCTGGAGTTCTCGCTTCAGCAAATCCATTAGGGCTCCGTTTCTCCCCCCCCCTTCCTCTCGTGGAAGATAGGAAAAGAGACGGAGAAGGACTAAATAATATCCCTTTGGTATGGTATAATTTATTTTGGGCGAATTTTCGAAAATAATCTGAGAAATTCTCGAAGAGCATTTTAACTTTCGAAAATTATAACTTTTGAAAATGACAAAATAACCCTCTAACAATTCTTATATTTTCTTCTTGACGACTGCATCTGTCTCTCTCCTCCCCCCCCTTATTAACCTTCTTTCTCCATCTTTTTAATAAACGATGAGCATTTAATCCAAAACTTAGATTGTAGATTGTTTCAAAATATATTAGATAATTTAGCCCCCATTTGATTTCTACCTAGTAAATCATTAAAAAAAAATCGTTATGCTTGAGTTATATTCACTGACATATTATATTAAAAAATATATTAGTTTCTATATAAGATGATCCTAAATATTTATAAAACTAAAAAACATAAAACAACTCAAATTATAATAAAAAATATTATTATTTTCCATAATTTATCATTAATTATCCAAAAAAATTACACTCCAACTACACTCAAGACATGTTAAAAAATATATTAATTTCTATATAAAATTATCCTAAATTCATCATAAAACTAATTATAAAATCTAGCATTTCTTATTTTCTACTTCTTATGTAGACTTAGTTGCACTTGAAATTGTAATAAGTTAAATTTGATTACTTAACTTATTTTAAAATTAATATTTTTTTTATATTTTTTTAAAGATAATTAATTATCAAAACTTTAAGAATTCTGCTAGAATATGATTATAACAAAATTTTTAATATGTTTTTTTTTATTTTATGATGAATTTAAAATATTAATATATTATTAATAAGTTTTATTGTAACTTGAGTGTAGTAAATCAATTATAATTTGAGTATAACTTAAATGTAAGGGATCTGATCTCGACCCAATCTAAAGGGATCTAATCCGAATTAATTTGATTCGAACCGAACTGCCCTGTGGATCGATTGAGCTTAAAATAATTTGGTTGAGGGATATTATTAGAATTTTTAAAAGAGTAACTTTGGTAAAAATAAAATATGAAGGCTTCATTTGGTAAAAGCCCTTTCAATATATAATCCAAATAAATAATATTAAATAATTTACTGATATATATCAATTTATATAACTAATAATAAACAAAATATATTAAATTATTTAAAAAATTCAAAAAAAATATATAAACAATAAATTTAAAACTAATTTTTATAACTATAAAGTCAAGAGTCATACAATAATAATATTTGTATATTTTAAAAATGAAAGAGTAAAATTTTTAAATTCTTAAAATATTTTTAAGAAAACTTAAAATAAATTTGAATGGTTAATATGGCCATTATTTTTTATTTTTAAGTTTCTAAAAATAGTTTATTTAGTGATTTTGACACTTAAAAAGTTATAATTACTCTAAAAATATCAAAAAATATATCATCTTAATATCATAAATAATTTAATTATTTAATATAATTAATTTTTTTATATTAATATTTTATATATTGATATTTTTATAAATTTATGATTCTTCTATAGAGCCTAAAAATATCTCAAAAGTTAACATGAAATAAAAGAGTATGGCCCAAGAGACATATCCTTTCATTATGTAACACAAAAAAATAATTTTAAAAATTTTCAAGTTTTAAAATTAAATCCAACAATCTTTGCAAACTTCAAATTTTTAACGATTAAAATTTTTAAAAAATAATAAATAAAAATAAAATAGCAAAGTGACTACTAGATGCTAATCTCGAACTATGTTCCATTGATATAGATTTCTACCATTACATATAATATATACGATTAGTCATAGGGTTGTACTTTAGTGGTCCTACATAAATCTTTATTTTTAATTAGAGTTTTTAGTGATGCCTAATTCTCTAGTTGTAATTAGATATCTTTGTATAAGAGAGCTTGTACTAGCGATGTGTGTAGACTCATATCTTATAAAAAATATCGTGTCCAGTCTTTTTTATTGTTAAAACTCTTATTTTATCATTAGGCGGGAGCAATAAACATGGAGATAGAGATTGGTGTTAAACTTTATTTATATACTAATGTGCTATTTATCTTTCAATACACTTCTTAATCGATCTATTATGAGATTGTTGTTCCCACATTAACCCTCTCTCAAAGGATCTTCTATAAGAAAGGTAAAGTTCTCGTAGTTAAAAGATTCATTATAGACTAAACCATCTCCCTCAATGATATTAAGATAATAAACTTTTTATTTATTTATTTATGATAGTTATTATGATATATTGTACAATCATTTTTTTTAATGATTAACATCGACGATAAGAATAAACACATATAATCATGAATCATATATTTAATTAATTGACATATATACTCAAAATGTGAATCATTAATATGTCAACAAAGTGCAAACAAATTTAATTTATATATAAATATAACTAAGATGCGTAAGGTCATCACATTTGTAATAAAATTGGGAATCGACTTAGGAAGCATCACATTTATTCTCGTACAAGAGGAAAACGATGCGTGCTGTCCAAACGAAGGACATGCGGCTAATTTCAAATGCATGAAAGGGTAATCTTTAGCAATGTTTTCCACCGTAAATGTTGGTGTGTTGTTCATCAGCAGTCAACCGAAGTCTCCCTATAAGATGAACATGTAAAAAAATAATATATGTGGTATATAAAAATGAGAAAATATGCACATAAAAAAAGAGAAAAACATACACACGCGATACAAAAATCCTATTGTTTGTGAAGATGCTACTTGTTTATAGAAACTGTTTTTTGCAACAAAATGACCATGGATAAGAATGATCATTTATTGTTTATACAAACTGTATTTTCCAACAAAATGATCATCGAAAAGAGATTCATAATAAAAATCGAAATGAATGGTCCACTTTCTCATTTGTAAGATTACTTCATGCGCGGTAGTCAGATGAATAGTTCACTTTCTCATTTGCACCGAGCAACAGTTTGTGAAGATGCTCTCGAATGTGTCGCAGTACTGCAGTCAACATATCACGAGCGTGTGCTTCCATTCCATGAAGATGAAAGAATCCATGGAAACGCCATTGCTTCTTTCTGCAGTCACAGGACAAAGGAGTGAGACGAGCCATGAAAGAATCCTGAAGAGGTGTGTTTGGCCCGTACTCATCGCATCAGTAATCACGTTGCTTTGCCTTAGATTTAGTATCTTGAGAAGAGCATGAAGATTCCAAACACAACTGAGTAGTTGTTGTGGACCAAGTTCTATTGCTCAACAGAGAAACAATAATCGACTCCAGAAAGAAAAATCAACCCAGTAAATGACCTCGTTTAGGAGACTGTTCTAACAGTGACGGAATCGTCGACTCCCTCGTTAGTCCTGTAACTTGTGTATCATTGTCCATAAATAGGACGAAAGCAACGTCGACGAAAACTTCAAGGGGAAGCTCGACGTGCTCCCTTCTCACCGCGATCCCCGCGGTCCGGGTTTTGTCGGAGCACAAGCAGCGTTGCATGTCCCGTTCATGAACAGTCTCAGAAGTGGGGCGACCGTGACGACGAGAGAGTGCATGGCGATGAGCGGAAGGAACAAGGCCGCACCCGCACCAGACCACCGCGACAGGCGCTCGGAGGTCGACCGACAGCACAGTTAAAGACACCGGCCAAGCAGATGAGCTCGGTCAGGCCCGGAGAAAGACGAGTAGAACAAGAGGACAGTCCACCAGCAGACATGCCTACAACAAATGAGACCACACTAATGGTGACCGATACGAGGGGCCGAGAGTGTCCGGCTGGAGTCTCATCAATTGACGTCGGCTTGTACGAGACCCAAAAGCCTGTCCTCGCTCTACGCGACGGACAACGGCGGTCGGTGGTGGATGTCGTCACAGGTTTAGGGCTACCTCAAGTACGCAATAAAAAGATTCTTTTCCTACCTAAATTAATGGCAAAAACACTGGTGATGGATTCTATATGTACGACCGACCAGATTCTAACTGAGCTGGATGTATATGCATATTATCTACTAAAAAGAATAAAATCATGTTCGACTCAAGTTACGTACAATTATTTTGTCTGACTAAATCTAGCTTTGAATTGCCAACATCTGCGATTTGGCACATCAAAATCTATGTCGGGGGAAGAGAAACGACTGTCACTTTATTATCATAATAATGATATCCTTTCTTTTTCACTTTATAAAAACATACAATCTCTTTAGAAAATGGTTTTTATTCTCAGAAAATTTCTCTCCCTAATAACTTTCTCTTTTAACCTACTAATATCACTACTCTAATTTGTTTGCGGTCCAGTTGTTAAGCCATCATGACGTTGTCGTCCTATTCATTTAGCATCTTCTTCTCATCGGACTGAAAAGTATCCTATTTAAGTTCAACGATCGTTGGCGTGAAGCAAGTGAATCTACTAAGGACAAAAACAGTGATTGATTTCCTTCTCGGCTCGCCTTTTAAAATATTTATTAGTTTTTCAAAATATCTAAATCAGAAATGAGGGTTATGTTAAATTAGCACGCCAAATGGACCATAAAATGTCCCCAAAAAACTTTGAAAGATTAATGTCATGACAGGATAGTTAGCATGCTAATTTTATTGAATCTAAATTATTGATCTTTTATAACAAAAAATTTATAATAAGACTACTGGCTTATTAGTCTTCACCTCACAAGGTATCAAGTTAAAAAATCTTTTATAACAAAAAATTTAAGAAACATCATAAGTCAAAAAATATATGTAACCATAAAAATCATTGTATACTATGTATAATGTAAAAAAAAAATTTATGTTAGGATTGAAATCAAATAACATTAGATCGGTTTTACGATACATATGTCATTTGAAAAATGATCTCTATGTGATATGTAAAAGCATTGTCTTTAGATTCAAAACCGTTGTCAATTTGTAACGAGAACTAGACTTTTCTTTTCATCTCTTCATATCGACTACTTAGATTAATGATTTAAGGAGTTGAGAGAAAAACTATAATATCTTAATTGTATCCTATATGAGATACGTTCATTTAGTCCTCAAATGTCCTGTCTATTTATAGACGGTCTAGGATAAATTATTAGGAGAGTTTATTCTTTTCTATTGGATAATATCTATCATCAAAATTTAATTAATTCTATTATATATCTTGTTCAATTATAAAGGATAACGTAATCTAATAATATAATTCCATTTTGAACTTATCTATCGTTTGGATATTGCAAGTCGTGATTCACTAGATTAAAAAATATTTTAAGAATTTTTTTGTCAAAAAAATTTCAAACACTAGAGACCTCAATCTTCTTAGCTGAGACACTGCCACCACCTGGAACTTTCCTTTCCTTTTATTTTATTTTATTTGGAGATTCACTTATTGCGACAATTTTCTTGTTGGATTTACTGCATTCTTCCTATCTGATTACAAAGGACAACCAACCACTACAACTGTACACATATTTCTTACCTCGGATCTATATGAAAATTTATCGTGATTTCTCTTTTTCGTTGTTGTTTTTATCGGAAATTAGTACATCACCGACTTCCTACTTCTAACCATCTTTCTACCCTTTGTATTGTGGAAATGCATAATTATTTTCTATGCAATTAGGATTCTGACAACATGTCTTTCGATTGTTCTTTTTCTCTCTCCCTTTTGTCATTCTGTATAGCACACTACTGGACATCTCCTTTCGCTTTAAGAATCTTTGGTCTCCTAATAAATGACTTTTGGAAAGGAAGGATTTGGATAAAAAAGGTGCTACCATCTTTAGGGCAATTATTAATAGTAGAAGGATTTGCTGGCTGGTTTGGAAGGCCACAAATTATGTTGCTTTTAATGGTAGAAATGTCTCTCCTAATTTCATTACTTATTAAATTATTATTTCGATAAATTTATTATGTTTTAAGGAGAAAAATAGTATGTTGGTTTTCTTATAATTATATTTTTGCATATCGAGAGTCAATGTAAGACACTTATAATTAACTTTTAAACCCTTAACGATTCAACGGGATCTTTAGATTCTATCTAAGATATTTCAATATTGAGGTTGATAACAAATTTATCATAAATATATTAGCCTAAAAGATCATGCTCCCACAAAATTTTAAGTTGTCGTCTTTTGTGGGCTTTTAAATTTTTTATATTTTTCATAAAGGCAATCAATGCACATATTAAATTTGTGCTCTCTATCAAATCTTCCTTTTTATAGATGAATCAATAGTCTCATCCTTTCTTAGTATATCTAAATAAGAAATACTTTTTTTCTGAAAAAAAAATTCATTCATTAAGTTTCAGGGAGATGACCTTATTAATTTTTTTTTAATTCTTTTTTTCTTAATATCCCAAGTTTGTTTAGCTTCTTCTTAGCACTAAAATTTTTGGATTAGATAGATTCACTCACTCTTTATTGAATGTAGTTATTAAAAACACTACTTACATCTGTTTTGATATTCTCCTTATAGAGCACAATAACACTGTTTTGATATTTTATTTATAATTTTTTTTGTTATTGTACTGTCCAATCTTTTTCGTTCTCTCGACATATGAGTATTCAATACATCCTTAGTGATCTTATGAGATAAATAAAAATCATAATATTCACATTCAAAGACAAGAACATGGTTGCGAGTTTACACAAATACAATGGGATGATATTTTCATTCATTTAACTTTGCAAAGCTGAACATACAACATCCAAAATTATGTATTTTAAATTATTAAGTCGAACAAATGATTGATAAAGAGGAAGATCCTGAAATGCAATTAGTTTAGGAAGACATGATTAGATTCAGGATCGCCAATCCATATGGTGTTTTTTACTACGACACTTGTGTTGACACCCTCTACCCGTCATCTCCCATTCCTTGGAACATAAAGGCCACAAAAGAAATAAATACACACAAAAAGGCCAGCTTTCGATTAATTATATATTAAATCTAAGTAAGATAATGCAGCTAACGTTTTGTCGAAGAACACATGAGATTACCTTTTTTTCTCTTTTGTAATGGTTCATTGTGTATTCAATGAGGAAAAGCTAATATGTCTAGATTCATCATTTCAAGCAGGAAAAGAAAAAATTACTGCGACTTCCTCAACCTTAGTTGTGGATACATATTACTAGTAAACATATAATACAATAAAAAAGCCAAAAAAAAAAAAAAAGAAATCCAAACTCATGAACTCTTTGCCCTCCTGCAAACATATTCAGAAAAGTTATACAGTTATATAGCTTGGAATTATTCAGATGCTGCATCCAACATCTATCAGTGACTGTTGCTTTATTGTTTCATGCAATGCAAACTTTAGTGGCTTTTGTGGATTCTTCTTTTATCTCCGATCAGTGTGTAAAAGTTTCTTCAGTGTTTGTCATCGAGGCATTGAGTTTACTTCTCGGTGCTGTTTGAAACTTTTTACTGCACATCGGAGGCAATCCCACTACAGGTCTCCTTAGTTTGTCTTCATTAATTTAAGAGCTTTAATAATAATAATAATAATACATAATACATTTTGTAAGTTATAATTTCATATTAGTTTTCAAGTATGTCTAGTCCTACATCGATCGAGAAGTAAAGAAATTAATGTCTTATAGGTGTCAAAACTATATGTTTTCATCCAACTGTCTCAACTGTCTTACTATTATGCTAATAAAAATATTTAATCTCATATCGATTAAGAAATCGGGAACCAAGTACTGCTGAGAAGCATCTTTAGTCCATCCGAGAAGAGTAAGGAACCATACAAATCGATTCCAAATGAACAATTTCCTTTCAGCCCTCAAGACAAATAATTTATGGGGAAGTATACAGCTTTTGTGTTGGGTGTGGACTGAAACATGTTTGAACTTTCTTAGGTTTTCCTTCTGTGCACTTCATAATTTGCCTGCAGTTTGCTAGTTGACTAATGAATTAATGCATAGTAAAGTAGATAATTTTAGATTTATGCTAATCTGAATGTTGAAATGAGTTGTGTTCTGAAAATTTCAAAACCATCTTAGTTTTTTAAAAATAATGAAATATATCAGTAGGATTGATCCAAAATATGAAGGAGGCTTATTATAAGATAATGTTGTCTTCCCTTTATTAATTCTACTTCCTAAGATCTTTCTTGGTATGGGGGATTATTCCATTGAAATCCCAGAATTTACCAAACAGCTTTCACAGTCGCGAGGACTATGAATTCTCTTCTCAGACCAAGTGAAGCTTAAAAGAAAGAACAAGAAGCTCATGAAACAAAAAGCTGCAGAATCGTACTGCTTTGTGCTCTTGCGTTCCGACTTTTCCCGTTGCTTTCTTCGAAAGCACACAAACACTATCGGAATGGTAAAGGAATCCGAACTTTGGTAGCTTCAAACGGTCTCATCACATAAGGTCTAAGATTTATTGGTCGTATGTTTCATTATGTCTTGTGGGCACTCATCAACAAGGGAAAGAAAGAGCGTAAAATCGAAGGGCAAAATCGAATTTGACATCATCACAACAAGACAAAGTGGACGTCGACAATATACTACACGACATAAGCCAAAATGCACATATTGTTCGTACTCGTACATAGATATCATAGCCGTCGCCGCAGCAACTACCACAACAGCCCTGTGTGTGTTGTGAGAAAGAGATCTCACGTGGACTGCGAGAAAGGCCCGCATAATGCATGCAAATTATAATCATGGACGTAGCGATGCAAATTTGTGGATGCTTGTTCTTTGTTTCATGGCCTCATTTGTGGTGGGCTCAATATTCAGCTTATCCGGTCTCTCTCTCTCTCTCTGTTGAACACGTTTTGTGTTGGAAGTATTGGCAGAATCCTCACACCAGTAGATATCTGAATCATGATGTCCTCCTATGCTATCCCGGTGAGCTCCAAAAACAACACAACAAAAGATCTTTGATTCCGCGACTTGTATTCTGTCTATATATACATTCGATATCAGTGTTCCTTTTGCTCGAAGAGAACCTCTTGTGCAGTCCTTTCAGAATACAGAGGAAATGATATATAGGCTTCGAGTTCCCGACTGAGAAGAGAGAGAGAGAGACGTACAATGTTAGGCTCTCCATTGCTAGCTTCCCAGCAACCTTGCGATGGCACCACTGTCTCGTCGCCGCAACCACTCGTTTCGATTAACGATGCCACTAACGCCAAGAAAAAGCGAAGGCCGGTGGGCACTCCAGGTAAACCATCATACCACTCGATTGACATGTTACTGTGTGGTTATTTCTACGGATCGATTGAGGCTATGCCGATGCATAGATCCGGATGCGGAGATCGTATCTCTGTCGCCGAGGGCGTTGCTGGAGTCGGAGCGGTACGTGTGCGCGATCTGCAACCAGGGATTCCAGAGAGACCAGAATTTGCAGATGCACCAGCGGCGGCACAAGGTGCCGTGGAAGCTGCTGAAGCGGGAGGCATCGGAGGTGCGGAAGCGGGTGTACGTGTGCCCGGAGCCGACCTGCCTTCACCACGACCCGCGCCATGCCCTCGGCGACCTGGTGGGAATCAAGAAGCATTTCCGGCGCAAGCACAGCAGCCACCGGCAGTGGGTCTGCGACAAATGCTCCAAGGCCTACGCCGTGCAATCCGACTACAAGGCCCACCTCAAGACCTGCGGCACCCGCGGCCACTCCTGCGACTGCGGCCGCGTCTTCTCCAGGTGCGGAGAGACTTAATTCCGCAGTGAATTGGTTCTGGTTCAAGTTCTGTACTCTGCAACTCCATTCGTGGACTCTGTATTTGATTGCCACAGGGTGGAGAGTTTCATCGAGCACCAAGGCACATGCGCCGCCGGCCGAGCTCGAGCGGAGCTCCACATGTCCCAGCCGCCCGCGTGCCTGTCTAGGATGACCTCAAGCCCGAGCCCGTCGAGTGACACCAACTTCAGCCCCATGACGTGGCCCATCCTAATTAGAACGCCGAATCCGACGGCCGCCGTCTTCCTCACCCTGCCGGATCAACCGTCCTCGGCGCAACTCGACAAACATTGCACTCGGAACATCGAGCTCCAGCTCCTACCTCCATCCGGCAACCAGAATCTCGCCCTCTCCTCATCTGCATCGTCTCCTGCAACTGAAGACGCCGAAGTCACCAAATTGCAGCTCTCGATCGGGCCTTCTGCTGACCACGCTCCGGCCGAGGATCAACAATTGGCTGCCACTAGACTCAAAGACGAGACGATGGAGCAGCTAAAGCTCGCCATGGCCGAGAAGGTACTGGCCGACGAGGCGAGGCATCATGCGAGGCAACATCTCGGGTTAGCCCAGCACGAGTTCGAGACCGCTAAACGGATCAGGCAACAGGCACAGCTGGAGCTGAATCGAGCTTACGCCATCAGGGAGCACGCTCTGAAGCAGATCAACTCCACGCTGATTCACATCACTTGCTACGCTTGCAAGCAGCGGTTCCCGGAGAAGCCCGCAATGGCCTCCGAGGAGAACTCTTTCGTCGTGAGCTACATGTCGTCGGCGGTGACCGAGGGCGAAGAGGAGAACGAAGACCACGACCGTCAACAGAAGATCTCAAAATCGTAGCTTTCCAGTATTATTTGGATTCCTGTACTAATTGATGCATGTAAATTACCTTCAATGTTCGGTGTGCATGTCAAGAGCGTCAATGTGAAGTGCAACGTGCTTCTCTATGTGCAAGTGAGGTTCTTGATTAAGACAATGGTCAATTAATGATAGGCAGGTGTGCTTCCTTGTGTCTTTTTCTGGTCGCCATCTGATATCCAAACCCATCTTCTCCTTGTTTGTCTTGAGCAAATGAAACATTGGTTTTGGCTGGATGCTTGCAAACTATAGCTCATCGGGATGAACAGTGGCAGAGGAGAAGCAAGAACAATCGAAACAGAAGACCGATTGATGACTCAAATCCACTGGAGATAAAAGCTCAGAGCCAATTAGATAATACAAGTTGCAGCAGCAGCGCGCTTTTCGCGCTAGAATACAAAGTGAGAGGGGTGATGATGCGTGGGTTGGTGAGGGGTCAGAGCGTCTACAGTTGCTATCGTCCTTCCCACCTCGCACTCTTATCACAAGACGAACACAGACATCATTCATGATGAGAGCAGCAAAAATGCCATGGTATTCAGTGCCATCCTCGTCTCTCTTGTGCGGCGTTACGTGCACAAACACTCTGAATAAGGAAGCAGAAAGAGAAGTAGCGAGGGAAAGCAGCTCGGGGATGACATTAACGTGTGGAGTGATTGTGGTCATGAAACAAAGAGACAAGCAAAAGCTTCCAGCAAGAGGAGGCCCCCTCCTTTTTGTAGCCATTATAAAAAGCATTCATGAAATGCAATATTATAATGGTCTTAAAAAGGTGTGTAAACATGAATCATCTTATCAGCAAACAAACATATAAAAACGTCGAAGAGGAATCTGCAAACACTCACGGAACCTGCACAGATTACATCAAACCATGATTATAAATTTTCATCTCTCTCTGTCACAGATATTTATCCTCTTCTTTCATCACTTTATTCCTGCAATGCCTCTCTTTCTGATGTACTGAATCAGTCTTTATACCATCTGAACTCTTGATCCGGAAGTAATGACTTCCAAATTGTGCCCATTTAACTCAGAAAGGGAGACTAATCGATTAATGTTCTCCTCGTGTTAAAAGGCTGAAAGCTCATTGAGATTGGTTAAGAATAATCTAATTCTTTTCAGCCTGATTAAGGTGGCATATCAAATCTAGTTTCGAGTAGGTAATCAAAATGTAAAACCAAATCTAGGTCTATTCTGCTTGAACCAAATCAGTTGGCATCATCTGTTTGTATTTACTTTTTCTCTTGGGTGACCAGAGCATATCCACAGAATTCTCTCCATGAGACATGCCAAGAGATTCTGAATCAAACACTCGGTCCCAGAAATTGAAAGCAAGCAGTTGTACACATAAAACAAAGGTTGCAGAAAGAACCTGCAGCAACAGATGCCACACAGAAAACTGAAGCATTTGGATATATAAATAGAGAGTGACACTTATTCAACAAAATAATAAGATAGCACAGTTGCAACCATGTTTAGATCAGAATTATTGACCATCCCTTGCTTATGGAAAATAAAACCAAACTAAACGAATACAAAAATAACATCAAGAGAAAATACAACATCAAGAGAATGAAGATGGTTGCATATTTGGTCGAGGAAGAACAGCATCTCACATCATTGTCCAGACCATCATACAAGCAAGTTCCAAATTGAGAATACTGAACTACTCCTTCCATTTATGTTGTTGACCACCTTATTGCCTATCGATAGAAGATCTAGAAGCACTTTCTGTGCACGATGGAAGGACCGGACTCATCATATTCTGCTTTTGCAATCCACATCTGCAAAGGACAATAAAAGTTCATCAACAGGTGATCCCAATGCATGTTCAAAGAGACTAAAAAAACATGAAAATGAAACATTAACAGTAGCCAAGATAACAATTAAGAAAACAATTTCTTGTTGCACTACCAGATGATGGTATGTTTAGCCTTCAAAGTATGAGAAAGAATGATGTTATACAGTTTCAAGTAGTGTATACCTGCTGGAAAGTGCTAAGGGATGCCAAGATAGATCCACCAATCCAAACACTGTACTTCCTTTCCGGGGGAGCAACCACCTTAATCTTCATGCTGCTTGGAGCCAGCGCAGTGATCTCTTTGCTCATCCTGTCGGCAATGCCTGTGAACATGGTGGATCCTCCACTCAGGACAATGTTTCCATACAAATCCTTTCTTATGTCCACATCACATTTCATGATGGAGTTGTATGTCGTCTCATGTATGCCTGCAGCTTCCATCCCAATCATGGATGGCTGGAAAAGGACTTCAGGACAACGGAATCTCTCAGCACCAATGGTGATAACCTGCCCATCAGGCAGCTCATAATTTTTCTCCACGGATGAGTTGGTCTTTGCCGTCTCTAACTCCTGCTCATAATCAAGAGCAATGTATGCCAATTTCTCTTTGATGTCGCGAACAATTTCACGCTCAGCAGTGGTAGTGAAGGAGTAACCACGCTCGGTCAAAATCTTCATGAGAGCATCAGTGAGGTCGCGACCAGCAAGGTCTAGACGAAGGATTGCATGTGGGAGTGCATAACCTTCGTAGATAGGGACTGTATGGCTGACACCATCACCGGAGTCGAGCACGATTCCCGTTGTTCGACCGCTAGCATAAAGAGACAGAACAGCCTGGATGGCAACATACATAGCTGGAGCATTGAAGGTCTCAAACATGATCTGGGTCATCTTCTCACGATTGGCCTTGGGGTTAAGAGGCGCCTCGGTAAGAAGAACAGGATGTTCTTCTGGTGCCACACGAAGCTCATTGTAGAAAGTGTGGTGCCAAATTTTCTCCATGTCATCCCAGTTGCTCACAATACCGTGCTCAATCGGATATTTCAGGGTTAAAATACCTCGTTTGGATTGAGCCTCATCTCCGACATATGCATCTTTCTGGCCCATACCAACCATCACACCCGTATGACGAGGTCGACCCACGATGCTCGGAAAGACGGCCCTCGGGGCATCATCTCCGGCAAAACCAGCCTAATGAAGAAGAGAAAGTAGACGAAGCCATTAGCACTAGTTTCGAATTCTATCACAGAACGATGGACCATCTTCATCATGAAAGATGCACGAATAGTAGGAAGCTGAAACATGCTGAAGAGTATTGTCAGGAGAAGTTCTTCAAGTAGTACCTTAACCATTCCAGTTCCATTGTCACACACGAGAGGCTGAATATCTTCACCATCTGCCATCTTTTATATCTGGTAGGAAAGAGGAATGCCACGTTGGGAAGAAGAAGAAGAAGAGCCATTTATCAGACAAAAAAGAATCCATAGATAATTAGATCAGAACACCCAATATAAATTTGAAAGTTATCAAGAAGCTGATTCAACAAGTACTAGTAGCAATTCCGATACCCAATACTACTTGCAGGGAAGCTTAGTTAGCTACGACACAGCATTTCATGGTTAAACAACGACGAAGAACCACATCTGAAGGCATAAATCTACCCAATGTGACAGAACCCCAGTCCAGTCCCCAATCTGATCTTTAAGAATCATGAAGTGAAGTATTCATTAGGAGTTACAAGTCTCCTTGAACAGGTTATCCCACATACGTTCATGAAGTCCCAACTGCTACTTTATCTAGCAAATGGTGGGACTGATTCCTTAAATTGGCATAAGGAGACATGATTTAAAGCAGGTCAAATCATGAAAATTGGTAAAGAGATAAAACACCTACAGCGATCACCAACACATGAATCAAATTTGCATCTACAATTAAATCCAGACAATACAGAGCACAAGTGAATGTTGCGATTGGCAATGCGACCCATGCCATCATTTCTTCTGCAGAAGAGTGGCAACAGGAAAATGACTAACATAAGAATCCAACGGAAACTACAATTTACTGACACAAAAATGATTAGTGATCCGAAACCAAGAAACAACAAAATTAGGGCTTTCTTCGTTCATGTATTGATCCAAGCGAAATAGATGGGGCATTAAGCAAACATAATAAATGCAGAGTCGAGCTTGCAACCCAGGCTCGAGCATCAATATTTCTTCACACATTGGAATGCGAAGTTTCGGTCAGAAACCAATTACCAAACGGAAAAAGAAAGCGAAACAGAAGACGCAGCAGACGAACAAGAGATGGGAAGTACGGATATGCAGAAATCGAAACGGGTCGGAGACTCAAAAAGTCTTTGATATCTACCACGGAAAGGAAAGGACAGGCAGAACAAAACAACGAGGGAGCGATCTCCGACTTGCTTCTGGGATCTCCCTCTGCTTCTCCCCAACGCCTGAGCTCTTAATCTCTCTTGGTTCAAGGGATGGCGCGAGGTGGGGTGGTGGGAAGCCCTGTTCGCGCGCTGCCAAGATTAGAGCGCAACGCCCGGTTCTTCCGCCCGCCCCGCGACGCGCGTTGCGAACCGGTTCCGAAATCCACGGCTTAGATTCTCAACCGGTCCATGTATTTTAATCACATCCGTACACCTGGCTGACAATCTAAGCGAAAAGATTTTTGGAATATATGTTGAACAAAATATGGAGAGATCCCATAAAATCCAACCCAAGCAATTTAGTTGTCGGCATGCACACATTTTTTTCTTTTTTTGTTTCTATATGATCCATTCCGTCCAAAAATGCATCAAATTTTAATCACATTGGTAATTTACGTCGCATGAGAAGGTGGAAATCATAGTAATTAATGACGTCACCAATGGCAATGTGGAAAAACTTAAACATCTAAAAGTGATTGTGAAGTCGCAGTCCAATTACGTGGAATTGACATTACCAAAAATGTTGAGGTAAAGATAATATTAGGATAGGATCATCGAGTGACATTTTGATGAATATAATTAATCAATTTGATCTTTTTTGATAAATATGTACATATATGGTATCTGAATTATCATAACTATATCAAATAAAATATTTATTTCATTTTATTAAATAATTTATTTTGTATAAATATTTATATTTATAATATTAGTTGATGCTATTCAATTTATCTTAATTCATATTGAAGTTTTGCTTATATATATATATCTATATATATATATATATATATATATATATATATATATATATATATATATATATATATATATATATATATATATATATATATATATATATATATATATATATATATATATATATATATATATATATATATATATATATATATATATATATAAGATTTTTAGCATTTCTATTAACTTGGACATTTAATTTTTTTTAATATGATACATATTTCTGAATCGTTTATATATATTTCAAAATATTTTGAGTTAATTATATGAGTTTACTGATTAATCCACTAAATCACCCAATAACCTAGTGACCCGAGGGTCGGTCGGATAGCCTTTCATTTTGGTTATAACAATGGTAAGATAACTATTGTTTTAAGGCACATTTTGTTATTTTATAGTTTACTCAGATTAATGATTAATATGCATTTTGTCTAATCTAGTCCAAAATGTAAATGTTTAGTTTTACACTTTTGCATTACGACATCATTTAATCAATAATATGGATTTTATTTAATGCACAATAACATAGTTCTAGTTGTTTGAATTAAAATAAAATAAAAGATTTAATGTAATCTTTGTAGTATATGATTAATAAAATTGTGTGTCGAGATTTAAAAAATATACTAAAAATTTCTTGTGTGATGCACTGAAAATGATACAAATGTTAGATATAAGATCAAATAAATGCAAGTTAATGGTGCAAGAAATTATTAATCGTTTGGTTTTTTAAGATGAAGAAACAACTTGTGTTTTCAAAGTCAGTTAACGTAACTTTCTCTATCATAACCTAAGAATCTTAGTAAGAAGGTGAGACTTTTGTACATGGAAGAAACAACAAGCAATCAAGCAATCCAGAAAACACATGAAAGAAGACAGTTGAGGTAGAGATGAGGACTAGCAATCAAGCTTCAGACGTGAACTCATGGATACGTATGGAAAGCCAATTATGGGTCGGACAACATCCCACGAACACAACAAGCATCCATCAGTTGCAGGTGGTTTGTCCTGGGTGATTCGGGCAGGCGACGCCGCCGCTGCCACCGTTGCTGGGGTCATTCGTGCACGTCGAATGCCCTGATGGCGGCCCGGAGCTCTTCTCGAGGGCCGCCGAAACCTGGACTGTTGTGTCTCCCAGCCACCGTGGTTTTCCCAACGGCCTCGACGAAGACAGAGCGAGAGAACTCAGGATAACCAAAGCAAGCAGCCCCACCACGTCCAGCATCTTCCCTCCTCCTCGGACGCCGCCCATCTCCTCAGTTTCCTTCTGACGCTTGTCGCCTTTTGCTGTCGTGGTAGAGATCGATGGGTGGATACATAGGAGGTTTCTTTCCACTAACCAAGAACTTACCATCGAAGTTTCGTTCGCATTCGTCTTACTTGGAGTTTGGCACGAGAGGAGAGGGAGAGGGAGAGGGAGATAGGGAATGTCCTTATTGGTCAAATCAAAGAGGTTTTGACCAAAATGAAACGTATTGACTTGCGTTTCTTAGTAATATTGTGTGCTAAAGGTGCCCATTGGGTAGATGACAATTCTCATTCCAATTACGTAAAAGGACACAATACTCGATCAAATGATATGTAATCAACAGGACAGTATGTTTGATCACAACCATTTCTTTTGTTAGAGATAGAAAAGAAAAAGATGAATGTCTTTTGACGTATTCTTAACTCGAGCAAAAATAAAAACAAAGGGGTTTGTATCTCTTCTCCTTCTCCTGTTCTTACAGAATACTCATTAGATTACATCTAGCAAACACCTCTCCAATGGTTATATCAATCTTGATTTGTTGGTTATAGGGAATATGTTTTTTTTTTTTTTTTGTAGACTTCTAACTCTCATATAATTATATAAAATAAAACTTGAGAAGAGAGAAGACAAAAGAAAGTTATATTTTCCATGTCATCTTGAATTTTCCATATCATCAATTTGAGTTTTTGGGATAATTAGATCGCCCGATTTGAGTTATTTCATTTGTTTTCTCTAAATAAAATGTTACATCAATATCCAATCCGAGGCGGTCTTTTTCTAAGTCAATGGTTACGTCTGATGCAAGGAATGATGGTCTTCACACTCGTACGTCCGTCGTGGCGGGTGAGTAAGCGACAAGACAAAGTGCATTCCCACCAAATCCCCCACTACGAATGTCTTGGTTGACATGTAAACCCTACAGAGTCAAGGATGAAGGCTAGACTTGGAGTCGCCAAGGCCAAGCTTTTTACGAGAGGAGCAGCTCATCCGGTAAGAGAGAGAGAGAGAGAGAGAGAGACAACTACTAATCCTCCCGCCTCTCCATGCCTGCAAAGCTATGCCAAGCCCTGGAGTGGGCTCAAGCCGCGGGCGGCGAGGTTCCATTCTTGAAGAGCCTCCTCCTGTGTCGTCTTGTTGGTGGAAGTGCTTCCCTGGACTAACGTTGGTGGAAGTGTCCTCCTGAGTCTGCTCGAGAGTGCGAAACTGAGGAAGAAGACGATCCCGCCCTTGTGGCTAACGTTGCTGCACACCAATACTTGCACGTCCTGTATTCTTACTGCTCTCTCTGGATTTCCTACCTTGATTCATCTGATTAATCCTTAATTAATTTCTGCTATTGACCCACCCCACAATTCATCTCATCCAATTTATGTCCAGTATATCTTAGCTTAGAAAGACAATCACGGCCTCCATAGGATCAATCGATGCCTTGGACCCCTTACCTTTACATCGACTGCACTCTGTAGTACTATCGAAGAAAGCACAACAATCATAAATTTATTTATTTGCTATGCATCATAAATAATCGATTCGGTAGCGAATCAGTAGTATTCACCATAACAGCAAAATTGAATCTAGAGGCTCCACCAAGTATGCACATTCATGATCATGCATCACAGGGAGATATAGAAATACCATATCTTTAGCATCCATATATAGTGTGGCAACAGCAGATAAAAAGCTAAATTGTTTCAGAACATTGTCAATCGCACACCGGTAATGATCAAACCATCTTAACCAAACAACACCGTCTACATATTACACCAGAAAACTGGTCATTGCAATAACTGCTGAGGACAAATATCAACAGAAAACAAGCACAGCAGAAAGCATCAAGTACTTTTATGTACAATTGTCGATGTTATCTACATGAGTGTCCAACGTTAATTTCTCTTCAACTCGCTCTCAGGGCCCTCTCGATTGTTTGCCGCACCAAGAGCAGCTCTGCTGCAAACTTTCTCTGGCTCATTTTCTTCTGCTTGATTAATGTCAACTTATCATAGACACACCATGGAAAACTCAGGAAATGTGGCCTGTTCAAATTTTCATTGTAGCAGCCCCAGTAATCCGGGTGATAGGTCACATGATACCAAGCTGATGCCTTAGCATATTCTTCGTCTTCGTCGTGGTCATGATCACTGCTTTTCTCATTAAACCATGATCTTGCTTCTTTCCTCAGTGACCTCACTGCTCTTCCAATTGCTTCCCCGTCCTTGTTCTTTGTGAAGGTCTTTGACATTTTCATTATATGGCCACTCAGAATCTCAGCCTCTGTCTTTATGCCATAATGATCCATGAGATTCCCCAGCTTAAAATCATATTCCCCTTTGAAGAAGAAAGCCTCACTTGTGTACTCCTTGAAACCATCAACTTCCATGTCAGGGTCATAAGACCGCAAAGCAACCAGCTTTGTGAAGGCCTTCACATGGCCAAACCCTGGTGTGTGGTCTTTTATTGCTCTGTATAGCTTACCGATGACTCCTTTTGACACATAGGAAACTCTGTCTAGCTTTTCCATGAAGTCAGGGTACTCTTTGACATATAGACGAGGGGGGATCTCAGCAGGAACACCTGTCTTGGGGAAGTCAACAGCAATAGAGAAGAGTTTTGCAAGCTCTATGCACTCCATGCTTTCAGCTTTCTCTCTTGCCCTGTCAGCAAAGACTGTGTGCGCATTTGCAATGATTCCTAAGCTGTCATTTACAATATAATTTGTGAAGTACTCCATTACCTCCTGCATGACATAAACATACTACCCATGTATTAGTAATAGCCAAAGTGGGCTTTTAACTGTTGATTGCATCGATTGAACAATACAATTACAAGTAAACAAGAAAGTCAGATGGTTGATATAGGCACCAACTGGAATCCAGATGCATATATCACACGACTTTATTAAATTCAAGCATAATAATGATAAAGTAACTAACCTGGGAAATAACATGACGTTGAATACAAAACACATGTTGTAAAGAAAAATGACTAGCATATTTAATGAAAAGCTACGAGCAGGATGGCAATGAGTGTCGGGTTACTACCTCAATTGTAACATTGTGATCCAGTGTCTTGGTTGGTGCAGGGGTATATTCCATGGGCAGGACAACACGTTGTGGGATGAGTTCAGGGTCCCAGCTAACAAAATAGATATCTCCATCCAAGTCACTTCCAGAACACTCATTTGGGTGGGGTCTACACAAATAATCATGTCATTTAGTTTGTGATAGCGAAATAGATATCTTCCAGTATCAAACATCGCATGGGTTAACCAATAGTAGATAGGTCAAAAAGTAAATAGACCAAGACAAAAATGAGCATGAGATTTGAGACCACACTTAGCAAGATAAATATCTGTAATTTATAAAACATTACATCAGTAGATGTAACAATTGCTGAAGAAAACCAAAAATACATATATGCAGATAATATTCAGTTCATGCGGATTTAGTGTTGGTATTTTGTGTGTATTACATTGTCATAGAAATCAAGATATCCGTCGTACAAAATGAGAAACAAAAACGATTGTTCAGCCAAGCCCAATATAATCTTGGAGATGGCATGACATGTTTATTCCATTCAATAAAAAATCAATCTACTTTGAACTAAGGCAACTTAATAAGTTGTATAATTGCTCTCGATACAGACCATTTCCTAACATTACGGCTTCTACAAATAATTTATCTTTCAAGTATCCATTGCATGTCATTTATTGGTGAGAAAAGTTACACGAGTTATCTATCATGACAGTGGACTTCCATAAAGTTGACCTATAACCTAACATATTTGCTAAGTCATTCAAAGAAATTGCAATTCAAATTCCTAAACAGTTGTCCAACAAAAATTTTAAAAAAATGATCAACATTTCCAAAACTTAAGCATAATTGTGTTTTAATGACAATCTCTTATATATTCAAGTTGCATCTACGAGATTCAAAGTTTCCATAATCTGAGGCATCTGATGACCTTCCCTTTTTCTTTGAGAATAACAGCCCTGTCTTACTTAGCTGTCAGTCATGAGGCACCTTATGACTTGAAAAGCTAAAGTTTCATGATAACTCATCGATGCTTTTCATTGAGAGATGTCCACAATCAACATGATTTCTTTTTCTTAGTAGATGTTGTTTTCAAATAATATTGATCTACAGATCCATTCACCTGTGCATGACCAATATTTGTAAAGTGATAATCAATTGTCATTCAAAACCTTTAGGTTGAATCACCTCCATGATATTAACACATTAAGATGTCCATAGCTCTGTTACACTAGAGTTAAATTCAAAAGATTCGAAAAAAGGGACTCATAATATGGACCAGTTCACTTTGTAGTAAAATATTTTGTAGACAAAGCCTATGCAGATTCTTTTCAGGAAAGAGATAAGCCTTTTACCATGTGGAGTGTGCATTAAGATAACAATATCTGAAGTACATGCAGATATGGAATGAACACAAAAAGGATGACAAGAAGCTTTCACTTGAACAAGCAACTCAAATTTGACCTATCCGGCAAACTGTAGTGTGTAGAATCACCAAAAGGAAAAGGGTTGGTTTTCAATAACCCGGAAAATTTAATAGCTTGTTTTATACTGAAAACAGCAAGCAAGGGCATACAATCAGGAAAAGAAAACATTTTAAGCATACAGGAGACGCAAAAGAAAGAAAACAGATGAAAGAAAGTATGGTTCCAGGAGGCATCCTTTTCCATGAACGGAAGTTTCAAATCTCCCCTTGAATGTGGACTCCTTAATAAAATACCAATGGCATCAAAGAAAATCCCATGAAGTCTTGACCAGATCTTATTGTCAAATATCTGAATGATTTTACCAGATAGACCTTACTAATGATGTCTATCATTGATTCTCGAAATCATGTCCATAACATTCTTTTTTCACTTGTCATACATATTTCACAGTCTGTTTCTCCTAGTCGCATCTCCTTAAAGGCGATTTATCTTCTTGAGCTGCCTTTCGGAACACATAAGTATAAAATTAACGTCATCAATTGGAAGTTAATCATGCGTCATGCAGAATTCTTATGGCTTTCATTTTTCATTTTTCGTGAAAATGGAGTCAAAACTATGGTAGTCCGAACATTTGTTCTAGCTTTCCTTTTAAACTGTGTGATACGGAGGAGATCCTATGATTTTGTATTTACCATCTGTAACTACATAATAAAAAACGTGGAAGTGGGAAAAGGACCTTGATATGAAGTTGTAAGACCTTTTAAACCCAACATTAGGGATAAGGGAAGGCAATGAGAATACATTGCCTTCCTCGTAATGAGATAGTGACTCAAGATTAGTTTTAGAACTAATATTGTGGTATCATCAAGATGTTGTTGCCTTCTATTAAGTAAACATCAATAAGCAGAAAAGGATGAATCAGCCAATTGACATGCACAAGACTTTATATTGGATATTAAGATTCAGAATAAACTCCAAGTAGGGATTATGAAGATTCAAAACAATCTCAATTTTAAAGTAGGGAATGATAGCCATGCCTCACCTTTTCCCTTTCTGTGGAAAAACAACACAATCAATCATATGGTGCAGGTCAGGAACATCAACAGCTGACAGGATTCGGACATCGCCAGGATGAAGACAGGGATTTTTGGCAACAATAACTTTCCCCTTCAGCACAACGGTACAGTGGTCCAATTCACTTACACCATTCATGAGGAGGCCATTGCCATGGAAAATTGAGCTTCCAAAGCAAGAAACTTGAACAAAGACCTGGCCATATTCCAAACTTCTAGTCTCATCTAAGCATCCCATCATTGCTCTTCCTTTTGGAACAAAAATTCTTGCCTTAGTTCTGAGTTCCAAAAGCCTTGAAGCCCTAAATGTTTGGAGAAGCATTGAAAGGAATGGTTCAGCATCAGGCTTATAGCCGCATAACAGCAATTCTCTCAGTACATTGGTTGTTTCCCCTGGGGACATAAGTTGAATTGCTTCCTGTGCCTTTTCGGCATCAGTTAATATTTTGTCCAGGTCATTTACAGCTTCCTCCAGTTTTCTTTCAAAGACATTATCTTTAACTCCCAGTGTTGAAAGAAGAGTAATTAACTGACGGTTAAGGAAACATGGTTGATACTTGCTGTATGCAAGGACATCAAGTTTTGTGTTTGTCGACTCAAACTTCGACATGCTTTTACGCAAAGATAGTTTCTTCGATGATGTTGGATCAACAGCCACAACACCTTTATAGCCAGCATACCTAATTTGGAAGGCTGATGGAACTGAACTTTTCAAGCCACATTTAGTTGCTACTTTCTTAGCAAATTCAGAAGATATTTTCCCAATACCATCAGAGAACACATAACCTGCATGTTCTACATCAGGAATGAAATTGATTTCATTTCTCTCGACAGACAATGTTTCAGTGGAGGAACTAAAAGACTGACCGAGTCTAGCAGCATATTTAGCAACATTTTTAATCTTGCTAAAATCACCCATCCATTCTCTTATATTATCTGCAGTTAGCTTACTATTTGAGGCAAACATCCAAGCAGAATTTTCCCTTAGCTGACTGGATGAGAACGCAAGAAACTCAAATTTTTTATCTGCAACAGTAATACCATTTTTTAATGTTGACAATATTCTCCAATAAAGTGCAGTATGCTTTTCAGCACCAATGGAAGCAGACCGAGATGATATATCAGTTGAATGCATCTTTTCACGGTCCTCATCGACAAAAGAAATTCTCAGAAAATTATCAATTTCTTGACGATATTGGCGCAGAACACGATTGGACACATTTATCTCAGGTCCATAGAAGTACACTTTCGAAGGGGTCACCTGCACCCTGTGAACATATACCAAGCTAGAGTCTGAATCTAGGGAAATACCAGGTGAATTTATATGGCGGTTTGATTTCTTAAATTTTTTGTATTGCTCAAGTAACCATTCAGCAGGAGCGAAACAGGAGTTGTCCAAAACAGACATCATTTCTAAGGCCCTCTCTATATATTCAGTAGGTATAGAAGGACAAGGACAGACCAATGTATAGAATTTTCGATCAAGTGTTGGTCCAATAAGAGTTCCATTCTGAACCATATGATTTATCTTGAAAAGAATCTTATAAGAAACCTGAATCCCTGTGTGGGGTTCAACAATGGGGACTAGATCCAAATTTCTGGAGTAAGAATAGCCTCTCTCCAAATCATAATGACCATCAACCTCTATAAAATGAACAAAGTATTCACGAATGTTTGGAAGACTACATTCGAATGGTAGCTGCAAACACAGTGCACAAGATTGTCCAATGCTACGAGATGAAGTAAAATCTGTCGTTCTGACCCATTGATCATCTGGTAGATCCCTGAAATAATTAAGTCTAGGATCTTCATATAGGGAACCAGTATTACGTGATGGAGTTTCATAAATCTTAGGAGCCGCAACCACCTAAGCCATGTAACCTTATTAGAATTATCCAAATTTTCTAAAACATGAGAAACTAAAAACTTAGAGGAATCATTTCAGAGACAGAAACAGAATGTGTGGAAACAATTCTTCCAAGGAACACTGCCTAGATTAACAACTCATACAAGTGGATGAGTATATGAACAATTATTCTAGCCCATCATTTCGATGACAATGTCGTTGGTCTACAGGAAAAACAATTCAGGATCAATGCCAATAATTTTAACTATTAAGTAAAAACATATTTATCAGGATATAACAATATCATAAACAACAATAGATCAAATAAAGACCTAAGAGATGCAAATCAAGGATTTACTTCCAATTACTAGTAACCACACTGCTCTATGGTCAAACCAGAATGCATTTGCTGAGACCAAGTGTTCTGGACCAGTTTAAAATATATATCATAAATATTTTAATTTTAATGGTTTTGATTAAAATTGATACTCATGATACAAGAAAAAACAATTTGAGAAACACGCATGCATCATACAAATTATAACCAAAATAAAATAGTATATAATCAGTCAAGTAATATACATGATAAGTCAATAAAATATATAAGAATAGCAGTTTAGATAAAAGATCTAAATGTACTTCATCTGTCGCAAAGGAAAGGGGGTCTAGTAACATGAAGGTCAATGTTGTAATTGCCTCCATTACATTTGAAGATACCATTTTTCATGTCATATGATGCTAGTAGCATGACTGGTAGCATCAAAAAAGGAGAGTGCATACACAATGTCCCACAACTCAGTCTTTGGAAAACTGCTAATAAAACATTATGTACTTGTCAGATATTGATAATTATTGAATATTTCAAGAACTTATCAAATTGGTCTTAAGTATCTGTTTTATTTAAACAATTACTGAAAAATCAAAAACTTCCAACATATTAGAGAAGCAGATTTGAATATCGATAGATAGAGGGTTCCTATCTGCATCAATAAACTCTTGGCATCAATTGACAAGCACAAGTATATGTTGCTTCCTTAAGTGTCCACTATCTAGCATAACAGTCATATCTTGAGAAAAACTTATGGTACCTTAGCCCAGTAAAGCCCAAATTCGAACAGAGAGTCTGTTCAACATCAAAGGTTTGTGTAAATGAAACACTTTGCCCCTGTCTGTCCAGTACCAAATGCACAAATTAAAGATATGGTGGTGGGCCTTTCTAATCACCATTAAATTAAAGATATGCTCACAACAATCGACAGAAAGAGAGAATACAATCCTAAGCATGTGCCAAAGACAACACCCATAATCAGTTGATAAGTACAGCATACAGACACAAAAAAGATTCGGTGAAAGCATCTGCAGTACCAATTAATAAGAAAGGAAAAATAAATTAAGAATAGAAAATTGTCTACAGAGGAGCAGACCTGAACCACAAGAAACTGAGAATTCTGAACGGATGAGCGATGTAACCGGATCTCCCATATGCTCTCATAAGCAAGTTCAAGCTTGTATGAATGAATTCCATGGGACAGGAGAAAATAGATTTTCCTCATTTCAAATCCAAAGTTAACTTTGACATCCTCCATGCTCCGAAGAACAGATAATCGTTTTTGTGAAAGTGGACAGCCAAAATGTAATGTTACATTTTCCAAAACAAACAATGGCTTCCTTGGTTTAGGTATGATATCTCGTTCCATATTGCGAACTGTCAAGTAATGACCATCATAAGACAGTTTCCCCTGTTGGATCATGACAAATAAATCTTGGACATCTTCTCTTCTGGGGAACTGGACAATTGCATATACTGTTGAATTTTTTGAAGGCCTTAACTTAAGTGCAATGACAGATCCCTCACCCGTATACTTCTCCAGGAACACTGTTACCTGTTTTGCAGTAGCATATGAAGGAAACCGAGAAATCTGAATAGTCTTACTAGTCATTATTGGAAAAGTATTTTGATGCAGGACTTCTTATTTTCTTGTTCACTGAAGGGAATAATATTGTACCTACAAAAGGTAAGAGTTGTAAATTTGAATCAATTGATGAACAACAGCATATAATAGTAAGTTAAACATGTGACTGGGCAGTCACAAGTACCCATCAAGTGTAAATATAGTATGCAAAGGATAGCAGCATGAAAGAATGCTGAAACAACTTCAGTAAAGGGCCTATATCAAAAGAGTAATCGTGATATAATGATATAAGATCTCTAAGTAGACTAGCAACACAGAAAGATAAACAATAGCAGGAAAAAGTAAATAAAATTTTTAACTACTTCAATATGGTAAAAGTTAAAGCGTCTATTAGATTTATCCTTCTTCAAAGCAATTTTCCATGTTAATATGGTTTGGTGACAGATCACTAAGATCAAAAGATTAACATCAAGGCTAAAAGCAGAGAATTGTGACTGGGGTCAACTGACTGTGAACCCTCCAACGTTGACTCCCAGGGTACAGCAGATAGAGAATTACACTAAAAAAGAGCACCTATAATGTCTTGAACACAATTATCGATGCAACGGGGATCAACCATTTATAGTTCTCTAGACTTCAAGTGCGGTGCAAATCAACAGAAATAATAAGTTTATCTCTGGTAAAGAAAATTTTTAAATGTTGAGTGTTGGAAAACAAATTTACCAACGTAGATGGCATTAAAAGAATGTCAAGAGTCAGCCAGACGATTATTGCTTACATGCATGGCGACTTATAATTAATGAATCGTTCATAGCTTAAGTAACCTTAGAACATAGTTCTCTGTGACAACATAAGATCACAAAAAAGAATGTGCGGAACGCTTAAAGTTTCTATTCCCTGGTTTCCATCACATTATATGAAAAAGGCAAATTTTAGACTCAGATAGGGTAAACCTTGTAATACGATATACCAAAAGAAGAGGATTATGACGAGATGTTTGAGAAAAAGATATAATAATGTTGTTCTCACCCAAAAAATTGTGGGAAAAGATATACTGCAAAGCTTGTTATCAACACCCTTGGATACACATTCTCGAAAGAAAGCAAGCACATCGTATACTTGAGAGACTAAATCATTCACAAGAAGAGGCATAATCACCATCAAGAAATGAACAAGGAGCAAGAGAACCAAAACTAAGCCACTTTAATTGCAGAACGAACTGAATCAAGGCATCATCCCATCGAGACAACAGGATCAGGTACAAGAGAGATGCTAAGCTATCTATGTAAAAGAAGAAAGCAGATCACAGTTATAACATTTCAGCATCTCGAACAACCTACGGAGAAATTACCATGACAACCAGCAGACGGAGCTCCTCGAATCGATCAGAACAACAGAAAAGGTCCGATATTCAACGGGAAGGCCTTGATCGAAGACCTTCTTCACCTCAAAGCAAATCCCCAGAAAGCAGGCGAAGAGGTTCATCGACAAAAGGAAAGGCGAGGGTTTTTAAAGAGAACTCCGTCACTGCCAACGAGTGAAGCGAACAGCAGAACTGACAATCGGGCCCACAGCGCATCCAATCGACCGCCGGCGTCAACAAGTCAAATTGCGTCGCTTCGTGTGGTGAGAACATTAAACATTATTCTCTTGCGTGCTTTTTCTTAGCATTGTCACCATATAAAAGAAGAAATATTCTTAATAGTGACTTTGTAATTACAAAAGGAATTATATACATATGTGCTCTTAGCTATTGATTTTTTTTGTAATTTACAGACGAGAATAGGTAAAGAAAGAAGGATAAGATCATAAACTACATTCTGCCTGCTACCATTGGTGACGTCATCTATAAGAAGATATCTAGTATCTCGATTCTATTGTGCTGACTTAGCTCTTACTAAATTCTATTGCTATAATAATATATTGGTAGCTTAATATATACATATATATATATATAAGGTTAAAAAAAAAAAGAGAAGGAAAAAGAAGCACATCGGCCATTGACGTTTCGTCGAATGGTTGATCGGCACAACGAGCATGGCGTACTGGTACGAGTCAACAACGAGTCTTCGTGCTTTGTCGTCTCTCCCATTCACTCTACGAACCCTCGTCCTTGGTCTTGCTGGGTTGTTTCTTCGCTGCTAAGTTTTCTCCTGCTTTGTGCATTTATTGGCACAACGGCTCAGCCCTTTGCGCTTTGTTCCTTCCATTGATATTGACGCGGTGGTGCTTTGCTTTAGTCGAGCAGTACTGGTGAAGTGTATGAACCCTGCTTTATTCTTTGTTTCCTGGGTAATGCTGTGTGTGATGGCAGCTTCCCTATTTCTAGCCGATAGAAAGTAGGGGGCTACTGCATATTTTGGAGCAAAACACTTTATTATGGATGGAGTCACGTCAACTTTTATTTGTCGAGGGAACCAAATGTATGGGTAATTTATTAAAATAATAATAGCAATAAGATTTTACAAGATGATTGATGTCATCATATTTGATTTTTATCATGATATCCCTTTTACTAAGATACCCTCTATAAATCAAATAATGACTGCCAATATTCGTTGACCGTATTTTACTCTGGATTTTTTTTTTTTTGGGTTAAATCGGTTTGTTTGATATTAACTGAACTAAACTGGTTCAAAAAAAAATCTAATTATTTGATTTGATCTGATTTAGACTTAGATTTGTCTCTCTTTTTTTCCTTTAAATTATCTCGTTGTATCTTATTTAACAAATGCGATAGAAGAAGGTTATCGGTGTCGATCTTTTTGTCACTAGTTGCGATCATCACCCTCGTCGTCAATTGAAACTCCATCAATATTTGTTAGCGATCATCACCCTCGTCGTCAATTGAAACTTCATCAATATTTGTTAGCCTAACCTGGAACGAGCTATAGCCGTCAACTTTCTATTGGGCCTCGATGGTTGTGGTGGTCGTTGTCGACGAGCAAGAGGTCAACATTGCTTTCCCGTTAAGCGTTAGTGGTTGTAATTGTCATCACCTTCTCGGTAAGTGTCAATGGTCATAGTCATTATTATCGGGGTAGGATGTCATTTTCACCTTTCCACTGAGCTTCGATGGTCATCGTCGTCGTCAAAGCAAGATGTCGTCATTACCGACAAGGCAAGAAGTAGTAATCGCCTTCCTACGAACAAGCCGTTTACCTTTTCGCTAGTGGTTATCGTTGTGGTTGGTTGTTGAGCCTAGGTGATAACTTAGTGAGGCAACCGAGTCATAACTTATCCATCGTCAACTAATTGTCATCATCATCGTCATTCGCTATTGAGAAATCTTGCGGAGCCTCAATAATCAACGGTTCATTGTCATAACCCCATTTAGCTTTGCATAGCCTCAATGAATTACTATATGATTGATCATTTTATTGTTGAAGCATTTGTAGTGTGGCTGAAGCCTCAATATCATTTTTCATAATGTCGCTAAAGAATCGACTGCATCGGCCTATCATTCAATATATCATCGAATCATTTGTTGTAATAATAAAAAATATAATATTAGATGAATATATCATTGTAGTTTGGTATTATTAATTTTGAATGTCATTTAAGCATAAATATCAGCTTTGTTAATACCAATATCAGCTTTGTTACTTCAAACTTTGTTTTCTAAAGTAGTAATGAATTATAAAAACAAATTGAAGGATCTTTTGTACAAATTTAAACTTATAATTTTGATTTGAATAAGATGTTTATAATGGATAACAATGAAGATAATTATGAGATATTTGAATAAGAGTGGGCTAGGCAAAGAATAACAAAAAGAAGCTGAAAAAGACAGAAATCTTAATATATTTGATGCCCATGATATTGAAGCTTATCGAATTCAATTCAGATATATGTATGAAAACCTCTCGGATGATAAGTCATGAAAGAAGATGATTTCAACTTTAACGTCTTTGCTCCCTATCCAAACGAAGATAAACTTATCATTAAAGTCGAATAACCTTTATCGGTTTGACTTTGACTTGAATATAATCATTAGTTTTTTTTACAATAAAATCAGAAGCATGTTTTTTTAATTTTCTTGTAAATAATATTATTTTTTTTCTCACATGGACTTTTAGTTAGCACGAGCTATACGACTCATCGTTAGCTTTCACTACGTAGGACTCCTTTGTTAGCTTTTCATGAGGAACTCTCCTCTCTGATCAAATGCCATTCAAATTGATCGGTGAAATTTCATTCTGTTTCAATTTGATCAGAATATAACTTCATCTCCTTAAATAGGTGGTTAATAGGCTGATTTCACAAAAATAATATATTTTTTTGCAAAATGTATATATAGGGTGCTACAAAAATATATATTTCAATTTAAAATTTTAAATCCAACTTGATGAAGTTAATGAAAAATGATGATCCTAAGTCCGGACAAAAAAAAAAAGGTAAATGGTTATATTAAATCACTCATAACTAATATAAAACTATATTAAATCTCATGAATATATATCTTAATCGATTTCAATATAAATTTTTTATATATTTCAATGACGATAAAAGATTTATATAGCCAACCCCAAATATTAGTGGGACTTATAGTTTTATTGTTGTTGTGATGGTGTAAAATTAATGAAATATATATAATATTAATATAATAAAAAAATAATAATAAAGTACCAATAAATATAATAAAAAATAAAATTGACAAATTATAAAAATACTAGAATTAATCAAATCAACTAGGATGACAAAATATTATCGTTAAATTATATATATATATATATATATATATATATATATATATCACAATAAAAAACATTGAATAAAAAATACTGATTAAGAAAGAATTTATGACAATTGAATCATATATGCAATAACTATAAGTTTTGTTTAATTTAAGTTGATACTCAATTTTAACGTCTATAACTAACTCATTTAGAAATGATATTTTGAATTTGGACTCATGTGGCTTATCGGTCTTGAAATTGAATCCTCTTTTGGCATTTACCTTTGTAAAAATTAAAATAAAATTTATAAAAAATAACTTTAATTATATATATTCCAAGACAGTGATTCCTGAATCGTCTGTGATTGGAAAAGCACACGTCCAAAACGTTTGCTTCCAATCTTCCACTTTACTCGATCACGGGTAATTATATATTATCCTTGTAATTAATTATAATTAATATCTCGATCTCTATAATTTAAAAAATAGTATTGGGATCCAAAAGTGAAATATTTAATCTCAATTCTTCCTATGTTGTTAATTTCGTTGATAGAAAAGGTCACATGTGTTATCACGTGCAAAAAGGACGTGAATAAAAAAGGATAAAAATATATTTTTATTATTTTTTAAATTATTAATTTTATATAAACTTATCGCACGTCACTTGTTGCACTTGTTTACTCGCCAAACTTATCGCTCGATGCCCAGGCAAGAAGAAAATCAATCAAGGCGAGAAGAAGCTTATATAAAATTAATAATTTAAAAAATAATAAAATTATGTTTTTAACCTTTCTATTCATATAATTTTTTTCGTCAACGAAATTAACGACATAAAGAGAATTGAGGTTAAATGTTTCACTTTCGTAAATTTAGATATCCAATACTACTTTGTAAAATATAAGAATTAAAATACTAATTATAGTTAATTAGAACGGGTAATATATAATTATCCCTCGATCAAGAGTAACGTGCAAAACTGACGGTGGGATCCGAAAAGAAAAAAGAAAACTGTGCCGTAGGGCGCGTTCAAGATTGAAGCAAATCTCGATACGCTGAATCCCTCGCTCGAGCCACCCACCGTAGAAGAACTCCGCGTGCGTGTGAACGCCGCAGCTGTTTGGCCGGACTTTGGAAGCGTTCATCTTTCGAAGACGACGACGGAAGGAATCATTCAAAGTGCGGGTGGCATTACTTCCTCGAAACGTACCACGTGTCGAACCATCGTGGTCCAACTCACCCGTGGTTGGACCAACTACTATGTTCCCATGATGTTGCAGATCTTAGGAAGATGAAGAAACATACGTCTCATATGAAGCGTGACACTCGACAACCTATTCGAACCCATACTTTAGACCATGTGTCCTTTGATGGTCCGTCATCTTCTAATTCTGCAAGGACTCGATCAAAGCACTACGGAAGCCATCTCCGATCGATGAAGCCACAAGAAATTTCCATCTCCCTTCGCTTCCCACGAGCCCATCCATCACATATAAATCATGCCCCCTCCTGACCTACTACCCTTCATCCAACACCACAGCCAAAACCAACATTTCTTCTTCTTCTTCTTCTTCTTCTTCTTGGTCGGGTGCTGCAGCAAGCGGCGATGGAGGGGGATGAGGAGCGGAACGCGAGAGGAGGACAAGATGGTGTCGGAGATGAACAGCATGTCCTAATCCACAGCCAGGTCAGAAGGATCAAGCGAGAGGACGAGAAGATGGCGGATGGGCTCCAATCGGAGCCGATGGAGATGAGACCGGAGCTCACCAGGCAGTTCTCGAGGTCGCGGCTGGGACCCGCCGGCCGGCCGATCGCGGTAGGGAGCAAGTAGAGTCGACGATTCCGGAGAAAGCTGTGTGGAGTGGTGTCGTACACATCCTTTTGGATCGTCTGCCGTTTTGAGTGGTCTTGTAAATCTGTGTCGGAGCCTTCTTCCACCTTAGGACGGACGATCGACATGGTCGAGATTTAGGGTAGAATTCTTCCCATCTGTTAGAAGAACATAAATCGTTAGTTTCGTGTAATCAATCGATTGGTATTATTAGCTTTAAGCTTTGAGATGGAATGACAACCATCAATTAGAAGATCTTTCCTAATTCCCCATATAAAAAAAAAATCACATAAACTTATTCAAAAAAAAAAATCAATTATATAAACTAATACACATACGGATTAATATCTATCTTTTTAACAACAACAAAAAAACAGTATATAATTGACCAGTAAAAAGAGAAGTTAATCGTTCTATCGGTGGGAGTAAACTCCAAACTCATAACCTGACCAAAATAGAATTAACGTTTACATAAATTCCAAGGTTTTCAAGGAATCGGATTTACATCTTTTATCTGATTGGAAGCATCGAAATCGACCCAAAATATTCTTAATTCAGCATTCCATCCGAAGAGGACTTTCCACTTGATGAAAAGAATCAATTGTTTTTAGGATGGAAAGAATCAACAATGTCAAGCCAAAACAAAAAGGAAAGGTCAAAATTGGGAGAACAAGGACTAGGCATTTCCACTGTGCATAAAGTGGTGCCGTGTAAACATATCATTTGTAGTCAAATAGGGGCTTTTTCTTTTTTGTGGCTTGGCTTGGCTTGGTGAATGTAATTCTGAGGCTCATTCCCTTGACAATTATGCCAAGCAACCAAGTGTTTCATGGTTTTAGAGAGATGAATTATCTTTTTTCTTATAACAATCTAAATGTCCTTTAGGATCGTCACCGTCTCATTAAGTCCAACATTTTCATTTTTCACCGTCGTCCCATTAAGTTTAATATTTTTATTTTTAGTAACTCTCACTTCATTATAATATAATAAACATTAATCGAACAATTAGAATTCTCTCTTATATTAATATGAGAATCATTATCGACTAGCATCGTAAGATCACCTAAAATTCTAGCTTACATGGAGTTGTCCTTGTTGAGACCGAAAAGAATTATCGTACCTCTAACCAACTCCTTAACTATGGATAAATCTTTAATACTTAAGCCAACACAGCGAAGATAGTTTTAAGGGCATATGAATTGATCTAAACTAATAAGTCTCATCTTCTTTTTGAACTCAGAATCTCCCTAAAGGAAACATCTAGACAGCTTAAAGTTGTTAATCACATACTCAGGACCTGATTAAAACCAAGATATGAAGAGACAAAGAGATAAGAATATAATTTACAACAAGAATCTTTCTACTAGTATCTCAATGTAGCTCATTGACTTAAGACCAATCCAACCACTTTGGAAGTGATGGAGGACACAGTGAATCAGAACAAGAGAGAGAGAGAGAGAGAGAGAGAGTCATACAAGTTATTCAAGAGGCTGATCCAATCCACAAGCCAAACCACACGCAATCAGTGTCACCTAAATCTAAAAATGAAGGCTCCAAATTATTCCCCAAAATAATGGCAAGAACAACTTTTATCCAATCTACAGTTAACTGATTTTGATCTCTGTACGTTAGTTACTATGTTTGGTGATGTCAATCTCCAATTTCTTAGTAATGTTGATTTGGCACAAATTGTAGCTTTCACGTATCACTTTATTAGATTTAAATTCATGTGTATTATTAAAGTATTTGCATGCAATATTTACTAAATTCATATATGTCAAGATTCGTTCTTTTTTTTTTTATCAAAAGAGAAATAGAATCTATTGTCTTAAACTTGAGGAACAAACTGAGCTGCTAATGGATCTGTAGCAGCAAACCAAAAATTGGAGATCTGAGATCTCCCAAAATTTGTCAGATTATGGCTTACAAAATTGTTGGATCAAAAAAAGAAAAGATATCCGAAAATAGATTCCACATATACCAGGGAATAGGAGTCAGAATAGATTCTCTTTGGACATTGTTGGATCAGGGAAGCTTCCTTCCACCATGAGTGAGAAGGAAGCCTTGCAGCAGCTGCCACCCATCCAAAGAGACTTTCGATCAGCAGTAAAGAGGTGGAATCCAGTAGCTGCAGGAAGAGAAGGGGAGACGAATGATCCATCAACTTGAAGAATAACCTGGGAGTCCTCAAGAGAACAAGGAATACCACTTAGTTCCCTGACAGTGTCCTCGAGGAAAAATTAATGAAGTCATTACCAGCCATATTCTTTGCTAGGATGGATGGCCTGGTTGTATGCTTATTGTGTTTAGCATCATTTCAATTGGTCCATAGAAATTAGAAGCAAGTGGCAGTGGTGCTGAGCAATGGTCCATAGAAATCTACCTTGTTACAATTAAGGATAAGAAGCAAATACTCGACACAAATTATTTTTTTAATAGTAAAAATATCTTTAATACTCAGGCCACCCCTATCTTTGAGAAGGATCATATTATCTCAATCGAGAAGGTGAAACCTTTTGTGATCAAGCGAGTCCCTTAGAAAAAAATCATAAGAACTAAGAAGAATATGAGTAGATAAAAAGTTGAAAATAAAGTTGATCAGGACTATCTTACTAGCTTAAGAGAGAAAGCCTTTGTGTCAATCTTAGATCTAGCTTTCACCACAAGATTATTTTGGGCCAAGGCTTCCCATTATATTTAAATAATAAAAGAAGGTACCAAAGTATTTGAATCATCTTGAAGTACAAATCGAATATTTAATGGAGGCCTCACATTGCTTAAGAAAGCAAATATTGGATTTGAATAGGTCAATTGTGACGTTGGAGAGGCTAGGGAAGATGTATACAATTTTAATGATATTGGAGGGGTTGGGTTAGAAAGAAAAGGGATATGTCATCGATAAACTTTGTGATTTTTTATCAATAATTGATAAGGTATATTTGGGTCAGATCATGTCACAATCGATATCATGTCACGCTACAACCAAATCAGCAAGAGGAGTACCCCCACGTGCTGAGCCAGAGATCGTACCAAGACGTTGCTCGATATGTCCAGTCCCGATAAGTCCGAGACGACGTCGCATGGCGTCGTTCAGTGCATCCCGGGACGATGGCCACACAAAGGTACCATCTCACCTCTCGAGGATCGGTTGTCATGCTAAACCCACGTACGATTGACCCTCGTACAGTAGTATAAAACCCTTGGCCGGCATCCGGCCCAGGGGAAAAAAGAGGGACAAAGAGAGAGAGAGAGAGAGATTAACCCACCACTGACTTACTTGTCGGAGGGGCCACGGTCGGTAAACACCTGATGGGGGTCATTTATGTAGGAAAACAGATCTCCCCTAAGGCGAGATCATCCCGATCGAGATAGGCGTTTTTAACATTCCCGACGCCAGCACCCCTTCCGGAGGGCACGACCGATCTTGTCAACCAGCCCACCCGATCGAAGACTCCCAACATTGACCTGCAAACCGGATCGTGCTGACTCATCAGCCATGATGTATTAGTTTATCAACGATCACAATAACAAAAATAAGAGAAAAGAGCACCTACTGAGCAATAATAAAAAAAATAAAATAAGGGGAGGAGATGGGTCACCCTTCCTATTTGCTACTTTTCTGCATATCAAATATGCTGCAATCTTCATAGACCGAGTTTAATTCTTGTCACGATCATTAACTATATATATGTGTGGTAGACAACACCACGCAAAGGAAGTGTATATATATATAGTTCATTACATTCCAAGGGAAGCAGTGGGATTGCCTCTTGGTAGTGGAGTAGAGTAGAAGGCCGCTGTTGGTGGTGGGGAGGTATTCGATGTGTACATGTATACGGGTACGATCTTTATTCCCAAGTCAAAGATCTTTGTTCTTACACGAGACAGCGAGTGCTCTGCGGTGGACGGATATGATCTTTTAATCTGGAAGTCAAGATCTTTGTTGTTGCCTAAGAGAGCGAGTGCTCTCCGGATCCACCGCTCGGCGTTTTGTCTCTCCTCCCCCCCCCCCACACGCTCTGCACATGCACTGCTCTCCCATGGCTTCCAACACGCGTCCATGCCATCTCTTAGACTCTTCCTCCTCCATGGCAGAAGACGACGTGAGCTTCACTTGCGTGATGCAGCACACAAACCTTTTTTAACTTTTCCCACCCTCCATGACTCCATGCTTTTTTTCTTTCAGTATAATATATACATATATATTATATTACATCGACATGATGCACACTAGACGTGTGGTCCTGACATATGTATACACCCTGAAATATACAGTGTCTGGAAAAGATTATTCTTATCTATTTATTACCTGATCTCAAAAGCTGGAAATACAAAGAGTACACAGCCTTTGGAATTCGTATGGTATTCATACAGCTGCAAGGTTTGTTGTTATTATTGTGTAATCCTCCTCATGTCAGGTGGGGAACATCTTTCTCGGACAGCACTACTTCACATCAATGATCACTCGTGGCCGTAGCGCAATTCTTAATCTAAGAACCATATTGAGTGCCGACCTTTTTCTCTTCTTCCTGCTATTCTTGCTCAAGAACATGGGGTATTGGTCTCTCGGCTTCTTTGATCTTTCCACCCTTGCAAACCAAGCAGGAGTAGATGAGGTGGCACCATCCTACGACTGAGTTCCCACGTGCGATCAGGTAACCGCAGTTCCAGACACGTGTACACGGCACTCGGGTAGTGAGAGCTATAAAGCGACTGGTGAAGGCGGCCTGGACATACCTTGTTCTCGCCCGCCTCCGCGCCTTCTTGTTCCTCTCATTCGAGTAGTTGTGGCGTGAGAGGGGAGCCACAGGGAGAAGCAATGGGGAGGCAGCCATGCTGTGATAAGGTGGGGCTGAAGAAGGGGCCATGGACAGCAGAGGAGGACAAGCGGCTGATCAACTTCATCCTCACCAATGGCCAATGCTGCTGGAGGGCTGTGCCTAAGCTTGCAGGTCCTCCTCCCACTTTACATGCCACTACAACACTGATGGTGTCTAATCTAGATTTAAGATCGTGTTGTTGAGACAGGACTTCTGAGGTGCGGAAAGAGTTGCAGGCTAAGATGGACAAACTACCTCAGGCCTGACCTGAAGAGGGGATTGCTGTCGGAAGCCGAGGAGAAGATGGTCATTGAGCTCCATTCTAAGCTGGGAAACAGGTGCCCATCTTCCCTGTTCTCTCCTTCCTTCTTTCCCTTTGTCATCTTGTGGATTCGACCGATGCAGGCCCTTTGTTGGTTTCCTCAGGTGGTCTAAGATCGCATCCCATCTCCCTGGTAGAACGGATAATGAGATCAAGAACCACTGGAACACCCACATCAAGAAGAAACTAAGGCGGATGGGGATCGACCCCCTCACCCACGAGCCCCTCATCCCTTCAGCTAATGATCTCCTCCACCAGGAGCAGCATCAAGTGGGTGCCTCGGCTGACAGGAGGGAGGGAAACGACAAGGTATCAGAAGAGCAAGGTGAAGAAGAGAACATCACAAGCGCAGTTGACGATGCCTTTTGTACTGATGAGGTGCCCATGATCCAGCCCCATGAGATGATCGTCCCATGTGCTTCCACCCCCTCTGCCTCATTTTCCATTTCTTCTTCATCATCATCATCATCATCATCATCATCATGCTCTTCTTCCTGCTCCTCGGTGAAGGCTCAGGAGATCCAGCCGCCGTGCATGGAGTGGCCGGAATCAGTGTGTCTTTGGGGTTTGGATGAACTGAACGGATGGGACTTCAACTATGCTCAAGGGGATGAACAATTAGGCCTTGATCTTTTCACCCAGTGGCAAAGAACTGCTCTGGATCAAGAAACCTGGAAATTTGAGCTTTTCTGATCTCAGGCTCCTTGGTTCTGTAATTTGTGCTTGCAGATAGAATAAAGAGGAAACAGAATGTGATACCAAACTCATTTTTCCTCCTCTTTTTTTTTCTTCTTTCTTTCTTTTTCCTGTTTGGTTTTCCTCTGTACAGGTTATAAAGAACATGTAGAGATGAGCTTCTAGTTGAGGCTTCTCTCACCTCAATGCCAAATGTTTAGACACGACTATAAGTTTTGCTGATTGATGTTGTGGAAATGACTCGTTTGATGAAGATGAGTAAGCAAAGTTCATCGATTGCTTATTACTTCCTTGTAGATTACCCCATATATGTGACAGATGTTTGTGCCACTTGCATCAATGATAGGGTCAATCAATAAAAATAAAATAAGATGTGAAAAGGACCCGATACTTTTGACCTTTGCTTTATGTTTCATCATCATTCTATCAATCTTCTACCATCCAAGATCAGGTGGAAGAGAGGAGAGGAGAGAAGTAGCCAAGTATTATGAAGGCCACTCTCTGCCTCTACTTCTCTTCCACATGAGTTTGACATTCACAAGAAAGGTCAATATCATCGATGACAACATCACACAACTACAACAAAACCAAAGCCTCAGAGTTGACTTGAGAAGATTCAGCATATTTCTGGATTCATCTTACCTTTGGACATTTGAGGCCATGCATTGGGAGTTCAAGCATTCATTGCGGATGTTTCCATGTGTTCCTTCCAGCCTTGCACCATATGCAGGGCACATGAATTCTAGCTAAACTACAAGCTGTGTGTTCCCCTTCTTACGCATCCGTTCGCTGACCACTCTTAAATGCATCAACTCTAAGTGATGCTTCGTACCCTTTTCTTTTTATCTGTTCCACCTACATTGCACCAAAGATATTTAATTTACCTATGTAATCAGACATTTCTTTTAATGCAATCAGGCATATTACCCTCAAACTAGCCCAGCTAGAACGACAATGTGATGAATGAAAACTAAACTTAGCCACCTCATACACAAACACGATAGACTTGTAATGATATAAAAGCAAGTACAACGAATAGAAGGTGACTCTATTAAGATGTTCCGATTGATTAGTGTATTATTATACAAATGATAAGCCTTATGTTTGAGTTCATAGTCTAATATATTGTGTCCTTTTCCTTCTTGTCATTATATATATATATAATTGATTTCTGTGAGCGAGTTATTATTCATATGTTTCTACTACAAATCTTCCTATCATTCTGAGAGCTCTACAAATTACTTGGACACAATAAATCCACTTTCTTCTTGCAGCACTTAATATGGTTTGAAATGTAATGTTGGCCGCAATGCAAATTCTGACTTCATATTCGCTGCCACACCAAACAAAACGAGCAGAGGAACAAAACGAGGAAAGCATTGACTTGACATGCCGCTAAAATCCAATGGACTGCAGCAAGTCGACGTCAAAATGGATAGCTGACATTTTGCTTCAGAGCGTTGCGTCTACAAGTTTTGACTCTCCAATTCCAAGCTATATATCCATCAGCTTCTATCCCATTGCTTTGATACAACCGTGAGTTGGCATATATCTACCAGAGACTGGCCATCCTTAATATTGAATCATTCACACCGTTTCAATCAACTGATCGTTGATGGTTATAAGTACTCTGAGGTTAAGACTCTTTCCACAAAATGGGATTCCTTTTCTGTGTACAATGTAACTCACTTATATTCTCCTATATATTTTCTTGCAGTGTGTTTTGCCGTGGATTCTCCACTGACAAATTTGACATCTGATATGCTCTCTTACCAAGAAGACATGTCGTCACAAACAGCTGTATTCAATTTGGAATCTGATATTGAAAGCTTTATCTTAGGTTTTAGGCCTCTAGACTTGGTGTCTCATCTTTTCTCGTTTCCTCGTTCCCATGGGGACAGCTCTATCTCGGAGTTCGCACTGAGACTCATGCTGCCACGCCACGAACAGGACATCCATACCCGAGTCGACAATGTTAAATGATCCGAAGTGAAGATGTACACTCCCATGGATGATGGGTCGAACGTAGGTTTGGATCTCGGAGCTCCGAATTGAGTACCCGCAACACTGCTCGACGAAGGAAGCGTCGTCACACATGAATCACCCATGACGACACACGCACTCTTCGCCGACACAGAGCGGATCACCGGCGGGCCCGTCTTTCCACCACTCGGCCACGCGCGGCCACCCAACAGACGACGGCATGCATGCGTCGGACGAAGCCGCGTCCCACTTTTATCCCTCGGGCATGCCCTACCAACCCTAAAGCTCACCCAACACACACACACACACACACCCCCCGACATGTATGACAGCGTCTCCCACTCGATCATAATAATAGCTTCTCTTTTATCCCCCACGTACTCGCTGAGGAGAGAGCAGGCATGATGAGGCACCGGCGGATGAGAGAGAAGCTGCGCCGTGAAGGGTTTACGATGTGGAGGCATGGGAACTGAAAGCTTGCAGTGACGTACATGTGGATCAGACGTAGTGGGAGGTGGGCAGCGGGCGGTTCTCGGTCCCCTCACGGCCGGCATCAGAAGCTTAAAAGCCTTTGGGAACTCACCTCCAAAGAATGGAGTTAATGGGAGCCACACTGCACACCGACACAGTAGCAGCTTAATCGTTCTGGTTGTCGATTGCGGATGGATTCACATCCCTTCTTTATAGGCTTCGGTGGACTCCAGATCATGTGATCTCCATGAGCTTGCATTGCAGTACACGATGAAGCAGGAGTGCCGATTTGATTCGACTTAATTTTTTTTTTTGGAAATTTTAGGTATCTCGAGAATTGATTTATAGTAATTATCGTAGATAATGTTAAGAATATGGCTCATGATCTAGAAGTTATAGAGTAGTTCATATACCTAGAGTGACATGATGGAATGAGATAGTTACCATTAGATCCTATAAATAAGATCATAATTCATAAAGCAAGATAAGGGATATACACTTCAAAATATCTTGTAAGTATTCTATGTATATCCTCTTGTTTAAATACTATATCGATTTCCTTGATCGAAATTTTTTTTTTAATTGTATCATAGTATTCTGTTTTTATTGTTTCCTTGTTCTTCCATCCCTAACATCTCGAGCAATGCAAGATCGTCGTCCAAACGTAAATAATCGATATTTAAAATACTTGCGTGAAACGAAGGGAGATGAATATACAAGAAAACTGTTATGGGTTAAATTCACATAGAATCCAAATCCAAATCCAATAAGATCACGAATCCAAAATAAGGATCATACACCATATATTGATCCAAGATTCATATGTTAACTGAGAAATAATAAATACACTCGAGAACACAAAGAAGAGGGTACTAAAGAACACCGGTGGTACAACCTGATAGGTATCATCAAATGAGATTGAGAGACACCGGATGGGAATTGGACTGAAATCACAAACATTACGAATGTATCAGTTAATAAAATATTGAAATTTATTTAATCTTTAGATAGTATACCAACGTTAAATTTCATGATCAAACAAGTCATGCAGTAAATCCAAATAAGCTCGTCGTGCTTTAGCAACTTGAAATAGTAGAGAGAGCTGATTATTCCAGCAGAGAATCCTGGTGAAGAATAAGCAGTAAGCATGAAAACAGAAAAACAGAGAAAAATGTTATTTCGAGTGCAGAAGTAATATTTGATGAATGAACAGTCATTTTAGGTCACTACCGAATGAAACTTTCATGTTTGTCATCCACAATTGCTTCATGCACTAAAGTTTGAGAGTACAAGGGCTTAACAGAGATTACATGTTACAGCAACTGTGACGATTGAGCAACTTGATGAATACAGACTCTGCTGAGCAGGGCAAAAGGCAATGCTTGATGCTCAGAGAACTCGTCCCCATATATCGAATTCAAAAAGCATGATACAAGTAGGGCAAGATTGAATAAATCAATGAAATACAGTGTAAGAAGGTAACTACTCTGATCTTTGTAGAATAGCTCGTAATGGTATATTCATCTATAATTACTGTTGAAACAATGCTTCGAATACCTTGCAGCTGGAAAAAGGACTCAAGAGGACCAATGGTCAGGGACAGTAAGGAAGTAATTTGACATGGCTTTTCTGAATCTTTTCTTGTACTGCAATGGAGATATTACGGTTGGAGTTGCATGTTTCGAGCCACCAAGGATGCCAGAGGCTTTTACCCATGTTTCAAGTTGCTTGTCCCATGTATACTGCCGCATGAAGTCTATGATTCCTATCACTAGCTCTTTGTGTGTCTCATCGATGCCGACCAGCAACGAGTAGTCCATGACATAAATAGACTGCAAAATGTGGAGAGATAGGATTAAACAAAATAATAAAATAACTATGTTTTTGGGACTTCCAAGTATAGTGAACAAAAAATTTCACCCATCAGTGCATAACCATTGGTCTTTTTGGCCAAGAAACCAGAACTGCACGCATAACAGGGTTCAAGTTGAATGGTTATCTCACTGTTGTCGTGCTGAAGATGATTGTCAAAGAATAAAACAGAAACTAGCATAAGCCTCTCCTCTAATTCAATGATGCTAGTTAATCTGAAATTTTTAGGAGTCAAAAAGGTTTTAAATCTCAGACCAATACCAGTGTTAACGATACCTATGTGACAAGCAACATAACAACCTGTAATGCCCGGTATCAACCAAAGAAATATAAAGAAATTAAATACCAATCAATACCAGATCATATGGTCTAATGCTGGTCCTTACGTACTGACCAGAATTTGAATCATTGGGAATCAGATTGTGTACGGTTTGGCAAGTCTTATCAGGCATGGTCTTTCCAGAAACAAGATAAGTCAAAACAATTCACAAATGTTAATGATCTATCTCACATAAACAAAAGATTAAGAATACTGAACACCTAATTATCATCACAGTTATCTTTGGCCAATATAATAAATCAGCTTGCTTAAGTAATGTGTAACTTTTCCAGTTAATTGATTAAGAAAATAACATAAGAACAAAGCCTAAATATTAATTAGCTCTCAAATTTAAAAGTCATGAGAGATGATTGGCTTTCTGCTGAAACTTCAACCTCCAAATAGAATTCTTTTCTTTATATGACTTTTCTATTAGTCAACACTTACCCACATGATGACCTGGAGACATCGGGACCACCAAGGGGATTATTGCTATCTTCAAAGCTTAATGGCTGGTTAGATGATAAAAGGTAATCCATACCTCTATAGGAAATAGGGATGTCGTATAAAAATGAGATATCAAGATTTTGTCATCATCCTGATCCTCTCTCCAAATATAATTATTTTCTTTAAACGTCCTTGTATTACTGAACAGTTCACACATGCTGACCTGGATGCATCGGGGCCACGAAGCTGATCATTGCTATCATCAAAGCTTAATGGTTGGAAATGTATTTAAGGAGAAAAAGAAAAGTAAAGATAAAAAAGAAACACCTACAAGAGAGTTCCATATGCAAGTAAACGATATTGGATGTCAGCTCAATAAGATGGAATTTAATTCATTATTTACTGGTTAAAGAATTAGGCAAGGTATCTTATGCAGAAACAACCATAAGATTAATTATGAGAAGAATCATATGACTGCATTAATTAAGACCATATGTATATTTAGTTGTCACAAAAAATATATGATTAAGCAACTAATAAGTGCTCAAACTAATTGAGTATACCAAATCACATGGGCAAAATCCATTTTGTATAATTTCGTACGAGAAGAATTTGGCATAGATATCAACATAAGCTAGCGAAGACACAACAATACAGTTTGATTTCTGTGTCCATATTGCAATTGCCTGCCCAAGATATCTTGTAAAGTTTCAATGAGGCATCTTCAAATTATTTGGCTCAAGTTCAAGAAGTCAGATATTTTATGTCTAATAAGTATTCAAATTAAGAATAGTAAAAGATTTTGTTTATCAGAGTTAAGATGAAACAGTTCGCTTACTGCAAGAAAAGAAGTATCATTCCACACAGCTCGCTCCAATCTTCTCTTTGCCTTGCTTCCCAAAAATATTGGCTTTGTCTCTAATAGATTCAAATCTAGTAGAACTGTATTGTTTCCCGAGGAATCAGGGTTATAACGGCAGCGTAATGAGCCTTTGAGATCATAAACTCTTGAAACATTCCTCTTAAAAAAGAGATTTTCCATTACCATGACATCCATTTTCACTTCCCTCCCACCTTTTGAATGCTTGACAGCCACCTGATACAGAAAAGATGTAAATAGCAAGAGTGATTCTTTCACATTATATGTTTGTACACTGAAGTACGATGGTAGCAGTTTCTAACCTGATAAATACCAAGGACTTTAGCAAGGCAGGTGGGACTACCAGAAGTTATGGACTGTGTCAGATATTTGAAGTATTCAAGAGCAAAATCCTCAAAGGAATCTAACTCTGTTTTGGTGACCTGCTTTATGATGAATCTTTCATCCAATGACTTGGCAAAGTAAACATTGCTCTTACCACCTTGTGCACTCCATCTCTTGCAGCGGCTCAAAGAACGTATATAATCCAATTCGCTTGGGCAGCATATCTTCCTTAGTGCATGAAATTGCTTTGCAAAATAACATGTAACAGAAAACTTTGCCTTGTCTGAAGGAATTGAATAATCATCATCAAAAGAAATTCTGAAATGTGTTTCCTTAGGATCTAATGGGTTCACCCGAGAAAGTTGAGGCTCATCAGGTCCAACATCAGAATGAAACTGCAAATTTGATTGTTGAGTTGCTGCACCAACAATATTAACAACACTACTTCCTTTCCTCAACATACAAGAGACAGTTTCATCCAAACTAGGCATTATGTAGTCATTATACTCTTGGGAAGTTATAGCATAGGATATTATACTGGTGGGTTCATCATCATAAACTGCAACAACAATATCATCAAGAGCATTTTGAGGTAGAAGCAACCGTGCCCCTTCAGCTATCTTTTCCAAAGATGATGAGATACGTAGAGGTATGTGATTGAGAAGATCATCCAATCTCTGAACCGTACTGGGAGAACTTTGTGAGTAGGCTCTTCTCATGATTGTAATCGGATCCTTTGGCATACTAGCAAGACCTCCAGAGAAATCGAATGATTTTGCTGAAGGCAAATGCAGTGAAGCAGGAAGGAAACGACCATGTACTCCTTTTCGAAATCTTAAAGCAGAATCAAATGAATAAACTCTTAATGGGGACTTTAACCTACTGTAGCATGGATTCTCCATCAAAGGTCCAGATGTATCAGCTTCTGAACCACCTTTTGGTTGATCCGTCATTAACTGACCCAAACCACTCCATGCCAAATCAATTTTATCTGATAGACTAGACAATGGTGAAGTTGAATTCTCCAAAAATGTACTTTCAGTGTCATCAAATATTGATGTATCATCCCATCCATCATTATTACTGGAAACAAAGTTAGAACTTGCTGAGCCTGCAAAGCCTTCGACGGATTCAATAGACAGGTCCATTTCAACCATGTTGTTTGTGTTACACTCCATAACCCGCAAGCTAAGCTCTTCATGCTGCTTTGAAAAACTAGATTTTTGAGTTGCTGAAAAGTAGGATGACTTGTCAGTAACTTCTCTTCCAAATGTTCCATCTTTCCCAAGCATTTCTTCCCTCCATTCTCTCAGATTGGTTTTAGATGAAATATCTGTAAGCTGTGAATCAAAGATGGTACGGCCTTTTTCTTTGGACAACAATCCCAAAGAATAGAGTCGACGATCCCACGTGTAAGAATCAAATAGAATTTCACGTCTCAACCGATTAAGCTCTAAGATGTCAACCATTACCCTTAAAGGTTGAGTATTCCCAACTATAACTGGTTGAAGCAAGACCTATTACCACATAAGACAGAAACTTTGCTCAGTATACGGAGTTGCCCTCAACAGATTGTCACAAAACGTAAAATCTTTAAGCAAACAGAATCTTTAAAGCACAAGTGTTGTTGGACTTACATCAAAATCGTGTCTTTCTATTTCAAGCAATTCCTTCAGCTTTATAATGTGCCTATGGATGCTTGCCTTTAAAGGTTCATCCTCAGATGTCATGATCTTCCTCTCAGTTGCATGGAGCACATCAGATATCTTACCATGCAAGGCATTTATTTTATTGAATACCTATGTGAGTAAAATCACAAACTTTTATTACAGCAATAATATTTGATGTGCACAAAACTCATATGCAAAACCAAACAGCATACCAGAACTGCCTCCGGTTTCAACCATTCTTGCTGAATTTGGAAAGTGAAATCCAGAACTGACGGTGGTAAGCAAACAGATAAAATATCCACAGGAGAATAGTGAAAGAAGGCAACCATGCTTCCGAACCTGCCACAGGAAAAGGAATGAAATTGAAATTTGCATTGGAAGTTAACCAAACAGGAGACTGGATAATCTTTATCATCAGATATTGTATACCCATAAAACCGAAGGCAGTCTCTCTGTAGAGAGTGACCACAACTTGCAACTCGGTTAGCAGTTGCATGACTCGAAAAGCTAAGCTCCAAAAATTTCCCAAAAGAAAGCCCCCATGCAGCATCAGACATGATTACTCTGCGTGCGGCTGGAGGAACTCCATCCTTATCCTTTTCACACCTGAGGCATCTGTGCCACATCCATATCCTCCCATCACGTTCACCAGGCAACTTCATGGAAGGAAGTCGCCTGACCATAATAGTAAGGCTGCCCTGCTGGTGAGTATAACACCGAACATGGGATTCTGTTGGCTCTTTACAAGATTGACAACAATATGTCTGACATTAATGAGAGAAAATATAGTATATCAGAATCTGGAAAAGGAAACATATAAGAGGGTTACTCATATTCCATCGGCACAATAAATTACCTCATTAAACAAGTCACCACGAAGATATCTCCCCAAGGGCTTATCGAAGCTACCATAAAATTTGATGCGGAAAAGTTGAGAACGCTCACAAACTCTACTCTTTTTAATGCAAGTGCTTGATAAGGAAACCAATATGCTCTGATGATTGTCTGCAGCTGAGAAGTAGTCTCCAGGAACATCATTCTTGATAGCAATATCTGATTTTTTAGGTTCATCATCTGATCTAAGTCGGTCACTAGCTAAGTTGCTTCTTTCTTTTACTAATTTCTCCAGCACTTCATCTTGGTGATTGTTCAATTCAATAGGAAAAGGTGGAAAGGAAGTGGGCTCATTGCAATAAAACTCAAATCTTGAACCTGTTGACCCACAATAGCAAATATCTGAAGTAGATCTAAAAGCAATGCCCCCGCTGTTTTCAGAATATGGAGCAGAAAAGCCATCAATATCGTGAATGCTGGTATGCTCAAACAAATTATTGTATTTTTGTTGTTCAGAACTATGCTCCAAAACATCTTTATTCAAATGCATAATATCTGATGATATAGCCTGGCTCTCTATGTCAAGTTTGCCGCATGACCTATCTTTCTCATGACTGTTACCAAAACCTTGTTCAGCAAAGGCAGCCAAACTAGAAGCTGATGAGACAAAGTCATCAGCCTCAGTAAGCTTCATAGGCAAGGTAACTGGAGGCCCTATAGGAAGTTTAGGAAGTGATGCACCCTCATCTGCAAGGAATGAGGTCTCTAATGAAAGATGATATGCTGCAAAGCTTGCATATTGAACAACATGCTTTAACTTTTTCAATTCTTCAAGGCAAGCTCCCCTTAGAAGAACCTACAGAAATTACTAAGTTAACATGAAAAAATAAAGAACCCCAATAACAAAATGCAAAAGTACAAGAATTATCCAGTTACTATTAACCACACTACCACAAGATCAGTCAAGCTTGTATTATCTTCCAAATTTAGGCAACATATAGGACACATAAAGACAGCAAACTCCTAGAGATTAATCTGTATAAGCACAAAAATGTAAACAATCATATATGTAGAATGAACAACAATGTGAACTATACATGTTAATTTACCAGCTGAAAATAAGCAAGCAGTGATGACAGCACCAAAAAACATGTCACTGTTTTTCCATCACAAACTTGTTAACAAAGTCAAGATGGCAACGGGGCAAGCCTGTACTAGACTTACTGAAATTCATCTGCTTGCTTATTTTCAGCTGTACCCTCATCGGCAAGGAATGAGGTCTCTAATGATAGATGATATGCTGCAAAGCTTGCATTTTGAACAACATGCTTTAACTTTTTCAATTCTTCAAGGCATGCTCCCCTTAGAAGAACCTACAGAAATTATATTAAGTTAACATAGAAAAATAAAGAACCACAATGACAAAATGCAAAAGTACAAGAATTTTCCAGTTACTATTATGCCACACTACCACGAGATAAGTCAAGCTTGTATTATCTTCCTAATTTAGGCAACATATATGACACATAAAGACAGAAAATTACAAAAGATTAATCTGTAAAAGCACAAAAATGTAAAATTTACAATTTACAATCATATATGTAGAATGAAAAACAATGTGAACTACATATGTTAATTTACCAGCTGAAAATAAGCAAGCAGAGATGACAGCAACAAAAAGCATGCCACAGTTTTTCAGTCACAAACTTGTTAACAAAGTCAAGATGGCAATGGGGCAAGCCTGTACTAGACTTACTAAAATTCTTCTGAATTGGGCTTACTCAACTTAAGATTTACCATCTAACTTAAGTGATGATCCTTTAAAATTATTCTACCATATCATGCAGTGAGAGATGTGAATAACCATGGATGCATGTATGGTCGAATCCCTTTCGAGGAAGCAGTAACTAAATCCAGTTTATACAAACAGCTAGAATCATGCTGAACTGAGTAGCAGCAAAGCATGAGGCAAAAGTAGACAAAAAGGACCAAGTGGGGAAGGAGAAAAACTAAAAGAAACTAGAAAGAAAGGAAGAAAGATTTATGGTTATTAAACAAATCCCAGACCCCTTGATATCTGCCCTCAAGAATATAGATTCACTAAACGTTGGATTACTGATGCAATGAAAAGAGAGCAGAAGATAGTGTAAACATTAAAGGTAACACATGATGCAAGTCCAAGATTCAACCGGAAAGATGCATGTCTTGGTTCAATAAGATCAACAGGCTCAGCAAGAACAAAAATGAACTTTATGTACATATCATAAAGCGGACCATCAAACGACCGTCTCACCACTACCTCATACATTAAACTAAACGACATGTCAGCTTTATAGATTTAAGCAACTGAGTATACTAATAAAAAGGAGATGCATTTGCAGAGGCTTTAAAGCAACCATTTATTGTTCCATATTGGAAAAGCAATCATTGCAGCTAGTGACGCATTAAATTTGCATTTAGGTTACATAATCAGTGCAACAAGATGTTAAGGCATGTTATTTTGTAATCAATTCCTACAATTTCTTGACCAAGTCAAAAGGACCATCATTTCAATGCATATAAATTGTGGGCCGGATAAGGAAGTGACATTTGACAAGTTAGAGAAGATCAATCAAGTCTTTCAATACTTTCGCATAAATTATTCCAGCCCATGTCCACTCGAATAGGAATGCATAGATAAGGATGTCTTAGCACACAGATACTTGATCGAGTACAAATAGCACGTAAAACTATTTATTACCGTGCACCCTAAACGCCGTGGGCAGCCTTCAAAAAACATTAAAGTTTTACTGGGCCTCTTCCGATGTTTGGAAGATGAAGATTCTTCATACACTTTTTCTATCTGAAACATTTCACAGTGTCCAAGCCTTGCTGAAGCAACACTATCAATGGATGGAACAATCTGAGCACCAGTACATCGTGATATCCTCTCTAAAAGTGACCTCTTGACATTTAGCACTAAAGATATCTCTTTTTTCCCCAGAAGATACTCTTGAGCATATGAGGAAACACTTCTTTCAACAAGAAGCACATTGGGCCGAAGTGCCTCTATCCTAGAAAGAGCTAACTTCATGTAATTGGTTTCCTGTATGCCGAAATAGAGTCAAAATTAATGGAGACAACAAAAAGACATAAGAATTCCAAAGGCCAAGGCTATAACCTGCTCAAGTAGAGTTCCTATAGATGCTAATCCGCTTGGAACCTTTTGATACTCCAATGCTCCACCCAAAAGAAACAACCTAGGGTTTCTATGCCTCGAGACCATGCGTTTGTGTCTCACATTCTTAGTACAAACTACTCCCTTCACTAGGGTACTGTTCAGATTATGAGCAAACATTAGTCTACGGTTACAAAAGAAAAAGAGGATGGTATCTTCCCAACCCACCCGCAGAGAAAATAGCAAAGGGAAATCATACCTATCATTTGGATTTCCTGATGCTACACACTTGACTTTCACATAATCACCTGGATCCATGCTACCACCTTTGCTAGTATCTGGTTTGACAAAATTTGCAGCTTGCCATGCCAGTGAGGATACTATCTCCAGCCAGTCTGGCCCCTCTAAGTCAACCCCAGAATGGACGCCTTCTCCCTTCAATAATTGTGACACAAGAGCCCTAAAATGTGCATGAACAGCACTCCGCAAAGCCTCCTTGTGGGATTCATTAGACTTCTCTTTGGTCTGCATTGGGTCACTACTGAAGCTACTAGATTTAAAGAGTTTAGCTGACTCCCCGACATCATCATCCTCGTCATTAAATCCAAAGAAACTGGTTTCCATATCATCCTGTTCATCCTCAGGGAATGGAGGGTCAAAAATACAATCATTTTCAAAATTAAAGTTTTGCGTAGCCATTTGACTTTCTTGATTCCGGGAACCCAGGAAATTGCCAGAGATATCACCAGAAATCTCTGGCAATTCCTCACAATCTGCTCCATATTTTTTCAGCTGCCCTGGAGAGCCTTGATCTGAGAGGCCACTCTTTCCCAAGAAAGAACTAACCAACCCTTGTTCAACAGGCCTACAAGGGCTATCCAAAGGACTTGAATTTGCTGACCTGAAGTACAAATCATTTCCAGCACAAATGCTCATGGATTCTATGTCAGAGGGATCTCGAGAGAACACACTCAATGGGGTGAAAAACTGCTTCCCCTCATCATCACCCTCGTCTTCTTCGTAATTCCTAAAGTTACAAGAAAACAGGACAAAATCTGAACCAACCAACCATATCATGGAGAATAAAAGACTAGCTATAAAAAGTCGGTGAATTACCTATTAGTCGAACAACGAAGAGGGCGCGGAGATGATAACTCTCGCAACTCCGATTGGCCGAGCCTGTCAGTACTGGATCTGGAGAGTGGCGACTTCGGTGAGACAAAAGGATAAATTTTGGCGCACGTGCTGCCCCGCTGCTGCGCTGCGTCCCAAGGTCCATTGTCACCTCGAAAGCAGAAGTTACAGAAAACGGGCTTCTGCTCTGCTCGGTCCGGCACCGGAGAAGCACCGAGCATACACTTCCGGCAGAGCAACCGGCCACAACTTTGGCACCGGTAGCCGAACCCCAATTCTCTGCACTCGCAGCACGTGACAGGATCACCGCCGGACGACATCAAAGACTCCGATAAGACGTCCAGTGGAAAGCTCAACCAAGATCTGACCTTTAGTATCAAATCGAGAATCGGGTAGTTGACTACTCCCATAAACAGGAACCGCTCGCAGTCATAAAAGAAACCTAGCAGCTCCCCTTCCCTCCGTAAACTTTTCCTATTTCCCTGTCAAGATCTCTCGCAAACTCCAAACGAGAAGAGATCATACAAAAACCAAAAAAAAAAAAAAAAGGCAAGCCTTCCGGGTTCTTCGGGTCCCAAAAATCAAAGAGAGGCAAGCACGAAGCACAACAATCAAAAGCCAGAAAATCCACACCCTGCCGAAGAGACCAAAATTTTCTCTAACCGGCAACCGGATGGTATTATGTACAAAACCTCGAGACACAAACGCAATCCAGAGTCCTCCAAAATCCAATGACTTTTAGCAGCACTAAGCAAGGCCGTAAAGGAGCCACAAAGCCAATCAGCCGATCCCCGATTGCTCTGCGGAGACCCCGGTGGGGGTGTTTGACCATAAGAAGCAAAAGGCGGGCGGGACCTTTGGAGCTCGAGCAAGAGGAAGAGAGCTAAATGAGAGGGACGATGAGGAAGAGGAGGAGGCGGAGGAGGGTGAGGGCTCCGGAGGAGCAACGGATCTCGGCGGCAGCGGGAGATCCCATCGTCGGCGAGGGCAATCTCTTCTTCTCCTGCGGGCAGCTGAGTGCAAGTACAATTAGAAAAAGTTAAAGAAGGGGTGATGGGGGAAGGAAAGCTTTCTTAAATGAGGGGGCAGATTTATAGTACATTAAAAGCTATTCGAGGAGGGCTTCCGAATGCATACATAGTGTTAAGTGGAATCAAAGGGATTAAGTTGGGCGTTCGTAGTCGTTGCAGCGGGAGGAGGACGAAGGAATGAGTCGCATAGATATCAATACGATATAAAAAAAGGAAAAAGAGAATGGTGTGTGTGTGATGGGGTCAAAGAAAGGGTGTGAGTATTCTACTGCCGTCCAAATTGGTCACATGCGTTGATCTATTGAGGGAGGGATTTGAATTTGATTTGGGTTCGGGTGTGATTCTTGAATTGCGGGCTCAAACTGTTTGGATCAAGTTAGGGTTAACCTCATTGGGAACTAATAATTTGGGTCGAATCAATTTGGCAAGTAGGTCAAATGTCCCCTATCCAGCTCTATTAACCCTAATAAATCTCTGACTTTTGGCAAATCCTTGTACACCCAATTTCAACTTAAGAAAAAAGATTTATATATATTTTGAATTCTGTAGGTTTTATCTCAAATTCCCACAGTTTCCAATTTTGACTTTAAGTTGACACAAAGTTAAGACTTGAATGTAGTATCTATCTATCTATCTATCTATCTATCTATCTATCACAAGAGTTAAGATATTAATTAGTGCAACGAAACCACTGCTTTAATGCCACCAAATGAAAGAAGAAACCACATGAATGAAACTCGCTGCGCTCCGCCGCGGTTGCTGTAATCGGTCAATTGTTTGGATATTATGAAGCATTCGAGTATGCTTTTAATGGTTATCCATTAAATAACGAATATAATATTGAAGTTGAGATCACAAAAAATGAATGAATTCCTTAGCTTTTCCTCCTATCCAATTTAGATATGACGAGAATGATTCGCCTTTAGTTAAAAAGTAGAGCAAAAAAAACCTTCACTTACTTTCCCTACACATTCCTTCACTGTTTTAATGATTTCAGTAATGACACCAAGATCGAGTGGTGATGGCATGCATCATTTTCTGGGATCCTCGGTGAAGGAAATGCGAGAAGATAGCAGCACAAGGTCGCATCATGGCCCCCCTCCCCAACTATGCGAGGGAAAAAGGTGGGGAGGAGTTTGGCCTACGGACGCAAGGAGGTTTACTATAAGTTGCTGACCATGCATGTGAGGTGGAGGAAGAGAGGACCAAGGAGGGAGGCGCCGCCCCAAGCGCCACCGCCCCTCTTTTCTTTGCCTCTTTCCTAGCCCTGAATCACCCACCACCACGTGAAGTGGGAGGTCGTCGCAATGCGTGCATGTATGAGAAACAATAGTCTTGTCAAATAAAGCATACGTCTTTCGACTTCAGGACAAACAAAAGCCTATCATTTTTTAATGATAAATTGTTTTTGTATTAATTAAAGTTAAAAGTAATTATATATAAAATTAAACTTCAATACAATCTACAAATTAAGACAACTCGTATTACCAAAATATTCCTGTGTAGAAAAATTAAGATAGAAGGAGAAATAAAAAAATAATCTCACGTTCACGGCAACTAATCGGATGACATATACTCAGTTTAATCAGCATAACAAATAAATTTATGCTATTGAATGATCAAACCTAATAAGTTTGTAGTATTAAATCGAATTGGTGTCTCGTCTTCTTGTTTATGTTAACAATTACTAGTTTAACTCAGTTTTATCATTATTGTTTTTAACAAATTAATATGATATTAAAATTAAAGTTTCTAAGAACTTTTTTTTTATAAATAGATGTTAGTCCTATGTGAAAGTGACAAATAAATTAAACTATTGTTCGATTTATCTTTACTAATAAATTGAACATCTCCAATTAGTTTCATATCAAAAATGGATAAAGATTAATATCAATTAGTTTCATATCAAAAATTTATTCTTTATAAAAAAAATTTCTCTTTGACCAAATAGAAAATGAGATATACAACATATAATCATGAGTATTAAGGTGATAAAAAAAAATTTGATGATATAAGGTAGTAAGTAGACTTTCATTAATGGGAATAGTCTTACCACAATATTCCATCAGTTATTTAATTTATCTATTTGAGCAAGCTAATTAGGCTCCCAATAAAGTGGGTGGGTGGCCCTTAACCAAGGGAAACATGGTCTTGAGGCAACATGATTTATTATAAGGTATGGGACTCAAAAAGAAGCACATCATCACCTCCCTCCCTACCAAGAAGAAGAAAAAAATAACAAGAAAGGACAGCAGCACCTGAGGAACAAATGCAGCTTTTACACACATATATAAATAAATATATATATATATATATATATATAAGTACAACATGAATTAAAGAAAGCCAGAGTGAAATCAGAACATAATCTAGTGGCACATAAATGGACAGAAAAGGTCTATGAAAAGGTGGATTCCACTGTTCACCATCACCTTCTCATGTTGCTCAAGGACATTCTTGGGACAAGCCATGGAAAATTTTAAGGCTTACAGAGGCATAAGAATGTACTACTTTACAAGTATAATAATAAGTTGATGAATAAAGTTATATATTATGTTTGTGGGAGTGCATGGATGAAGTGCGTCTCTCGGAAGGTTAATAAAAAAAATGCATTTTAACTTTCATTTGTAATTAGGGGTTGAAAATTATTATTATATTTGATAATTATGAATGAAAAACACCATAATATTTAGCAACTGTTTTTAATTAAATGTTTAGAAATAGCACACATGACCATAACATAAAAGGAGCATTAGTTAAGAATTAGCTCAAACTGAAATATTTTGGTATAAATTCAATCAAAATATTAGTATTTTTATCGTATGGATCTTTTTGTATGTGTTATCGGTCTATCATGAGAAATAAATTAAATTTTAAAATTAGTTAACGATCATAATACGACGACGACGACGACGACGACGAAGACATTAATAGAGAAAATCATGTGAGATTCGGGAATAAAATTTTCATAAGAAAGAAAAACTGAGAGAAGAAAGTTTAGATAAAATCAAAAGAGAAAAACAAGACATATAAAAAAAAAAGCCTTTTTTTGTTTGTCTGTGTTTTGACCACTCAAAGCAAAAGGCCAGAGAAAACGAGGTGGCATTTGGTTCAGAAAAATCAAGATCCTTTGGATCATTTCTTAAAACTGAAGCCATTTTTCCTCTCCGATCTTTCCTACTACACACGTCGTGACTGAAAGTGACATGATCTCTTCAATTAGCATCCTTCCGATTCCACAGGTTCCTGGGAAAGGTAGAACGAATACAGACACTCTGCATGCATGGATGATATGGGGCTGCATACGAAAGAGTAGGTAGGAGGAGAGCAGAAGAATCCTGTGCTTGTCAAATATAATTGACCCCTATCCCTCCTCCACCGCACATCCACCTGTACTTGAATCAAAAACTCCTACACCAGCTTATTTATTTGATGGAGTCCTGTGGCGTCGCCATCAATCTGTCCTCGGAGGAAGCAAGAAGACGCATCTCTCTCGCCTGATAGCTTTAAATACTTCTACGTACTGTTTGATGCAGTAGTAATGTGCACACCAACCGTCGCAGCCTTCGCCTTTTATGAGACCGATCCGATCAGGTCTTGACGAGGATTGATTGCTGCCCCTCCCCTCATCTCTCTCTCTCTCTCTCTCTCTCTGTGGTTTGTTTGTAGAGGTAATTAAAGGCCAGGCTTCACTTGCATCAGCCCTTTCATTAGATCCTATTAGCTCTTATCACCATGTAAATATTAGATTTTTGGCCTTTTCCGGATTGATAGATACACTTCATTTCTATTTCTATTGTTCCCATCATTGTCTCTATTTTTTTTATATCTCTAAAATGTTTGTGACAAGAATAAACCAATACTAACGAGAAAAAAAATTAAAACAAAAATAGATTTTTGTCAATGAATCCGTCGTTGGGGCAAATTGTGATAGCGATTAGAATCCCATTCAACTCGAACAGCGCCGGCCCGCAACAGGAACACGTCACTGTAACGTTTGCTTGCCTCCTATTGCTGACAACCATTGTCTTGGATGGTGCAAGCACCTTCCTCTCAGCATAAAGTTATCCACGACATTAATGTACCACCAATCGAGTGGGCCATTCTGATTCATCTAATTTAAGATGAAGCGATATGATGCACAAAATGTGATGCAGGGAACAATTGTAATGGCTGGGAAGAAGATAAACAATACACCAAACCTAACTTCATACTCTGACAACGAAAACACGACCGTCGGTTCTGCGATCAAACTTTTTACGTGGCATTCGGGGCAGACGAAGCCGACGAAGCAACCCCTCGAAAGCTGCAGTCCATATTATCCGCATTGTGTTAATTATTTAGTCCACCACCGTCCGCAGTAGGCAAGGATGAATGCGACGTCTTCATCTGCTACCTAACGCCACAGAATAGTTGCATGATAAAGTCCCGACTACACGCATCAGCAATGAGCAAAGCAGTTCACATTTTGCTTTATTTATTTGGTGAGCACTTCAAATGGTAAAATATACATGATAATTTTGTTAAATAAAATATATTGTATTTTGATTTTGATAGGATAAAATTTTCTAATCAATTATCCTAAATCTTTTATTTTTACATATAAATAGACATAATCTCTTTGAGACCAACCGTGAAGGATCGGAAGAAAGAAGAAGACGAGTCTGATTTTTTTTGTAAATCGATGTTACTATGTTCTACATAGTACGAATCAAATAAAGATATTTTGAACGACGTCAAAAAAGTGTAGGAGTTGGGCTATTTCTCTCCTGCATGAACCTAAATCAGTAGGAGTTGGGCTTTTTCTTCCATCTTATATACTCTTAGAATGTTGGGTTTGGGTTGGAATCCCATCCATGGCATGGCCTGCAATATTATTACACCTTTAAGCTAAGTTTTGCATAGCTCGAGCCACAAAATGTTGGCTGAAGACTATTCTAACAATGTGATTCATCGAAGCATGATCTTAAGACATTCTACGTACACAATAATCTCACATTGCTGTGTGGCAATCCACCATCTGTCAACAGAGGTGCAAGACATATAAGAACAGCCAATATTTTAAGGATTATACCAACTCTTTTTTCTTTTTTTAAAGTACTATTCTGTCGATTAAGATTTTGAATCGGATGAACGAGTCAAATTAGGATTGACGTCTTCTCTATTGATAATTTCTTACCAGTCGATTTCTCAAAGTTCCTGTTTGCATGTCAGTCAAATGATCAACACCAATGCAATCCTTCAATGTGATTATAATGATATATTTGTAACTTTCAACTTGTATCTTAAACTTATATTGCACTTAGATTTAGAAGGATGAATATTTAAATCATTGACTTTGGAAAGATTTATATACAATTTTGTCTAAAAGGTAGACTGATTGTTTTAGATTTATGTGATTTAGTACTCGTTGTCTGTATCCATTGATTATACACTGTACAAACAATAAAAAGACGATAACTCTTGTTTGAGTTAACTCAAATCTAAACTCATAAAGCACTTTGTTAAGCTCTCACAGAAGAATCGTTCCTCAACATCTCCGGTTTTGCTAAAGAAACATTGGGAGGATTAATAACCTAAAGATTTAAGATGCATAGGGTATTTATTTAACAAATAATCCTTGACTTTTAAAGATGTTTTAATTCAAATAAAAATATTTTCGAATTTGAATTCACTGCTAATAGAACAGATTTGTCCTCCAAAGAGTTACCCAAGTTTTTCTACAAGGAAAGATCATATTAATTACGGATTTTAAAATAGTTCCCCATCCCAAAGTTAAGTAATATAATGTTTAGTTTATGATTTCTTAATTGGAAAAAAAGAATATTGAAAATTAGCATTTTTCTAGTGATAATCCACATCTTGATATAGTGAATGCAAAAGATGCACTCACAGAACTTGTGATGGGGACCTGAAAGGCACTGGAGAAAGATGAGACCATGGCTGGTGATGGAGCTCACGAGAGCCATGGCTTCACGCTCCAAGACCGGGAATTCTAGGATGCTACCAAACTAGGTCACAGACAATGATGATGGGAATCCATGGATACTGACACTGTTCGTATAGGACCGGGATCTACCAGCTTCGTTTGGTTAATGGTGTCGCAGACGATGATGATGGGAATGAATCCATGGTCCTCTTAAGCCACAGTATGGGCTGGAGCTCGACGTCGACGTCGACGTCGCAACGAAATCTCTCACTGTTAAACTCTGGGAACGTAGGAGATAACTCTAAAATCCTTATGATCATGTTAGTCCCCAAAAAGAAAATTCCTTCGATGCTTATGTTACTATCTATCGGAATGATAGGATAGAATCTCTCATGATATGAGCTCCACACCTAAGCTCCGTATCAGCATGTTTAGTTAACCTGTGTTTAGCCCTTTGCCACTCGCTATGCAACCCGTATCGGAGTGGGTAAACCAACAGCAGATGCTATTACCAGGCACCAATCACAGCGAACAAAGAGAGACCTATTATTGCATGCAATATCCATCCGTGGATGGATGCACACAAAAGAGCAACACTAGATCACTTCTTTCACCTTGAATCAAACATCCATATCGGCACAAGGGAGGGAGTACAGCTCCTTCTAGATCGGTCAGCTAACGTGGCTCGCCACATGCCTTACTCTCTTCTCGCTCCTGACACACCAGTCCTCAACAAGAATACAAACCCCCCATCTTCTATGGCCCTCGAGGCCGAGACTTTTAGCTTGTTTACAGTCGAAGTCTTCGTTACGCTACTGATCGAATTCCAGCAAAGACCTGCTCGATGGGTGGGTAAGTGGCCGAACCGTATCAGCTCATGGATGCCAACTCAAGTTTCCAACAGAGGAGGCGGTCCACCCATTCTTTGACATACCTCTCAGTTCTCCAACCCTGTCGGATTTCCAAGAGTTATCTCAACAGGGATAAGATCGTATCTAGCTGACTCAAAGCAAGCTAAAAGTAATCTCTGAAATAACTCCTCGACGAGAAAAAGTCCAGTCTCCTCGCACGGTTCCAAAACTTTTCTCCTACAGCCACAATTCTACACACCACCACGGAGAAAAATGCAACCTTTTGCGTTGTTCCCATCCGTGAGCGACGTCGACGCTGAGAGACTTGCCCAGGGGCCCACCTAGAGACGAGGAATTATTGCTGCGGTCCCATTCGGGAGCGGCGACGGCGAGAGCTCCGCTGTGGGCCCCGCCGGGAAATCTGGCCTCCGGCCAATGGGAGTCGGAAGAAGAGGATGCCCTTCTTCTCCGTCGGCCAATGGCGTTGCAGATAAGGTCACGGTTGTGGGCCCCAGCCATTGGAAAAGATCAAGGCGCCGTGGGCCCACCGTCGGCCCAAAAGTGCACCTCCGATGGCCCACCTCATCCTTCTCAGTACAGTTTGCCTCTCTGTTAGAGTCTTCTGCAGCTCCCAAAACATACGAGCAAGAGCTCGTGTGATATTTATCAGCTAACGTCTACGAGAACGTTGTGCCTCTTCTGTCCACCTTAGCAGCAAGTGATGAGCCACTTCGAGAAGCAAAGGTCGCCCGAGGTCGTGGCGTCTAGCGCGGTGGCCGGGAAGACCGCCCGTGCGTGCGACGGGTGCGCCCGCCGCCGCGCGCGGTGGTACTGCCCTGCCGACGACGCTTTCCTCTGCCAGAACTGCGACTTCTCCGTCCACTCCGCCAACCCCCTCGCTCGCCGCCACCGTCGCGTTCGTCTCAGAGCCGCCGACGTGGATTCGGAAGAGTCGTCTCCCTCTTGGCTCCGGGGATTCAAGCGCAAGGCCCGGACCCCCCGCGCGCACCAGCATGAGAAGACGACCTCTGGAGCGCGGAGACTGCGACCGACGACCGTGCCGGAGCTCATCGAGACATCGGTCGATGAGACCGAGGAGGAGGAGGAGCAGCTTCTCTACTGCGTCCCGGTGGTCGACCCGGCCCTCGCGGAATTCTGCTCCCCCCCCATGCTCGACGACTCGAACACTTGTTCCGGCGACGAAACTAAGCCGACGATGGATTCAACAGACGGCACCCCTGCGTCCACCTCCACCGTGGATACCGCTAATAGGCTGGCCCCGTTCCTCCCGTCGGTCACGGATCTCGCGGAGTTCGCAGCCGACATGGAGAGCCTTCTCGGTGGAGGTCTCGATGCGCGCGACGGCTCCTTCTCGATGGAGAAGCTCGGGCTGGTAAACTCGATGGAAGACAACGTCGACTATTGCTTGGACAGTGCCGGCAGATTGAAGACGGAGCAGCCGGACGATACAGAACAGTGCCCAGTCGAACTGGACATCGACAAGTCGAGCGAGACGCTGGAGCTGGACCTCGACTGGCCAGGGTCGTCGACAGCTAAAGAGGAGGAACTCGAAGAAGAGAATGTGGAGGTGGCGTCGGAGCAGCAACAAGTGACAAAGAAAGCCAAATTAAGACTCGACTACGAAGCGGTCATATCCGCGTGGTCGAGCTATGGCTCTTCACCATGGACCGACGGCGAGCGGCCACAGATTAATCTAGACTATTATTGGCCCGACTACATGGTAAGCTCGGTAACACCTTCACTGAAAGAGAAGTACACATCGCTTATCGACTGTTCGATGAATTGAAACCTGTGTTCTTCTGTGGACATAAGGGTGTGCGGGTGGAAGTAGGAGGAGGAGGAGGAGGAAGAGGGGAGACACCGGGAACCGGGCACGGCAGCGACACAGGAGTGGGATTTGTGGATGTGGGGAGGCAGGCGAGGGTGACGAGGTACCGGGAGAAGCGGCGGACGAGGCTGTTCGCGAAGAAGATACGGTACGAGGTGCGGAAGCTGAACGCGGAGAAGCGGCCGAGGATGAAGGGTCGATTTGTGAAGCGAGCTCCGGGATCAGCCTTTGCTCACTGAGGCGGTCATTCCGGTTCCAGTTTCCAGGTGCTCAACTGGGTAAATAATATACTCTCACCTTTCTCTTTCCTTTTCCCATCATAATTTTTGGGCCCTTCTGCATCTGTCAAGAGTTCTTGGGGGGGGATGCCAATTATTTTTATGATGGAATTTCTAATAATTCCACCTTTTTATTAACCCCTACGTCAAATCTAGTCACTAAGATCTAAATAGGACTTTTAACACTTGGAGCTCAGATTTGACCTCATAGTTATGCTGAAAAAAATGTATATAATTCCTCTTTAATTCAATGATATTGAATTATCTAATTACCACCAATTCAATGTTAACGTGTTTCTTTTGTAATATGTGAAAGGAAAAGACGAGAACAGAGATCAGCCTGTTCATTTCTAGCATATCAGCTAGCATGTAAGGAAAAGTCTTTACTAATTAAAACATAGAATATGTACATATATGCAGGTTGACACGATAGAAACAAGTAACAAAAATAATCAAAGAAACTGTGGACAAATTAAGTAGATAGAGAGTTCCATACCTAATTTCGTAAATTAACAAGTAACAAATATGGGGGATCTATAAAATTAACAAATTAACAAGTAACAAAAATCACCTCAAACATACCATGGGGGATCTATAAAATCGAAAGTAGATAGAGAGTTCCATACAATCGAAAGTAGATAGAGAGTTCCATACCTAATTTGGTAAATTAAGTAAGGTACTAACATAAATACTAGCAAGAAATCAAGAATGACTATGATTTAATTGCACAACAACATGCATTAATTGAGGTTGGGCAAATATCACCTGACCGTGAGGAAGAGAGGAACACCAAGCAAGAAATATACCACCCGAGGCTCCATCAATGGCTGGGAGATGCCCTACCAATCTCGATCGATGCTCTGTACTAATCTTTTAGATTGTGCTTCTGAAGTGTGTGTTTCCTACAGAAGAATTAGATCAAGTCTATATACTTTTTTTTGGTATATTTTAGAAAATCTCGAACAGATTTCCTTAAAATATGTCATAATAATTCTAAAATAGAACAATCATTTTAACTAGAGGGAGTATTCGGTAAAAATCCATCAGAAGGAAAAGTAATAGCAGACAGCAGAGCTTATGGTGATTTTAGAGCCGGAAGAATTTTTTTTCTCCGTTGATCCAAGAAGTCTCGAAGAAGGTTGGAGTCTGCAGGCCCCGGTGCTTGGATCATCATTTGCAAAGGACGCCCCCACAAAGTTGATCTTTAGTAAGAATACGAGTGCCTCAGGAGAGCCACTGGTTTCCGTTGAAGTGGAAGAGGAAGAAAGTAAAGGAGAAGTAAAAGAAAGAGGCGATGAGTTAGAGGGTGGAGCGAATGTATGTGGTGGAAGCATGCTGTAAGATGGACACATCATCTTTTTCACCTGGCATTACTTCCTTGGGACAAGTATTAATTGCAGAATGGGTCGGATCTGAATTCGCACCATTAGCCTGCTGAGACTCGAGGTTGGTGAAATCAGGTGCATGCGTTGTCTGTTTTGGGATGGCATTAAGTGCAATAACCTTGTTGGTTGCAGCTGATGGCATTAGAACAATAGCTGAAGGGGTGGGACAAGTAGCAGAATCTGTAGAAAAGACTGGTTGAGGGAAGAAGAGATTTTTTGTTAAAAGGTCGCCGATGAAGAACTTTTCTCCATGGATCAAAAATTGGATTATCGTTCCCTTTCTCATCAGCCGAATCTGGTTGAACCTCCTGTGGCAGAGGAACAGGGACAAGGAGTAGTGGAGGAATTAATGTCAGTGGGGCAAACTTTTCATATGAAATCACTTGAAAGAGGCTCGAACAAGATTCTCCAAACCAATTACCTTGAATGAGGGGCTTGGTAATGTCTTTCTCAATACAAACATGAGTGAATCTGCCCCTCTCAAAGCGGAGGGATCGAGGGTCAATACGAATAGGTCGACCAAGGCCGGAGGTGATGCAGAAGAAGGAAGATTCTTTATTCCAACGAAAGCCCTGGCATATAAATCCAAAAAGAGAGTATCGATATGGGCAATCAAAGATTGAAAAATAAGTTAGAAAGGAAGCAGTTGAAAGATATCCCAAGGTCCCTCAATGACGATTCAAACAACATCAGCTTCATATTGGAATGGAGAAAGAAAAAAAAAAAATCAGATTCAAGATCTATGATAGCAGCTGGGGCATCAAGAGGCCATAGCGTAGATATGGAAGTTGATTCTTCAGCGAGACAGAAGATGATAATAATGCTACCTCATCGATTCTTTTCCAACTTCAATTTCAGAAGATGATAATAATGCTACCTCATCGATTCTTTTCCAACTTCAATTTCAAACAGTTGGCCGAAATGAAAAGGCATCATTTCGGCATATTGAAGAACACATGATCTTATTGCCTAGGATGTTTCCATAATAAAGAAACCATACCAACTATTATCGGCTCCATAGAACCGACTCTGCTTGATGAAGACCTTGCAGTAGCTCAGGCTCTTTGTAAGCTGTATCAAACATGAAGGAAATGTATGAATACGATAGAACTGCAATTAAACTATTGCCAAGGTGAATTTGAAGAAGATCGTTAGACAGTAAAATAAGCATAAAAAAATAGCAAAAATCCTTGTCAAAATCACATTTGTGGCTGTATTATGATCCTACCACAGACAGGAGATGGAAAAAAGATGGGCATTTAACCAATGCACCAGCCAAGGACAATGCAGCTTGGACAGGCAATTAGCAATCAAGATCATCACAAGACCGACCATGTGGGTGCCAATAAAAGCTTTGCTGAAGCCATTGAAGCAATATTTTATGCTACTTTTCAAAGTCTGGATTGACCGATCGGAAAGGTCATCTTTGCAAGTGATGTCAGCAGCAAACATGTTTGCACACATACATCTATTCACACAAATAATAGATTATAGACATTAATAGTCAATATTTAACTGGACAGAATTATTAGGCTCAGCCTTGTCAATACTGTAATTGTACTGCCAAATCTGTTACCTGCAATAGTCATCCTACTTTTATCAATTTGTTAATTTAAAAACAACCAATAGTTAAAACACTGCAACAGATTTACTGAATGCTATAAGAAAAGAGAAAAAAAAAAACCAAGCATAATCAATAAGTACAAAGCTCAAATTTTGAAATCCAGAATATGCAATTTTATGTACAGACCATGTAACAATGAAGACCATGTAACAATGAAGACTATATAATTATATAACTAAAAATCTATAAATAAGTAGTATTTGTTACCATGAGATAACATTCATCCATTTACTGCAGTTGGTTTGATGTCAGCTAACTCACCAAATATCTTGTCCCCTCAATTAGTCCAATTGCAATCCAATAACAGATCTCACCCCACTCTCCAATAGGACTATGTATGGAGCCATTGGTGGTACGGGTCAAACCTGAACCATCCGAATGCCAATTACCAAATAGCCAAAGCCCATGTACAAAGGTCCAATCTCTTCAAAGGACCTGTCACATAAATCACCCGCCAAAATCCAGATACATCTCTCTTATCTCATTTAATTGCTACCAACCTGCTCTCTCTACTGTACCTTCACCTCATAATTGTACAGACTATAATATCAAAGGGAATTGATTGGAGTAAACTGCAATATTCCCTCCTAGCCTTCTCTTTCTCCAGCCCTTCACATTAACCTCATCATCCATCAGTAGTTATATGTGATTCTTGACAGTATTTAATGCTAGCTCTGATCTCCAAATTGAATGACCCGCATGCTATTTAGGTGGTGTTGTACATCCCGTTTAGTGAATTTTAACATCTAATGCTAAACAAATGGGTCTAATGTCCCCCCACCAAAATGAAAGACCAGATACATAGTGTTGTACATATTGACATCCTGAAACTAGAAGTTTCAAACACCAAGGTGACACCTACCAAAGGTGTTTATTTGCAATTTAATTGTTTCAAGTTGACCTACTCAACAAGTCTCATTTAAGCAACCTTATGTAAGGCCCAACTCAATCATTTGATATGCTTCACTTATCAGCTGATAGGCTTAGCCTGGTAGCTGATTTGGTGAAGGTTGAGCCAATTTAACTGGTTTCAATAAAGCACTTAGTAAAATGTGCAAAAAATTGTTACGATCGCTGAAAGAAACTGACCCAGTAACATCTTCAGTTTAAGGAATCACATCTACAATTACAAAAAGGTATAACATAAAGATGGGAGGTGAAGAACCGAAATGACAGAGGAGAGCTAGGAGATTGAAGAGAAATTAGGATAGGCAGAGCAAGGAAGGAGGCAGGATAGAAGAGGGGAGAAAATGAATTTGGAGTTAGGATAGGAATCTGTGTACTTAAATATACAAGATTAGGATTCAAGTCAACTTAGATTGAGGTTCAAATTAGGTTAGGCCTATGCCAAACCCACCTCAAAGACGGTTATACAAATTTTAGATTTTCCTCAATCATGACCAAACAGATAAAAGCCCACCCCAACTTTACCAAATTCTTGTCAGGCTCCCTTGCTATCCCCATCTAACATGTTTGTGTCCATTCCTGAAAAGACAAGACCACCTGTTATATGAATAAAGGTTCCAGTGATACTGTTTCTTCGTTTGTAGCTTTGTAATCATAATTGTGGCTCCATTATCTACTTTTTAATGATTTATTGCATTATATTTATCTCTATTTTAGATGAATTGGTTCCTCTATGCAATGTGAATCGCTGTGCTGGACTAAGCATATCATCCATCTGTTACTCTTCGCATAACTTTTCACATTCACATCTAGTTTTATCACATGAAATTTATTTTACCAATTTTTGTATATATATATATATATATATTACTATGAAAGTATGAATTATAATTACCATATGTGCTCCTAATATTTTAAGTATTGATATTCTTTTAAATCTCTGGACCCCATATGATCTTATGTGTATTATTAGTTAGTAATATCATACATTGTTTATATTTTGTTCATTCCTATATTTTCAGAGTCAGCAGTGTGCATTTTGCAATCCTAAATGTAAATCCTGACTCCACATCGCACCTGATTCTACATATGGCGGCACTAACTACCCAATTCTAATCAAAACCCTCAACCAGTCTGACAAAGCAAGGGCACTGTAGATTATTAATCAGGAAAGCATATATGATATCGGAAATGCACCAATTTTGGATCAAAACTCTAAGAAAATAAAAATTAAAAGATGTAGCATAATCACATAGATACTAATTTCCCAATAACCCGAGGCAAATAAGATGATCAGAGTCCTCACTACCTCAACTCGAATCAGATGCTTCTACTCAGACCGTGGGTTTGCGTTGGAAGCCTTGGCCAGGGTCATCTTCGGAGGGGAAGGCGCTGAGGGCAGTGACCACGGCGGCGGGGGGCCCGACCCTGCAGCGCCTCTCGACCATCTCGTCGACAGCGGTGGGGTCGCCGGAGAAGAGCGCCTCGACGGAGCCATCCCTCCGGTTGCGGACCCAACCGTTGAGACCGAGTTCCCGGGCGGTCTGGACCGTCCAATCGCGGAAGAAAACACCCTGCACCCGCCCCTTGACGACCACCCGCAGCTGGAAGAAATTCAGCCATACCATGTTATATACATCAGATCTGAAAAGGAGTCGATAACAAAGAGAGTGCAAGAGAGAAATAGTACGGTTTTGGCGGACGGAGGCATCGGCGACGGCGTTAGGGCGGTAGCGATGGCGTTCATGGAGGGTAGCGGTGGAGAGAGAAGATTCGAGAAAGAGGAACGGAAGGAGAGGTGATGACGGCATACTGTAATATGATTGCTTGTGGACTAGCGAGAAAATAATAATAATTAAGAAAAATCTAAGGGCGAATTAAGAAAAAAACCCTAACTTTGAATAATTCCTTAATATCGATATTGTATTTTGGGGTCTAACTAAAATGTCTAAAAAGAATAAAAAAATATTATATAAAGACATCATGAGTTGATTCTTTTACCAACTTTTTACCATTGCTTAAGGACATATTTATAAGTTAAAATATCAAAAAATATTATATAAAAACATCATGTTTTGGTGGAAATAAAAAATATATGGAGAAAATAGAAAAATCACAACTGTTCACATTTTGAATAAATTCCTGTGAACTTTTGGTAATATTTGTGCATTAATTTCTTAGTCTCTTTTATTTTTACCAAAATCTCTATTACAGTATCAACTGGATATTAATTATACTATAACAGGGCTACAGTCCCAAATGGAGCCTCTTAGGCAAGTAAATATGAATCACACACCACAAGTAATATTTTGACAAACATAATTTTGATCTTACTGGGATTGAATATATATATATATATATATATATATATATGTATATATATATATATATATGTATATATATATATATATATGTATATATATATATATATGTATATATATATATATATATGTATATATATATATATATATGTATATATATATATATATGTATATGTATATATATATATATATATATGTATATATATATATATATGTATATATATATATATATTTATATGTATATATATATATATATTTATATGTATATATACATATACATATACATATGTATATATGTATATACATAAATAAATGTATATATACATAAAGAACATAATAATTTTATTTTCAGCAATACTAGAAAAATACTGTAATTCAGTATAAAAATACTGTAACATAATATTTTTGTACTGTGTTACAATATTTTTTTGGTATTTCTGAAAATACTGTAACGCAATGTAAAAATACTGCAACTAGATTAGTTCACCCCATAGATTGGTCCATAAGAAAAAAAAGGAGAAAAAGAGAAAAAAATAGGTAGATGACTGGATGTATTTTAGATATTAAGTAAAAAAATATTATTTTGAAATTCTGAAAATGAGGAGTGATTTTCAAAAAAATACCTAAAAGGAGAAGTTTTATTGAAATTTATCCAATAATTTTAATAACAAAAAGAAGTCTGTGGTACCACAGTAAAATTGTTCCTCAATTTGAGGAGATTTAATGATATTGTTTGATGAGATTTTGAGAGATGTAAATGATCTCACCTCTCAAGGAAAGAACTACCTACATCGATGCGAGATAAATAAACCTCAATGTCTTAATTGATTTTCAGATTGTCTGGACTGTGATCAAAATGTTTAGGGATGAGTGTGGGCATAGCGTCCACTAGAATGAAGCATTTGCAAAGAACATTTATCTGATATTTATACATCTGAATTTATTTGTCCTAAAAAGGGATCATGGATTTGTTTTGAAGATGCTTTCAACAGGTTATAGGCTGCAGACCTCTAGTAGCAATGCAAGAACAACAAAACAAAGACGAAGGCTGAGAAGAAGCAGAAGATGATGGAAACACTTTTCATTGTTGCCCAAGAGCCAACAACCCTTTTACTACTATAGAACCCTCTCCTGCAGTCCTAGAAACAAAATCTCTATGGAATGAACTTGTTTAGTTTGACACTTGCATACTTGATGGATTTAGAACAAAGACCATGCATGTACTTCGATGATGCTTTTATCTAGGTTCAAACACACCAAAGAGTAATTAGTTTGATATTTACATACTTGATGGTGTTATTGTATCATTGCTCATTCCCCTAGAAATTTATCTTATCCAGCAGTTTATACATAGTCTTCGTGTGTGCTTTCATATCCTAACTTTTGACATCTCAATGAGGCATGAGGAATGCATATAGTACTTTCATGATTTTGGTTTCTACTAGAATTGAAGAACAGAATAGAGATATAGAAGAGTGTGATACTTGAAAGTAATTCATTCTAAATCATACATGTTTTATGCTTTTGATCATAACTAGGTGCACATTCTAATATGTAGTTTCGTAGGATTTCGGCAGGGTTGAGTTAGATTAACCTTAACATAACCCAATTTGGGTACATGTGAAACATCCTAACCTAACCCATGCAGCAAAATGGTGAAGCATCATCTATTTTCTTGCATCAAGTGCCTGAGGTGACTCAAGTTGGTTTAGTCTCCTCAGTTATTATTATTTTCTTAAGTAATTAGTTGTCTATCAAAACTAATATTTCAAGAAAACAAGGCAGAAATAAATAACATAGGGTTTATTGACGAGAAACAACACAAAATCAAGTTTTTGACACAATCAATTAGAATGAAGATGTACATGTAAGTAAGAAAAGTCAGAGAGGCAAGAGTTGGAAGGAAGATCTAAAAAACAATAACTGGATAAACAATAATCTCTTTTATTTTCCCTGACGGAAACTTCTGATCACAAATAGTTACTGGCATTACAAGGAGGACACTTCTCAATACAAGAAATAGCATACAACACTGATAAATATACTATATTAGTGTATCCTATACAGGTCATCAAGAGAATCCCAAGAGATTGCAGGCTTACTCAATTATTCCCCTGTTCCAGCAATCTTCTTCTTTAAAGCTTCAATGTCATTGACTAGTTCTTTTCTGCTATCCTGCAAATGACAAGTTTATCTAGTCAGGGAACAAAAAAATGATGACAAATAATAAGAAGGGCAAGATTATAAGCATAATACATCTTTATGAGAATCAGAAAGAACAAATTTGTCGATACAGTTATCTTCGTTTGGGAATGTTCCATCAGATTTCATTTAATGGAATCAATCATGAACATTCTGGGGTCGAGGAGAACATAAGAAATCTCACTTGGTTTAACTCTTGTCCTCCGTAGCACCAAAAGAAGAATAGACATGTATGAAATTTTACATGAATAAATATTTCATACTTTAGCTGTTGCGATATAGCCTATTTACAGATGATGTTCATGTCTATTCTTTTAGTAGAACCTCTTTTGAAGTCCTATACCATCGCCATATTGGCTAATTTACAAAAGAATTCAATGATAATTATAATCATCAACTACATCAATGCTCAGCGAAACTGGGAAATCTAACAGGACAAATGCCTCAGAAACTGCTATAGAAGATGGATTGTTTGACTCAAACAGGAACATTCTCGAGAACATCTAAATCTTAAGCTTACCTTGAAAAGTAGGTAGCGGTATACAAACCATCCAGTGTATCCGAGACCCACTAATTCCATGATCTTTGGAAGCTGTAAGAACAAGAGAACAGTTTTGAGTTACATCAACTGAAGCATCATGACTTTAGACAGAAAAAAAAAAAGAGCAACAAATTTCTTGTCTTGAATACAAAAAAATCTCACAAATAAGGTCACAAATACTAATTCAAGACAAGAAAGGGAACCACAGCACAAACATTTCTGTCTTTACTGCTCAACAATGCTGGCACAAGTCACTGTTAGTTCACACAAGTATGCAATGTGGAATCCAGGCAATATGAAATTTTGGTACCAGAGGAACCGAGTTGATGGCACCAACAACAACGGAAGATAGCCACACCGCAACAATTGCACCACCTCCATACAATAAGACAGTAGATTTGTTCTCGATCGAATCCCACTGTTACCACAATTACATCAGATAATCCATTAGGAGAAGAGAGATCTTTAAAGAATGCTAATATGCAGGAGCTGTGAGGACATACTTTCTCCTTCAAATCAGCCAGCAGCTCATCACCAGACCCAGATGACTCCTCCGATGAAGAAGTCGCTCTCGCCCGTAGCGAAGAGAACCTGCAATGATCTGCTGCCATCAAGAACCTGAATCAGTCGATGCCTCTTTGCCTACCCAACCACCGGACCTGTACTAATTTGTGGGTTAAAGATGGAATCTCAAAGATGGAGGAGGATACCACGGGGTTGGGAGGAGGAAAGAGAAATGGGAGGAGACGAGAAGGAGCGGCGAGGCGGCGGCGGGAGGAGGAGGACTGGGGCCCGGTGAGAGGCTGAACCGGGCGCGGGCGCGGGGAGGCGAGATCCAGAGAGCACCGCTGCCGGAGGGGACGCTGCTGCAAACGCCGTCGCCGCCATGGAGCTCGCTGTTGACTTCGGCGATTGCTTCCTTCCCCCTTCTCCGGCTTTCAGATTGGTCTTGCTTTTGCTTGCCTCCCCTCAAAAATGCCCAAGTGATTTGGCCACCCAACCTCTGTCCACTATCCAATAGACAGGTGGCAGATGGACTTCTTCTTATTGGTTGCTTGTCTATCATGATATCATCGTGAGAGAAGAATATGTGATCCCGGAACTCTTCGAGTTATCCTATTTCTTGGTCGAAAAGAAGAACTCATCTTCATGTTTTTAATTTTCTTTTGTAAATAAGCATATTCAAATTTAAAGAAAATGATGAAATGTTTTTCTGATGAATTTTTACCAATGCAGCTAAACTTAAGTCATAACGACTGCAAGCTTAACTTTGATGAATTTTTATTATTGATTGAACCTTACTTCTGGACCTCAAATGATACTATTAAATATACACAAAGGATTATTGAGAAACACCTACTGTTGAAATAGCATTGGTTTGGTGCTACATACTAACTAAACAACACATTTCATGCTCTCTTCATTGGATAAACCCTCCATGTTGTTCACCACATGTTTCTTGATCCGATGCTCAACTCTAGTTAAACAATCTAATTTCCTGCCAGTATCAGGATCTCAGACACTTTATGACAATCCCCTGAATTGTAGGCTCACCAGATGAGGAAACGAGTTTGTTTTCAACACAGCAATGAGAAAATAAAGAGAACATTATGATTCAGCAAAAATGTCAGAGAAGTTTCCTTAGCAATCAAGTGATCATTAAAAACAGTTCGATGATGACAATAACAACTAGTAACAATTTTCATTTAAAGAATTTAGAAATAACAAATCAGGTAACAGCACCGGCATTTGCAGAAACAGAAAAAAGATCTTAGGTGAATTTTCCTGTACGTTCCTGTCCAAGAAATCATATATATTATGTCTAGAATTACAATAAAACTAGATTCTGGTTAAAACAACGTACATAAAGCTTCCAATGATGAACGGCTTCTTGCAATCCTTGACATATGAAAGAAAAAAAATTCCTTGCAAGACATGATTGGCACAACAAAATTTTTTAGCACATTCAATCAACGTCCCTTTCTTTTACTCTTCTTACCCGTAACTTTCTTCTTCCCCTTCTTGTTGTCAAAAGTGCTACTTTTGGATGTGGTGGGAGCCAAAAGATGCTTGACATTCAGAACGCCTTTCCTGAAATGTCCCTCGGTTGCTTTCAACCCCCTGCCCTCTGGTTTTGGCTTCCTGGCTTTACTGTTACTCTTCAGCGCAAATCGGCCAAGAATCAGCTCCTAAAAATATCACTTATGAATCAGAATCCCATTAGGTCAAACAGAGAATATACTGAAAAAAGAAAAAACCACCTCTTCCTTTTTCTTCTCTTCTCTTTTCTTCTGATTTTTCATAGCTGGTTTTGCCACACTTAATGGTGTTCGATGCTTTTTAGGAGGCTGTTCAGAAGACAATGAAGTCACAGATATTTAACGAAACAACTAGATGTCTGATATGTTCTTACCTTTCCACCTAAACTAACTACTTTTCGGTTCTCATGCTGTTTCCTCTCTTTCCACGACATATTTGATGCACCTTAACGAAACACAAGAGCAGCAAAAGTAAAAATTACAGCATAGGATGGAAAAATAACTTCTTATTTAAAAAAGCTGCAATGACAATTCAAGGACTAAATATGCAGATTCAAAATTATCCGCTGATCAATAGTAACCCAGCCTGAAACTAACAACTCTATGCACAACTCAGTAGAGCAGGACACTTTTAGTCAAGAAGGGTAAAAGTAATATCAGACATCTGTTTTCTATAATAAGACAAACAGGGTAAAAGTAATACCTAATCAAAACAATTTATTAATCTTTTCAAATTACTGAAGTTTACTGGCATAGACTCAGAACTACTAGAAGCATGACTATACATGGTAGCAGCCTATCTTACAATAGCAAATATGTAAATTCTTAATTTGGTCAACATATCAAGATTTTTTAACAGCTTCCTAGTGAACTAAATCCAGAAACACACATATCTGTATGAACTTTTATCGACCATTATACATTTACTCAGATCTATGCATAAGAAGGCATATGTAATTCAATTCAAAAAAAGATCAATTACAGATGTACATTCTTAGATCAAGACATACAAGGCCAAAAGGATGACACCATGACATTATGATCCCCAAGATGGCATATGTAATTCAATTCAGAAAAAGATCAATTACAGATGTACATTCTTAGATCAAGACATACAAGGCCAAAAGGATGACACCATGACATTATGATCCCCAAGATGCCCCAACCTGTAATAGTCAGACCTATGTTCATCACCATGAGGTTTCAAATCTCAGATAAAATCATTTCTTCTCATTGTTGTTTCTGATGAAAAGCTAAAATTTAACACAAATATAAATAAGCATAGGTGTAGACTCTGAAATATGCATTTCTAAATAAAAACTTTCCCCCCTCAGAGGAGAGAAGATAGGATAAAATACCATCATTAAAGAAGAAAAAATCAGCTCTAAAATTTAAAATCTAGAAGATAAAGAATCAACTAAATCATGTTTCCACAAGCACCAGGTGAAGAATATTTCAACAAATAACACAAAAATGAAGTGAATATTAGCAACAAAATTATCTGCATTGACAAAATAAATATAAAATTTACCTAGGTGACTTTGCTGAGGTGTCTATTTAATTTTTCTTAAAAGCTTTATCACCAAAATTTATTTTGTCAACATGGCCAACAAAAAATTATCTTGTCACCAAGCTTATTACCAAATTAAAAAAATACAAACTGAATACATGCCCAACCAAAATCACGTGTGGAAATATATTTCACAAATCGTTTCTACTGGAGATTAAAAGCTAGCTATATAAACATGCAAAAGTTCCACTTAAAATATGCCAGTATCTCACCGACACATGATTATCCTCATAAAAGATCTGAGAAGTAAACTACATGATTTAATTTTGAAATTATGAAACTACATACCCAAGTATTCAACATCTTTCAATATTTTCCTAATGTCCATCTTCTCATTCTCACTGTCTGACTGATCATCAGATTCTTTAGATATCGGCTTCCCGTACATATCTGCAAGGTTTCCTGACTGCAGAAGAAATCAAATTAATTTAGTAAAAGAATAAATTAATAATTGGGATCGTATAATTGAACATGATTAATGCATGAAATTGCATATACTAGTAACAATGTTGTTGGCTTCTACATTTGACCATTATAAGCAACAAGAAAAGAATCATTGATGCAAACTTCAGTCACATCTAAAATTGAATTATGAAGTTATTCAAGAAAAGAAGAAGGTCATACATAAAATACACCAAAAATTGTGTAATTTTTGCTCGAAGGAAATCAGAATTTTCATATCAATTCATGAGACCCCTTGTTTCACTAATTATAGCTCTCACTAAATGCTTCAAAAACAACATTTTCTACACATAGTACGAACCCCAACTTGTCTATAATTAAACAATGCCTATGAACCTTAGAAAGTACAAATGCATGAAATCTAATTGAAAATTTAAATGATGATTCTTGATAGAAGTAGATAGAAGACTTACAATATAGTTAGTTTAAGGTTTATATTTGGTGCATCACCAATTACTCTCACTGGAATAGTTGATGAAGCATAAGAATATTCAAGAACAGATAACTCTTACAATCATCAACTCCTAAAAAGAGCATCTAAATTAGCATTTAACGTTCTTTTCAGTATTCAGAACAAGAGAATCGTGTCATACCATGAAGTTCCGTCTTTCATTAGCATACGATCCGGAACGAGATTTAATAGTACGAGAATTTGAAGGATCATATACAACTTCAGCAGCAAGATTCGATTTGACCATGACTGCCGCTTTCTCCTGGCCAAGAAAAGGAACAAGTGATGAACATATTAGTTAGCACACACAGCATCTCTTCAATTATGTGTATGAGCAAAAAGTTCTAATATTTGTGCCAATAGGGTAAACAGTGAGCGAGAAGAAGAGCATCAAGATTGGATAAGAAAATACAGGCAAATAAAATCAATGGATTCAGTGAACAAAACAAGCACGCTAAAGAGGTTCAGGTTTCATTCAATTTGCTGCAATCTAAACACGCATATAACTGACGCAGGACAAGAAGATGATGAGATCGTGGAGAGAACCAACCTATGCGAAGACGAAGCGCGACGGAGAGACTCGAGGCGGACGAGATCGTTCAACGAGGGCAGAGCCGTTCGCGTCCCGTTTAGGGTTGCAAACCCCTCTCTTTTCCAGTTTTGTATTTATTTCTCTAAATTTTAGTTATTATAAAAACCTCCTATACTGCGATCGCAGATAATCCTAATCCGACCGTACGATAGGGACCCACCAAATTCTGCTTCTTCCTCCAGTCACAGGATAGGTAGCCGAGACGGGTAGAATTAGGAAAAAAAGATACGGCGTGTCACCCTTTTCTCCGAACACATCTTGCTGTCGCGATTCCAGAGATCGATTGAATCAACCGCACCACGTGGACGGCAGTGATGAAGTCCAATTCTCCCGCATTGTTTCTTCTCGAGGGAGGATAACCTTGTCTTGGTGTGACGTCTCCAGTAACCAAGCGATCAAGTCGACGTGGACGGCTGCGATAAAGCCAGATCTCCCCCGTGTTCTATCTAATATAGAACATATTTCCTTTATATCCTGATGCCAGTATTTTATTAATCAACCAAACTACGTGGACGGCTGTGATTAAGCCCAGTTGTCTCCCTTGTTTATATCCAAAGGAACATATGCCTTGATGTAACGTGCCGACCGATTAGTTGATCGATCGACTAATTGGTGTGTTTAACGAATAGTGCATGGATACATAAAAAGCACCGGAAGTACATACATTATTGGAGGCGGAGACGTGGATCTATGCTAAGCCCTTTGTTTCGCCTTTCTTTTGCTTATTATATTATGAGCCTCCTCGAGAAGGAGACGATATTTATCGTTGCAATTGCCAGAGCCAAACCCATCTGCTTCCTCCACCCTTCTTTCGCTTCTTGCACCCGTCTCGAGTTTGATCTCTTGATTCAATTGTGAGTTTGCTCGTAGACGAGCGGACGCCGTGCCGGTGGAAACTGAGGTGAGAAGCGGATCTCCTCTCCCCCGATCCCCTTCCTGATGATTGAAGTTTTGTACATTTCCTCAATGATCTCTTGTGGGTTGCGATACAAAGCCATTATTTTGATTTATTTATTTTATTTTCCTTTTTGAGTTATTTTAGGGTCGATAACAGTTCGGGGAGTACTTTAGTGTTCGCATTGTAGGATCTGCGCCATCGCTGCTCAATGGCGTGGATATCATTGTTCTTTGATGGATGAGGTTACGCACTAAAATTATGTTAATGAGGGTAGCATGTTGTGGAGTCCTTTGTGCGTAAGGGCTCTTTTTTTTCTCTTGTTATCAAATTTGCATCAAGTATTACAATCCCCTGAAAAAACTGAAGTTCTGGGTAGGCATACATATACGTCCAGAATGATGTAACTGATAAAATAAATCTTTTAGTATACCTTTTGCTATGTATTTTATGTAGCAACTTATGGTCCAACTGATTCTCAGTCCCATTGAACATGATTTCTAACGTGCAATATATTTAGGAACTAAAATTCATATGATTTAGATATGTTTTGGGTCTTTGTCAAACTATGAAAAGGGGAACAGCGTAAACAGCACTCTTTCATGAATATCTGACCTAGAAAATTTAGTTAATGAGAAAATAAATTATCCGATGAATGTGTGCCAATATTCAACTAGTATTGATACATTTTACTATTTATCAAATCAAAATACATTTTATGCCATCACAATTGCTTCTTTTGTCCATGGTGCAAACGTTATATTGTTTACAAGTTTGATTCTTCATCTCTTGATTGCTGTATATTATGCTCAATGGAGTCAATCTTTCATTTGAAGCTTTCATGAATAGTTTCGAAGTAACAGGTTTGAGGCCACAGTCCTCTCAATACAATTATAATTTAATTGTACATATCTCTAGGAAATGTCAAGAAAATCCCCGTTAAGTCTGTCAGATTTGCTCTTTGTTTTTTGACTAATTATCTTAATAGAAAACCTTAGTAAGCATGTCTATTTTCTTTACTTATTTTAGTAAATTATTGTCTACATTTGACTTGTCATGAGCACTTAGATTTTATAGCTTAACTTAGAAACAGTGTTTTTTCATAAGGATGCCATTTGCACTTTATCTATGTCATGTATCTAAATTTGGTTGATTGCTTGTCTAGTTATGATAAGAGGATGTAACTAGCTTGAGGCAACAACTGTATAACTTGCAGGAAGTTCTATGGTATGTCTATATTCCTTGACTTCTATTTATGAAATTTATGTGAAATATTTTAAATCATTATTTGTAACTTCTTAAATTATAAGTTTAATTGTCTCTTGATTTATGATTTTAAAATCATCAATGAATATTGACTTGTAGTGTTTTTCTCTATAATAAAAGTCCTAGAAGCTGTTCTTTGCTATTTAATTCTCAATAAGTACTTCCAAGTTTAGTATAAACTCAGTTTCAATATTTTTCGTGAAATACAGTAACAGAAAAATGTGCAACCTCCAAGGTTCTGACTACATTAATGAATATTTAGTTACATTTCTTCCCATCAGATATGCATAAACATGAAGTGTCTACCATTATTAAAGAATTATATTTTTTAAAGCTTCTGATAGTTAGAATACACGAAAACACAAACTTAGATTATATTTTGGGAGTCCTTTTTAATAATTTCTTATTGCAAAGGCCCTGGCTAACATTGGATATGTTTCTAGATGACCCCATCAGGCTTGCTGCTGAGCTTGCTAGAAGCCTCTGAAATATTGAACTTTTCATAAAATATTGTAATTTTTTTGGTGTAGTTAGCAATCAATTTTTAACTTGGATAATATGTGTAAATTTTAGTAGTATGAAGCTGAAAATTATAACTTTTATGTAGCTGTAGATTCCTTATGATACAATGGTGAAATTGCCCCTTTTTGACCTAGGAGACTAGGACTCAAATCATGGAAACTACTTGCATATATTAACCTTCCCCAGACCACGTATTGGCAGGAGCCTCGTGCACTAGATAAGCCCTTATTCTTTCAGTCTCATGGTAGACCAGGAAATATCTAAGCCATAAAAGACCTGCTATACTGCATAATTTTCTCCTATAAGAGAAGCTTACCATATTTGTATTCTCTTAAAACATTGGGGAAGCTGTGAAGGGGTCAGCTTCTGGAAGAAAGATTAGGCAGTCCAATTTCTTTGAGGGTGGACCAAAACATAATGAGCATTATGGACTACATGTGTTGCCAAGCAATGGCTGATACTGTACAGTGCAACTGGGAATTCAGTTGCACTAACCTAGGGCGTGGTTCCTGCAAGCACCTATCCTAAGCGCTGGTATTGCATTGTCATGTCAAGGGTATTGTTGGTGAACCTTATGCCGTGGCCGTGGTGTCACGAACGGTTGTCGCGCACCCGCAACAACTCCGTTCAACGAACCGTTCGTCGCTCACACCCGCATGTACAGCTGCTTGACAGCATGTTTTCTTATGGTTTTGGGTCATTTTGCTTGTAAATATGTAAGTTCGAACAAGCTGCAGCGTTGCAAAGCTACCGTTCACCGAACCGAGCAAAACAGCCCCAAAACAGCCCAAAACGGAGCCATTTTCGCGTGCCGCGGGAGGTGAGCGGAGAGCTGCCTCCGCTCACCAAAATGTCAGCCAGCTCAGACCCCAGGAACCCCCCGGGTGGCACATGGCTGGATGGGGCTTCGGTTATATACCGGGCGTTGAACACTCTTTCGCAAGTTCGCACGTGACCGTTACGGGAACTTGGTGTTGCGTCCGGGACCAGGTGAGCGGCTGTTTGTGGGCTTGCAGCTGTTCGTTCACCCTTGAAAGCCTTGTTTTTCTCCCTCTCCCTCTTTTCTCTTGTGCACACAGGGTGTTCGTCGAATTGCTTGTAAAGCTTTCCGTTTCGCGAGACTTCGGGACTTGTCCGTTGCTCGTTCTTTCGATCTAACTTTCTTTCTCTTTTACAGGTCCTTCGGGACCTGCGAGAGGTTACAAAGTGGCTGATCCTTGCGGAGCAAGATCGCAAGGGCGAAGCGCGACTTAGGCAATGCAAGCTAAGTTCGCGTCTTTGCGACGAGGGTGACTCGCGACTTAGGCAACCCAAGCTAAGTTCGCGTCTTTGGCCGCAAGGGTGCATCACGCCTTAGGCAATTCCAGCTAAGGTCGTGACATTGTGGTATCAGAGCGGGCAAGCTCTTCGACCGAACAGCGAACAAACTTCGCAACTTCGCCATGGTAAAGCATCGTGGCGAATCAAGCAAGACGGGGCAGGCCGGACCCTTGCCCCAAGCAGCCGCAGGTGGGCTGCATGTGCACACTCGCTCTCATGCTGTTGGAGCCGCTCACGAGGATCGCGGCAGCGAACAGGATGAGCGAGAAGTTGGCAACTCTCCGCGAGCGGAGGAAGCGCAATCTGGTGCGCTAACTGGGAAAAAGAGTCATAAGGAGAGACTCACGACGGCGGAAACCCGCCTGGATGTTCTGGAAGCGAGCATGGAGGAACTCTACCATGGCCAACAAAGACTTGTTGGGGTAGAGAGCTCGCAAGAGGAAGCGGAGTCCAGGATCGACAAGGTCGAGGCCCTAGTCGACCGACTGTCCGATGACACCAAGGACTCCGTGCTGCACTTACAGGACGTTGTGGCGGAACTCACGGCAAAGGTGGCTATGCTCACAAGAACGCTAAATGCGGGAGGAGGCAACACCCGCGTTGCACCGCCACAAAACTTGAGGGCACCTGAGCCCCATGGATACGGAGGGGCCAGAGATGCCAAGGAGCTCGAGAACTTTCTGTTCGACATGGAGCAATACTTCCGAGCTACGAGGCCCGATTCTGAAGATACCAAAGTTTCTATAGCAACAATGTATCTGAATGGAGATGCGAAACTTTGGTGGCGAACTCGTTGGGAGGAGATCCAACAAGGTCGGTGTCGAGTCGACACATGGGAAGACTTGAAGCGGGAGTTGAGAACTCAGTTCCTACCGGAGAACACAGAGTTCGTCGCAAGAAGGAAGTTGAGACAACTCCGCCAAAGTACCACCATCCGAGACTATGTAAAGCAGTTTTCTGCACTGATGCTGGACATACAGGACATGTCCGAGAAGGACAAGTTGTTCAGCTTCCTTGATGGTTTGAAACCATGGGCTCAGCAAGAGCTGAATCGAAGGAATGTTACCGACGTGGTCGGGGCAATTGCAGCTGCAGAAAGGCTCACCGACTTCGTTTCCTCTGAAGACCCAGCGAGAAGGAAACTATCTTCAAGCAATCGCCCTCCGAAACATTCTCGAGGGAAGGAGCTCGGGGGCGAACAGAAGAAGAAGAGCTCCCATAAAGGGCCGAACCCGAAAGGCAAGGCCTCAAAACCGGGAGGATGTTTCTTGTGCGGAGGACCGCACATGGTAAGGGAGTGCCCACAGAAACAGGCACTCAATGCTTTGACGGCTTCCATCCACCCTCCCCGATCGGACAAGGGCAAAGCTGTTGCCCTTAGCTCAAGCAGTTCTGAATCCAGCAGCGACGATGAAGAGTCGCAAGGACCCCGAATGGGAGCAATGCGTTTGTTGAACGCTATGCGGGGTCAAGTGGGGGAGAACATGAAGACGAAGGCACACAAAGCAGGAAGTAGTGAACTGATGTATGTGGACATCAAGCTGAATGGCCAAACGACCCGTGCAATGGTGGACACGGGCGCTACCCACAACTTCATAGCCGATCGTGAAGCACAGCGACTTGGGTTGACATTGGAGAAGAGCCCAAGCCGAATGAAAGCAGTGAACTCGGAGGCCAGGCGAATCTCCGGGTTGGCGAAGGGAGTTCCCATCAGAATCGGGACTTGGAGCGGAAACACCAACATGATGGCCGTGCCACTAGACGACTTCCAAGTGATTCTTGGAATGGAATTTATGCACGCGGCGAAGTTGGTGCCGATGCCATTCTTGAATTCCCTATGTATGATGGGAGGCGATGACCCCTGTGTGGTGCCCGTCTCTCGGAGAGGAACCAAGGAGCCCCAACATATTTCGGCATTACAATTGAAGAAAGGGGTGCGAAAGGGCGAACTGACATTCGTGGCTGCTATGAAGCTAGAGCCACTCAACGAAGAAACCATTCAAGAACCTGCTGTGGTGGCGAACGTCCTGAAGGAGTTCAAAGACGTTATGCCACCTGAGTTGCCGAAGACTCTTCCGCCACGCAGAGGCGTGGATCACAGTATTGAGCTGGAGCCAGGAGTGAAGCCTCCAGCGAGACCACCCTATCGCATGCCCCCGCCAGAGTTGGCAGAACTCAGAAAGCAGTTAGGTGAACTGCTAAGCGGTGGTCTCATCCGTAGCTCAAAAGCACCTTTCGGAGCTCCAGTTCTCTTTCAGAAGAAACAAGATGGGAGCCTCCGATTATGCGTCGACTACCGAGCCCTCAACAAAGTAACAGTGAAGAACAAGTATCCCATCCCGCTCATTGCGGACTTGTTCGATCAATTGGGCAAGGCGAAGTATTTCTCAAAACTCGACCTTCGGTCGGGATATTGGCAGGTGCGCATTGCTGAAGGCGACGAAGCAAAGACTACTTGTGTGACCAGATATGGAGCGTTTGAGTTCTTGGTGATGCCTTTCGGCTTAACCAACGCTCCGGCCACATTCTGTACTCTCATGAACCAGCTATTCAAGGAGTATTTGGATAAGTTCGTGGTCGTCTACTTGGACGATATCGTCGTCTACAGCCAAACGCTCGAGGAGCACGTCAAGCACCTTCGGACGATTTTCAAGGTTCTCAGGGAGAACACGTTGTTCGTAAAAAGGGAGAAATGCTACTTTGCTCAGACTGAGATCCTATTCTTGGGGCATCGAATCGGTGATGGCTCCATTCGGATGGATAAGTCGAAGGTGCAAGCAGTTGCGGAATGGCGAACTCCAAAGAAGGTGCCAGAGTTGAGATCCTTCCTTGGTTTCGTCAACTACTATCGACGCTTCATCGCGGGATATTCAAAGCGGGCAACCCCTCTGACGGAGTTGCTGAAGAAGGAGCAGCCTTGGAAGTGGTCTGACAGATGCGAGATAGCATTCCAAGATCTGAAGGCTGCTGTTCTGGAAGAACCAGTGCTCAAATTGCCAAACTATGGAGAGCCCTTTGAAGTCCATACAGATGCTTCGGACTTTGCTATTGGTGGAGTACTCATGCAAGAAGGTCATCCGGTGGCCTACGAGAGCCGCAAACTCAACGAGACCGAGAGGCGGTATCCAGTGCATGAGAAGGAGATGACAGCGGTGATCCATTGCCTACGAGTTTGGCGACACTACCTCCTTGGGTCGCGATTTGTGCTGAGGACAGACAACATCGCCCTGAGTTATTTCCAAACTCAGAAGAAGCTCTCCCCAAAGCAAGCACGGTGGCAGGACTTCCTGGCTGAATTTGATATGGCAATGGAATATAAGCCCGGGAAGGCAAATGTCGTGGCCGATGCGCTGAGTCGGAAGGTGGAGTGCGTGAATGCTGCACAACTGGAGGGCAGAGGCCAAACAAGTCAGTTACACTCCAACTTCCTTTCCCGAATCAGAGATGGACTGTATAGTGATCCCCAGGCAGTTATCCTAATGCAGCTCATCAAAGAAGGTAAGGCACGACGATTTTGGGTCCAGGAGGGACTTGTTTACACAAAAGGGAACAGGGTTTATGTTCCCCGAGTGGACAATTTAAGGCGTGAACTCTTAAAAGAGTGTCACGATTCCCTTTGGGCTGGACATCCCGGCATTCACAGAACTTTGGCTCTCGTGGAGAGGGCCTTCTACTGGCCGAAGATGGGGATTGATGTGGAGGAGTATGTTCGAACATGCCTTACTTGCCAACAAGACAAGGTGGAGCAGCGGAAGCCGGTGGGACTTTTGGAGCCGTTGCCCGTACCAGAAAGGCCATGGGAGAGCATTTCCTTAGACTTCATATCAAGCTTGCCACCTGTAGGGGGACTTGGATCGATACTTGTGGTGGTCGATCGGTTTTCAAAGTATGCAACTTTCATTGCTGCTCCCCTACACTGTTCAGCTGAAGAGGCGGCCAGACTGATGATGAAGGGTGTAGTGAAGTATTGGGGAGTCCCACACAATATCGTGAGTGATCGAGACGCTCGGTTCCTGGGACGTTTCTGGACCGAGCTATTCAAATTGTTGGGGTCAAAGTTATACTTCTCTACAAGCCTCCACCCCCAGACGGATGGTCAGACTGAAAGAATAAATTCGCTCTTAGAGCAGTATCTCCGGCACTACGTGAGTGCCAATCAACGAGATTGGGTGAAGCTGTTGGACATCGCCCAATTCTCTTACAACTTGCAGCGGAGCTCTGCATCCAACAAGAGCCCCTTCGAAATTATCACAGGACAACAACCGTCGACTCCGCACACTATGGCAATTGGGTATACTGGGAGTAGTCCATCAGCCTACCATTTCGCAAAGGAGTGGCATCGGAATGTCGATATTGCGCGGGCTTACTTGGAGAAGGCGGCAAAACGGATGAAGAAGTGGGCAGACTTGGGAAGGCGACCACAAGAGTTCAAAGTTGGCGATTTGGTGTTGGTAAAGCTCCAACCAGCATCACTCCAATTCTTCAGGAAAAGAGTCCACAAAGGATTGGTGCGCAAGTATGAAGGGCCCTTCCCAATTATCAGCAGGGTAGGCAATGTTTCTTACAAGTTGCAGCTGCCGGCGTGGTTCAAAATTCACAACGTTCTTCACGCCAGCAACCTGAAGGCCTACCATTCAGATCCGCAAGATGCTTCTCGAAGTGTTCCAACTCGGCTACCTCCCATCACAGCCTCCTACGAGAAGCGAGTGGAAACCATTCTGGCGGATCGCAAGATAAAGCTACCCAACGGAGCGGAGCAGACAGAGTACTTGGTGAAGTGGCGAAAGCTTCCCCGAACTGAAGCCAGTTGGGAGCCTGAAGACGCCCTGCGACATGAAGAAGAAGTCATCAACAACTATCAACAAGCGTCGACGAGGGCGTCGACAGTTTAAGTGGGGGAGAATGTCACGAACGGTCGTCGCGCACCCGCAACAACTCCGTTCAACGAACCGTTCGTCGCTCACACCCGCATGTACAGCTGCTTGACAGCATGTTTTCTTATGGTTTTGGGTCATTTTGCTTGTAAATATGTAAGTTCGAACAAGCTGCAGCGTTGCAAAGCGACCGTTCACCGAACCGAGCAAAACAGCCCTAAAACAGCCCAAAACGGAGCCATTTTCGCGTGCCGCGGGAGGTGAGCGGAGAGCTGCCTTCGCTCACCAAAATGTCAGCCAGCTCAGACCCCAGGAACCCCCCGAGTGGCACATGGCTGGATGGGGCTTCGGTTATATACCGGGCGTTGAACACTCTTTCGCAAGTTCGCACGTGACCGTTACGGGAACTTGGTGTTGCGTCCGGGACCAGGTGAGCGGCTGTTTGTGGGCTTGCAGCTGTTCGTTCATCCTTGAAAGCCTTGTTTTTCTCCCTCTCCCTCTTTTCTCTTGTGCACACAGGGTGTTCGTCGAATTGCTTGTAAAGCTTTCCGTTTCGCGAGACTTCGGGACTTGTCCGTTGCTCGTTCTTTCGATCTAACTTTCTTTCTCTTTTACAGGTCCTTCGAGACCTGCGAGAGGTTACAAAGTGGCTGATCCTTGCGGAGCAAGATCGCAAGGGCGAAGCGCGACTTAGGCAACGCAAGCTAAGTTCGCGTCTTTGCGACGAGGGTGACTCGCGACTTAGGCAACCCAAGCTAAGTTCGCGTCTTTGGCCGCAAGGGTGCATCACGCCTTAGGCAATTCCAGCTAAGGTCGTGACATTGTGGTATCAGAGCGGGCAAGCTCTTCGACCGAACAGCGAACGAACTTCGCAACTTCGCCATGGTAAAGCATCGTGGCGAATCAAGCAAGACGGGGCAGGCCGGACCCTTGCCCCAAGCAGCCGCAGGTGGGCTGCATGTGCACACTCGCTCTCATGCTGTTGGAGCCGCTCACGAGGATCGCGGCAGCGAACAGGATGAGCGAGAAGTTGGCAACTCTCCGCGAGCGGAGGAAGCGCAATCTGGTGCGCTAACTGGGAAAAAGAGTCATAAGGAGAGACTCACGACGGCGGAAACCCGCCTGGATGTTCTGGAAGCGAGCATGGAGGAACTCTACCATGGCCAACAAAGACTTGTTGGGGTAGAGAGCTCGCAAGAGGAAGCGGAGTCCAGGATCGACAAGGTCGAGGCCCTAGTCGACCGACTGTCCGATGACACCAAGGACTCCGTGCTGCACTTACAGGACGTTGTGGCGGAACTCACGGCAAAGGTGGCTATGCTCACAAGAACGCTAAATGCGGGAGGAGGCAACACCCGCGTTGCACCGCCACAAAACTTGAGGGCACCTGAGCCCCATGGATACGGAGGGGCCAGAGATGCCAAGGAGCTCGAGAACTTTCTGTTCGACATGGAGCAATACTTCCGAGCTACGAGGCCCGATTCTGAAGATACCAAAGTTTCTATAGCAACAATGTATCTGAATGGAGATGCGAAACTTTGGTGGCGAACTCGTTGGGAGGAGATCCAACAAGGTCGGTGTCGAGTCGACACATGGGAAGACTTGAAGCGGGAGTTGAGAACTCAGTTCCTACCGGAGAACACAGAGTTCGTCGCAAGAAGGAAGTTGAGACAACTCCGCCAAAGTACCACCATCCGAGACTATGTAAAGCAGTTTTCTGCACTGATGCTGGACATACAGGACATGTCCGAGAAGGACAAGTTGTTCAGCTTCCTTGATGGTTTGAAACCATGGGCTCAGCAAGAGCTGAATCGAAGGAATGTTACCGACGTGGTCGGGGCAATTGCAGCTGCAGAAAGGCTCACCGACTTCGTTTCCTCTGAAGACCCAGCGAGAAGGAAACTATCTTCAAGCAATCGCCCTCCGAAACATTCTCGAGGGAAGGAGCTCGGGGGCGAACAGAAGAAGAAGAGCTCCCATAAAGGGCCGAACCCGAAAGGCAAGGCCTCAAAACCGGGAGGATGTTTCTTGTGCGGAGGACCGCACATGGTAAGGGAGTGCCCACAGAAACAGGCACTCAATGCTTTGACGGCTTCCATCCACCCTCCCCGATCGGACAAGGGCAAAGCTGTTGCCCTTAGCTCAAGCAGTTCTGAATCCAGCAGCGACGATGAAGAGTCGCAAGGACCCCGAATGGGAGCAATGCGTTTGTTGAACGCTATGCGGGGTCAAGTGGGGGAGAACATGAAGACGAAGGCACACAAAGCAGGAAGTAGTGAACTGATGTATGTGGACATCAAGCTGAATGGCCAAACGACCCGTGCAATGGTGGACACGGGCGCTACCCACAACTTCATAGCCGATCGTGAAGCACAGCGACTTGGGTTGACATTGGAGAAGAGCCCAAGCCGAATGAAAGCAGTGAACTCGGAGGCCAGGCGAATCTCCGGGTTGGCGAAGGGAGTTCCCATCAGAATCGGGACTTGGAGCGGAAACACCAACATGATGGCCGTGCCACTAGACGACTTCCAAGTGATTCTTGGAATGGAATTTATGCACGCGGCGAAGTTGGTGCCGATGCCATTCTTGAATTCCCTATGTATGATGGGAGGCGATGACCCCTGTGTGGTGCCCGTCTCTCGGAGAGGAACCAAGGAGCCCCAACATATTTCGGCATTACAATTGAAGAAAGGGGTGCGAAAGGGCGAACTGACATTCGTGGCTGCTATGAAGCTAGAGCCACTCAACGAAGAAACCATTCAAGAACCTGCTGTGGTGGCGAACGTCCTGAAGGAGTTCAAAGACGTTATGCCACCTGAGTTGCCGAAGACTCTTCCGCCACGCAGAGGCGTGGATCACAGTATTGAGCTGGAGCCAGGAGTGAAGCCTCCAGCGAGACCACCCTATCGCATGCCCCCGCCAGAGTTGGCAGAACTCAGAAAGCAGTTAGGTGAACTGCTAAGCGGTGGTCTCATCCGTAGCTCAAAAGCACCTTTCGGAGCTCCAGTTCTCTTTCAGAAGAAACAAGATGGGAGCCTCCGATTATGCGTCGACTACCGAGCCCTCAACAAAGTAACAGTGAAGAACAAGTATCCCATCCCGCTCATTGCGGACTTGTTCGATCAATTGGGCAAGGCGAAGTATTTCTCAAAACTCGACCTTCGGTCGGGATATTGGCAGGTGCGCATTGCTGAAGGCGACGAAGCAAAGACTACTTGTGTGACCAGATATGGAGCGTTTGAGTTCTTGGTGATGCCTTTCGGCTTAACCAACGCTCCGGCCACATTCTGTACTCTCATGAACCAGCTATTCAAGGAGTATTTGGATAAGTTCGTGGTCGTCTACTTGGACGATATCGTCGTCTACAGCCAAACGCTCGAGGAGCACGTCAAGCACCTTCGGACGATTTTCAAGGTTCTCAGGGAGAACACGTTGTTCGTAAAAAGGGAGAAATGCTACTTTGCTCAGACTGAGATCCTATTCTTGGGGCATCGAATCGGTGATGGCTCCATTCGGATGGATAAGTCGAAGGTGCAAGCAGTTGCGGAATGGCGAACTCCAAAGAAGGTGCCAGAGTTGAGATCCTTCCTTGGTTTCGTCAACTACTATCGACGCTTCATCGCGGGATATTCAAAGCGGGCAACCCCTCTGACGGAGTTGCTGAAGAAGGAGCAGCCTTGGAAGTGGTCTGACAGATGCGAGATAGCATTCCAAGATCTGAAGGCTGCTGTTCTGGAAGAACCAGTGCTCAAATTGCCAAACTATGGAGAGCCCTTTGAAGTCCATACAGATGCTTCGGACTTTGCTATTGGTGGAGTACTCATGCAAGAAGGTCATCCGGTGGCCTACGAGAGCCGCAAACTCAACGAGACCGAGAGGCGGTATCCAGTGCATGAGAAGGAGATGACAGCGGTGATCCATTGCCTACGAGTTTGGCGACACTACCTCCTTGGGTCGCGATTTGTGCTGAGGACAGACAACATCGCCCTGAGTTATTTCCAAACTCAGAAGAAGCTCTCCCCAAAGCAAGCACGGTGGCAGGACTTCCTGGCTGAATTTGATATGGCAATGGAATATAAGCCCGGGAAGGCAAATGTCGTGGCCGATGCGCTGAGTCGGAAGGTGGAGTGCGTGAATGCTGCACAACTGGAGGGCAGAGGCCAAACAAGTCAGTTACACTCCAACTTCCTTTCCCGAATCAGAGATGGACTGTATAGTGATCCCCAGGCAGTTATCCTAATGCAGCTCATCAAAGAAGGTAAGGCACGACGATTTTGGGTCCAGGAGGGACTTGTTTACACAAAAGGGAACAGGGTTTATGTTCCCCGAGTGGACAATTTAAGGCGTGAACTCTTAAAAGAGTGTCACGATTCCCTTTGGGCTGGACATCCCGGCATTCACAGAACTTTGGCTCTCGTGGAGAGGGCCTTCTACTGGCCGAAGATGGGGATTGATGTGGAGGAGTATGTTCGAACATGCCTTACTTGCCAACAAGACAAGGTGGAGCAGCGGAAGCCGGTGGGACTTTTGGAGCCGTTGCCCGTACCAGAAAGGCCATGGGAGAGCATTTCCTTAGACTTCATATCAAGCTTGCCACCTGTAGGGGGACTTGGATCGATACTTGTGGTGGTCGATCGGTTTTCAAAGTATGCAACTTTCATTGCTGCTCCCCTACACTGTTCAGCTGAAGAGGCGGCCAGACTGATGATGAAGGGTGTAGTGAAGTATTGGGGAGTCCCACACAATATCGTGAGTGATCGAGACGCTCGGTTCCTGGGACGTTTCTGGACCGAGCTATTCAAATTGTTGGGGTCAAAGTTATACTTCTCTACAAGCCTCCACCCCCAGACGGATGGTCAGACTGAAAGAATAAATTCGCTCTTAGAGCAGTATCTCCGGCACTACGTGAGTGCCAATCAACGAGATTGGGTGAAGCTGTTGGACATCGCCCAATTCTCTTACAACTTGCAGCGGAGCTCTGCATCCAACAAGAGCCCCTTCGAAATTATCACAGGACAACAACCGTCGACTCCGCACACTATGGCAATTGGGTATACTGGGAGTAGTCCATCAGCCTACCATTTCGCAAAGGAGTGGCATCGGAATGCCGATATTGCGCGGGCTTACTTGGAGAAGGCGGCAAAACGGATGAAGAAGTGGGCAGACTTGGGAAGGCGACCACAAGAGTTCAAAGTTGGCGATTTGGTGTTGGTAAAGCTCCAACCAGCATCACTCCAATTCTTCAGGAAAAGAGTCCACAAAGGATTGGTGCGCAAGTATGAAGGGCCCTTCCCAATTATCAGCAGGGTAGGCAATGTTTCTTACAAGTTGCAGCTGCCGGCGTGGTTCAAAATTCACAACGTTCTTCACGCCAGCAACCTGAAGGCCTACCATTCAGATCCGCAAGATGCTTCTCGAAGTGTTCCAACTCGGCTACCTCCCATCACAGCCTCCTACGAGAAGCGAGTGGAAACCATTCTGGCGGATCGCAAGATAAAGCTACCCAACGGAGCGGAGCAGACAGAGTACTTGGTGAAGTGGCGAAAGCTTCCCCGAACTGAAGCCAGTTGGGAGCCTGAAGACGCCCTGCGACATGAAGAAGAAGTCATCAACAACTATCAACAAGCGTCGACGAGGGCGTCGACAGTTTAAGTGGGGGAGAATGTCACGAACGGTCGTCGCGCACCCGCAACAACTCCGTTCAACGAACCGTTCGTCGCTCACACCCGCATGTACAGCTGCTTGACAGCATGTTTTCTTATGGTTTTGGGTCATTTTGCTTGTAAATATGTAAGTTCGAACAAGCTGCAGCGTTGCAAAGCGACCGTTCACCGAACCGAGCAAAACAGCCCTAAAACAGCCCAAAACGGAGCCATTTTCGCGTGCCGCGGGAGGTGAGCGGAGAGCTGCCTCCGCTCACCAAAATGTCAGCCAGCTCAGACCCCAGGAACCCCCCGAGTGGCACATGACTGGATGGGGCTTCGGTTATATACCGGGCGTTGAACACTCTTTCGCAAGTTCGCACGTGACCGTTACGGGAACTTGGTGTTGCGTCCGGGACCAGGTGAGCGGCTGTTTGTGGGCTTGCAGCTGTTCGTTCATCCTTGAAAGCCTTGTTTTTCTCCCTCTCCCTCTTTTCTCTTGTGCACACAGGGTGTTCGTCGAATTGCTTGTAAAGCTTTCCGTTTCGCGAGACTTCGGGACTTGTCCGTTGCTCGTTCTTTCGATCTAACTTTCTTTCTCTTTTACAGGTCCTTCGGGACCTGCGAGAGGTTACAAAGTGGCTGATCCTTGCGGAGCAAGATCGCAAGGGCGAAGCGCGACTTAGGCAACGCAAGCTAAGTTCGCGTCTTTGCGACGAGGGTGACTCGCGACTTAGGCAACCCAAGCTAAGTTCGCGTCTTTGGCCGCAAGGGTGCATCACGCCTTAGGCAATTCCAGCTAAGGTCGTGACAGTGGGGTCGGTACGGCTTGGTTCGATTGGCGATGTCCAGGACCATCTCGGGGACGAGGTCTTCGTCTAATCGGGTTGAGCTCAGATTCGGTTGGGATGCGCCTCTTCAACGAGCCCGTCCACCTTTGTTGCCGTCGGATTCCTGCACACTAGCTTAGGTCGGGATGGGGAGGGGGATCTCGACTTAGGCCCCTCAAGATCAAGTTAGTGGAATTCTATTGTCCCAAGTGTCCCTTGTCATATGTTGGCAAGGGGTTTTTATCATAGTGCCCGAGGGTCGGCCGTATGCGGCCTTCGCACGACGGTCGACTCCCCGAGCGGCGAGTGTACCTTCGGACATTCGTCGCCCAGGATATGTGGAATGGCGTCACATGGTGCCGTTCCGAGCTTCCCAAAGCGGTCCTTGTTGGGGCAACGCTGGTTGGTGTGGCCCCAGACGGCGCGGGAGGTGAACAACCGTCATCCCGGATTTCTGGTGACGCATCCGACGTGGCGCTGCGTCTGCCTCCCAAGGCTCCGCACTTGGGCTGATGTGGTGGGGGTCGTGTCCACTTGTCAGAATCCATAATATGCCCTATCAGGTATTGTGAATTGTGATGCTCTGTTCATAATCCTGCTTATAATGCAAATGGTCCTCGTGCATTTAATATAGAAATATTCCTTAATTTTTTGTTCAAGCATGGAAATTACTGAATCCTGGCACATGTTTTTCTTCATATACGTGGATCCTATTTGTGACTAGTGATTTACATGACACAATAAAGATACCTTTCTTAGTGGTGATCTCAATACAGGACAATGTTTTTCTGTTCTATATAAAGCAAGGAGGATGAATGAAATAGTTTTACCTTTCAGAGAGTTTTACTCGTTGAACTAGGCACAAGAGAATCAGTTGTTGGTGCATCCATGTCACTTATCTCCTATCTCCAGGGTGAAAGACTCTGAACATCCCTGGATTGTCTTAGATACCATTGAAATTTAAAATGATTTCAGTAAAAAGCTTTCTAGATTTTAATATTGGGCACATTCTTGGGGAGGCCGATAAGACTGCTGACTGGACGAGTAATTTAATTGGGTTTTTTTTCCCCCTTTTTGAGCTCCAACATTTCAATAACTTTTGTAAGTAGTTGGGTGAATTAAATTTTAATTTGTTTTAAAGGATTAGTGGAACATGCCTAAAAATCTGTTAGGTCTCCTTCTTGTGGGTAGGACCTGGCATTTCTCTTTTGAAAGCTGACAACTGCTTTTCAGAGAGTCTTCTTGACTGGATTGCCTATATCCAGCAAGGTTGCCACCTAGCCTTCTGTTAATTTCTTCTCTTTGTCTGATTGAACTATTATTAAACACTTCTTGCTGCGCTTTATTTTGTAAACAAACTTTCTCACTTTCTTCTTTTTGTGTTCACGGTGCTTGATGACTAATGTTGTCCGTGAAATTGTGTTCCAAGCTTTTACTTGTTCAATTTCTAGAAACATTCAAAAACTAATGTTCTTTTATTGTGGCAATCTGAACTGGTATTTTGTGGTATTTGTCTTGTTTAATTGGAGGAGAAAAAGAGAAAGCAAACTAGCGACTTCCAAAATTATTAAACTTAACTACATGGTTCGTCTTCACCACTTTATTCTGTTAAATTGCTAAAAATAGGTAGTTCTAATTAAATAATATAAAAAGTAGCTTGGTTCATGAGGCTACTATCATTGTGAAGTCTGAAAAAGTGCCAATGTACACAACCTTACCCCTACAAGTAGAGAGTTTGTTCCTATGATTTACCCTACTTACCTAAGTTGTATATCAACATTCTTACCATAATGCCAAAGCTTACCTTACTGTCATATGATATGCATAATTACAATTGATGCTTCTCCTCCTTAAACACCAAATGTGATTGATCAAATGACATTGTTGAATTCTTCAGATGATTATGATGGAAGTGCACACACCCAACCCTGATTTCTGAACCATCTCCTTAATGCAATCCAAGACTGCCACAAATCCAGTTGAACATTGTACAGTTAACATTAGGTTTTGATACCTGTGAGGTTGTTGTATTGGAAAGAAAGGTTACCATAGCCGTGATGTTCCAGTTTGCTCCCTGTTGGCTTGGTGTTGTGGCCTATTTAGTTCAAGATGATTGGATGCATTTGCTTTCTCCGCAATGCCGAAACCATATGAAATAGCTGAGTCTCTATTGTCACCATTGTCTACCCTTTTTTCATAAACCTGTAGAAGATTGAGTGCTTAGTTTGTGCAAGACAAATTAATTTTTGTTATTCCACAAGATTGTTGATGGAGTTTTTAGATTGAGTGTGTATGTCTACCAGCTTTCTAATTAATGTACCTTCTTATGTAGTTCCATATGTTCTTGATCAAGGAGGTTTACCTTCATGTGGAGCTCCATATTCTCTTGGTAGATGAGGTTCCCCTGTAAGGTTTCCATTGAATAAATAGTTAAGCATCTTAGCTGCAATCTGAACTTAAACAGAGAAGGATGGGTTTTAATTTCTGCACAACCTTCCATTTGAGCTCCTGAATTTTGTCCGTCAAAAGTTGATCCTGCAGAACAGAAATTTACAGCATTAGGAATGCCGAAAGAAAAGAGACATTTAATGTTGCAAAGACTACTGACCTTCTTTGTTCGGATACCATGTAGACTCATTTCTAGTTGGTTCTCTAAATCATGTAAATCTTTGATGCTCAGGCCAGAAAGCTCTTCTCCCATCAACTGCCTGCAATAGTTGGTTTAGATGTAATATGTGCTCTTCCATTAGAGTTACTTTTTCCCATTATGTATAAATGATCATTGACAAAGTCTATTCAGGCTACTCATTGTAGCATTTTGACACTACTCCATTGCATATCTGATTTTGGTTGTTTGATCCATAGGCTTGACTCTTATTCTCCTCATTTCCTAGGTTGATGACTGTTCCTTTCATGAATGTCTTGTATATATTTTATGAATGGATCATATCATTTACAATTCTTCTTCTTGTGATAAAATTTATGTGTTTGGATATTTGGTGCAATCGAAGAGCTGATTTGCACTCTCATCAGTCTGTTATCGTTAACAGAATTTTACTACAGGAATTTTGATTACCTAGGCAACTTAATTCTAGATAGCTTAAGATTATGACATTCGTAACACATCTTGATCTGGAACTCTTCTTCAGTTCAGGGCACCCTTCAATAGCATTCTTGCATAGAGGTTTATTGTTTGGCTTTTTGTTATAAAATTTAAGATTTTATGGTCCAATTGCTGCTTATCTAATTTAAGATTGTGTGGATGCAGTTCCAACTTTTTAATTGATGTCATTTGAAGCAAGGTTCGCAATTTCGTACCATACCAAAGTATCGAGCTTAGCTCGATACAATACGGTATGAGCGTACTGAGCGATATGCTCTGGCATACCGATATATATATATATATATATATATCAAGGTTCGTCGTACCGTATCGTACCGGCGTTTCGACCCGGGCTCGGTATGGTACGGTACCGGTGTACCGAAGAATTTTAAATTTTTTTTTTCATACTGTAGCAGTGCTATAGTATAGCACTATAGCACTGTAGCGGTATCGGGCGGTCCGCGTACCGGTAACCTATCGGACCGGTATGTACCGCCCGGTACGGGCGGTACGCTTTGGTATAGTAGACCTTGATATATATATATATATATATATATATATATATATATATATATATATATATATATATATATTATAATAATAATAATAATAATAAAATTAAAAAAAAGGTCAAAATCGTTGAGGCGACATCGCCTCGTTTCTTCAGCCTGCGTGGGGAGAAGAAACCTCGTTTTCTTCTCCCTGTGAAGCCTCTTCTTCTCCCTGCGTGGCTAAAGAGAAGTCGCCGATGACGCCGAGGCCTCGTCGCCTCAAATGAGGAGGCGACATCTCATCTTCGACGTCCGATGAGGGAGAGCGGTGACAGATCGGGATCATCGAGGGAGAGCAGCATCGGATCTCCAGGTTCTCCCTTTTTTTTCTCCCTCTTCTTCCTTCTCCGTCAGTTAATATCTCCCGGTAGCGGGCGGTGATGGTCAAAATCGACCGTCACCGACCGATTTTGAGTGATAACGGGGTGGGAATAGCTCCAATCGACGGTATTGCTCGGTAGCGGGGGGTCCGCGTGTCGGTCTGCTGGTGGACCGGTACGTACCACCCGATACGGGCGGTATCATTCGAAATTAAAATCCTTGATTTGAAGATCACATACCTAAAAATACGACTTTGATGTCTACACTAAGGTGTGTATTGAAAGTTTGTCAAACCAATGTGGCACTAATATATCGATATGTATTTGATCTATGATGCTTAAAATCACTGAAAAAAAAGAAGACTGGTGTACTGAATGTTACTAAATAGTATGGCCTGTTACTGGTGCTTGGTTGGACAAACCAAAATTGGGTGGACCGATACAGATCAACCAGTATTTAAAGCTTATATTTAGTGTCAAGAGGAATGTTTCTTTATATGGGTAATTCCATATATCCAATTGTTATTTCCTGATAATCAGATAGCTAAGTCTAATTTTAAGTTGGATATTGACATTAAGATCATCAACAACTAGAACTAAGAGAGATGATTTTTTACTTTGACCAGATGTCTTTACCAAGTTTGAAAAGTCATTTATATCCTCAAAGAACTTCTGGTAGTTGTCTTTTCTTAGCATGCGACTTGATAACTTTATTTACTTATAGTGTTGATCTATTCTCATTAGTGTAAAACCTCCTTTTAGTAAACACTGCTCATCAGTTTTCTGAGTAGATTTTTGAGTTCTACACGAGAGCAGATTTCTGAGTACTACATGAGAGCAGTGTTTAATAAAAGGAGAATTCTTCTAGAGTGCTCCTATTTCTCCAGATTTCTGAGTATTACATGGACAATTCTTCTCCTTATTTTGACATTTGTCAATTCTCTAAGCAACAAGGGCACCTTCAATGTTGCTATTAGTACAGGAAAGCAATAAGTAGCATATGCAGCTATTAGCAGGTGTGAAGGGTTACAGAAGGAAAAGTGGAACATGGGTTTTTGTTTTCAGTTTTTTTTCTAAAAAGTAATGGCATGGAAATGGTTCCTTTTCCTTCTGTCAATAATTCTAGAGAAACAAAAGTAACCACTTTGCTTGGGTTCATCCAATGACCTTATTGATCCTTTCTTCTAGTGTTTAGGACAATGGTCTGTTAGGAATAAGTTTGAATGTTACCAAATGAAATTCCTTAGCTTTTAGTTGACATGTTTATGAAAAACACAAAGCAAAAGCTATGTGACATAATTGTTCCCTTTTTTTGTGTAACATGTAGTACTACAATCAACATATTAATTCAGTAGGAACTTGCATAAGTCATAGAGATCAACCTCTTAATTACTTTTAACAAGTTCATTCTAGCATATAAAAACTGTTAACTAGAAAAATTTCATAGTGGAAAACATACAGTAATAGTTCAAGAAGCTACTATGAGGTGGATGTGCCATCAAAAGGTGAAAAAACACACTGCAGCTAACTATCTGATGGCTTTAGTATGTAAGTCACCTATTTTGTGAACAAAAGGAACATTATATCAGTTAGGAGCTTGACAACAAAAAAGTTATTTGGTCTCCAGGTAATGAAATGCATTTGAAAATTATGACTGAAAATTTGACCAGAAACAATAGAGGATTGGCAAATAGATCTAATGCAAAACCATCAGAACTATGTTGCAACTAGTCTAAAGGCAACTGTGGAAAACAGACAAGCAGAAAAATATCGTTACATGACAAAGTATCCATGTCTAATAACTTGCTATCTCAATACAATTTATGATAACAAAGATAAAAGTTTATTAACTTGTGATAAAGATTGCAGGAATGCATACTGGAAAGTTGCTTTTTTGTGTGTAGTTCTATACAGTTTTTTACTATAGTTCGTATTTTTGCACAACTCATGCTGTAAAAAGTGAATTACGGCTATGTATATTCTTTGGCCTATTACTTTCCATTCTTCAGCTCTCCTAGAGTCTTAAATGCATGTCTCCCTATAGCTTTTATGATTTTCTCTCATATATTCTCTTTTGCATACATCCTTGTGCATGCAACTATTTCTTATTGCCCTATATTTGGTGCTAGAGCATCACTTATTTCTTGTCGTGAGTTGGAAAAGTTGCTATCTGGAGATAGTGGTTTGATCTAAGCTGCCTTCTTTAACTGTTAAAGAATCAAAGTTGTTCATGCTATTTGATGATTTTTGTACTGTTTAAAACGTGTATGATTATTCCTAGGACTTGGATGCATTAGTGAAGTGGAACCTCATTCTACTGTATTGTATTGTGTGAATTTCAGTATTGTATGTTGATTTCTTTCCTTTGGTAAATGTTGGTTGTAAATGTTTTGGTACCAGCTGCTTCAGCTTAAACTTTCCTTTTGTCTGATTTTTATTTTTTGCTGTTGCCCAATTAGCATCTGACAATAATCTGATGATCTTTAGAGGGGAAATTTATGTAGAATTTAAAATTCTAGTTTTTTATTCAAGCCATTGATGTTGCTAAAATCCTGTTTTCCAAGCTTTTCTTTAGTTGGTGAATTTGAAAGTTTCTTAGGGAGACAGAGAAATGGTAAACACATGTTATTGCCATCTTGTGTTGAAGCTTAAATGATTTTGAAAAGATTGTTGTTATGTTTCCTGTTTATTTGTTGGTTTATTGATCTATTAGTGGATGTGGTGGGCTAGTGCACTTGTGTTGACCCTATAAAGCTGGACATACATGAATCATGTACTTCATAAGAAAATACTGATGATATTAGACTTCTTTGGTCATGATATCCTCATCTTTACAGATCTAAAGGAGACCAATAAATGTGATCAGAATTACCATTCATGTTGCTAGAGAAGTTTTTCTTCTTGTTTAAAGTAATAGAATTTTTGGCTAACAATGCTTTCATTTGGATGTGTGAAGGGCAAAATGAGCATACCTATGATTTTCTTGCAAGTTATGCAGTTGTTGCCTCAAGCTTGCTACCTCCATTTGCCAAAACTTGTAAGTACAAAGCACAAAATTCAATCCATGTCAGAAGTGGATTGGATTTGCTATATCTATTTGACTACAGTTTGCAAACTTCAAATATATACAGTGATGTGAATTAGAATCTCAAATATGATGGTAAATGTTGCATATAACTCTTAACTACTCATACAGTAAAGGATTGAAGTACTTGTTCTAGAACTGTCGACATATATAGTTTAGATTTTAGACAGTATTCTTTCTGAGTAATTCTTCTAAATTTATTACTTGAACTCATGTTTTATACTTTTTTAAGTCATTGCTACCTTACGAATTGTTCTGTGTTTCAACTATCATGCTTAATCTAACTTTGATTGCATGAATACAGACCCAGGGCATTTCTTCAAGATTACAGTTAAATAACTGTGTATATAAGTTGTTTTCCATACCCAATAAATAACTTATTTCCTTCTTAGTTAAATGACCATAACTTTCTAAATTAATTATTGTAATGATGGGTGGGGTGGGTTTGTGATCTCAGAAGTTATTAGTTATGCTAAATTTTCTTTTTAACATTGATTTTCCAAATCTTAAGGACTCACCATAAATGATCTTGAACAATATTTATAACAAAGCTGAAAGGATCAAGCTACTAAAAATGAAGAATCTGATGGCTCTCTGATTAACAAGGTATTTGTTGGGTGACTTGAAAGGACCATCTCCTATTTCTGGGATACAATTATTGAGCTAAATTTTCAGGGTTACTTACATATGGTACCCACAATTTGGATTAATTCACTTTTCAGTCCTCTCTTAAGAACCTGACACCACTAATTTAAATTTATTACATTTAAGACCTTATGTTATTCAGATGTCAACAGAATGAATGTTTAAAGAATCTGATGGGCTTTTATTATTTCTTTAGCCTTTTCCAGTATGTTTACGAACTATTTTCTTATTTTTAATTTAAAATAGAAAGGAATATTAACTGAACAAATAAAGAAAGTTAATCAAGTAAAAGTTGTATATCTCTGTTAATTACATTTATGTTTAAATTAAAAGATAATAATATCATTTCATGTATCAATAATCATGAGTATATGTTGGTCAAATATGTCAAACAACTAACAAAATTAAATGATACTGGTTCAAATATAATAAATATTGGATAAAATGATGATGTTGTTTATATATATATATATATATATTGTGATTAGGCATGGATAAGTACAATATGTGATGGAACCAATATGTAATTAATCTAAAATTTTATTTTTGTTTTCTTGACAAATTTATTATCTGGCTTTACCTTATGCCCATATGAAAAGAAAAATTATGCAGAACTCCAGACATTGGATTGCAGGCTGAAGATACCAATTGGCACTCATTGTCTTCCTCAGCTGAAGTCTATTTCTCTTGCCTTTCCAGATTAGACAGTGTTTCATAATTGATTGTATCTTTAAAATTCAGCATTGTTAATTACTCACATTTAGTTCTTATTATCTATAGGTGTTTTTTAACCCCTCCTTGAGAAGTCAATTTCATGATTGGTGGTGGTCTTAACTGCTAGTTGTTAACTAAAGAGACCGGGAGATTTGCTTATTGGCCACCGGAGAGATGAATGCTAGTGTAGCCTATTCAACCAAGAAAGGTAGCTATTTCAGTAGCTATTCAAATATTTTTCGTTCAAACAATGAGATCAGTAGCTATTTCAGTTATTACAAAAGGAAAGAAAAAGACCCAATAATCATCTATTTCATTAGATCTCCGGGTGAAAATTTTTAGAGAGAAATTAGCCAGCCAGTTAATTAATCGAAATAGTGATGTGCTTGGTGCTATGGATCAATAGAAAAAGCTATCGATGAAGATCTTCAGTGAAGCCACTATGTTTATTTTAGAACACAAATTGTTGTACAAGTTGATTCAACCTTTATATCCCTTCAATTTACTCACAAGGCTTTCAATTTGCAACATCTAAGAAACCTATAAATATTGCTTATCGATAAAAGATGATAGTCTAATCTATTAATTCAATATGCTTAAGCTAGTTGAAATCTTCCAACAACTTTGATGTGGAACGAAAGCAGGATAAGAGCTTGATGGGTGTACTATTACTATTATTTTTTTATTTAAGCATCTTAAGTCAATGGATTAGGGTTCGAGCAAGAGTGATATGGCTATCCCGTCGTTGGTACCTTAAGCTACAGCTTACGAAATTAGGATTGTAAATTTAAGCCCTATGAGTATTTTAAGGTAAATATTTCATATTTTTCGGATAAGGAGCTGTATATTTTAATTTTTTACCAATGTTTTCTTTTGCCCCTTCTCTCCCTTCATTATATTTTTGCATTGACCTAAGGACTACATTAGTATGAAAATTTTGATTAGGAATAATAATAAATAGGACATCCATAATTTTTATTCTAACTTAATTAATTAACCACTTTATTTTTTTAACATGTATTCATCCCATCCTCGAACAACCAATATCTTAATCCATCTTAAGTGTATCAAAAATAAAAAAAGTCAATTTGTTGTCATGTAGGTAAGGAATCCATAAATTTTACTATACTCTAATAAAAGACTAACTAATTATTTGGATACCAAACCATCTCAAACCCAACTCAATGTGTATTTTTTTCTGCCAATACTATCCCAAATTAAGTTAATGGGTATTCTAATTATGCAATGCCTAGATATGAGTTTAAGGATGTATTATTTTTTAAAAGATGATTTTGATTCATTATATTTAATGACACACAAGAAACTTCCATGCTGTCTCAATAGGAAAGGTTTAAGATGTTAGATCTAAAGCCTATGATTTCAAAGATCTTTCATGAGTAATGGCATGGTTGAGGAAAGCAGTATCATCGACAACCTAATTAAGTAATGGCAGGATCAACATGGAGAGCTTCATGAATGTTCAGATAGCTTGCAACAAAAAAGAGTCAATCAAGTGTTAAACACGAAGAGAAATCTTGCACCAAATTCGATAGAATCCGAATATGAAAAGCTAAATGGAAACATCTATTAAACATCTGATGATGAAGAAATCATGGTCGAAGATGTTGAGACCGAAGACATGATCATGACTCAAGATCAACTTCATGAGGAGGGAAAAGATCAAGCCTTGTGTCCGAAGACTAAGTACAAGTATGATCATACATTCTTAAGTGAAAAGCCAATGAAATCTATTCTTTTGAACGATTTAAAGAGCATATGATGCAATTAAGATACATTGCCAATTTGTTTGTAGTTTATGTGTGTGTCTTCATCATCAAGTTGAAGCTTCGGTGACTGATCAAGCTGGTGGACGTATCTACATGAATCTCAAGATTCTCATAGTGGAATTGATTGATGCTGATGATAATTTGAGTCTCACCTGAAACTTATAGTGGTGACTTTCTTAGATCATCTCTACCTAACCTTTAAAAAAAAAAAAAAAAAAAGCAGATTGATCGAGATGAAATTTTTTTTTCTTATTTGATAAATTTTAGACTTCAATTGCAAATTGATCACTATCTTTAAGTGTTAGTTTTTATAGTGCAATCTAACTAATCATCTCTTGGGGCTTAAGAAATTAGAATTTTATATCATTGTGTAGTTGTCTACCCTAAGTTCAATTTTGATATCGGACTTCCAATGTTTTTGTGGTCGAATAGTAAAGAGTTATTCTCTTTTATTTTTCCTCCATGCATCTTGTTTTTTTTTTCTCTCTCTCTATTTCAAATTTGATATCATTCAGAATATGATAATTTAATAAAATTGGCATTCTAATGTTACATTCTTTTCGTTCGTTAATTTGAAGAGGACCATGGAATAGGACCTAAAACAAAGGAGTAGATGAGCCTAATTTCAAGAATGGAGAGAACTATGATGCTGCAAAAGAGAAGAAGGTCTAAGCTCAGACCTATGTTCTTGGGGAGGAAACCAAGATCAAGAGTTATATCTTCTCTAAATTGTGTTAGATGTGAAAGAACAACACATCATTCATTTGTAATTTCCTATAGAGAAGATCGGAGCTAATAATGTTGAAAGGATATAGATACAAAGAGAAGGCCCTAACTATGATGAACTCAAAGAAGCAATTGATTCGATGTGTCAGGACCTGTCAAGAACATAATCAATAGTTACGCAGCACCTTCTCTAAAGACTACTGCTTCTCCAATGTAAGTTTGTAAAGCATTGTTTCTAAGTAATTGAATCAAAGAAATTGATATCGGAAGGATATCATGAACACGATATGATATGAAGAAGAAGCTTACCATAATCAAATTCTGCAAAATACCAAGATTCTCGATGGATGATTGCAATAAAATCCTTGTTAAACCTTCGCTAGAATTTTCATTATTGAAGTTGATCAAGAAAAAAAAAATAGTTCTATAAAAATGTCATGAAATTTAATTCTAGCTCTTGAACAATGTTTATATGCCTTTTGCATGTTAGTTCCATTCTTGCAAAGATTTACAATAAGATTGTGATATTGATATGATAGTACAATATCAACCGTATTAGATATGCACTCCTCCACAGGTTTAGACTGTTTGCTATTGCAAGTCAGCCTCAAATTAGCATGGATGTGAAGAAGTTTGATGCCCATATTAAACCATTTTCACAAATTTCATAAATTAATAATAGAAAAGAAACGAAGATAATATATGTGTTTGATATAGTGTTATCTATTTATACACATAGGGAGGATTTTTCTCGACAGAGTAACGATATTTTCTTATATAGTTGAAAAAATCTCAGCTATTATTACGAGAAATCTTAGCTACTATCATATACAAGCTTCCTAATCTTCTAACTCGAAATTTGATGTTTATTAGAGTAGGGAGTTGGAAAACGATGTAAGATCTATTTTAGTATCCAATACAAGATTAAGTTAGCAAAGTCGTCGACAGTCATGTCAGATCAAGTAACTAATGATGAGTCACTTTGGGAAGACTTAGTTAGAGCTCTAAAACAATCACCACTCTCGTGGGCGAGAATGATCTTGATTTGAACATGATTTTGCTTTTGGAACACAGTTCTCTTTCTCAGAAGTCGCCAGGAACCTAAATAATAGAAAGGTCACAAGCTCTCTTTTGTTTGTGTTCCTAAAATTATAGAATCAAAATGTTTTTGCTTCTGAAAGTTTCAGAATATTAGAAATCATCCAGAAAATATACATACATATATATATATAGTATAATCATATTACCAGACATGCTTCATGCAACAAATAGTATCAACTGGGACATAATTCTTCGTCGAAAATTATAACTATGCTCACCATTAATTATCTTGCTAAAAAATTGTAGACATCTGAACCGTAATACAAAGCACTGAGGAAAAACTACTTACCGAAAATTGTTGCAAGTTATGTTAATTTATGTATTGTATCAGAATTAATCTGTTTTCATGCACCTTCCATCTAGAAATAGGATATTAATTGGTAGTTCAAGAATGCATGCATGTAGTGAACGAAGCAAAATTTGAGAAGAGGTGTGGTGCAAATCAAAAAGCATGGAATGAATGAACATGTGTTTGAAATGAACTCATATACATGACTGAGCTTAAGTTGGTATACCTTGACTTCTGAAGTCGCATTGAGAACAAGTTGATGCTCCTCATTTGCCTTCTTGTATCGCTCTATCACAGACTTCATGCTGAGAACAGAATCTAAGCTATAATGCTCAAAAATGGCTTTGGGTATTCTATTAGAGTATATATATATATATATATATATATATATATATATATATATATATATATATATATATATATATATATATATATATATATATATATATATATATATATATATATATATATATATATATATATATATATATATATATATATATATATATATATCTCGTAAGTGTCAAGATGATGAGCACAAAGATGAGCACAAAATGAACATTTTGTAAAAAATCATTAACGAAGCTTCTCGATCAACATAAAGTCAAAATGGCAAGCTTAGCAAACTAATCCATCCATCTTTCTAGATCCAATTCGATTGAGTTACATAGGGCAACAAAATCATGTAGTGGAGCCAAGTTTGACTTGAAGTTCGAACTCTCTTTCCACTCTCGATACTAAGATATGAAAAGGAAATCATGAGTAATGCAGCGACCTTTCCTAAAAAATTATATTTTTATGTCCAAGAATAATACTTGAGGCTCAGTGAAACAAAATATATCTTTTAGAAGAACAATTCAAGTTCCAAAGACTACAATGGATGTCTTCTATAGATCAATCAAACTCTAGGTATCCATTTGAAATCATCCCTGTGGTGCTCATATCGTACCGACAAAGCTTAATCAGCTCCCTCGATCAGACCTTATTCACATAAAATAATTTCTGATGTACCGTACGCTTCATGGATTATCTGAGTAAGTAGTGCTGCATTAAGTGCTTAATATTATAGTATAATCCAGCTGGTGGGCTCTCGCATGCTTGTGCATGATGCCTTCATCATGATCTCGCATGTTTGATGATATCTACATATAGTTAGATCATTTCAGGGTCATGTTTCTCCAGCATAATGTTCACAAGGAATAGAAGGAAAAATCTATTAATCAAGTGTTTTGATTGGTTGGAGAGCATGCAAATGTCTTGTACATAAAAACTAAATCTTCCTTCAACTTTTGGAGCCCCCCTACTTGGCTTCCCTTCCTTGTCAAGGAGAGGCACCATATCGATCCATAGGATTCATGCAATAGGGAGGAAAGTAGAACCTAAATTTGGGACTACTGGCTGGCTGGGGAACAATGGACACCACCTTGCTCCTTTCCAGGGTTTGTCAAAGAGGCAGTCAAGAAAATCCAATTGCAAGCACAGATATCTCCAGAAATATAGACAAGTATATCGGATGGACTAATTCTAGCATGCATCATTCAGTTCGAGAGAGAAAAAGAGAGCATACAGAAGAAAGGAGAGAGCGAGAGAGAGAGAGAGAGGAATAACAAAGATTGCGGGAGGATCATTCAAGATCACTCTCACAGAGGAAACACACGAAAAAGGAAATCTAATACGTAGATACTCAATAAATGTTGGGGCTAATTAACTTCCCCATCTCAAAGAGATACTAAAAGATGGAAACAGGAAGGAGTGGAAAACCTGGTGCTGGCGTAATCATAAAGTCGGCCGGTGCTGGAGAAGACGACGAGGCCGACTTCGGCGTCGCACAGGATGGCGAGCTCCTTGGCCTTCTTCATCAGACCATTCCTCCGCTTGGAGAAGGTCACCTGCCGGCTGGTGGAGTTGTCGATCCTCTGGATCACGATCTTCCCTCTCACCATGTCTCCCAAGCAATAAGTTCTCAGATCTGCCCACACAAGCTAGCAGACAACCAATTCAGAAGAGGTTGCCACGAAAGGGAAAAGACATGCGGCCAGGAGAGATTGCAGCAGATATAACCTTAACTTTTGCAAGTAGGGTAAGCTTCCTTTTCTTGGTGCCACAACCCAACTACACCTCTTACCTTTATTTGGTTCAGGATGATTCCTCTTTGTATCAGTCTTCCCCCTTTCACCTATTATTTTATACCAGAATAGAAAGGAAGGAAGATGTTAGGCTATCAGCAAATGCCTAAGTATGACCCTTTTCTCATTGCTCCTCATTAACAGCAACAACGGAAGTGATGTCAAACAAAGGCAGCCACTAATTACATCTCTGCAGCTTGATGATTCCCATGGTGTGAAGCTTTTGGTGGTTCAGAGAGGCGCAAAGCACGTTTCCCTCGCTGCTTATAATTTGATACAACTCCCACCGCCTGCCGTATAGATCACTGACACCTGGTTGTACGCAAGTGCCGGGTTTCATCTTCCTGGTCAGCCTCCTATGGTTTGGCTTTTGGTTGGTGTGTCGTCCGTGGTGACTCGGCACATACACCCTGTGGCCATTTGTCATTGATGAATGTGACGTTTCCTAAGGGTCAAAAGAGTGTTGTTTCTCCATGAGACGCGGCTTCAACCTTAAAATTGGAGTTTGGTGGCAACGAAATGGCATATAGTGATGCCATCATGAATAAGTCCCCCTCTTTCCAAATCTATGGGTTGGAGTAATAAAGATGTTTCAGATGAGTACTTACTGTTCATGCTCAAAGCTCATGGAATAATTTGTATTTCATTTTGTCAGAGAGATGTACGAGTGTTTGATATAACAATTTCAGTCTCTCAGGAAATGGTCAACTATGAATCAAATTTATTTTCCTTTATTATTTCTAGGGTTATTTAAGATCAATTTTTTTAATTAAGATGCAGAAACCTTCAATTATTTGTGATGTATGACCGAAGAATCTTCGAAAAAGAAACTAATTTTATTATCTGGTTTAACATGAATGAACATTCTTCATCCGCGAGAAGGAAGAAGAGGAAGAGGAAGAAGAGATATCTCGATACGGTGCATGTGTGCTACTTGAGAACCCACCCTCTTCAACTGGGAATTTTCATCGGTTTCAACAAAATTAGTAGGTTAAAACCCCTAATCCAAGGAATGCGACACAAATTCCAATACGTTGCTGATTTCAACAAGGAAACATAGGATTAGAAGCATATACAATTTTGATCCTGCAGTGATCTGCGCAGTTCCTAGCTGGATCATGTGATGATAATTATGAGCTTCGAAGGATGAATCATCGTAGCGTGTGGTAAGAACAGAAATGATTTGACATGAAATGATAAGAAACCAAGATTAATCTTTGCAAGTCTGCAAAGGGCGTTGGCGTATGCACGCACAACACAAGGCATTAAGAACAGAAGGGTGATTTCATACTTTTGTCTTAAAAAGCAGCTGCTTTTTTAGAACTTTGAGCATCTCTTTCACTCACTATAAATTAGTGCATCATGAGACTCACCAAGAATATGCAGAGTAATCGTGTTGTACATTTGTGCATGGTGCCACCATATAATGTCATTCAGTATTAATCATAGAGTCAACCTCCTTTGTCTTGTTTTTGTAGTAACAAGCAATTAATCTCATTCACTCCAAATTTAGATATCAAAAAATATATATATAGCATGAAAGTAGGATCCAGTCTCTTTCTCACACTATTTCGCTAAGTAGGTAAATGAAAATTAGTTTTGTTCATCCAAATATGTATTGCAATGAGAAAAAAAAATCATATCATCAAAATTTTGAATGACAAGCACATCAATCAATTAGGATGTGAAGTGATACACCACCAGAACCAGTTTGACACTACCAAATGAAATGAGGACATTGACCATTCTACATGTTGAAATTATCTAAGGTGTCCCTGCCTGATTATAGAGACATATTTAATGCATTAATTCCAGGATGTGTAACATTTCCATAGTAACAATTGGATTTCAACTTATTTTGACTATGTTTAGATTTGACTAAAAATAATTGATAGAATACCGGTGTTGAGACAATAGTGACATCAAAATGAGCTGAAAATATTCCTTGATTCATCATCCATACATCTGAAACAAAGTTAACAAGTGTTCCTTCTTACTTGTTAGGTCAGAAGCTAAGCTAATCTCAGACATCATCAACAAGACAAGGCAATGAATGGAATTTTAATATGTATCATTAATGTTCTTGAAGAAAATCATCAATAATTTAAGGATCGATGTATAACAAATCTGTGGGCAACAACAAAGATATGGTACATGTTGCATCCTCTAATAAAACTGCGGGCGGCGGCAAATCATGTATATAATTTTCCTAATCGCTTTGAAGTGTCGGTCTCATCGCTACAAAGTACCAATGCTTACAAATGGCACCATGTTAAATATTTGACATCACAGACAATACTTAAAAGAAACATGAAATTCCGCACAGTTACTTAAAAAGACTTGTTATCAAAATATTCAAGACATTCATGTTTAGGTAATTTATTGAATCCATATATTAAACAACATATATGCAAGCATTAAAAATAGGAGTGGTTATACACTGAGAATAGTACTTATCAATGAGCTTCTATATGAGTGCTCAAAACTAAATGCATTGTATAGACATTTACTATGTATTCTATGCATTACGAAAGAAGTATAATGAATTATAGTCTTAAAATCTCATAAAGTTTACTATATTAATTATAAGATTCATGACTCATACAGTAGTGAATTTGTCTTAAGACCCACCAGATGTCTTAAAACTGAATGTATTCATATGACATCCCCTCTTCATCTAATTGTCATCGACACAATGTGAATTTTGGTTTGACTATTTCACCTAATCGTAGAAATGGATTTTGAAATCGACTAACCAAAGCCAATAACTTGTTTGCTTATCCTGATCAAATCATCTTTACTTACGTACCGAAAAGCTTTTTTAATCAAAAGGAAGGAATAGGATGCATATGATCAAAGCCATAAACTATCTATCATCAACTAATGTTTTGATTCTTTTTGTCATGTGTTAACGAATGAACCGATGGATTGATAGTTCATACGGTGCTTTTGCATGTCAAATAAGTTGAGAGAAGCAGATGACCAGTTAAGGACAGAATAATACTTACTATCCCAGGGATAGAGGGGTATTGATTATTGTAATATGAGAAAAGACATAAAATACTTGATAAATAATTAACTAAATTATCTTAGGTACCGTCGTATTGTATAGTGAACATGATCGTTCTCGCAACTACTTAATTCACCTAATTGTACGTCTACCTCAATTAATGCATGCATCTACTCTTTATATTTTTCCAAAGTTATCGAACTTGGACACAGCGTTCGAGGGATCGATCACATTGCTGTAGTATTATACTCATTCATGTGTTGTCCTCGGTTGGATTGCCTTCTCGCTTCCCCATTGTAGCCTTGGCATGTCTACATCCACGTTGTCATGCATCCTTACTCCGTCATGTGCTCTCTCAGAGTAAAAGTCACTCTCTCTTGAGCTTTCCTTTCGATTTTTCTGAAGCTTTGCTGCCAAGAGAACACAAAAGAAAAGAAGACGCAATGTACCGCACGAGTATCAAAACTCTGGAGCTTCCGGTGGCAAAAGGACACCGGCGGCTGCCAAGAGAGCTGCCAGAGAAGGAAGTGAGGGGGAATCATTCAGCCTTCTTGTGCTTGTTAACACTGTCCACATCTAAACAATACTTGAATATATATATATACACTATATGCTACAAACCCTAACCTCACTTCTTGTGCCTGTTTTGGTTAGCAGATTCCTTTTCCTCCCCCACAGAGCTCAGTTTTTGGTGAAGCAGCTGGATCGAAGGACGGCCTGCACGCACTGTCTTGGGTTGGAATGCCGTGGAGGAGCCTCGGAGGTTTGCCTTGATGACATGGCGATCACATCAACTTCTTTAATGCGCCTCGGAGGTGAACAGATTCTTGTTCTTTGTTTAGTGATGAGGCCACGGGATCTTGTCGACGCGATATTGGTCGATGGCATCTTGCCCACGTGGGCTTGGCCAATCAGAGTCAGCAAACGCTAGTTTAATGTGTCATGTCAAGGACAGTTCCCCATAGCACTGAATAAAGAAGCGGGCAGGAAAAGATAGCACTCGGAGGAATTCTTTGAAGTACCACCCACGGCCAAATGCATGCATGCATGAATGCATGCTGATGCTTCGAGCTTCGTGGTGGAGTGCAGTGCTTCATGTGTTCACGTGCATGTCGAGTGATGGGGTTTGGACACGTACCATACGTTGATGGGGCCTGCAGAATCTTCCGTGAAGTAGCTGAGTAAAGACTTTAGATTTTGGTTGTCTCCATTGGTCACTTGCAGCTGTAGTTTGCCCCCTTGTTTAGCTGTAAGGTCAGATTCCCCACCTTTGTGGATAAACTAATTGTATGCTCGTTTAGTTTCTTGCCATCTATCTGGAAGCCACTCTATATATATATATATATATATATACACAAACATTGGAATAACGTTGACAGCCTTTGTTATGGTTTATGGGGCTTAAGTTTCCTAAATAAGCACAAGAAGAGGGTGAATTAGAGTCCTAATTGCAGTTCCAGAACCATTAATTCCGGAATAACTAATTTTAATTTCTAAAAATTAGAAATCCAAATAGAACCATTCAAGTTCGGGACCATTAATTTTTATTATTTTTTTAATTAATAAAAAAAATTATTTTTATTTTTAAAATTTAAAAAGAGATGGATAACTATAATGGGCAAAGCTGATATAAAAAAAAATAAAACTATAAAATTTTTAATCCAACTAAATGTCTATTTCGAAAAATTAAATTTATAAAATTTTTAATCAAACTAAATAATTCCAACTAGATTTCCTTAAATTAAAAACATTTCGATCACTATCTCATAAGTTGTATATGTGATATATATTCTTTTTTAATTATATTTAGTCAGCTTAAAATTGACACTATTAATTTGAAATCAGAATCGAACCATCAAGACTGATTCCAATTCAATTTGGAATTGACGAAATGCCAATCCTGTTCGATTTCGATTCGAATCAAATCATAGTCAATAATGTCTCATCTTTTGCTTCACCCATAAATTCTCTATTGAAGCAGACTAGTTTGGTGGCTTACATGGCTAATGACCTACCTTAAGGTTATTTTTGTAAAAAGAAAAATAATTTTAATTAATATTTATTTTATTTTGGAACAAAAGAAAGCGAGGGATAAAACTAGTATGGAGGGAGTGGGGAAGATAGAACAAGGAACTCCTCCTATAGGAGTTCCATCTTCTCAAACTTGAACAAGCCTCATGCCTGCAGAACAAGCAAGAAGCAAGAAATTTGCAAAGTACACAGAAAAAAAGACAAGATTAAAGAACGAGAGGAGCAAAATAGAAAAAGCAAGACGCAAGAAATTTGAAAAAGGGAAGATAAAAAAAGAATAGAAAATACAAGCTGCTTTTGTAATGATTGGACTTGCACTGAGATCCCGACCTCCTCGAGGGATCTGATATTTAATCTTCTTGTCAGCGAAGATTAAACCTTCGTAAATGATTCTCTTATCATTAGAAGAAACAAAACTTAGAAGCCATCAACACTTGAAACTTTCATGATACCAAAAACGAAAAATCTTCAGCGGCTGTTAAGCACAACAAAGATTTAGATATCCTTCGACAATCCTATTAAACCTTGTGATTATCTATAAAACTCTTTGCTAATTAAGTTTTTTAACATGTAAAAAGTTTTTATTTCATGACTTTTCATTAAGTGATGAGAGGCTCTCATCAATATTATATTGGATATATTATCAATATTTTCTAGCAGACTTTATCAGTTTCATTTTTGTAAATCATATATATTCAATATTAATCATTTCATACTACTTAAAGTAGTCTTCCAAGTTATCTAATCAATCATCAAACATATTATGGTCAAACCTACTATCAAAATCCAGCACTTCCACTTTGACTGTTTTAGATATTTCTCGTAAATTGTCAACATTTCTCGTAAATTATCATCAAACCAAACTCGTTATCCCATTACTTAAGTTTATGAATTTCTAGTAAGTTGTAAAAATTTATCATTAAAGTGGAAGGCTTGATCATCATAAATTATTAGATAATAATTGTAAACAAGTGTCCTATACGTGAACGTAGGATTTGTTCGAAGCTTAGGGTGTATGTAAAATTGGGTGTATGTAAAATTTCTTAATTTGAAGTTATGGATTATGAAGAATGAATATATCGCTTAATCAATCATCAACTATCTCATTCATTGGATCATTTTTCAAGACAATGAATTAAGACAATCATCAACTAACTGTCTCATGGTCTGTTAACGGACCTCACGTTGTTGGTTTAGAAATTTATTAGGATTAATTTGGTTTTCATCTTATCAAGTCAATAAATTAAGATTAATTTGATTCTAATGCCATCGATAAATTACTTTTTAGTAATGATGTTGTTAATTGTTATAATATAATAAAAAAAAGAAAATGAGAGAAGCAATGAAAATCATGATCTAATAAAAGATACAATTTTTCTTTCCAACAAAAAAATTAATAATTTTTTTTTAAATTTATGGGTACTAAGAATTATATGATCCACTAATTTCATAGAGATAGTTACCCCCAAAGTCCAACTCCACACTCAAGGGGTTGACATTGGAGATGTAAAGGATCCTTGAGTATTAATCAAAGCTTTTATTGCTAATTGAAACCCAATAGGATACAGGTTTTTTGATGAGCTCTAATAGCAAACTAATGTAAAACAAAGTAGGATGGTAGAGAGAGAGAATGAAATAGGAAGAAAAAGAAATATAAGAACAAAAAATAAAAAAGCAAAGAAGATATAATTCTTTTCATTCAAATATAAAATACATTATTTTTATTGATTTTTTTACCTATAATAATTTTTTTCAAAGTTCTTTCTAAAGTTAGATGGTTCTCCTTCAGAAAGACTCCAATGGAAATCTTCAATCGACAAAAACCTTCACCCTCTAAGCTAGTTCCTTGTTCTTCAAAAACAACTTCCTAATTCTGGTCCAGAGCCCAGCAGTCTCCAATATTGGCTCATCTACAGGCTCCTCGAAATTGGCTTTTTCACTCAGCTCTTGAAATGCCTCCACCAAATTCTGAAGCCTTGCAACAAATTCAATGAGAAGTGAAGAAAAAGTTGCCAATGACAATGCACTAGCACTTTCATAAGTTCTTGATTCTTCTCCATTACGCATGACTTCTGAATTAAATGACTGCCTAGCAGGCCATTGCATCTGCCTTTGGAGCGTCGAGTCCATCTTTGGCAGAGAACCAGTGAAGCTGGTGACTGAACTGTGAATATTGCTACTTGTTGACGGTGGTTCGACATAAGATCTTGTCGTGTAGCAATTGTTCTCATATTCTGTGATGTTAGTTCTGTTTAGATTTCCTTTAGTTCCATCAGGAAACTCTGCACCTTCCCAGCTTTCTGAATTCACCAGAAGGTATGATTTCCGGTCTATCTTCTGCTGCAACACTTCAGCAGCTTCATGGACCTCAAAGAGAAAATTTGGCTTGTTTAGTTTTGTCATCGTCTTCATTAAATCCCCAAGCTCGCGCAACACTTTAGCACCTTCGATGCCAACTCTCTTCAACTCACTGCTAAAAATTTGTCTGCTTTCTGGTGGAGCCTGTGATTTTTATCACATTAGAGGCAAGAACAATAAAAATGAAAAGGGAGCATTATACTATCTCCTTGTGTGCATGATTAAGCTTAATACGCTTCAAAATCAGAACAATGACAGAACTCCTAGATCCAATTAACTATATAGATAACCAAGATATTATAGTGTTACATTATGATTGTCAGGTTATATTAACACACAATACCACAGAGAACTTTGGCAGGATGTGTTGCAGTGGAGGACAAGATGGAGTGGTAAAGCATAGATAGTTGAAGGTTTTGAAGAGGATTGGTAAACTCAGCTTTAATTATAAAGCATGATAATTTTACTTGACTGATAATAGAGAAATATCACAAGTACTTCTTATTGCATATCAAAAACATCAAGAGAACTGAAACTATAGGAAACAGCTACAAGGATCCTTTTCTCCATCATCTGTATCTGATGGAATATCAACAATTATGACATCCCTTTTAGCTGTTTCTTATAGTCTTCTTTGGCCTGCCTCAATTGGCACAATGAGATTTCAAAATTAGAGATTCTACAACAAAAGCATTACAAAAATATAATCACAATGTTGGCCCATTTTTGAAATTAACCAACATCGAGGATATAAACCCAGCAATCCAACATGAAAGTTTCTGCATGGCATAACGAACAATTCTTCAATGAGAAGTTTTATCTAGAAATTTGCTTTATTCCTTAATTATAAATGGTATCATATTTCATTAATGAACGATAAGAAGAGGCCATCTATTCAAGCTAAAGGAGTTCCATCTAAACTGTAAAAACAAACAATTAAAGGTAATAGGCATGGTAACAGAGAAAACTAAATTGTGTCTTATTAACGGATAGCAAACAACATTATAAAAGTATGAATAAAAGAATAAAAGAAAAAAACTGTAAGGAAAAGCACTAATAACATTCTTATTTACTAGGTTTTAAACAAATAACTTAATTCAGGAGCAACAATAATGTCAAAATCCTATTTTATAAAATCAAATATGTAGGTTTATTTTCTTTTGACATTTCCACATATTATAATCAGTGTTATTTGGGCATATGTTGCATACTAATAAAATAAAAACCTAACTTATATTAAATTATGAGAGTTTTAAAGTCAGCACTATATACATTCGAATTAATTCTGATGTTCTATAGCGGTTGGCAAAGTTCCAAATTCTTTTAGTGAGTACTCTTAAATCATATATAAAGCTAGATCAGTATAATAAGATTGGAAGCAGTTAACTTAGCAGTGACAAAAAAATCAGAGAAGGGATTTGTGTGTGACGCATTAGCTGATAGTGTGATTATACCAACCTTAAATGTGAATTTAGAAAATGATGTGATTTTTTTCACCCTAAGAAACTGTGGTATTACACATAATATTCTCTTGTTTCGTTCTATTTCTTGATACTCCTATCAAGGTTTCCTCCAATTGAAAACAAAAAAAGGGCCACACAAAGTATCAACTAAAGATCAAGCTACTAATCTAATCACACTTTATTACATAATTTCTAAAGTTCAAACATCAGCTCTTTGAGTTACACATCCTCCCATGTTTATATAGCTAGGAGGTCTGTTGGAGAAAATTTGCTCTTTATGGTAATTTCATAATTCTCCAAGTTCAAACAAAAAAGATATCTAGATTTCTCCAAACGTAGCTTCTATTTGCTAAACTTTACCTGACCTATACTCTGTCCACAATAGATCTATTAAATATGAAAGAGACTCAGCATAGAAGTATATAGGCTTACTAAGATATATACTAAAACTAAAACTAATGAAGAAAATTAGTTTTGCATTACGAAAAAAAAAGAAAAATCATACCCTAAACTATTGTCCTCTTCCCCTGTCATACTTATAGTCCTTTTTGACTTAGGCAGTATACAAGTATGATTTTCAAAATCATCTCAATGCTATCCTAGTCCAAGTTTGGTTAAAATTTACTAACTGACTGCAGTGTAGGAGCCAACAAAGGCAAAACTTGGTGGCAATCCCACTTTTACCAGATTCAACTGATAGAAACAAATAATATTGCCACAATAAACTGAAACAGGATCTTCAAGAAGATAAGATATAGTAAAGCAATACCACTGCTAGAAAACATAACATAAGAAAAGCATCCCACCTGAATCTCTGAAAGTATACACCCATGCAAAGCCATAACCATGAAGGCGCAGTGCCTGAGCGCACCACTAACTCTGATATAGTTCTTCCAGGGATAATTCCACATTTTATAAGGACCATGTGGTGGCTCCCAGATAGCGAAACTC